>NC_051180.1:173940124-175423182 GCF_013339695.2 Rhipicephalus sanguineus | reverse complement strand
CTTCGTTGTCTGGATGTCTCGCGTTCTCTTCATCTGTGCCTCTTCAACACACTGGCGTACCATTCACCAACCGTTCCTTTACTACCAATATATAACATTGACCCCATTTTCCTTCTTCTCATGGCTTCCCAGACTGCTTTCAATATACACACGCGTGCTCGCTACTCCTTTGCTCAACTGCACCAGAGCGTTGAAAATCGGTCACACTGACATCTCTCGCTAAGACCTCTGTCGGCATTCTTTCATCTCGTTTAATGTACCCTGTGGCTTGTGCCGGTTGCACGTTGCGCTCTACCATCTGTTGTTTCCATAGGAGAAACTCCTTCTCGCGTTCGATCTTCCTTACGTCACGTTCTCCTCCTTGCGCCTCTCCTCGCGTGCCCTCGCTCGCTCATCTCTTATCTTCTTTTGCTCGCGATCATAGAGGCTCATCACTTCTTCGCTCGACAATCCAAGCTCTAGTGCCAACTCTAAAATCTTCGTCAAGCCCTTCCCTTGACCTCCGAAATCCGTAACGGGCAGGAAATTGGATCCTGGCAGGCTCGCCAATTGTCACGGATTCGGGTGGTTGCGGGTGATGGACTCGGCCAAGACTCGTTGAACACCAAAACACATTTAATAAACGAAACACACGGCACTCAAATATATATATGTATAGATGTACAGAAATACAATCAAAGAAACTTAAACTGTAATAAACTATTTAACTAAACTGCTCCGCTCATAGTCTGCTTCAGTCTTAGAACAACTGATACATCGGATTGGTCTTGGCATAGCTGACGACATGGTACATAACCAATGTCCCGTCTGTCTTCGTTCCCGTTGAGCCATCTGTCGTGGCTCCTGATGTCTCCACCCAACTTTATGTCAACTCGCAGCTCGACGCAGCAGCCGTCGCCTGTACACAAGCAGGTCGTCGAGCGCTGGCCTGACTGCTAGGCCCGTTAGGCCTAACGTCGTCGTCGGCTGCTTCACGCGGCGTGGCGTTCCACCGCTGACGTGGCGCTCCGGGGATTGCCTTCGGCGGCCTGCTGCAGAGGGGGCTTGCGTCAGGAACGCTGGTACATGCGGTGCGCGGTAGCTGCATCTCCGAGGAGTCTTGCTCGAACGCCGTCTCGTTCGCCGGCCGCACCTCGGGACGCCCGCGTCACCAGCCGAACGCCCGTCGCTCCCGTCGCCAGTGCACAGGCTGGCGATGCAACCTTCCGCTGCCGAGTCCACCCAGACAATCCCAGCTCACTCCGCTTCGTGTTCTTTCACTGCTCGGTTCACGTGCCACGAGCTCTAGAATTTTTTTCACGCACGCGCTCGTGCCGACGCCAACGCTTCTTCGTCGTCTTTCTGCCTCCGAGGGGCTCTTACTCGTGACAGTTGTTTAAAAGAGGCTCACATCATCTTGTGCTGCAAATTTGTCGCCAAGTGACGTGTTGCAAAAGGTACTATTTGCAAGTTGTGTTTTACACGATAACGGCAAAAAACTTGGTTCCTTACCATACGTGTTTGCATTTGTTGTTTTGTGGTGAGCCTTAATTGTGTCTATGTGAACCACTTATTTTGTAGGTTTCGCAAACCTTTACTGCAATTTCATTTTCTCATCATAATATCACGTTCTGCTTTTTAGACACCGTTTTTCATGGTGCTCACGCTGAACAGGAGCGACAACCTAGCAAGCCACAAGTCTGATGCCTCCAGCTGTCACCACTTTTTGATTTATTCTTAATCATAAGGAATAAAGATTGAAACATGATGCCCATTTCTGCAGTTTATTTTGCGCTATATGGCACTATGCACACCAGTCACACATTTTAGTTGGCTATACTCATAGAAGCATGTAAATGAGGAATACCCAAACTTCTTAATTGGAAATCAAAGACAATCTTTACGCGCTTTCTATATAACTTTGCTGGAAAATATGTGTTGTTCTGACGAGTTATAATAAAATAATGCTAAAACTGAACTATTCTTTTTTTGCAGTCGCTGGGCAGAACGGCAAGTATTATTGGACTTGCCTAAAATGAATACTCCACTATTTTCAACAGTAGTCGCGCAAAAGTAGAGCAAGGGTCGAATGAGCAGCTTAAAATACTCGTGGAGTCGCTTGACGCTTCGGTGTGGGTCACTTGACCCCCGTAGGAGTGTTACCGGCAAGAGTCGTCTGACTCCCTATAAGTGGTAACGTGATCCTTCGGATGAGATTATTTCCACTCTTCCTGAGGGTCAGGGACTCTCCTAGAGCGAGCCGACCCTGACCCACCAAGACAGTCACCGTGACTATTTAAAGAGAGTCCTATACGTGGCATGTCAGAACTCTCCGAAAAGAGTCACGCATACTCTTTTTTTTCTTAGAGTGTAGATAGATAGATAGACAGATACGCTCAAGGTCGCCGAGGTTCGCTAAGAATTGTTTTGCGTTAAAAACGTATACTGCCATCTCAGATACTTTTCGTTAGACCCCACTGAACACTATATTGCATGCAATAAAATAATGATAATTAACCTGCATTGATAATTAATCAGAACGATAAACAGTACAAGCCTATTATATGAAATTATGATCTATCATTTATCGTAACACTACAAATTGAAATGCCATCTTTACTATACATGTGCTTCCACAATGACATCTGGCCCCATAAGTTTAACATAAATATTGTTCGATTCGTTAATTCGTTATTAATAATTATTAATATTACTAATTTCCTTTACCTCAGAGTGACAATTTGCATCACATCTGCTCACTTTTCTTGACTTTTAACGCGATCAACACGCACTTTTCCTTCATTTCAGCGACAGGCAATCTTCTTACCCCTGTAGGGCGGCGTTGCTGCAGTATAGATGAGAAAAACTCTGCGCGAAAAAAATCCACCTGGCGTAATGACACCAAATTGCAAACACTTAGAAAGGTTGTCCCAGTGTATCTGCCACTAGAGTGCAAATTGCAAATAATTGATCGTTGCGCTACAATTTACTTTTAAAAAATCACCCCATGCATTTTCAAAGGAGGCACAATAGTGTCAGGGAAAAAAAATCCTGCTGCGGATTAGAACTAATCACGATGTACAGCTTAAGAACGTTGTCGGCGTTAAGTACCTTGAGTGCAAATTGCTAAAAATGAGGCAATGCTTAGTAATCATTTTTTAAAGATCGCTCCCCATGGAGTTACGCCGGGCGTTTCCCTTGGGGTCGACTTTGCCGCAGCAGTCGGTGTCCCAGAAAGCTGGACATGTCGTATGAAAAAACGTAATTTGGTCCCGTTAAATAACCGGACCTTTGTTCCATTACTGTCGTGCAAGTAATCAATCGAAGAAATTTCCATGCTGTACAGTTACCTTTGAGTACTGTTACTGGAATAAAAACAAGCGTGTGCGTGTTAAACGTCTCCGTAGCCCTAAAGCGCTGTCAGCCACGTAGCTTTCCTCAGTAAACCTATAAACTGTCCTACATTTCATGGAGAACTGAATAAGAAATGCGAATGAACATTTGAGCACGCAGTGCACAAAGTGCTATTTCAACTCATCGAGCAGGAATACGGGCTTTTTAGATGTGAAGCATCTTATAGCGGAGTTCAATCCGGTGGTGGTGGTGGTGTGCGGCGTGACCACCCTTACTGCGCATGCCCAAACCCTCTCCACTCCCATCTCTCCTCTCCTCCCCTTCCCCCTCCCATCTCCCTTACCCCTTCCCCTCTCATTTCCCCCTCTCCACTTCCCCTCTCCCTATCCCCCGCTCATCGTCACCTCTCCCCTTCCTCTACCCATCGCATCTTCCCTCTCCACTCCCCTCTCCCCATCCCACCCCCTCTCCCCTTCCCTCTCCCCTTCCCTCTCCCCATCCCCTCCACTCTCCACTCCCCTCTCCCTTTCTCCCTCGCCCCTCTCCACATCACCTCTCCCCTTCCCTCCCCAATCTCCCCTCCCCCTCTCCACATCACCTCTCCCCTTCCCTTTCCCCCCCTCTCCCCTCCCCCTCCACATCACCTCTCCCCTTTCCCCCTCACCACTCCACCTCTGAAACGCGGGCTCTACATGCCGAAACACTGCTTCGCATCGCCTCATGGTCCCCTTTAGCGGGATATGGTGTGATTTTTGTTGAGGGGCATCCGAATGAACAGGAAGTAAATAGTTAATTCAGTCGCGCTATACAGCAGTGCGTAGTAGGTTTAACACAAGCTAAACATGTACAAATAAAACAACAAGAAAACGTCACCCATTGCGAGAACGCCGACTGTCGCCGAAGGCGAGCAACCCGTTCGTTGGCAGAATGCGCTTCTCTCACCACTTATTGTAACGTTCGGCGCACTTCGTGCATTAATTCGGGAATGAAGAGCGCACATATTACCACAAAGCTGCAGTCAACGCATTCTGTTTGGCGGAAATCGCCTCACATCGCTCACAACGAAGCGCTGTTGTGCACGTTTGTATACGCGCCGACAACCGCCTATCCACACTAGCGCGGCGACGGTGCTGCCACCTGTAGCCCGATATCGCGGCGAATTGGCCACGAGATCGAGCGGAGTCGCCGCCTGGCGGCTTCTGGCTGAACCGCGCCTAGTGTGGATTGCTCCATGCGTCGTCTGCTAGCCACGTTGTGTTTGCATGTGCGCGTACGTCATGCAGGTCCTCAAAAGGCGGTTTGTTCCTTTGCGTTAGTGCAACTTTAACCGCTTGTACGTATGCCTAACACGATGTAAAGAAGCATTTCGCCTTGTTCGACTGTATATCTACTGTAATAAGATCGGTGAGTGCACTTGTCGAGAGTGCTATGTGGTCGTCATACCCTCCGTTCACGAGAGTCATATGATTGTAGGTGCCGCTCTGCCGTCCAAGCGCATTGCAAAGTGCACTTGGTCCTGAAGATGAGAAGTATTAAATCTCATGTAAATATAGCCTTTTAGCGGCTCGGTGGTAAAAAAAAGGCTTTCAGCACTTGCACGTTGTGGTTAGGTGTATAACTTCAGGACTGTCGTTTAAAGGTAACGCGACGAGTTTTAGTTGTGTACGGTCCTGGTCCGACTGCAGAGAAATATTTCTGTCAAGTCACGTCTGACACTTCGGTACCTAAATTGGCCCCTAAACAGAACACAAAATGTAATGACGCGGACCGCAAGACTGAGTTGCCTTGCGCAATTATAAATTGTGGCGGTACGTATACAAAGACACCTGTGTATCTAGATTAAGGTACGCGTTAAAGAGCCCTGATGGTCAAAATAATCCAAACGGCGTACTTTACATTTATGTCGTATTAATTTCACGCGAAGCCGCATCTTTTTTTCTTGAGCGTTTGTGTTGCGCTGTTATAGATTGACGAAAAGCAGCGGACATTATTCGCACGAAAAAACGTACTTTGGTCCTGTGAGACAACCGGGCCTTTGTTTCATTACAGTGTGCAAGTAATCAATCGAAGATAGTTCTGTGCTGTAAAGTTACCTTTCTGTACTGCTACTGGAATAGAAACAAGCGTGTGCGCGTTAAACATCTCCGTAGCGCTAAAGCGCTGTCAGGCTTTCCTCAGTAAACCTATCAACTGTCCTACATGTCATGGAGAACTGAATAACCCCTTCAGTCACGAATTATGATGCACTGTCTGCAAATGCGTCAAATTTGCATTGCATAATTCGAAGCCACTCAGTATTACATTCCAAGAAAGAAAAATGAAGGAATGTGTTGTTTCGTGTGAGTTTAGGTAATTAGTATTAATTTGCGTGCAAATAATTATCTAATTATTTTGCCATCAGTCAGATTCAATAATTGCATAAAAAGAATAAACTATTAGGCCCGAAATGCATGCCTAGCTTGTTTTTGGTTGTATTCGTTTCGAGTGGAAAAAAAAGTCCTCTTGACGTTGGTCCTGGGAACGCGGCACGTTAAACGATTGTCTAACATGATGGTGTGTCCATCAAAGTGAACCTCTCCAGCAATACCCAGCAGAATGAAGTTAAGTGACCGCTGGATGTCCTCTCAGGAAGCTTGTACGAAGGTGCACACTGAGTTTGAGGCCATTTGAAGAAAGGCTCGGCGTGTGACGCGCCTGCGAAGTAGGCGTACACAATTGTGTACGCCGTGACTGAAGGGGATAAGAAATGCGGATGAATATTTGAGCATGCAGTGCACATAGTGCTTTGAACTCATCGTACAGGAATACGGGCTTTCTTTTTGTTGGGGGGTATCCAGATGAACAAGAAGTAAATACTTAATTCAGTCGCACTACAGCAGTGCGTAGTAGGTAGAAGACAAGCTAAACATGTTCAAATGAAACAACAAGAAAACGTCGTCCGTTTCGAAAACGCCGACTGTTTCCGAAGGCAAACAACCCGTTCTTTGGCAGAATGCGCTTCTCTCACAAGTAATAGTAACGTTCGGCGTGGCTTCGTGCAATAATTCGGGAATGAAGAGCGCACACATAACCAGAAAGCTGCAGTCAACACATTTCGTTTGCGGGAAATGGGGTCAAATCTCTCACAACGAAGTGCTGTTGTGTACGTTTGTATAGGCGCCGACAACCGCCTATCCACACTAGCGCGGCGACGGTGCTGCCGCCTGTAGCCCGATCTCGCGGCGAATAAAGATGGTTTGCGCTGTCGCCTCCTCCTTTTCATCCTCATTTGCTCCTCGTCCTTACATTATTCCTCAACACCCTCACTTCTCTTTCCCTCCCATCGCTGAGGCTATCTCATGTTTTACCCTCTTCCCTCCTCCTTTCCTTCCTCCTCACTTTCCCATCACTATACTACTCACCTTCACTTTCCTCTGCCATCCCCATGCATCGCTACGCTATGCTAGGAGCTGTTTGGCCCATACCTACTGTCTGTGGTGCATACAAAAAAAAGAAAACAAACAAAGAAACTCGGAGGACGCTTGAGCTTCGCCAAATCGCACCCCCGTGCGCATCGCCTCCTCATTTGCTAGCCTAGCTTCTGTTCTCGACGGATGCCTCAACCGTGCCGTAAGGAAACGAACATCTGTGCGCGTAACATAGGCAGTTTCAAACTACCTACAGAATGCCTACTGCGAGTACAGTCACGCAGTGCTCACTACGCCATAATTCTTTCATTACGTAGTCCGTAACACAATGCACGAACGCACGCAGCTGCTCACTTAACGTATTTTTTTATGCTTTTGCTACTGCTGATGATGTTTAAATATGTCTGAGTGCTTTGTAACGGGTAGGCCTTTTAAAGCACCCACTCGTTGCGCAATTCCTGGATTCATTCTGTATTGGCGGCGAGGACATACCGGGACGCCGTCTGCCGGAAACTCTCTGGGACATGTAAAACGACATCACGTGGTACCATAGAGTTTCATACAATAACCTAGAGAGGAAACTGGCGCTGCGATCGTTCAACCACCATGGGAATGATGGGAAGTACAGGCTTCCGATTGGATTTCATTAGCTAGCGAACTGTTTACGGATATTTTTCTACAGTTTCAGTTTCGTTCATTGCGAGTCGAGGGCAGTGGGGTGCGTTGCAAAGCACTCAAGATGTGCCTTTGTTGTTCAAAGAGGCTGAAGACCGCTAGATCTTTTGGTTTTCTGCGATGTTGCATCTTTACAGGTTGTATTTGACAGTTTTAGCAAAGCGTCGTGCACTCACCGCTGCGCATAGATGCAGCGTCCCATGCCAGCGCAGGAAATTGCATCGAGTTCACATTTTGTGATGACCGCTACTTCTCCAAACTCTTTGAAATCGACTGCAAAACGACGGCGAAGCTAAGTAGACGCACCGTCATGCTCTTCTGACTTCACAACAAAACGAGAGATGCGTTGGGGGCAGGCCACTTGGACAGACGCATCTGTCATCGCAGCAAATGATACGTTTAGTGTTTCTCACTCAATACGGTACTGTTATTTCTATAAATAGATAATGCATACTTTCGAGGGAAACAGAAGCGCGTTTATTTTAAGTGTTGTAAAGAAAATAATTCATTATATTGTGATGCCAAATCTGGAACGCAATTGGAGAGCAATGTATACCCTGGCGGTTAAATTTGTCCAGGTTTCATTTCCATCTCAGGGTCACGCGAACTTTTAGGGGCGAAGCTCCTTAAAGCGGCACCCGTTCGACCCCATCGTAGTGCGTAACCAGTCTTAACGCTAGTACCAGATCTTGACCTCCAAGGTGGTGCCGGTGGGAGATTTCTCCTGTGCGTTGTTGAACAATAAAAAATTCGCAGCGTGCGCGTTGACTAAAAGCCGAATTCTTCTGACTCTCATTCCCCATTAGCAGCCATTGGCATGTTCCAGTAGGAAACGTTAGTAGAAGCAGAAGTGTAAGTGTTAGCTAAAAGCCGACTTCTTCTGTCTCTCATTCCTATTAGCAGCCATTCTTTACCTCCAAGGTAGTGCCTGGTGAGATTTCTCCTGTGCGTGATTAAACAATAAAAATTTTGTTCAAAACGCCGTTGATTGATGAAATAAACCAACGAAAGACGCCAGAAGTTTTCTAAAAGCAAAACGAAAAGACGCCAGATGTTTCTAAAGCAAAACGAAAAGACGCCAGCTGCTTAACGAAGCTCCGTATAGCGGCACCCGTTCGTCCCCGTCGTAGTAGTGTGTAACCAGTCTTAAAAACGGAGGGGGCGTGCACATATGAAGGCTCCCTAAAGACAATGCGCTGCGACAGTACGTGATATGTATCCCCCTCTCCTCTCCTACGCTTACCCCTCTTTCTCCTCTCCTAGTAAAAGAAATACAAATATCTCGCTTGTGTGCGCTGCGCTCCGTCTCAAAAAGCTACATGTAGAAAATGAAAGAGTATTTTATATATCTCACGCAGGAAATACGGACGCAATTGTGGGACTACATTCATTAACGGTAGGATACGTGCATTGTGGCTCTGTAGCTTTCCCTTCATTGCTACAGAAAGTTGTCCCCGAGTAGAGTGTTTTCGAGCAAAGGTTTTTTAGTGGGCCAACGTGCGGTCATCGTCACGTCGTGCACTTTCGATGGAGCGCGTGCGCGCGGCGCCATGGGTGCCGAACGTGAAGAGGCACTGTGGTAAAAGCCGAGATATGAAATTCACCTAGTAATCTGCAACTCGAAGCGTTCTCACATCTCGCGTACATTTATGTTTACTGAGGCAAGCGCGGCTGCGCGCCCCTGTCTGTTGCTTTTGCGCGGAAGGTGCGTGGCCTAGAGGTAACGTTTCGATCCGTGTCGACTGCCGCGTGCGATTCACGGCAGCACCTCGCCCTTGTTTTCAGCGCGCAGTCAAATGGCCGAGTGCAAACGATGCTTTGACATTGGTTATTAAGTTCGCGTGACCTTTCATAAAGGTAGCCGTGAGCTCATTTGCCACAATAACAGTGCTGTTCACAACAATCGTGGTTTGTGCGGCTTGCCACTTTCACCAGAATTATTGCCGGACGATGATTTACAACGGATATATTTTAATAACTGCAACTTCAACCGCGTATATTTTTGTCTCCTTAATCCACGCTTCACTTCCGCTACATGCGCTTCTCTGCGCGGGGTGTATTGACTGATGTGGTACCATACGAGCATGTTGCAATCCGTGTGCATCGCTTGCTGAACTATTAATTACAACAACCGTATATCGTTTTCAGTGACTCTGCCGGTCTCTGGCATCAACGAATTCATGCGCCAACAGCTCAGCACATCACGGCTGCTAAGAGAAGGAGAGGCAGTGTACGAGGCCGACCACGTCCGAATATGCAACTCAAAAGAACAGCATCAGGACAAAATCACTCTTGCCACTTTTGTTCTGCAAACAGCTGGAATAAGCCTTCCAGCCTGGCGTCAATAAACGTCGTAAATTCTTGTGTGTACAGTCCAGGAGTCCCATGTCGTACTCACCGAGCATTTTAGCTCCAATGCAGTACACAAAATCTGCGAAGCGCTTGCTACACACGCGATAATGAATGGTAGGTTGCTTCCCCACTCTCACCTTTATCAGCAATGTATCTCCCTCCTTCTTGGCAGGCCCGTAGCCAGGGGGGAGGGGGGGGGGGTTCGGGGCCCGGGCCTCCCCCGAAAGTTTGGTGAAGTACGTGTTTTTACCAAAAATAAATAATAAAAACGTGTGTTTCTCAAATAGTCAAGGTTTTTCAGCAAGTCCCCCCCCCCCCCCCCCCGAAAAAAATTTCTGCCTACGGCCTGCTTCTTGGTTTTGGTGTATGCATGAAAACTCACACCAGGCTAGGTCGAACACGTTCAGCACTGCGGCACTGAGCAATAAACAACACTGAAGCAAAAAAACGTGAACTGCAACCTCGGAAATGAGCTGCAGCGAGCAGCATTGGCGTGGCCTTTCGGCGACAAAGGCGAGTCACGTGATGTCATTTAACATACCATAGCGATAGCAGCGCCGGTCTATCCTGTGGTAGCCTTTGAGGCCAATAGAATAAAAATAGTGACGCTTGTTACCATTTTATCGGCATACATGGTGAAGCCCGCTTCTTCTGATTTCGCGCGCACGGTACTTGGAGTTGGAGTTCGCAGATATATTTGTGAATGAATCTGCCACGAAATCGACTGGCCCAGCAGAAGATATCTGCAGTAGCCATGCCAACCCACGCAAAACTTAGCGCAGCTTGCACTAAGTCACGCAAAGCTGGGTCACAGCAGAGTTGGTGGCAATGGTGGCGACCTAGCTGGTTCTGGCTTGGCTAGTCTTTTACCCTCTCACCTGTCTCTTTCCCACCCCTTGCTGCATACTATAGAACACTATGTTTGCTCTCTTTCTAACTTTCTTTTGTCTGTTTCTTTCTATCTCTTTCTCTCTGTGTCTATTTCTTTCTCTCTTTCTATCTTGCTCTCCCTTTCTTGACTTTCTTTTCTCCATTTCCTCTTTTTTTTCTTTAAATATCTTTTTTTTCTCTCTCTCTTTCTGTAGTCGTTCTCTCGCCTTCTATCTTTTCCTCTCCCTTTCTATTTCTGTTTCTATTCATTTCTACCTACATCTCGGCCTCTCTGTACTCGGCAAATCATGGTGGACAAGTCGCGCACTGATTTTGGAAGCGAAGCAGAAGAAGAATGAGAGTACGAAGGTGAAGAACCCAATAACAGAGCACGTGCCGGTTCATGAAGGTAATAGCTTTATTACGCCACACGACAAACCATACTTGCTATACTGTACTATACTTATCTCTGTTTTCTCTCTCTCTCTGTACTCGTTCTCTCATCCTCTTGTCCCTCCTCGAAACCCTCAGATCTTTCCTCCTCAGCCTCGCGTCCCTTTTTACCACCTTGCTGTACTATACTATAACGCGTTATGATGTGCTCTGCCAGTGTGCCTGGATAGCCGAGATTTTAGGACGCTCGCGTACGGGTCGTGGGAACGCGGATTAATATCTCGCCTCAGCGGAAACATTTTCGCCAAGAATTTCTCTCTTTCTCTCTCTCAGTGTCTCTCTCTCGTTCTCTCTCTCTCTGTAATTGTTCTCTCGTTGATGAAGTTAGTGCACCATTCGCCGGACAAATCGGCGCACGTCTTCTGGTTGCGGAGAAGACGAAGAAGGCGATGGCGAAGAGGAAGAAGATGGCACGTGCCGGTTCATGATGATGATCATTTTTAATCTACGACGCATGGCCAACCTCGACCTTAAGAGCTCTGCTCTAATATATGCAAAATAAGGTTAACGTTAAAGACACACGCTGCTGATATGAAGTGCAGTAGATATTTTATGCCAGAAAATCATTGTGGGCTTCTGAATTCATTTATTCGCACAGCCCTCCAATAATACCACTCATAGCCGGATACTCTCTTGTTGCTTTCAAGTACATGCACTTGGGTTAAGCTGTTGATGTCGTATTGAGTATGAGTTGTTCATTTTGGCCTTTTTCAGCAAACTCAATAAACAACTGTTCTAAAGTGTTGTCCGAGGCCAGAACACTCTCGAAACCGATGCTCTTCTCCAAAAGCTCAATTTTCTGAAAAACAACACTCCATGGAAGTTTTTCGTGAGTCCGGATTTCAAGAAGTCCCTGCAAAGAAAAAGTACACGGTAAGTCAGACTTATGGAAGCGGTAGGATGTGCATGTGTTACACACATCTTGAGAAGCAACCTTTGGCTTCCAGGTCTCTTTATTCTGCCCAGCCAAATCCCCAGCAAAACCACGCCAAACGGCGATCTTGAGGTTGTTCAGATGAGATGAAGCGAACGAATAATACTGGCACTAATTTCCCGCGTGCTCGAGCCACTACTTCAGACTACGGCAACGACGGTCATTAAAAACGTCGACGGGAGTGATGCGGTATTTCACTGGGGAAGTTTCTTCTCTAATGGTTTGTCGTCGACCCTTCCACATACGGCGCGCGCGCGTAGGATCTTTTGTTTGTCGTTGGACGCCTGACGTGCTACCATGCCAAGTGTTGCACAGCGCAACCGGACCTCCTTCCTCGGGCTACCTCGCTTTCGTTTTCCGTGTGTCTTGCATGAGTGTTGCTCAGCGTTGGTGATGCGGAGGCAAACTCCTGGACCAAAGATCGAGGATGTGTTGACATTGCTTAGCGAATGCCATCCCGATACCACCGCCTCCGTGAGTGCGATCAAGCGAGAAAGCAGCGGCAAAAAGGAGCGTGTCCATGCTGTTGAAAAAAAAAAGCATAGAGAACGTGCCTAAATTCGGTAATATCGATGAGGTGGCTTACTGCGTTCAGGAAGTCAAGGTCAGCATAGAGAAAACTAACTTTGTACTTAAAAATACGATTGACGACATGAACAATGGAATGAGGAAAAATAACCTAATGATCAAAGGACTGCCAGAAGATGCGCAGGAGGAATACGCTGAAGCAGAACTAATTTTTAATTAGTTATTTAAGAAGCACCCTCGCATCGAGGCAGGGGGCTTAGCAAGTGCGCACCGTGTAGGCCACCGTCGAGAAGGTGCGAGACTGCCAATAAGTGTGCAGTCTTTTTTTTTATAGAAGTTAGAAATAGGTGCTTTAAGTTTGGTAAGCAAGCTGAAAAATCTGGACGCACTTAAGTACGGTTAGAAGATTTGTTTTGCAACAGTGCAGCTCGCGCAAAAGCTGCGTGGTCCGCAAGAAAAAATAAATAAATAAAATGCATACCTAACGAACTGCACACAAAAAGCAACACATGCGCAGCGGAATTTATCGGTATGATGCTGCCTCGAACAAAGCAAGCATTTTAGGAGAAGTAGAGAAACGTCAAACCATGTGATAACGCTTAAGTTCGCACAACATGCAGACTAATGCAGGCCCGCGGTATCACCGATCTTTCCTAATTTTCGCAGAATCTTTCCGATACTTGACACAATTAGTGCATTCCACTTCATGAGAAATTGTTTTTGGCACTGAAGCGTGGCGTTTTTGCTGACACCAGTAGCCATGGTCCCGTGTTTTCCTCATAGGCTGAAATCTTTCGCGAAGACAGCCATGCTTCCAGCGCAGGTTATGTGTTTATGGAGTGAAAGATTTCTATGAGGCGCCTATCATTGCTGTTGATTGTCTCCTATAGAGGCTCCGTGGGTTTGAGCTTGGAATGTCAATTGTTTTAGGTGGCTGCTATCAGCCACCTTACTACTGTCCCGAGTTTGGGAGCCTATTGAACGAAGCACTCAATATAATTGCTATGACGTTTCCTGACTGCTTCGCGTTGATTCAAGCGTTGATTCCAATTGCGCTGCAGTAGACTGGTCAACACGACCGGTTAGTTTACTGCTAACCAGGCTGAACACCTTTCGTTCGTCAATAAACCTCACTTAGCCTAGGTTTACACAGTTACTACAATATTGCCTACCCAATATACTAATCAAATTCAAGCGAACAGATGGCACTTCATGTGTAGTGCCTAGAATTCAAATTTAGATGTGGTACTGATAGTTGGGCGTGTTGGTAAGGGTTCATTATGAAACGGCGCAACGAAAGGACACGCAAGGACGTGTTAAATGTGGTGTCCTTGAATGTTTCACACTCTGGCGTAAATCAGACATCTCGCGTGTTTTTGTTTACGAATTTTATCTTTCGAGCCTTGTTCCAGTACCGCACGCTGCTGCCATCGTGACGGGGTGGCGGAGCTAGTCAAGCTGCAGATCTTGTAGCATTTGCCCTGCTATGTTCACCATAAATGGTACATTCCTTTATTTCTTCTTCTTGTAACGTTCTTCACCTTTGTTACAAATTTATCGATTGTGCGTGAAATAAACCAAATCTCAGATCTCAAACTATTATGATCTTGCACAACTAGTTCACGAAGCCACGCGCGGTAATCACATTTTGGATCTCATACTCACACCCAACCCTGATATTGCAAAAAACATGTTTTAGAAACCATCAGTAACCATCAGGCAGTACAATGCTCCTTCTCGATTCCATGTGCTCACAAACTAAAACCAAGGAATGCCTTCTGAGCTATGGGTAAGCTGTTATTGAGATAATGAAGCAAATGCAGCAGGCATTTTCAAATGATATTCAACAACACTTCGAGAATGATTCGACTAATCCTACGAGCGCATATAGATAATCATTCCACTAATCACAAGTGGCGCAGATTTGGTGATAAGCTATGGAAAATAGGAGCTTCCTGCGTGCGTAAACGTATCATAAAATCAAGTGACGACGATCAGTGGTTCACTCAAGAAGAAAAGAAATGCTTAAATAAGTAAAACAAATGCACAACGAGGCGTCACTAACGAACACCTATTCTGTCTGGCAGAATAAAAAACGTGTCTGTACAGGCAGCATAAAAATATTCATGACGCCAAAAATCAGTAAATTAATCTTACGCGTTTTAAATGCTAAAAACCAATCCCCCCATTATTTGGGAAAATTGGAAATAAAAAAAAATCACTTGGTACGAAAACTTCAAGGGGAACTGCCATCGCTAGTAGCGGAATGCACCAATGTCTTCAACAATAATTTTGCCACGCTAGTTACAAATGAGCTACCACTTCACAGTTGACTACAGCCATAGTCGTGCGCAGGGTTTCCCTTCAGGAGGGGGGGGGGGGCGAAAGATTCGTCGCAGCGCCCCCCTCCCAATTACATCAATGTATGGCGCTGACAATGCCCCCCCCCTTCTTAGGCCGCCCCCCCCCCCTGCGCACGCCTATGACTACAGTTTATTCAACGTGATATTGGACTTCTTTTTACATAAATAAAACTGCTACTTTTATACACCTATTGTAGTTACATCACACAGCTTACTACGCGCAATAAAACGGCTTCCGCTTAAAATAATACTCGACAGCACCAGCACTAAACTTCTAAAGCTAAGCAGGCATCATTCATCCCTATTTTTGAATAATATTTCGACAATCCAAATATTGGATGGGTGCGCACCGAAAGACTGAACGTCAGGGCTTACAATACATACGTTTAAAAAAACTGGTGACAGCTCCTATGTAAGCAACTACAGGCCCATCTCAATAACCTCTGCTAAGGTGTTTATTGGACGGCACTCATGCGCAATGGCGATAGTCAAGGCAAAGGCACGGACTCTGAGCGCGAGCGGCGTTCAAAAAAGGACGACCCACTAGAAGCCACTGGAGAGCGCAACCCATTAAACAGTACCAAGCTTTCGCCACAATTACCCCGGTTACGAAAAGGGAGCCGCCCGGCGACCCAACAGCTCGTCACTATGAGTGGGTCATAGTAGGCCTTGGGGCGCTCCACGTTGAATATGTCGCGCCCTCGACGGTGCATGTCCGAAGATGGTTCGATGGGTTCGATCATGTAGTTGACCGGGGATGTGCGCTCGATGACCCGGTAGGGTCCTTCGTATTTCGGCAGTAGTTTTGAAGACAGGCCAGTTGCAGTGGTAGGGACTGAGAGTCATACGAGAGCTCCGGGGAGGAACGTGGACTCGGAAGTGATGGTGCCACCGCGAATGCTCTTCTGCCGCTCTAGTTCGTGCGTTGTGAAGGTTTTGGTAAGCTCCAGACACTCTTCAGCAAGCCTGGCTGTGTCAGAAATAGGCGCACATCCAGATGGATCCGGCTTGTATGGAAGTATTGTGTCGATGGTGTGAGACGGGTGCCTTCCGTACAATAGACAGAAAGGTGAAAAACCAGTAGGTGACGAAGGGCAGAATGGCAACCCAATTTGTGTGATCGGCGGCGACGCACATTGAGAGCATGTCGCCGAGCGTGCGGTTAAAGCATTCGGTTAGGCCATTTGTCTGCGGATGGTAAGCAGTAGTCTTGCGGTGAACAGCATGGCACTCTTTAAGAATGGCTTCGACGACTTCCGACAAGAAGACACGACCTCGATCGCTGAGCAGCTCCTGGGGTGGACCGTGGCGCAGCATGAATCGGTGCAGCAGGAAGGAAGCAACATCGCGCGCTGTAGCCGCTGGGAGGGCGGCAGTTTCGGCGTATCGCGTAAGGTGGTCAACAGCGACGATGGCCCAGCGGTTACCAGCCGACGTTAGAGGAAGTGGTCCATACAAGTCTATGCCAACGCCCCCGAACGGAAGGTTAGGGCAAGGTAATGGCTGTAGACCGACTGGTGACACGTGCGTTGAAGCTTTTCGGCGTTGGCAATCGAAGCAGGAGCGAACGAACTTCTACACGTAGTGGTACATCCGTCGCCAGAAGTATCGTTGTCGAATTCGGTGGTAAGTTTTGGATACCCGAGAGTGCGCACATTGCGGATCAGACTGGAAGGGCTCGCATATTTCGGAACGCAGACTGCGGGGTATCACAAGTAGCCACTGGCGGCCGTCGGCGTTGTAATTGCGTCGGTGCAGTAGGTCGTCACGAATGATGAAATGGTGGGCTTGACGACGCAACGCCCGAGTGGTTGGTGTTGCCGACGGATCGGCGAGCAAGTCTATCAGCGAGGCGATACATTTATCCTTGCGCTGTTCGGTAGCGAAGATGTGAACGTCGTTGGAAGAAATAGCGATGTTATGGATACTGAGCAGGAGGCATTGTCGTCAGGCAAGGGGGAGCGCGAGAGGGCGTCGGCGTCAGCATGCTGGCGTCCGTTGAGGTACAGCACGCGGATGTCGTAGTCTTACAGGCGAAGTGCCCAGCGGGCGAGACGGCCCGAGGGATCCTTCAATGACGACAACCAGCGTAGTGCATGATGGCCGGTGACATCAAATGGGCGACCATACACCTCAATTAGTTGCAAGTTACTGCAAGATATAATCCACAAACATATCATAACATATTAGCGATAACAACCTACTCATTAATCAGCATGACTTTCGAAAAGATCTATCCTGCCGAAGTCAAATCTTTGAATTATTACCTTATCTTCATAGTTCGCCGCAGTCGTCACTGTATTAATATACATCGACGCAATATTTGTCGATTTTTCAAAGGCATTTGATCGCGAAATCTCCACCTTGATAAGAAAACAACAATGAACGAAAATGTCCCTGGGAAATCAAGTGTCCGTCAAAATACAAAACTATATGACGAACGGGGCACTCTTTATGTCATTTGCACATGAAGGGATCAGTGCTGAACCCAGTTCTATTTAGATTTGAAGATGACTGCATAAGACAGGCTGTCCTCAATAAACTATCAGAATGATGTTCCGTACGCAAGTGAATGCATAGATAAAAGAAAACACTTTACGTTTACAGGTAAACATATTTGACAGAAATCTGTCTGGCTAGGTAAACTTATAATAAACAGACTCGCCAGCCACGTTTAGTCTTCAGTTTTTAATTAAAAAACGCCAGGCCTGCGCGGAAAGCGCAGCACAGTCACAGCGAAAGCTGGAAGAGCGGCATTTATAGATCCCGTTATGAACTCTCTTGTGGCTACTAATACAAGTACATTAGCAACGCACCCACTACTGCACAAATCATAATTTTTGTGAAGTTGGGAAGCACCCACCAAGACATTATTCGTCATTCTGCGGAGAACACAGGCACCATCTGTAAGGCATTACGTACACTTTGTTGATGCGACGGTTGATGACGATGAAGAAATATGGCTCGGCCATTTTTAATGGGTTGGAAGCTTTAAACGACCCCCTAGTTACATAATTCGCATCGGGTGACGCCCGGTTGTTATTTTACTCTCCCACCACGCTATATAACAAACGTTAACATGAGAAAGCGAGAGAGAGAGAGGGAAAGAACTTTACTGAGACCCTGAGGAAACGGATCATGGGAGCCTTAAGGGCTTCCTTGGCAAACAACTAAAGTCCACTTGCGAGGAACCCACTGCGCTATAAATCATCATAATTTTTGTGAAGTAGGCAAGCAGCCACTATGCGGAGAACCGTGGTACCCGCTAAACACCTGTAAGGCATTATGTTCACTTTGTTGATGCTGTGGCTGATGACGATGAAGAATTATGGCAGAGCCCTTTGTAATGGGTTGAAAGCATTCAACAACCCACTCGTTGCGCACTTCGCATTGTGTGACGCCTGGTTCTTATTTTACTCTGCTACCACTCAACACAACACATGTTAATGTGGTTCCTTCCCGGCATGAAGCCTGTCTTTTTGCAACGCAGTTTTTCAGCACCGGCATGGCCCTGAGGTAGAACACTGGGCTCCCACACAGAGGGCCCAGGTTCGAACCTCGTTCCATCCTGGAAATTTTTTCTTATTGCTTTTTTTTTTCTTATTTCGTGCGATAGTGGTTACGGACACCGGCGGCGGCGGGCAACTATGGCGTCATAAAGGGCCCTTGTTCTGATCTCATAAGAGCTTTCGCTGTAAAAAAAAAAAAAACTGGTCCGAGGTGTTGAGATCTGTTCGGTCTCTTCTTCGGACAGTCACCCCCCGAAGAAGAGACCGAACAAGTCTCGAAACGTTGGGCCAGTTCTTTAAAATTAAAAGCTGCAGACTAAACGTGGCTGGAGAGTGTGTTTACTCTTACCTTACGTTTAGCACGGCAACTAATTCGCAGATCGATTCATGCACAATTAACAACAGCACAGTTGATTCCGTTTCGACATTTAAATACTTAGGTATCAATACTTAGGTGCTAAGCGCGTCCTGCAGAACCTAAATAAAGTTTTTACAGTACAGTCCAGTGTCAAATGTAATTCTACCTAAACGTGGACTGATCATATAGAGCAAACAACTTCTAAAACTTTGAAGAAGCGCGACTTCCCGCAGCGGCGCTTTCACCGCGCGAATCTCGACACCATGTTATTAGCATATAACTGGGGTAGCGACATCGAAGTGGCTACAGGCCCGTGTACTGTGCGATTCAGGGTCTTAACGAACACAATATGGTTGAAATTTTCGCAACCCTCCCCTACGACGTGCCTAATAATCATGCGTGGTTTCGGCACGTAAAACCCCCCATATTACTCTAACCTCGAAGCTGTCTAACATAAAGCAGCTCAGTTCATCAATGTTTTTTATGCGCAATTTTATGGTCACAAAGCTAAAAGACACCCTCGATAAGCCTTCACTCGCCATGCGCCAAGCACTTGCCCATGTACGCTTCATGACACCACCGACCATACTCACAGGTCGTTTCGGCTTTGTGGACCACGCTGTTGCCAAAACCGGTAGGTACTGGCCTATTGAGTATATGGTACATGGGCCTATTGAGAACATGGGTACTGGCCCATGTTCCAGCAAACAAGCTATAGAGCACTCGCTGGTGAATGTGAAAGAAAAACTGGCAAAGGAAAGTATCGCGGAGTGTTATACAGCATCCCTTGCGCCGGGTGCGATCATGTTTACGTGGGCGAGACGGGAAATTTTGAGCAGAGAGTAAAACAACACCGCTACGACGTCAAGAAAAAAGAACGGTGCATCTAATGCATTTGCAGAACACGCAGAATCGACTGGCCACGTAATCGATTGGGACAGCGCCAGCATCATTGAAAAAGAAAGAAAATTGTCTTCGCGCCTTTATCTGGAATCATTGGTAATACAGACGACAGAGAGCACACTCAACTGCAACGACGGAAACTTTCCTCACGTGTATGCACGATGCTTGCGGCACCTATTCAAACGTAACTGACTTTACACTTCTTTGTGAACAAGGCTCCCGTGCGGGAGCCGAAACGTCTTGTCTGTTTTTAAAGTGTTTTTATTGTGGTCGGCGTTTATTCCTTTTGTTCAATGCCTCCTCCAGACCACACGGGATTCCGTCAAACCCTGGATTTCTTGAAGATAGGTTTATGAGGGGAAGGATAATTACAACTGACCGAGAACAAAAACAGACAAAGATGGCTCTTGCCTGCGAGTCGTCTTAGGCGAATGCATAAGGGACCGTCTGAATATTTCAGACCTCATCGTGGGAATGGGACGCTTTTACGAACAAGATTTGAGGAAATAAAGAGTTGTGTTACCAAAGATAAAATTTTAAGAGTCTTTTCGTCCTAGAAAGAACGCAAACAGTCAAGCCCGGCTATGTCAAACTCGTTAAAAAACGGGAATTACTTCGAGGTATCGTATAATTTGATGTCAATTTCTAAAGAATGCATGTTTAAAGCAAAGAAACTAACCTCAGATATCAATATTGTCACGTGGTCGTGACGTCGACGAAGACAGCAGTCGGCGTTTTCAAGATGAAACTGTTTATTTGGCCGAATTTGTGGCCGGGAAATGAGAACTCGACCTACAGCAATACACGCTGTACACTGATAGCAGCGAACAGGACGTCGGCCGTCGATAAAAAAAAAAAAAAAAAAAAACAAAAAACGAAAAAAAAACTGACAAGCGATGAAGCGCGTCGGCATTTACACATGTGCCGTCGAATATTCCAGCGTTATCGCTGGTTGTCGCGCAAGTTCTAGAACAGGCTCGAGTGTTCGCGTCTTGTGCGCAGTCTTAACAAAATGATGTACAATAATCGCGAAGCTTCTCTAACAATGAGGCGCGGTTTGCGCTGAGCGTTGCTGACAGTCTTTGTGGGCGAAAGCCGAATGCAGCGAAAGTGATAATAAGAAACACACGTGGCAATGGCCCCCTCTGAAAAAGCATCGTCCCGATGCCTAAAACAGAACACGCGGGGGGAGGGGGGGGGCAATGCAAATAACAATAAGTACCAAGAATAAAGCAAGAAAGTACAATAAAAAATAAGCACAAGCAAGATAGTATAATAAGCAATAAGCACAAGCAAGAAAGTACTAGTAAAGCAGAAGTACAGTTTTCAGATTCACTAACGCGCGCAATATGGCTTGAAGCGCGCGACATGGACGACTTCAGGTCGCGCACGGCGCCGCTGAGAGTTCGTAATGCCGTCAGGGACAATCTCATAGTCGAGTGCGCCGAGGCGTCGAAGTACCCTGTACGGTCCGAAGTATCGTCGAAGAAGCTTCTCACAATGTCCCCGTCGGCGTATTGGCGTCCGTACCCATACACGGTCACTGGGTTGGTATTCCATGTGGCGTCGTCGAAGGTTGTAGCGGCGGCTGTCAGTCGTCTGATGGTTCTTGATTCGTAGGCGGGCGAGCTATCGTGCTTCTTCGGCGCGCTGTAGGTAGCAACGTTACTAGAACACACTCAGTTTCAAAGCTCCGTATCTCCGCCAGCGGAGGAGGGTGGTCCGAACGGTGGTCGCGAGAACTAGCGGCGCTGCAGTTCCGTCTTGCGCCACTATCGGCGTGTCGTCTGCTGCCACGGCATAACGCTGCGGTCCGCCGCGCAGTTGCTCGCGGCAACTGCGCGGCAACTTTCTTATTATACTAGTTAGGTGAATACGGTGGATATACATAAGGTCGTCTCTATGCATTGGCCCGCGTGCGTTGTTCATTGATTGGCTAAGAATCGATGTTTGGTCTATATTGCCACGCCCACTTCTTGTTTTATTTCGATGTATTCGGGTTTGACCAGCAAGGACGGTTATCAACGCTCGACGCTGTCCGCGAAGCAGTGTTCGAGAAGCTTCGCGATTGTAATAGATCGTTTTGGTAAGATTGCGTGCTGCACGCGAATGTTCCAGCTTTGTCGAGAGATAACGCCGCCACCAGCGATATCGCTGGAAAGTTCGATAGCGGCTGTATAAAAGCCGACGCGCTTGACCGCTTGTCAGTTGATCGACGGTCGACGCTCTGTTCGCCGCTATCAGTGTATTGCTGTAGTTTGACGTTCAGTTTCCCGGCCACAAGTTCGGCCAAATAAAGAGTTTCATCTCGGACCTGCTGACTGCTGCCTTCGTCGACGTCACGACCTTGTGACAATATTTGAGCTGTCTACATTGCGCTTAACTTCCAAGCATAGGAGTTTCTAAGCGAATGAGGGTTTTCAGAGTAATTTTTATAACTACCACCACAATTTTAGCCGCTGCCGTCTTATCTAGACCAAAAACAACCCAACACGTTTGTAAAAGCCTTTATATTGCACAAAGAAGCGTACTTACTCGAGATACAAAAACGTCCTGGAAAAACAGTACTCAGGTTTCTACAATTTATTGAAAAAAACTTTCTCAAAAAGCATCACCAATGCTTTGCATGATTACAAGACACGTTTTCGCGACGGTTAAAGGGATACTGACCCAAAATCGGAAAATTTTACGAGAACTCGGTAAACGAAATCTCAGTGCGATTACATCGAATAGATGTCGTCTCTGAGCAATTTGTTCAGCGGATAGTTGTATTTTCGGTGTCTCATCTTTCTAAGTCGCATCCTTCTACGGTGTCTTAAACAATTCGAACAGATCGGCCGTGATGTGAGCACCGAACAGTTATTCGCGCGTCGCTAGAAAAGTCTGTCGCTAGAAAAGTCGTCAGTATTCAACTTCAGTTTTTCAACTTCACCGAGCAGATGTTCCATGCCCGCAGCACTTTACACTGTACGACAGCCGTTCGCGTTTCGTGCATGTAGCCGTTCACTACGCAGTTAAAGTGCTCGTCAACTACAATTATCTTTTGCACAAGTAAGCCTCCGTTCCCGAAGCAAAGTGTGGGATTGGGCTACTTGGTATTCAATTATTAAACTGCTCAGCGCAAAAAATTTGACACGGTACACATAGAAAAGACGAGGACCAGCGCTGGTCCTTGTCTTTTCTGTGTGTACCGTGTCGAATTTTTGCGCTGAGCAGCCCGTTCCCGAGCCGGCGAGTGTAAAATATTCCGCACATCTTGTTCAATACCTCGTCGTAAAATCTCTCGAAAATCCACTGCTTTGAAGGCATAGCGACAGCTGACAACTGATCGAATGTTAGTGTGATGCAACTCTCAGTCTCGGTAGCGTATATAGGTAATCGCCTGCCTTTCGTTTTGCTGTTCTATTTCTGGCGGCTTCTCCAAATTGGGCACTGGGCTTTCGCGGGACGCCGTGCGTTTTGGGGGCCGGGGGGGGGGGGATTTGCGCCTAAACCCCGAACATTTCGGCTTTGAAATGTGGGGTGGAAGTGCTGGAAACAAGCGCGGCACGGCACCTGGCGCGAGTTCCCACTTTCCACGTGGCATCAAAACTTCTTGTCCCGCAACGACACGACGATAGTGCTTTACAATGTCCTCACTCTCAAAATGAACGTCACAGACCTTGCATTTCGCAGTAAGCTTTCTATCTTTGCGATGCAAAGCTTGTATGGCGTAGGGTCTTTTGCAGGTCCGCAGAAGTGTCGTGAAGCGGAGTCGTCGTTGCGGTAGCCGCTCTTGCAGCCCGGCGCAAAGCTAGTCGGCATACCGCACTGTGAATCTGTTCGCCCTCGTTACGCTTCGTACATCATGCAAGTGTCTTCCTACAAGACACGTGCCTGGTTATGAACAGTCGCAAAAATGACGAGCTAACAAAGCGCAGACGACGCTCTAACCCACGTGCGCTCGTCCATCGGCGGCGCCGATCACAACAAGCGCCAGCCGCGGGAGCTAGACGTGACTGCAGCGCCGCTAGTTCTCACGACCGCCACGCGGACCACCTCTCCGGCGGAGCTTTTAAACTGAGTTTGTTGTGGTAACGTTGGTAGGTAGGTGGTCACGTCGATGTTCTCCTCGTCGGATACGTTTGGTAACATGGCGTCGAGCATTGTTGCCGGGCTCTGTCCGTAGACCAACTTGTATGGCGTCACCTGCGTCTTTCTTGTACGGCCGTGTTGTACGCGAAGGTCACGTACGGAAGGATGGCGTCCCACGTCTTGTGTTCGACGTCGACGTACATGGCCAGCCTGTCGGCGATGGTCTTGTTTAGACGCTCGGTGAGGTCGTTAGTCTGTGGGTGGTAGGTGGTGGTCCAGTGGTGGCTTGTCTGGCTGTACCTCAGAACCGCCTGAGTGAGGTCAGCAGTAAAGGCCGTACCTCTATCGGTGATAAGTACCTCTGGGGCGCCATGACGAAGGATGATGTTCTCAACGAAAAACTTGGCTACCTCGGCGGCACTGCCTTTGGGCAGAGCCTTTCATTCGGCGTAGCGCGTGAGGTAGTCAGTAGCTATGACGATCCATTTATTTCCGGAAGTCGACGTTGGGAACGGCCCCAGTAGGTCCATCCCGATTAGCTGAAATGGTCGGCGAGGAGGTTCGATTGGCTGAAGAAAGCCTGCTGGTCTTGTCGGCGGTGTCTTGCGTCGCTGACAGTCTCGGCATGTCCTTACGTAGCGAGCGACGTCGGCGGCAAGGCGCGGCTGATAGTACCTAAAATTTCCTGTATTCTTGCGAGCGTGCGGCAAGCACCGAGGTGTCCAGCCGTCGGATCGTCGTGTAGAGCCTGGAGGACTTCTAGTCGTAATGCTGAGGGCACCACGAGAAGGTAGTTGGCTCGAAGTGGCGAGAAGTTTTTCTTCAGGAGAACGATATTTCGCAAGAAAAACGACGCCAGTCCTCGCTTGAATACCTTCGGAACAACGGCTGTCCTGCCCTAGATGTATTCCACAATGCCCCTGAGTTCTGGGTCCGCTCGCTGTCGTTCGGCGAAGTCGTCGGCACTTATCGTTCCCAAGAAACAGTCATCCTCCTGGTCGTCCTGCGGCGGTGGGTCGACGGGGGCGCGAGACAGGCAGTCAGCGTCGGAATGTTTTCTTCCGGACTTGTAAACGATGGTTATGTCGAATTCTTGAAGTCTTAGGCTCCACCGTGCCAAACGACCTGAAGGATCCTTCAAGTTAGCCAGCCAACACAAGGCGTGGTGGTCGCTCAAAACTTTGAAAGGTCTGCCGTAAAGATGGGGGCGAAACCTTGATGTAGCCCAGATGATGGCAAGGCATTCCTTTTCTGTGGTGGAATAGTTGGCTTCCGCCTCGGACAGCGACTGACTAGCATAGCTGATAACCCTTTCCAGTCCGTCAGTCCTCTGCACAAGTACGGCGCCAAGTCCTACGCTGCTTGCGTCGGTGTGGATTTCCGTATCGGTGTATTCATGGAAATGCGCGAGTATCGGAGGCGTCTGCAGGCGTCCTTTCACTTCTTGAAATGCCTCGACTTGCGCCGTTCCCCACTTGAATTCCACGTCGGTCTTCGTCAGGTGAGTTAGTGGCTCGGCGATCCGTGAAAATTCCTTTACGAAGCATCTGTAATAGGCGCACAAGCGGAGAAATCGGCGTACGACCTTCTTGTCGGTGGGAAGGGAGTGATGGCAGCTGCTTTCTGCGGGCCTGGGCGAACACCATCCCTGCTGATAACGTGACCAAAAAACAAGACCTCCTCAGACGCGAAGCGGCAATTTTCAGGCTTCAAAGTGAGGCCGGAGGTCTTGATTGCTTCAAGTACAGCTTCAAGGCACCTGAGGTGTTAGTCGAACCTTCTGGCAAACACAACGACGTCGTCCAAGTAGACGAGGCACGTCTGCCACTTCAAGCCAGCCAGCACTGTCCATACCACGTTGGAATGTCTCAGGTGCCGAACAAAGATAAAAGGGCATGACCTTGAACTCGAACAGGCCATCTGGTGTTATCAAAGCCGTCTTTTCTCGGTCTCTCTCGTCGACTTCGATTTGCCAGTAGCCGGTCTTGAGGTCCATCGACGAAAATTACTTCGCGTTGTGGAGTCGATCCGGGACGTCGTCTATCCGTGGAAGAGGGTACACTTCCCTCTGCGTGATTTTGTTCAGGCGACGATAATCGACGCAGAAACGTAGGGTTCCGTCCTTCATCCTCACTAATTCTACGGGAGTCGCCCACGGACACTTGGACGGCTGGATGATGTCGTCGCGTAGCATTTCGTCGACTTGTTTATTAACAGCGTCCCTTTCTCACGTCGAAACCCGGTAGGGACTCTGACGGAGTGGTCGAGCATTTTCTTCCGTTATGATACGGTGTTTAGCAAGGGGCGTTTGCCGGACCCGCGATGACGACGAGAAACAGTAGTTGTAGTCCTTCAGAAGGCATCGGAGCTGTTGCTGTTGCCGAGCGGGAAGGCTTGGGTTTACGTCGAAGGATGGCTCGGGCATTGTGGTTGTCGTTGTAGCTTCGTCAGAACCTGCAAAGGCAAATACATCGCTGAGAGCCAAGATTTCTTCGATCTACGCAATTGTCGTTCCCCTGCTCAGGTGTCT
Organism: Rhipicephalus sanguineus; assembly: GCF_013339695.2. Lineage (NCBI taxonomy): Eukaryota > Metazoa > Arthropoda > Arachnida > Ixodida > Ixodidae > Rhipicephalus > Rhipicephalus sanguineus. The sequence continues at coordinate 175,396,893 of NC_051180.1, read as the reverse complement.
GAATTCTTGGATGGAGTTCGTTAACATCACGCTTCAGGGGCGTAGCCAGAAATTTTTTTCGGGGGGGGGGGGGGGGTTCAACCATACTTTATGTGTGTTCGTGCGTGCGTTTGTATGTGTACATGCCTATATACGCAAGCAAAACTGAAATATTTAGGGGGTGTTTGAAACCCCCAATCCCCCCCCCCCTTGGCTACGCCCCTGTCACGCTTCCTTTTCCTTCATGCAACCGAGCAAAGCTTCTTGCGACGCAAATGTCACGGTCTAGCAGCAAATGCTGATCGCTCTTGATGACACCTTCGATGCATTCAGCCGTTTCGGTGCCGACGGGAATTATAGTGCTGGATCTAGGAGAAATGGTGACTTGATCCTCGAGCACTTTCAGGGCATGTTGACATGGGTTCGTATCCGGCGGTGTCGCTTTCTCCGATGATAGAGTTGTCGACTTGGTTCTTAAGTCGGTGACGGAGCCGTGATGGTTTTAGAAGTCCATGCCAAGTATGGCATCCCTCGAGCAATGTTGCAAGATTACGAAGCTCGCAGCATAAGTGCGATTATTGATGGTGACTCTTGCTGTGCAGACTCCAGACGGCGTTATTAGATGGCCTCCAGCGGTCCGGATCTCGGGGCCTTCCCAAGCAGTCCTAACTTTCTTCAACTTTGTGGCGAATGGCCCACTGATGACGGAATAGTCGGCTCCAGTATCGATGAGAGTGGTGACGTTGTGGCCGTCTATCAGAACGTCGAGGTGACTAGTTCGTCGTCTTGCGTTGCGGTTAGGTCGTGGCGTCGGATCAGGTTGCGTCCGTTTGTTCCGCTGCTTCCATCTCGCGTCGTCAGATCTTCGGTGCGCGAGGTTTCGTCGTCGGGAGTCTGTCTGGCTCGCGTCGTGCTCTGAAGGTTTTGCCGCGGCGTCGTTGTCGTTGTCGGCGGAGGATTTTCGGTAGTTCATCATACAGCAACCGCACCTCCATCGGTTGCTGCCCTTACTTTCCCGGATACGGGCTAGGCGACCGGCCCCGGTTTGGGCCAGTGTGCTGCCGGCGGCGCGGTGACATGTAGCGGCCGGGCGACGGCGAGCGGGAAGGTCGTCGTTCTTGCCACTGTGTTCCGGTGAGGTAGTCACCGATGTCGCGAGGCCGTTCGCCTGGCTGTGGGCGCGGCGCGTTAATGGCGAATCCGCGTAGCCCCATCTGTCGGTACTGGCAGCGGCAGTACGTTTCGCCGGCCTCCCCGCAGTGGTAGCAGAGTGGGTGGTTGTCAGGGGCGCGCCAAACGTCGTAGGGGTGGTAATATCGATGAACGATTAATCGCTTAATCGAATAAAGGTCCTCAATTAATCGATTAATAATCATCGATTTTGGCCTTTCGATTACGGCACCCCCCACTCCCGCTGCCAACCTCCCCCCTTGGCCGGAGCGCATCACTTCGAGGCGCGCTATCCTGAGACGCAGATGCCGTGCACATCGCCCCTCTTTCACTGCTTTCACTACAGCGCATATTTCTGCGCTAGCAGAACGAGCCCGGAGCTGGCGGCGGCCATGCCCCATAGAGAAAGATATGAACGCGCCCTGAACTCCAAGCACTCCCCAATGCTTCAAGCCCGGCCAGGAGGCGGCTCCACTCCATCTAGGCAGAAATGAACTTGCCCGCTTCGCTCCGGCTCACAGTCTACTGTTACTACTGCCTTCACCTCGCCTCCCTTAAGCTGGTTGAGCGTCGCCTGAGTATATGTGGGGCTTGCGTTGCTTGCGTGTTATATTGAGTAATTATTACGCATTGGTGGTTATACTGCTACCTTTGGGATGTCATAATGCCGGGCAATTGGAAGAGGAGCGCAGTGTGTTCGTTGTTCGCTGAAGATGAGAAAACGAAGACTGCAATGTGTAATAAATGTGGCAAGCACGTCTCGAAGCCAGTGACGGAGACTCTAAGATATCACCAGTTGCACGCCCAATGTATTCACGTGCCAAAGAGCCATGTCCCAAAGAAAGGTGGTAACGACGAAGATGACAGTGTTGAAGAACCCTATCCTGACGACACCAATCCGCCTCTTCCGCTCAGTCATCAGAATCTAGCTATTTTGCAAACTGCCATCTCCCGACGACAGGCCCCTTGTGTCCAGTGCGCGAAAGTGGGAATTATCGCACACTGGACACAAGAGGCCCGTCGTCGGCACTTTCAAAAGCGGGAATTTTCGATCGTCAGCGCGTCTGATAAAAAGACTTGGGTCGGTATCAAGCACGAACGATGCCTCTCAAAGAAAGAGATATTGGTTTTAAAGCACCAATAAAAATGTCGATTAATAGATTCATCGATTAAAACTTTCCACCGAAAGCAATTAATCGATTAAAGGCTAAATGGGTTAACGATTAACGATTAATCGATTAAAAGTGTTAATCGACCAACCCTAAAACGTCGGTCTTCCTTGGCGCGTAGCGAGGGGCATAGAGCTGGGCGACAGGAGTACGGTAGGGCGTCGGTGGTGGCGTCCGGTACATGAACGAGCAGCACCTCCACCAGATATCACGTGGTCGTGACGCTGACGAAAACGGCAGTCGGCGTTTTCAAGATGAAACTGTTTATTTAGCCGAACTTGTGGCCGGGAAGTGAGAACTCGAACTACAGCAATACACGCTGTGCACTGATAGCGGCGAACAGTACGTCGGCCGTCGATAAAAAAAAAGTGACAAGCGATGAAGCGCGTCGACATTTACACATATGCCGTCGAATATTCCAGCGTTATCGCTGGTTGTCGCGCAAGTTCTAGAATAGGCTCGAGTGTTCCCGTCTTGTGCGCAGTCTTAACAAAATTATCTACAATAATCGCGAAGCTTCCCGAACAATGAGGCGCGGTGTGCGCTGAGCGTTGCTGACAGTCTTTGTGGGCGAAAACCGAATACAGCGAAAGGGATAAGAAACGCACGTGCCCCCCCCCCCCCCCGCCCCCAATATACTCTTAGTTCTACTGCTCTGACAAATACTTTTTCTTACCGATACCCAGGCGTCCTCATTACCAGTAAACTGTCGTGGTCGGAACATATCTCACATATTGCAAGTGACACATCCAAGACCCTAGGTTATTCGAAAAGAACTCTACGTCTGTCCCTTGCGGAAATTAGTAAAATGGAATACAATACTTTTGTTAGAAGCAAACTGGAATATGCTTCCGCCATTTGGAGCCAAAAATACTTAATAACCTTTCTTGAGGCGGTCCGAAGTCGTGCTGCCCGATTTATTTCATCAAACTGTGATTCACACGCCAGCGTAACCCACACTAAATCATCTCTTGAACTTCCTCCTTTAATAGTAAGACGCGAAATCTCCCGACTCGCCCTGTTCCATAAACTATACCACAACTTTTCCCACCTGCATGGCACACTGTTACTTCCACCTGCTCGAACTTCTCGCCGCCTGTTCAATTCCAACAGCGTGCAACGCTTCCACGGTTTGGCCCTTATATTTAATAAATCATTTCTTCTCGCAGCCATCGAGGATTGAAATTGTCTTCCTGAATCTATTGCCCTTGAAAAAAATTCAGAAAAATTGAAGAAGTCCTTAAGTACGCTGTTTGTTAAATGGCTTTAATTATGTATTTTTGTATTGATGCAATTTTTTTCATTATTTAGCAGTTGTATACAAAAAATATTGTAGTTATTATTTTTCGTGCCCACTATGACTTGTATCTTGAAGTGCAGTTTGTTTTGACTTCTCTTCATCTGTTGTGTTTTTGTTAATTTTAATTTTAGATCCCTCCCATCATTGTGTTGTACGCCTCTTTTTCAGCGAACGTTGGTCATGAGATATTTTCTCTTGCGTGCTTTCTACTTCCTGTAACGCTGTTTGTTTTTAAAGACGATAGTCATTCTTGGGATACTTAAACGGAGAAATTTCGGTCTGCCTGTCGGTCTTTCTGTTTGTCGGCACGTCACTCGATTCAGCCACTCGGCCAAAGTTGAACCACTTGCCCAAGGGCCAGCCATCTTGAACGGCTGACTAGGTTCATACTTGTGTACATTGTCGATCAAAAAGCAAACATTACGCATATCTGAGGCGCAACATCAATAGGTAAGTATTAGATGGTGCGTTCCTTTAATAGAAAATGCATACATACGTAATTCTAAAGATCCTACTTTCTTAAGGTGCGCTAAAAATGCGACTGCGCTGAAACTTGCCTTCCTCCGTGCCCTCTGCACGAGCTCATTGTTGTGTTTCGGTTTCGGTTCTGTATTGCGCTGTACGAATGCCATGGGGCGCCGCTCTGGCATTCCTGTTTTACCCAGGCGACGTGTAAATAAAAGAGTGTGTGGAGAGTACTCGTTGAGTGCGGACGTTTCTTCTGCTTCGCGCCAAACCGCGTGTTCGGGCTGGCTGGCGTCCCCGCCGGTCGCGTTGGTCACCGCCGGTCTTCGCCTGCTGCTGCGCCGGGACTACCAGCCCGCAACACAGCACTCATGTTTCCGAACGTATTGACAGATGGCGTCCATATCTCACGCAGCGCCTCTTCTATCGTCTTTAGACGACATTTGCAGCGATGCACGCAGATACGCGGCCAATTTTTTTTCTAAGCATTTGCTGAACCATGCCTCATTTCAACCCTGTAACCCCCTCCCCCCTCCCGTTATGTAATGCTCTGGCTAGAGTCCTTAAGGGTTATTAAATGATGATGATGATGATGATGATGATGAATTCACCGTATTTTAGGTGCGCAAGTTGGCTTCACGGCACTTCTTCACGATAATGAAAGGAATGCAGCTCACGGCCATACGCGAGCAAGTTTCTTTAGCTTTTATTTTTCCGCAGTTTGAAGTTGGGAGTGTGGTATACATGCGGGGGCGGGTCGTAGGTGTGAAGATATGGTATTGATGCAAACGGCGAATAAACCAGTTGCGGCTAAACGCAGCTGTGTCTACTTATCGGGCACCGGAAGCTTCGACTGCCTCGACCCTAATGTTGGCATTCGGTTTTCCATAGCATACTCAGCGTTCCTTTTGGGATGCTATACGCGGCGGTGACGTCAAAATATTTTCCCTGCGTTCCACTGCGTTGGTTACCGCCAGCTCCATGTAGAACAGCCCGGCTGTTCCGTTTTACCTCAGCCATTGCTTTAAGAAAGGGAGCTGAGAAGCGAACGGCGACCCCGCACGACGAGGCACCATGGGAAGAAGTACGCGATGGGAAGCGATGGTTTAAACTTGCCCTGAATGGCACCGTCCTAATTACACCACTCGCCCTCTCAAAGGAATGTCTGCTTCCGCGAGGAAAAGCCAACTTCTTGTGTCGTATCGCATCTGCCCGAGGTTCGATATATATATGTAGTGTTCACGGCTATTATTCCTCGATGTAGCCGTAAATTTTCCTATGCGTGGACGTTGAAGCTTTGTCGTGTTCGAAAATTGTTTGATATAAAAGATAATTCAATTTGCCCGAGTTCGATAGAGTCGGGTTTGACAGTGCTTTATTGCGACTCATCTATTGTAGCAGTCGGCACAGTCTTTAAACAGCGACATCACAAAGGCAAAGAACACACGTGTCTTTGTCACTCGCGTAAGCTATTGAGGCGCAAACTTAGCTATTTCGTGGATATGTGGCTGCGGCCAGTTATCTCCGCGCATTTCTCAATACCATCTGCTCGCCTAACCCTCTGCAGTCACACGGCGTGCTTGCCTTCTCTAGGAATCTAGTATATTACTCTGAATGACCAGCAGTTACCATGCCTTCCCGCAAAAAGCCCTGCCCATCTTCATGTCTTCCTAATTTCGACTAAGGTTTTCTTAGTCGAACTTACACGCGTTTGTTCCTTCACCCACAATACTCTCTCCTGGTTCCTTAAGGATATGCCTATTATTTTCGGTTACATGACTCGCTGAGCCGTGCTCATTTCAAAGTGAACCGTACGTAAGCCTCCTGGTCATCCAGCAGTACACCCCCCCCCTTCTCGGTAACGACATGTTTGTATTATGGCCTACCGCATCTGATGTAAATATGGTTAGCATGTCGTTCACATTATGAGTTTGCGATCACATGGACATTCCAAGCTATCCCACGTGCGCACCTCCTGTGCTTCACCGGCGAGCGACACTGTTAGTGTCGTTTACGGCGTTCCTTGCCAGGGCATGGCACAATCGCACTGTCAGCCATGGAAAAGGCATGTTTAGGCAATACGACCACTTACTTGCGTTACTTTCAATACTGTCATGCCTGGAAATACCGTGCCTAGATTCTTTTTTAGTTCCTCCGATGGGATCGTTGAATCGTCGAGTAGCAGGAATTTGATCACGCAGCCTTTTCCAAACTTATCCTTGAGATGCTGTAGTGTTCCCAAGCAGACAATTGTCCCTTGAACCATGATGCATATCCGGTCACAAGAGACCTCGCATTCCTCCATGCTGCAAAGAAGTTTCAGTACCTTGGTTTGAAAAGATGCATTGGAGGTATTTCTACGTTGCTGTGACAATAGAGAAGGTGCCAGTCTGATTGTTAAAGATGAAACTCATTATTGGGCGAAGTTATGCCCAGAAAACCAAATAAAACTCGATGTACAAGCGAGTAACGCTCACAACACAACAATCGCGGCGAGTACGTTCGACGGAACACGTAGCTTTTCAGTTCAGCACGACCTGCGCAAAAAAGAAAGAAAAACACGGACGAAAGAACGCAAGGGCCCATCCAGCAGAAAATTTTTCAGCTAATTCATTCAGCCACTGAACCGGTCCGGTTTATATATTGAAGCAGTGTATACTGCGCATGCGTCTAATGGAACATATATAACAGTTGCGAGCTAAAAGATGCCGCCGCCAAGGAGATCAATTCTTTGTCGGTGAGGATCAGTAAAGACGAGCTAACCCTCTTATCACCCAATTTCGCAATCATCTCAGACTCAGCAATTTCGCGAATCAGCTGCTTCCTGCCGAAGGACACAGTAGTATACTGCTTCTCTCCCGACAATTTATCGAGGAAACAACCGGTGCAATTTTCGCGTTAGTGTTCTGTTCACTTAGCAGATCATTAAAGCACTACCCTCTTTTCCATTGTATTGCTTCCCACACAAAAGCGTGAGACCATACACGAGACGATAAGCACACTCGAGAAGCCTCTTCCGATACCGCTTAGTGCATATCTCGAAAATTGAAGGGGACGACATTCAAATGCGTCAGCTTGCATAGCTTGCCTAGCTTGTTGAAAGCAGAAAACAGTGCATGTAGGGTACAACACATACTTAAGGTGTTTCCGCCGCTTCCGTATAGAGTTTACGGTGCTCGAATGCTGATCTGAAGGTCGCGGGTTCGATCCCGGCCGCGGCGGTCGCATTTTGATGGAGGCGAAATGCTAGAGGCCCGTATACTCTGCGGTGTCAGCGCACGTTAAGGAACAACAGATGGTGAAAATTTGCGTAGCCCTCTACTACGGCGTGCCTCATAATCATATCATCTTTTCTGCTCGCAAAACCCTAGATATTATTGTTATACTCATGGGCATTATCGGCAAGCCACATCAGCTTTCGCGTGCAGGGTTGCGCTTCTCTCAAAATTCAAAGACGCCAGCACTGTAGTTTTTTATACCCCGTGAAGGACAGACGTTGAACTTTCTGCTCAAAACTTGCGCTCACCACGTAGTGCAACCCTTTTTAAGGGCGTTCTTAAAGCACAGACAGTCAATGGCCCGCTTGACAAGTTTGTGCGGACCTATACGGCAAAAGTGGTTTGTTAGCTTGCTGGTCGTACGACCAACGCGCGAGGTTATGCTGAAAGCTTAGTCGAAGATTAGGAAAGCGAGTAGCATGTTCTACCGACAACTCATGAGAGACTAGAAGGGCAACCAGGCACTTTTGAATCGTGTAACGCTTTCTTTGTTACCAAAGAAAAACGGTCTGAAGGGCAGCCAATAAATATTGTAACGCGGCACTGGAAGAGTGCGAAAGAAGAACAAAGAGGTAGAACGGGCGCGAGGGATTTGGTGATCGGCATCATCCGACCGTACCTTGTCTTTTGCCTTCCGCTTCATTGACCTCATTGTAAATAAACCCATATCATCCGTAACAAATGATGAGGTCGTCCACGTACCTAAACACTCTAAAAACCAGAAGAACCCACATTTGGGCGAGCTGGATTGCGTTAAACATGATGAGTGGTTTTCAGCGCAAACGACGAAACACGGAGAAGACTCGAACAGTTTTTTAAAACAGATTCAGCGTTTCAGAGCGTCGGGATTTTCAGATATTGTTCTCAGGATGAGTGTGCAGAAGCTCATAAAAAGAACGAAATTAACTCGCACCATAGAAATAAATTCAGTGCCAACGAACAAAGATAAATGTGTCGTAATACCTTATGCTCGCAGACTGTCACCTGGTCTAAAAAACGTTGCAGGACACTTCAACGTTAAAGTTCTCCTATCAGCCCCGAACAAAATGAAGAACATTAGTGGAATCATTGATCGGAAGTTGCTTGAAAAAAAGAACAGATTCAACTAATAAAAAAAACGTGCAAGGTTGAACACATATTTCCGGTAGTCCCATGCAGAGTGGGCGTTGTTTACCAAATACCATTCTCGTGTGGTCACGTATATATAGGCCAAAGGGGCCGTTGCCTGAATACTAGACTAATGGAACATAAGCGCTCACTGGTAGGCAATCCGTATTCTCATTTGGCTAAGTATTCTACAGAACATGCATGCACACCGGTGTTTCAACACACCGTATGTATCCTCGCGCATGCGGACCAGGCCACCAGGCAGATAATGGAGGAGTTTTATATCTTCAAAAAAAATCACAGCATATCCGCGGAGTGAATGATGATGAGTGGGCGAAGCTGCGGAGGTTCACCGGTAAACCGTGAATCTTCCGTGAATTCTGCCCAGTACATCATCACCGACGTGAGATCGGGCGCGTTTATACTAAAGGTTCGATGAGAGTTATGACGACTTGCAGCTCACTTTAATTTTACATGTACGCTGTGAATTTTCATTGTTTAAGGAGCGGAGAAATATCTGGCGTCTTTCGTTAAGCAGCTGGCGTCTTTTCGTTTTGCTTTAGAAACATCTGGCGTTCTTTTGTTTTGCTTTTACAAAACACCTGGCGTCTTTCGTTGGTTTATTTCATCAATCAACGGCGTTTTGAACAAAATTTTTATTGTTTAATCACGCACAGGAGAAATCTCACCAGGCACTACCTTGGAGGTAAACAATGGCTGCTAATTGCAATGAGAGACAGAAGAAGTCGGCTTTTAGTTGACGCGCACGCTGCTATTTTTTTATTGTTCAACAACGCACAGGAGAAATCTCCCACCGGCACCACCTTGGAGGTCAAGATCTGGTACTAGCGTTAAGACTGGTTACGCACTACGACGAGGACGAACGGGTGCCGCTTTAAGGAGCTTCGCCCCTAAAAGGCTCTAGGTGTGTAAGCGTGCTGTCTATCACCTTGCATGACTGAGAGATTGTTTTCTTGAACTGTTTTGCCTCGTGATACATTATGTTTACAGTTACACATTTGATTTCGTACTGTATCTTTCGTCTGGCGTCATCGACGTGTGCCCACGTGGGATAGGTTGTGCTTTAAAATGTGTGGTTTCGTCGCTAATAAAGTTAGTTGTGAGACAGCGCTGGTGTTCGTGTTCCTCCTTCTTTCCTGTGTTTTGTCGTTTGCGCTGAAAACCACTCACCATGTTTAACTCTAAAAACCATTGTGCCTTGCACCTAACCACGATAAAAACAAGTCGCTAAGATGAGAGCCTTGCAAGAGCCGATACAAACACCGCTGTCAGCATATGGTGCTGGTTATCTCAGAGGTAAATGTGGAATTGAGATGAAACTGCAAAAGCTTTGTAATCTGATTCTTCGAAATACCAGCCTCTTTTTGGAAAGGTACAACACCGAACTCGTCAATACATTGCTCAATACAAAACATTGCTCAGTCATGTGATAAATACTAATGCAGGTGCTGGGCATGAATAAAGAACGCCTGGAAGCCGCGGTGAAAATGCGACTTCAAGCGGTCAATCAGTGCCGGAGCTCATAAGAAGGAATGGGCCACCGACAGGTAAAAGGTAAAAAGTCTAGCTTATCTAGTAAAAACACGGCCACAAACTTCTGCGAAGGATCATTCTCTGAAAAATAACCCATAACGGGACATCGGGCTTGTGCGTTTTGGCACTGAAGCATATATAATGGTTCCGCTTGCTGTTCACACTGACCTTGTTTCAGTACGATTGCGCAAAAAAAAGTAAAAAGAAAAAAAAAGACGCGGACAAGAAAAAAGATACACGCAACACAAACATTCCACTAAATTTATTCTGCCAGTGAACCTGTTTATACAGGGTGTCCTGACTGTCACGAAGCGCGTTGAAAAAAAAGGAACGGCGGTACACGAAACAAGCTTAGCACCTAGTGTTTCCAGAACACTACAGTAGCAACTGCCCTTTGTTTCGTTAATGATGTTTAATTATCTAGTGATAATTATATTTGTAAGACCACAGGTACTCCATAATTAACAAAATGTCAAGAAGGCTTATGTAGGAATGTTTAAATAACATCTAACAGCGCTACTTTCAACAAAGTACTTCTTGCACGCTCATTTTTACGGCTAATAAAGAAAGCCCGCGAAATGTGAACAATAACACTTGACTATACGTTCTTACTCGCAAAAGAAAGCAGCGCCCCCAAATAAGCTGACTGCAAGCAACCGCTTTGCCTGCTGTCGGTCGCCAGAGACATCGTTGCGCGCATTGGCAAGGCTGGAAGACCAGCGGCAACACGCGTCGCAATATTGAAGGGATTTCTTCTGCTCGATTGTACGACACTATAAATGTACATATCACGCAGACGCCTCCTCTCATTGATAACGCGACGGGAGCACTGCTCGGATTATGGCTGACCCGTGCGACGAAAGTGACGCGTTTCTTCGGCCGAGGATGGCAGATAGCGCGATCCATCCTTTTTTTAAAGACGATAGTCTTTCTTGGGGAACTTAAACGCAGAAATTTTGGTCTGTCTTTCTGTCTGTCTGTCTGTCTTTCTGTTTGTCGGCACGTCCCTCGATTCAGCCACTCGGCCAAAATTGAACCACTTGCCCAAGGGCCAGCCGTCTTGAACTGGTGCGGCTGTTCATACTTGTGAACGTTATCGATCAAAAAGTAAATATCATGCATATCTGAGGTGCAACATCACTAGGTAAGTATAAGGTGGCGTGTTCCTTTAATAGAAAATGCATACATACGTAATTTTAAGGACCCTAGTTTCTTAAGCTGCGCTGAAAATGCATAAGAATGGAAGCTTGAGCGAGTTGGTATGCGTTCATCTTTGTTGAAACAGCGCTCACTAGACGACGACGAAGTAAAAGAAGGCACAGGACAGGCAGCGCCTGTCCTGTGCCTTCTTTTACTTCGTCGTCGTCTAGTGAGCGCTGAAAATGCGAGGCGACGTGTAAATAAAAGAGTGTGTGGAGAGTACTCGTTGAGTGCGGACGTTTCTCTGCTTCAGCGCTTCGCGCCAAACCGCGTTTTCGGGCTGGCTGGCGTCCCCGCCGGTCGCGTTGGTCACCGCCGGTCTTCGCCTGCTGCTGCGCCGGGACTACCAGCACGCAACACAGCACTCATGTTTCCCGACGTATTGCCAGATGGCGTCCATATCTCACACAGCGCCTCTTCTATCGTCTTTACACGACATTTGCAGCGAAGCACGCAGATACGCAGCCAATTTTCTTGACTTGATACCTCACACTGAACCTGTTTGAGGGCGCTGCTTCAGATGCGCTCTGTTTTGCAGTCACGTGACACTTTCTGACTTCGCGGGGTTTCTTGATCAACCGGAAAATATGAGGACACAGTTAGTATGTTGTTGAACATAGTGGAGTTGGATCTTATTTGAACATGCCAACATATGCTTCATAAACATTTTGATAGTTTCGCGAGCACTTGTCGAGTTAGAAATATAAGCATGGCTGATTATTTAAAACTCACTAACTAAAACATTAGTAGTGCCTACTATAGTGTACTGTGATTAATAAGTGCTAGGTTTGCATTGTGTAACGCAGTTTGTCTTCTTTTTTGTATCATGCAGCTTGCTGGTTGGGACCAGTGTTGCGGAATTGGCGCCTCCATTCCATTCCAGTTCCATTCTGGGGAATTAGAACTAGCCGCAATTTCATTCCTTTTAATTCCTCAGAATGAAAAGACTTAGCCCATTCGAACTCCGGTAATGACCGGGCAGTTCAATTCCATTCCTGTAATTCCTCAACGTAGGAAAGGCATCTTGATAGTTTTATCGAGATAAGATTGAAGGCCCCATAAAGCAGATGTCATCAGATGCATTAAGAACTCCATAAGTATGCAAAACACGTTACCAAGGTCGTGGCATAGTAGCTTGGTGACATATCTCGTGAAGTACAACCACCCTACTAATTCCCATAGGGGAGTTCTTCCGCTACCTATAGTATTTGCATGGTCAGCATGTTTGAACGAATCGTGATGCTTTAATATTGTTTAAGCTTCAATGTGTTAATACTAAAATGACGACATAGCGTATTTTTATGCTGACAAATGTAGTGTTCAAGCAGTAGTGCTAAGCAGTTTAGCCACACGTCTGGAGCAGTCGTGAATACGAAGAAAACTAAGATTTGTTTAATGGGAAACGAAACTCTCTAGATCTGGTGGTATTAGTTGGAACAGTGCACCACTCGGGCACCTTGTGCCTTTGCATTGAATACGGAACACTGGGCCGCACTGCTCCTTAGCATGCACGCTTGTCAAACGCGCTTCGCAAGCATGGATGGGGTGTGGAGAACTTTCTGTGTTCGCCTTTGCGCAGGTATGCAACGTCTTGTTGTTAAATCGTTAAATGCGAGGCTCTGACTTACTAATGTGTGAAGTTTGAAAAAAAAATTACACTATCTCCCACTAAACGGAACCATGTGGGGATGCGATGCAGCGCCTAGGTCGACTTAAAGTTCCGTTCACCACGGGCACCTTGCCCGATGTTAACGCGTCCTTGCATGTGGAGCACACCATGAATTCAATGTAGTTGCTCTCGCTTTTACTCGTCCCGAAATCATGTTGGAGCACGCCACGCGGGTTCATCGCACGTCTGCAGAATCTCGTTCGCCGACGCCATGACGTGATTGCTGAGAGAGTGTAATGGGGAGATGCCACAGCGTCTTAAACAGCCCCTTACACAGGCCCGAACGCGCTAGCGCGTGCCAGCGCGTTCTGACTAGGATGCAACGCTTTAGTTCATCGCGCGTCTGCAGCATCTCGTTCGCCGACGCCATTACATGATTGCTGAGAGAGTGTAAGGGGGAGTGGCCACAGCCTCTTACTCAGCCCCTTACACAGGTACGCGTGTGCCAGCACATATGGTTTTGTCTGCGTTACGCCAAGCTAGGACAGCATACGACAGCCCGGGCCCCTAATGTGCTCTGCAAGTATCATCATCAAGGCGGTAGAAGAACAAGAGGAAGAAGAGTTCTCCTTGGCGCGAGCGCGCGCTATGCGAGGTGGTAGAAAGCGGGCGGTCGCCATTAGAACTACGGACAAAGCGCAGCGCAAAAGCTGCTTCGCATCTAAAACAGCGCCTAGACGAAAGCGTGCTCTATTTTGGGAAAAAGACGAAGAGTGGAAAACATCTCACGGAGAGGGGAATATATATATCAGCTCCGCCGCAATACGGAGGTATTATGCGGCGAAGCGTACCAAAAAGCAGAAGGGGCCACTGTCAGTGTGCTTAAAAAAAACGTGCTTTTTTTGCCAGGATGGGTTTCTCGGACCCCCAAAAATTTCTTCACCGACCCCCCGGGGCCCGCGGACCGGGATTTGAGAACCATTAGGCTATTATCTTTCTGGATGAGCAGCTCTTTCTATGCGAAATGACAGTTTTACGGTCAGGGCTGGGCAGTATCGAAGATATATGTATCTTAGATACTATCTTAGATTCTCTTTGGGCATCTTGTACCTGCATCGTGATACGTCTCAGAAAGTGAGTATCTGTATCTGTATTCCCGTTACATTCAATAATGTATCGTGTATCTTCAGATACAAGATGCTGCTATAGAAACACCCTGTGCGAAATGAAATTATAACGTCGGTTGATTTCCGTTTGTCAAGCTGATACTACTGCTACTGCCACTAAGCCACGTGAATAAAGCTAACGACAGTGGCATCCTTTTATCTTTCCGCGAGAGTGCTACAGCGAGAACAGGCGATTAGGTCAACGCATCCCTAATGGTGGGGCAGAGTCACGTGACGGCGTGCGAGCCATCTCGTCAAAAACAAGCGCGCGTACGTCTACGCGCAGCCGACCATTTCTTTTCATGCTGTCTCCTTTCTTTTAGTTGTGTCGGTGTCATGACACTTGTTCGTAGCCACAGTACTGTGCGGCGCACTCTATTGCGCGTGGCGTCTTCCGCTCAGATTCTGATGTCGCTATAATGTCGTTCTGGAAGTTTGTCTCGAGTGGTGCTTCGTTGCAAAGAAGCCAAGAATGGAGTTGCTTTGCGTCTGGCGGCTTTCACATAACAGTGATTTGAAAGGTCTCTTCGACGTGAGCTTGACTTACGTACGATAAGATTAATTTATACGCAAATTATCTTTTAACAACTGTTGCGCTGCCGGCGCCCATTCCAGATGCAACAGAACAATCATATATGTAAGATATGTTTTCGCGTGCTGAAATTTTGTTCTTCTCGCTAAAATATTTTCAAGTTCTTTAAGTTATAATTTGATTGTTAGCACAAGTGCTCTTTTTGCTGCCCTCCGTTTATATCCCATACATTACCATGGCCTCTGTATAGTTTTTGCACGTCTGTTTACAGTAATATGTCTCTTGTAACCTGCTCCTAAATTCGTTCTCTGCTTTATTCTTATTTTTTAACCGTCCGCGTCATCGATACTACTCACATCGCTACCTTCCGTGTCAGTTTACTGTTTTGTCAAGGCGATGTTGAAGACAAAGGTAAAATAATCTGAGCGTGCCTAGAATATACAGTAACAAAAATTCAGCTTACGATTTAGTGCAATAGGGAAATTGAGCTTGCATTCTAATAATGTAAATTACAAGAAAAAATCGTAAAGATGTTAGAAAGGGGATTTGAGAAACATTATACCAAGTACTCCAAGTACTCCGTTTTTCTCTTTAGCGTCTCCACGAGCCTTTTTATGCTATTTTCCTTAGACACTGAGCTTTATATCGTCTGACTTTAAATGCTAGTCGACGATACAACATGTTCTATTGTCACAGCTTTCATGGGAGGGGGGCCACCTGTACGGTGCTTATACAGGATGTTTCACGTAACTGGAACCAAATATTTACAAAAAAGGGGTTAACCTGCACTTTATAAAACCAGCGACATGGTTTACCATCATGTTACTCTCTCTAGGGTATCTGTTAATTAACTAAGATGAATTATGCACAATTATATTCACTTTAGGGCCAAGTGCGTTTCGTTACGCTATAGAGGGTATTCCAAAACGACCGAACCAAATTTTGTCAAAACGTACAGGCTGCGCAGTGATTTATTCGTCGTTTAAAGAAAGCCGGAGAAATATGACCACGTTACTGCCCTGTTGCGCGACCGAACTGCAGCGCTCTCAAACGTGTTTTGAGTGAAACAACTGGCGCGTGGACCACGGTGAAATGAGCGGCCACTGCTCTATAGCATCCACAGTGCGTCAACATTTCTGACGGCAACACACGGCAAGCAAACGCAATTGTCTCTGAGAAGCGATAGACTACCGGTCCACTCGCCAGTTGTTTCGCTCGAATTATGTTTGAGAGCGCTGCATGTACGCAAGCGCTAGAGTTACTGTATATGCTAACCTAAAGGTAGCATATAAAGTAACTCTAGTTAGCGCATAAGCGCAGTCACGCGGTTTTGTATCGTATTTCGCGGGCTTTCTTTAAAAGCCAGAAAATATGTACCACACAGCACGTACGTCGCTAAAAAAAATTGGATCGGTCGTTTTTAAATGTGCTCTACGGCGTGACGAACTGCACTTGGCACTAAAGTCAATATTAAAGATGTTGCATAGCTGACCTCAGTATATCAACAAATTAAGCGCAATATCAAAAATATCATAACGAGCGCAACATGACGTTGAACCGTATGCCGTTGATTTCATTCAGTCGCAGTAAACCACTTCTTTTTAATGTTTGGTTCTTCTTACGTGAAACACGCTGCATACTTAATCACTGTGATTGTTTAATACGGAACCGCCTTGCCATTTGCCTTAGATATGTTTGTTTTGAAGCAAGGCATGTTGTTGGACTTGTCGGTTCATTGTTTCGAAAAAAGGCCCTGCGATGTTTTGTGCCCCTATATGAAATACGTATGAGACCTGTCTGGGTGGCACAAGTTCCCTCAAAGAATAACTGATGAAACATTGCGCGCTAGTGAATGTGTTGCTAACGAACACTTTACGCGAGCGGACAAGTACAATGCGAATAATCATTGCAGTTGCGTGTCTTCAATGAATTGTGAGCGCTCACAGTGTTGTTATCGTCTCCACACAATGCGTCACAAAAATATCGCTAGCACCGTTGTTTCTGCTCTACAACTATCGAGTGATCCAGTACTGCGAAAACGGCAATACGCTTACGGACAAGTTAAGACTGGACAACGGTATCTGTGACATCGTGTGCAGGCGTCTTAATGACGCTCTTGCAAGTAGATGGCAACCTGCTTGCTGTTCGCCAGGTAGAGCAACGACACCCATCAATTACAAAAGTGTCAAGCAATAACCACTGACAGCGTAGCTTATGGAGAGCTGTGAAGCTGCCAAGCAAATCCCACTTAGTTGTATCGGAATGAATCTAGTATGCTTTGAGCAACAAAGACTGAACTTTCGGAATACAAACAGATCTTTCAATAAAATAAGTAAAGTTGGTCGCAGTTACGAAATTTTCAAGTAAACACTTTTGTACATAGGGTATTCCTGCTTCATTATATAGATCTAGAACAGCAAATTTGCAAATGTATCGAAGTATCTTAAGGTACAATTAGGAAGTATCGTATCGTAAACAATCATCCCGGAGGCGTCTTGTATCTGTACATCAAATACTTCTTGCCCGAGTATCTTGTGTCGTATTGCGATACAGTTTCAAAGCATCTTTGCCCAGCCCTGTTTACGGTTTTAAGGTGAGCTCGGGTGACTCGATGACCCGTCACACTGTCCCAAGCCGCCTAAATTTATGGTCGATATTTGTAGCAAAAGCATCGACGTCATCCAAGTATACGAGAGAAGACTGCAATTTTAGGCCTGCCAATAATTATTACACGTTGATACGTCGAAGGGGCCGAGGAAAGTTCGAATGGCGTGATTTTAATCTCGAACATGCAGTGTGACGTGATGAAGGCGGTTTTCTTTGGGTCCTTCTCATCGACATCAATTTTACAGTAGCTGATCTTCAAGTTCATCGACAACAAAAAAACTTGCGGTCCGGCGGGTCAAACATGTCAAGTATTCTTGGGAGGGGGTTACACGTCCTTTGTGATTTTGTTCAAACGACGATATTGGACGCTAAACCGCAATGATCCATTCTTATTATTCCCTAATACTCTAGATGATGTCCACGGACTCTTCGACGACTGCGCGATTTCATCATGCAGGATTTCGTCGGCTTTACACTTAAGACTCTAAATTCGCGTGCAGAAACTCCGTAAGGGCTCTGGTCCAGGGGACGGGCATATTTTTCGGTTATTATCAGTTGCTTGGTAACATGCCTTTTTAGAATTCTTGATGGCGGCGAGGCGCTGCCGTTGTATTGCCGAGCCGAAAGAGGTCATGCAGCTGTTCCTGTTTATGCCTGGGAAGGCACAGATTGATGCCGAATCCTGAATAATGAACTGTGGTCACCGTAGAAGGTTTCACAGAATCCTAGACGGTGAAATCGTTGCTGGTTTCTTCAATGTCATCTGTGCAGGCGGCTGTGGTGTTTTCATTGACATGCCTGTGTTCGCGGCCCCAATTCGTACCACGTTGGCTTTTCCTCTTACAGCTCGGATATGCCTCTTTTGACGCTAATCTCACGGTTGATGAAGTGCTTGTGGGCTTCGATGATACCTTCAATGTCTGCGGATTTTTCGGTGCCGGCGGAAAGGATGGGGCTGCAGCGAGGCTGAACGGTGACGCGGTCTTCATACACTTTCAAAGCATGGATCCCTGGCATCGTATGCGGCTGTAATGCTCGTTCTGAGGATAGCGTTGTAAAGAAGTATCTCAGGTCAACGACTGCACCGTGGTGGCTTGTGAAGTTCGTACGAAGAATGAAATCCCATGAGCAGTCCTTTAAGACTATGGAGTTCGCAGGATAACTGCGGTTATTAATTGTGCTTCTTGCTGCGCAGATTTCAGCCGGCGTTATCAGGTGACGTCCAGCTGCCCGAATTTCGGGACCTTCCCAAGCAGACTTAATCTTCTTCAACTTAGCGGCGAACGGACCACTGATGGCGCAGTAGTCGGAAACGGTGTCGCTCAGAGCAACGGCGTTCGTCGATCGTTTGTCGTCTTGCGTTGTGGCTAGGTCACAGCGACAGATCACGGTGGCGTCGGCTTGCTACACTACTTCGTCAGGTTTTCTGGTGGCGAAGATTTGTCTTCGGGGCTCCGTTTGTCTAGAAAGGTTTTCTTAACACTTTCGTGACCGCGGAAAAATTGTTTGTTTTTGGTTAGTCCAGGAAATATTTTTTTCCTGCCACAGAATATAATTGATGCTAAAGTGTAAGATATCAAATGATAGACGAAAAATTGGTCTTTCCAACAGTATTAATTGCAAACAACGGGTTTATTTCGAATATAATAAAAAAGTTATCAAACAAAGAAAAATGCATCAAAAAGAAAGAAAGATTCAAAAAACATCAATGCTACTCTGCAAAGGTTAAACATTAAAAAAATCGAAATATACGTTTTGAACGCAAAGCCCTCGTAGAATAATAGTGGAAATATAAGCTCTGTAAGTACAAATATTATTTACATGAATGCACGAATATAGGCACTAGTGCCTATCATGCCACCGCGCGATGCAGGTTCTCGACGCGGTGAAACAAAGGCTGGCTGCGCATGTTTCGGGAAACAAATTTTTTTTTTCTGTTCTACTTTCCTAGCATAGTTTGCAGTTCTGGTATTTTTCAATTTTCCTGTGTATTTGTTGAAATGAACAGTGTAGCCTGTTCCAAATCTGCAAACATCCATAATTGTACCCTCATTTGACCCCTTTCTCGCTCATATACTGCCGAATACTATACGCACCTTCACATTTCACCATTTTCTCATCCACTGAAAGGTTCCGACGGGGTAAAAATATAGCGTAGAAAAATCGTTCATGTGTTGCAATAGAGAAGACACGTGGTGAAGATTCTCGTGGGATGCAACGGTCGTCTTCTTCAGATCAGAGACACTCAAGAAGTCTTGAACCTTTTCCGTGGCTCCACTGACGGTGGACTAAGGCCTGGAAATATGTGTCGTCGACGCCAACACCAATGCAAGCGCGGGACTTCAACGATTACCATGTACACATGCAGTGATATGAACTTGCTCATATTCTCTTCAGTAACCTCCCTCCATGGATCCGTCCCTCTCCCTGTATGTTGGCTTTTCGAAAGTATGCATCCACGCATACTTATCTGTGTGGTTGCATATCTCTCTGACGACTTCTACGGTAAAAAACAACACGAAGACGCCGCCGCGCAGCACACCGGAGCGTTGGGTCAAAGTCCGCTCCGCGCCGTCTTCGCGAAGAGAACTGCGCTCTTTCTGCAGCCGGCGCCAAATGCTCCCGTCCGAATGAAGTTAACACCTTGCAGATAAGAGCTGTTATTTTTAGAACGCACCAGATACGTTTATATCGACGCGCGGTAGCGATAAAACGACCCGAGGAGAAGACGAAACCTACCGTCGGATAGCTGCTGATGTTCCGGGGAGGTTTGACGCACTTTCGCCGTCCGTACTGAAACCTGGCGAATCTAAGTCGTCTTCCGTGTCTGTGGTGCTACCATCATCCAGAGATTCCCTCTCATATTAATCGGAATCCGTCGAAATTCGCCGTTTCTGTGGAGCACCCGCGAGCGGCGTCGACGCGAAGTCTGAAACAACGAGCGCTCACCTACCCGACTGCGAACGAGCTTTAAAAATTACCCCGCAGTGGAAAACACAAACTCGCAAACAAAACTGATAAAAAACATGTTATTTTATGCTTTGTATTGCGTTAGCTGTCCAGAACCGCTCAGAGAGTGCCAAAACTTGATCTTGAAATCATCGATAACATACTATCGATGGGAATTGGTGCGGTCACGAAAGTGCTGATTCGTTGCAGCGTCGTTGTCGGCAGCGGAGGGCGACGAACAGGAAGCGCGCCCTTCAGCGGCCGATGCTTGTAGTTTGCCGAATATGGGCTCAGAACCGGCCCTGGATAGGTCCGGTATATTGCCTGCGTTGCGGTAAGATGTTGTGATGTCCGCTGCGCTCCTGTAAGTTAGTCGATGACGTCACGTGAGGTCACGTGGTCTACGCCGCGGACGCGGCTCGTTAACAGCGCCGCCGCGAGGCCCCACCTTCGCGTAATGACAACGGCGGTGTGTATGGCCGGTTTCGCCGCAGTTGTTGTAGAGCGGGTGGTAGTCAGGGACACATGAAATATTGTTCTTCCTAGGAGCATATCGCTGGCCGACAGGCGGACGACATGGCGCCGCTCGCGGCTGCGATGTCTGGCGACGGAACTGCGGTGGTGCCGCGTGTTGACGAGGGCACGAGGGTTTTAGCGGTACGGCGAACTGCAGCAGCATGGCTCAGCACAGCTGCAGCTCTTGCGGCTGCGGTTGTGCTGGCTCAGGAACTTCCTGTGATTCCTCGTTTTCCGGGCGCACGACATCAGCAATTGAATGCACTTGAGGCTGCGGGGAAGATAACACTTATCGCAGCTCCTCCCGCACAATAGCTCTGATGATCTCGCGTATTTCGTCGGTTCCCTGCGGTTTTCCCCTAGTTAGTCGTCGGCATGCGGCGTTTCTTTTGCCTGGTACGTATTTAAAGGTGAAGTAAACATTGTTGAAAAAGGTGACCTGGTAGTGCCCTTCAATACAGCATTGCGGGTCTTCGAGTGATACCGCGCCGAAGGTTGGTCGTGTGCTGCTGTAGTAGGATCTATGGGAGGCTGTAGCAGATAAGTTTGTGCCCAGAAAATCAGACAACGCTCTCTGCACAAGCGAGTAACAGCTCTCACAAGGCAACTATAGCGGCGATTGCGGTTATCGATTGTCGAATGGTCTCATGCTCAGCTGAACACGTCGTATTTTTAGACGGCTTCCAGAAAATGTCGCTGGTGATCGCGTTAGCTCAAGAATAACCTCGACTACCAGCGCCGTGCGCACTATCTTATCAGAAGAGTCTAGAACTATCGCAAAGTTTCTCAAAATTTTGCGGCGAAGAGTTCGCCGAGCGGTAGTTAAGTTCAGTGGAGCTGGTAAGCTTTTCCTTTGTTCATTTTTTGCGAACGGAAACTATCATCATCATGAATTGTCTCTACCTTATATGTAGGGGTGTGTGAATAGTGAATTGTACAACCGAATCGAATACGAATCGAATAGTAATGATACCGAGTCGAATACGAATGAAAATGGAATATCATTGGAACAGTTTTCGGGTGGCAAGAGGACCATTTCCAGAGCAATTTATTTGAAACAAATATTCACTAACTTTAACAAAGGAGCATTACGATTGCTTTTAAGCGAGAAAAAAAAACCGCACAATTATGCAAACTGAGTTTGACCCGAATGCAGCATCGACTAGAGCCCTCGAGATATTTAGCAACTGTAGGTTGAACTACAGCAGTTACTTCAGTATTCAAAGCTCATCATGACCTTTTTAAATGACACTAATGATAATTCTCGGTGTTTAACGTCCCAAAACCATACGTTTATGAGGGACGCCGTACTTGAGGGCTCCGGAAATTTGGACACCTGAAGTTCTTTAACGTGTACCTAAATCTAAGTACACACGCATCAAGCATATTCGCCTCCAACGAAAATGCAGCCGGCATTCAATCCTGCGACATTCGGGTCAGCAGTCGAGCACCATAACCACCAGACCACCGTGACATGTGGTACAAGGTCGTGTCTGTTGGGTGTCAGGGCACGTAAAAGAACACCAGATGGTCGAAATTTCCGGAGCCCTCCACTACGGCGTCCCTCATAATTATATTGTGGCTTTGGGACGTAAAATCCCAGATATTATTATTCTGGCAGCGCGTTAACGTGAACTTAGCCATATTTAGTGACTTTGTAACTCCGACCTAACAAAAATACTGCAACATGTGTTTGCAGATTAAGGTATACCACGCGCTGTCTTAAATTCTGGGGAGTTCAAAGAAAATGCAAGGTCACCTTCTTTTTAATTGCTTTTCAAAATATTACACTTTTTGAGGATATGATCTGACTTCAGCCTTTTTGGTTTGCGTTGACATAGTACTCAACTATTATATTTGGTACAGTCGTTAACCTAATGTATGGCGACGCTCCGCAAAATTTTGAAAATACTGACTGCCATACTCATACCATTGGAGCAAAAAAAGTCTGAAGATAGGGTATTATTGAAAAATGTCCCATATTCGCGATTTCTTTTTCTTAAAACAAGGACCCCAATACTGCAAGATGAGAGCATTTCGTAAGCTCACGTTATTTATAGTATGCCAACAAAAATTTTGAGACCAAGCGATCCCATTGCTTTTTCTGTTCTCGTCAAAATCTCTTTTTGGCGCAATTTGTCAAAAGAGATTCTGACTAAGTGGAGACTTCCGAATTTTTAAAAATAATTTTTTTACGAAACTAAGATTGGTGTTGTTGCCCTGGGGACGCGGACGGCAAGATATATCTTTGCCAGTGAAATTAAAGGCAGTTGCCGGATATGTAACGACGTTGTTATCTGGGCACACCTTTCACCTGATTACCAAAATGTAGAAAATGCAGGAATTAGCACGAATCTAACGACCCTCCGGAAAGGTTCCTGGTAAAACATGCCTCATGAAGTCAAACATGAAGTCACACTAAGTGACCATCGAACAAAACAGGTCAAGTGTACAGGACTGCATATCGCATGTAAAATAAAATCGGCAGGCCCCACGTACCGTGGGAATCGATGTTATGCGAAGCGTGCGCAGGAAGGTGACTGTGGCGTAATTTTTTGCACTGAGCGAAACGTTACGGGATGACACTACAAAAATTTGCGAATGGTATACGCACACAGATACGCTGAAGAGTCACATATGTGTTATATAGCCAATTGTTTACAGTTGCGCAACGATGCCAACAGCAACATGGGTGTTACGAACACTACACGCGGTAAGCTGATATGTACTGCTTATATTCCTAAATACTGGATAGCACGAATCCGAACAGGACAAAGAAGGAACGCCGATGCAGAGGACGCAATGTCACTCGAGAGGTGATAGAAGCCTTCCACATCAAAATAATGGGTGACGCATGCGTCAGTCAGGCATCATTGTCAGTGACGGAAAAAAAGTTTTCTTTTCTGCTGAGAACGTGTTCTTTGATGTAATGCTGATTTTAGTGACTAGATTACCCCCCTTTTTTGGTTTTGCACACGTTTTTCTGTTGTCTTTTATTGTTCTTCTTGTTTTCTTGGATGATCTTTTCAAATAAATTTTTCAATTGCGAGTCAGCGCTCGTCCTGTGTGATTGTTTCATCTTAGTCTCTGTCTTTTAGCACTGCTTCAAGGATGCATTTGTACCAACTAGCCCAACTTTCTATCCTGTTGCAGTATGTTTTTTGTACACAGGGCTCTATCCAGTGCAACAGCAGTAACCTATCCAATGAAGCGAATATTTCTTCTTTAATAGCCATAACTGTGTGCAGGGCAAGGACGATAACATGGTACAGCAGACAGAGAAAATGCCCCCCAGCTGTGACGGCTTTGGTTGAAGTGCTGCAGCCGTCCCCAGGCCATGCACGAAAAGCTTGCCGTGTTCTAAAACCCGAAGTGTGGCGGCAGGTGCGCTTCCTCAAGGATAAGCTCAGAGTGCTGTGCGGACACGGTCGGAGTGTCAGTGTTCAAGAACGCAGCTTTCAGGATTGGACCAAGACAGCGGAGCATACAACTGAGTTCCCATGGGGCCGAGTGTACCTCAACCTACCAAGGAAAAACAAGACGCCGCAGACAAGTGGAAAAGTCTTGGTTCTTGGTGATGCAAGACTCAGTTAAAGAAAGGACCAAAGTACGCAAGTGAACCAGTCTTGTCGCCACCTGAGAAGATTACGCTTTCCAGGGACATTTCAAGGCGTTTCACGGACGATCTCTGACCTGGCTGTGTTTCAGAGTGTGTTGATGTGCTGGTTGGAACGGTGAGTTATGGACGTAAGTCAGAGAACATCGTTCGTGTTGCGAATTTCCTTGCGCGTAACCAACTAAGGGTGCTGAATTCTGATTAATAACGATTTTTTGTTGTGTTTCAAGATGGATTGTTTTTCGAAAAAGCTAATTCTGCTGTAGAAAAGAACTTCGTCGCAAGAGAAGTAAATGGCAAAAAGGTTAATGCGCAAGCGTGTCAGTTGTTAGAACGTCTGGGCCTCGAATATCTTGCAAATAGATTGAGGCAGACGAAATGTCTTCACCTTGATTTGTTCTTCAGTGCTAAAACACATAAACCAGGAGTTCACTTTAGATTTATAATTTCAGAAAGAGGAACTTCGCAGCATAAGGTATCGTCTTTTGTGGACAATGTGCGCTCAACCCTGCGTCTCAATGACCCGTACGTAGCGAAAAAATCTGATGAAGTAGTGAAATGTTTATCTCGCAACAACCCAAGAAATTCTAGGGCAATTAGTATTGATGTCGAAGATCTATTTTATTCGCTCGAACAAGGTGAACTTATGCGCATTGTCAAGGAAGCTGTTACGGAACACAATGATGACTTGGAATTTAAGCAGCGTTGTGATATGAGCTTAGACGCATTTTTTGAGTTCCTGAAGTTTTATTTAAACAACGCGTTTGTGAAATGGAGTGATCAGTTGTTTGTGCAGAAACGGGAATACGCATTGGCTCGAGAGTCGCTCCGGTGCTAAGCGTCCTATACTTAAGCCGAGTTATCCATAGACTTCAGAATAACCTCAAGGATGTGGCTGGTTCCGTATTTCGCTATGTAGATGACTACTTAGTGTTTTTTTTTCTTGAAATAACTACAATAGAAGGGCAGCCAATATCCCGAAAGTTTTCGGTGAGTGCGGCTATGGATTGAGGTTTACCCTTGAGCTGGTTAAGGACACCAAGCTACAGTTTTTGGATTTGTGCCTTTCATTCGAGGACAGTCATGTCTGTTGGCATTATCTTCCGACATCGCAGAAACCGCTCCTTCCGTTTTCGTCCAGATACTCGAAAGTGATAAAGACCGGTATAGCTTATTCCGCCCTGAAGTCTGCTTTGGCAAAGTCTTGCGAACATGGCATGCAGCGTAGTTTCTTACACATATCCAGAGATCTCAACGAGCGGGTTACCCTAACAGTGTGCTATCTAGTTGCAGTGAGATACTATCGAGATGGGTAAAGGATCAGAAGCATTCCAACAAATGTGACAATAGGCAGAGATACGAAAAGGTAAGTGTTACCCTATGTACACAAGCTATCCCATGGTTTGAGTAATGTAGGCAATATGTACGGGGTTAAGACAGTGTTCTCTGCTCCAAATTAATTTTCGGGAATCTGCCCTCTCGTTAGGAGAAAAATAGAGCACAGTGGCGTGTTAAGTGAAGCCTGTGGAACGAACCATGTAAAGTCTA
Organism: Rhipicephalus sanguineus; assembly: GCF_013339695.2. Lineage (NCBI taxonomy): Eukaryota > Metazoa > Arthropoda > Arachnida > Ixodida > Ixodidae > Rhipicephalus > Rhipicephalus sanguineus. The sequence continues at coordinate 175,371,128 of NC_051180.1, read as the reverse complement.
CGTATGTGCCGTGTAAGTGCGGGGTCGTCTACCAGATCCCTCTTAGTTGTGAGAATTCTTGCGTTGGGCAGACAAGCAGTTGTTTAAATGTGCGTGTAAAGGAGCATAACGAGTCGCTGAAGAAATCGGATGCTTCGCACCTCGCGTCGCACTGCACACGTGTCATTGTTCTCCAGTGTATTGAGATACGAAAGTCTTGAAGTCACACAGATGCAAGGTCACTCGAGAGGTGATAGAAGCATTCCATATCAAAAGAATGGGTGACGCATGCGTCAGTCAGGCATCATTGTCATTGACGGAAAAAGTGTTATCTTTTCTGCTGAGCATGTGTTCTTTGAAGTAATGCTGAGGTTAGTGACTAGATTACCCCCCTACTTGGTTTTGCACAAGTTTTTTTCTTGTCTTTCATTGTTCTTCTTGTGTTCTTGGATGATCTTTTCAAATAAATTTTTCAGTTGCGAGTCAGCGCTCGTCCTGTGTGATTGTTTCATCTTAGTCTCTGTCTTTTAGCACTGCTTCAAGGATGCATTTGTACCAACTAGCCCAACCTTCTATCCTGTTGCAGTATGTTTTTTGTACACAGGGCTCTATCCAGTGCAACAGCAGTAACCTATCCAATGAAGCGAATATTTCTTCTTTAATAGCCATAACTGTGTGCAGGGCAAGGACGATAACATGGTACAGCAGACAGAGAAAATGCCCCCCAGCTGTGACGGCTTTGGTTGAAGTGCTGCAGCCGTCCCCAGGCCATGCACGAAAAGCTTGCCGTGTTCTAAAACCCGAAGTGTGGCGGCAGGTGCGCTTCCTCAAGGATAAGCTCAGAGTGCTGTGCGGACACGGTCAGAGTGTCAGTGTTCAAGAACGCAGCTTTCAGGATTGTGGTAGTTTCGGAATCGCGTACTGCCGTGCGTGTTTTGCGCGCTCGTGAAAGTCGCTCTGACAGAAAGTTCGACAAAATGCCACATGCGTGTGATATTGCCGGATGCCCGAATGGTGCACAACGCGAGTGCTGCAGCAAGGAAACCGGTGTGTCTTTTCACTGGGTGCCGCGGAATGAACCCTTACGCTCGAAGTGGCTTAGTGTCATGCCATTGCGCCAGTGTGCTAAACAGTCAAAACCTTTGCGTGTGTGCTCGCTGCACTTTCGTACTGAGGATTACGAGACCAACCGCAACTTGGTGAAGGCTTTGAATGTGCCCATCCGAGCAAGTCTTTGCCGCAGCGCCGTTGTTGCTACTGTGGGTCCCGCTACTTCCGCTCGGCTGCTACCAGTGTCGGCAGCCGCGCAGTAAAAGCGGGCAACGTTGGGCATGGCAGCAGTGACGTATGAAAGTCGTATTTTCAGGCGGGAGATTTGAAGCACGCTAACGCGATGCGGACCACTAAAAACGTGATATTATTTCAAAATAAGCACTTCCTTGGCACAAAAGCAGCACTACGAGGTTTCTGGACCGCTATTTCAACAATCAACGTCGACTTAATATTTGCCTTTAGTGTCCCTTTAAGGCATGCATGACTGTCACAAGTAAGAGTGCGTCAAGAGGAAAAAGACGTCTGCTGGTAGAAAGGATGCACGTTAAGAAAACAAGGGATCGAAAGAAGCAGGATAAAGTTCGAATGAGCGCTAGCTGCGGAGAAGCAGCAGCGGCGATGGAGGAAGAGCGGGCTTGTCTGACGTGCACTTCTAGTCCACGGCCAACCAGGCAACCATCTGCTGACGTCTTTGGCTCAGCACGCCGCAGACCACGTCAAGTGCCATGTTGGTCTGGCGCCACGCTGTTGAGCAAGCTCCGTGATCGCAACAGAAGACAACAGCTACGCCGCGTCGACTCTTCGTGACCGACGTCTGACGCCACGTCGGCGAATGGCCGCCGCATCACAGTGGATGGTCAGGAGTTTTCGCTTTCGTTTTTGTGAACATTGTCTAACTGCTATTTAGAATTGATAGCATTGCTCGGTATTTCTACGTGTGTGTTCCGTGTGTTAGGGGTTCTGTGCTTTAAGTGTTTTGCTGTGTGTTAGATTTTTACTTCTTAGATAAATGATTTTTGTTGCCCATAGTTGTGCTGTGTGTCTTTGGACCACATAAATTCATGACAATGACTGGTTAAATTTCCTGGCATTTTTGATCTGTTAGTTCATCCAATCATGTAAACGATGTGCGTGTTGGTAGTGGTGTATCAACTAGTTCACAAAGGATGGAGAGGGGTGGGGCGAACCTCGTTTTTATATATGTGCCCCAACATCGCCATCCCTAATTGTTTTATTATGGTTATGAGATAAACTAACGACAATTTATTATCTTTGCTCGTGAACAAACATGAGCTCTCACAACACTCGCTCTCACATCACACGTTCACGCATCACACATCAGCTCTTACATGTTTAAGTGAATTCTCGCTGCGAAGGAAGTAAACTTAGCGCATTGCTTCTTGGAATCCGCTTAGCTATGCTACTGCATAGATGGAAGCTGCAATGGAATTAGTTCAGCATTTTTAGCTTATAATTTTCAATAATTTTTGATAACGTTTCTTTAAGCTTGCTGGAGGTGGACTACGTGATCAGGTTGCGGAACGGTACCTGTGAGAAGTAAGCACCATGCTGCATTTCGTTAGGTCCTTGATGTCATTGAGTCTTTTATAAATGCGCGTCCTGGCGAGTACGTCGACGCCAGCGTAGGGCTCGTCCAGGAAAACGACCTCAGGCAGGCCGATCACCGCGACGGCGATGGAGAGCTTGCGCTTGTTTCCACCACTTCCAGGAGTGTTTATGAAGGACGATGAAGGGCATGGGAATAAGCATCACAGAGTCACGAGTTAAAACATAAGCACCGAAGAGAATATTGCACGCTTGGATTATCTATTCTTTCATGCGTTTTGATAGGCAATGCAGCTTGATCGTTCTTAGGGTTTTTAACTAAAATTTCGAACTTTACTGCTTTTTGTGTGGCTTACGCAAATAAAACTACAAATGTGTTGTCGTTTTTTCTACAAGGGCCAAATCCAGAAACCAAAACTGGGCTGAATTTTACAGGAGCGTAAAGCGCGGCTGAGTATCCTTCACTTTTAAAACAACTTTAATCAAAACGGGGCAATTCCTCCATAGTAACATCAACACAAAAAGGCAGTTTCGAAAAAAAAAATTGTCAGATTCTGCATCTCTTTGAATCACACTGAGCAAGAACCATAAAACTAGCGCTGCGTCAACAATCGTGAAAAAAACAACCAACATGGCCGCATCCAATCTGTTTCATTCGTGTCCTAGTTGCTTTCTTATCGTGCTTTCGTTCCAGAATTAGTTTTTCTTCGGCGAGTCGGTACTTACTGAAGGACATGATGTTGTAGGAGAAACTCGAATATAAACAGCAAGAGACCGACTTTTCTACTTGTTTCTGCCCTTTAGTGTTTTTTCACGAGTTTTGCGCTACAGTACCATGTCCTTCTTTCCATCCAAGGCGATAACCGAAATGGAGATACTAGGCACCGATCTATTCCTTGAAGAAGAAGACGAAGAAGTGATCTGAAACGGCGCGGCGTAAACGGAGGTAAGATGAAGAATAGCTGAAGCATTTTTGAAGGCCTTCAAGAGACGCCAGTAATAAGAAAACGCTGCCGACAGTCAAGAATGGTGCGCCTTTTGCCTGGAAGGACCACTAGCTCCACAGGCCTAGTCCTCGCCATTACTCCCATGGGACAAAGGACAGCACCTATGGAAGTACATGGATGGTGTTAATTTTCTCGCAAAATTTTGCCATACCATTCGTTCGCTGCGAGTTAGACTTCTTTTACGAGCTCATCTAAGCCCAAACGAAACGTCCCAATGCGTAAGAGCCAAATCCCAAGGTTACTCCTGAATACAGAGATGATATTGGGCTATATAGATTATACACCTAATATAGACTTGATGTATTTTGATGACCTTGGCACACTGATAAAAATTGTTGGAATTTAGATGATAAGTCCATCAAAGCCCTGCCCGAATATATGAACGAGTGCTGGAAAAAAGATCAGATACCAAAATAATGAAAAACGGCAAAAATCATAACTATTCCCAAGCTAGGCAAGAAATTAAATCTTGAATACCTTAGACCTATTTCCCTGACATCATGTATAGGAAAGTTATTAGAGCATGTCATTCTAACTCGCCAGACAAATTATATGGAAGACAGTGAGCTCTTTCCCCATACGCTTCAGGGCAAAACTGTCCACATTATTCTTAAGATAAAACATCAAATAATCGATGTAGGATACGCAACACAGGATACTAAGGTTATACTCGGCTTAGATCTTAAGAAGGCCTTGGATAATACATCACATAAAGGTATACTTGAAAATCTTCAAGAGTTAGGGGTAGGAAAAAGAGTCTACGATTATATAAAATACTTCCTTACTGACTGGACTGCAAGAATAATACTAGGCGAGAGAGAATCCCAAGAGTTTAGTCTAGGCAGCAAAGGAACGCCGCAAGGTTCAGTACTACCCCCCTTCTTTTTAACATCGCTATGATAGGTCTCCCTACAAGACTGAACGAAATTACGGGACTCCATCACAGCCTCTACGCGGATGACATTACCTTATGGATAGCAGGAGGTAGTGACGGATACACAGAGGAAACTTTGCAAACAGCAGTAAACATTGTAGAAGAATATGTCGCTCATAAGGTATTATAATGCTCACCAGAAAAATCCCAACTCCTTTTCTACAACCCGACAAGTAGAGGTCGGAAAAGTAACAAGGACAAACCTTATATTAAAATCTATATTAGAGACAAGGAAATACCTACAGTCGAAAGCATAAGATTTTTGGGGCTTCGAATCAGCTTGAACGGGCATAACGGAGAAATGATAAGGTTACATGAATCCAGTGCACAGCGAATTATGCGCCTAATCAAAAGAATTGCAAACCGGCACTATGGTATGAAGGAAATTAATATGATAAGACTGGTACAGGTATTTGTCATCAGTCGTATTGTACATGTGATTCCGTACCTCAGACTGCAAGTGGCCGAGAGAGAAAATATTGAAAGAATCATTAGACAAGTTTTCAAACAGGAGATTGGACTTCTGATAACTACCTCTAATGAGAAATTACTTGAATTAGGGCTTCACAACACGTCAGAAGAGCATATAGAAGCTCAGAGAATCGCACAATACCAAAGACGAACGCGAAGTAAAACAGGCAGAAATATACTAGGGGAACTGGGCATAAACTACACAAATCAGTTTGGCTTCAAAAAAGATATCCCTTACGAAATAAGAAAAAGCTTAGTAATCTTACCAGTACCAAAAAACAGGCATCCCGACGATCGTGAGGCAAGGAGAACAGAAAGGGCGAAAAATATACATAACAACTTAAAAAAATTCCCGGAAACAACGTACGTCGACGCGGCCAAATACAAAGGAAATGACAACATGACTATAGCAGTAGTGGACTACAAAGGAAATCATAAGGTCAGCGGTTTGGTAAGGACGAGCTTCGCAGAAGAGGCGGAGGAAGCAGCCATTGCACTGGCCATAGCAGCCACCTGAACTACAGTAATCATCAGCGACTCGCAGTGAGAAACTTCGCACGAGGGCGTATATCAAAAATCGCACTAAGAATATTGGCTGAACACAAAGACCAGCGACCAATCGATAATATCTAGGCGCCAGCTCACTCCTCCTTGCCCGGCAATGAGGCTGCACACCAGACAGCTCGAGGACTCACACACCGAGCCTCTGGATTGCCGTGTTCGAGCTGGGAGGAAGATGAGCGATTTGAAAGGATGACCACTTACAGAGAAATCACGCAGCATTATCGGCTAAGCAGGAAAATTTATCCTCCAGCACACGCGTCATTGAACAAAGGACAGGCGGTGGCGTGGCGCCTACACATACGTTCCCTAGTCCGGTGACGATGAACCACTGCGCACCGGAACTTTATTCGGACAAGTGTAAATTTTGCAACAACAGGGTGGACTTAAGCCACATGCTGTGGGCGTGCCCGGAGGCTCCCATGAGGGGCCAATTCCCAGACGGACATGGGTGGAATTCCGTGCTCCTCAGCTCGGACTCAGAATTACAAGCACGCTTAGTACGGCAGGCCGAAGACGCTGCCAGGGCTCACGGGATCATGGCCGACGTCTAGGTTGGGTCCACCCTTCTGAAAGGGGGAGGGGGGGAGGGGGATTTAAATAAAGTTCGTCCATTAGCAGGCTCGACTGCACTGCCAGTAGCAATAAACTGCGTTATTTGGACTTTACCCTTTTAGAAAATAAAAATAAAATACCACTTATAAATTAGCGCGTGTCGAACAAGAGCCCGGAAATTGGTATGGCGACTTGGCTTAACACCAGAACCTGAAGAGCCTGTTCGACTGCGCACACAGTGTGTTCGAGAGCAGAGTTGAAGACATGGTCGTTGATGCCATCTGATTTTATGATGACCACAGAAAAAGTTACCATACACCTGTTTCTTTTTGGAGGAAAGAAATACTTGCTTTTGTGAGACTGATTGTTGGCGGGACGGTTGGTACATACTGAGTGTGAAACAGCGCGCCTAGAGGGGACAGAATACGAAAAGAAGCACACATCCACAGCGCTTGCGTGATCGACCATTACTCAAGAGATTCCGAGATCGTCCTGCTTTCGAGTGTGACAGAGCAAAAAGTCAGAAAGCGTGTGAACTGAATTTTTCGCAACAGAGTTTACTCCCGAAGAAGCTTTAAGCGATAATGCGCCTCAGTTTATGAAACATGATGGCTCTGATATCCACCAGTTCGCGGAAGAATGGAGCTTCCAACACGTAGCATGCAGCCCCAGGTTTCCGCATAGCAATGGCTTCGTTGAGGCGGCCGTGCGCATCGTAAAGAGCAGCCTAAATAAAACAGGTGACATGCTGCGCTTCAGGCGTCAGAGCTATGAAACACTACCCTGCAGCGCAGCATCATGAAGCACTACCGATACACCCCTTTTGGCGTCAGGTGCTCTAGCAGCGTCATAAATAAGGCAGATTTTTGTTGGCTGAAGGAAACTGAAGGTCGGTTGCAGGAAGGTTGAAGGTCGGGGAAGGAAATAAGAGCTTCAAATTGAAAGTTGAAAGAAGAAAAGCATGCGACAGGAAACTTTTGTTATGCAAGAACTTGCATAACGTAAGTTCCTGTTTTAACTCAGACGCTTCCTTTAAATGCCGCTGCTCGGTCCTTCTAGAGTGTACTTTCTCTTCGATGCAGCAATGCTCCGTTATATTGTCAGCAATTGTCAAGGCAGCATACGCAGAAACGTACCTGTAATAGTCGCAGCGCTTCGCTGCGTGTTCTCGTAACTCTGTAATGTCAATGATGTGCTCGACCGCATCGGGCAGGCTCGCTTCCGGTACTCCTCGGAGTCGACCGAACAGGTAGAGATTCTCGTAAGCGCTGAGCTTCCCCAATAAGGCGTAGCCCTGTGGGCAGTAGCCAATTCTTGATTGCCACTGCAGTGATCAAATCAAGAGCGTGAATGCGAGTTATCGTGATATAAGTTACATATTACTGCTTTTCACGCATACATTAGTCATTATTTTGATGAAATGCGAATCATTTCTTCGCGAACGAAACGCACTTTGACCGTATCTATCTATCTATCTATCTATCTATCTATCTATCTATCTATCTATCTATCTATCTATCTATCTATCTATCTATCTATCTATCTATCTATCTATCTATCTATCTATCTATCTATCTATCTATCTATCTATCTATCTATCTATCTATCTATCTATCTATCTATCTATCTATCTATCTATCTATCTATCTATCTATCTATCTATCTATCTATCTATCTATCTATCTATCTATCTATCTATCTATCTATCTGCTTCTTAGAGCCTAATGTGTTCGCTGTTGTATTGGTTCGTCTCGTACCTACAGGCAGCGCGTACTACAACCACACTTTCCCGCAAAATGGTCAACTGCGCTCCGGAATTCGCGGTGCGGCTGACGCCGGTGTCCCGCTAAGTTTCTTTAGTATTTTATTGAAAGGGCGGATACAGGCCTATCAATGATTGTGACCTCGCCACCAGTGGCTGCGGCGATGGCTTTGCGTATAAGCACGCAAAGCAGAAAATAGCGTGAGGACAGCGACCGATCGACGCGTCAGGATGGCACAGCCACATTGGCGCGTCGATCGTATAACATAGATTTATTATGACAAATTTCGTCTATATGCTCGACAGAGCGAGTAACGATGCGCAGTTGTAAGAGCCATGCACGGTTCTATTTAGCAATTATGCAACGGTAGAGCGCTGCTTTTCGCTATCAGTTTATGCTTGTGCGGAACCACGAAGTGCGTCATGGTCGTGGAGGGTGCGCGTCGCTTGTAGAAACGAAAGCAACTCGCCATCGCTGCGTTAAGCCTATGATAGTCGCCGCACCCCTGAGGCCCTTGCAGGGGCACAATAAAGGTGCGTTCCAAAAACACTCGGATGACAAATGCACTCACCAGTGCAGCAAGCGTCCCGACAGGCGACGGGCTGCCTGATTGGCTTCTTAACAGCAGCAGCTACAACGTTTTAAAGGCACCAGCTATGACTCATCGGAAATTGCTGATAAATGATGCGCGCGACATGCGCACCCGGATTAGCCACACAATTCTTCCGTCAGGTTCGCCAGTATTTCAATAATCTGTGTGCGGCTTGTCATAGTTTCCAAATGTTCCTTCGAGCCGCCAACGCGCCATTTCTAGCTCGAGTGAAGACAGCCATGATTTGTTCCGAGCTTCAGCAAAATGCCTTGTAGTGCGTACTTTTAGCCAATATTTACTGTGACATCGCATTCTTTAAGCGTCGAAGCACCTTAGGGTCTCGGCGTGTCGGCAGGCATCGTCGTCTGCTGTCGCCGCATGCATCATCGTGTCCTGTCCATTTGCTTGAACGCAAGGGAGGGCACCACCGCCTCAGCGTTTGGATGTTGGGAGAGAGAGCGAACGGCGCGCGTAGGCTATAGAAACGCTCTTTATGCGATGAACGCTGAACTACCAGCTCGCAAGGAACGAGAACGCGCGCTCGCCCGCGAGAGACAACGCCGACGCAGACAGAGTCTGCTAGCGAGTTTCTTGATTGAAGAAACCGACTACTCGCGCTGCACGACCGTTCACCGGCTTCCCTGTGTATATAAGCACTGGATCTTGACCTGCTAAGTAGTGCCGATGGCAGATTTGTCTTGTCAGTTCTTGAATAAAGATTCGTAGCGTGCACATCAACTTGAAGCGGGCTGCGGGTCTCTGTGTCTAATATCTCTTCCGTCTCTCATTGCCCATTAGCAGTGCTTTTGCTGTGGGAATCACCAGCGCACACTGCATGTTTCACCCCTCCACAGGTTTCACGTTAGTGGAGCTGAAACACCCTTCCCTACATGCTTCGCTCCTCCCCAATTTTTCTCAGCGGCGCTCGTCAGGAGGTGGAAATTTGTCCTTTACGATTACTGCATAAAGCCGTTCCGTTCATGGTTCGGCTGCGTTTTTATGCTATTGGCGGTGTTCCTCTCTAATCAATCAGAAATACGCATGACGCCCGCATTTGCTTTGTGTTCCGTTTCCACCTTATATACTGCGGGTCCATGCATTTTTTGTTTATTGCGAGGGCAATAGGAGATGATGACGATGATGATTTTGTGGCCAACCCTTCGCAACTGGTGGACGTGGAATCCACGCCCTAGCCAAACATGAAGCTCTCCTTATTACCCTTTTTTTTCAGTAAAACGGTAGAAAAAAAGAAAAAAAAAGAAAAAAAGGGAGAGGAAGAACAAGAGCCGCTCTGACTAGGCAGCAGTCAAGAATGTCTCGCCGCAACAGCCGCTGGCCAGCATTCGATGCGGCCCTTTGTCGCTGCGACCGCGGCTCTGTCCACACTACGCCGACCGTCGTCTCCGCCGGCGTGCTCGAAGCCCAGAGCAGTTTCCAGAGAGGCACCATCCGTCATCGCTGTGCCAATGCCCTCACACCGCAGTACCACATGTTCGATAGTTTAGTCCTGTAGACCACATACACGAAACCGCACATCACTCACGTCCTTGCAATAGCCTTAAGACGCACAAGTGTGCGGAGTGCACCAGCTCTCGCCTCAAATAGTAGCTTGCTGCCAAGGGAGTTGTCGTACAAGTGTACCATGCCAATACTGTTCTTGTGACACCGGTACACCGCTAGCGTCGACTTCTCCGACATGTTGTGGATCCAACGTGCCTCCTCTTCTTCCTGCACTCGTTCCCGCGCCTGTTTTGCCCACTCGGCGGATGAGATTGCGCTGAGAGGGGCGCGAAATAGGCCGAACTTGCTCTCGATGCGGTAGAGGCGCCTCACCCACGGAGTGCGCATGCATGTTGCAGACCATGGAGGAAGGAAAAATAAGGAGAGGCCCTGACGTCACATTCGTGAAGCCTCCACATCGCAAACACCCGCATCGCCTCCTAGCGAAGGAGCCTCGAAACATTTCGCGATTTCCGCTGGGTCGTTTGCAAGCGCATGCGCGATTCGAGCCTTTTTTTTTTCGCCGTGCAAGCGGCGCCGCGGCGCAGTCGATTCACGCATGTTGCTCCTTGTGTGTGTTCTTTAGGAAAGCTACGCAATGCCCAGCTGTTGCATATGGTTTCGTATACCCGGTGCAAATCGCGTGCACTGCGGAAAGTACCGGGTGTCACTTTTCAAGTGTACGTACACGTTCGCTTCATTGCTGATCACTAATGCATGGTATTTGCATGCGAAGCTCTCGGATGTGCGCTCTGTTGCTTCTCACTCATTGTGTCAACTCAGAACACACGTGAACTTTTGTTTTTGGCGTCTGGCGCGCCGTACATAACATGCGCCGAAGGCATCGTACGTTTTGAGAGGCTGTGTCGTTCTACGAAAGGGCAATAAACTTATGTTGTTGTTATCGGACTACGTGATGTATGTATTATGCGTTGTGCGCTCGGTGCGTGCTTGTTGTTGTGTGCGTGCTGGAATTACAAACTTTACGTGCACGATCGCGTATACAATACAGCGGTGTCCTCTTTTCGACGTGAAGTTACGTCAACTATAGGTTGGCATTGCGCCGAATAGCTACTACGCTCACTCCATATACACGAACAAAGAACCGCTAATCCGGCAACAGATCGGGAAATCGGGCTACGAGAAAGGGACGGCCTAACGCCCAACAGAACGCGTAAGTCACTGCTAGGTGACTTCGAATACGATGATGCAGGTGCTGAACGTTTTTGATCACGGCAAGTACCGGTATTCTGCACTGTTGCACAAAAGCACTCCACGAAGAATTTCAGCACGCAGCGCTCGGGCCTGCCACGCACGAACAGCCTGATAAACGTCTGCTTGCAACATTTTACTGCGTGCGAACCGCACAATACGCGCTAAGTTTACGCCGGGACTACAAATCTACACAGAAGCTAACCACCGCGGAGAGCACGCCGCGGGGCGTCTGCTGTTTTGTTTGCCCCATACCGGTTTGTTTGCCCCATAAATCTGACGTCACTTCTGCCACACTTTTCGCAATACATTGAAATACGATAGGGCCTCTCCTTAGTATTCTTTCCTCCATGTTGCAGACAGGTAGTCCAAAACACGCCGCGCCGATCTCCCGCTGGGCATGCAGAGCAAGCGGCCACAGTAGGCAATTTTGCTGACCGCCTCCCGAGCTTCAAAGCTCGACCAGCCGAGATCACCCTGAATAGCTTCGTTGGCCACAGCACCATGACAGCCGAGAGCTATCCGGCCAACCTCCCGCTGTCGTCGCTCAAGCCAGTCCCGCGTGACTGCCGAAAGGCATAGCACAGCATTCGCGAACGTAAACGCCGGCACATGCACTATCTTCCAAAGGTCCCGAACCATCACAAGTCGATTACACCCCCAGAAACATTGTCGACGGAGGATGGACTGGGCCCGAAGTGCCTTCTTCCGGAGGATTTCCTCTTGTTCGCCAACCAGCTCCGGTCCACTGGAAAGCTGCACTCCCAGGTATCTGTACGTCGCACACACCATTAGGACATCATCTCCGAGCCTGAGAGTGACCTCATCCGCACATGTGCCAGCGAGGGGGACTACTGCAGAGTTTTTACAATTGAAGCGGAGCCCAAGGCGCGTGATTTCCGCCTGGGAGATGTGAATGAGGTCCTGAAGGTCCTGAGCAGACTCCGCCATCAACACAAGGTCGTCAGCAAAGGTGAGCCCCGGTAGTCTGCACCTCTCGTCTATTCCCACTGTACTGTATTTCAGCTGGAAACCAAGACCACTACTGAGGAGCTTTCGCTCCATGTTGGCCACATATAGAATGTACAGAAGTGGGGATAGTGGAAATCCCTGACGTAGACCTCTTGTGACCTTGACAGGGAAAGATTGCGCACTCCCGAAGTGGGCAATGGCCGTGTTGTCTTCATGCAGGCGCTGCACCGTTGTTAGCAGAGGAGCTGGAAGATTCATTGCAGACAGGCTCTCAAAGAGTGTGGCGTGTGGAACATTGTCATACGCCTACACGTCCATAAAACAGCACAGGAGGGGCCGCTGCTCTGCCTTTGCACTCGACACACACTCAGTGAGAGCGAACAAATTGTCCTCCAGTCTTCGGCCTGGACGGAAGCCATTCTGCATCTCTGTAAGCAAAGTTTTAGCCTCTGCCCAACCACTTATCCACTGTTTCAAGATGCCTGCAAAGAGCCTATACAGGATACTTGTAACTGTTAGTGGGCGGTAGTCTTCGATGATGTCAGACTGGCCTCCTTTCTTTGGTATAAATACCACACGGCCAAGGCACCACTCCCTTGAGATTGGCGCACCTTCAATGATGTCAGAGAACAAGCCAGCAAGCTGTTGCAAAATAGCCAGCGCCATCTAGGGGCTGCAAGAACTACTGCTGTCGCCATCTTGTGCTTGTCGTGCGTTGCGTGTTTGACGGCGCGTACAAAGCAGCACGCGCGGTCGGGCTAACCTAGGCGTGTTTCAAGCGTGGCGTACGCGCAGGTCTAGTAAGTTACACGCCTCGCTCCCGCCAAGATGCCAGTGCACTGCTGCGTCCCACTCTGCAATCAACGCGGAGTTACTGGCAGCGATGAAAACAAGGTAAGCGTGCGTTGCTGATACATCGTAATAAAATAGCACCGCTAGCTGCACAGGACTTGCGTCACTCAGTCACGCTGATTTGAGCAGCATTGCTTGCGATTTAGTGTGATTACACTGGTTTATAATATTTGCCAACGTTACACCTTGATTCGGCGCGAGTGCTTTAAGCGCTTCTTATTGATTTTCATGTTTTGCTTAGTCGCCGTGGTAGTGGCTTTGCAGTCGCGTTGCCTGGTTTGAATCCCAGTTGCGGCGGTCGCATTTCAACGGGGGTAAGATGCACGGACTTCAGTGTACCGTGAATTTTGTGCACACACGTCAGCAGACCCCATCTGGTCGAAGTTAATCCAGGGCCTCCCTCTGCGGTGTGCTTCACGACGATGTCATCTTGGAACTTAATAACCAAGAATTTATTTTAAGTTGTACTGTGACAATATGCGACTTCACAGTATCAAAGGTGGCGCTTGTCAATATATTTTCGTTTATTCATCTGTTTTTCGTGCGCGGTGTCATGCTCGCGCACCTGTGACCTGCTGGCGTGGTGTCTTAATGTTTGAGGCAGAACGACGCGTCGTCCAGTACAAGTGAATGCCCAGCTGTGTGCGCAGCAATAGACGACACGTGTCGAGTAACATTTCGGGATTCTGTACCTGTTGCATCTCAGTAGGACATAGCTATTCTGAAGGTTTTCCCACCGATGACTGCACCCAGTTATACATACAGAATGGCTAAAAACGTGAATAAAAAAAATGTGTGCACTACATTTTACTGTTGCATTTACAGACCGCTTTACTTTAGGTATGTCCAAGTCAGCATAATATATCAGGTTTTATGTGGCTAACAAATAATTATTTGCATAGTTACATGGTCGGTCCGCAAATATGTCAAGTGAACTATGACTGATACAATGCCAATGCGAAGCCCAAGGCAAGGCAGATGAGCCTATAACTTCACAAACAGTCCCCGCATTGCTTTCCACGTGATCTTGCAACCTACAAGAAGTGGATTATTGCCATAAAGAGGGACGAAGGCACTCACTTTCAAGTTACCAAGTCAACGAATGTCTGCTCCAAGCATTTTAAGGAATGTGACTATATCCCTGGTGTAGCAAGTGCCTACAGGCTTCTTAGAGACACAGCAGTGCCATCAGTATTCAAAAGACTGCTCGATTTTTCTGGCCTCGCGTTAATACACTCTACCGATGCCGGCATGCGTGAGGCTGCGTCCGTCGCATCCTTGACAAACAAAAGATGGCGGAATTTCAGGGTTGCCAGACCACAGAGCAATTTTGCATATCTCCTATTATACGGACACGCCAGGCGAATTTGTTCGGTCACCGTCGTATTCCGTTACAATATAAGACGGTGGCGCAAAATGGGACAAGGACGAAACAGGAAGAAGAGACGTATACAAACGCACACTACCAACTGATTTATTCTCGAAAATACACTCAATATATATGGCATTACGCACATGCGCAGACGGCCGAAATAAAAAGCAATCTTGCAAAAAACAAACTCACAGCTGCGCAGGACGATAGAAGGAACGCTGACACACTCACTCCCGTACAATTTAATGAAATAGGCCTCAGCCAGTTCTCTTGCGACTGCGTCACAACTTCGCTTTAAGAATTTCCTGGATGAAAACAGGAGCATACATGCACAAGATTTACAACGAAATGGCAGATGCGAGCCCGTACCAGTTTTTATGGATAGCGCACGTTCCTGTCCCCGAACATTAATACATGAGAACAAATAAAGTAACAGCGCGAATGAAACAAGGACGACAAAGGAACGAAGACCACAGGACAAGCGCTGACTGCCAACTGAATGTTTATTTCAAGAAAAACCAGCCTTTTATACATTCTCAGAATGAACATGCGCACAACAAACACTCGCTAATCACATTCTCAATCTTTCTTTTAAGAAGTTTATTTCTCTCTCCGAGAGTAGAAGAGAGGGCGAACTGATACACTTATCACCTTCGTTATGGATCCAAAAGGCCTCTAAATTTTCCCTTTCCTTCTTAGATTTCCCATTTCCTATAAATTTCGTTTTTTCAAACATGGGAACACATGCGCACTTCTTACAATGGTCAACTAAATGACTGCCATATCCATTTTTTACATTATTGCAGTGCTGACGCGCGCGATCGTTGAAACATTGTCCAGTCTGACCTATATAAACTTTTCCACAACTCAAAAAAGTTTATATAGGTCAGACCGGGGTGGGGGTTGCGTGGCTACGGCGAGACATTCGTACGTTGCCGGCCTGGTGTGGTCGCGCGCCGTGTCTTTAGAAAGAATGAGCAGATGGCTCATACATTGGTATGCGTCGTAAAGTTTGCGTGGGAGACGTAAACGGCGCGAAGGTTGCTTCGCTCCGTGCGGCCGCTCATTCTTAGGCCATCGTTTTGTTCAAATACGCCAGGTTGCGTACTGATGTAGTGAGTGCTAGCCGTGCTTCGTATAAAATTGCAGTTTCTTTTAATCACATTCATGTAACGCCCTTGCGGCGAAACTGTGAACTTTACCCCCGTATTTTATCAGTAAATATAATCAACAGAATCAATTAAAAATTCCGTTGCAGTGCTTTATTTCATTCCATTGTCGTGCGGAAAGTGCTGCGAGGGCAATCAGGTGGTTACACGGGCAATCAGAGCGAGACATTTTTTAGGCTTTTTGTATAAGAAAAGCGGGTGATCGGTGTGCGAGTGCTCCGTTGCTGGCTCTCAGCAATAAAGAATGCGAACATCTTGAACCCTTTCGTTAGAGGAGAGTTGCCAAGACATGTGAAGTGTTGAAAATTTTTGTAGCGTTTATGCGGGGCGCTTTTTGAGATTTTCTGTGTTGCGCAACCACCTGCGCCACTCGTGAATTTTTGGGTTTTGGTGAGTAAATGCTCAGTTGAAGTTAGCGCCTCGTCTCTTCGTTGTCTTCTCCTTGTCCGTTGTTTTTCGCGCCAATTAGCTATGCCTGCAGGTAGATAGATAGAAAGATAGATAGATAGATAGATAGATAGACAGACAGACAGAAAGACATACATACATACATACATACAGATAGATAGATAAATAGATATACATACATACATACATACATACAGATAGATAGATAGATAGATAGATAGATAGATAGATAGATAGATAGATAGATAGATAGATAGATAGATAGATAGATAGATAGATAGATAGATAGATAGATAGATAGCCACGGCCGGTATGTAGCGTGACTGGTGGGACCATACGGCATTAGACACTTGTACTCTCTGTTTGAACACTCTGCGTGTATAAAGGAAAATAACGAGGAAGTCCGCTTTTCAAAACCTTTGGTCCAGTGACATCCCGTGTTCCAAGAATGTTCCAACGCGGTTAAGAACGTAGTTACGGTACCTTATGTAGTTATGCAAGCTGTCACAAATGAGACCTTAAACCGCATACGAAACCGCGTCAAATGACGTCGAAGATACTACTTGCGCCGCCACGGAAGGCGCCAACAACGTTCGCCTCTCCAAAGCGTGACCCCTCACAGAAGGCATCCGCGGACAGCCAGCACCCTTGAATCAAGCGCTTGCGCTAAGTCTGGGAAAATCGAGAACCGAGACACGATGCCATGTCAAAGGAAGCCACCGTCGTGGGTGCGTTCGGCGCAACGAGATGTACAGTCGAGTGCGATTTGAAGGTTATCGCACGAGCGTCGACCAAGAACTACAACAGCGCCACGGCCCAGAATCCTCTTTCGAGGAAAGGGAGGTATCGGGCAAGCTTCACTCAACCTTTTTGCTGTTCCTGAAGCTGTGATGACTCCCGTCCGAGGAAGGCGCATTTTCATTTTTCATGATGATGTGATGTTTATGGTTTTTGCAACCTAGCAAGTCGGTCAAGTGAAGCAGCGTAAATGACCAGCGTTACCAGATCTTTCAATTTAATTTCGTTCTCGACCTCGGAGGTAAGAGACACCGAAGTAACGCTTGATCGCAGCAAATGGAAGGCTTCAAATTGAGAGAAAAAGCGGAGAGCTGGTCGTAGGGGTGATTATCGTAGCATGTAATAGCCAAAGAGGGAGAGAAGTATGCGTAATTTTGATTATCACTGTTCCTAAACGTGCCGCTGGGCCACTGGGACGCTGGGACGGTCGACGCTCACGCGAGAACCTTCAAATTGCGCTAGACTGCACATCCGGGAACTTTCTCTCTCCCCAAGACTCAACTGCGCTGAGAGCAGAAGTGTAATGTTGAAGATCCGCGAACCCGTGCGCGTCCCAATATGAGCTCGTAGCGACGGTAGTTGGGAGTCTGCGAAAAAAGAAGTTATTATGTAGAAGTGTGTGTTTCGGTCGGCCAAAGAAGACGTGTTGTGTTACGATGTAGTGTCGTCAGTCGGTTTTGGAAGTGCGCAGACATGACACCGTGCGAGCAGTGAAGAGCTTTGAAGATAGTGCCGCCGAGAGGTGCCATGTGATCTCTGACTAGCAAAGGCTACAAAGTGCACTGGTCAGCGTTATATTCTACATGAAAGGGCTCGTCAAGCCGGTGAATATGAAAGGACATTAAATGCTGCGAAATATTCTCGAGTGCTTGTATTTGAGCGCAATCGATTAATTGTTTCCCCACAGTTGTTAAACCGATTTGAGTTGTATTGTGCATTAACGAGCCAAGTGTGCCTGTATGGGAGCTGTTTGTTGTGCCTTAATTGAGAATATATTTGTTTGCGTTATGAACTATTGGCTCTGGCTCGGTCTTTGGACCACAACTGGCATTCTCTGGCGCGCTAAAAAGACTTGCTCTTAAAACTGTCCGTGCTTTCGCAATGCGCTTTCAGGGGCCGATACGTCTGCCATTAGAATCTGCCGGGCGATTGCCTCCCATTAACGGGGTTGTGACACAAGCTACCTATAATAAATGTTGGCCTCGAGGCAAAATTAGTTTCTTCTTTGATTTCATCACTGTGATGGTATATAATAACTCAATAACTGCACAACACGTGTCAATTTATAGTCTAATCATAATGCTCACTTTATAAAGTATCAACCGTGGCAACTGCCTCACATCACTTTCATGACAACAATGTCGACTAGAAACGTGCACTACGGCTCGCGAGGTAAGGCGAGGTCAGAATGTTTGTCCACTTCGTTCGTGCTGTGTTTTTCGTGTTGTATTTCCAATTGTCCTTATTCTAGTTGTATGAAAGCAGCACTATTTCTATCTGCCTCTCGTTTTATAATACGCAGAACTTTCAACAAGTCCGCTTCTCGATACTTTTGCTCCTGAGACACGTCGTGTTCGAAGGATCTTTCTTCGTTTCAAGATTCCATTTTCCCATGAAATTCTACCTACGTTCTTAACAGCAGTTGTGAGATAACGTCGTTTATTAGAACCTTTGGCAGAATGCTGCCATAACAAACGTAGTCCTTATTTATTTAGATTTATTGGTGATCATGCAAGTGGCATGGATTTTAATTTCAATCTTCGATGTGGTATACCATTGTGAAATATTATCCAACAAAGCTCCAAGCTTCACATGATCTTTAATGTATTCTTTATGTAGATGTGGGAGCCGTCTGACGAGCTTTATTCTTATGCCGGTTAGTATGAAGGAATACACGTAGTCATGCCACACCGTAAGGAGAAGTCAGGGGCATAGCCAAAAATATTTTTCGGGGGGGGGGAGGTGGTCAACCATACTTTATGTGTGTTGGTGCGTGCGTTTGTATGTGTGCGTGTGTATATACGCAAGCAAAACTGAAAAAAATTCGGCAAGGGGGGGGGGGGAGCTTGTGACCCCCCCAAGCCCCCGCCCCCCTGGCTACGCCCCTAAAAGCAGTAGACGGTGAATTAAGCTTTTCAGGACTCCACAACCCTACATGTGAAGAATACAAGCTTCGATTGTTCTCCGCAACAACCTCCCCACTGTTCCATAGGAAAGCCATATCTTATAAGCACTTCATTTTTAGCCGCGCTTATAACCTTCGACTGGAATTCCAACGCGTTTTGCCGCAGTTTGCGAGCGTCACAATCGAAGTTGGTGGTAAGCTGAGAATACATCACCTTCAGTGGTTCCTCGGACAGCACTACATCCTTCATGAAGGC
The DNA here is from genome assembly GCF_013339695.2 of Rhipicephalus sanguineus. NCBI lineage: Eukaryota > Metazoa > Arthropoda > Arachnida > Ixodida > Ixodidae > Rhipicephalus > Rhipicephalus sanguineus. The sequence goes on along the minus strand of NC_051180.1, from coordinate 175,351,983 downwards.
TTCGCCATATGTCATCGGAGTAAGCGCTGTCAGCATACGGAACGTCGTCGTCTTTCCGGCCCCGTTGACACCCAGCAGGCCGAAGCACTCGGCTGGTTTTAGGGCAAAGGAAAGCTCTTTAACAACGGGCTGCTGTCCGTACCATTTGTGCAACCTTCGAGCTACCAGGGCACTTGTGCCGTAATTTCGTTGTGTGCATATTTTCTCCACGAATGACCATTCAGCTGCCACGTCTTCGTCTTTAGAGACCACTGCTTTTCCCTCTGGGAAAGAACTTCTCAGTAGACGGTATTTAGAGACGCGGTGGAGCAGGTAGAGAAACATGACGCCACCGTAAATGAGCATGAACAGAACGTCGTAAAGGATTCCATGCGGTGAATCGGAGAGGGCTTGAACATCGTACCACGGTTCTTCCGTCTTGTTTTGAAGCACTGCAAGCGCAAGAGTGCAGAATACAGCACTAAGATTGATTATTCCAATATTCTGTTGCCACACCAAAAAAGTGTTAGATACACGAAAGTTGCCTCGCAGTCCGAAATTATAACCTAGCTTACACATAGAAACGCACAAAAGCGGACTTGCTTAAAAAAAATGGCAAAAAGGTGAAAGTTTTGAAGTTTACATGTATTTTACGTTTTGTTGAAAAACTTTTCACATTTATTATGAAGGCTTGTACTCTCATATCAAAGCCTTTTTTTTTCATTATTTTAAGCTTCTGCTCACCGCCTTGGTCATGACAAGGTGGCTGCTGCAACTTCCCACATAACACAAAAAAAGCAAAGGTAATAGACTATGAATAAATGAAAGCAAAACTCTACCATATTTTGTCATAAAACACACAATTCTATCATCTGTACAGTAGTATTGCATGCAATACAACCCAGATACTATAGGATGTGTTCTGTAATGGTCTGCACGGTACCATGAACCTTCATTATTCATCAAAGGCGTTTTACCTGGTAGTGAAAACTTTCAATGAAATACAAACGCAACACAACGAGTACGCGTACTTATCAAGAGACCATGGTTTTCAAATGAAAACGCAATGCTTTTTACCTGAAATTTCTAGCCTGCTTGAAGATATTTTAGGCAGTGTTTTGCATACTGAAGTGATATTTTGATAACAAAAATAAGTGTTTTGCCTACCCACTTGGAGCGTTCAGGCGGCTAACTCGAGCTGCCATAGTATTTCGGAGAATCAGTTTTAAAATACCGGATTAGGATTAGCCTTGAGGGCTGCCTCTGTGCGCTCTTAATGCGGCGAATTAACAATCATTGGATGGATTCGATATGAAGCTTGCATACTCAAAGGTCAGCCTAGCGCGAGGTTAAATATTGGTGGTACGAGGCAAATATTGGTGGTAGCGCGAGGTTAAATATGCTAGTAGCTTGAAGGTTGACTTGCTAGCTTTAATTTGCGGCGGAGGAGCTGTACCAAGTCTTCGCAGCTCCACAAGCTCTGTCCACAAACTTTCCGCTGCTGTGGTTCACTGGTCGGCAGCTGGCTGCTTACCACTGCTCGGCTGCCGACCCGCAATTCAAGACATCGATCCTGGCCGCGGCGGTCGCGTTTAGACGCAGGTTATTAGCGCAATAGCGTTAAAGAGTTCGCTTTACAGAAGTCGTTGTGAGCAAAAAATTGAGAAAAAGCAAATAAAATAAACAAAAAAATCTTCGGTTCGAATAAGAATTGAACCCAGGCCTCCTGCGTGGAAGCAGGTGTCGTACCAGAGAGTCACGCCATTGCTGGAAACTGCTTCGGAAAAAAAAAAACACTATATGAACGTCATGCAGAGGGAGGAGTCTCCTTAACGCTTGTAATATTGGCCGCGAGGAGTTACGGAGGCGCCCTCTATCGGACGCGCCTCGATTGCGTGCTAGGTAGGATACCGCCGGCGCGCTCCCCATAGGTTTTGCTGTTGGCACTCTACAAAAACACATCGTGGAAGCCCTCCAGGGCATTTCTGTAAGTACTTTCGAAAGGAACTGTGTTCTTTATTACTATCAAAATAATTATTGTCGACGAACTGAAAGCACAAGATAGTCTACAGTCGCTGTCTCTTTGCAGAAAATCGAGCACCCGCATCACGCGGTCACCGCTTTGCAGACCCCTGAACCTTCCTCTTGCGTGAAAGGTAGTCACTCGCTGACTATGTGAAACTATGTGAAATATGCAAACTATGCAAACTGTGTGAAATATCTCGTTAGAGTAAACTGCCTGTATAACTAAACGGAGCATAACAGAAAGAAGCCTCAAGCCAGCGATCGCACGGGTTCGCGACGACTGACGGTGCCTCTGCATGTATGAGCGTCTGCCTGTATGTTCGTACTGATGGTTTCGCTTTTGCTACGAGCGTGTTTTGGCACCGCGCTGTGAACTTTGAGCCGCAAAATATGAGAATTTGTGAGTACACAAACAACTACTGTTGCGCGGACACTATCAGAGCAGTTGAAAAGGAATTTCGTTACAACGCGACTTCGGTGCGCATGGCAAACTTGTGATGTGCCGTCCCGACGATTCAGTGTTTTTTTTTAGACGTGAAGCATCTTATAGCGGTGTTCAAACCGGTGGTGGTGTGCGGCGCGACCACCCTTACTGCGCATGCGCATACCATTTCTACTCCCACTCTCCCTTTTCACCCTCTCCCTCACCTGCTCCCTTCCCCCTCTCCACTTTCCTTATCCCATTCCCTCTCCACTCTTCCTCTGAAACGCGGGCTAGACATGCCGAAATTCTCTCCTGCGCAACGCCGCGATGATCGCCAGCGCATGAGCGTCTCCTCCCCCTCTCTCTCCTATCCTACGCTGCCCCCCTGTCGTGCGCCTGTCGGCTGCGTTCCACGCACGCCCTGTGAGAATTAACGGCCAGGCTCGAGGGAAGACAACACGCGCGTCGCGTTCCTCTTCGCGTTCCACGACGCGAGGTCGGTAGCATGCGTAACGAACGCCAACGGAACGCGATCGTGCAAGTGCTCCGGCTTCGCATAGCCTCATGGTACCCTTAAGTGGACAACTTTATTCGGTCCACATTAGACGCGAGTAATCTCAACGTCACCTGGCTAGGCCCACTCGGGCACCATCAAGTGAAACCTGACGGCCCTCGCGCGGGCCCTCTGTACGGCCAGGATTTGAGAGGTCTGGTCCTGGACCTTAATGAGCCTCTTCATTTCCGCTTGGTTGAAGGGGGGACCGGCAGAGGCGCAGCCCCACAGGACATGCTCGAAGTCCGCATAACCACCACACAGGGGGCAGTCCGGGCTTGGGAACCGTTCAGGGTACATTGGGTGCAGTGCCGCAGGGCTCGGGTAAGTGCTTGTTTGTAGCAGTCAGAGAGTAACAGCTTGGGCCCTGCATAGCGAGGAGTGTGGTAGAGGCAACACTCTTCTTGAGAGACAGTGGTGCTTACATATCTCGTTGTACGAGCAGAGAGGCTCCGTCGCCCAGGAGATGACGCGTTACCCGGTACACGGTCAGTCAAACCTCGTGCAGCCGAGTGCGCCTCCTCGTTGGGATTGACCGAGGCACCCTCAATGGTTCCAAGGTGCGCAGGAAACCAGACCAATGAGTGATTTTCGAGGTCTTTGACTTTGCGAATGATCTGTAGGACCTGTGGAGCCACCATGCCCATCTGAAAGGCCTTGATAGCGGCCTTGGAGTCTGAATAAATTGTGTCATGCACACCGTCCGTCAACGCAAGAGCAATGTCAACCTGCTCTGCAAAGCTGGAACTAGAAGTGCGGATGGTAGCGCAGCTGATTACTTTGCAATTACAGTCGACGACCACTTAGGAGAACGCTTCTTCTTGAGTGTACGAAGCAGCATCTTCAAAGCAGGCTCCATCCTTGTCCAAGTGGGCACTGGCGAGCAAAGATTTACCCCTGGCTCGTCTTCGTGCTTTGTTGTAGATTGGATGCATATTGCACGGCCTCCGGGGTATGGAAATCTTGGATCTTACGTCGTTGGGCAGCTTCACAGCTTCAGGACCGACAACCGCGGGGTTGCGTCCCAGCATGCCGAGTATGGCTCTACCCGCTGGGGTGCCAGACAGTCTGACAAACTGTGAAAACTCTTGAGCTTCGACAATTTCATCGAACGTGTTGTGGATTCCCAACTTGAGGAGGTCTTCCGTGTGCGTTCGAACGGGAATGCCAAGGGCCAGCTTGAAGACTCTTCTGATTAGGGCATTGATTTTGTTGCGCTCCAACACTAGCCAGTTGTGCATGGCCGCTGAATAAGCGAGGTGGCATAGTACGAATGCGTGGATAATCCGAATCAGATTGTCCTCCCTGATTCCGCGGTGCCTGTTAGCGATTCTTCGAATCAGTCCTAGGGCGCTTTCGGTCTTGGAACAAATGCGTTTAACGGGGGCTCCATTGGCTTCGTTAGACTCGATAAACATTCCTAGGACCCTGATAGTGTCCACCCGCGGAACATGGGGAGTCGTTATCGGTGAATAACGTAATGTGGCTCTGCGCTGCTGGTTTCCAAGACCGGTAAGAACCGCCTCTGGGCCTTTTCTTATAGAGTTAGAGCTCGGACTTAGCGGGCAAGCACCTTAGCCCGGTGGGGAGGAGATAGCGCGCCGTCACATCGATGGCCTCTTGCAAAGCACTCTCGACCTGACCTTCACATCCGCTGAGGGACCAGATGGTGATGTCGTCCGCATAGATCGTGTGGTTATTGTTCGGTATCTTGTTCAAGGCCCTCTACAGGTTGATCATGCAGATATTGAACAGCGTCGGGGAGATCACCGCCCCCTGAGGTGTCCCCTTTGGCCCAAGGGTAATTTCGTGGGTCAAAAACTCGTCAATCTTCAGTCTTGGTGTCCTCGAGGAAAGGAAGGAGCGCACGAAATTGTACGCCCGCTTGCCGACTTGAAACGGAGACAAGCTCTTCAGAATAAAGTCGTGCGATAAGTTGTCAAAAGCCTTTTCCAAATCCAATCCGAGAATCGCCTTGGTGTCGGCGGAGCCGGAGTCAATGACCTGGTGTTTGATCAACTTCATGGCGTCCTGAGTCGAGAGCCCCGACCGAAAGCCAATCATGTTGTGGGTATAGCATTCGTTAGACTCGAGGTGGACAGTGAGGCGGTTGAGCATGGCGTGCTCGGCAACCTTCCCGGCGCACGACGTCAAGGAGATTGGTCTAAGATTCTCGATGCTCGGTGCCTTACCCGGCTTGGGTATCAGTACTGTGCAGGCCGCTTTCCAGCTCTTGGGGATGAGACCGCTGCGCCAGATGTCGTTGATCATGTCTGTAAGAAACTCGATTGAGTCATCGTCGAGGTGCTTGCGCATTTTGTTGGTTACCCCATCTGGCCCAGGAGCAGATCTGCTATTGAGGGATGCGAGAACCCGCTTGACCTCAGCCACGGTGAAGTCCTCGTCCATCGATGGCGCGTCACGCCCCTCGTAGTTGGGAAACTGGGGAGGCACCGGATCATCCTTGGCCGCCAGGTACTTGTCTATGAGCTGCTCCGTGATCGCCTCATCTGGAGTCGAGTAGGTGGCCAAATGGACAGCTTTCGCCAAAGCTCTTTTCTGATTGGACTTGGTGTTGCCATCGCGGAGAAGGTGCTTGAGGAGTCTCCAGCTTTTACCGGTCTTCAGCTGGCCCTCCTTAGACTCACACAGCTCATCCCATTGCTGCTTGCACAAGACCTTGCAATGATCTCCTACCGTTTTGTTGATTTCGGATATTTTCTTGCGCAGTCTTCTGTTATGGCGCTGAGGCTTCCATCTCGCGAGTAGTGCCTGCTTGGCTTCCAACAGATGCGCGAGCCTACTGTCCATCCTGTCCACGTCCAGGTCGGTTGTCACCTCTTTGGTGGCACTAGCCACATCTTCTTTTAACCCCTCGCACCAAGAGTCTAGATCCGCATCCGGTGGGAGGGCGCGCTCGGAGCGATTGGCTCGGAACAAGTCCCAATCGGTGAACTTAAAGGTCCTCGTCTTGTTACGGGCAACCTCTATGACCACTTCGATGATGCAATGATCGCTACCGAGGTACGCAGCTGTGTTTGTCCACTTGACGTTTTCCAGATTCTTGACAAAGGTGAGATCCGGGATTGTACCTCGGCACACCGAGTTCCCTCTCCTGGTCGGGAACACCTTATTGGTGACCAGTGTAAGATCTTTCTCCGTTGTCGTGTGCCATATGTCTCTACCCTTCTTCGTATTGGTGTGGTAGCCTCACGCCTGATGCTGGGCATTGAAGTCCCCCATGACGACAAGAAGTTGACAGCCGGCAAAATGCACTGCCTTCTTCAGAAGACCACCAGCCCTGGCTCTGTGTACGCTAGGTCTGCAGTAAACATTTAATATGAAAATACTGTTGCTTCGCAAGCACCGCTTAGGGGTGTCGACAAGGAGTTCCGTCATGACGTACTCGACCCCATTGTCCATGGGACCGAGGTCTCGCTGAATGCACGTGAACCTTTTACTGACCAGAGTGGCGACCCCCCTTCCGCCTTCAGTGGAAGCCACAGTGAGGAAACCGGGAAGCCTGATGTGTGATGATGTGATCGTTTCTTGCAAGGTGATGTAATCTTTTTTTCGGTCTAAATTTGTGTACGTTTCAATGTCATTTGACAAGTTGTCTCGCACTGCGTATTGATCGGTGTTCTCAGCGGGCAAATGCCGCTGCTTCTGTTTATTCAGTGCATTCGTTTCGTTTGGTGCTCACACAAAACGTGAGCAAATGCGACGCCTTTTTCAATGCTCTTTAATTATCGATCCCTTTGCATTCCACTGAACTTGCCGCTCTCTGTCATCAACAAATTCATAGACCAAAGCGGCACCACTTCGAGATTGCTGGTGGAAAGAGAAGCAGTCTACGAGACCGAGCATGCAGTAGCATGCAACGCCAAGGAAAAGAAAGAAAATACAGTAACGTTTGCCGGACTAGTTCTGCAAACGTCGGCTGTGAACTAGAACCCACAGGAACTTGAAATAGCGGTGAATAAAATAGAAGTTATTGCAGCAACCAGCTGCTGCAAAACATGATAGTAATTATTTGGCGAGTACCCCAGCAATTTTTGTAGCAGTGTCGTGTCTAACGCCAACAGGGTGGCATCTATCCCACGTAAATAAATGAGGCTCCAAGAAAATATATGGGGTTGGAGAGGCCCAACGGGAGTTTGAGAGTGGCACAAATAAACTTGGGGTTTTTAGCACATTGTGTTTGCGTCAGGGGAACGCAAGCTCAACTGAACAAAATTTATTGCCAACATAAATGCAGCACAAAGCCGCAGCGTGTCACTCTCAGTAGTCCACCAGCAAACGTCGCGTAGCTTATGAAGGCGAAATCCCTAGATGCCTCTTCAAACGGGAAGATTGACCGTCGACGGCGTCAAGACGAGTGACGCAAAAAATAATCGTTACGTGGTGACGTCACCATATGACGTCATGATGACGTCATGGATCTCCTAAATTTGTAACTTCATTATGACATCACCATGACGTGACATAACGTGATGTCACATGATGACGTATTCACAAGACATGGTCCTTTTGCATTGTCTCCGTGATCCGTGGGCCGATCACGGAGGCAATGCAAAACTTATGTAGCTTATGAAGACGAAAGCGCTAGATGCCTCATAAAATGGTAAGATTGCCCGTCGGCGTCCAGCGTCGGCGGCGTCAACATAAGTGATGCAAAAATTAATCGCCACGTGATGATGTCACCATATGACGTTATCATGACGTCACAGATCGCCAAGATATGTAGCGTCATTATGACGTCACATGATGACGTATTCACACGTCATGGTCGCTTTGCGTTGCCTCCGTGATCGGTCACGGAGGCCATACAAAACCGCATTAGGTGCCGAACGCTTCTGGAGGGGGGCGCGGGAGAATCAGTACAACTACTGACAAGAAGAAGATGGCTTTCGCCTTCTAGTCACCTTTAACGAATGCATAAGGGACCCTGTGCGTTTTTTTAATTCAACGTATCCAAACAATGACTTGCGCATCTGCAGCCGATTTTGTAGACGCTGAGCATGGGGCCGACGATCAAGAGGTCGCACGGGAGGGTACTGAGATAGTATCACACGTGGTAAAAGTTGCGCCTTCTCCACCCTGTGGCAGATAAGCATCATTTGCCGGCCGGAAGCGCGCACGAGCCATCGTCTCAGTGCGCGCTGTCTGCTACTCACCGAACATCGCAGGCCCGACGCAGTAACGAATGTCTTCGTCGCGGAAGTGCTTGTTGCACACACGACTCGTAGCTGATGGCTACTTGCTGGTTCTTAGCTTTACAACCCATGCTTCACGCAGTTTCTTGTCCCGCGGTTACTAGTGCAGGCTGACACTGGGCTCCGTTGTGTAAGCACGGCACTGCGGCACCGAGCGGTAGAGCCCCATGTTCGTCGGCTTGGGAGGCAGCCATTATATTACAATGGTTTCAATTGAGTAGAAAATGAGAGAATACTTCGGAATTTGAACAGACAGCAGCGCATGTGGGACTTGAAACTCGTTTTCAAAGCACGCGGCAGTGCTCCACAAGCAGCCGACGCTGCCGCTGAGACCACGTGATCCTGCCAAGCATGTCACGCCGGCGGTGGCGCCGGCGTTTCCAGTGGCGGGCCTCGAGGCCAAAACATTATGCAAAATCTGCTACCATCTAGCGGGCGCCTTGTGCATTTCCGCCATATGGATGGCTAAGCGCGCTCCGCATGTGCACACACGGATCGTATACGTGTCGACGTGTGGCGGCTGCTAGGAATGGCAATGCCGACATAGTTTCGTATGCCGTCTTGCTAAGATTGAGGAAATTGGAATGCTGAACAGAGGTTTCCAGGAAGCCAACCTCCATCTTATTAGATTTCTTTGCGGCCGGCAAGAAGCAGCAGATCGTTCCGCTGCTCCGGCTACTGCTCACGACTAACGCCATGTTTACGTTGTCCGTTCTTAGAAGATACGGTATGTGATAGCATCGGCGCTCATCAGACAACACTCTTACGTGTCACGCTGGACCGAGACAGTTTTCGCGCCGTGTGCTTGCAGGCACGGACAAAGCGCCTTCGTTTGCGAGTTTCAAAGCTGAGTCACGGCTACTCGTGCACGCCTGCACTGCTATTGACGTCATTATTTATTTATTACCTTACGATAAAGATTACATGTTAGGCAGGTAGCTCGTGCGCGTCCTCGATTCTCAATGAACCCACTGTGCTGGAGCGTGTTGTTTGTAGTTTTTCTTCTATTGTGAAGTTTGGATATTGCAGCTAATCGGCACCTCCTTCGTGCAGCAACTAACACTTTTGACGTTTGTGATATGCGCAGTTTTTCTTACATTTTATTCGCACAGTAATTTACACGGAACTTCGACGGTGACTACATCAGCAAAATGTTTTTTTACTTCCAATAAAAAGAATAGAGGACGATGTTTGATTTACAATTAGAAGCACAATACGCCAGGACGTAGGCTGCCCTTTCTGAAATACGCTTTGAAATGAGTCAACAGCACTTTCTTACTCACCGTCATGGCTGTGTGTGCGTAGTCGTGTCGTGCGCTAAAACCTCTTTCCGACCATCCTGCACTACTCGCAGGATATTCAGATAACCAACAAAGCATTCTTCGCTGCACTGAAAACAAAGAAAAAAATTCGGCAGATCCCACGCACTGTGGGAATCGATGTAATGCGAAGCAGCCAGCAAATAAGAGCTGCATACATCGCCTTGTTTGTCTTTGAGCCAAATGAAATCATTCATGCCATGGCATCTAGTCCACCATATATCGCATGTTTGCCATGCACGTATGCATGCACAATCTAGTGTACACCATGCCAATGAAACGCATATTCTGGTATATAAATGTCGTTTATGTTCATCACGCCCTCGTGTCATGCCATACCAATTTTGGTATATATCACGTTAACAAAACGGCCGGAAGCGCACCATGACAGTGGCATGTAAATCATACCGCACATGACATGCATACATGATTCGCATGTTAAGACCTCTCATTTATGTTCGTCATACAGTCACATCGCGCAATACCAATTTTGGTGTATATCAAAGAAGCGAAATGGCCGCGAGTGCACCATGAGTAGAGCATGTAAATCATGCCATACATGACATGAATATTATGGGTTTTCATGTTACCACCTATCAATAATGTTCGTCATACAGTCTCATCGCGCAATACCACTTTTGGTGTATATCAAGCTATCGAAACGGCCGCGAATGCACCATGAACGTGGCATGTAAGTCATGACATACATGGCATGCATGTCATAGTTTTCATGTTATCACCTGTTATTCATGTTCTTCATACAGTAACATCGCGTAATACCAGTTTTGGTGCATATCAATCTAGCGAAACGGCCACGAGTGCGCCATGAGCATGGCATGTAAATCATGTCGTATATTTCATGCATGTCATGATTATCATGTTACCACCTTTCATTTACGTTCGTCATACAGTGGCATCGCGCAATACCGATTTTGGTGTATACCAAGCTAGCGAAACGGCCGGGAATGCACAATGAGCGCGGCATGTAAATCATGACATACATAACCTGCATGTCATGATTGCCATGTTACCACCTCTCATTTACGTTTGTCATGCAGTCGCGTCGCGCAATACCAATTTTGGTGTATGTCAAGCAAGCGAAACGGCACGAGTGCGTCATGAGCATGACATGTTAATCATGTCGTGCATGTCATGCATGTCATGATTTTCATGTTACCACGTCTCATTTACCTTCGTCATACAGTCGCCTCGCGCAATATCAATTTTGGTGTACATCGAGCTAGCGAAGCGGCCGCGAATGCATCATGAGCGTGGCAATTAGGTCATGACATACATGACATGCATGTCATGGTTTTCATCTTACCAACTGTCATTCATGTTCTTCATACAGTCACATCGCGCAATACCAATTTTGGTGTATATCAATCTACTGAAACTGCCGCTAGCGCATCATGAGCGTGACATGTAAATCATGACATACATGTCATGGATGTCATGGTTTTCATGCTACCACCTGTTATTCATGTTCTTCATAAAGTCACATCGCACAGTACCAATTTTGGTGTATATCAATCTAGCGAAACGGCCGCGAGTGTGCCATGAGCGTGGCATGTAAATCATGTCATACATGACATGCATATCATGATTTTCATGTTACCACATGTCAGTTATGTTCGTCATACAGAAATGTCTCGTCATACCAGTTTTCGCATGTATCCCTTCATTTACACGGCCGCGAGCGCCCCGAGACCATGTCATGTAAATCATGCTGCACATAACATGCGCGTCATGATTTGCATGTTAGGACCTGTCATTATGTTCGTCATCAACTCTTGTCACGCCGTACCAATTTTGGTATATATGAAATTAACGGAACGGCCGCAAGAGCCCAAAGGCCGTGGAATGTAAATCATGCTGTTCATGACATGCGTGTCATGATTTTCATGATATGACCTGTCATTTATGTTCGTGATAAGGCCATGTTATGACACACCAATTTTGGTACACATCCGATTAACGGAACGGCCAGGGAGCCCAAAGGTCGTGGAATGTAAATCATGCTGGTCATGACACGCGTGTCATGATTTTCATGATATGACCTGTCAATTATGTTCGTAATAAGGCCATGTTATGACACACCAATTTTTGTATACATCCGATTAACGAAACGGCCAGGAGAATACAAAGTCGTAGGCGGCTAGATAGATAGATAGATAGATAGATAGATAGATAGATAGATAGATAGATAGATAGATAGATAGATAGATAGATAGATAGATAGATAGATAGATAGATACGCTCAAAGTCGCAGAAGTTCGCTAAGAAATGCTTCGCATTTAAAAAGCTGATAACCTAGTGCACAGCTTCGTTCTCAACGACGGCAGGCCTACATGCGACTCCGTGACAAACTTGTGCGCTCGTTCTCGCTGTGCGGCAGTGCTTCACACGCAGTGAGTAGGAAATGCCGGTAACCTGTGCAGGTGCTTACACACTCGTCTGACATTTTTATGCTCCGATTAATTACAATCAAAGCAGATACAAGCAAGGCGTTGTAGCAGCGACAGCAATACAATTCGGACACAAGCCTCCAACATGGCGCCGAATCGGTAGCTTCGTCAAAGCTCCGACAGATGGCAGCAATTTCGCATAAGGTCTGTATTACGTGGCAGAAGCGTATAATCGCGCCAGGCGTCAAACGATGTCAATTGCGCAACGAGTGGGTATATTAAAGGCCCACGCATTACAATGCGCTCAGACATAATTAATCATCAGCACCAGCAAAGCATCTGCAAAGTGAGCAGCTGCGTTTGTTCGCTTGTTGACTTATGGACACACGTAGTAGGCCCTTCGCTGATTCGAAAATGGAAAAATTATGACGTAGTGGCTTGCGCAACAGTATTTGCAGTAGGCATTCTCGGATAGTTTGAAATGGCGAATGTTACGCGCAGAAATGTTCGTTTTCTTACGGCACGGTTGAGGCATGCACGGAGAACCGAAGCTAAGCTAGCATTTGAGATGGCGGTGCGCAGGGGGTCTGCTTACGCTATCGCGTTCTACTCTTGAAGGCGAAGCTCAAGCCCCCTCCAAGCTTTTGATTTCAGCATGTGTTAAACATTTGTCTGCGAATAACCGAATGGCTGTGTCATTACTTATCCAGTTAGCAATCGCATTTATGTCAACCAAAAAAAAAAAGAACCGGTGCTAAAACAGATTCCATGGGGCACGCGTTGCACGGTACTTTTTATAGGTTAGATTTTTTACCGTTTATTTCAACGTATTGTGTGTGCCCTGTAAGATATGAGCCGATCTACACAACAACTCCACAGTGTTTGAGCGATTTCTTCAATTTCATTAATTTGTTATGTACGACTCGATCGAAAACCTTCGTGAAATTTCAAAATAGCGTCAACCTGTTTTTTTTTAGCACGATGTTGTTAAAAAAAACCATATCGAAGCAAATGCGTTGTCGGCGTGAGAGGCGCTGTCAGTGAGCGAAAAAGCTCCATGGATGCCGAGAATGAAATTCGGCAGCATGCTACCTACACTCAGCAGCACTTGATGGCGAGGCCTGCTGCGCACTATATAATGCATTAAGTTACACAAGCGGGCACCAAACTTCTTGCAAGGCATAACGAGCCGCGTTGTGAGAGACACGCATTAAATTACTTTGACCTTCTCGATGGATTGTATTGCTCGTCTTCCCTCCCCCTACCCCCCCCCCAAAAAAAAAAACTTTCTACACCTTACGTGGTGTTGCGCTACCTGCGAGATCTTCGCCCACCTTTGACGAATTCACGATGCCATCTGATGACGTCATCAGGTCACATCACGATGACTTTACAAATCTGTGAGATCATTATGAGGCCATTTGTACCACTTCATTCGCCTGCCGCATTCATCTCAAAGGCCGCACAGTACACTAAAGGTGCTTGCCTTAGCAAATCAGGGATCAAGCTGCAATTGAACTCAGGCATTCTGCGTAGCAGTGATGTATTCTATTACAGAGCCAAAACAGTGCTTGTAACTGCTTGGGAAGTCTGCCGTTATGCCTTGCAGGCGTCCTATCGAACGAGCAGTCACGTTAGGTGATATCAAGGAAAGTGGCAATTTTAAGGGCTCGTTTTTCTTTGTTATACACAATATTAATGAGAACTAACAGACAACAATGCCAAGGAAAGTATAGGGGATGTTATTAGTAGTAAATGCAATGTAAATGTGAAGAATGAAAAGTGTACGAAAAGATAACTTGCCGCGGGCAGGGACCGAGCCTGCGACCTTCGAAAAACGCGTCCGATGCTCTACCAACTGAGCTACCGCGGCGGCCATCCCCCCGTCCACTTTATGGGGTATATATCTGCATTTTAAACGTGGAGTGTCAGTCAGCGCTGCCAGTAGCCATGACGGCGAGTGTGGAACACTCTTTCTGCCATTTGGCGTAGGTGATATCGTATTTCATGGTAGAACCTTAGAAATGCACCATGCATCACACCCCTAAACGCTTAACGATTGGGTTGTTTAAACCTACCAACTCATTATAAAGGGTTCACCATATATTTAGTCATCACCACCACAAGCCACGTCATCCTGGAAGCGCGCTGCTACGTAGGTGCGCATATTGCCTTTCACACGCGTATTGAGCACTTACTACATCTTAAATAGCGAATAATGGCGTAGTGAGTCCCACTCAAATGTACTCGTGGTATGCACCCTAGGATAGCATACAATGACAAATGGTTACTACAGTCAACTCTCAATTGAGTGAACTTCAAGGGACCCAAGGAAATAGTCCACTAAACTGAAAGTTCACTAAACTGAATATTCACTATAATATGGAACAGCGTTCGGCACAGCGGACAATAGAGTCAAAAGTGTGAAATGCAATTTATTTTGAAAAGAAATCTGTAATTTTCATTTGGACTGGTGCCCTTAAAGCGCAAGAAGAGACAAATCTTTCCAGAGAGTCTACGTTTCTGTGCACTGCCTCTGGCACAGCTTGTTGCTGAGACACGAAGTCTCCGCAACTTTCTAACATACGCTACCGCCTCGGCTAGAGTTACAGGATTTGAACCTGCCTCAGCCGTTACGACTTCCACGTCGCACTCTTCTTCTGGTTGATGTTACAAGGGCGCACGGCGCGTGAAATGCGCTGTTGTTTCCCGAAATGAAGATGGCCGCACAGTACCGATGATGCCGATGAGACAGACAAAAAAAGAAGGGGCGAACTGATGCGCACGTGGGTCGTTTTCGTCACCCGCAAGGCCGCTTTGCCTTGGCGGCACTGCATGCACAAGCGATGTCACGCCACCGCCGATGGATGGGCGATTTAGTGGCGGCTCGCATCGGCTATGCCAGTGCTGCAGTGCACAAAACTTCGTTGAATTGATTTAAAAAATGAGCCTGGTTCCGCGGATCAAGTTCGTTCAACTGAAAAATTCACTATTCTGAAATTCGTTTAACGGAAAGATTTTTGCATAGAATGCATAAGAAAATCGCCGGGGATTTTCTAAAAGTTCGTTATTCTGAAATATTCGTTACTGTAGTACAGGTGTTCCCGCCCAGTCGGCACGGTCAGATGTCCACTGAAAAGCAAGCGAATGAGACATGGCAAGGGAATGAGACATCGATGCGAGCAGGACTAAGTCGCGAGAGGATACTACGTCACATCCACTGCAAGCGGAGCATTCTAGCAACCCACCGAATTTCACGCCGCTGCACAATATCGCAACGCCAGTTCCATAAAGACACTCAGGCTTTTCGTTGGGTTGAGCTCGAAGTTTGGTTGGTTCATGCGCAACTTTGAATCCATATTTGCGCCTCTTACCAGTCTTCTCACAGCCTGTATCAGCCCAGTCGCTTGCTCACATAACTGCGACGACGCATAGCGTCTTTGGTTATGATATGGTGCTAACTAAAGTTGCCTCCAATGGTCCAGTAGTTTCACCCAATGCACTTAAGGACATTCATGCTAACGCCGGAGACGGTGCAGAGTCGGCTCAATGAAAACAGACTTGGTTGCTTACGCAGATCTTACATTCGAAATGTAGAACAGTGTATTTGTGTCATCGCGAAGGAACAGTGCCTTGTCCTAATTTTTGGCAAAGTTTTGTGCTAAGCACCAAGCCATCGATCGGATGGCCGTAATGGACCAACATGCTCTCAGCTGTCGTAGTGGAAACATCTATCAGGACACTTACGGTAATATCAGTCTTACCGGCGTGAAAATGGCGTTCCTGCTGCGTACCGATCCGGCCCAGCGACTGTTGCGCTGTCCCGTTTGCCGATCGCATCTGGCACTCAGCGTCAAACAACGAAACCTTCCTTACTTCAGTAAGGAAGCGTTGATTACGGTGAGGCCACATGATGTCACTGTGAAAGCTTCCTTACTGGGGGGGCCTCGATAAACAGTGCCTTATGTTTCATCAGCTTTATGTTGTGTCCTTTGTTACTCTCATGCGTCGTTAAGGCGCTCCTGGCCACGAACGTGTGTTTCACCTTAATCTGCTGCCTCACGCGGCTAGCTTAAGTATACGCACTGTCCCCCATCCACTGAATTTTTCACGGAATATTGTGACCATGCGTCTGAGTTCATTGTTAACATGTCACTCTAGACTACGTTAGCATCCGCCACAAGTATGGACAGCCGGCTATCACTGGAATTCGATCGTTCTTGAGCGCATCTTCGCCACTGCCGGGCTTCAAAACGCACCTGCGTTACAACCTACCCTGTAAGTATAAGCAGCTCATCCCAAAATCATTGCAGCTGGCGCACCCTATGAAATCGGCGTTCGGCCATCTAAGTGATTTCGAGAGCAGAACGGCAGCTTTTTCAAGCACTGATAGAAAAATGCAGCGGCACTGTGAAGAGCCTTGAGGCTAAGACTTTCTTCGCACCACGACATTTGGAAATCATCATGCCTGAAGTCCTCCCTAAAATACATCTCTTTGCGAATCAACATCACGAAGAAAAGCGAAAAAGCAGAAAGCGTCACGAGGGGGTCTCAGAGTGTATGAGCGCCACAGTCGACAGAATGTGCGAGCGGGCTGCTGTTCGCTATGTTTGCGAGCTGTTAGGTTGCAGCGGATGCGAATTCGTGGCGCCGACGCCATAGGGGGTCGTCGGGAGAAGTTGCTGGAAAGCTGTGACAGGTTTCCCGGAATTATTGCTTGGAGAGTTTGTGTCGGGGAAGCGAACCGCAGCAGAGGATTCTCCGGATGGTCAGGCGGGCGACGAGGTCCAGGCCATATGGCCGCAGCGACAGAAGAGCAGAAGCGATGTCCGAGGCGGGATATCGGGTTACGTCCATCGGCAGTAATGACCAACGCGGGCGGCTCTGCCGAAGGAGAGTGTCGCGCAGGTTCCTTTTTTCCTAGCTGAGAGCAAGGAGAGGGGGAACGTGCACTGTTGGTATTATTCTTTTTCAACTGAGCGGGAATGCCCCGTTGGAAGACGGAACTAGAGAGTTCGCTGGGCGCGGCCCGCGCGGACGGTCGTGGTTAATAAACACTGCCTTCAACCGGACTCTGGCTCTTCCTTCGCATTGCCAGCGTGCACTCGGATCATCGAGGGGCTGTCGACACCAAACAAACTTAACTGGGGGCAAACTAAACGCCTTGCTGGAAAAAGGCAGGAGACCCACAGAACCTAAGTTTGAGGTCAGGAACATGTCTTTCTACGAGCTAACTGCTGCGGAATGTCGCTTCGAGCCAAGGTCTCAGCTTCAAATAAGGAAAGCAACCGGACACCCGCCAGGTCGTTTGTGCTGTTGAAAACGCTATTGGCCTACTTGAAGAGAATGAACGAGACGAAGTCTGCGCGAGAGCAGGATTCGCAAATCTAGCTGCCAGCAAGTTCTCTCGGAAGACGAGCCAAAAGCGGTCAAATCACTGCACGATAGCAAGAAGATTGCCGTCCTTCCTGCTGACAAGGGCAACATGACAGTAGTGCTTGACCGTTCGACGTACCAGTCGAAGATGGAGGAGATAGTGGGGGACCGCACAATGTACGCCAATATTGAGAGGGATCCGACCTCGAAGGTCCAAACATGCCTGGAAAAGACGCTCTCTGGTATTTTCCGGACGTTTCCTGCACCAGCAAAAAGGCTGTACTACCAATTGCTGTGCACCAATAGTTTTGCTCCAGCGATCTACAGCTTACCGTAGATCCACAAAAGCGGGACGCGTCTCAGGCCCATAGTAGATTTCACAAGGTCATCCCTGTACAGCCTCTTTTCATGGCATCCTGGCTTCCGTGGCAGGCAGAACTGAAACTCACCTCCGGAACACTAGTGACTTCACAAAAAAGATGAAGAGTATTACTGTGGACACAGACAAAATACCGGTTTATTTTTATGTCTGCTCCCATTTCACAAGCGTTCCTGTCGACCTTGCAGTGGAAACTTCCAGACAGCTCTTTCACAATGACACCACAGTGGCAGATCGCACGCCATTCGACGTCACTGAGCTCTGCACCTTGTTACGATGACTGAGCCTGCACCTGTGGAAGAAGAGAAAGACGGTTCTTTTTTTCTTGGACGCAATTGTAAAGCGTACTCCCACAGGCCTCACCATCGCCGTTTATCGAAAGCCAACCAACTCCGGTAGATACTTTGAGTACGAGTCAGTTCAATCGGTAGCGCTCAAACGCTTAGTGCTTCGTTCTTTAGCTCAACGAGCCATTCCCACCTGTTCCGATGCAAGAAGCCTGCAGGAGGAGCTCCAGGCCATTGCAAATGACCTCATCAGGTATGGATACCCGAAACATTTTATTAGGAAGAAAACTAAGTTCATCATGTATGACCAGCACCCAAACGTTCAAGCCATAGATAATACAGCTTCAACACACCAGCGCGTGGCGATTCCGTACATTCGAGGTGTAAGTGAAGTCCTAGCTGGTGTGTTTAGAAAACGTGGTGTGCAGATCGTGCACGTGCCAGCAAGCAAGTAAAGTTGCCAGCAAGCAAGCTTAAGGGTGACTTGCTAAACGTGAAGAATCTTCTCGCTCGGCAACGTTTCTCCGGGGTGGTCTACAAGATCCTATGCGCCGACTGTGAATCGATGTACATTGGCGATGGCGGAAATTTCTCCAGGCGTTTGAAGCAGCACATGAATGACGTTGGCAAGGGCCACACAGTGACAAATGCACTCGCAGAGCATGCCGAGAAAACGGGCCACGAGATAAGCTGGGACAACGCGCGCATCGTGGCCACGGAGAAGAATTTGACAACGAGGCTCAGTTTTGAATCACTAATAATTCAGACAAGTAACACAATCAATAGATCACCTGGCACCCTAAATCACGTGTACTCCCGGACGTTGCGTCATGCGCTCAACGATACTTAAGACCTGCTGCTCAGCCGTCATTCCATTGTGAACAAGGGATCCGTGCGGGTCCCGAAACGTCATTTTGTGTCGTTTTGACATCGGTCAGTGACCTGTTATTTAACAATGCCTTTACTTGACCGGACGGTATTTCGTCGAACTCTCGACTTTGTCAGTTCATTTTTGCAGTAGTGTACCGGTACTCACCGGAACCGACTCCATGAGGTCAAGGCGACCCAGTTAACCCCATGGAGCTTTACAGTCAAGTATTCCCCTTCAGGTTTCGGCTCACGAAGGTATCCACATTACCTATTATGTCAGATTTGCAACTGCAAAATAGCGGCGACCGAAAAGGAACCTTCGCGTCTATCGACGCAGTGCCTGCGCGCTTGTTCTCGGTCGGATGCTTGGATATTGAGAGCGGTAGCTCAACTGTTCCCGGTAGCAGCTGTTATGATATGCTGCGGTCGAAATTTCTCAGTACCTGGACCGAGCAGTAGGCATCCCGCCGAGAGATTTATGGGCGCCCGCTGAGAGTCCCCCAAGCAAGTGCGCTACCTTGCCGAGCCGCTGTTGCGGTGCGCGATGCGACCTGACGACGCGGCCCGACACATCACGTAAATACTGCAGTTCGACGGTAATAGCTTCAGGCAACACATCATACCTGAGGAGATAATGGAGTTAGCAAAGATGACGGTCCGTTCTCACGGCTAAGCGAGCGGCTATGTGCTTCTGTGCGGAAAGCAATAATCAGACCCATTCCGCGGTGTGCCTGCATTCTCGTAATACGGTAGGTCTAGACAAGCTGTTCGCACATCATTTTGTTGGGCGGAACTGCAACAAAAGTGTTGGAAATCAGGCCTCCTTGAACGTAGATGTCGCCGTCGTGAGTAATGCTACCACTGCAATCTCCGCGGACGTGAGTCATCGTGGTTCGGGCGCCTCATCCGACAGCACCACGGAGCTGCTGCGCACCATTGCGCAACTCCGCGTCAAGATTAACGTCTTGACAGCAACGATCTCCGAGCGAGCTCCTGTCGTTTTGCCAGCATTGTGCCCCATCCACGCCATGTTGGATATAAGCGCCTCACAACACCTTGAGGCCAGCCCACCTGAGAACAGCAAAGTTCCTGTGTACCATCACGCAGCTCTCAAACCAAGTGGGCTGCTTGGCGTCGGCACTCTCCACCTGTACCACTGCCGGCTCTCTGCGAACTAAAGGTGTTCAACGGCTTTCAGGACGACGCCAAAAATTGGACGGTGACCGTCAACACTCTCTGAGCTCCCGAGGTCTGGACGGACCAGCAGAAGTGGTGTGTAGCCATAGACCATCTTCGAAATGGCGCAGCGGCGTGGGACTGGTACGAAGGCGTGAGGCAGCATTCCTGGGCAGAATGGAGTGCAGCCATGATTGCAACTTTCGGCAGTATTCCTTACATCACCAGCCAGTCCAAGCAGACTACTGCTGAAGGCGGCGCTCAGGAGGGGCGCCTACTCGGGGCTACGGCTTAACACTGCAGCTCATCGGTCGACTGCTGCGCAGCGCTCTCTACTAAAAATACCGGACTTGGACCGTGCTGTGGCTCTGCATCGGTATCCGACACCAGAGTATTACAGCTGTAGAAAGGAAGAATATGAACATGCCGCTGCGGGACACTACCTTAGCTGGAGGAGGCGAGCGCGAGCTGATGGTGCGAACTGTTGGCGCTACCTCTGTGATACTTGTGCCGGTTTTCGCCGCCTGCCTTCACCGTTCGTAAACTTCCTTCTCAAGTGCTACTTGTCGTCAATGAAGCACTTTCCACATCCACGTTTTGACAGCATTCTCCACCCACTTCTGTCGGAAAAGCTGCCCCCATGCTCTTCATTGTTTTGCCACTTGGAGGCGCCGGCAAATGTCGTACTCGACGCCCCAACAACCCAATTATACCTCTCCTAGGATGCCCGGTAATACAACGGATCCCCTGCTAATTCACGAGCGAGGCCTGTCCGGTGACGCTGACAAGATCGGCCTTCACCAGAGGGAGCCATATCTATGGATTTCACGCAGTTATTGAAAGCCGAACGTGTAGCCGTTTTCCGCGTGCTAAGTGCCACCTCCGCGCAAGAAGCTGACGGCCCTGTCACGGATGTGCTCAGGGCCAAGGAGGAGTTAGCAGTGAATTTGCAGTCTTTTTCCGGTGTCATGGATTTTGACCGGTACGTACGACTCAAATGCTTGCGGCACATTGTCAAGGACTCCCAGCTCGAGCGCCTCGGGGGGCACGATGGCAGCACTGCCGCAAGAAAATGAGCTGCATCGAGAATCAGCGAAGATACTCGCCCGCACTTTGTCACACGCTAAAAACTATTTCGCCTGTCTCCAAGAAGCGCTGTAGAGGCTTCGTGAATACTTCACAGACAAAGAAAATGTTGATACTGTGCTTTTCTTGGGCACTGCTCCAAACAAACTGATAAGCATCAAACACCACACGCAAAGGTAAGGCGATCCTCTGGCGCAAGTGAGATGACTAGCCACTTTTCAGAAAAGGTACGCCCGTTAAGCGCCTTCATTTAAACTTCATCACTTCCTTGTCACAGGTTTTCCTCTCTGGCGTTACAGAGTACTCGAGTTTTCTGCACGAGATCAGTTTCGGCATCGTGCTTAATATTCCATGACGAGTATCTTAAATTCAGTGTAACTTCTGTGGTTTAAAAAAAGGGTATGATATCAATAGTCCCACACAACAACTTTCTAATATAAACGACTGAACTCAGGTCAATAATTAAAATGTTCATTAACGTGGGTGATTCCACGTAAGATCGAACAAACGATGGCTGGCCGACCTTTTAAATTTATTTCAATATTTTATATATTATTTCCTGATGAGTGAAAAGAAGAGATCCCCAATTTGTTTTGCCGCCAAAAAGTTTTTTTGAAGCACAGGAAATCAGTAATGACGCAGAGTTGGGAGTGGAGCGCTCATCCGCTCTGCTGTTTTGGCCAAGTTTCATTATGAATTGCACAAAATATAATAAAGTTAGGAAGCTGAAATTTCTTTAACTAAATATATGCATGTTTTTGCTTCTGCTCAGGTATTTTTAGTTTTTATGTGTAGAGTAGATGTCTTTGTCTCAAAAATGTCTTGGAGCAGAGCGACAAAAATTGCGCATTACATTCTTCGCATACTTATCTACCAAACTGCTTAATCTTATTTTATATAACTTTTCAGTAAAGAGATACGATCGGGCTAAGTTCAAGAAAACACTGAACAATGGAAATTTCTCAAGACAATTAAAAAAAAGACCATTTTTATATTTCTTAAACTTTGTCCACTTATTCTCCTCCACATCAGCTTTCACAATCATTGAAAACGTATTGCGTAATTTCGTCGCACTAATAGTTACGGCCCCTCCAATGAGACCCTTAGGCAAGGCTCAGCGTTCCATGCAGCTCTGAAGATCCGATGCGTCCATGCTTAAGAAATAGGCTTCTTACTCTAAATGTTTGCTAGTGTGGATGGCAAGAAAGCCAGGAATCGACAGTGTTCCCGGGGTCCCGTCGTTGCTGAAGGAACTTGCCGAAAGCTTTCGGTCCAATGCACTCAGAACCAGCACTTTCGTTCGGCGGAATTTCCCGATGCATCCCCATAACTTCACGCCTGCCGTATCTTGAAGCGAACATTTTCGGCTAACACCTTCTGCCACCTTCTGTACCTCAGTTTGTTTTCTCTTGATGTAGGCTGGCCTGAACCGACTTCTAACTGTGTCAGGAGGTTTCAAAGAGAACACGCCTGTAGTTTCAGTGATCAGGTTAATGACGTTGATTTCCTCTTCAGAGGGCATAAGAATGTCATCGCTCAACTGCGCGTTCCGTGAAGATCTTTCATTGCAGTAGTAGCAAAAGCACGCGTAGCACAAGTAGTGCGTCTCACTGACAGTCACTGATCTTTCGGGTGTTGAACGCTCCTTCAAAGCATTGCTGTCTAGGTCTGTAACTCTGCGAAATTTTGGATTCCTTGCAATAATTAAGATTCTTGTGCTTCGAAAGGTAGTATCCGCAATACACTCATTCAGAGCTATACTTTCTCGCCATGAGACGCACAGGAGGAGTAGAGTAAGAGCAAAGCGCAAGCACTATCGGCGTCGAATGAAGTGTGAACAGCGGACCGAACGCGCGGCCAGTTCGGGCCGGCTGCTGCCGACATCAAAATAGGCAAGCGCATCCGGTTAGTGACGGTTATGCTTTTCAATCAATCAATCAATCAATCAATCAATCAATCAATCAATCAATCAATCAATCAATCAATCAATCAATCAATCAATCAATCAATTTCCTTCGACATTCTATATTTTGCTTTGCCACTGGAGCGCCACGTTCATGCTTTCCACTGATCGCAACTGGCGCAGCGCAGTTTCTCTGGCAGCAGCGTGCGTAAAGAAAACGCTCATAGCTCCCTTATCCCTTTCAGTCACGAATTACGATGCACTGTCTGCAATTGGATAAAATTTCCATGGCATGATTTCAAGGCACTCAGTATTACATTCCAAGAAATAAAATGAAGGAATGTGTTGTTTTGTGTTAATTACAGTACTTAATGCTAATTAGCGTGTAATTAAATATCTAATTATTCTGTAGTCAGTCAGCTTAAATCCTTGCACAAAAGAAATAAACTATTAGGCCCAAAAGACATGCACAGTTAGTTTTTTGGTTGTATGCTTTTTGAGCGAAGAGAAAAAATACTCTTGACGTTGGTCCTGGAACGTCGCACGTCGAACGATTGTCGAACATGGTAGTGTCTCTAGCAAAGTGATCATCTGCGGGAATATACAGCATAATGAAGGTAAATAAGCGCTAGTTGTCCACTCAGGAAGCCTGCACGAATGCGCACGCTAAGAAACACGCGGTGCGTGATGCGACTTCGAAGTTGATGTGTACGATTGTACACACCGTGACTGAAAGGGTCATAGAGTTTTCATCTTGCTTCCAACTCCGCCGTGTAATGAGCGCCTAGCTGCGATGCGAACATAGGGCGGATAGAATAGCGAAGCTCCAGTGCACGTGCGTTCAAGTAACCTGAGAGGTGTTGCTATTTCGAACACAATCGGTCTGAGGACGCGAAGACGAGCTCTCACTGAGCGGTCTCTTACAACGAGCATCTCGGGTGCGCGCGCTTGCTTGCTTGGTAGCTCCGCGCTCGTGGCCGCAGCAGAGACCAAATAATTTCAAAATTAACCTCTTCAGTGCCGCCGACACATTGCTCGGTACTGCTGGCCTTTTAACAAAAAGAAATTCAATCCTGTCTGCATTTTATATACTTGCTGGGCAAGAAGTCGGAATTGCCAATCCTTGCCTAAGGGTCTCATTATAGGGGCCGTAACAATTAGTGCAACGAAATTATGCAATATGTTTTCAATGATTCTGAAAGCTGATGTGGAGGAGAATAAGTGGACAAAGTTTAAGGAATATAAAAAATGTTTTTTTTAATTGTCATCAGAAGTTTCCATTGTTCGGTGTTTTCTTGAACTTAGCCCGATCGTATCTCTTTACTGAAAAGTTATACAAATATAAGATTCAGCAGTTTGGTAGATAGGTATGCGAAGAACGTAATGCGGAATTTTTGTCGCTCTGCTACAAGGCTTTTTTGAGAGAAATACCTTCAATGTAAAGAAAATACGTTTCCTGGGCCAATTTTGAGGTTTTTTCTAAAAACATCTACACTACACATAAAAACTAAAAATACATGTGCAGAAGCAAAGCGTGCATATAGCTATTTAGATAAATCTCAGCTACCTAGCTTTAATATATTTTGTGCAATTCATAACGAAATTTGGCCAAAACGGAAGAGCGGATGAGCGCTCCACTCCACCTCACCGTAATTATTGATTTCCTGTGCTTCGAAAAAATTTTTTTCACACATTTTTTTTCAAACAAATTGCGGATCTCTTGTTTCCACTCATCAGGCAATAATATATAACCAGCCATCGTTTGTTCAATCTTACGTGGAATCACCCACGCGTTTCTGTTAATTACTCGGCACAGTGTCGTCTTAGCTGCCGCAAATTATTTCTGCCTCGACCTGCAGTTCGTGTGCCAATACGACAATTGAGTTACTGTGATAAGATCCTTCTAAAATAGTCTGTATTGTCAAAGATAACACCCCGTATAAAACATGGAAAAAGCTTTCGCATATGCATATGGCAACGCTACGTTTTAAACGCTAGGCGTGTATTTTTCACAAAATGTGACATGGGATGATCACGTCAACCATATTATCAGTAAACTATCTAGGAAAATCATCATTATGCGCTGCCACTGCTACTATTTTCAGATTTCTGTTAACATGCTCATATGTAACCCAGTGTTTTCTTCTTTATTAAATCATGCCTTTCTCGTATGGTCATCCACAACAACTGTAAACATTAGCAAACTTACCGTGTCGCAAAAGAAAAGCTTTGTGCCTAGTTTGTAAAATACCATATTGCTGTTACACAGTATTATTAAAGAAACACCGCGTCATTCAAGTTGCATGAATACATGATTACATGATATGTCATTTATGTGAGCTCGATTTATTAAACAATAATCATAACATTGCATGGCTAGCGAGGTCACAGAAAAAAGTTTCCTGCTTTTAATGTACGTAATCCTTGATACATATTAAAATGCAGAACAAATTAAGCAAATAAAATGTTAAAATTTCAACTGCCCACACTTCTAAACCGCATGGTAAAGGAACATAACATTAACTTATCTAGTATATCGCCAAAAGAACTGGTATTAGCGTATGTGTAATGATGTGATGTGGCGACTACCTTATTTCTATTCCGGCATTGTAAGCTCCTTTTTTGCGACGACGTTCTGTAAGACGTATTTCTCCTAGTAGGTTGTACTTAGCCCCACGCTTTTTGCTATCCCGCGTAGTAGGAGGTCAGGGCCCCTCAAGCTGTTCTAGCAGATTTTACCTGCCCCCTTACTAACATACTCTTGTTAAAGAATTAAATTTAAATTTCAATTTTGTTAAACATCGCGCCCCCTCACCCCCTATCCAACTTCCTTCACCATATCCGTCCATCAGGATACTGAGGTACCATAGCTAAAGTGAGCTTTACTGCGGCCCCTTAGCTGAGGTGAACTTGAAACCTTTGTATTACGATAACGAAGTTTCGAATTCCTTAAGATGAATAATTTCCAAAATACGCTGATTTCAGTGAAACCAGGTCATTCTGATTTAGGATTTACTTACCATCGCAGCAAAATTTTATTGTAGAGCCGAATAATTTTGTATAGTTGCAGAAGCTCAGGTGGTTCTCCCTGAGACGCTGCCTTCCTCTTAAGTATTTGCACGCCGCCACTTCGTTCTCGATATTTGCGGCGCGCACAGATGCCGCTGGCAGTTGGAACGGGGGGAAAAAGAGGAAAGGCAGCCTGATGTCTTGTCCATCCGTAGCCAGAGATGCAGACAAATATCCGAGGACTATTCCTGGCCCTGTAGGAGAAGTAAAAGAGTTGACAGTCCCTTCAAGACAAATGTAGAATTTTCCAAGCCGATTAAGGTAGGTGGACTTTAAATAAAACGTCACATTCCCCTGCCATATATTTACTGTAACAGCAGAGTTCTTCCTAAAGGATATCCGTCGTTGCATTCCGCAACACAATTTTCTAGGCTGCTTAGCACTTTATAGTGCATTGATAAACAATATAGATTCACTACATAGATGCTGAAGGCTCTGTAGCCAACGAGGGCATTCCTGCTAAGGAACTCTACAACAGTGTCACAGTTTATTTTCCACAAAAAAAATCTGTTATAATCAACCACAAAAATGCTGCTGGAGGTACTTCTATAGAGATAAGTGCGAATCGTTCATTATTTCGATACAATGGCTTGAAACATCCATTCCTGCTTGGTGTTTCATGGTGAAGACAATTCTTTGCTCTATACTCTAGGAAAAAAAATCACAGCATATCCACGGAGTGAATGATGATGAGTGGGCGAAGCTGCGGAGGTTCATCGGTAAACCGTGAATCTTCCGTGAATTCTGCCCAGTACATCATCACCGACGTGAGATCGGGCGCGTTTATACTAAAGGTTCGTTGAGTTATGACGACTTACAGCTCACTTTAATTTTACATGTACGCTGTGAATTTTCATTGTTAAGAAAACCATTGCTTTAGAAAACATGTGGCGTCTTTCGTTAAGCAGCTGGCGTCTTTTCATTTTGCTTTAGAAACATCTGGCGTTCTTTCGTTTTGCTTTTAGAAAACATCTGGCGTCTTTCGTTGGTTTATTTCATCAATCAACGGCGTTTTGAACAAAATTTTTATTGTTTAATCACGCACAGGAGAAATCTCACCAGGCACTACCTTAGAGGTAAACAATGGCTGCTAATGGGAATGAGAGACAGAAGTCGGCTTTTACCTAACACTTACACTTGTACTTCTACTAACGTTTCCTACTGGAAAATGCCAATGGCTGCTAAAGGGGAATGAGAGACAAGAATTCGGCTTTTAGTTAACGCGCACGCTGCGAATTTTTTATTGTTCAACAACGCACAGGAAAGATCTCCCACCGGGGCCACCTTGGAGGTCAGGATCTGGTACTAGCGTTACGACTGGTTACCCACTACTACGAGGGACGAACTGGTGCCGCCTTAAGGAGCTTCGCCCCTAAAAAGATGGCTGATCTCTCCTGCATAGGAATCGGTATAACACGAAAGTGAAACGTGACCTCACTGAAGTAGTTTATTGTTTATAGTGCATTGGTATATGAGAGCTTGTACAGTGTCTACTGTTGTTTGGCAGATATAGCATCGCAACGTTGACGCCTAGTGGCGCATCTCGATGCCGACGACAAACGCCCATGATCATGATTTAACCCTTGCGGTAGCTGAAGTTCCTATACTCGCGGACAACTTTTCTTGGCAATGAAGCGAAGGCTACAGAACCACAATGCACGTATCCTACCGCTAATGAATGTAGTCCCACAATTGCGTCCGTATTTTCAGCGTGAGATATATAAAATACTCCTTCATTTTCTACATGTAGCTTTTTGAGACGGAACGCAGCGCACACAAGCGAGATACTTGTATTTCTTTTGCTTTATACGTTATCACTTTCCATTTTTGCGTGCTTGAAAAAGTCGCGCTTTTTATCCGTACCTTAGACGCTAAGCAGCGTTTGCGTCGAAATGCAACGCTAGCCATCACTTTCCACGGCGTTACGAGACGCGCGCCAAACCGGACTACTTCGCGTAGCAGTACATGTGCAGACGCTCCGCCCCCGTAGCTTCCCCTTCATTGCCAAGAAAAGTTGTTCGCGAGTATAACACATACGTGGACACCGCATATGATGAATGCCCCGCAAGGCGTCGTGAAATGCGAAGAGAAACGCTACGCGCGTCGTGTCTTCCCTCTTGCCTGGCCGTTACTTCTCACAGGGCGAGCGGGGAACGCGGTGCGACAGCCAGGCGAGCGTCAGAGATATTTGTCAATATGATGGATGCTATGAGCTTGGGCTAAAGCCGCTACCTCACGGTTTGTTAAAGCGTTGACCAAATTAAACTTGTATTGGAAACGCGCCGAATGGGACGGTCGTTGCAACGGTGCGTTTTATTTGTTGGCCTATTTTTTCGAACCTGGTGACACAGATGTCACCTCCCCGTTATAAAGGGGTCGCTCATAGCATCCATCCATCCATGAGCACTGTGAGAGCCAAGTGTGAAAGATAAAAGGCAAGTTCATGTCGCCTCCATAATGTGTTTGGCGGTAACTCAGTGGGCTAAACGCCTGCCAGCCGTCGTCGCGGACCGGAAGGTCATGGGTTCGATTCCCGTCAACGGAACTTTTTCTTAGCTTTTTCTTGCCATCAGATGGCGTTCATTTTGCTGACGCACTTCTGTGACGCAAATACGTCATGAAAGTCTTGGTGGACCCAGGCATAAAACACTTTCGTTTTAAAATAGTCGAAAGAGGGTCAGGTAGCCTGACTCTTCAGTTATCCATTTTACCCCTTTTAGAAAGTAGAATCAGAAAATGAGAATTTTTTGATTGGCTTTCTTGTTGAAGACACCGCCGTATATGTCATGCATATAGTTGGCGTTCGTCGCCATTCGTATACGTCGTGTGCCGTGGCACCGCGGCTCGCCGTCGGCATGACGGCGGCTGGCACCACTGCGGCGACTGTGCTTCATCTCTCACTCTCCCCTTTTTATTGGAATGCCGTGTGCGTTTTGTAGTTTTGTGTTCGAGAAAACGTGCCCAGCTTCGGTTCAAGTCACGTCATATTGTACGCGGAGCCTCCATGTTTAAAGTGACACTTGGAGGGGGCCATATTTATGGAGCTGCGGGCACGGACAACGTGCGCCTGCTAACGGTGAGTGTACTGCTTACTTAGGCACTAATCATACAACTTTAGCTGAGCGTCTGCAGCAGCTCTGTGGAAGTAGGCTGTCAGCCATTTACAACAGCAGCCTGGGTCCGCGGAGCTCTTGCGGACGCCCAACTAAAGCTGTATAGTAAAGAGTTGGGACCATGATGCGTGTTTTTTACAAGCTCCCGTAGTATGAGTGATAAAATCATTTATGAAGAGCGACTGTTAGCTGATTGCAGATTGTGTCTGCGCTGAGGAAGGAACAAGGTATCGTTGTGAGACGCGCTTTCGTGTGAAGTTTTAATAAGATTTGCGCTGATATTGAATGGCTGTCAGTTGGGCTTGTTGGTTCATGATCTTAAGGGTTGAATCGCGCAAACGAGACAAGGACTAAAAGAAGAGACGACAACACACAGAGCGCTCTGTGTGTTGTCGTCTGATATTGAGGGTGGGGCTTGTGCCAATCCGTAAGTGGAAACGAAAACAAGTAACGATTACACTAAGTGTAATGGTTATTGTTTATTAAATACGGTAATTTGAGACGCAAATATAGTACAAAGCTTCTAACAAGTCGGTTAACTTGTACACGCCTCGCCGGGAAAGTGAAAAGCTGTAGACCACAATATTGTCTCGTGGTCGTGACGTTGATGAAGGCAGCAGTCGGCAGGTACAAGCGAAACTTTTTATATTGGCGAACTTGTGCCCGGGAAAAGAAAAGTCAAACTACAAGCGATACACACTGTAGACTAATAGCGGGGAAAAGAGTGTGGGATGTCGATAATCTGGTCTGCGTCGAGGTGCGTTGGCATTTATATATGCGGAATCGAACATTCGAGCCTTATCGCAGGTGCTAGGGTAAGCTCTCGAATAAACTAGACTATTTCCATTCTGCGTTAATCTTAACAGAATTAGTTCAAACAATCGCGAAGCTTCTAACGTATCGGCGCGTTCTGTGTGAGCGTCGCAAACAGCCTTTGCGGGTGAAACCCGAACACATCAAAAGAATGTAATACACACGCGTGGCAATACCCCCATTTGAAAAAAGCGTCGCCCTGATGCTTAAAACAAAACATTGAAAAAATGCATGCGGCACTGTGTTTGGGCAGATCCTTGTCTCGGCGTAGACGGTGAGGTACTCGATGGCTACGACGATCCATTGATTTACGGAGGTCTAATATTATTTTTTTATTGTATGAGAAACGACGTAGTGGAGGGATCCGGAAATTTAGATCCCCTGGGGTTCTTTGACGTGTGCCTAAATCTAAGCACACGGGCCTCTAGCATTTTTGCCTCCATCGAAATTGCCGCCGCCGCGCTGCGGCCGTGATACGCTCCCGCGACCTGCGGGTGTATTTCCGGAAGTCGATGGTGGGAACGACCTCAGTAAGTCCATCCCAATTCACTAGAACGGCCGTGGGTCGGGGCAAACTCCAGACGTGCTAATCACATGGCCCGAAAACAAGAGCAGCTCGTACGTGAAGCGGCACTTTTCTGGCCTAAGTGCGAGTCCGCAAGTCTTCGTTGCTTGAAGTACAGCTTCAAGGCGTCGGAGGCGCTCGTCGAATTCTTAGGCAAACACAACGACGTCGTCGAAGTACACGAGGCAAATGTGCCAATTAAAGCCTGCCTGTACTGTATCTATAACGCGTTGGAAAAACACAGGTACCGGGCAAAGGCCAAACGGCATTATCTTGAACTCGAAGAGGACGTCTGATGTTATAAAGGCAGTATTCTCTCGGTCTCTTTTGTCGACTTCGATTTTCGAATAGCAGGTCTTGAGGTCCATCGACGACAAGTACTTCGTGTTGTCTAGTCGATCCAGGGTGTCATCTATCTGTCGGAGAGGGTGCCCTTTCTTCTTCGTGATTTTGTTTAGGTGACGATAATCGACTCAGAAATGTAGGTTTCCATGTTTCTGCTTCACTAACACCATGACAGACGCCCACAGATTCTTGGATGACTGAACTATATCGTCGAGTAGCCTTTCGTCGACTTGCTTCTTTACGGCCTCGCGTTCCCGAGTCAAAATTGGGTACGCGCTTTGACGGATTGGTCGGTGCCAGGAATGCCAGGAGAAGTGGAAAAAGAAGAGGAAGGCCAGAGTGGAAATTGACGGAATGTAGGTAAAGAAAAATGGAAGAGGAAAAATCACAGCATATCCATGGAGTGAATGATGATGAGTGGGCGAAGCTGCGGAGGTTCATCGGTAAACCGTGAATCTTCCGTGAATTCTGCCAAGTACATCATCACCGACGTGAGATCGGGCGCGTTTATACTAAAGGTTCGATGAGTTATGACGACTTGCAGCTCACTTTAATTTTACATGTACGCTGTGAATTTTCATCGTTTAGAAACCATTGCTTTAGAAAACATCTGGCGTCTTTCGTTAAGCAGCTGGCGTCTTTTCGTTTTGCTTTAGAAACATCTGGCGTTCTTTCGTTTTGCTTTTAGAAAACATCTGGCGTCTTTCGTTGGTTTATTTCATCAATCAACGGCGTTTTGAACAAAATTTTATTGTTTAATCACGCACAGGAGAAATCTCACCAGGCACTACCTTGGAGGTAAACAATGGCTGCTAATGGGAATGAGACACAGAAGAACTCGGCTTTTAGCTAACACTTACACTTCTACTTCTACTAACGTTTCCTACTGGAACATGCCAATGGCTGCTGATGGGGAATGAGAGACAGAAGAATTCGGCTTTTAGTTAACGCGCACGCTGCGAATTTTTTATTGTTCAACAACGCACAGGAAAAATCTCCCACCGGCACCACCTTGGAGGTCAAGCTCTGGTACTAGCGTTACGACTGGTTACCCACTACTACGAGGGACCAACGGGTGCCGCCTTAAGGAGCTTCGCCCCTAAAAGAAGAGAGCGGTGCGCGTGCAGGGGCGTCATCTTGGAGGGCGGGCGCTCGCAGAAGAGAACGGCGGTCAAGGCGACGGTGAAGATAGCCGATGGTCCGCGCAGTCTGGGTCTTGCCCCAGTCCTGTGGAGCGTGGGGCCCGCCAGAGTACTAGCCTCGGCGAGATTCTGTCTTCATGATCCGGTCGTCCAGCTGGCCGGCTGTGCAGTGAGCTGCCGGGACAGGTCAGCGCTTACGCCGCAGACCTTGAACGAGCCCGGGCTTGCGACCACCCGTCTGCCACGCCAGCGGTGCAAGGGCCGGATGAGCAGAGACGTGCCAGGAGCACCTGCCGGCACTAATCTGTCTGCCACCAAAGAGGGACGACGTACGAGTACCTCGCATCATTTGCGGAGCGCGCCCGTCTACACCAGCAAAGGCGACGGTACCGACGGACGCGGTGAGCGACGATCTGGTGACAGCGCAACTGATCATCGTAAGCGGTCAACGTTTTACGTCCTATAAACGTTAGGACTTGGCTGTGATAGTACACGCTAATTATTGTGTTTTGGGGACATAGTTATCTCTAGTTATTTCTGTTTTGTGTGTGTAATTGTCTCGTTGAATGCAATGAAGTGTGTGTTTATGTCACACCTTGTCGCCTTCGAGTGCTCATTGCGTGTGCTCAAACAAAACGTGCCAGGCGTCTTACTCATCGTGACAACATGGCCCCCACATTTTTGAGTTTTTGCTTGCCAAAAACTTCATTCATAACGGGCATCACACATCACTGCACCACACCTCACTTCGTTGCCCGTAACCGACGCTTCACTACGTCACCACCACTCTTCACCACTACGCACGTCACATGTCGTCGTGTATTCCGCACTATAACCGCACTTCATCACACACATCACACCTCGTTGTGTACCGTTGGGTCACACCAGACCAATATAAGGAAAATAAAAAAATCACGCGCACATCGAAGCACCCCTACAGTCACAAAGTAGTATTGGCTGCATCAATGATCACTGGTTGCCTAATCCATCGCCTTACTCAAACAATCAGCCCCCACATTGTCTCTACCCTCTATGTACTGCACAGAAACGTTATACTCTTGGAGTGCTAAGCTTCAGCGCATGACGTGCGCGTTATGTTTCAACCGGTTTATATATTCCAGTGGCTGATGATGAATTTGTACCCCAAACTAAGTTCTATACAAATTAATATGAAATCGTTTTACAGACCGTATTAAGGAATAAGATTCCTTTTCGACTGTACCTTAGTTCCTTCCGATGTGGTTCTCTGACACGCGTCACACGATCGGACATACCGTTTAACATCACTCTGCATACATGGCCAGAAGAATTCTTCTGTTAGTCGATTGGTCGTCTTCCTCATTCCGTGATGCCCAGCCATAATAGAGCCGTGAGCCAGGTTGAGTACGGCCCTCCGAAGACCTGCTGGTACAACTAGCTGTCGTTTTTCTCCTCCATCGCGTGTCTTTACCACTCGATACAGCAGTTCTGCCACCCTCTTGCATTTATGCATGGCTCTGCTCTTCTTACAGTTGATACACTTCTCTTGAAGTTCAAACGAACGTCGCAACGTGATGTCCGCTTCTTGTTTCTATCTCATCTCATTTGCGGTTACGTTCAATATTGATCCCGTGGCATTCTTTTTATCTTCCATTTCCTTCTTGTTCCCTGCCGGTTTTTCTGCTGAACATACGGTAGCTTCCCGTGTGGCTGTTTTCTGATCTCTTTTGCCGTCCTCATCTCTGTCTTCAGTCGCTCCCTGCTTCATGCCGTTTACCGTTTCTGTAGTGAGGATGCTCCACAAGGGATCTGGATCGTACACTCCTCTAGGACCAGGTATATTCCCTAGAATTACATCATACAGTGGATTCCGTACACATCCGGCTTCTACCCAGCCACAGTAAAAAGGAGTCAAAAGCAGGACTCGTGCTATAGGCATTCGCCGTAGAGTTTCATCCGTCAATCGCACTGTCTTCTCTGTTCTGACAATCTGCGATTGTGGCACCAAGGACTGTCTTACTAGCACCGTATTTGACCCCGTGTCCCGAAGAACAGACACTTCTCTTCCCTGTAGCATTGCAGTTACCACTGGCATAGACGTCTCCGTGCCTTCTGACCTTGAAGACATCATAACCGCACTAGTCATGTACTTGTACTCCTTGTCCATCACCTTGACATGGTCATCTTTCCCCGGGCTGTCATCTGCAACCGCGCAAGCCGTCTCATTGCCTGGCCTTGCTCTGCACGTTTCCGCTGTGTGTCCTCGGCGTCCACACCTGTCGCACTGCAATGACGAACCACGCACCCGGCCCAGCTGACAACTTACAGCTCTGTGTCCGGCCTTGTCACACAGAGAACATTTGGCGGAACTTCGCGTCTGTTCTTTCTCCTCTGTCCCCCTCTCTTCTTTCCTTTTTCCTAAGTTCTTCTGTCCTTCCGTTTCCAAATAACGGTCCGCTTGTTCTGCCAGCTCTGCCACCGTCTTCAGGTTGTGCTGCTTAAGGAAGACCATGACTCCCGGATGACAAGATGCCAAAAATTGCTCCGCGATCATATTATCCTTCAGATCTTCAAATGTAGTTCGTATTTTTCCCATCTCCAACCAGCGATCGAAATAGTTGGAGATGCGCGCGGCAAAATGTTGACCAGTCTCATTTTCCTGGGGCTTGGAAGTTCTGAACTTCTCCCTGAAACTTTCCGCAGTTAGTCGGAAGCGTTGCAACAGGGCAACCTTCAACCTGTCGTAGTCACGCGCGTCAGCTGCTGGCATCCGACTGAACATCGCCAACGCTTCTCCCACAAGACACATGCTGAGCCCCGTTGCCCAATCGCTCTTTTGCCACCCTTGTGCAGTTGCAATCCTTTCGAAGCGCTGAATGTAAGCGTCTAAATCATCCCGCCTTTCATCAAACGGCGCGATAAACTTTTGGGGACACACTCTGTCTACCCCCTGGGGTGCAGTATATAATACCGCTCCTTCCCCTTCCCCACTGTTGAATGCACGCAATTGCAATTTCTTTTCAGTTAGTTCTTTCTCTAACATCAAGTTTCTGTATGCGCGTTCATCCGCTGCTTTCGAAATCTCTTCCTGTTCCTCCGCGGCTTCTCGCGCTTCCACCCGCTCATTTCTCAATCTCTTCTTTTCCTCGTCGTATAACTGCATAATAGCCTCTGCTGATAAGCCCGCGGCATGTCCAGCCGACATCAACCGTTCGAGGTCCATCCCGCGGCGCAAGACACTCCAAGGCACGTGACAGATTTAAAGGGATCCTGGCAGGCTCGCCAATGTTGCCACGATGAGTAAGACGCCTGGCACGATTTGTTTGAGCACGCGCAATCAACACTCGAAGGCGACAAGGTCACACACTCCATTGCATTCAACGAGACAATTACACACACAAAACAGAAATATCTAGAGTTAACTATGCCCCCAAAACACAAAATTAGCGTGTACTATCACAGCCAAGTTCTATACGAGTCCCTTATTCCTTCTCAACACCTAACGTTTGTAGGACGTAAAACGTTGACCGCTTACGATGATCAGTTGCGCTGTCACCAGATCGTCGCTCACCGCGTCCGTCGGTACCCTCGCCTTTGCTGGTGTCGACGGGCGCGCTCCGCAAATGATGCGAGATACTCGTACGTCGTCCCTCTTTGGTGGCAGACAGATTAGTGCCGGCAGGTGCTCCTGGCACGTCTCTGCTCATCCGGCCCTTGCACCGCTGGCGTGGCAGACGGGTGGTCGCAAGCCCGGGCTCGTTCAAGGTCTGCGGCGTAAGCGCTGACCTGTCCCGGCAGCTCACTGCACAGCCGGCCAGCTGGACGACCGGATCATGAAGACAGAATCTCGCCGAGGCTAGTACTCTGGCGGGCCCCACGCTCCACAGGACTGTGGCAAGACCCAGACTGCGCGGACCATCGGCTATCTTCACCGTCGCCTTGACCGCCGTTCTCTTCTGCGCGTGCCCGCCCTCCAAGATGGCGTCTCTCGCACGTGCACCGCTCGCTTCTTTTTCATCTTCCATTTTATTGCGATAGCAATTATATGGACAGTCTCGGCTGAATTTTGCCGTCGCCGTCATGCACCGTATATGTATAAGTATGTATATATATATAAAAGCCCCAAAGAAAAATAATTCAGAAAAATGCTTCCGAAGCGCGGAATCGAACCAGGGACCTCCTGCTCCGCAGCGAGTGGCGCTAACCGCTACGCCACGAAACGCAGATCCTCCGCGTAGCTAGCGGCGAGCGTTATATACACACCCTTTACCGCTGGACGGAGTCAGAGACGGCCGGCGCTTATAAGCGTTTCTTCATTACCAGCGAGATGGCGCTAGGAGCACGACGGGCGCATTTAAAAGTCGTCGGCGAGCTCGCTTGCTCGCTTCTTCTTATATTTGCGCAAGGAGAACATTGCCCTTCCGCTGTCTGCTCGCGCGGTTTTCTGGTGGTGAGGGGAAGAGGGTTGTTTCAAGGTTTTACCGTGGTGTCCGCGCTCATGTTACGGAGCGTACGAAAGTCACTCGAGCAAGGGACGCCACAAAACGAACAAACAGACGATGACGCGAACTATCAAGTGTCACAGCTCGACACTTGAAGCACGCTAGTTTCGTTCGCTGCTTCGGCCACCTTTGCAGCAGGAGCGCTGTTCAAACTGAGAGTATCCATTGGCGAGCCTCACTTCGTATAGCATTAGTTTATTGCCATCGCATTCATTGCTTCGCCCTTGCGGCGAAACTGTGACTTTTTTCTTTACCTGCATTCCGTCAATTTCCACTCTGGCCTTCCTCTTCTTTTTCCACTTCTCTTGGCATCCCTGACAGTCGGGCACTTTCTTCTTTAAAGATGCCATGCTTAGCGTCTGAGGCCTGTCGAATTTGTGACGACGACGAGGAGCAGTACCTGACTTGTAGGAGCCAGGCTTTAAGCTGGTCTTGCTGTCGCTTCGGAAGGTTTGGGTTGAAGTCAAAATCTGGTTTGGGACCTCGATTCGTCGAGGCCGGTAGCATCGAAGAAGGCAGAAACACTGCTGGCGTCCATGAATTCGTCCACGTAGATGACTGTCGTGCCAATGTTGAGGCGCCTATAGTCGTGGCTGAAAGTTGTCAGCACTACCTTTGCTTTGCCATCACGCAGCTCGGCTATGCCTCTCGCGACACAAATCTGATGGTTCAGAAGCAGTTGCTGGGCGCCCTCGATTATGCCTTCAAAGTCTGCGGGCTTTTCGGTGCCGACGGAAATGATGAGGCTGGAGAGCATTTTAACGGTGACCTGCTATTCTCTCACATTCAATGCATGATTCCCTGGCGTCGTGTGGGGCAGTAGCGCTTTTTCTTATGTTAATGTTATTGACTCAGACCTCAGGTCGATGACGGCGTCGTGGTGACTTAGGAAGTGGATCCCAAGTATCGCATCTCTGGAGCAATGTTGTGGGATCACAAAGCTCGCAAGATAGGTCCGGTTAATGATGGTGACTGTTGTAGTGCAGACTCCAGCCGGCGTTATTAGATGGCCTCCAGCGGTCCGGATTTCGAGGCCTTCCCAAGCAGTCTTAATTTTTCCAGCTTCGCGGCGAACAGCCCACTGACGACGGCATAGTCGGCTTCAGTGCCTACGAGAGCAGTAACGTTGTGGCCGTCGATGAGAACGTTCATGTCGCTAGTTCGTCGTCTTGCGCTGCGGTTGGTTCGCGGCGTGGGATTACGGCTACGTCGGCTTGTTCCGCTTCTTCTACGTGGTGTCGTCAGCATTGGCGTGCTCATGAGGGGGCAGGGCAGGCGGGCAGCCGCCCCCCTAGTCACCTAAGAAGTTCGGACGCAAAGTCTGCCCCATACATTGATTTAATAGGGATGGGGGGGGACGCGATGGAGCTTTGCCCCTCCCCCCCCCTTAAGGTGAACCCTGCGCAAGTCTATGATCATCAGGTCTTCTGGTCGGAAATTTTCGTCGTACGGGCTCCGTTCGGCTTGCGGTGTGTTCCTAAGACCTTGTCGTGGCGTCGTCGTCGGTGGTGGAAGGTCGTCGGTATTTCTTCGTAGAGCAACCGCACCTGCATCGGTTGCTGCCCTTAGTTTTCTGGGTAAGTGCTCGCGTATTAAACCCAAGCAGGGCCGGTGCACTGCCGGCTCTGCGGCGAGACGTAGTGGCCTGGCGAAGGTGATCGGGAAGGTCGTCGGGGTGTGCACTGCGCTCCTGCGAGGTATAGTCTGTGATGTCGCGTGGTCGTTCACCTCGCTCTGGACACAGTTCGTTGACGGCGAAGCCGCGCCTCTGGCGGTATTGGCAATGACGTTAGGTATGTCTGGCTTTCCCGCATTAATAAACTGCTCAGCGCAAAAAATTTTACACGGTACACACACAAACGACGAGGACAAGCGCAGTGTAAAATTTTTTGCGCTGAGCAGTTTAATAATGGAATACCAACTAGCCCAATCCCACACTTTATTTACCGCATTGCTAGCAGAGCGGGTGGTGGTCAGGAGCGCGCCAAACTCCGATATTCCTAGGGGCGTAGCGCTGGCTGACAGGCGGACGGTACGGCGTCGGTGGTGGCGGTGGTGTCTGGCGACGGAACTGCGGCGGTGCAGCGTCTTAGCATGGGCGCGGATGAGGAGAATGATGGCGGACTGCAGCAGCGTTGCTCATAGCGTGCGGCTGCGGCTCTGCTAGGTGAGGAACGGCCAGTGATTTCTAGATCGCCTGGCGCAGGACGTCCGCGATGGAATCCTCTTGAGGCTGCGATGAAGGGAATACTTTTTGCTTCTACTCTTGTATGATCTCTCAGATCATCTCACGCAGGTCGGCGATTACTAGCGCTTGGGCGTCGGCGCAGTTCGTCGCCACGAAACTGCGGTTGTATTGCCGCGTTCGCATCTCGAGCGTTTTCTCGATTGTCGAAGCCTCCGAAGAAAATACAGTGACTGTCTTTCGCGGGTCCAGCGAAGAGTTCTTGTTTACAGCCTGTATGATGAAGCTGACTTTCATCTCCTCGGGCATATTGGGGTCGGCTTGACGAAACAGGCGAGTCGTCTCTTCCGTGTAGATCGCAATGTTTTCATTGGGATGCAGTACATCTGTCTCCAGCAAAGCTGCGGCCCGTTCCTTGCGGACGACGCTCGTGAAAGTGCTTAGGAACGTTGCTCGAAAAAGATCCCAGGCTTGTAGTGCGCATTCTCGGTTCTCAAACCACGTCCTCACGGCGTCTTCTAGGTGGAAGAAGATGTGATGCAGTTCCTCGTCGGAATCACCGTTGTTGAAGGTGGCGACTCTGTCGTATGTCTCCAGCCAACTTCATGGATCTTCAAATGATGTTTTACGGAAAGTCGGTGGTTTTCTCGGCTGTTGCATCAGCACTTTAGCTAGGGACATGGTAGCTGTCATTGTGGCAGTTGTCTTTGTCGCCGTAGCTACATTATCCGGTAGGACTCCGTACGCAAGGTGAAACGTTTGACTAATAAGATATTTGTGGCGGAACTGAGACAACGAAGGAAAAAAAGAGAGGACAGGATAGGGCGCCAGACTTTCAACTCAACTGGTGCATAGCCTAATATTTTAGATGCGAAGCATCTTATGGCGGAGTTCAAAGCGGTGGTGTGCGGCGTGACCACCCTTACTGCGCATGCGCAAACCCTCTCCACCCCTCTCCCTCTTTCCCTCTCTACACTCCCCCTCTGAAACGCGGGCTCTACATGCCGAAACGCTGCTTCGCATCGCCTCATGGTCACCTTTAGCGCCCCGCCACGGTGGTCTAGTGGTTATGGCGCTCGACTGCTGACCCGCAGGTCGCGGGATCGAATCCCGGCCGCGGCGGCTGCATTTTCGGTGGAGGCGAAAATGTTTGAGGTCCGTGTACTTAGATTTAGGTGCACGTTAAAGAACCCCAGGTGGTCAAAATTTCCGGAGCCCTCCACTACGGCGTCTCTCATAATCATATCGTGGTTTTGGGACGTTAAACCCCAGATAAAAAAAAATAATGGTCACCTTTAGCGCGAGATGGTGTCATTTTTTTATTAGGCTATGCGCAAACTCGCCCAACGGCACACTCTGCCGAAACCTTGGAGTCTGCGGCCAGCTCGCTGGTTGGCGTTGGCGTCTCTGTTTTAGATGTGAAGCATCTTATAACGGAGTTCAATCCGGTGGTGGTGGTATGCGGCGTGACCACCCTTACTGCGCATGTGCAAGCCCTCTCCACAACCTCCTCTTCCACCCCTCTCCACTGCGCCACTCGTCAGTCCCTCTCCTCCTCTCCCCTTACCTCTCTCCACTTCCCCTCCCCATTTTCCTATCTCCGCTTTTCCTCCCTCCTTCTCTCCACTCCTCCTTTGAAACGCGGGCTCTACAAGGCGAAACGCTGCTTCGCATCGCCTCATGGTCCCTTTTAGCGGGAGATGGTGTGATTTTCATCACTACTTGAACTGGGTTCCCGGCTTTTTGTCGGTGTCCATAACATGAAAGAACCAACTCCTCCACCAGGTGTCACGCTGTCGTGGCGTTAAAGAAGGTAGCAGCCGGTAGGTTCAAGACGAAACTTTTTATTTTGCGAACTTGTGCGCGGGAAACGAAAAGCCAAACTGCAAGCCATACACGCTGATAGCGGTGAGCAGAGCTTCGGCCGTCGTTAATATGATCTGCGGCGAGGTGCATCGGCGTTTATACATGCGGCATGGAACATTCGAGCCTTATCGTAGGTGATCGCGTAAACTCTCGAATAAACTTGACTATTAGCGTCCTGCCTCTAATCTTAACAGAATGAGCTCAAACGATCGCGAAGCTTTTAAAACATCTCGGCGCGTTCTGCGCGGAGCGTTACTAATAGCTTTCGCGGGTGAAACTCGAACCACTGTCATTCAATGCTGCTTAAGGTCAAGAAACTTCGCTTTCACGCTATGAGCAGCTTCATACGCTGCCCAAAGATGCCGCAACGCGGCACCACATTGCAACAGAGGCCATCATTGGCGTGCCGAAACGATATCGTGCCCGATCAGAACGAGACATTGTTCGACGTGGGATCGACCCCAGGTACTACGTATGACATTCAAGAATTGTACCACACAGCTCCGCGAGCGCTTGAAGCTGCTTCGGCAAAACGCGCTGTAGAGGTGTCATGTCGGGTAAAGAGTCACGCCAACAAATACAGTACTGCGGCACAGACCCGCGGCATGGCACCAGGTGTGACACCATATGCATTTATTAGCAAGTGTGCGATTTCAACCGCCCCAAGAATTACTACAAAGCGCTCAGCCATCATTGATCATCACCACCATCAGCTACAACATCGGCAAAATGAACAGTTACGTGGCTGCGCATAATGCCTAGCAGATGGTTACTGACTACACCGTTAGTTCGCAAAAGGGTGGTCACTTTTGACGTAGTAGGCATTTCGCGGCTGTACATTGAGTAGGCGTTGTAAAAGAATTTACAACCTTCTGCATGAAGGCCACTTCTTCAGCATACGCTGAGACTGAGCTGTGCGTTTCGCGCAGGCCGGGCGTTTTTACCGGCGCCTGTTTGTTGTTTGTAGTGAGAACCCTAAGTTTATTTGATAAGATATCTACCATAAATATCTTTTGATAAGATATCTATCAAAGGCCAACACAAAACATAGGCTTATTGCATTGTGTTTAACACGACACTGTCGAGGTCTTCCGCGACACGCCTAAACCATATTTCGGCTGTGGCTATGCCGGAAACAGTCCGGTGTTGTCGATTATCTTTTCTACGGGCGAACGGAATGCTTCAGAGAGAACGTTGGTCGCCATCGGAAGGAAATTTCAAATTTCTCGTGTAACGGCACATAGCTCAGGCTTTACACGTCTTTGAGGTGAAAGTTCCTCCTTGAAGTTGTGGCAGTGTGTGGTTCCTAAGGACTGCCGTTGTATAGCCCGTGGCCTTGCTCAAGTCACCGTGCAGCCCACAGTATGTACGTTGCCGAACACTCATATAACTCGTTAATGCACTTAGCTGGACTAGTTGGTATTGCCTGAATGCTTCCATATGACTCGCGAACACGCAAAAGGACTACAGAAAATGAGACCAGGCAACCTCTAGACTTCACCTACTTTTAAATCAACATGAAGGACAAGATATACTCTCATGGCGTACGCGCAGGTGCCACGCCACAGAAAAGGTTTTTCAAGAGGAATTTCACCGCCGCCTATCTGTACCGCCCACACACACGTGGTTTTTGCTTGCACAGATAGTCCCATTCTTTTTACTTTTTTCCATAATGCCATTGGTGGAGTTCTGAATACATTTCGTATAACACGCGACCGGAAACGAGGTGGATATTTGCTTGGGTGTTCTTCTTGCTGCCCATTTTTTTCACGCGCAATGGCTTCATGTACTACATACGGGTTTTATGACCTGAAGTAAAATTTCGATTCTCCCATTGAATCTCCTAATAAAAATTTGGTCCACGTTACTTTCCTTCCAGTTGACTCGGAAACGTTTTCATTTTGTCTTTTATCTCAAGGAAGGATAATTATAGTTTATTCGGGCATCTTGCCCGACCTTCCTGGAACGAGGCTATCGTTAGCAAATCAATAAACATAAAGCGTATAATCCTTTGTTCATATGGTCCACTCAAAAGTGATGATATTTTCGTTAAACAACTAAATAATTACTCAGTTGCCGCCTTGTTGCACATTAGGGTAAGAGATTGAAACAGAGATGTAACAAACGTCGAATTGATTCAAGCAAATGTCGCCAAAGCATATGATTTGAGTAGCGGATATGCGAGCTTCAGTAGACCTTTGGCTACCATATTTATTTTGTTTACGTGTCTTTAAATAAGAAACCCCTTGTCATGTCAATCTGACAATAGAAAGGAGTATTTTTGTTGTTCAGTTTGAATCATTGTTTTGTAGATTTGGTTTTGCAGTCGAAAATAATGGAGCTATTTCCAAAAATATTTGTGAAAGCAACACATAGTAAAACAAATAGAGGCATTCGTGCATTTCGTGTTACTATGACGATACCATGTGCTTTATTATTCGCGCTCGCGGATGCGTACGTGCGTATTTTAGGACATGCTAAAGGTAGTATTTGTGCATATTAGCAATTACTTACCTGCAATCGCGAAAAGTCCAAGATTAACTGCGTAGGCCGTTCCACTATCGGCGCTATGTTCAGCAATCACATACGGGAGAAGTATGTTGACGGGAGCCGAGGATAAGATTAGAATACCCATTGCCTCTGAAAAAAAAGTGTATGAATGATATTCGTTTCTTACCCATGCACATCAATTCAAGGCACAGAAATATATTTTTCCAATCCAGAATGGGAGCACGTATGTAAGAAATGGCTCTAACTTCGCAGCTGTTGCTTATCGCAGCACGTGAGAACGTCTCAGATTGTTTGATAGTGGGTTATGACGCGCCCAAAATACTTGAATCAACCACTAGTGCAATACGGAAGCAAACATACTCAACGTTCGGCCTAACACCAGCTTCGTACTTCCAAGTACAATGCTTTGAACGATAAAGTATACTCCCGAACTATATCAGACAGCGTCACAACAGCGTGTATGTATGTATGTATGTATGTATGTATGTATGTATGTATGTATGTATGTATGTATGTATGTATGTATGTATGTATGTATGTATGTATGTATGTATGTATGTATGTAT
This sequence comes from Rhipicephalus sanguineus, assembly GCF_013339695.2. Lineage (NCBI taxonomy): Eukaryota > Metazoa > Arthropoda > Arachnida > Ixodida > Ixodidae > Rhipicephalus > Rhipicephalus sanguineus. The sequence continues at coordinate 175,308,326 of NC_051180.1, read as the reverse complement.
GTGGGTCATTCCACGTTAACTAGGCCAAATTTGGTTGGCGCTCGACCATCTGCGGTTTGCTTTAAAAAACTGAAGGCGATCTATCTAAAGCGAGAAGTCGTCCCCTAAAACATTACTTTGCGAAAAAAATTCAGTAGCGCAAGCCGCGTGTGAATTTTTTCGGGAGGCTCGAAAGTATGGCTCGTAAAACGCGTTGCCAATAAATTCGTTTGTCCTTAATTATTGGCCTCGAGGAGTTACGGAGTCGCCCTCTATCGGACGCGCCTCGATTGCGTGCTAGGCAGGATACCGCCGGCGCGCTCCCCATAGGTTTTGCTGTCGGCGCTCTACAAAAACACCTCGCGGAAGCCCTCCAGGGCATTTCTGTCAGTACTTTCGAAATGAACTGTGTTTTTTACTGTCAAAATAATCATTTTCGACGAACTGAAAGCACAAGATAGTGTACAGTCGCTGTCTCTTTGCAGAAAACCGAGCACCCGCTTCACGCTGTCACCGCGTTGGAGACCCCTGAACCGGCTTCTTGCGTGAAAAGTAGTCACTCGCTGAGTGCAAACTATGTGAAATATCTCGTTAGAGTAGACTGCCTGTATAAGCAAACGGAGCATAACAGAAAGAAGCCTCAAGCTAGCGATCGCACGGGTTCGCGACGACTGACGGTGCCTCTGCATGTATGAGCGTCTGCATGTATGTTCGTACTGATGGTTTTGCCTTTGCTGCGTTTTGGCACCGCGCTGTGAACTTTAGGCCGCAAGATATGAGAATTTGTGAGTAAACAAACAACTACTGTTGCGCGGACGCTATCAGAGCAGTTCAAAAACAATTTCCTTACAACTGCGGCTTCGGTGCGCATGGCAACTTTGTGATATGCCGTCCCGACGATTCAGTGTTTTGTTTTTCTTTTTCGGTCTAAATTCGGGTACGTTTCAATGTCATTTGACAAGTTGTCTCGCACTGCGTATTGATCGGTCTTCTCAGCGGGTAAATGCCGCTGCTTGTGTTTCTTTATTCAGCGCATTCGTTTCGTTTGGTGCTCACACAAAACGTTAGCAAATGCGACGCCTTTTTTAATGCTTCTTAATTATCGTTCCGTTTGCATTCCAGTGAACTTGCCGCTCTCTGTCATCAACAAATTCATAGACCAAAGCTTCACCACTTCGACATTGCTGGTGGAAGGAGAACCAGTCTACGAGACCGAGCATGTAGTAGCATGCGACGCCTAGGAAAAGAAAGAAAATACAGTAAAGTTTGCCGGACTTGTTCTGCAAACGTCGGCTGTGAACTAGGACCCACATGAACTTGAAATAGCGGTGAATAAAATAGGAGGTATTGCAGCAACCAGCGGCCGCAAAACAGGATAGTAATTATTTGGCGTGTACCCCAGCAATTTTGGTAGCAGTGTCGTGTCTAACGCCAACAGGGTGGCATCTTTCCCACGTAAATAAATGAGGCTCGAAGAAAATACATGGGGTTGGCCGGTGGGCCGATCAATGAGGCAATGCAAAATTTATGTAGCTTATGAAGCAATGCATGCCTCATCAAATGGGAAGGTTGCCCGTCGGCGTCCCGCGTCGGTGATGCAAAAAATAATCATCACGTGATGGTGTCACCATATGACGTCATCATGACGCCACAGATCGCCAAAATATGTAGCGTCATTATGACATCACGTAATGTGACGTCACATGATGACGTATTCACACGTTATGGTCGATTTGCATTGCCTCCGTGATCGGTCACGGAGGCCGTGCAAAACCGCGTTAGGTGCAGAACGCTTTTGGAGGGGGGCGCGGGAGAATCAGTACATCGACTGACAAGAAGAAGATGATGGCTTTCGCCTTCCAGTCATCTTTGGCGAATGCATAAGGGACCCTGCGCGTTTTTTATTCAACGTATCTAAACAATGACTTGCGCATCTGCAGCCGATTTTGTGGACGCTGAGCACGGGGCCGAAGATCAAGAGGTCGCATTGGAGGGTGCTGAGATGGCATCGCACGTGGTAAAAGGTAGCGCTTTTACCATCCTGTGGCAGATAAGCATCATTTGCCGGCGGGAAGCGCGCGCGAGCCATCGTCTCAGTGCGCGCTGTCTGCTATTAACCGAACATCGCAGGCCCGACGCAGTAGCAAAAGTCTTCGTCGCGGAAGTGCTTGTTGCACACAAGACTCGTGGCGGATGGCTACTTGCCGGTTCTTATCTTTACAACCCATGCTTCACGCAGTTTCTTGTCCCGCGGTTACCGGTACTGGCTGACACGGCTCCGTTGCGTAAGCCCGGCACTGCGGCACCGAGCGGTAGAGCCCCATGTTCGTCGCCTTCGGAGGCAGCCACTCTATTACAATGGTTTCAATTGAGTAGAAAATGAGAGAAAACTTCCGAATTTGAACAGACCGCAGCGCATGTGGGACTTGAAACTCGTTTTCAAAGTACGCGGCAGTGCTCCACAAGCAGCCGACGCGGCCGCTGAGACCACGTGATCCTGCCAAGCACGTCACGCCGACGGTGGCGCCGGCGTTTCCAGTGGTGGGCCTCGAGGCCAATATTGGGACAAATTTTTCCCTAGTGAGCAACAGTATGGCTTTTACTAAAAATAAGTTCTAGGAACGTTTACGCTTTTGTAGGTTTTTATGGTGCCTTAACTATTGAAAATATGGTGCGTATCGGGCATTTTTATAGAAAGATAACATTTTGTGAAATACAGTAAAACCTCGGTGATACGATCACGGCTCGTACGAATTTCGGGGTGATACGAACTTTTCTGTGGTCCCGGCGAAGGTCCATTAGCCTGCATTGTATTGGAGTACGGTTGTTGCGAACCGATGTTCACCCCGCGACGTTTGATACGAACGTACGCTAGCGCACAGGTACGAACAGGTGCAGCCCGCGCTGCCGCGGAAGACCCGGCAATCACGCGCGGGCGCGGGCATGCGCACTGCGCGACCATCAACGGTCCGTCGTTGCCTCCGAGATAGCGCGCGCGAATCTTGGAGGCCTTTAGGCGCCTTCGCGTTTAGATTACACATGACGTTGACGTCGTGCTTTTGTTTTCGACGCGTTGACGCTGCTCCTGTGCTCGAGGCAGCAGCCTCTTTGTACTGTGTTAACACGTACGTGTCTGCCACGTCGATGCAAGCCATGTCCCCGCAATCAGACGTTCTATGAAACAAGACTGAAACTTGGGCAACAAGACAAAGCGGACGGTCTTGACGAAGGAGCTTGGCCTCTATCTATCGTGTGCAAAGCGCTTCCTAAGTCACTTTCGCCGTAGTATTCTGCTGTCATGCAGAAAAGCGTAGTAAGATTAGGAAGGGGCTACTAGCGGTCACGGGGCACAACACATCTGATTCATTAATTACACACGCGCGCATGCGCCGCATATTTACGATTATACAAGTATGATCGGTTACGTCTAAAAACTTTGCTGGTAATCATTCAGAGCTGTTCATCACGTCGCTGCGGTCCCGAGAAAGACTAAATCAAAACGTATGCCAACTTTCTTTTGTCGCATACTAATGTTCCATGTTTTCTGGTAATACGAATTTCGGATGATACGAATATTTTTGGTAACCCCGCGAGATTCGTATCACCGAGGTTTTACTGTAGCATAATTTGTACCAACAGAACGTCAGCAAGTTTCGCTGTAGGCAAGAACTAGTTTGAGACGTATACAGTGCGAAATAATTTGTGCTGCTGGCGACAACGTTGCGACCAAGGTAATTTTTGCGCATGTTTAGTCGTAAATTTATCATTGAGGTCGTCGTAGTAATAATATGCTCAATAGCGCACTTGCTACCAACCTTCATAATATGTACCAATTGAGAAAATTTTACAAAATAATTTTTTTATTTAAACGAGAAAAATATTTTTCAAGTTGTGTTTGTGCTCTGCCGGTCTTTGTGCTTACACATGTTTATACTTCGCAGCAATGCATCCTAGCTATAAGTGCAATCGTCGCGGACGCGAGGTTTACCGCGCGGAATCTAGACAACATAATCAGCTTTGTCCGTGCTTAATTAAATTATTTACTAGCGAGTATTAGCCTGAGTGAACAGGAAATGTGGCCCTACTAGGGTGCATTTACCACGTGCTAGCAGTTAAACTTGCGCTAACATAATGGAACGAACCGCACTTTGAGGACGCGCATGACGTCCGCGCACATGCAAACACGACGTGTCTAGAAGACGACGCAGGGAGCAATCCATACTAGGCATAGTGTGTTCACGCAGCACCGGGAATTGATACCGAGGTGCACAACACCCCATTACCTATACGCTAATATTTTGAATGTTTGTGAAGTTTCTCTGTTTGGAACTCCAGTAACTGCTTAGCACGGTCTCGACGATCGACACTAGCAAGGGTGTCAATGACCTGCTGTCGAAAATCAGTCTCTGTAGATGTACGGCTTTTGCGTTCTCATGCCACGTGCGGGCACTGTCATCGCGAGTAAAATACGCGTGGGCAAGCTTCTGTTGATCATTACACTGAGTGATCTCGGGAACGCGTTGATAGTGGACAAGCCAAACTTCGGCGTCTTTATTGGGGCACCACAAAGCGATCGGGAACAGCTGGTTGAACAATTCACCGACGATTACGATACTGCCTAATGCGAATTCTGAGCACAGCTTCCTGTTGGGGCAGGGCCAACTTTGAAGTTTTGGCTTTCCGCAATTTGCTTTCTCCAAAGTTTTGTGTAGTAGGACGGCACCTACGCCATTATTCGTCTTTCTGCGCATAAGCGAGGTACCCGCTACACATCTGTAAGGTATTGCCACGCCTACTTCTTGTTTTATTTTGATGTATTCGGGTTTGACCAGCAAGGACGGTTATCAACGCTCGGTTATCAACGATGTCCGCGAAGCAGTGTTCGAGAAGCACCGCGATTGTAGTGGATCGTTTTGTTAATATTGCGCGCCGCACGCAAATGTTCCAGCTTTGTCGAGAGATAACGCCGCGACGAGCGATATCGCTGGAATGTTGGATAGCGCCTGTATAAAAGCCGACGCGCTTGACCGCTTGTCAGTTCTTCGACGGCCGACGGCCAGTTCGCCGCTATCAGTGTACATCGTGTACTGCTGTAGTCTGGGTGTTCATTTCCCGGCCACAAGTTCGGCCAAATAAAGTTTCATCTTGACCACGCCAGCTGTTGTCTTCGTCGACGTCACGACCCGGAGACATCTGGTGGAGGTGCTGCTTTGCTCATGTTCCGGTCGCCCCCGCCAGGCCGTGAACCCAGTCGGCGCAGCACCGAAGACATCGACGCCTACCCCCTGGAGAACGTGGTGCTGTACGCGGAAGAGATGAGCAGACTGTTCCGACACGCTGACGCAGCCATGCCCGAGGACAAGAAAGTGCGCTTCCTCATGCGAAGGGTGAAGCAAGAGCTCTTCGCTGGGCTGATGCGGAACCCACCCTCGACAGTCCGAGAATTGATCTCAGAGGCGACGACGATTGAGAAGACGCTGGAAATGCGCAACCGCCAGTATAATCGCCGATCGATTCAAGACAGCCCAGCTGTTCATGCCGTCGGCTCCAACGACCTGCGGGAAACGATCCGAGCGATCGTGCGGGAAGAACTACGCAAGCTGTTACCCTCACCACAGCCTGAAGTTGCGTCGATCGCTGACATCGTCCGGGACGAGATCCAGCAGTCTATGGGCTCCCCCGAGTCAGCGCAGCCGCAGCTGCAAGCAGTGACCTATGTTGCTGCAGCCCGACGCAAACGCCCCCGCTCCTCACCTAAGTCAAGACGCCGCGCCGCCCCCGCAGTTCCGCCGTCAGGCACCGCTGCCGGCGCCACCGACGTCATACCGCCCGCCAGCTGGAGAACGAACACACTGAGGAAGACCGATGTTTGGCGCGCCCCCGACCAACGCCCACTTTGCTACCATTGCGGAGAAGCTGGCTACACTTACCGCCGCTGCCAGTACCGACAGATGGGACTGCGTGGGTTCGCCATCGACGCGCCGCGTCCACGGAAAGACCACGTGACATCGTCGACTACCTCGCGGGAACGTAATGGACGCCCCGACAACCTTCCCGTTCGCCGCCACCAGGCCGCTACGTCTCTCCCCAACGCCGACCATACACTGGCCCAACTAGGGGCCGGTCACCTAGCCCGTACCCGGAAAACTAAGGAGAGCAACTGATGGAGGGTGCGGTTGCTGTGTGACGAAATACCGAAGATCCTCCGCCGACGACGACGACGCCACGACGAAACATTCAGGACACGACGCGAACCAGACAGAGGCCTGACGAAGAAACCTCGAGGACCTTAGTAGACCTGACGACGCAACGTGGAAGCAGCGGAACAAACCGACGTAGACGTCACCCGACGCCACGACCTAACTGCAACGCAAGACGACGAACTAGTGACCTCGACGTTCTTATCGACGGCCACAGCGTCACAGCGTCAACACCGGAGCCGAATATTCTGTCATCAGTGGACCGTTCGCCACGAAGCTGAAGAATGTTAGGACAGCCTGGGAAGGCCCCGAAATCCGGACAGCTGGAGGTCACCTCGTAACGCCGGAGGGACCTGCACAGCGAGACTCACCATTAACAACCGGATTTATCCCGCGAACTTCATAGTGCTGCAGGGTTGCTCAAGAGATGTCATCGTTGGTATGGACATTTAGGCCTTCATGGTGCAGGCATCGACCTAAGGTCCAAGTCAATAACACTGTCCACGGAAAAGGCACTACCGCCGCACACTCCGCCAAGAAAGCACGCCTTCAATGGAAGACCAGGTCACCATTCCCGCGCGGTCACCGCCGTTATTGTTGCGTGGTTAATTGCATCGAACATGGGGGTAAGGATCCTAATGTGCGATTTTACTGGTTCCCCTGAAAGCCGTACGAAGTGGAGCGACGGAACCGCGGGATACGTGCCGTCCGACGCGTGAAGTGAGTACGCGAGGAAAACGTGGTTTGCAACGTAACGTGCTGATTACTTTTCGTACGCACGTGCACGCGTTTATATATATATATATATATATATATATATATATATATATATATATATATATATATATATATATATATATATATATATATATATATATATATATTCCCTGTGTGCAGTCCAGACGGCACGCCGTGGCTGCCGACGGCGATCACGAGGATATGCAGCCGGCATTTCGTGCGAAACGAGAAAAAACGATGCCATGAGTCACCCTGCGTATGTGCCTACGATTTTTTTCCGGCAGCTTACAGCCGGCTGCTTCCAGCGGGCGGCTGTAAACATTGCGCGCCGTCGCTTCTCGACCGCCACCGCACGCTGACAGAATTTGACGAATTCCCTAGAAGCAAATGTTGAACATTCCGACCGTGCATGGGGAAAAGTGTGTTTGCGACTGAATGCGGCAGAAAACGGCACACGACGCGAATGCGCTCATTCGGGCCGTCGACGGCTAGCCTTCGTCTGGACCTTTCTTCATTCCGTTTCGTCGTGTAATGCAAATCACGTCGGTTTTCTTAACAGCAATCTTTTTGTTTATGCACTGTCGTTAATCGCGCGAGCATGCCTCGTAAAACTTAACTCTAGTTCAACGTCGTATGAGATTCACTGCACTTGCGAGGTGCAGCGCGCCGAAATGGTTCCTTCAATCTCCTACACGTCGTAAATATACTTGACGTTGACGAGCTTCTTGCGTTTACGCAGATTGCTTGGCCTGAAGAACTCAGCTACGCCAGAAACTGGCCGAGATCCAAAGCGCAGCACAACCGACAGCGGCGGCTCCATTGCGCATCTGAGCTTAGTGCTGCATGCGGCCGCCTGTCTGACTACTCGAAACCAAAGAACTTGTCGTAGGGGGCGCTTTTTAGCACCGTTTTCGCAGCGCCGCCTGGGCAGCCAGTCAGGCCTATTCTCCCGAGCCTACTCCGACGAATAAAGCGCCGCAACCAGCTTTCAATGTCAATCCCAGCCTTGAGAAGCACAAACAAGACCGGCTCAAAACCAGGCTCTTGCAATACAAGGACTGCTTTTCGTCGTCGTTAAAAATTCGGCAGACCCCCGTGGCAAAACATCGCATCATAACAAAGGAAAGTGCCAGACCACTCCGTCAGAGCCCGTGCAGAGTTTCGACGCGAGAACGCGAGGCCATGACGAAACAGGTCGGCGAAACGCTACGCGACGACATCATCCAGCCGTAGAAGAGTCCGTGGGCATCCTCGGTGGAGCTAGTGAAGAAGGATGGGACTCTACGTTTTTGCATCGATTATCGTCGCCTGAACAAATTCACGAAGAAGGACGTGTATCACCTTCCCCAGATAGACGACACCCTGGATCGATTACACAACGTAAAGTAGTTTTTGTCGATGGACCTCAAGACCGGTTACTGGCAAATAAACGTTGACGGGAGAGACCGAGAAAAGACTGCCTTTATAACATCAGACGGCCTGTTCGAGTTCGAGGTCATGCCCTTTGGTCTTTGCTTGGCACCAGCGACTTTTCATCGGGTTATGGATACAATACTGGCGGGCATGAAGTGGCAGACGTGCCTCGTGTACTTGGACGACGTCGTTGTGTTTTCCTCAAACTTCGACGAACACCTTCGGCGCCTTGAAGTTGTACTTCAAGCAATCAAGACCTCCGAACTCATCTTGAAGCCTGAAAAGTGCAGCTTCGCGTACGAGGAGCCCGTGTTCTTGGGTCACGTGATCAGCAAGGATGGTGTTCGCCCGGACCCGCGGAAAACAGCTGCCAACGCTGCCTTCCCGCCGCCCACTGACAAGAAGGCCGTACGCCGTTTTCTCAGCTTGTGCGCCTATTACAGACGTATCGTCAAGGAATTTTCACGGATCGCCGAGCCACTGACGCAACTCACGAAGGCCGACGTCCAATTCAGGTAGCAAACGTCGCAAGTTCAAGCATTTCAAGAACTGAAACGACGTCTGCAGACGCCTCCGATGCTTGCGCATTTCAACGAATACGCCGATACGGAAATCCACACCGACGCAAGCAGCGTAGGACTCGGCGCCGTCCTTGTGCAAAAGACCGACGGATTCGAAAGGGTCATCAGTTATGCTAGCCGGTCGCTATCAAAGGCAGAAATCAACTACTCCACAACCGAAAAGGAGTGCCTGGCCATCATCTGGGCTACATCGAAGTTTCGCCCCTACCTCTACGGCCGGCCCTTCCAAGTTGTGAGCGACCACCACGCCTTGTGTTGGCTAGCTAACTTGAAGGACCCTTCGGGTCGCCTCGCACGGTGGAGCCTACGATTTCAAGAATTCGATATAACCGTAGTTTACAAGTCGGGAAGAAAACACTCCGACGCTGACTGCCTGTTCCCGCGCCCCCGTCGACCCACCGCCGCAGGACGACCGGGATGATGACTGCTTCTTGGGAACCATAAGTGCCGACGCCGAACGACAGTGAGCGGACCCAGAACTAAGGGGCCTTGTGGAATACCTCGAGGGCAGGACCACCGTTGTTCCGAAGGTATTCGCGCGAGGAATGACGTCGTTTTTCTTGCGCAACGGTGTTCTCCTTAAGAAGAACTTCTCGCCGCTTCGAGCCGATTCCCTTCTCGTAGTGCCCTCGACATTGCGACCAAAGGTCCTCCAGGCTCTGCACGACGACCCGACGTCTGGACATCTGGGTGTTTCTCGCACGCTCGCAAGAATACAGGAAAAGTACTACTGGCCGCGCCTTGGCGCCGACGTAACTCGCTACGTCAAGACCTGCCGGGACTGTCAGCGACGCAAGACACCGCCGACTAGGCCAGCCGGACTTCTGCAGCCTATCGAGCCACGTCGACGGCCGTTTCAGCAAATTGCGATGGACTTACTGGGGCCGTTCCCGACGTCCAATCCGGAAACAAATGGATCGTCGTAGCTACCGACTACCTCACCCGCTACGCCGAGACAAGGGCCCTACCCAGACGCCGTGCCGCCGAGGTAGCGAAGTTCTTCGTTGAGAACATCGTCCTGCGTCATGGCGCCCCAGAGGTCCTCATCACCGACAGAGGTACGGCGTTTACTGCTGACTTAACTCAGGCAATACTGAGATACAGCCAAACAAGCCACCGCCGGACAACAGCGTACCAACCACAGACCAATGGCCCCACCGAGCGGCTAAACAAGACCATCGCCGACATGCTGGTCATGTATGTCGACGTCGAACACAAGACGTGGAATGCCATCCTTCCGTATGTGACCTTCGCATACAACACGGCCATGCAAGAAACGACGCAAATGACGCCGTACAAGCTGGTCTACGGAAGGAGCCCGGCAACGTCTCTCGACGCAATGCTACCAACCGCAACCGACGAAGACGATCTCGACGTTGCCGCCTATTTGCAACGCGCTGATGAAGCTCGACAGCTCGCCCGCCTGCGCATCAAGAACGAGCACAGGGTCGACAGCCGTCACTACAATCTTCGACGACGCCACATAGAGTACCAACGCGGTGACCGTGTGTGGGTCTGGACGCCGATACGCCGACGTGGGCTCAGTGAAAAACTTCTTCGGCGATACTTCGGGCCATACAAGGTGCTTCGACGTCTCGGCGCTCTTGACTGCGAGGTCGTCCGGGACGGCATTACGAACTCCCAGCGACGCCGCGCACGACCTGAGGTCGTCCATGTCGTGCGCCTTAAGCCGTTTTTTGCGCGTTAGCGAAATTGGGGACTCTATTTTTCCTTTGTTATTTTAATTTATTTGTGTATGTACTTGTTTTTATCCCCTTGCATGTTCTGTTGCAAGCATCGGGACGATGCTTTCTTCAGAGGGGTGCAATGCCATGCTCACTTGTTTTATTTTGATGTATTCGGGTTTGACCAGCAAGGACGGTTATCAACGCTGGACGCTGTCCGCGAAGCAGTGTTCGAGAAGCTTCGCGATTGTAGTAGATCGTTTTGTTAAGATTGCGCGCCGCACGCGAATGTACCAGCTTGGTCGAGAGATAACGCCGCCACGAGCGATATCGCTGGAAAGTTCGATAGCGCCTGTATAAAAGCCGACGCGCTTGACCGCTTGTCAGTTGTTCGACGGCCGACGCCCAGTTCGCCGCTATCAGTGCACAGCGTGTATTGCTGTAATCTGGGTTTTCATTTCCCGGCCACAAGTTCGGCCAAATAAAGAGTTTAATCTTGACCACGCCAGCTGTTGTCTTCGTCAACGTCACGACCCCGTGACAGTATTATGTGCATTTTGTTGATGCTACATGTGGATGAGGACAATGAAGAATAATGGCTGAGCACTTTGCAATGGCTGGGAAGCATTAAAGCACCCACTCGTTGCGCATTAGCATTGCGTCACGACTGGTTCTTATTTTACTCTTTAGCCACGCTATATAACACAGATGAACGCGATTTCTTGGCTGACATGACGCCTGTGTAGGGTATTTTTGCAGATGAGTTTCAAGCATCAGCGTGGTCGAGTATACTGTAGAATACTCGGCTGCCACGCAGATTACCCAGGCTGAAATGCCATTCGATCCTGAGTATTTTTTATCATTTTTTTTCATGTTTATCGGTTACATTTTCAAGTCTATCGGTTACGCCACCGACGGCGACGCCGCTCAACGCTGGAACAGGCGCCTAAGAGCTGTGCTCTAAATGCATTACGTGTGGCGGATTGGGAGTAGAGCTGCCTTTTAGAAATCGTGGCGTCTGGCGTTGCCAATTGGCAGATGTAAAAAATAGCGCGAAGACGTTTTGCCCAAGGGGTTCAGATTCGCAGCAAGGCCTAGCAGCTGCCGACTGAAGTAGTGCATGGGAGACGCAACAGGTGGCAACGTGAAGGGATCGATGAACGCTTCGCAAAAAGAATGTGAAGCATCAGACGCTCGATCGGATGACATGCGCCGGCGTGGACGTGGCATCGTCCATGTGTCCCGCCTCAAGCCGTACCATGAGCATCTGCCTGAAACTTCTTAGGTCGCCAGGATGGCTCCTTTTTCAGCGGGGGCGATGGTGAAGAAGATGCGCCTCTATCTAGCAGCATCGCCAACGCTCGGCTCGCTCGGCTCGTGTTTCGGATCGCTGCTGTGCCTCTGGACGGTTCTTCTCGCTGCCTTGTCTCTGACAACCATTAAGTCCTTAAGTAACAAATAATTCTCTTCACATTTGGTGAATTCTTCCTCAAGTAGATGACGGCGCCGTAATGGTTTTTCATGCCAAGTGTGATGTCCCTGCAGCAGTGTTGTAGGATTGCGAAGCTCGTATAGATAAGTCTGGTTACTGATGGTGACCCTTGCTGTGCAGACTACAGCCAGCGCTATTGGATGGCCTCCGTTGGTCCCGATTTCGGGACTTTCCCAGGCAATCTTAACTTTCTTCAACTTCGCGGCGAAGTGACCACTAACGACGGAATAGCCGGCTCGAGCGTAGATGAGCACGATAACGTTGCGGCCGCTGATAAGAACGCCAACGTTGTTAGTTCGTCGTCTTAAGTTGCGGTTATGACGCGGCGGCGCATCACGGCTACGTCAGCTTGTTTAGCTGCGCCTACATGGCGTCTTCAGGTCATTTTCCTGACGTGAAGTTTAATCGTCAGGGCTCCATTTGTTAAGATTTCGGCGTGGCGCCGTCGTCGGAGGCGGATGATCTTCCGTACTGCGACGAACAGCAACCGCACCTCCATCAGTTGCTGCTTTTAGTTTTCCGTTTGTGGATTCGCGGAACTGTCCCGGTTGGGTCGCTGAACTGCGGGCGTTGCTGTGAGATTTAGCGGCCAGCGACGGTGAATGGGAAGGTTGTCGGGGTGTACACTGCGCTCCTGCGAGGTCGTCTGCGATGTTGCGTGGTCGATCACCCCGCTGTGGAAGCTGCGTGTTGATGGCGAAATCACGCGGTCCCATTTGTCGGCGCTGGCAGCGGTGGTATGTGGGGCCGGCTTCTCCGCAATGGTCGGAAGCGTGGGCGGTGGTAAGGGGCGCGCCAAACGTAGGTCTTCCTTGGCGTGTAGCGCTGGCCGAGAGGCGGGTGAGATGACGTCGACGGCGGCTGCGCGTGCTGACGAAGAAACTGCAGTGGTGCGTCGTGTTGCTGCTGTCGCGTGAGGCTCGACAGCGGAAAACAGAAGCGTAGATCATGACTGCAGGCTAAGGCTGCACTGGCTTAGGAAAACCCAGTAAGTGCTGGCTTTTGTCGCCCATAACTTCAGCAATCAACGTCAGGATGCGGAAAAGGCGAGAGCTTCCGCGGCTTCTTTCGCACCACAGCTCCGAAGTTTCTCGTAGGTCGTCGGAGCAGGGGGCATAAACAGCTGCACTGTGTTGAATCGAGCAGTGATTGCACTGGCGGGTGCGCATTTCCAGCGTCTTCTCAATCGCCAGCCACCGTGGAGCTTATATAGGGAATCAGGTCACTGCGCTCCACCCTTCATTGCCGACCACTGGTGTCATCTACTCACCTATCGGCATTACTACCTGCCTTAGACTCAGATCGAGCCGTGAGTCTGAGTCTGAGTGAGTCCGGCTGAGCAATACGTTGGTGAGCTTGAGTCCAAGTGTGTCCGGTTGAGGGAAATTTGAGTGAGTCTCAGTCCGAATGAGTCCGGTTGAGAAAATATTGGTGAGTCTGAGTTCGAGTGAGCCTTAAGCGCAATATATATTTATTAAGTGAATCTGAGTGAGCTCTATTTTTCATTGCCGACCAATGGCCTCATCTACTCACCTATCGCCATTACTACCCGCCTTATATCGGCTTACGTTTAGACTCAAATCTATTCACACGTGCCTCCATACACTAGCGTTCATGCTCCACCACAATGTTTATTGATAAGAGGTGTGAGGGGGGGGGCGTTTCGGGGTTGCCATGACCTTCCCCGCAAACTCTTGCACGGGAAGTTCTTCATAGAAATGTCTCGTGTGAGTCGGCATCTATCTATCTATCTATCTATCTATCTATCTATCTATCTATCTATCTATCTATCTATCTATCTATCTATCTATCTATCTATCTATCTATCTATCTATCTATCTATCCGCCTACGACTTAATGCCCTCCGGCCGTTTCGTTAAAGGGATGTATAACAAAATTGGTATGGCATAATATGACCGTATGACGAACATAAATGGCAGAACGTAACATGAATATCATGACGTGTGTGTCATGAACGGCATGATTTACATGCAACGTTCTTGGGTCTCTTGCGGCCGTTTCGTTAATTTCATAATACCAGAATTTGTATGGTGTGACAAGAGTTCCTGACGAACATAAGTGACAGGACCAAACGTGCAAACCATGACACGCATGTCACGTACAGCATGATTTACATGAAAGTCTCGGGGTGCTCGCAGCCGTTTAAATGAACGCATAATACCAAAAGTGGTTCAACGAGGCATTTCTCTATGACGAACATAACTGACACATGGTAACATGAAAATCATGACATGCATGTCATGTACATTATTTACATCCCACACTCATGGTGCACTCGCGGCCGTTTCGCTTGCTTTATATACACCAAAATTGGTATTGCGCGATGTGACTGTATGACGAACATAAATTACAGGCGGCAACATGAAAACAATGATATGCATGTCATGTATGGCATGATTTACATGCCACCTCATGGTGCACTCGCGGCCGTTTCACTCGCTTGATATACACCAAAATTGGTATTGCGCGTTGTGACTGTATGACGAACGTTAATGAGAAGTAGTAACATGAAAAGCATGACAAGCATGCCATGTATGACCTAATATCTATGCCACGCTCATTGTGCACTCGCGGCCGTTTCGCTAGCTTGATATACAACAAAGCTGGTTTTGCGCGACGCGACTGTATGACGAACGTAAATGAGAGGTGGTAACATCAAATCATGATATGCTTGTCATGTACGGGTTGAGTTACATTCCACGCTCATGGTGCGCTCGCGGCCGTTTCGCTGGCTTGACATGTACCAAATTCGGTATTGCGCGACGTGACTGTATGACGAACATAAATGACAAGCGATAACATGAAAAGCATGACATGCATGTCATGTACGGCACGATTTACATGCCACGCTGATAGTACGCTCGCGGCCGGTTCGCTAGCTTTATACACCAATATTCGCATTGCGTGACGTGACTGTATGATGAACATAAATGACAGGTCCTAACATGCGAATCATGACATGCATGTCATGTATGGTATGATTTACATGACACTGTCAAAGTGCGCTTCGGGCCGCTTTTTAAACAGGATATATACCAAAATTCGTATGGCATGACACGAACACGTGGTGAACATAGATGGCAGGTCAAGCATTGTATGTACCAGAGTATACGTTTCATTAGCATGATATATACCTGATTGAACATACATGCATGCATGGCAAACATGCGATATACAGTGAACTAGATACCGTGGCACGAATGATTTCATTTGCCTCAAAACGAAACAAGGCGATGTATGCAGCTATTTGCTGGCTGCTTCGCATTACATCGATTTCCACGGTCCGTGGGATCTGCCGGATTTTTTTCAAGGGGCGAGCGTAAGCGGGGAACGCAGTGTTACAGCTAAGCGAAGCAGGCGCGTCGCAGAGCTATTTTTAATATTGATGGATGCTGCAAGCGAGGCCGTGGCTTGGGCTAAGGTCGCCACCTCTCGGTGTGTCGTGGGTTCGACTCCCGTTGATGAAACGTGTTTTTTTGCCATCGGATCGCGTGCATTTTTTGACGTCATTTCTGTGACGGAAATACGTCAGTGAAATCTTGCTGGACGCTGCCGTAAAACACTTCGTGTTAAAAAAACACGTTGGCACAGCGAGGAACATTCTCGTTGTTTTAATTATCGAATTGCTAAGACGCATGCAACACAAGCTTTTACGGGACTATCGAGGCTGTTGGCCGCGAGATCGAGCGGAGTCGCGCCTGGCGGCTACTGGCTGAAGCACGCCTAGTGTGGATTGCTCCCTGCGTCATGTGCTAGCGGTGTTTGCATGTGCGCGTACGTCATGCACATCCTCAAAGTGCGGTTTGTTCTGTTAGCGCAAGTTTAACTGCTTGTACGTATGCCTAACACAATGTACAGAAGCATTTGACCTTGCGCGAATGCATATGCACTGTAATAAGGCCAGTGAGTGCGACTTCCTAGAGTACTGCCTATTGTCGTCGTACCCTCCTTTCGCCAGAATCATTTCGGTGTGGGTGCCGCTTTCTGGTTCAAGCACATCGTAAAGTGCGCTTGACATCGTGTCAAACATAAAGAATATTAAATAGCGTGTGAATCCAGCGTTTTAGCTACTCGGTGGTATACGAAAACGAGGCTCTAGGCCATGCACCTTCGCGTTGTTATTAGGTCCATAACTGCGGCACTGTAGTTTATTTGTCATGCTATGAGCTTTACTTGTGCTTAAACGGTCGTGGTTCCACTACAGAGAAATATTTCTATCAAGTAATGTCAGTCACTACGGTACTTCAACTGTCCTTTAAAACAACAGAAAATGGAGTGACACGGAAGTGGTTGTCCGTAAAATAAGGTTTTGAATGATTTTTCACAATGAGAAACATGGTCGCTGGCATTGAATAATACATTTTTGGAAACATTAGACCTTTCCTATATTTTTCCACATTGTCGCCCCTGAGATCAGTGCATATTTGCATGCGGTGTACCATTTTCTTTATGCCCGAATCGCAGAACTCTCCCGCCGCGCCGTAAATGTAGCTTAAAACCTCCTCTTTCATCTCCTCTAAGGTTCTGAAATGCCTCCGAACCAGAGAGGAGGGTCTTTTCTTTTTGTACTATTCAAAGAAGAGATGGTAGTTACTTGGGGATATGTCTGGGCTGTAGGGTAGGTGTGTGACAGCATTCCATGCAAAGTTGTCGATGAGATCGTTCGTTACACGGGCGATGTGCGGACGAGTGTTGTTCTGATGCCAACGCATTTTCTTCGTGAGCGTACCACCCCTCTTCTTTCCAATCGCGCCGCGAAGCTTCTTCAGCGCCTCGCAGTAGCGGTCCGCATTGATTGTTGTACCGACAGCGATGAATTCGCACAAGAACCCCTTCATGTCCCAAAAGACGCTCGTCATCACTTTGCCAGCAGACGGTGTTTGTTTGAACTTCAGCGGATTCGGCGACTCTGGCTGTTTACACTGATGGTATTGCTGCTTCACTTACCGTGTCTTGTAGCGGACCCATGTCTCGCTCCCAGTGACAGGCCGAAAATTCGCCATTGGTTTCGTAGGCCTAAAGAAATTCGCGGTGGTCGCTTCAACATATTGCCGTTCGTTCTCTTCCGTAAGCATTCTGTGAACGCACCTTGCACAAATCTTGCCGTACCATAAGTAGTCTATCAAAATTTGGTTCAGGGCTTGCTGACATCAGGGATCATCTCGCAGAACACCCGAAACGCTACACATTGGTCTTTCAGCACTGTTTCTTCCACTTTCGCAGTCCTTTCGTCTGAAATCGATGGCCGTTCAGAACGTTGTTACTCATGGACGTTTGTACATATGTGTTCAAAGTCCCTACACCATTTGCGCACGTGCTGTACTCTTATACACTTTTGCCCGTAGTCTTCCCGCAGTTGGAAATACATGTCCACCGGCGCAGCGTTTTCGCACAAAGAACAAAAAGAAAACGAATCATAGAACGTGATTCGCACCTGGCTGGAAAAGCGAGTGGGAGCTCCATCTCAAACGGCAGCCAAGCCAAGACTGAGTGTCGAAGACAGCTAGCCTGGGCGGCGACTGTGAGAGGGGGAACTAAGCTACACAGCAGTGTTGCCGGATCCCACGTAAAAGCGCTCCTCGCAACTACAGCTCCTTGTAAACCTTATTTTACGGACAATCCTCGTAAAAAGAAGTTGCCGTGCGCAAGTTTCAACTGAGGGCGAAATTCACGTAGAAACAGTTGTGTGCCTAGATTTATGTGCGGTTTAAGAAACCCAGACACTCAAAATTAACCCAGATGGCGTGCTTTACATTTATGTCGTATAATTTCGCGCAAGATCTCATCTTTCTTTCTTACACTATTTTGACCGTTTGTGTGGCTTTGTTATAGATTGACGGATGGCAATGATCATCATTCTTTTGAAAAAAACATGCTTGTCTATTAAATGAACCAGACCTTTGTTGCATCATTGTCATGCACGTAATGAATCCATGACAGCTCTGGGCTGAACTGTTACCTATTTATACTGTTACTGGAGCAAGAACCAGTGTGTACGTGCTAGACGTCTCCGTAGCGCTAAACCGCTGTCAGCCACGTAGTTTTGTTGACTAAATTTATCAGCTGTCGTACACTTTATGGATAACTGAATGAAAAAAAAAATGCGTACGCGTATTCATGCGAACAGTGCTTTTGAACTCATGGCACAGGTATACAGGCTCTCTTTTTTTTTTTTGGTATCCAGATGGCCAAGAAGTAAGCACTTAAGTTGTTCAGTCGCGCTACAGCAGCGCGTAGTAAGCAGAACACAATATAAGTATGCACAAATAAAACAGCAAAAAACGCCATACAGTGCGAAAGCTCGCAGACCGTTACCCAGGGCAAGCATCACCTTTCACTGGCAGACTACGCTTCTCTCACTAGTAACAGTAACGTTGGATTGAGCTTCGTGCATCAGTTCGGTAAAGAGGAGCGTAGATACTACCAGCAAGGTCAGTCAACGCATTTTATTCGCCGACACCCGGATCAAACCGCTCACAACGAAGCGCCGCTATGTGCATTTGTATACGCGCCGTCGACCGCCCATCCACACTAACGCGGCGACGGTGTTGCCACCTACAGCCAGATTTCGCGGCGAATACTGCGCACAAGATTAAGGCGTTGTTCCTTAAACGTCCAGTGCCGCCCAAGCAAGTGTCTTATTCACTATCATCATCGCGAGTTATGACGCGTTGATTCCTGAAACAATGTTTCATTTTTATGTCTCAGTGTTACTTAAAGGCGATGGCGAATTATGACCCTAAATACTGAAGTAACTGTGGTAGTGCAGCCTACATGCTTGTTTTAACTATAAACTTCCTGCAACGCCGTAGTGGCATTACTGCAGGGGGTGCACATACCCTAAATACTGAAGTAACTGTGGTAGTGCAGCCTACATGCTTGTTTTAACTATAAACTTCCTGCAACGCCGTAGTGGCATTACTGCAGGGGGTGCACATACAAAGTCGATATAGTGTAAAGGCATTTCTCTCATAGAACACGGAAACAGAATGCAGAGTATAAGAATAACATAAAACAATGAGAGAATATGCCTAAAGTTTTGCATAATATGGAAATATCAAACAGATATGAAAGGTGTAATACGCATGTCACAAGGAACAATCAGAGAAAAGCACCGTTGCCAGTTAAGCTTACTATATCTTCAGGAAGTTGATTACATTATCTGATTGTTTTTAAAAAGAAGTTGGCAAAACTGGTGGTTCTGAAGGAGTATTCTTGTATCTTATGTGTGTGTTGACATTTTTTAGATTGATATTACTAAATATCTCGAAGGCTCTAGTCGCTGCTGTATTCGAGCTTACCTCAGTTTACATAACTATGGCATTTTTTCGGTTAAAAGCGATCGTAACGTTACTTTGTTGAAGTTGCTCAACATTTGTTTAAAATAAATTGTTCCGGAAATCTAGCGTTGCTCTGGAAATGGTTCTCTTACTATTCAAAAAGTATTCGAATGATGTTCGATTCTTCTTAATATTCGATTCGCATTCGATTCGGTTCTAAAATTCACTACTCGTGCATGACTGTTGCAGCTGCCGTGGTGGCATGCAGTGTGGCCGGCTTGACGTCCAGGGCTGTTAAATTTTATATGTGAGAGACCACGGTGGATGCCTGGAGTGAACGCCCGACGGGGAGTTTCATGGCGCGTTTGAGGATCACAGCTGTACACTAAATATATCACGAAAAAGGCACGGGAATTTATCCAGACGGATTTCACAAATGCGTATGGATGCAGCACTGCGTAAAACGAACAGCTCGCGCCAGTTCTTTGTCCGTCGTTTTCATAATTTTCTGAATCTTGAATGATTTGTGTTTTTGTTAAGAGTTTTATAACGGAAACTACAACGCAGAAATGATCTCTAATGTAGTCGCACTGCCAGTCGCCTTAGGCATTGGTTAAAAAAGTATGCAGTCGACTTTTAATAGAATAACAAACGAGTTTAAGAACAAGAGAGACGTCCAGAGGAATATGGGGACTACAAGTGATGAGAAATCATTGAACAGGGCATGTTGCTGGAGCCAAGAGTTGGGCGAGTGGAGCAGTCATCATTAAGGGAGCAGCTTTCGAAACGCTGCCTACCAGCGCAATTCTCTGCTCAACGGTGTCTCATAAATGGTTTAGCAGATATTTTTACTCTCATTCTCTTCTCTCTTCGTCAGGCTATGCAGTGATCCACAATTATCGAAATAATAATATCTCGCATTTTAAATTCCAAAACTACGAAGAAGTCCAAGACACGCCGTTGTGGAGGACACCGGATATTTCGATGACCTGGGGTTCTTCAAATTGCACCTAAATCGAACTGCAGGTCCTCTACCATTTCGGCTCCTTCGAAAGGCAACCGCCGTGGCCGGGCTCAATCCCGCGACCTTGGATTTGCGGCCGCGCACAGTAACTACTCTGCCACCGCGGTGGCTCGATTGTTGAAATCAACGGAAAAGAATTATTGACATGAAATTCCGCCTTGCAATAATATTAAAAAAATAATCACGTGTGGTCATGCGCGCTTTTTTTATAAGAATATATTCCTTGGTGGAAGCAGAACCTAGAACATATTCAGAAATGCAGAGATTGCAGCCACAACAAACCACCACGGTATTTGTACGTCTGCTGGAAATTGCAGGAAATTTTATACATTAGTAAAGGTTACTCCCTCAACTACTTTAACGTCCACATTTCTGTTATAAATTGTACCGTTATAACTTCTGCCCAAAGCTAGGGCTCATGGATGCAACAAAGGGTGAAATGCAAACTCATAAAGGATAACGCAAGGCTCTCTCTTGTGGTTCCCATGCAATTACTGGCAAAGCTGTTAATGAGAACTAACAGACAATAACGCCAAGGAAAGTATAGGGGGTGTTATCTGTAGTAATTAGCATGTCATTGTGAAGAAAGTAATGTGGACGAAAAGATAACTTGCCGCCGGCAGGGACCGAACCTTCATTCATAGCAAGGGCCTCGTTCTGGCAGACTTGATGCCTTCGGGTAGTATGCGAGGGATTATTGGTCAGCTGCCAGCTCGTAAAAAGATCACGTGCTACGTGACGCCAGAAAGGCAGAAAAAGAGTGTTCCACACTCGCCGCCATGGCTGCGAGTGGCGCTGACTAACACTCCAAGGTTTAAATGCACATATATACCCCATAAAGTGGACGGGAGGATGACCGCCGCCGTAGCTCAGTGGTAGAGCATCGGACGCGTTATTCGAAGGTCGCAGGTTCGGTCCCTGCAGGCGGCAAGTTATCCTTTCTTCCACATTACTTTCTTCCCAATGACATGCTAATTACTACAGATAACACCCCCTATATTTTCCTTGGCGTGATTGTCTATTAGTTCTCATTAATATTGTGTCTAACAAAGAAAACGAGCCCTTAAGAGTAATCTTCTTTCCTTCATTCATAGCAAGGGCCTCGTTCTGGCAGACTTGATGCCTTCGGGTAGTATGCGAGGGATTATTGGTCAGCTGCCAGCTCGTAAAAAGATCACGTGCTACGTGACGCCAGAAAGGCAGAAAAAGAGTGTTCCACACTCGCCGCCATGGCTGCGAGTGGCGCTGACTAACACTCCAAGGTTTAAATGCACATATATACCCCATAAAGTGGACGGGAGGATGACCGCCGCCGTAGCTCAGTGGTAGAGCATCGGACGCGTTATTCGAAGGTCGCAGGTTCGGTCCCTGCCGGCGGCAAGTTATCTTTTCGTCCACATTACTTTCTTCACAATGACATGCTAATTACTACAGATAACACCCCCTATACTTTCCTTGGCGTTATTGTCTGTTAGCTCTCATTAATATTGTGTCTAACAGAGAAAACGAGCCCTTAAGAGTAAAGGCTCGTTCACACCGGAGGCGGAGCGGCAAAGCGGCCAAGCGAGCTTTTCAAAGCGGCGAGGCGGCGAACGCGCGTACCTGTTCAGACCGCACGGCTCTCTTGGCTGCCCGCGCGGCCGAAGAGGCGGGGCATCTCGCGATTTCGCGCGCGCGTGTCGCCATCTCGTGGCACCCTCTGTCTCTACCCTCGCCACCAGAGCGCCAGTGTACTCGAGCCGGCTGCGGAGATCTCGCGCCATATCTGACTGCTGCTTCGCGTGCTGACGCCTGTTTTACCTGTGATGAGTTCAGACGAAGAGGATATGCACGGCCTTTTAACGGTCGCGTCCTTGCTGGCGCACCATGAAGGGTTGGAAGCGCAAGAAAATACACGCCGCCAACGTCGCAGTGCGTTTTGATTGGCTGCGGCAAAGCGGCGAGCTTGGGCGGGCTGCAAAAGATCGGTCCGGGGGCGATCGGACTAGCGGCCTCGTTTTCCGGCCGCTTTCGCCGCCTGGAGAGGAGGTTTTCCCCGCTTTGCCGCTTTGCCGCTTGGCCGCTTTGCCGCTCCGCCTCCGGTGTGAACGAGCCTTAATCTTCTTTCCTTGGCAAAGCTGTTGTGGCTTAAAAAAGGGTAGTCATTTCTCGTGACCACGTTACAATCTGAGTTTCCTATCGCTAGGTGGGCGTCGCGGCGCTTCGATATGCTGCTTACGTGACAAGCAATTCTTTGATACCTCGCGTGTTCCACGCGCGGTCAGGGATATTGAAGTGCATGACAATTTATTATACGTCATGAATATGTGGTTCTTACCTTGTGTGTTGCTAGAGAGGCTGTAGATGACAGCGAATCCTAAGTAAATTGCTGCGATTGGCACCAGATAAAACAGCAGATCAAAGATAAAATGTGTCCCAAGATAAACGCATCCTGATACACCAGTCATCAACTGCAATTCCCGGGCTTCGTTGCAAATTTCCATGGAAGGCAGGACTACGAAGCTGGATGTGATCAGCCCAATACTCACAGGTACCAACAAACCCCAGTAGAACCAGTTGTAGACGATCAATCTTTGTACTTCATGCAGGGGATTGTAATTTGCTCGGTCCCGGATCTGTAAGCGCAACCAAACACAGAAGTTAAGGCTGTGGGCGCCGGAGCCATAAATCAGCTTGTTAAGAGTGCGGTACATGCGCCCTGTCACTATTCGTGTAAGTACCAAAATGTGCTTTAGGTACCGCATCGGGCTGTGAAATGAACTTTAGGTATGATGAGAACAAATGGCCTAATCGACCTTTTTTTTTTTTGAAACTCATATGAGCACTCTGCGAAGGCCGGCCGAAGAGGTTGGATTAAAATGCGCCGGCTTCGTACCGCCTGCCACGGCCACGTCTCTGAATGGCTGTCGTCACAGACGCCAGCATCACAAAGCCTCTCCTGGTTGTTTGACGTTAGCAATTAGCGTGCAAGCTTCCTGATTCCTTTAGTACATAGGTGTGCGCAGGGTTTCTCATTAGAGGGGGCAAGGTATCACAGGTGTCATCGCAGCGCCCCCCCCCCCACTTCCTGCTGGTCGAGTCCACACGACAACATGTTTCACAATGGATGAAAAAAAGGAAATGAAGCAATAACATACTTCTCACAACGCCCTTCTTTTGTCCCTGGCTTTCCTGAAGATGGGAAGCGAGGAGTTTTTGGAACGCCAAACCAACGGCCTTCGGCCGCCATTATCATCAGAAACTTGTGGGGCGATAAGCATGCTCTTTGAACAATTATGGCACAGGTTCGACGGAGTCAACGTAAGGGGCTCACCTAGTGACCCCTCCCCCCCCTTGGGTATAAAGGGGGCGGCGTCGCCCCTCCTGACCCCTCGTGCGCACGCGCTTTAGTGCGTGCTAATGTTCTACCATCGCGCTTAGAGACACAAAACATCAAGTAGTCAGTAGTTTCCCCAATCATGTGCAAGTGATAGCGCGTCGCCGGGACGAGCATTCTTCAGTTTAAGATAAGGTTGCCGCTTACCACGCCTTCATTCGTACTGAAATATCCGAAACTTCTAATATTATAGGCATGGGCTCGCAATTTAGCACTTAGTGTCGTTACTTCCCTAGTTTCCCAAGCATAAATGAGAAATTCGCTGCCTTCGAACGCCTTCACTTGCACATACGATAAACGACGCGCGGCGGAATACTTTCATTCCTGACTTGAAACCGAAGACCACGGCGACCTCGATGGGGACGGCATAAAGGCGCCTTCGGTCACCGGCCGGGGCGTAAGAACAATGCCTAGCTTTGACGTTTACCCTCATACTAAGGCCATGCCTTAGTTTGACCTAAGGCATCGCCTTCGAGATTGCATTTTCGCCGGCCACCATTTTACTGTTCCTGGCGCATACTAAAGGTTATAAAAATATCGTGTAATGGTTGTCGCATGTTTAGCATTACACGCACAAGCCAGTCCCAACCGATCACCGCAGAAGACGGGCTAAAGTTCTCATAATGCTTTTACATTGCTATGGTCTGTTGCTATCCCGGACGCGTCCTCATGATACTTCACCCTCAGAAGAACAAATCGCGTCGTTGTGTCTTCGTAAAAAGGCCCACTGAGGCAAGCGAACATATTCATTCGTTTCTGTGAATCGACTTACACATCATCCTTTAAGATCGCACTCGTTTTTGCGCAAACCCTTAGTCATAATAAGGTAAATTGAGATGCCACTAAAACAAGACATCGCAAGCTGACAATCTAGACGTCATTATACATTTAACTGAGTAGTAAGGGGAATCAAGAAGCCGGATATTTTCAGCAGCGCAAATGGTTCTTGTTTACATCATATTCGTTCCTAGAGAAAATCGTGCGCGGCAGCTTACACAAATCTTCGCTATTCCAGTTAAAACTGAGAGCTCTATTGTTGACAGTTTAAAAGGCTCCTTACTGGGACACTTCGACAGAGCCGGCTTTTTTATCGAACGTATAAATCCCTCTAACGGTATCACTTTACTAAGATAATTTTGAAATCGCTGTCAAGTGAAAGGTCATAGTAGAAGCCTAAACGTTCATTACTATGCCTCTAGGAAACGAGCTTTACTCGCAGATTCTCTCCGTTACCAGTTCGCTTCGGCTAGCATTCACGAGTGACGAAGCTCCCCTGCATTCTCTCATGTTCCGCGGCAGAGGGAGCGTGTGACGTTCACGTGACACCCTCCACACACTGCTTTTCTTTTCTTAACATACTGATTCACTGTATATCACCAGTGACGCCACCGTTCACTCAGCATCAGACGGAAACGTGGGGAACCGTGTTTGCGTGCAACGGTAAGGGATAATTCACGGCCGGCTTCGGCGGGCGAGCTCGCGTTGCCCTCGAAAATTCAGGGAGCGAATTTGATCTAGGTATGCATGCGCGAGGCCTGTCACTATCTTTCTAAGCCCCGATTGTGTGAGAGGAGGAGCTGGTGTCCTGTTCTAAATTTCCTCCTCGTTCGCTTCCCGGTGGCGTTTCATGTCAGATCGCCATCGCCGCTACGCGACTTGCGTGCCGCGCTGGTCTGGCTGCTATGGCTAAGCCTGCTGATAGGTCCTCTAAACATATTCACGGGACGTCTCACTGGTACCAAAAGTGTGACTTTAGATATAAATTTTTAGAACATCCTTAAAAGGAACTCTCCAGTTTTGTCGAGCAGAAAATATTATACTATAACCGGATTTCTTCAGGCAGCAAAACAGAGCGGTGTGAGTTTTGCCTACTGTTGTTGTATCCTATATATTCTATGCCCGTACTATTATTTGTCTCTCTTTTTTCTGCTTTTTTCTCACTTTTTTATTTAATTGTCATTGACGATCGAAACTATCAATTACATGTCTGTAAATGTTCATGTCTGAAAATCGCCCCAATACTAGCCTTCGGCTAAGGAGCCATACAGTGCTTGAAATCGATCTGTGTTTACTTCATGTCAATAAACATCACACTTCAAACTTTCAGCATCGATACTTAAATTCGTAAAGTAATATTCAAAGTGCATAAGCCCTGAGGGTGTCAACTCCCTGGTAATAATGATATTTCTTTTGTGGAAAAGGGCTACACTTTCTAACAGTTTCACAAGCAACTTTTGTCGGCGCGTTACAATCCCTTCTTCTGTGTTTTTTTCTGCTACAATTTCTTGTTTCATCCATAATTAATGCTGCATTTTTTTCTTCCTTCGAAATTTTATGAATTAGTTGGTTGCAAAATTGCCAGTAGGTGCACGAAGCACAAGCTGCAGTTAAAGTACCTGTATCCCGAAGAGATTAACGAATTATGTACTACAAGAGCTCTCTTACCTCTTGTAATAACTTTCCGAAACATAATATAGAGCTACCAAGAGAGTTGGAGCCATTCCATTCTGTGAAGGCTGGTGACCAGCTGAACTCCGGTCTCAGGCCTCATCTGCGTTCTTCATAAGCGAGCTGTTTTTTTTTTTTGGCGTTCACGCAATGTACGGTCGACCAATACGCGTCACACACGACCACGTTAGCGTAGCGTCTGGTGCCGGCCGACGTGGCTAAACACGTACGAAAGGCGCACTGAAGTTTTCTGCGACTGACTTGTCGTCGCGCTGCAAGCGGGATCGACCCACCTTTGACCGGTTCATGATGCCAATTGGCGACGTCATCATGTGACGCCATGCAGTTCCGTTATGATGAAGTCAGAAATTTTTGTGATCTCTGGCGTCATTAAGGCTCCACATGGTGACGCCATCGCTCATTCCGCGGTAACGTGCTTTTTTTTTTAATGTACGGACACGAAACAACGCCGCAAAATCAGCCAGGTGTGCCATTTACGGCTCCTCCGTAAAAATATCGACATTGATCTGTGGCATTATTGGCCTTATCTACCTACCTGTGCTTCGTCTTCTGTCAACTGGACTGTTGAAATTCCCGTGTCAAATCGTGCGGTCGGCTGGCCAGTTTGTTCTCGGAGCAGCACTGTGTCAATCAGGTTTCGCTGGATGCTTGGCCCCAGTATGCTCAACGGGTTCTGCCACATCTCGATTCTGCACCAGAGCAATAAAAATGGTACATCATTAAATTCTCAATTACTTCAGGTGTTCATTTCAATAACGTAAATTTAAAACGTGCGCAAACATTGATGGCCCCTCAGCTTAATGCTGGTAGTGGGGTTGTTTACAAGTACCAGACGAGACTTATATTGAACGCTGGTATAGCGAAATATCGGTTACAGCGCGCCGAATACAAACTTTCCTTGGTCATTCTTGATTTCATTAACATTTAGTAACCGACAACGCACGACCCGCCGCAATATTGGTACCAACGAAGAAATTTCGTTGTCTAAAAACCTGTTAGCTGCCCCTTTACTTGTCATCTTGATACTAACATAGAATACCGTAGTAAAAAATACTAGTACTTAGGTGCGTTTCACACGCAAAGTATTTCATGAAAAAATATCATTTCCACAGCTGCTGACGCTTCCAGATCACTAGGCTTCCTACGCCGCAATTTAGGAACTGCGCTATCTCCACTACAAAACCTTGCTTACATAACCATTGCCAAGCCGCAACTCGAGGACGTCTCTTCAACATGGTCCCTGGGTCAAAAAAACTCATCGGTCATCTGGTGGGAATCCAGAACAGAGCGAGTTGTTTTATTTCAAGTCAGTTAAGTGTGACACAGACAAAGCATGACAGTTGGTCGCAACCGTTAATTGGTCGCCGCGACAATGCCTTTCCGTTATTATATGCCAGATTCGTTGACACAGAAGGTCTATCCTCATCTAACCGGATAGGAGCACCCTCGCCGTCGCAAGGTTACATACACAATTCAGCTGCACCCATTTTCTTGGCAATACACATGCATTCAAATATTTATGCTTCGCCTCCTGTTATTCGTTTATGGAACGCTCGTGTGGTCGACATTGTTTCCCATCTGAAACAAAGTACATTTCGTAATCTTTAATCGAACATTTTGCCGGTTCAGGGGTCTGATACCTTTTACTTTCTGCTTTCTCATCTCTGCAAATTTCATCGTCCCTTTTCGTGCATCCTCATGTTTGCGATGCCTTTTTGTACGAGTTGACATGGCCGTTGTGGCGCATTTACACCTACGACGTGACGTGATCATCATCGTCATCATAAAGTGACATTTCAGCAATATACTTCTGTACTTAGAGTGCTCACGGATTCAAACACGACATCAATTATTTAGTATAACGACTGGCATGCGCAACTTCTCGATATGAACACATCATGTCACGACTATTCTGGTCTCTAAAGATAATATTGGCTCTGATCTACACGTACGAGTCGAATTTACGCCGATATGGCCCGCGAACTGAAGACGGTGAGAACGAAAGTAGGCGCGTTACTTAGCCCTAAATTGTCCTCTTTCAATTCGCCAGTACTGTAGATCGGTATACTGTGTATATTATTGCATTATTTTGGTGTTGTGTTAACATTAAGTATTGTGTACGCATTGTGTAGTGTTAAGTATTGTATTGTATTAATGATTCATTAATTGTGTAGATCAGCTTTCTGCTTTTTACTTCTTCAATTTGAATAAGCGGACGTCCTCCTTTGCCTTCTTGAAGGATAGTAAGCTAAAGGTAGATAAAAAAAATAGAAAATTAAATAATAAAATAAATAAATATTTGTGTTTCGCACGTGATTTCAAACTCTGAAGGTAGCATGAAAAGCAGAATAAATGTTGAGAAACAATTAAGAACTAAATTGTTGCTTGATATGTGGTTGTGAAGTAAAAATTTGGCTCAGAATGTGGTTTACAAAGTTGCGAGAACTGAGAAGATGCTTGCGGACAGTCCCGACGACTGAAACTGCAGAAGTTGAAAGGGTCCTTTCGTGCAAGGACAATGTGGAAAACTTCATTCTGCGTAGTGCATACGCTACAGTAACTGTCATTTTTGCGCGAGCCTGTATGGTGATTTTCAGAGCCGAATTCGTCTCAGCTGTCACAAACGAATATTGCATAAAACAAGCTCATTTATGGTCCCGAAGTTACTTCACATGTAACTGGGTTCCACATATGTGCAAATATTTACACATACTGATATTTGCACAAACTAATATGCGATTGCCATGAAACGCTTATAGGGACAGAAGACAGGACGTAATGTGTGATTATATCTAGGTGAAAATAAACACCCCGTGAATATTCCAGCATCCTTTTCGCGATCTGAGTAGGACTTATATTTTGAAATTGCCTTAAAAAGTCAGAAAAACTGGTAGGTCGCGCTCCTCAGCGGAAGAGCCTTCAAGCTCAATTACTGAGTCATTCACTTTGCTGCAACTATTTCATTAAAACGGAAAGCTGGCGAAGTTCGTACTGGTTCATGATGTGGAACAACGTAGAGGACAAGGTACGGTTGAAAAGAGAACAGGATAGGCGCTGACTCACTAAGCTGCAAGTCAGCTCCATTCATGTTCACTTTTCTACTGTCCTTTGTCCTCTGCGCTGCTCAACATCATGAGTTGCTGTAAGTAGTCTGACTCTATCATGCGCACCATAGTAAGTGCCCGATGTTAGATTATGTACCACCTTTGTCCGCAACGTTTCGAGACTGATTTATTTTCTTCTGTAGAAATGACTCCCCAAAACAAATCTTGTTGTGTATCTGTAGGGCCTTCTTTTCGGGCGAACCCGAGTTATTTATGCTAATTTCTGTGGTAGCCGCTAGATGACACTACATGTAGAAAAATACGTTGTCACTAGTAGTGTCCGCATTTTACTGTGAGTGACTGTGGAGAGATGGACGTCCAACTCGAAGACCGTATAAACATAAAATTCTGTTTGAAGCTTGCCAAGACAGCTTCACAGACGTATGAGCTCCTTCGTGACGCTTACGGCAACGAGACATTATCGCGGGCGCGAATTCTCGAGTGGCACAAGAGGTTCGCTTCGGGAAGAACGTCGGTGGAAGACGACACAATGCAGGGCCGTCCTGCAACCTCCTGCAATGTAAAAAAATGTTGCTGGGATCAGGGAGATCGTACAGAAAGACCGCACCATCACAGTCCGCATGCTATCGAATACTGTCGACATTAGTAGGACAACATGCCACCAAATTTTGCGTGAGAACATGGGGAAATGAAAGCTGAGTACTAGACTTGTGCCGCACTCCCTCACACAGGACCAGAAGGACACGCGGGCACCAGTGAGCACTGATTTGTTCTCTGAGGCAGGAAAGAATGCTGCATTCGTCGACAGCATCATTGCTGAAGATGAAGCAGGTGTTGTGAATACGATCCTCAAACGAAGAGGCAGATCGCCGAATGGCAGTCCACAAGCTCTCCGGCGTCGAGAAAGGTGCGGCGACAGAAGACCAATACAAAGATGACGCTGATAGTTTTTTTAGATGTCAGAGGTGTCATACACCACGCGTTCATCTCACAAGGACAGACGGTGAATCAGGAGTTTTCTATCCGCGTACTCCAACGCATGCGTGCTGCACTGCGACGCCGTCGCCCTGACTTATGGGCATCTCGACAATGGAGTCTTCTTCACGATAACGTAAGGCCGCACACCGCTCTCAGCGTGACAAAATTCTCGACAAGCACAGCATTACTACACTTCCCCATCTGCCATACTTGCCTGACCTCTCCCCATGCGAATTTTTCCCGTTTCCTCGTGTGAAGACAGCCCTAAAAGGTCGCTGGATGGGGAGCGTGGAGGCCATCAAGACGCCACGGCAAAGGAGCTGACAGCCCCCGTCAAAAGAAGAGCTTTCCAACTGTTTCCAAGACCTCAAGAAGCGTTCGAAGCTGTGTATAGGTTGCAACGCAGACTATTTCGAAGGGGTGCTGCACAAATGATTTAGATGTTAAACGCATTTTTTAATGGACTCAGTCTCGGAAATATATGGACAAAGGCGTATATTATCATGCATGCCCACTATATTCTCCGCCGCTTACGAGGTAAAAGAAGTTGCACACTGAGAAGCTACGCTGCCTTCGCGGCAACTTGTACAACATGAGCCACGGCGCATGCGCGCACATACCCGCATGTGCAGCACACCGCCGCGCACAAACTTGAACCACACTCGCGCTCACCTCCCACTGTTTACAGTATGCGTTCTGTGTGTACGACTCCATAGTCGCCGTAGATAAAAAAATTATTATAAAGAGTTCACGTGGTTTTCTGCGTTACCATTCTGTGATTAACGAAAGAAGGGTAATTTAAGGGCTTATTTTTCTTTGTTAGACACAACGTTCATGATAACTAACATATAATGAACTCAAGGAAATTATAGGGCATATTATTTTTAGTATTTATGGTAAAATGTGAAGAAATTAAAATAGACGAAAAGAGAAATTGCCACCGGTAGGGACGAAACCCGCAACCTTCGGATAACTCGTCCGATGCTCTACCAATTTAACTGCTGCGGCGGTAATCCTCCGCTCAACCTTATTGGGTATATCCCAATAAAGTGTTGGATCGTAAACAAATCATGTGCGACGTGATGCCAGCAGGCAAAAGGAAGAGTGATCTGGTGTCGCCGCCATGACTTCGAGCGGCCCTCACTAACGTTTCAATTCACAGTTACCTATGCCTTCACGTTCACTTCATGATGACGCAGCATTAGTACAGCTCCAACGCTCGCCAAAGAGGCATTCATGTTTGGCTGAAGCGCACCGAAAAACACATATTAGAAGAAGCATTTTAACAAGGTGCGGGTTTGAGCTAGCTGGTACTCCATGATCACGGTGTAAGGTATATACTCGTTAGATGGGGACACTCCTCGGCTTGCATGCAGAGCGCGTTCGACCAGATAAACTAACAACGGCGCGCGTCTGTCGGTCCGGTGACCGCAGCGGGTATCTATCGGCGCGAAGACGCAACTTCAAGAGGAAAAATGCTTTCTGCACCGTTGCTATAGCAACCAACGTGGTCGGCGGCAACGCCGGCGTTCACCGCATGTCTCGTTTTTCGCTCGTGAAAAACGCGGTATGCGTTTCTAAATTTACCTGCTGGCGTGCAATGGCCGCGTTCGCTGACTAGGAAATTTAGATTTCCTGCGAAGCGCCAGTTGCTGCAGGAACGCGTTTTCGTGTTGAAGTTGCGTCATCCTGCCGATAGGTATCCGCTGCCGTCAGCGGACCGATGGGTGCTCAGCGTTGTTACTTTATCTAGTCGATGGCGTCTGGCGAGTGTCCTCATCTAATGTGTATATATCTTACACCATGTCCATGATCAACACTTCTTGCGCAAAATTTTCTCAAGACAACGGAGGAAACAAACACGGACGGGCGTAAACTTAAAACTGAATTTATCTATATATATATATTGTAATGAACCAGACAGAGACAACACCCGTTTCTCGGGCAAGCTGTTCTAATCTGAACCTCGTCTTTCTCCTTCGCCCTAGCTGTCCGCGCGCGCCAGAGCCCCGGTGTCAATCTTCGTCATCACATTCGGCCATGACTGCAAAGCGCGCGGAGATGTCGACAACATTTCAGGTGGACGGGGCTGGCTGAATCGCGATGGTCGGAACAGACCACGCGGCCACTCGGTCAGAAGATCCGCCAGGAGTGTGTCCGGTGGGCGACACTGGCTGTTTCGTGGTGGTCGGCCCCGACCCCGCTTCAGCATGGTTTGGTGGTCTGCTAGAAGTTTTTCTGGTTATCGCGATATTCTGGCTGGTCTGTTACCTGGATCGACGGTGGGGAAGAAACAGGTCGCTTCATGTCTTCACGCGAAGACGTCCTCGAGGGCAGCGCCGCAGACTTCTGCAGATGCAAATAGGACTCGGCCACTGGTAGCAACGGTGTCGTGTCCGACACGTATGCAGAGTACGAGACATGAAGTGGTGAGCACGACGTCGGTCCGCTGCTTAGACTGGGGCAAGCTGCGACGCTGTCTGCCGGTGAGCGGCTGTGCGCAGTTTCAGCCTTGAGGAGATGGCCTTCTCGAGCTTCGTCCTCGGTAACAGACGTGTTAGCTTCGTTGGTGGCGTCATAGGAAATCGGGCCGAAAGCAGCAATCAGAGCTGCACGCCATTCCGGCCATGACTGTCGCTTGATGCCGTCGTAATTGTGCCATGCCTTGGCTGCGCCTCGGAGACGGTCTATGGCCACGAGCCGTTTATGATCGTCAGGCCAGGCGCGACGAGAGCCGAGCGCATTGACCGTCTCTACCCAAGCATCGGCATCGTCCTGCAACCCGGAGAATTCCGGAAGTTCCGAAATGAACCGGATGTGGTAAGGTGGCAGGCCGGAAGCAGGAGCTCAACGACGCCAAGCGATCGAGTTGGTGCGTCATTTGCGTGATGGTACGCATGAGCTCCGTGACAATGTCGGGTGAGGCACTCGCATAGCCAGGACTCACGCCCGCGGAGTATGTGGTGATGGCAGCACTCACGGCGGGGAGATCCACGGCCAAGGAAGCCTGGACGGCCTCCCTTGGAGGCTCAGATGTTGCGCGAGTCCTGGGCGAGATGATGTCGCAACGGG
The DNA here is from genome assembly GCF_013339695.2 of Rhipicephalus sanguineus. NCBI lineage: Eukaryota > Metazoa > Arthropoda > Arachnida > Ixodida > Ixodidae > Rhipicephalus > Rhipicephalus sanguineus. Next base: position 175,274,953 of record NC_051180.1, on the reverse strand, counting down.
AAGCGTTAACGGCGTTCTCGGGTAACAGCACGTCGTGCGCCGTCGTGTCGACGCTGGGATAGGGCTGCCCTTGGGTCACCGAGGAGGCCTGAACGCCGCCCTCGAATGGTGGCATAGGTGCTTCTGTCGGTAGCAGGGTCCTGGTGTCCATGATCTATCGAGGAAGCGTGGACGGCCTTCCTTCGATGGAGACACCCACAACGCCGCCGAGCACTTACAGGTGGCTTCAGCCTTAAGGTTTAGTTGTCGTAGACTGCGCCATTGTAATGAACCAGACAGAGACAACACCCGTTTTTCGGGCAAGCTGTCCTAATCTGAACCTCGTCTTTCTCTCCTTCGCCCTAGCTGTCCGCGCGCGCCAGAGCCCCGGTGTCAATCTTCGTCATCACAATATATATATATATATATATATATATATATTGTAGCGAAGCTTTGCAACTCTGAAGTGGGTCGTCCCCTCCAGCCCCTTCTAGTGGGTTGCCCTCTTCGGAGAGAACGCAGCTCGTGCGGCGTCGACCCCGCCTTGACTGTCGCTGTCGTTCATCTTCGCCGGGTGCCCGCCAGTAAACATCTTTATAATTTGGTGGAGAGTGCTGCGCCCTTCAAACAACTACGGTCAGCATTTAATGCCCTTGGAGCTTCGATCCCGTGCCGTGCCCTCTACCATGACTCAAGATGCCGCCCAGCAAACGCCTCCGCCTGCACCAACATCCTGTCCCGGTGTCCCCCGCATCCGCGACCCTCCTGTATTCACCGGCGCGGATGGCACCGACGTCGAGGACTGGCTCGCGGTTTACGAGCGTGTCAGCGTACCCAATAAATTGGACGAGGCAGGCAAACTAAGCAACCTGATTTTCTACCTCGCGGGTGTCGCAAGCCTATTGTACAACAACCACGTATCCGATTTCGCTACGTGGTCCGTGTTGTGTCGGCGGGCGGTGACCGACGGCGAGGGCCCGACGACTGGACGCGAGACGCGACGTGCGCCGGCACGGCCCGCGGCACGAGCAGGAGGAGTGAGTCCGGAGCCCGCGGAAGCCCAACAAAGACTGAGCCGGCCAGCGGCCGTTTATTCGAAATATGACACAATGGACACGCGTGCACACGCCATTGGCTGCATGCCATCACGTGTGCCGTTACATACGACATCTGCCGACATTACAACACACTGAGGCGCACCCTCAGTGCGCGCGCCATTCACAGATGGCGCCACTACACCACAGTCCGTTTTCAAGACCGCTATCGTCGACGTGTTTGGCCGCCCTGCCGTTCGTAAGCTGCAAGCTGAACAGCGTTTACGTGAACGAGCCCAGCAGTCCGGCGAGACTTTCACAAGTTACATTGAAGACGTCCTGGACTTGTGCATGAAAGCCAATGCGACCATGTCAGAGGCTGACAAGATACGGAACGTCATGAAAGGCATCGAAGACGATGCCTTCACCATGCTGCTCGCCAAAAACCCTTGCACTGTGGCTGAGGTCATCACACTGTGCCAAAGCTACGAGGAGCTGCGCCGCCAGCGGCTGATGACGCGTCGACCTCCATCACGCGACGCCGATCTCGCTGGCATGTCGGCCATTTCGGACCACTCGGTCTTGCTCGCTGAAATCAAGTCCTTCGTGCGCGAGGAGATTGCCCGCCAGTTCTCTCTACTGGCCTTCGCTCACCCGCAGCCTGTTTCACAGCCGTCGACCACACTGCTGCCTCCCCTACGACGGGCTATTGAGCAGGAAATCGCGGAGGTCATGCCGGCGCACCACCAGCGTCCTCGGGCGACTGCGCCACTCAGTTACGCGTAAGTTGTAGCCAGGCCGCCCCCAGCGATCCCTGTGGTCCCTCCATTTACTTACGGCGGAGCCATCGTCAGGCCTCAGGCCTTCGAAGAGAGCGTGCCGGCTGCGTACGCCGACGTCATACATTAGCCACGACTGCAGCCCACCATGCAGTCATACCAGCAGCCGCCCCGTCCTTCGCGTCCTGCGACATGGATGGGACCCAGCCCGACAAGCCGATAGCAAGATTCCGACAACCGCCCCATCTGCTTTGCGTGCGGTTGCGCCGGTCACGTCGCCCGCTATTGCAATCGCATGCAGCCGCCTCGAGTCGGATCGACCATCACCAGCCAGTCCAGCCGCCCATATTACGAGCCGTCGCCGCCTATATCACCGACGTCACACCCGTCTCCATCTACCCGCCATTCGCCGTCACCAAGGCGCCGCTCAGTGTCACCGATGCGGCCTCGTCCGGTCGCACGAGACCAGGAAAACTAGTCGTCGCAGTCCAAGCGGCAAGGGCTGCGACGCTATCGAACTGCCAAAGCCCTCCGAAAAGCCCATCGAACGTAGTAGACGTGTTTGTAGATGGCGTGCGCAAGTTGGCCCTTGTGGACACTGGAGCTGCCGTATCCGTTATGGACGCCAAATTTAGCCGACTACTACGAAAAGTGACGACGCGACTTTCCTGGCTCTCCCTCCGTTCAGCCAGCGCCCAAAGTATTCACCCGACAGCGGTGTGTACAGCCCGTTTTATCATTCAGGACGCTCTGTACGCTGTCGAATTCATCATAATTTCTTCATGCTCTCACGACGTCATCCTGGGTTGGGATTTCTCGTTCGCCACGACGCCATAATTCGTTGCGCACCAGCCGAAATAGAGCTCTCACCATTCTCTAATTTGACGCCAGTGAACAGTCCATCGGCTGCGACCAAGGTACTCGTCAAAGACGACACTACAGTTCTTGCAAACTCGTCAACGGCTGTGTCCGTCTATTGCGCCGGTCTCTCCGACACCGTTGCACTCCTTTCCCCTCTGACCGCGTTTTCACCAAGAAAGATTGCTGGTGCCATTTGCGACCGTGCAAGTCACTCAGGGCGACACCGCTATTTTCGTTACGAACCCATCCCCTTACATTGTTACGTTGGTGTGAGGGGAATGTTTCGGCAGAGCGGAAGCCCTCGAAGACGCACAAGTTATCTACACACCGGGTGACCCGCACTGTGCCAGCTCCCGTACGCCCAGTGCTGTTTCCACATCTGAGTCGTCACCCGCTGACGTATTTGCTTCCTCTATTGCTGACAACCTTACGTCGGTCCAGCGTTCCCAGCTTCTGTGCCTGTTGGAAGAATTTCGTTCTTTGTTCGATGTCCTGCAAACTTCTCTCGGCCGCACGTCTGCTGTCACGCATCGCATCGACACTGGCGCCGAACCACCACTGCGGCAACGTCCATATATCGTATCTCCAGCAGAGCGTCGTGTAATTCACGAGCAAGTCGAAGACATGCTTCGCCGCGATGTTATTCGACCCTCAAACAGTGGGCGTCTCCTGTCGTTCTCGTTGCGAAGAAGGACGGCTCTGTGCGGTTCTGCGAGGACTACCGACGACTCAATAGGATCACCCGTAAGGACGTTTATCCCCTTTCTCGAATAGACGACGCCATTGACAGCCTGCAAGGAGCAGAATTCTTTTCGTCGCTCGATTTGCGCTCAGGGTACTGGCAAGTCCCCATGGCTGATGACGCTCGCCTGAAGACAGCGTTTGTCACACCCGACGGCTTGTACAAATTCAACGTCATGCCATTTGGGCTGTGTAATGCGCCCGCGACCTTTGAGCGCATGATGGATACCGTTCTGCGCAACTTGAAATCGCACACGTGCCTATGCTACATCGACGACGTCGTCCTTTTCGCCCCGGACTTTTCCACGCATCTTCAACGCCTGCGGCTTGTTTTGACGCGTTTGAGCGACACCGGGCTACAACTGAACCTAAAGAAGTGCCGATTTGCCGCACCACAGCTGACAATACTAGGCTACGTCGTGTCCAAGGACGGAATTCTCCCCGATCCAACCCAGCTTCGGGCCGTGACAGAGTTCCCCAAACCTACGTCCGTCAAAGAACTGCACAGTTTCGTAGGACTATGCTCCTACTTTCGGCGCTTCATACGAAACTTCGCGACTATCATATCGCCGGTGACGAAGCTCCTTGGCAGCAACGGGCCCCTCAATACGTGGTCGTCAGAGTGCGACGCCGCTTTCGCGAAGCTCCGTCGTTTGTTGACGTCTCCTCCAATACTACGCCACTACGATCCTACGGCCCCTACAGAGGTACACACGGACGCCAGCGGCGAACCTGGGTTCCCGGAATATGTTGTGGCATATGCAAGTCGCACGCTTACTAAAGCTGAGACCAATTGCACCGTCACGGAGAAAGAATGCCTGGCAATCATCTGGGCCCTTACGAAGTTCCGACCTTATTTTTATGGTCGCCCATTTGATGTCGTCACCGACCATCATGCGCTGTGCTGGTTGTCGTCATTGAAAGATCCCTCAGGCCATCTCTCCCGTTGGGCACTTCGCCTGCAAGACTACGACATCCGCGTACTGTACCGCAACGGAGGCCAGCATGCTGACGCCGATGCCCTGTCGCGCTCTGCCTTGCCTGACGACAATGCCCACAGCTCAGTGTCTCCTCTTGCCGTTTCTTCCATCGATATTCACATCATCGTTACCGAACAGCGCAAGGATCGCTTGATTGCCTCACTGATAGACTTGCTGACTGATCCGTCGGCAACACCATCCACTCGCGCGTTGCGTAGTCAAGCCCACCATTTCGCCGTTCGCGATGACCTCCTCCACCAACGCAATTACAGCGGCGACGGCGCCAGTGCCTACTAGTAATACCCCGAAGTCTGCGGTCTGATATATGCGAGTCGTTCCGCTCTGATCCGCAGTGTGCGCATTCCGGGGTATCGAAAACGTACCACCGCATGCGCGAACGGTACTTTTGGAGAGGGATGTACCGCTACGTGCAGAAGTTCGTTCGCTCCTGCATCGATTTTCAGCGCCGCAAAACTTCAACGCACCTGTCGCCGGCAGGTCTGCAACCTCTACCTTGTTCTGACCGGCCGTTTGCGCGTGTTGGCATCGATTTGTATGGGCCACTTCCTCTGACGTCTGCTGGTAACCGCTGGGCCATCGCCGCTGTAGACCACCTCACGCGATACGCCGAAACTGCCGCCCTCACAGTGGCTACAGTGCGCGATGTGGCCTCCTTCCTGCTCCACGGATTCATGCTACGTCACGGTCCACCTCAGGAGCTGCTCAGTGATGGAGGCCGTGTCTTCTTGGCAGAAGTCGTCGAAGCCATTCAAAAAGAGTGCAACGTTGTTCACCGCAAAGCTACTGCTTACCACCCGCAGACGAATGGCCTCACCGAACGCTTTAACGGTACGCTCGGCGACATGCTCTCCATGTCGCCGCCGATCACACCAGTTGGGATGCCATTCTGCCCTCCGTCACCTACGCCTACAATACCGTTCCTACAATTCCTCAAGGATGCACGTAGGTTCATGCAACAGTAGGCGGTACAGGAGAGTAAATGACGAAAACCTAAATCTGCTTTTGGCGACATCCCTGTAAGCAAAATTTAACGTAGCCAAATAGCTTTACTGCTTACGGTAATCTTGACACATTCGTCGAATTGTTTACTTGAGCGTCCAATTGAACTTTTCAACAAGACCGTTCATCTTTGGACATTGTGGGTTGTGTAAATGACAGTACACGAACCAGTGCTTGCATGAGGCTGGACCTGAAAGACTTGCCACGGTCACTCACTGTTAAGGCGAAAGCCTAATGGCTCATACTCGCGGTGTCCGTCCGTCCGTCCGTCCGTGCCCTGGAACGGTGCCAGCTGTGGCCACTCGCATCCACACTCTCTCAGCAATCACGTGATGGCACAGCGGCGCATAGCAACAGTTGCGTCGCCGCATCTGTGGCCTCTCCGCCTTACACTTTCTCAGCAATCACGTGCTGGCACAGCGGAAGCATCCGAACGTGCGGGCCCGCTCACACTCTCTCAGCAATCACGTGATGACACAGCGGCGCGTGCGGCAACGCTCCTTCGTCAGACGTTTTGTCGCAGCAGTCGTGTTAGTCGGATGGCCCCCAAGCGGCCCGGTGATGATTCCAAGTACAGCAAGCGGATCGGAGAGGCGCCCCACGATTGTGGATTCCCCCGATACCAAACACCACAAGAAAAGTGAGCGAACGCGCATGTGGCGGCCTAACATGTCACCGGACACCAAGGCTAGGGAAGCGGAACGGAAGCGACAACAGCTAGTGGCCGCGGTACCGGGCACCAAGGCCGCGGAAGCGGAAAGAAAGCGCCAGCAGCGAGTGGCCGCGTCGCCGGGCACCAAGGTAAGGAAAGCGGAAAGTGGAATGGCCACAGGCTTTCGCCGAACGCACTTTGGAATTTACGAAGTGTCCTTGAATTTTGCCGTGGGACCCCAACACGAGCAAACTTTTCTAGTAGCGCTTCCTCTGCCCGCTCCGTTTCAATTCCCGGCAAAGCTACCACATCTGGGTAGCGCGTGGCAAAGTCTATTATGGTGAAGACATATCATTGTCTTTTTTCAGAAGTTTGGGAAACGGCACCGATAATATCGACCGCAATTCGGTGGACTGGTGTTCCGATGATGGGCATATTTTCGAAAGGCACGTCTAATGTTCTCATTTGCCACTGATGTCCAACCAGTAACCCATCGTGTGCCATTTTCATTACTATGCCCCGTAGCTTCTTCGGGACCGCTCGAAGTCTCGGTGTTCTGCAGTCCGATAGAGACGGATGTGCATGCCGTGGTAGTGCAAGGAGGAACTCGGTAACAGCTCGCTTCCTGGACGTGGTTCTCTCGTTCAGTGTTCGGAAAGAAGCTTCCAGCTTAATATTCGTGCTTTGCATTTGCCGCAGTTCTCTCGGGCTGATGTCGAAGGCGTTCACTTGCGGTGCGAGTAATTTTGTTGCTGTTTTCCTGTCTTCCCTGTACCAGCCATTGCTTGATTTTGCTCCCTACGCTATCTAGTTTTATCCTTAACTTCCCCATTTGATGTATCGATCTTCTTCGAACAAATACCTGCAATTTCGAGAGTACCCTGCCAAGGAAAACATCGTACAAAGGGTTCTCTATGCAAACCGCTAGAGCAACGCCGCCGAAGAACGGCGTGTCCATAAAGATTTTTGCCTCTGGCAATGTCTTCGCGTATCGGTCTAGTAAGCAAATAACGCGGGTTTTAAACAGTCAGCTAGGAGTCGGGAACGAGTGATTGTTTTACCACAAGCGTGTTGCCGCCGCTATGTCGCAAGACGGCCACCAAGGTTCCTTCAAGATAACCCGTGAGCGTCGGCATCTGTTAGCAACTTCCACAGCACACTGTGCCACTCTGTGCAATGTCTACCATGCCATAACTATTCCGTGTACCTTGTTGGGTAGGCTGCGATTGTTTCTCGTGCTCATCCTGCAGTTTTGCAGGCCTTCAACTTTCGTGTCTGCCACAGCCAGTAGGGTATGTGTCGGTGCTATGTCTAGTCTGCTTGTCTTTCCAGCATAGTGGCATAGTCGGAAGCTGCGTGTAGCAGCTTGTTGCGAAGATACCAGAGCGGGCGTTTTCTGTTTTCATTCGTTGCAACTGTTTTATAATGGCCTGCTGGCTTTTCCGTTCTCTTCGTTGCCTCTAGTGACCTTTCTGATGCCTTGCGCTTCCAAGTAATGGTCGGCTGTCTTTGCCAGTGTGTCGAGGTCATGACATCCTCTTGTGTTCAGGAACATTGCCAACATTTCATCGCAGCGTCGATAAAAACTGCTCACACTCCATTTTGTCTCGCAGGGCTTCACATGCCTACAACTGTCTTGGTCAACTCTTGCCAATGTTCAAGGAGCCTAGAAGATATCCAGCCAACCGTCGTGATATCTCAACATTTTCAGGCTTGGCATCCCGAAATTTCGCATGATACATTTATTCGGTGTAACGGAATCCCTTCCGCGGCGCTTGGTTTAGCATGGCGTAATTGGTAGCGTCTTCCGCAGACACCTGGCCTGCTGCTGTTAGTGCTTCGCCGATAACACAAACACTCAATGACAAGGCCATCTTATCTTGTGGCGAAACTTTACTAGATGCTACTAACTTAAGCGTTCGTATGTAGGCATGTAGTTTATACCCTCGATATAGGGAGGGATCATCTTGTGGGGGCTGCGACAACCCTGACAATGATCTGTCTCATTACCTAACAGCCCCGGACTCGAACCCTCTGCCTTGAAGACACGCAGTGACCTCTCGAGGAACGCCCATTCCGCCTTCATATAGGCTAACTCTCTTGTGTATTCTCCCTGTGCCGTTTTCCTCGCTTCTTGTTCTTTAGCTCGCCGATACCTTAATGTCCGCTATCCCGTGCATGCCCTATCCCATGCCGGCAAGGCCTCTCCACTGAGTTCCATCTCCTTTCCTAACTCGGCATTTCTTCCATGCCACGTTTCGCCCTCATTTTGTCCACTGGGGTCCACCAACACAAACAACTTGAGAATCTAAGATATAAAGACGAGCTTTTTCGTGTCCTGTGAACGCCAGAAAATTGTATGAAGAAGCGGTTCCTCATGTGGGCGGATGTATAGTCAGCAAACGAACGACAAGATACGCACGAGCTGGCGTGACAGAACGTCTAACGAAACAAAGGCGCAGACATTCCACTAGTGAGGTACACGAAATGTGAATATGCGACTAAGTGCACTAAAACTATACACAAGGTCCTAGCGGTGGAATGTTCGAGGAATGCAAACGACGTCTCACAAGTTCGTCGGTGATGACGTCTTCAGGAGACGGCACACTTGAAGTGCCACGACGACCCTCGTAGTAGGCGAGACAAGGCATGAAGGTGGAAGTCGTCGCGCGTGCGGCCACGGCGCAAAGGCAAGCACTTGGTTAGGCCTCGTCGCGAACACGGCCTCACGCCCTCACATGAGGCGGCGAAAAAAAGGACCGGTCGTCTCTGCCCTGCACGTCGCCATAGCAGGAGCCAAGCCCAGCATATGCAACACCAGGCAGTATCTCGGCTACAGGGACAGCAGACTGGTTATGCCTGACCTCCGTCCGCAAACTTGCACAGCTCCTCTGTGCTTACCACACGCGCCTTCCCTTCCTTTGCGTTCTTTCATATTTTTTTTCTGTTTCGCTTGCAGTGGTCGCGCCTGCCACCTGGCCCTGGCTCGCCTTCTTCTGTCTCCTTTTCGTTTTCTTCAATGCGGTCACACAGAAGACTCTTCTCAACTCCTCTTCGACTTAACTCTTCTCAGAAAAGTTCTCATACACGACAACAACCCTAAGAAAATACGTGCGTGCACTACACTGATGATGTTTGTAACGGCTCAGACCTTCGTAATAGAAGGGAGGCTTAACAACATTCACTCATTGCACAATTCACCACGCAGTTTGCCTGGATTCGCTTGTGGCCGAAACCCCGTTTTGTTTGTTTTTGTATTTCACCCGCAGCAACACCGAGGGTTTTGTGGGGCGGGCGTCGTCATCGCTCGCGTCTACACAATGCCGTCACTACTGTCATCGTAGACATATAAAGGTTTAGCCTGAATGAATCGGTAGTGCAGGAGTCCGCCCGCTCATTTTGTGTCGGCGGTTGCGATGGGAGGCGATATGGACACCATTATTCGCGACAGGCCGGTTGTACTTGCTGGTGAGTCGGGCGCCTTGAGTTGGTCTGTAAGGCTAAGACACGGCCCGCGACCATGTCTGGAGAAAGATGATGCAACCTTTCTCGTTAAAACACAAGAAAGGTAAAATACGACAACTTCGTACCAATCGGCTCAGGTGTCTGCTATTCTGAGCAGCCTTACTGTGTCACCGTCCTAAAAACCATAGTGCGCCGCAGAGTCGTAATGCGCGGCCTAAAGAAACAATAAGGTTGTTATGGGGAGGAAAGGTGTTGCACAAAATATTTACAACGTACCTAGAGCACTCCAAGGCAGGCATACCACTGCAATATCATTGCACGCTGACACATTACCGTGAAAATAGCTTACATTGTTTTGTTGAAGACACTGCCGAACGCGTAGGTGTACAAGTAGTCAAAGAAGTTTTGGTGGAACTTTTCCTGAAGGGTCGTTAAAACATCCTTTATGACGTCGTAGGGTACATTCTCGCTGTCTAGGAGAGCCTTGTATCGTAAAGAATTGTCCTCCCCTGAGACCTCCTGAACAAACGTCCTTGTCGATGATTCTGTATCTCTCTCAGAGAAAACGGTGGTTAAGTTGATGTAACTGTAAGAAAACAGAAGTACACCATCTGTTAATGCGAAAGTAGAAAAAAACTGAGTCATTGTGCTTACACTGCGCATAAGGAAAACCACCTCTGTCGAGACAGGCGTTGTCACTCATATATTAGACATCAGTGTAGTTTAAATTTCCTTAAATCATTGCATGCAATGTGTCTAACCACGCATATTGGTATTTGTTTACATACGGTGAATTATTTTCGTTACGAACAGCCTACTAATATGTTCATGGGAAGCGTAGTGTTCATATCGTTACACTCTTAAGCATTCATCAATTGTTAAGTAAAGTGGATCACTCAATTAACGAATGTTTGACATCAGGAATGTTCCTAATTAGAAGCTTTACGGTTCCACAAGAGTTAGCAGCCATGTAGGAGAGATGATGCGACCTGTGATTGTGGTTTACGCGGAAGCCCGACAAGGGAGTCGTGATCGCCCCTTCATGCGAGGCAGCCACAATGCGAGACGATGCCACAGGAGAGGTTCCCATCGAACCGGGCCTGTCTTCATCTGAACGCAAATATAAGCACTTTCAGGTGCTCCAGATAGTGGTCATCATCTCCTCCGAAGTCAGTCAACGATGTCCCAGACTCAACAGCTTCGCGTGGAGTCCTCGGAAACATGTCGCCGAAACGTGGGACTTGTACGTTGGCGCTATGTGGTATAGTTGTGGCCCTCATTTGACATCGATCTCGACCATACTCCCCATCGAATGTTTCGATTGGCCCATTTCTCCCTTTCTGGGGAGCGGAGCACTGAGGCGGCAAGACCGGATTGGTGGGAGTTGCTGTCACCGCTTCTCCAGTGCGACATTGCCAGCGGATGCAGAGCGGTAACAGCCGAAGACTTTTGGTGACAAATGGTCTTTCTTGTAACTATGTAGATAAATATATGTTCTGTCAAGAACGCGTTCTCGTCACTGGAAAATATCGCTATATGGACGACGGCGGGAGCCAGCTACCGTCACGGGACCCGCCGGACCACGTTCTTTACAAGACGCACATGTACGAGCCTTCACAATTGTGCCTTATATCTCTCACAGATTCTTTCTCACACAAACGTAGACAAGGAACAAGCTGTCGCCCGAGCTTGTTTCTTGAGTCGTTTTTTAGTTGCCTGGGTCGCGTCGCCATATGGGAACGGTGAATTACTACGTCATGACACAAGCAAGCACTCATAAGCGGCGGTTCGATGGCGACACAGTTAGGGTGCGTCGATGTCAGCGAAGAAGTACCGTCGCAGTGCGAAACTCAATCGAAACTGAAGACAATTGAATTCTACGCCGCCTCCCATGTCACGTGTCTTCCGCTGAGCGAAAAGTCGTCGAAGGCAACGTCGTCGACATGTTCAAACGAGATGTCATCTGGCCATCGTCCAGCTCTTGGTAATCCCCTGTTTTCTTGGCCCGGAGAAGGACAGTTCTGCGCGATTCTGCGTCGATTATCAAGCACTAAGTAGGATCGCGCGCAAAGATGTGTACCCAATGTCCCGAATAGACGATGCACTTGACTCTCTCCAGGTCGCTGAATTTTCTCCAGTCTTGATCTCCGGTCTGGGTATCGGCAGATACCTATGCACGAAGTGGGAAGTAATAAGACGGCATTTGCAGCACCAGACGGCCTGTATGAGTTCAACGTATGAATTCACACCTGTCTTGTTGTCTAGATGACTTCGCTATTGTTCCATGCCACTTTTCGTCACTAGTTTGAGCGCTTGGTCAAAGTTTTGACGTGTATTTCGAACGCTGGACTTCAGGTGAGCACGAAGAAATGACATTTCGCCAGCAAGAACATCAAGGTGTTGGGCCACCTTGTCGGCAAAAGGCGTTTAGCCGGATCCCGAGAAGCTTGCTGCCGTTATAAGCTCCGCGCGCCCAGGCAATCAATACCTACGGGGCCCTGGCGTCCTATTTCCGCTGCTTCACAATACATTTTGCTGCCATCGCGTCGCCACTGCACAAGCTGCTGACGTCAAGATCTGCCGTCACTTGGACCGATGAACGCGAGCATGCTTTTCAAGCTCTCAAGCATGCTTTAACATCCGAACCCGTTCTCTGTCACTTCGACGAGAACTGACCTACTTGTTTGCACACCGACGCTAGCGGCCATGGGATCGGTGCAGTTTCTCTACATCGGGATGTTACTTAACGACAGAGAGTTGTTGCGTATGCTAGTCTTCCTCTCAAGGCTGCCGAGCAGAACTACTCGATAACATAGCAGAAATGTCTTGCTGTAGTTTGGACTATACAAAAATTTCGACCATATCTTTACGGACGCCACTTCACAGAAATTACGGACGATCACACTTATCATCATTAATTCATCATATATTGACCTTTAAAGGCCCTTTTCAGGGTATAACATAAGGGGGGGGGGCAAAAGCATCAATAACAGCATGGTCATTATTATGCAGTGCTAAAAATACTTGCAAATTACAGCATACATAATTTCAATTTCAAAAGCGAGGCAATGACAGTGCAACATGTAGAAGTGGTAAGAATGCCGTTACAAAAGATGATACATGAAATAACAGGCAGATTACGGGTTTAGAAAATAGGAAAGTATGTGCCTAAATTTATTGTAGTCTTTTCATTTACTGTTTGTTCGGGCAGCACGTTCCATAGCTCAATATCAGTTTGTAGTATAAAGAGGTTTATTAGCGGCGACGATACTCAACAGCGACAGTCAAGGCGGGGCCGACTCTCAGCGCGAGTTGCGTTCTCTTCGAAAAGAGCCGAAGAGGGCGACCCACAAAAAGGTGTTCGAGAGGACGACCCACTACCAAGTTCGATCGCTTCGCTACAGTAGGCAGGATTTGTTGAATGCTTTAGTGGTACCATGTAAGCGGAGAAAATTGAGGTCAATAAAGAGACGGTATCAGGTGCGGTTGGGCGGAAGAAAAATGGTGTCTCTCAGGTGAGGGAATTTTTAATACAGTTTGCGGAAAAGGCAAAGTTGTGAAATCTTACGGCGAAGAGAAAGACTAGGTATGCTAATGGACGATTTAATGGAAGTGATACTAATATGCCAGTCATAGTTTGAAGCAATAAAACGTACCGCAAGATTCTGCACTGCTTCGAGTGAGTCAATAAAACAAGTCTGGTGAGGGTTCCAAATCACTGAGGTATACTCAAGTTTTGTCCGAATGAACGTTGCGTAAGCGAGTTTGCGGACAGGGATTGGGAACAGAAGGAGTGATCGCTTGAGGAGGCCGACCAATTTGGAGAAGTCATTTATAAGGTTTGTTATGTGCGCAGTCCACCTGAGTTGATCAGTGATTGTAACTCCGAGGTAACGGTAAGAGTCGGCTTGGGCGAGCGCCAAAGATTTGAGAGAGTACTGGAAATTCAAGGACGTGTGCTTGCGGGTAACGCACATGTACTTGCACTTAGGAGCCTTGAGGGACATAAACCAAAGAGAACTCCAATTTACAATTTTGTTTAGGTCTTCCTGGAGGATAAGCTGGTCATTGGGGGAGGATGTGCGCCAATAGAGGGCGCAGTCATCGGCGAATAACCGAATGGACGAAGAAATGTTGGCAGGGATGTCATTTATAAAGATCAGGAACAGGAGAGGTCCGAGCACTGAGCCTTGTCGTACACCTGACAAGACAGAGATGCTTGAGCACTGAGTGTTATCAATCACAGTGTGTTGTGAGTGGTTTGTAAGAAAGCATTCTATGCAGGATAGTACATGGGTATCCATGTTGAGGCAAGCAAGTTTTGAAGTTAGACGACGATGGGCGACCGGATCGAACACCTTTGAGAAGTCAAGATAGATAACATCAGTTTGAAAACGGGAATCAAGGTTAAGGTGAAAGTCCGTGGTAAACTCAAAGAGTTGTGTTTCACATGAGTAGCCCAGTCTGTATCCGTGCTGCTTGGGAAAGAAAAATGAGTGCTTGTCTAGATGAGATGCGATGCTGGAATACAGAATATGCTCTAGGAATTTACAAGGTATGCAGGTTAGAGAAATTGGGGCGGTAATTACATGGATTGGAAAGGCTACCAGATTTGTGTGTGGGCACAACATGACTGATTTTCCAGTCATTCGGAATAGTCGAATAGGCAACGGACTGAGTGAAAATGAATTGGAAGAAGCGGCTAGATTGCAATTTGGTGCCATTCAATGCTTTAGCCCTATGCCATCCGGGCCTGATGCACTGGAACGTTTGAGGTTGTCGATTAAGTACGCGATTCCTTGAATAGTTATAGTAACCTCCGACATTTTCGAACAAATACGAGATGGCAACGTAGGAATATTCGCAGCAGGTTCATTAGTGAAAATTGAGCAAAAATAGGAGTTCATGACATCAGGACGCTCATCTCCTGGAACAAGTGACCCGTCACAGTTAATAAGCGCTATACGATGACATGAGGTGCGTTTGGCGACACTGAGTTCCAGAATTTGTGAGGGTTGTCCCGCAGAATGCCGCTATCTGGATATATTCAGTGAAAAACTTGTCTGGCCGCCTGGGTAGCTGGGTACTCCGTCGGCAAGAGTATGATTTTGACGTCGTCTACAAGTCTGGCAAGAAACACTAAGATGCCGAAGCTCTCTCTCGCTGCCCCCTGCCACTATCCCCGTCAAGTGCGGTTGTTCACTGCTCGTCACGTGATCGCGACGCTGCGTCACCGCTCACATTATCCGAACAAGCAGTTACTGACAGGATGGCTTCCAATCACTACGCTCAATTCTCTTCGCGCCTGCATGATGATGCATACTGCCACCACCTTATCGAACGCCGAAGTTGAAGATCACCTCCGCCGAATGCCAGATTGTGCCCACAACTTCGGCAATTTAAGCTCGACAACAATGTGCCACGTCGTTACGTTTAGATTACCGATGGACACCGTTGGGTTCCAGTTGTTCCACGTTTCCTACGTCACAAAGTCCTCGAGGCCTTTCGCGAAGAACCATGTGCAGGCCACTTGGAATTTCACAAAACACAAAGCCGGGTCAGGAGGCGTTTCTTCTTGCCTAGCCTCTCTGCGTTTGTGGCCAAGTAGGTTGCATTTTGCCCTCTGTGCCAATGGCGGAAGCGGCCAACTCCATGTCCTGCTGGCCCATCACAGCCCATACCGCGTTCCGAGACACCTTTCACCATCGTTGAGATCGATCTAGCTGGACCTCTCCCCATCACGTCAGCAGGTCATCGATGTATCGTGACAGCTGTGGATCACCTGACACGGGGCGCAGAGACTGCTCCTCTACGTACTAGTCCTGCCTCAGACGTTGCCACTTTCTTTCTAAACGTCATTGTATTGTGTCATGGTGCACCTCGCGTCCTGTTCAGTGATCGCGGCAAGACTTTCTTGCCACCACTTCTGAAGACATGCGGCAGAGAGCAAAAGACGACGTCCGCCTTCCCCCTTAAAGGGACACTAAAAAGCAAAACGATTTTTCTCACATTAGTAAAGTAGACTTCCACGATACCAAAAACACCACGCATGCTGCGAGAAGACGCTTAATAAGCGAGAAAATGCGCAAAAAGAAATTACGGGTGGCGACGCCACCTTGGAATTCCTGCATCATTTGTCGTGACGTCACATATTTTTCACGGCGCCTGCTTGGGCCTACGTAGTTCCTAATCGGTTAAATCAAAGTACATTGTCCTCTGAGGGGGCCAGAGACTTGACATAACGAGTTTGTGGAAATTTCGTCGAGCCAGAAGCACCAAAATACGTTAAATGCTCTTTGAAACTTCTTACGTCACGAATTACAAAGTTCAGCGCGAAATTTAAAAATAAAACCTTGAACCTGGTTTTCTCCTTAAATATAAAACCTATGGTGGTGAAATAAACTACACAAGAGTTCTCCGAGCGCACTTTATCAATCTAAACCAATTGATTGTTTCTCTTTAGTGTCCCTTTAAACACGTGGTTTGACAGGGAGATTTCATTACACTACAACAGGTATGCTATCGATGTATATCCGACCAAACCACGATAACTGGGATACAGTTTAGCCATTTGTGACGTTTGGCCACAACACCGCTGTGCAACGAACTACTGCTTAGTCTCCTTTGTACCTCGCGTACGGCCGTTCACCTATATTCATCATCGACGTCTCTTTCTGAAATACTGCAACTAACACCTCGGCAACCATATCCGAGTAGTTCGTCTGAATACTTCACGAATGTCGGCAACGTGCCCGCCTTATACAGAAGCCAGTCAGGAAGAACGCAAACAACGTTACGACAGCTCTCATCGCGACGTCTACTTCAGTCCTGGGGATGACGTCCTGCTTTGGACGCCTATTTGTACTCCAGGATTGTGCGACAAATTCTACTCACACTTCATCGGACCCTATAAAATTACTGAACAAACATCCCCAGGGAACTATCGTGTCGCTGCCGCCGAACTTTCTTCGGACCGTCGTTACCGTGGTTCTGAGCCAGTTCGTGTTTCGCCTCTGAATCCATTCGTTCGCCGTCCCTTTTCCGTCTAAGACTCTGCCAGGCTGACCGCTCGCGTGTCAGGGGGGGGGGGGGGGGGGTATTAGTGCGGGCATTAATTATGCGCTTCATCTTCTCATCTGTACATAGTCGTCATCACCAGTCTGGCCTGGGTTGTGGGGCTCTGGCTGGGCAAATAAAGGAAGTATTGCGACGTAAGGGTTGCTTCACAATACAGTAAAACGCCAATTGGACGAACGTTAAATAAACGAACTAGTATTCAGTTGCAGGGAACTTTCTTGAATCCCCCGCCGAGGTTCTATTGGACCCAATGCCAACGCATTTCCATTTAACAAAATTAGTGCAGAACGTATTTCAGTTCCACGAACATAATTTGTGACATCATCCATAGCCTCTCACGTCGTAGTGGTCAGAAATTGTCTGAAAAACTGGGTAAAGAGAGCGCTTTGCCTTTCAGGACTATGTCACCTGTGACTCTCGCGTTGAGACCTAGGCCGCTCTACCTACAGAGGAGATTGTAGCGAGCTTCCTACCTCAGGAAAAAGAAGGGGAGGAAGAAAAATATCCTTGCGCAGGAGGCACCAGGAATTTAAGCTAAAGAAGCACTCATGTACTTGAAAAAATCACAGCATATCCACGGAGTGAATGATGATGAGTGGACGAAGCTGCGGAGGTTCATCGGTAAACCGTGAATCTTCCATGAATTCTGCCCAGTACATCATCACCGACGTGAGATCGGGCGCGTTTATACTACAGGTTCGATGAGTTATGACGACTTGCAGCTCACTTTAATTTTACATGTACGCTGTGAATTTTCTTTGTTTAGATAACCATTGCTTTAGAAAACATGTGGCGTGTTTCGTTAAGCAGCTGGCGTCTTTTCGTTTTGCTTTAGAAACATCTGGCGTTCTTTCGTTTTGCTTATACAAAACATCTGGCGTCTTTCGTTGGTTTATTTCATCAATCAACGGCGTTTTGAACAAAATTTTCATTGTTTAATCACGCACAGGAGAAATCTCACCAGGCACTACCTTGGAGGTACACAATGGCTGCTAATGGGAATGAGAGACAGAAGAAGTCGGCTTTTAGCTAACACTTACACTTCTACTTCTACTAACGTTTCCTACTGGTACATGCCAATGGCTGCTAATGGGGAATGAGAGACAGAGGAATTCGGCTTTTAGTTAACGCACACGCTGCGAATTTTTTATTCAACAACGCACGGGAAAAATCTACCACCGGCACCACCTTGGAGGTCAAAGCGTAAGACTGGTTACGCACTACGACTACTACGACTACGACTATGAGGGACGAACGGGTGCCGCCTTAAGGAGCTTCGCCCCTAAAAAGTGAAGTCCCTTGCTGCCCAGAAAAATTTTCTGCCGGAGAAGGTTTATGAGAGCTTGGAGACGATGATTCCATTCGTGACCACTACAGTCGTAAGTGCACACACGCAGCAAAAGATTACTGCATTCTTAAAAACATGTTGAATAAGTAGAAATTAACGTTTAAATAAGCAGCATTGAAAAATGAAAGGGTTCAAATATCATTTGAAAACTCATGTTTTCTTTAGCTTTTGAGACAAGCTGCAACGCAGCTATTTCAGTTCGGCGGACTTTCACTTTAACAAACGTTTTCCTGAAGTTCCTTGAAGTTCGTTAAAGTGAAGTTTCACTGCATTCGTTTACTTCCAGAGCATCGTTACTGTCACAAAGCGTTTTTATTTTCCGTGAAATAATAATTTAAAATCAAGTTTCGACGATCCCCGTCTGGTATGGAAGAATCATTGAATAAAAAGAAGAAGGCGCCGACCACAAGAGAATAAAAATATGTAATAAGGCGTTTCAGCACCCAGAACGGGAGCCTTGTTCACAATGAAAGCGAAAGGCGGAAGCTAAGCGTTTAAGTAGGCTACAGCACGTGACCTAAACATGAGCTACGTGTACGTCGTACTTGAGCAGAACACGGGCCAAAGTCTCACTCACGCCAGGCACGTAGACTATACTGCATCGTTTCGAGCAATTTGACGGGGCTGTGGAAGGACGCTCCAACTTCCGTTCGACGGACAACACGAAGACATCTGCCCCCCCGCATGCGCTTAGCTTCCACCTTTCGCTTTCTATGTGAACAAGGCTCCCGTTCTGGGTGCCGAAACGGCTTATTACATTTTTTATCCTCTCGTGGCCGGCGTCTTCGTCTTTTGTAGCGTTAGCTACACTTGCCTAGCCGGAGCCGATTTCGCGTGGATCCTACCGAGCCGTGCTGCGCATGCGCGAGGATCAGTGATGTCACACAGCTGGCTCACCGGAGCTGGCATCTCATGCGCTCTCCGCCACCGCCGCGCGCGGCTCGCCGCTGCTGGTCTGCGCGTTCGGGAGGAGTGGCGTAGTAGCCGCGGCAGACACACTGGCGCCGGCGCGCGCGCAGACTATGCCACCGCCGCGCGCGACTCGACTCTGCTGGTCTGCGCATTCGAGAGGAGTGACGTCGTAGCCATGGCAGACACACTGCCGCCGGCGCGCGCACAGCTATTGGCCTTCGCTGTGCAGTCCGCGTGAGGCACTGCGCTGGAGCCGCTTGATAGCGCCTTTGACTGGAGTTTGCAGGTGGTTAACGCCATGGAGAAGGAGAGCGCAAATGCTGCTCAACGGCGCAGAAGAGCCGAGAGATTTTCTCATGGGATCCCGAAGTAGTTGCCTGGCAATTAGCGGTTCAGCGTACGAAGAATGAACAGAAGGAGGCTAATAATTCTAGACAATCTGGAAAGCTAAGAATAATCAGCTGAACCTTTGCTAACGCTACGTATGTTCTGGCATAGCCGAGATAAGTCTCAGCAAATTTTTTATTCAAATAATAATTTAGTTTATCGATAATAATTTTCAGACGTACCATTATGCTTTCCTTTTCCAGTTCTGTAAGTATGGTTTGCTCTTCGTCCCCTAAGATACTCAGCAAAGCAATGCCATCAGCGCATCGCAGGCTAATAAGGCTATTCATATTGTCATGGGGTCGTGGCGTCCACGAAGACAGCAGTCGGCGCGTTCAAGATGAAACTCTGTATTTGGCCGAACTTGTGGCCGAAAAATGAAAACCAAACTACAGCCATACATGCTGTACACTGATAGCGGCGAATAGGGCGTCGGCCGTCGAAAAAGTGCTCATAACTGGGACGCGCCGTCTTTTATACATCAAGCATGGAACTTTCCAGTCTTATCACTGGTGGTCGCGCAAGCTCTGGAATAATCTAGACTAACGGCGTCCTGCGCGCGATCTTAATAAAGTGATCTACTACAATCGTGAAGCTTCTCGAACACTATGGCGCGGTCAGCGTCGAGCGTTGCTATCCGTCAGAAGCGGGCATGGCAATATCCCTAACTGTTCCCGATCTATGGCTGTTAAAACCTCCTGTAAGCACACGGCGAACAGCACTCCAGAGATCGTAGCTCTCTTCGTTACACCTTTCTTTAATGAATTTTTTCGCTTTCATTATGGAGGGCTATGGTGGCTGTCGAGCCACTGCAATCTTCTTCCATTATAATTGTATGGTTCGTCGTTGCCATGATTTCACAGTGCCTGCGTGACTGCTGATATTGTCACGTAGTCTTGTGACTAGTGCGGTAGGAACCCGAAATCAGTCTGGGAGGCAACCACTTTATTGGTCGAACATGTGCCCGAATTCCTCAGCGGTAACGTCGACAGGCGCGGCTGTTGGTAGGCGTAAAGAATACTGTACCTCGGTGGTGCGCACTCTTTTAAAACAAGGCGTAGACCATGTGTGACGTATCTTATCAGTACGTCAAGTGATACACAAAAAGAAAGTAACATCGTTGAACTCGGACACACTGCGCGCACAGTTCTCCGCGTGCAACGAAAGGAACGGATGCAACAAATCATAAAGATAGCGCGCCTGCGGTGACCAACTGCACAGCTCACGTGGCAATGTTTTGATCGAATTCAATGCTTTCTCGTTTTCTATGAAGGCTCTAATAGCGGTTCGTTATATTTCGGGCACTGTTCTCTCATCCTCTTAATAGTGTGAACATAATGTATCCTTGAGTAGCCCCTACGACATCCTACTTAGTGCTCTAGATGATTGATTTCTGAGATGTTCTAATTTTATTGGTGATTACTTCTGCGAATAACTTTCACAGTTTTCAGCAATACCACGCGTAAATCAAATTGGAATCATAATAAGTGCATGGTTAACTATAGCAATGAATGTTAGCTCTCCTAAAAGTGCATAAATTTTCGTGAAACGTCTTAATGTTAACATTTGTTCATTGAATGTGCCTATCCTGCAGGCACATTCCTGCAAATACAAATAAGTAAAAGATAATAAAACGAATTCATAATCTTTTAACCAAACCAAGTGCACGGAAGAAATTAATTTACAACAGTGTTGATTTTTCATTCTTTTAATATACGCCGAAATTGCCTGCGCAACTCCTTTAAATCTTCATTATCCTTACTCATTTGAATACAAATCCCTAGAGAACAGAATACCTCTTTTCCGGTGCCGCTTGCCAGCCGTTTAGATCGAATATTCTGACACCCATGTATGCAAGTGCAACAGGGAGTATCCAGCCAGTCATAAATAAGAAAGGCGTGCGCCACAGATACAGCAGTCTTTTTTTCATCAAGGCACGGAAGCGTTGTGTCGTACGTGGTATCCGCTGGACGATCTCAACCTGGGTCACGGTGGGTCCTGCAAAGAGTTGAGAGTTTTTGGTAGTGTGCGTATATTGCTCCCAGTCGGAACATTTAGAAAAAGCAATATGAAATTTGCTAGGGCAAATAAACACTGTAGCACTTTAGCTACTAGAATGCGGGCTGGCCCTTCTCTCCACATCCGCAGAGTTTACAAGGTCGATTCAAATAGGTCGCGAAGCTTCGGGCGAAAAACGGTTCAGAACCTATTGCCAACGACGCCAGCAAGGGGAATTATGGGTGCTGCGATTGAAGCGCGACTATGTTTGGAGGGAACAAACACTAATAGCGAAAAAATAAGTTTTACTGAAACGTAAAGCAATGTTTATGTTTTACAAATTACATTTATTTCCCGAACAATATTATGTAGGTGCAATGTGCCAAGAATGTATGACAGTGTTTAATTACTACGAAAACACTTTTTCTTAGCGCCCCCTGAAGAGAGGCGCACGTCATTGTCATTCAGGGCAGCCCTCGCAGTGCATGAAAAGGCGCTCTCGTAAGTTCGTCTGCGACGACACGCCCCCTGAGGTGTTCTGGTGTTTCGCACTTGCACGCGTTCTGTGAATCAATGTGGTGAGAATTTGATTTTGGTGTGCGCGAAGTTGCGAGGTGCGTTTCATCGTTGGCGAACGTGTTCGCTACCGCGTTCAACGGACAACAGCACGAAGCGGCTAACATTTTATGCCGAACGCTTTCCTCGGCACTCGCGGAAATGATGTGGTGTTCCAAGGATGCAATAGCAACACGCGTACGCCTGGCGAGCCGTCTCTTCTAGATAAGACACCGGGGCAACGGTTCGAGTATTGTGCTTGCTGGATTTTCATGGATCAGTATTCCTTGCCCGGTTTCCTTCGTGAACACGCGGTGCCTATTATATTTCCTGTTATCGGTGGGCAGATCGCAGAGTTATCTGTCGCGCTACAAATAACTATAATTCGCATGTCTTGATATGTTACACGGAAGGTTAATTTATCGGAACAAAAGGCAAAACATTGAGCACGTAATCTACGCACTTTTTGTAAATATTATGACATTTCTTGCTCATTGTGTAGGATGTGTAATTTCGTTATTGTGACCATTGAATGAAACTGAAGTATCATTATTTTGGCGTGACCAGGCGTCATTTCTTCTCGTTAGAACTGAAGCACACATGCAATGCGCTCTTTAAGTCCCCTGCGCATGTGCGAAGCAAATAAGCAACGCTGCAAACATGAGAGGTACGCTGTTGCCTACTTTATTCACGCTGCGGAAGATGACACGAACGCAGAATAAAAGCTCAAAGAATAAAGTTTCCTGGTAAAACCAAGGCGAATTGCACGACGGTACACTTAAACACCGCTGTTTAGTCACGGGTCGATATTAGTTAGCTAGCGTTGGCTTCAAGCGCATTCGCCAAGGGCTTGCCAGCTCGCCGTAGCGCGAGTCCTTAGCGATCAGGGGCCTAAGAAGAAAATTTCTGAGGTCAAATTTCGCTCTAGGGCCAACAAAATGACGTCACTTTTTTACCGGATATTGCGTCACATCCGCTTTAATTTTTGTTCCGCCGGAAGTGTTCCCTCCTCACACAGATGGCGCTAAGCCCCATGAGCAGCTGATGAGCAGCGATTTTCTGAACGTATGGGCTTCTATGGAAGCTTCGCTACCACTTACATTTACCTTGGAGTTTAGGTCACTGTGAAATGCTGCTCAAGTAGAAGGGGTCTCTTCGAACGCGTTGTGAAGGACGACCCATAAGGCTATGTTATAGTCCGATGTGGACAGTGCGCGCTCGGGCGCTGCTAAATTTCATTAGGTCTGTCACGTGGTTTATTCACGTACAAACGTGAAGGAACGACGAGGAACGTCGAGGGTCCGAAATCCAAGCAAGCGCAAGCTCGGGGCGCGTGGCTACCACTAACGATGTGGCTTGCTTTCTTGGCTGCTTCGTCGTCGTCTGCATTGTTCACTACATTTTCCCCCGGTGAATAGCGTAGCCATCCTGGCGACCTAAGGGGTTGTCAGTATGGCGGGATCATAACAGGGCTTGAGGCGACTCACGTGGATGATTTTCCTACCACGACGACGTAAGTCTTGGGACGGTGTCAAAGGCTCGACCTCATAATTGACAGGGGACGTACGAGTGAGAATGCGGTAGGGCCCGTGATATCGGGCCAGTAATTTCGACGAAAGGCCAGGAGTGTTCGGGGGGATCCAAAGCCAAACCAGGGCACCTGTCGTGAAAGTAGGGAGAGGTCGGTCGGTGTCGTGCCTTAGCTTCTGACGGCCTTGGTCCTCGGTTGTCAGCGAACGGGCCAATCGTCGGCAATCTTCGACGTACCTGGCAACATCAGAAATTGCTGTGTACCCAGATGAGTCAGGCGTGTAGGGAAGCATAATGTCAAGCGTGCATGATGGATCGCGTCCGTACAAGAGAAAGAAAGGCGAAAAACCTGGGGTCGCATGCGCAGCGGTGTTGTACGCGCACGTGACGAACGGAAGGACGGTGTCCCAATTCGTCTGGTCTGATGCGGTGTACATTGTCAGCATATCGCCGAGAGTGCGATTAAATCGTTCACTGAGGCCATTCCTTTGCGGGTGATATGCGGTCGTCATGCGATGAACGATGTTGCACTGAGCGAGCAATGCTTGAATAGCGTCAGACAGAAAAACACGCCCTCTGTCGCTCAAACGTTCACGGGGAGCACCGTGGCGAAGGACAAAGTTGCGTAAGATGAAAAACGCAACTTCTCTTGCTGTTGCTGTGGGCAGGGCTGCAGTTTCCGCATAACGTGTGAGGTGGTCTACGCCGACAATTATCCACCTATTTCCAGAAGAAGTCGAGGGAAGCGGTCCGTATAAGTCGATACCGACGCGATCAAATGGACGCGCCGGACAAGGCAGAGGCTGAAGTGTACCGGCTGGGCGTTCAGGTGGAGCTTTACGGCGCTGACAAGCAGTACAGCACGTACGTACTTGCGCACAAATGTATACATGCCGCGCCAGTAGTATCGCTGACGCAGGCGGTTGTAGGTCTTGAGAGCGCCGGCGTGAGCACTTTGCGGGTCGTTGTGGTAAGCAGTGCAGATTTCCGTGCGCATGTGGCGTGGTATCACTAGCAGCCACCTCCGACCGTCAGACGCGTAATTCCGCCGATAGAGGAGGTCGTCCCGAATAGTGAAATGCGTGGCTTGACGATGGATAGTTCTTGAGGCTGGATGTGCTAATGGGTCAGTCAGAAAGTCGAGGATATGGGAAATCCACGCATCCTTGCGTTGCTCCAACGGTATGTGTGCGAAGTCAATTGGCGTCAAGACAGCTGAAGGAGCTGACGACGAAGCTGTGTCAGCCGGTAGCGGCGAGCGGGATAGGGCATCTGCGTCCGAGTGTTTGCGGCCGGATCGGTACACAAAACGAATGTCGTATTCCTGTAGACGAAGCGCCCAACGACCGAGGCGTCTCGACGGATCCTTCAGCGATGACAGCCAACATAGGGCATGATGGTCCGTCACTACTTCGAAAGGGCGGCCATAAAGGTACGGGCGGAACTTGGCCAAGGCCCAGATAATGGCGAGGCACTCTTTCTCCGTGACGGAATAATTACACTCGGCTTTCTTGAGGATTCGACTCGCGTAAGCAACGACGTATTCTTCATATCCTTGTTTTCGTTGAGCCAGTACTGCACCAAGACCGACCCCGCTGCCGTCGGTATGGATCTCCGTAGGCGCATTAGGATAAAAGTGACGAAGTATCGGAGGGGATGTTAATAAGCGCCGTAGCGTCATAAAAGACTCGTCACACTCCTGTGACCAAGCAGAGAGGCCGTTGGAGGCTGTCAGTAGATTGGTAAGAGGCGCGATGATAGAAGCGAAGTCGCGCACAAATCGACGAAAATACGAGCACAGCCCAATAAAACTTCGAAGCGCCTTCATACAGTTGGGCTTCGGATATTCGGCCACAGCGCGGAAGAACGCCTTCCTTGCAGATGATGTGGCCTAGTATTGTTAGCTGGCGCGCCGCAAAATGGCACTTCTTGATGTTAAGTTGAAGGCCAGCAGAGGTGAGACACGTGAGAATTGCACGAAGGCGAGTGAGGTGAGTCGGAAAATCGCGAGAAAAAACGACGATATCGTCAAGGTAGGAGAGGCAGGTATTTCACTTGTAGCCGCGAAGGATGATGTCCATCATCCCTTCGAAGGTAGCTGGGGCGTTGCAGAGTCCGAACGGCATGACGTTAAACTCATACAGCCCGTCAGGAGTGACGAATGCAGTCTTCGATCGGTCAGGGTCGGCCATCGGAACTTGCCAACCCAGCACCTCCACCAAATGTCACGTGGTATATTCACGTACAAACGTGAAGGAACGACGAGGAACGTCGAGGGTCCAAAATCCAAGGAAGCGCAAGCTCGGGTCGCGTGGCTACCACTAACGATGTGGCTTGCTTTCTTGGCTGCTTCGTCGTCGTCTGTATTGTTCACTACAGGTCAATATCGGGGATGCCGCACCAAGCCCGATTCCGGGCACTCGAAATTTAAACCGGCTGCAACGTAGCGAGACCATTACGGTTGAAACTGTGCATGTACAGTAAAGCGAATAACGCGTCACTCCGCCTGTCAGGCACAGCAAAACAGGTTTCTTTCCAAAGGAGCCCGGCGTGGTCCACGCGATATGCAAGCGGAGCTATAGTCGTGAGACTGTCCAGGCGGAGTCTGCGAAAGTAAAAACCGCCATCGGAATTCCCATTGCAAGCTTGGCGCTATCTGAACAGTGCAAAGAGCTGTCCGCAAGCCAAGGTGTATAGGCCTGTGATGCAGGTCCTTTTTCTGTTTACGACAGCTAGAATGAGCGTAGGAGAACTTTATTAAGGACGAAGCCGTTGGTTTCAACATACACACAAAAACTTTTAATAAACAATTTAAACGAAGAAACATCTACATAAAATTAAATCCTTAAGAAAAGGTCCACTGCACACGATAAAACACTCGTAACCACGGGCAAAACGTAAGTTCAAAGACCTAGACTACAGAGTCGAGTTCTGACGCAGCTGAGCGGCGGAGCAGGGAAGAATACATCTCAGCAACTAGCGGAGGCTTGACTGGTTGTTTTAGCGGGTCTGGCTTGCATGAGGAGGGAACAGTGGCTGCTGGGGGACGCTTACTAAACTGCAACGCGGTGGCTCCAGTTTGGAGAGTTGACGCGGGCTGACTGGTGACGAAGAGAAAACGGATGCCAGGGCAACCTGGCCAGGCAGCCGGACGCACAGCTAGGGCCTGTAGCCGAACTGTTGCTGCTGCGTTGCCTGCCGGCACCGGAGTCCGCAGGCCCTGGGGTGGAGTTCACGTACCATGGCTATGCTCTCGCACGGGAACTCGATGGCAGGAGGCCACGGCCGGCTGAAGACTTGGTGGCTCGGGTCCGCAACCCGACGGCCCATCTTCAGCGCCCGGTTCGGTGCCAACCTTCTGCTCGTCTCGTTCCCTTCGAACTCACGTTGCTGCTCTCTTTATCAGACATTTCTCAGTCTCGGGTCAACTTGTCATCGCCTGGTTGGAGACTCGTGCTCCCGTGCTCATAAGTGATCAGTTCTTCGGATTTCCGTGTTCGTTGTCCATTGGATCCCTTTTCTTTCATTTATTTGATGTCGCACCGCGCGTTCTCGTGCATGACACTATTCAACGTCGTCGGTGTTTGTTGCAGCAAAGCGCGCGTGCCCTGTTGTGTCTTCCTTGTCTTCTTTCTTTTCGTGTCACGGACTTTTTAAAGGCACGAATAAAATGCGCACTACATTCATCGCATAGGCCCCTTTTCCGAAAAGTTTTTCTCTCCGAAAAGCTGCCACTCAGTGCGCGAAATACATCAACTATGAACTATGAACACCACGCTATAGTTGTCTTTGGACAAGATTCAGGTACAGCTAAAGAGCATCAATGCGCAGCACTGACCAAAAGTAACATTCAACTCGGCCACACGAATTTCTCCAGTTCATTATCATCAGCCTGTCTACGCCCACTGCAGGACAAAGGCCTCTCCCATGTTCCGCCAATCAACCCGGTCCTGTGCTTTCTGCTTCCACGTTATACCTACAAACTACTTAATCTCATCTGCCCACCTAATATTCTGTCTCCCCCTCACGCGTTTGCCATCTCTTGGAATCAAGTTAGCTACCCTTAATGACCACCGGTTATCCTGCCTACGTGCTACGTGCCCGGCCCATATCCATTTCTTCTTCTTGATCTCAACTATGATGTCCTTAACCCCCGTTTGTTCCCTAACCCACTCTGCTCTCTTCCTGTCTCTTAAGGTTACACCTATCATTTTCCTTTCCGTCGCTCGCTGCGTCGTCCTCAATTTAAGTTGAACCCTCTTTGTAAGTCTCCAGGTTTCTGCTCCGTAGGTAAGTACCGGTATGATGCAGCTGTTATATACCTTCCTCTTGAGGGATAGTGGTAGATTACCATTCATGATTTGATAATGCTTGCCGAATGAGCCCCAACCCATCCTTATTCTTCTAGTTATTTCACTCTCATGGTTCGGCTCCGCGGTTACTACATGTCCTAAGTAGACGTACTCCTTTACAACTTCCAGTGTCTCGCCACCTATCGCAAAGCGCTGTTCTCTGCTAAGATTGTTCCACATTACTTTAGTTTTATGCATATTAATTTTCAGACCTACTCTTCTACTTTCCGTATCCAGTTCAGTAATCATGAGCTGTAAATCGTCTCCCGCGTTACTCATCAATGCAATGTCATCAGCGAATCGCAGGTTACTGAGATACTCTCCATTAACTCTTATCCCTAACTCTTCCCAATCTAGGGCCCTGAAAACCTCCTGTAAACACGCGGTGAATAACATTGGAGAGATCGTGTCTCCCTGCCGTACGCCCTTCTTTATTTCTCCAGTTACTGTAACATAACAGAATAAATGTGTTGGTGTACAAATACAGAACATTGCGAAGTTTATAGTCAATGCACTCAAATCACAAAGACCTAGTGAACAGGCTGTCCGACAAAGCTACTTGAATGGTCACAAAATATCAGTCCGTTCACAGGCAGTTGATTACCCACCTATGCTATTAAGAACAAACTAACCTGCCAAATGCGGTATGATCATCCAAAACCATGTGGTCGCGTTGTCCAAACAAGCTTTCACTGTAAAAAACACAAAAACTTCCCAAAAGCTATGTTGCATCACCTCACATATAAGCTCAAATGGAAGTCCATGACAAACTCGGCTGTCTACAAAAATATCTATATGCGTTTTCAAAACCGAAAATCCAAAAAGCAACCGGTTATTGATTTCGATGCTGAAGTGATTGCGTCCCATACGGGACGAGTTGCATGCTTCTTTGCCATACAGCAGAGCAACCGAGACGCTTCGCAGCATTTCTGACCAGACGCCAGTCTGTAAGTCTGCATGGACCTACTCAGACGCCGAGCCGATTTGCTAGCCTCAACAGTAGAAAGACTCGAATTCAAAGGCTCCACGCGCAACGTGTCGGAAGTGTTGGAATGAGCCCTCCCGACAAGCTAACAACTGGCATTCGTCGACAAGTGCCCTGTGCATCCAACATTTCAGACAAAGTGCCTGCCGTACTCAAGGGTGGCACGGATGAGACATCACCTTTCTCGCTTCTGAAGGAGAAATGGAGTGACAATCTGCTACTAAATTTAACTTCAACACTATCGATGTTTTCAGTTTGGTCATCCCGTCTGGTCATATCATCATATACGGACGAACGTACTTGCGACACTCTACTGTCTGTTTGGAGAAGCGCTTCCGCACTATCGTCCTGGTCACTCCCGGAAATTGCATCTGCCCCAAGCCACGAAGACAGTATCTCTCTTTTTACGAGCAGGTTGTTCACATGATCTCCGACTCTGCTTGTGGCGCCTGCTCCCGCATCTAGCAGTATGCAAGGATCGGCAGCCCACATTTCGGAGCTTTCCTTATTCACCATCATTACCCAAATAACCATTTAATGCTCCATCGGTGGAGCTATTGAGATGCAATCCTACCTCTGCATCATACGTCCTTGGCCTCTCGGATGTTCCAAGGCACCGGTTACTTCGAATGGACATGCCTGGTCCTATGCTTTCGAAGCTTTCCTTCGGACCATCAATCTCAGCAGCATTGCTATTTTCTTGGCTGCCTACCTCTCTGCCACACTTTACCTGAGCTCCTGGTTCTAACGAAAGGATACGGCGAGGTTCCAGGCTAACCCTACAGGGATCTGACTCACTGCGTGAAAAACGGCTATCCGAGCAACCATCAACCACTTGCCCATAACCGTGGCTCTCAAGCTGCGTCTTCTCAGCCATTGCGAGTGTAAGCCTTAGCTTCAAGCTCTGATACTCCAATTAGAGCTGCTCTTTCCTTGCGCGCATCTCCAAGTCAAGCTCCTTTTGCTTTGCGCGTGTCTCCAATTCGAGTTCTTTGTCCTTTTCACGAGTTTCCAGTTCGAACTGTTCCTTCCTATACCTGGCGACAACTTTCTGTGGCAGCACAGCCAAGGCTACGCAACCCAATCACGCACGTTTTTACTACGCTTCTCCATGTAGTCCACGAACGCTCGCTTTTGTAGACTACGTAGCAGAAAAGAAAACACAAAGAGAAAAGAAATAGGTATTACGTTCAAGATTGCTGGCATTGAAAGCAAGAATGATTATCCCATGAAAGAATTTGCAATTTTTGCTCATCCGAGTTTTCAGGTGTTCTGCTGTCCATTTCGCGTTTTCCGACCCCACTAAACAACGGTGGCTTCGCTCGGTTGCGGCAGGTGAACATCGAAGCTTGTAAGTCAGCGGAAGCGCCTGTTTGTTAGGTCATCTGTGTTCATCGACCAGAAAGAAACGAAGACAAAGGTGCGTTGTGAATTATCTTGTTGATTTACCCATACTATCACCGAGAAAGAAGTGTGCAAATGCTGATCGCGATAGCTATCTTGACGATGACGCCGGTGACCTGCAAGTCTTTAGCAAGAACAGCCACTTGAAAGCAAAACTGCGATTGGAAGCAGTACGTAAAATAAGTGGCCCGTTTCATAAATATCGTTGCATACATGGTCGATATTTCGGTTGCCTGCTATTGCTGATACAATAACGCTGTAAACTGCAAACTGTAACACCGTGCCCGTCGGCGTCTACGGCGGGAGGTGTTTTTGGCGCTTTGCGATGAGAGCGATTTATGGTGATCAAATAACCTGTGCACAGCTTCGCCTCGACAACAGACGCATTCATGTCTATTATGCGTCTTACAGCGTTATTTTCAATGCGCAAAGAAATCATTCTTGACCACGGGAGCAAGTAGCGCGTTTCACACGCTCGTAATTACAAACGTGAGACGCCCGCTCTTTGACCAGTCGTGGCCGAGATATCTGCTGCCTCTCGATGCCTCCGCGCCCCCTGACAAAATAACGTGAGCGTCTCCAGAAAGTTCTCGCGTCTCGAAATGTAGGAAAATGACGATGTTGACACTGTACGCACCGAAATTCAGGAAATGGCTTGTTGCCTTTGCGTAAGATTTCCAATTGCGCAGTTACTACTGGGCCATGCCCCCTTTTTTTTTTTGAAAAGTAAAACTGACCGCTTCAATAAAGGTGATTCCTGCGTTCCTTCGAAATACAAAATATTTTATCGCTTTCCCGAAAAAGAAATGTAAACAATACTAAATGGTACTCGCTTTACACGCGGACGTGAACCGCTAGCACATTAGCGATATATAATTTGATTTGCAGAAGAGCTCAGCAATGACTCCAGGTATTTGTGCTGCATCCATAATATACCAATGCTTGTGGTGGATTTTGATTAGATCTGCCTCTAAACTATCTGCATAAATTCCCAAATAACACCATAAGCCGTGAATATTCGTATGAAAACGCGCATGTTGGATGCGCTTGCGAAACCAAAACCGAAATCGCCGGCGAACGAACTACTTGGCGTAGGAACACATGTGCAGAAGCTCCGCCCACGTAGCTTTGGCTGTGCTGCCACAGAAAGTTGTCGCCAGGTATGGCTTCGCGTTCCGCAGCCCGTTCCTCTCGAGCTCGCGCCATCTGCTCATCGTACCATGTTCTGAACTCCGCTCCCTCGATACCCATTGGTTGTGCCAGTTCTAATAGCTCCTACGTGCGCGTCATGGTCTCCACCATTAAAACGTCAACTTGAAGAACAAACGGCTTGTCCTGCCGCTCCGGACGCGAATTTGTTATGCAAGTTCTTTTTCTTTTTACGACAGCTCTTTTTACGACGTGAGCGTCGGAGAGCTTTATCAAGGACAAAGCCGTTGGTTTCAACATACACAAAAAAACGTTAAATAAACCATTAGAACGAAAAAAAGTTAGAATGAAAAAGAAAACACTGAACAAAAGGTTTACTGCGCACGGTAAAACATTTTTAACAACCAAACACAAGTTCAATGTTGTAAGCTCAACGTTACACTTCTGGCGCGGTTGAGCAGCGGTGGGAGGAAGAATGTGAGTTCGGTCGTCTCGCCAACTAGCGGAGGCTTGATAGGTTGAGTTAGAGGGTCTGGCTGGCGTTGACGAGGGAACGGTGCACCATGGATGCTCGGCGATGCCCAAAGAAGCCAAGATTAGCCCGAGGAGGCGGCTCGATGCAAGACTCGGGCCCGTAGCCCAATGCGCCTTTTTCATGACGCCCCGGCGCATGCGCCCTCCCCTAGCGGAAAAGTTGCGAAACGTCTGCCGATCTCGAAGGCTATGCTTCTCGCAATACCGGTTCTCCCGGCCCCTACCAAACCCCTACCAAAATGGCAGAGGGCAGCTCAGGAAAATCAAAGAGGCGGATTGTCGTTTTACCTGCACCGGGATCAGCAGGCTTTGCTCTCGAGCTCACGAACCGTTGAAGTTCGCCCTACCTGGGCGCCGCGGTCCGAAGGCGCCGGCCGGGTGAAGTCCTGAAGATTCGGGTCCGCAACGAGACTGCCCGTCTTCAGCGCCCGGCTACCGCCTTTCTGTCTCGATCACCTCGAACTGCCAACTCTCTTGTCTTCCAGGCTTTCCTCGATCTCAGGCACACTTGTTTCGTTCTGAATGGCGTTGAGGAACTTCGTGGTGATCAGCTATTGGCTTCTGGCAGCTCCGTGCATTTGCCGCATTGGATCTTCTTTGCTTTATTGTTTTCCTTCTGGCGCCCCGCGCTCTCACGCGCCACGGTCCTCGACGTCGTCGTTTTTGTTTAGGTGACCCCGCACGTGCCCTCAGTCTTCTTTTCACGTTGCGCACTTTTCAACCACGCACTTAACGCGCACAACTGTCATCACAAGGCCACAATGGACACCCATCTCCCCCCTATCCTTTTTTTGGTTGTTTGAGACGTGGCATCCTGAAAGACCTAGAAAGCTCCATCCGCCAATCCGCGCTTCGGAAAGGGAAGCTCATAAAAGCGAACGACGTGTACATTGTAAAAAGATTTCAGGTGTTAATTCCGCGCCTTGCAAATCGCGAGTTCAGCGAACGGTCAAAAATGTGCTAACTTGTTTGAAACCGAGGAACCCAGCCTTCAACAGACACGTACACAAGAAGAGAAGAAAGTGTTTGTTGAAGGCTGGGTTCCTGGTTTTCAAGCTATGTACCAACAGGCCCAACACCAGACTCTTCAGCTAACTTGTGTATAAAAATAATGTCAAAGTGAAGTACAAACATGATCACTCGTTTTAGCTGCGTAGCTTAAGACAAGTGGTTAAAAGCTCGCTTTCTGAAGTGCGAATGACCCCGCAACTTTCACCTTTTCAGTTGCTTCTTGCTGCAGGTGTCGCGTCCTGTGCGTTCGACTGTTTTATTGTGCGTCTTCGGATGATCTGTTGACGGTTGTCTTTAGTTTCTCTTTATTGCGATTGGGGATACGTGCGTGTGTATTAGCGGGAAACACCAGAAGGCAAAGGAAACCATTAAAGGTAATCGAGTAATATTTTGCGATTCACTTATGTGAAGCACGTGTTAGCGCTTGCTAGTTTAAAACGGAATGTTAAGCCTCCAAAACGTATGGGCGAGGTTACTGTGTAGTGCTAAACCATTCAAACTAGGGGAAACAAAAACTGTTTGTTCACATAGGTGGCGTTTGTTGAGCGACAATATCTTTGCTGCAATTCACGCAAACAGAAGGGAGGAACACGGAGATGTGTCCTTCGTGTTCCTTGCTTTTGTGTGTGTGTGCTCAATGCGGCAAAGATGTCTCCCAGCAAAGTATGGGAGGTCGTTGTGCGCGCGATGTTTATCGCACGTGTCTGGCGCAGCGGTCAGAGACCCGCTGAGCTTCATTACCTCTGGGAACGTGACTTTTGCTAGAAACAGCCGTGAATGAACTCAAGGAGACCCCTGAATGGGGTATCGAAAGGCTTCGGGGGAGGCTCTAAACGAGATGGATCTCCGAACGCGCCGACTGCGCATCGTCCAATAACACCACAAACAACGAGAGCTTCAAGGCGATTGGTCCACGCATCTGGCTAGCGGAGCGAAATTCAAAGCTCTCTTCTTGAGAGTCGAATGCGCGAAACACACGCATTATAGAGCGAAATTAAGTTCAGTCATAGTTTTGCACTGCGTAATGCACAGCCTACTTAGCAAAGGAAGCGGTCTTTGAGTAGTACACATACCCGCCACGGTGTTTCAGTGGTTATGGTGTTCTACTGCTGACCCGCAGGTGACGCGATCAAATTCCGGCCGCAGCGGCCGCATTTTCGACGGAGGCGAAAATGCGCGAGGACCGTGTACATAGATTCAGGTTAACGTTAAAGAAGCCCAAAGGGCCGAAATTTCTGCAACCGTCCGCTACGGCGTCTCTAATAATCATATCGTGCGTTTGGGACGCTAAACGCCATCAATAATAAATTGAGTAGTGCACTACTCCATTCTATTCTTCCCGTGGCGGCAGGTGGCGCTACGCCTCTTGGGAATCTTGCGAGTCTGATCTCTATTCGGAGGTGGACGCCGTCTGAGCGTGCGAGAAGGAGTCGCGTCGGCGCTCGAAAGCCGTCAGACACTAGAGGGCGTCATCTAGCATTCGTAACATTGTTGTTTTGCGCGCGCCTTACGTTGCAGTATATTCGCGTCTTGAGCCTCTCCGATAAGCTCATTACCATCTGCTCATCGTTTACATACGCATTACCTAAAAATTTTAAAGTAGGCGACAACGTAATAGTGGACATTCCTAACATATCCAAGTTATTCGGCCCTTTAGCCCCTGTTCGAGAGGTGTACTTAGGAAACGGTGGAATTCTGAGCGCCTGATTTTTGATAATTTCACATCAGATGCCTGAGATTCTAGATCATTTGGCAATATTAAAAATTAAAGAAGGGTTTGCCTTATTTATATAAAACTTTTGTTTTACTGGGAACAAAGATTTTAAAGTTCAGTTGTCACTGCTGCGTCCACGTTTGTGGACGCCAAGCATAGCAAGTTCTTGTGAGAAGTTTATAAAACACCTCATGATAGTAGGGCACGCTTCACTGCCGTGCAGCTCTCACAAAACGTTATCTGTAATAAGGTTAAATGCGCATTTTAGAAGCTCTCTTTAGAATTCACTTGTTTTATTCGGACGCGGACTCAGTGATAAAGACGTTTTTGCCATAATTTTCCAGCTGCCCAGTGGAAGCGAATGTTATGAGTTGCAGAGCTACGATGATAGAATCGCCAAGAAGAGCGAGGGCCATGACAACCTGCTCAGCCTTAGAGGGAGTGGTATTCCTGATAGAATCGGAGTAGGTAACAGAACCTGCGTGATCAACCCTGACGGCCGCGAATTGGCCGATCGACTGTACTGGGCCGCGTCTACGAGGCATGCATACTCCGGGCTTGCACGAACGTCTTTGAGCATGGCTGCAGCCTTGGCCCTCCGCCTGCGCGGGGAAACGGAGAGGCCGTAATGTTGGTCCTTCGTTGCCTAGTGAGCTACACGGCATCCGAGGGTGGCGAAGATGCTCCGGCCCGCTGCTGAGGAGGAGAACCTGGCCATCTAAGCCGCGTGCTGTGCTTCCACGATCTTTTCCAAAGTGCTGTGTATACCCAGCCTCATGAGGCGTTCCGTGCTCGTACCGTGCTTGCGGAGCCCTAGCACTCTTTTGATTCTCCGGCGGACCAGGAGCTTCAGCTTAATCTTTTTATGACCTTGCCAGCAGTGCATGGCAGCAACGTAAGTAATGTGGCTCAATAAAATAGCGTAGAACAGCCTTAGTAAATGTACTCTCTGAGACCACCTCGAGAAGACCCTATTGATAACCGAACCATGCTTTCGGTTCTTGCTGTGATCTTATTTATGGTCTGCCCATTAGTGTCATTAGCCTCTCTAAGCATGCCAAGAACAGATGAGAAATGGTGCTTTATCGTGCAAGGGCCACTGGTGGCCAAAGAGCGCCAGTACATGATATGGCATGTAGACGATGATGGTGTTTAGTGGCTGTATGGGGGCCTAAAATTCTGCGCAATGAAGTGCGCAAAAGATATAGTTGTTAAATCATGAGATTGACATGAGCAACCATAATGAGAATGAGTGTCGAGAGGTCGTGGAAGTAACACTGTAACAATAATGAATTAGCACGATAGCCTCGTCAATTCTCTTGAGACCGAGGGCTGGCAGGCAGGTGTTTTGTATAGTGGAAATTACACAACAGCAGCCTCTGTTGAGAGGCCGAGCTACGGATTACCTGGACATATGACATTCAAAGTATGCACATCTTTTAAAAACACTAAGCCATTGGTGTTTAATGAAAGGTTCTCTACCCCAAAAACATTACAGGATGGAAAGGAATTTGCTGTTTGTAAATTAATGGGAAATGCTTTCTTCTATACGGCTCTAGTTCTGTGCATTGTAGGAGGCAATGCAACACGGTGAGTGGCTGACCACATCTATCGCAGCTGGGCGACTCACCCGCGGGCAAATGGTGTGCGTGTGTACCGTACGTCTGCCTTATTCTTAATCTGCAGAGTGTGTGGCAAGTTACCGTGGTGTCGCTTAACCATGTGGAGATTATTCTGTCTTTGGCTGTCCCATAGATGTTGCCAGTGTGACTTGACTGTTTTCTTCAGAGCGGGCTTTAAGTCCAGTACAGGGACCTCCCTGGACGTGTCAAAGCCGTCTGCATGGACAGATGTGGCAAGCCTGTCAGCCAGTTCATTGCCCTCGAAATCTCGGCATCCAGGTGACCAGCATATCACAACACTCTGCTGGGACGAATAAATGGTGTGTAAAATTGAATAGAGCCGCACAATTACTGGATTTTTGTGTTTTTTTTTAGTTTTCAACGTTTTCACGATGCTTAAAGAGTCCGCGTATATAACTGTCTTGGTCATGTTTGATTGTTTATTGTGCTTAACAGCCAGAAATATCGCGTAGGCCTGTGCTGTGAATATGCTTGCATATAAGCGCAGTATGCCAGCGTCTGAGAGGGATGGGCCGACCGCTGCGTAAGATACGCCAACATGAGACTTCGATGTGTCTGTGAGGAATTAAGGACAACAATATTCGTGTTGAAGTTCAAGAATGTTCATGCGGATTTGTGCAGGAGGCGCGTGCGTTGTAACTTCTATGAAAGACAAATCATAGTTTATAAGCTGCCAGTGCCAAGGCAAGAGCTGTTCAAAAGGAGCCATCAGCTGGTGTTCGAGAAGTGCAACGTTCATTTCCTCAGCAAGAGCTCTTACACGCCGAGAGTATGGCTCTCTCATGGCAGGACGGTTATGGAACAAAGAAGAGCTGGACTACAGCATAGTATGCAGGATGTTTGTCGTTTGCGTTTATTTTTAGGAAATACGTGAACGACAGATATGATCGTTGCAACTTCAGCGACCATTCATTTGCTCCTACGTAAAGACTTTTTACTGGACTTGTCCTGAAGGCGCCTGTGGAAAGCGGATGCCTAGATGGTGGGCCAGATCCAACATTTTCAAAGCGCTGGGTGTGACGGACTGATAGACTATAGCCCCATAGTCTACGCGTGTGCATATAAGGCTCTATTATTGATTCATGAGGCATTTTCTGTCACTGCACCAAATTGTGCGCGACAAAACCTCTAAAATATTCATTCCTTTCATGCACTTGTTTCTAATATATTTGATATTTCCACCTCGTGTTTTGATCCAGCATGCCGTGGCCAGCCGAAAAAGGCGAAAAAGACGAAGTCGAGGAGCGCTAGCCGTTGGACGGTGTCTATCATTCGCGTCTTCTCGGTCCACTGTTCTTGCCCCTACAGCGCCTATAGCGTGTGGCAAACTGGTGGTGGTGCGGGGTAAACTATGCACCGTACCCCTCCGAGTAGCAAGGTCTCAAACATCGTGCCGGTGGTTACTCCTGTGCACCGCGCCAGCAGGAGGATTCGAGGACAAGCCCCCCGAGTTTGTATGCTCCCAGACAACATGGCGGCTCCGACCATCCCAACCGACATCAACCCAGCAGGTACGGAAGACACAACGCTGCTTCATTGTACTTTGCTCAATCCTAGAACGCCAAATCCTTTTCACGGTGCTGCACATGAGGATTTGGAAGATTGGCTTATTCACTAAGACTTTGTTGCCGTGCACAACAAGTGGGGCAACGCAGACAAGCTGCGGCACGTCTATTTCAGCCTCCTGGATGGCGCACCTGTTTGGTACGAGAACCGTGAAGGCATCTTTACATCATGGGAAGACTTCAAACGCCGTCTTCTTGAGACTTATGCCAGCCCTGATCGTCGGGAGCGAGCTGAGCGTGATCTCCAGTCCCACATACAAATGTCAAACGAAGGCGTTGCAATGTATGTCGAGGACATGACGCGTCTTTTCCGACGAGCCGACCCCAACATGCCAGAAGAGAAGAAGGTGTGGTACCTCATGCGCGGGGTGAAAAAGCAGCTGTTCGGTGGGCTTGTGCGCAGTCCGCCCACGACTGTGTCCGAATTTCTTTCTGAAGCCGTGACCATAGAAAACACTCTTCGGCACCGGGCCCCATCATACGAACGACAATTCAACGCTGTCTCAACTACGGACTGCTTGAGAGCTTTTGGTGGCCACATCGATTTCTTCCGAGAGCTCATACGCTCAGTAATACGCGAAGAACTTCAAAAGCTGTCAGTACCCTCGCTGCCCACCATCTCCTCTTTGTCCAGCGTGGTCCGAGATGAAGTCCAGCATGCCCTAACAGAACTGCCTTTTATGAGAGAACCTGAACCACCGAGTGACTTCCCCCGGATGTCGTATGATCAAGCTTTGAGGCAACCGGTCACACCTGCAATGCCGCTTCACACCGCGGCCCCAGCCATGCTGCAGACAGTCCAAGCGGCCCCGTATTACAACGACCATCGACTGGCCCCGCGGAAATCAGACGTATGGCGTGCACCAGATCGACGTCCTCTCTGCTTCCACTGTGGCGAAGCTGGGCATCTACACCGAGAGTACACCTACCGGAAGCTTGGCCTACGCGGATTTTCGGCGAATTCACCACAACCTAGGTTTGGCCTGCGGCCCCCTGAAATCGAAGAGTATGTTGCCCAGCGGCGTGGATGCTCGTCATCCCTGCACCAACCTTGCTCCCCATCACCGCGGCGGTTTTCCCCTGATCGCCGTAGCTATTCGAGCGTGGGGCAGGGTCGGCGACCCAGCCCACGCCGGGAAAACTAACCACAGCGACCTTCGGGGGCGAGGACGCTCAGACTGGACATGCTCAAGGCCCCCCATCGACGCTTACGCGAAACGACGATCCACCGACGACGACGTTACCGGCTGGTTCCACAAAGGTTTCCATGGACATTCCAGTGCTGCTCGACGGTCGTAAAGTCAGTGCTTTAGTGGATACAGGTGCGGACTATTCTATAATAAGTGAAAAATTGGCCGCTCTTCTGAAGAAAGTGACGATGCCTTGGAACCGAACGCCAATTCGTACTGCTGGCGGGCATATCGTTACACCACTCGGCGTTTGCACGGCACGTATACAGATTGGCGGTTGTACCTTTGTTGTCAGCTTGAGCGTTCTCCGTCAGTGTTCTCGAGACCTAATAATCGGAATGGATTTCCTTAGGGAGCACGGTGCTATCATCGAAACTCGACAACGCCTCGTCACGTTCTCGACAAAGAGTGCCACAGCAGCGAACGACACCAGCCACCATCGAGTATCTCTGCGTGTAATAGACGACGCTGTCACGATACCACCGCGCGGAAGTGTCGTGGTTAAAGTGGCGTGCGACGGAATAGTACACGGTGAAGTGGTCGCGGAAAGCAATCGTTCCCTACTCCTTTCCCAAGGTGTAGCACGAAGCCTAGTTGACCTCCGTGATGGCCACTGCGAGGTTCTTGTCACAAGCTTCAGCTACGAGCACCGGCACCTTTTCCCTGGTACTGTCATCGCCTACGCCGACACAGTAGCCGATGTCACTGAGTGTTTTGCTTCCGAGGCGATCGGCACTGATGAAGCACCTCTCCGCGGAGTCGACATAAGTCCCACGCTTCCTGGCGAAAACAAACAAAGGCTGCACGACTTCTTGCTAAAGTTCCACACTTGCTTTGCACGTTCGTCGAAGATACGTCAGACATCAATTATGAAACATCGTATCATCACCTACGACGACGCGCACCCTATACGGTAGCAGCCTTACCGTGTTTCACCAACCGAACGATGCGCGATTCAAACGCAGATGAAGGAAATGCTTCAAGACGGCGTAATACAGCCCTCAAGCAGCCCGTGGTCATCGCCAGTCGCTCTTGTTAAAAAGAAAGATGGCACACTTCGGTTTTGTGTCGATTATAGGAAGCTGAATAACGTCACAAAGAAAGACGTGTACCCGCTGCCTCGGGTCGACGATTCTCTAGACAGGCTCAAGCGCGCAAAGTACTTTTCTTCAATCGGCCTGAAAAGTAGCTATTGGCAAATAAAGGTCGATGAGCGGGACCGCGAAAAAACTGCTTTTTTAACTCCGGACGGCCTTTACGAATTTCGAGTGCTCCCTTTTGGCCTCTGTTCGCTCCAGCCACACATTCCAGCGAATGATGAATACCGTTCTCGCTGACCCCAAATGGAAAAGTTGCCTCGTCTACCTGGATGATGTCGTTGTCTTTTCGGAAACGTTTGACGAGCACCTTCGTCGCCTTCGGAGTGTCCTCGAAGCCATTCGATCGGCTGACCTCACCCTCAAACCTGAGAAATGCCATTTGGGTTACGAAGAGCT
Source organism: Rhipicephalus sanguineus (assembly GCF_013339695.2). NCBI lineage: Eukaryota > Metazoa > Arthropoda > Arachnida > Ixodida > Ixodidae > Rhipicephalus > Rhipicephalus sanguineus. Next base: position 175,234,592 of record NC_051180.1, on the reverse strand, counting down.
AAAGTTCCTCGGTCACGTTGTAAGCGCTGCCGGTGTTCGACCCAATCTCGAGATGACTGCTGCCGTGGCTGCTTTTCTAGCCCCGACGGACAAGAAAAGTCTTCGACGATTTCAGGGTCGGTGTGCGTATGGTCGCCGCTTTATCGAAAAATTCTCTAAGATTGCGGAGCCACTAATCAGACTTACGCGTGACGACACACAATTTCTGTGGGCTGAAGAACAATCGACTGCCTTTGCGGAACTGCAACGTCGATTGTCTTCTCCTCCCGTACTTGGCCATTTCGATGAGGACGCTGACACAGAGGAACGCACTGACGTCAGCAACATTGGTCTCGGAGCTATCTTGGTGCAAACTCAAGATGCAACTGAAAGAGTTATCGCCTACGCGAGCCGCACTTTGTCACGCGCCAAGATCAACTATTCAACGTCAGAAAAGGAGTGCCTCGCGGTGATTTGGGCTATTACGAAGTTCAGGCCTTATCTCTACGGGCGCCCATTTAAAGTTGTGACTGATCATCACTCTTTATGCCGGTTGGCTAACCTCCGAGACCCTTCTGGCCGATTAGCAAGATGGAGTCGGCGACTTCAGGAATTCGATGTCACCATCGTATACAAATCGGGTAGAAAGCATGAAGATGCCGACACGCTATCACGAGCTCCTCTCGAATCTGACAGTGCAGCCGCAGAAGACGACAGCGCCTTCCTGGGGACTCTCAGCGGGGCTGATCTGATCGCTAAACAACGAACGGACGCTGAGTTAAGGCTCAACATTGATCATTTAGAAGGCGGCACCGCGTCAATCCCTCGTCATATTTCGCGAACGTTGCCGTCATTTTGCTTACGACAGGGAATATTATACAAACGAAACACCGGTGTCGGCAGCAGATCTCATCTTCTAGTCGTGCCTCAAGACCTTCGCGATGACATACTGTTAGCTTGCCACGACGAGCCGACATCTGGCCATCGGCACTGCACGGGCCGGATTTTACTGCCCGGGCACGGCCCGGGCCCGCTTTATGAAGCCCGAGCCCAGCCCGGGCCCGTGGTTGCAAGCGCGGGCCCAGCCCGGGCTCGGGCGTACATGACCGAACCCAGCCCGAGCCGGGGCCCGTGGTTCCAAGCCCGGGCCCGGCCCGAGCCCGGGCGTACTTGACCGTACCCAGCCCGAGCCCGGCCCGGGTCCGTCGTTCCACGCCCGGGCCCGGCCTGGGCCCGGCGTTCATTACTAAACTAATCCAGGGCGCGCTTGTTCATGACCAGGTCCCACCCGGGCCCGCTAGAGAATATTAGTTGTTGATGATGATTATTAATGATGCCGCGCGCTTTGTAGCGGGTGATCGGACGGAAAATTCGGTGTGTACATGCATCGAAATGTTGCTTTGCCCGCGGTGGTAGCTCAGCGGTTAAGCTGTTTCGCTGTTAGGTCCTAGGACGCGGGTGCGATTCCCGCGGCCACGGCGGTCGCAGTTTGATGGGGGCGAAATGCAAGAACACCCATGTATATACTTACCTTTAGACCTTTATGTGCATGTTAGAGAACTCGAGGTGGTCGAAATTGAACCGGTGCCACTACGACGTGCCTCGTAATCATATCGTGGTTTTGGCACGTAATACCAAGGAATATAAATGAAAATGTACTCGAATAAAAGACTGAAAGCTTTGTTCCTCCCATGGGAACAACCGTGATCTGGCCCATTGTTAGTGCTGTTAATATATATATATATATATATATATATATATATATATATATATATATATATATATATATATATATATATATATATATATATATATATATAGATACGTGATCTGGCGTGTTTATAAGGAAACCTACCACGATGTACTTGTTACTTTGACAAAGTCTGGTCCCGCAGACGAAACGTTAGGGAAAACATACAGTGCCAATCTATATCTATACTGGTGAAAAAAAATAGCACTTCAACTGTTTCTCTATTTTTATTGCTAAGCTTTACTAAGAGCCAGCTCTTTGCACGTGTCACTTCAGCTTGGCACAGTATACCTTAGACCATGCAGTGCATAACGTTCGCGTGTGCTCGAAAGCCCGACTTACGCCTTTTAATGAGCGGGTCCGAGTCCGGCCCGGCCCGCAGCCTCAAGCCCGGGCCCGGCCCGGGCCCGCACTTTCAAGCCCGAGCCCAGCCCGGGCCCGCCGGAAAACGCTTCGGATGGCCCGGCCCGGCTCGCGGGCCGGGCCGGGCCCCTGCAGTGCTGTAATCTGGACTACTCGAGGACTCTTGATCGCGTGCGACAACTATATTACTGGCCTAAACTGGCTGCTTGCGTCAACCGCTACGTGAAAGGATGCCGTGAATGTCAGCGTCGCAAGTCACCACCATTAAAGCCTGCAGACCTCCTACAACCCATCGATCCACCGCGTACGCCGTTTGATCAGGTTGGAATGGACCTCCTTGGGCCATTTTCTCTGTCTTACTCCCGAAACAAGTGGATCATTGTCGCAACTGATTACTTGACGCGTTACGCCGAAACGAAGGCACTACCACGTGGGACAGCATCCGAAGTCGACCAGTTTTTCATGCATCACATTTTTCTTCGTCACGGCGCCCCGTCATTCATCATCACTGATCGAGGGACAGCGTTTACGGCAACGCTCTTGGATGACATCTTCAAGCTGAGTTGCACGAACCACCGGAAGACCACGACATACCACCCTCAGACTAATGGTTTGACAGAAAGGCTAAACAAAACGCAGGCGGACATGATCTCTATCGTTTGCGTACAACACCGCAACACAGGAAACGACTCGATTCACACCATTCCGCCTCGTTTATGGTCGAGATGTTCAATCCATGCTAGACGCTATGATTCCTTATGACGACACCTCCCAGCACGAGCAGCTAGCTCCTGACGTCGAGGATTACATTCAGCGCGCAGAGGAAGCGCGTCAACTGGCCCGCGTGCACATAAGAACGCAGCAGTGTGCAGATGAACGAAGGTACAACATCCACCATCGACAAGTTACCTATGAACCTGGTGACCAAGTTTGGGTTTGGACTCCCATTAGACGGCGAGGACTCAGCGAGAAACTCCTGAGCAAGTACTTCGGACCGTACAAAGTACTGAGGCGTGTGAGCGAGGTCAACTATGATGTTGTCCCAGACGGAGGCTCAGCATCGTCCCAACGCCGTGTACCGCTCAAAGAGGTTGTACATATCGTCCGCCTAAAACCATATTTTACGCGGTGATACTCCTATTCTTATTTTCGTGCAGCAAACTTTTTTCCCCTTTGCTCTTGTCAGTTAGCTCTCCAAAGAGCTGTGAAGTGCGTTTTCTTCTCGTATTGCGGAGCCCAGACCGCATTTTCTTTCGCGTGCATTTTCGCTATGTGTTATAACGTATTTCTTTTATATTTTTTTCTCTTGTTTAGTTTTTTTTCTTATCGGCCCCTTCAATGTATCTCTTGTGTGTCAACATCGAGTCGATGTTACGTTGGGAGGGGGAATAATGCCACCTGGTGTTTTGAGCCAGCATGCCGTGGCCAGCCGAAAAAGGTGAGGAGCGCTAGCCGTTGGACCGTGTCTATCATTCGCGTCTTGTCGTTCCGCTGTTCTTGCCCCTACAGCGGGTATAGCGCGTGAGAGATATGTAATAAAAACGTTAGTTTTATGTCCAGCACGACTCCTAGAAATTTATGTTCCGTTTTTACAAGACGATGGCACTGCAGGTCAATACCGGGATCGGGATGTAGGTCTCTCTTCCTGGAAAATAGGACGCAGATGCCCTTTTCTGGGTTGATGCTAAAGCCATTTTCGTCTGCCCATTTCGATACCTTATTGACACCAAGCTGAACCTGCCTCTCGCACATTGCAAGGCTGCACGATTTAAAGCCTATCTGGACATAATCTAGGTATATCGAGCAGACCTTAGTACACAGGTTACATTGACGCAAGGAATTCATTTTTATTGTAACAAGCGTGCAGCTAAGTACACCACTCTGTGGTACTCCGGTTTCCTGGACAAACGGTAGCGACAAAACGTTGCCCAGTTGACAGTGAATGTGCGGTTCGACAAGTAGCTGTATTAAGTTCAGCATTTTACCACGAATACCTAGTGCTGAGAGGTCTCTCAGTATTCCAAATCACCATGTAGCATTGTACGCTTTTTCCATGTCTAAAAGCAGAAAGAAATAATTGCTTGTGAGTGAAAGTGTCACGAGTTCGTGTTTCAATCCATATGAGGTGGTCAGTGTGGTGGACCGTCCCTCTGGAAAACCACAACGATGTGGATCAATAAGGCACTTTGTTTCCAAAAAATGTATTAGTCGACGGTTTATCAATTTTTCAAAAAGCTTAGACATGCAACTTGTCAGATATATTGGCCTTGTCAGAGCTATTGGCTCGAAACAGAGGATGAATCTTGCCTAGTTTGAAGATAACAGCTACAATAGCCTCTTTCCAGGAGGTAGGAATTACGCCGGAAAACCATATGGCACTGTAGAGGGAAATGAGAGTTTCTGTGTTTCAGGAGGTAGGTCTACCAACATTTCACATACTACATGACCGGGACCTGGGGAGGACTTGTCGCAGCAGTTTAGCGACGCCCGCAACTCAGCCAAGCAAAAGGTATATTGTATTCATATTTTGTACACTTATGTTCTAGTTTCTGTCCTATTCTAGTCCTATAGCGTTGGAAACTTTCAGAAGAGTGCAACGAGATGGAGACGATGTGGGCGCCCAAGAAATTATCTTGGTCCTCCAGCGTGTCGCCCTGCATATTAGGTAAAGGAAGTGGGAGTGTTTCTCATCCATGTACCCTACTAACCCTGTTCCAGACTTTGCCTTCGTCTGTATACGAGTTGAATTCCGATAAAAACTTTTGCCAACTCTCTCTTCGATCCTGCCGGCGTGTCGTCCATCCTTGGGATTTTACATTGTTTTAATTCCTTAGGTTCTCTTGCTGTCGGAGAATACCGGAGCAACCGCCACGTTTTTTTTTCTTCTTCCGCGCTTTCCTGCATTCATCGTTGCACCAGGAAACACGTCGCTTAGAGCCTGAGCTGCTCGCTTTGGGAATACATTGAGAAGCAGCATCAATCGAAGAGTTGTGAAATACTTCACAGCATCTTCCATTGTAAGACCGGACATCTCAGCCCACGTCACGTGAATAATAGTTTGGAACCGTTCCCAATCGGCTGAGTCGAGCTTCCACCGAGGAGCCTGTGGCAGAAGGTTGTTTTGGTTCGGCGCACTTGGGATTATGGGGAAACGGTAACTTCCACAAGGCTTTTTAAGAATATTTCATTTAAAATAGGTTAAAAGAGACGGCGATAAAATCGAAAGATCTATGGAGGAGTATGAATAGTTTGCGAGATTAAAATATGGGGGCTCTTACGTATTAAAAAGACGTAGAGGAAAAAAGGAGCTCTGGAATAAAACGTCCTCGAGCGTCGCAGCGACAATTGCCCCAAATAATATTGTGTGCGTTAAGATCCCCAAGAAGCAAATCAATCAGAAGCAAATACCCAAGAAGCAAATCCTCGAGAAGCTCTGGGAAATCATCTAATAATGATTCTAGGTCCCTTTAGTGGAGCTGACGATGAGGTGGTATGTGTACCGAGGAAATGGTAGTGAGTATATTTAAAAGGACGGCTCGGATTGCAACTGCCTCAAGGGACGTTTGAAGTTTTAGATGAGTATACGCTACAGTTCTGTTTACTATAATAGCTACGCCACCAGATGACGTGACGGCATCATCGCGATCCTTTCGGAAAATGAAGTATTGACGCACAAAGTACGTTTGGATATTAGGTGTTTCTCCCGTACACACAGCGCTTTTGGATTGTATTGTAGTTCTTGTATGTCATCGAGGTCCCTAAGAAGACCTTTCATGTTCCATTGTACTATTTGTGGATCAATATTGTACATGACATGGGGCTGTGTGTACAATAAGAATGTGATCAGTGTACACGTGTATTATTCTCTCTTTCAGGAGACAGGACCACCGCCCGGCCCCGGGATGAGTTGTTTTGCTTTCTTGGCCGCGCCGTTCTGTAGACACCTGAAGTACCAACGTCGTGTCCATTGCCTCTTGCAAGGCACTCGATGCCCGCACGCCCGAGCTGGCAGTCCATGTTTGAGGCCTCGCCGGGTGAGACGAGGCCTTGAGATCTTGAAGCTCTGTTTGCAAGTTGGCGGAGTAGCGTGAACTACTGCCGCCTTGGGGTCAGGTGCCACAGCCAACAGTCCGCTCAGGACGGGCCGGGCAAGTGGTGGAGGTCGGTGCAACGCTGTCCCCTGAAGCGCAGCATCCGTAAGCTGTCCCATAGAAAGGTGCGCATCTCTTCCTGGCTTCTCTAAAAGAGATATTTTCTCTCACTTTCAAAGAAATAACGTCCTTTTCTATCTTCCACGCAACACATGACCGTGAGCATGCGGGGTGGTCCTCCCTGCAGTTGACACAGTCATCTGCAGCCTCAGATTTGTCTGACATGTGGTCTTTAGAGCCACACCTGGCACGCGTGGGTTGTCCTTTGCATGCTAGAGAGCTGGGTCCGTACTTTTGGTAGTTTCAAACATCTTCGTGGATTGGGAATACATAGGGGCGGAATCTTAGTTTCGTGTAGCCTGTTTCAATGGTCTCTGATATTCCGCTCGATACGAATGTTATTATCATGTGATTGGTTGGTTTCTATACGTTGTCACTTATTGTTTTTATTATTTGTACGTTGACGACATTTTCTTGTTTCCATCCATCAAGAAGTTCAGGTTCGGAGAGGTTCAAAAGATGTTCAGCTGAGACGACACCACGAACGGTGTTCATGGACCTACGTGGTGTGACTGTGACATGGATGCTTCCGAAAGATGTAAGGTTGGATAGGTTTTCGTACTATTTTCCGTATTTGAGCTCAAGGAGTACGACGCCACTGGCCATTTTAGTCGCCTTGACATGAGGTCCTAGTTTTTTATGAGGTTGTTGACACCAGAAATAGTGAAAAGGTTCTGGCTTCTTTGTCTGACTGCTCGCTGTAGACAACGTGGTACTTTTGCGAATGTTCATGCGCCTTGGAAAAAAGTTGCAGGGATGCTTCGGTGCGTACCCTTTTCAGGGTACGATCGGTTTTGAAAAAGAATGAATTTAACATAGCATGCGTTTATGTTTCGGCCACGGTGCCAACCGCCCACCATTGAGCCCAACAAAGCAACGCGATAGGAACTATGCGAAGACAAGTCTGCCAGCGCCAGCCGTACACCAGCGCTATAACCATGTAAGGAGCCAAGACTGGTCATCCACGCGAGGTTAATCGTTGCCGCCAGGAAACACAGAAGTAAACAGAAGTGAGGACAAGACAGAAAATATGAAAAGTGAGAGACAAGGCCGAATGTGTTGGCAGAGATAGACATGAAAAGGCGACCGCCGGTTTCCCCTGCATGGGTAAGCCCACGGGTGCCGTCTACGTGAAGCTGGGGCGATAGGGATGTGTTGCCTCTGCCGGGGACCTTAACTGTCCAAGCACCCGGCTTCAGCTCAACCCCCAGGATCCCCTTTTCCCCGGACACTGGAGAGCCACGCACGGCGCGGCGTGGAAGGGGTCGAAACCCCCCGGTTAGCTCGTGTCCGTGGTGTCGCTACACACCAAACGCCTGCTCGAGCAGACGGCCCTGCGTGGATGCCAATAACTGTGCTGAACTCTACTCTAACGATGAGAGGACCAGAGCTGGCGCGAAGCATTGTATTGATGTCCGAAAGCGGGACCCAGCCCTTAGGTTTTACACCCCGTCTCTTGGGTCTGTATAGCAAAAGTTCCATTTAGGTGGGAGAGAGGAAAGCCTCGGTATAATCTACAGAAAGTTGGAGTGTCTCCTGTACTTTGTCTTCGGTGGCACCCGTACACCAGACGGTGATGTCGTCGGCGCAAAGGGTGCCTTCTACTTACGAGAGCCTCTTGGAAAGCCCATGGAGAGCAATATTGAGTAAAAGTGGTGGCACCACTAAACGATGCGGCGTACATTTAGAGCCAACAACGAAGGGTTCTGATTGGAGAGCTGTTATGTTAATCATGACCCTTCTGCTTTTGAAAAAGGAGCCGATTAATACATGAAATTTAAGCCCCAAGCCAAAACTAGAGATACACAAAAAATTACCGACGATTACGATACTGCCTAATGCGAATTCTGAGCGCAGCTGTTTAGGCGTTTTAATTTTACGATAAGCCAGCGCGCGACTGCCTCCCTGCCCGGGTGACCGCGGACGGCAGAGCGTGGGCGCATTCGGCAACAGCCGCCGCAGACAGGCCTCCGTTCACGCAGCGCTTTATTTTCATTATAGCCAGAGACGTGATACGACGTGAAGGCGGCCGCCGTGGCCATGACGTGATTTCGCCACTGTAATATAAGACTAAGCGGAGCAGTGGGGGCTCCAGGCTTCCAGACCGCCAGGAGCGTGAACAAGTTCTATTCTAGCTCGCGCCTCGAGCTCTAGGCATGAGCTGCGCGAGAGGCATCGCGCGTTGACTAGCAAATGATGTTGATGACGAAGGGCGATGATGATGACGCTGCATATTACCCCCCCCCCCTGCTGAACTTAAGGGGGCGTATATACAAGTGTCCATAACGCGAAACGAAGGGACCTTGGGCAGTCGGGGTCTTCAACATGAAGGGACCATTGGTAGCCAATGTGTCTCTGCCGGGCGGCTCTTGGAATTGCGTAGCGGCCTAGAGCTGTAACGAGGGCAAGCTGTCGGAAGTAGCAGTAGGTGTGTAGGACATAGGCGCCGTAGCCGGACGAAGGAAAGCCACTGGGCACGGCACAAGCCCAATCGACGAAGGTTACCGTTGTGTGTACTCCGGTGAAGGTGACTCGAGCACAGAGTTGCGTGAAGCTGGGGGGCTTCAAGGAGGGTAGAGTCAAGGAATAGTTGAAGTCGTCGTCGTATCAAGCCCAAGCGCCGCGGTGTATTGTGGATGTACGCGGTGTACGGATGGGAGTAGTTCCAGTCATTGAGCAGTGCAAACCACACTGGATGGTGTCGGGGTTTCCTGCACGAGCGCGGCCATGGACGGACGCTGGCACGCAGAGAGGCTCTGGACTTGATGAATAGCGAGAACAACTGTTATCGAATCCGACGTGGAAAGTTTCCATGCTGGCACGAGCGAGGGCTGCACGCGGGGTAGGGCGTCGGTACAGCGGTAGGTGTCAAGCTTTTAGCCTCAGTGCTCCTCCGATTGTTCTTGTGCCACCGTTGCATGTGAGAACGAATATTGGGGACTACAGTAAGCTACAGTAAGCACTGTTCACGCAAGAGGGACGGGAAGGTGCGTCACCGTTAGTCGCCGAAAAACGTTGCGTAGCAGATGCAGGAGAGCGCGTGTGCGGTGTGGCAGGGTGCTTTTCTAGCTTCTTGGTTGGTAGGGGGCAAGCGGTCTGCTCTACCTGCGGCGGCCAGATGAGCGCTCCTGGAGAGTTTCGGTCATAGTTGCAGCAGCCCGCACGTTTGGCCGTGGCTGGTGAGGGGCGCGAACATCTTCTGCGGTAGAGCTTGAGGATGATGGTGATCGCTGCTGTCAAGATGCGCAGTGTCGAGAATGGTGTAAAGTCGGGTTGTCTGGACACCGTCGACGGTGATGCCTACATGATTGGGGGGATAATAGCGAGCGAGATGATGTCTGTCGCCGTGGCTGACTCCACGGCATGCGGCGAGGTAGCCGTCGTGAAGCCTGACGTGTGAGAAGCGTCGTGGGCCATGGATATCGGGGAAGACGTGCAGATATCCGGCACGCCCGAAGGACCATGGATCGACTGTTTAGAAAAAAAATTGGCCGCGTATCTGCGTGCTTCGCTGCAAATGTCGTGTAAAGACGTGTAAAGGCGCTGTGTGAGATATGGACGCCATCTGGCAATACGTCGGGAAACATGAGTGCTGTGTTGCGTGCTGGTAGTCCCGGCGCAGCAGCAGGCGAAGACCGGCAGTGACCAACGCGACCGGCGGGGACGCCAGCCAGCCCGAACACGCCGTTTGGCGCGAAGCGCTGAAGCAGAAGAAACGTCCGCACTCAACGAGTACTCTCCACACACTCTTTTATTTACACGTCGCCTGGGTAAAACAGGAATGCCAGAGCGGCGCCCACAACCGGCAGCCTGAAGGCCGCCCACAACGCTGCTTTTTCGTTCTTTAAATATTTTTTTTCACCTTCTTGGCCTTCTCAAACTAAAGTTTTTCAACACCAACCCATGGCATTCCTACAGTGCAATACAGAACCGAAACCGAAACACAACAATGAGCTCGTGCGAAGGGCACGGATGAAGGCAAATTTCACCCATTTTCAGCGCAGCTTAAGAAACTAGGTTCCTTAAAATCACGTATGTATGCATTTTCTATTAAAGGAACACGCCACCTAATACTTACCTAGTGATGTTGCACCTCAGATATGCATGATATTTACTTTTTGATCGACAACGTTCACAAGTATGAACAGCCGTACCAGTTCAAGACGGCTGGCCCTTGGGCAAGTGGTTCAACTTTGGCCGAGTGGCTGAATCGAGGGACGTGCCGACAAACAGAAAGACAGACAGACCAAAATTTCTCCGTTTAAGTATCCCAAGAAAGACTATCGTCTTTAAAAATCACAGCATATCCACGGAGTGAATGATGATGAGTGGGCGAAGCTGCGGAGGTTCATCGGTAAACCGTGAATCTTCCGTGAATTCTGCCCAGTACATCATCACCGACGTGAGATCGGGCGCGTTTATACTAAAGGTTCGATGAGTTATGACGACTTGCAGCTCACTTTAATTTTACATGTACGCTGTGAATTTTCATTGTTTAGAAAACCATTGCTTTAGAAAACATCTGGCGTCTTTCGTTAAGCAGCTGGCGTCTTTTCGTTTTGCTTTAGAAACATCTGGCGTTCTTTCGTTTTGCTTTTAGAAAACATCTGGTGTCTTTCGTTGGTTTATTTCATCAAGCAAAGGCGTTTTGAACAAAATTTTTATTGTTTAATCACGCACGGGAGAAATCTCACCAGGCACTACCTTGGAGGTAAACAATGGCTGCTAATGGGAATGGGAGACAGAAGAAGTCGGCTTTTAGCTAACACTTACACTACTACTTCTACTAACGTTTCCTACTGGAACATGCCAATGGCTGCTAATGAGGAATGAGAGACAGAAGAATTCGGCTTTTAGTTAACGCGCACGCTGCGAATTTTTTATTGTTCAACAACGCACAGGAAAAATCTCCCACCGCCACCACCTTGGAGGTCAAAGCGTAAGACTGGTTACGCACTACGACTACTACGACTACGACTACGCGGGACGAACGGGTGCCGCCTTAAGGAGCTTCGCCCCTAAAATGAACCTCTCAATGGACTGGTAGATAGCAGAAGGAACGTCCTGTACCTCGTCGGGCCCGTGGTCGGGCTCAGGAATCAATGCGCTGGTGGCCGGAAGTGAGGTCGAAGGAGGCGTAGCCGGGGGAGTTACGTGCTGGGCAAGGGACAGCCGCCGGCTAGCTGGTACCACTCGCGGCGTAGGAGGGGAAGCCTGAAACTGGCGGCTTACCGGAAGCGGGTGGTAGGCTTTCCCGCAGCAGAGGTCGTCATATGGCTGCGGGCTGGAGTTGGATGCGGCAGCGAGATGACGCAGCACCACCGGGATGGCGTCGAGCAGGATGTCGTGCATCAGCGGTTGTGCGGTGATGTCAAGCAGCGGGAGAATGCCATCAAACTGCATGAACGACACTCGGTGGTAGACCGGGTGGACGGCGGCGCTAGTGGGCAGTCACGGAAGCATGCCAGTGGGCCACTCGTGGATGGGCGTGCTCGTACGTGTCACCAATGTAGCGAGAAAAGTCATACGATGGCAAGGCGACCGACGTGGCCGTGCCGTTGTCTCGCCACTTTATTACAAGGCTAAGTGTAGCGGCGGCGACTGCAGTCGACTAGACCGCCAGGAGCGTGAGGGCGTTGTACTCTGGCTCGCACCTCGAGCTCTAGGCATGAGCTGCGCGAGAGGCGCGGCGCGGTTATGCCGACAAGGGCGACGTGGCTAAACGCAGGCACGGGCGCCTAAGAGCTGCGCTCTAAAAACAAAGCCCAAGCAACACTCGCTGTACAATGACGGCGGAGCCCCGCCACGGTGGTATAGTGGTTATGGCGTTCGACTGCTGACCCGAAGGTCGCGGGATCGGATCTCGGCCGCGGCGGCTGCATTTTCGATAGAGGCGAAAATGTTTGAGGCCTTTGTACTTAAATTAGGAGCACGTTGAAGAACCCCAGGTGGACGAAATTTCCGGAGCCCTCCACTTCGGCGTCTCTCATAATCAAAATCGTGGTATTGGGACGTTAAACCCCAGAAAAAAAAGACGGCGGCGATCGCAGTCGTCACCATCAGTAAGTTAATCGCCGACACAACGCATCATATTTAGTACGTGAGTGGTGGATCATTCGAATGTTATCGCTATTTGTCGCGTTAGCTTGGAAATAAACTCGACTAATCGTTGCGTACGCGCAGTCTTATTGGAATAGCCTAAAATAATCAAGAAGTTTCCCTAGAAATGCGTCATGGCTTGCACCGAGTGATGATAATAGCTTTCGTTTTTGTGGATGAAACCCGCTCACATAATATAAAGAGCAAAGCGCGTGCGGCAGTATAAAAAAGGCTACCTTACCTGGGGTGCTTTGCAGGATGGCCCGAGTTTGGCGAAACTCGGGATCTTTCCGAGCTGTCGCGACACCCCCTTTTGAACGAGCTAACAGTACGAGAAGGTGAAATCCATCCCTCAGTGCGCACTCCGTTTCATTGGTTACGATGCAAGACGGCGTCACGTGAAAAGCGGTCGAGAAGGTTGGGTGGTGTCGTCAAACTTCTTTCATTTGTTTGTCGTTCCACTGAGTGCAGAAGTGCATCCATACAAGAAAAGTGGCAGAAAGCTCTACTAACTGTATTTTTTATGTTTGCGCGGGCCGTTTGAATTCATTTTCAAGTGTTTAATATCTGCACTTAATATCCTTTAGAATAGTGGTCTAGTGGTTATGGCGCTCGACTGCTGACCCGAAGGTCGCGGGATTGAATCCCGGCCGCGGCGGCTGCATTTTCGATGGAGGCGAAAATGTTTGAGGCCCGTGTACTTGGATTTACGTGCACGTTAAAAAACCCCAGGTGGTCGAAATTTCCGGAGCCCTCCACTACGGCGTCTCTCATAATCATATCGTGGTTTTGGGACGTTAAACCCCAGATATTATTATCCTTTGGAATAATCAGCACCGTGGCCTCTGAGATTAGTTCCGACCGAGCGACTTGCAACACCGCGGCTTGAGCTAACCGCCGAGGCCACGTGTATAATCATCATGGGCGGTACATTCTAGCGCGTTGCTCGGCTGGCGCGCGCCCTCTTCGTTCTCTTCTTCACTGTCTGCTGGCTCCCAGAGCACGTGCGCCCGGCTGATTAGCTAATTGGTTGGGCGGCACGAAGCTGATTAAGCCACTTCATACTAAGGCCGTGCTAACTAAGCCACGTCTTACTAAGACCATGCTAATGAAGCCGTGTAAAGCTAACAAGCTAAATATGATCGCGCTAATTAGAAGTGTGTAATTAAAACCAAGATAATCAGGACCTTACAAACCGACATCGATTTAATTAGGATCGTGCTAATTAGGATTATGCTAATGACCTATGTACTATTCAGGACCTCGCGAATTAAACCTAAGTAATTAATGCCGTGGTGATTAAAATATTAACAACTAACTGTAATCAACGCGACGCTAATAAGGAGCGTACAATTAAAACCAAGATAATTAGGTTCTTGCTCACTGAGATAGTGTTAATTAGGATTGTGCTAATTAGTTCAGTACTATTCAGGACTTTGCTAATTAAACCTGAGTAATGAATGCCGTGTTAATTAAAACAGTAACAATTAAGAAATGACTATTCAATATATGTTAGTTAAGACCTACCTCATCAATAGCACGAATATTGAGACCGAACTGACACGGTCATTACTCCGAAGCAGACCAAGCATACTGAGTAGACGAGCCACGTAAAAAGCTGGAAGAAGCTAGGTGATCACAAGCTCCTCCGATGGCCACAGCCTTGCACAAGTAGTGCAAGGTGACCAAATTATTTTATATGCAAGGAAGCTGCTGAGTAGCGTCCACCGCACGGAACACTTGACAAGCACACCGGCACTATGACAGTCACGAGTTGAACTGGGGCCATTTCAGAATCAACGAGTTTGTGCCCGAGTTCGCGCGTCAAACAATTTGATTGACAAACGCCCGCGGCGAAGAGCGGGTCCACCCACCGCGTTTGTTCTTGCCAAGGAGCAGTGCTCCCGCCGCAACGCCAGCGAGCGGCACGATTCCTCTAAGATTAATCGCACAGGCTATGCACACACGCACGATAAACTAAAGGTTATATCATCACGTGGCTACGATGTTTCGAATTCAATTTCACCGCTCTCACGACGTACCACTCACAGCCATGAAGCAAGCGCCCCTGGTGGGATTTGCGGCGAGAAATGTTGCTATTTGCTTGTTTGTGGAGACATTGTTTCTACCGATTCGTTACTACACAAAAATCTTCAGACGTGTAATGTAAGTATAGTAGTAACCTGTTCATTTTTTTATCTGTAATAATCCAGAGAAGCGAAACGAGCTGCACCAGAGTGCTGCGTGTGCGCCCTTGTTGCCATCGAGAGTAGAAATTTCCAAGCTGCAGGTGGAACAGAAAAATTTTCCGAAAGAGGACAAACGCCCACGAACACGCCCGTGGGAGGCGCAATGATCAGTTGGCAAAAAGATAGCGGGACAATCACGCCGACGTCGCTGCACTGTCAAAATGTTGACTGAGTGGCGGCGCTGACGCGTTCGCGCGCGGTGTTGCTTTGAAAACCGCTGCAAATGGCGCACATGCGTTTGTGACGCCATGCTCGTTCTTGTAGCCGTTTTTATCAACGCTGCTATCGCCTGTTCAGCACTGTCTTCCTGTCATGTCCACCGTAATGAGAGCTCGGAGCAAACTCGTTTGCCCGAGAAGCTCGGGCCATCCTGCATAGCATCCCTGGACTTCTATGCTGTAATATGGTTGATGACATAAATAGGGAGTGTGAATTATATGAATTGTGCATTCTAATACAGCCTCTGACAATGTATAGCCTCCTCACATTGCTTACCAAATAGGATTTGAAATTGATTCAACCCGCCACAGCAATCGCCAGAGAAGGTGCTAATTACCACTATGTAAGCGAACGGTGCTTTTACTATTACTCTTTTCGCATGCACGCCTGTATCAAAACAAAATGTTTCACTGAAAAAAATCAACTTTGATGTCACAAAAAATTATATTGTGCATAAATATAATGTTGCTTTTACCGTCTTATTCTGTGTTTGGCAGTGACGCCAACAAACAGCTTAACACGTCAAACATGATTTTGTAAGTTTATTTTACATGAGCAATTAATTTTTCGCGCAAAATTGAAAGAAGTAGTCGAGCTTACCATTGTCTTCAAAAGGCACGTCTTTTTCGCCGCCAACCCATTCTTTGTATATTCTGGTCACATATATAAAGAAAACAAAATTTATTACTTCACACATTTTGGAACACAAGTATGTTTAATGCAATTTATTTACGCGTCCATCTTGTTATTAGTTTACCCGTTCATTCATAATAGTAATACGGTGTATTGTTGAGGTATTACGTCCCAAAATAACAACATGATTATAAGCGACGCGGTAATGGAGAGCTCTTGAAATTCAGTGCATCTGTTGCTCTTTAGCAAGCGCCTATATCTAAGTACACGGGCCTCAAGCGCTTCGCCTCTACTGAAATGCGCCTGCTCCGGCCGGAATTAGATCCCGCTACCTTCGGGTAAGTAGTCGAGCAGTATAACAACTAGACCACCATGGCAGCTTCACCCATTCATTCATTCATTCATTCATTCATTCATTCATTCATTCATTCATTCATTCATTCAACGACCTGTGCTCAAGGAGAACATAAGCTAAAACGGCACGACGCAGTCCAGCATACAGAAACGTTAAACAAAGCATTTTCAATGCAATAGCAATGAGGCTACGAAAATGTAATTTTGACCGCTCACAAAATTTTAATGCAAGGGTACCTCAATATGATGGCCAACCTTAAAAGGCGACTTCAGCAGCCAATTCTTATCGACTACATACGACAGCTTCAAAGAAAGCTCTGGTGGAAATACGAAAGTAGAGTAACAGCGCTATATGGCCGAGCATGGGTCATTCCGCAAAGCGTCTTTCTCCTAAGACCCTAAATGAGTAACGCCAGCAAGACATAGCGTTCTCCTGAAGGCCAGCTGGATGACCCGGCAGCAGGCACAAAACTCGTGACCATGAACCGAGCCCTTTCTATCCCCATACTATGGGAAAGACATAACGCAGAATCGGCTGCACATCCCTGTTCCAAATAGCAGTGCCATAGCACACAACGCCCTTAGTTCTCACTCGCCATGGCGGAGGAATTAAGCAGGGGCCAGCACACCTGAGTATCTGCAGGTGCGCTGGTGATCTGAGAGCCACCAGCCTGCAGGTGCGCGTTAGAACGCGAGCCACGAGCGATAATGGGTTACAGTGGCGTACCAACTTGTTCGTGAGTGGGGGGGGGGAAGTGGCAAGCCTCCCCCACTCCATCGGTCGCATCCATATATATATATATATATATATATTCAAGAAGTCACGATTTGCAGCACAGCAGCTGACAATCCTAGGCTACGTCTTGTCCAAGGACGGAAACCTTCCCGATCCGGCCAAGCTTAGGGCCGTGGCCGAATTTCCCAAACCTACGTTCGTCAAAGGACTGCGTAGATTAGTAGGACTGTGCTCATACTTTCGATGCTTCATACGCAACTTTGCCACCATCATATCGTCATTGACGAAGCTCCTTGGGAGTAACGGGCCCCTACATTCGTGGTCGTCCGAATGCGACGACGCCTTCGCAAAGCTCCGTCGTTTGTTGACGTCTCCTCCCATGCTACGCCACTACGACCCTACGGCCCCAACCGAGGTACACACGGACGCCAGCGGTGTAGGCCTCGGGGCTGTTCTTGCGCAGCGCAAACCAGGGTTCCCCGAATATGTCGTCGCGTACGCAAGTACGCTTACTAGAGCCGAGAACAATTACACCATCACGGAAAAAGAGTGCCTGGCGATCATCTGGGCCCTTACAAAATTATAAGCGACCATACAATATATATATATATATATATATATATATATATATATATAATTATGTCGATCGCGGCCTGCCCACTGGTAGGAATTTGTATCATTCAATGGAGTTTCGTATTTAGTGTCTTAAAACTGTTCACTAATAATAACGTTTTAATGTGGGTAGCAATGAGTGCACCTTTCCTTTTCATTAATTAGTACCATATTTTCTTGCACATATTCAGGTGTATGTATAATATGTTATTCCTTGTTTCCTCCTAGTCAAAACAGTGTTTTTCGAGCATTTTAATATTATTATTATTATTATTATTATTATTATTATTATTATTATTATTATTATTATTATTATTATGTTACTATTATACTACCATTGTTGTTCACTTATCAACCACGAGTTTTCTTTAAAGAAAGTACGACGTTGTGGTATTAGAGGTGTAGTGCATTCTTTCCGTTAATCGAATTTGTATTTGCAACATCGCTTGGAGGGCCTTCCGGCCCCTCGAAGTAAATACGCCTATGCTAATGACGTTAGCATTACTTTCGCTAGTAAAATGTGGGCGATCATAACGTTAAACTACCCGGAAATGTCTCCTTCCGCATTCGTCATTTGCTGTTTGACTGGTCGAAATTGTCTCGGTCAGGCGCAAAACACCTAACGCGATGCAACAAATGACGCGAAAATGATTGCTCTCATGGTGTCCGCTTATGCACGACTACGTGAAGGATAGGAGAACACACTATTTTTCGCCATTGGTTCATCACCGTTCGTCAAAAAAATATTTGTGTCCCATAAAATCACCTGATTGTTACGCGACGTCACAAATCTGTGAAATTGCGCGGTGTTAAAATGACGTATGCACACTAAAAAGCCCCTTACTATGCGGAACAACACATATACTATTTCGGAATAGCAGGAAAGTGTCTTATTCCGAACGTAATTCAAGAAGGCTGCCGGCCGAACACCCATGCAGAGGCTAATTATAGCAGCTGGCGAGTTGGATTCAAATGAGTATATAAAATATTTTCAGTTGTGTAAGGATGTTGAGCTCTTCGTGCCCGTATACAACTCTGTGAACTCCTATTGGATGTGAGAGAGGAAGAGAAAGAAATGAACATCGCTGCTCGTGTGTGCTTCTTTGCCGTGCGAGTTGTATGTTCTGCTGTACAAGTCAATTCAAGATGAATGAAGACCAACTAGCCCAGCTGTCAATTCATTATCCTTTGTCCAGAAAACCATGGACGATGACCACCTCCCTACAGTCTGGTAGAACAAGTTGCGGGGCAAGCTTGAAAGCTGGGCTTCCCAATGTGATCGAGTCCACAGCTTTATTAGTCCCCTTGTTGCAAGCCGCCGCACTCGCTGCAAGCTACCATGTTGTCACGTGGTTATGATGTTGAAGAAGGTTGCAGCAAGACTGGGAAACACGGAACTCTTTGTGTCGGCGAACTTGTACCCCGTAAACGGACTCACAATACAAGCGATACACGCTGTGCACTGATAGCGGCGAGAGGATTGATCGGCCGTCGAGTAAGCTCATCATCGCTGGAACGCGCCGTCCTTTATATACGTCATCAAACCTTCCAGCGTTATCGCTGGTGCTCGCGCAAGCTCTCGAATAAGCTTGACTCTTCGCGTTCTGCGGGGGTGCCAGGGTGCGGAGCCAGGCCACACCGTCCCCCCCCCCCCTAAATATTTTTGCCATGGCATACACAGCACAAAATGACGCTCGAGCGCATCTGCATGCACGACCCCTACTTCACATCAAGGAGGTGTGTGTCCCCCCCCCCTTTAAAAAAATTTCTGGTTACGCCCCTGCCACAGAGGGGTTCCAGTTAAACCACTGACAGCCACAGACACGACACGAATGTCCGAAATCAGAAACTTGCGCTGAAACGAAGCGTTCGCACTTCTCGTAAATCTACGGGCAGGTCGTCGTTGGCGTAAGCCTCCCATCGCTTCGGGGTCTTCTTGCAGCCACAGTTGACTTTCCCGTTACCTAGTATTCTCTTGTACGTACTTGGCGTCTTCGGCTAGCCGCCATCGCTTCGCAGACTTTTGTTGTTGGACTAACGGTTGCCTTCGTCATTTTTATTGAACCAGTGGTGAGCAGTGGGATTTACCCCATTTCTGTGGCACATTTGTAGCGGGAACTGTTGCCTTCTTCATTTTTAGTGGACCAGTGGTGTGTAGCAGGATTTACCCAATTTCTGTGGCACATACCCGTTTATGCTGACGATACTTTTCTGGTAGGCCGCGCAGTAGCAGATACCCGTTAGGATGATGCATTTTAAGTGGACCAGTTGTGAGCAGTGGGATTCCCCTTTACGAGGATGATAGTTTTCTGCTATCGACTCACATGGAACGGTTTGCTAGACAACTTCGCTGTTAATATGTCGCAGCGCCTTACATGTAAATGTGTACACAGATGAACATTTGGTGGGACCTATGACGTATGGCCGTAAAAATATGGTCTCGACACACCGCGCTGCGTTTCTCCTGCGCAGTCGCAGCGCCGCGTCGTAACTTCATGTGAATGACGAACGAGAGTTTCCTGAACATACCGTAAATGGCACGAAGATGGAAACATAAAAAAGAGCCGCAGGAAAGAGACAAAAGAGCGGCAAACTACCAACTGTGTATTGCCAGCGCAGGCTGAAAAACAGGTAAACTTCCACATGCGCGGTGGCGTGGAAAAGTTGCCCCAAACATTACATCACGTGAGCAGTTCATTAAAGAAGGACAACTCAGATTGAAAGAGAACAATGGACGTTTCACTGACACAAGCGGACCCGTTACTTCTAATATGATACGCCTCTAGTAATTTCCTTGCTGTTTTATCTTTGCTTTTGGCGATAATTCAAGCTTGCGCAAGACGTCCCACACACGAGCATGACCTGCCATGCGCGGGAAGGTGCGCACCATCACTCTTACCAATGCTGTCGACATGCTCCGTGAGGCGGTCGTTGATACACCGTCCCGTGTGACCAATGGAAGTCTTGCCACAGGTCAGGGGAATTTCATATACAACACCTTCGGCACAACGCCTGAAAGGTTTCACGTGTCTCTTTTGGCAACCCTTGATGCTTAGCACGAGATATTCGTCGGCCCAAGTGCGCCAATTTACTCGGAGCGGAAAACACAAGAGGGATTGCGAACCTAGCGGCCACCTTCTTGAGGTTGTGGCTCAACTTGTGCAAGTACAGCACCACCTGTGGTTTGGCGCGCTCCCGTGCTCTCGAGTGCTCTTCCTGAGTGCTGAAGTTCAGCTTCCGTAGCACAGATTCGGCAACGGCATGCAAGTCCGCCCGAGGAAAGCCAGCCTTTTCGAGTCTGCCAATCTGATTACACAGGCTGGTCTGCATCATGTGCGGCCACGATCTGCGCAGCGCGGATTGAAGGCAATGCTGAGCAATACTACGTTTTATAGTCTTAGAATGCGCAGAATCAAATGGCAAAAGCTGTTTTTTACTGCGAGGCATGTAAGCACGACAACCATGATCGCTTTTCACGGCCAGGTTAATGTCTAAAAACTGCAAAGCATTGTCGGTTGGAAGCTCATGAAGTTTGAAGTTTGTTTGACGTTTGAAGTTTATTGAAACACCATGAAAATACAAGTGACATGGTTCATAAGTATTACAGAAGGAGGTCCCTAGGTAAACACTGTCAGGGTGACCTCCTAGCTATATTGTATTTATTAAATACAGGGCAGGCAAGTGGCGAGCAGAAGAAAAGCATATTGGAAGCACGAAATAAAAAAACGCAGAAAAGCAGAAAAAAGAAAACAAAACGACAGATCATGCAACAGGAAAGATAATGCAAAAGCATGAAATGCAACAATAGCACAGAAACCAATGCAATAATACACATTAAGACAAATCGACGCTAATTCTAAGTTAACAAGGCGTAAAACAATCCGCACAACTCAAAAAGACAGCAAAACGCAATTCTTATAGAAAATGACAAAGAGAAATGAAAATGAAAGAAAGAAGAACAAATATGAGTTAAGGAAACCAGAAAGGTGGTACCATGATATGTTAGCAAAGATGTTGAAATAAATGTTTCTTTAATTGTGCTTTAAATGACGTTATAATGTGGCAACCTTTAATGGACGTAGGCAGTAAGTTCCAAAGGTATATACCAGAAAACAACGCTGTCTATTTACCACAGTTTCAGTGAACCACCGGCAGCAGTAAGCTATGTTGTAAGCAGAATCTGGTCAAATTTGCATTTATTATATAACGGGATGGAATAGTGTTTAATTCAATATCATGCTGACTCGCGCGAAATATGAGTATACCTAGTTTCAGAGATATGGAATGATGGATGGGGAGAATGCTGAGATTACCGTAGATAGGCGTAGCGGAGTCTTTCCAGTGACTAAAGGTTATACTCCTTATAGCTTTATTCTGTAAATGAGCAATCTTGGATAGATGAATCCTATAGGTGTTTCCCCAGGAAGAGGGAAAGTATGTTAGGCTACTATGAATGAAGGCAATGTATAATGAGCGAAGAATGTGCAATGGGAAGTATGTGCGGGTTTTATTCAGAACTCGAATTCCAAAAGAAATTTTGGACGAGATAGCGGCAATGTGCTTATCAAACTTTAGGTGAGAATCAATGGTAACACCAAGAAACGTGGTTGCACCAGAGGGATGAATGACAAGCGCGTCTATGGTTAGGTGTGGCATGAATGGTATGGTTATACGTGAGGAGTGAAATAGCATGAAGGTAGTTTTAAGTGGGTTAATTACAAGCTGATTTTTACGGCACCACTGTACAATAATGGCCGCATCTTTATTTAAGTCCCTAAGTAAGTTATCTAAATCACTATGAGAGGAAAATATGGTGGTGTCATCGGCGTATAGAGTACATCTAGATGAATTAAGACATTTGGGTAAGTCATATTTGTACAATAAAAAAAGCAGGGGTCCTATTATTGAGCCTTGAGGAACACATTGATTTATGGTATTAGAGTTAGAATAAGAATCGCCGACTAAAACAAGCTGATACCTGTTTAACAGGTAATTTACGTATCAGCGTTAGCTTCGGACCACAAATACCATAAGAGTCTAATTTTGTAAAAAGGATGGCTTGAATAATAGTGTCAACCCCTTTTGAAATATCTGCAAATACGGCTCCGGCGAAGAAGCCTATGTTGATGGAATGTTTAAGGTAATCTGTGAATTCGATTAGTGCGAGTTCTGAAGAAACGTTGGGCCTGAAAGGTGTCAAAAGACTAAACTTGTTCAGATAATTTGTCAGTCGAGTAACCAGCAGTTTCTGGATAACTTTGCTTAAAAAAGGAAGAATAGTTATCGCACGATAGTTATTGATTAGAGTGCGGTCACCTTTTTAAACACTGCAACTACTTTGCCTTTTTTTAGTTCCTCGGGAAAAGCACCATTCTTAAACATTATATTAATTACATTGGCCAGAGGAATGGAAGTCTCCGAGGCAATGAGTTTTATTCTAAAGGGATGAATGTTATCTAGGCTTGCACCTGTGCGCTTTAGTTGCTCAACTACTTGAGTGATTTCGTGCGGGGAGCAGGGCTTAAATAAAAAGAATGCGAGCATCAAGGGTTAATCCTTTGGCATTGAAGGTTAATCATTTGGCGTTTGTGTTAAAGGCATTTAAAATGAAGTCCACCATTACATGGTAAGGCACTGGGCACGTCTTGTCTAAAACAATTAAAACATCGTCAACATATCTGAAAACACAAAAAGAATGTGATGAATTAGAACCACGTTTCTTGGTGTTACCATTGATACTCACCTAAAGTTTTATAAGCACATTGCCGCTATCTCGTCCAAAATTTCTTTTGGAATTCGAGTTCTGATTAAAACCCACACATACTTCCCTTTCCACATTCTTCACTCATTATACTTCGCATTTATTCATAGTCGCCTTACATACTGTTCTTCTTCCTGGGGAAACACCTGTAGGATTCATATATTCAAGATTGCTCATTTACAGAATAAAGCGATAAGGATTATAACCGTTAGTCACTGGAAAAACTCCGCAACGCCTATCTACGGTAATCTCGGCATTCTCCCCATCCATCATTTCATATCTCTGAAAGTAGGTATGCTCATATTTCGCGCGTGTCAGCATGATAGGCAATCAAACAGTATTCCATCCCGTTATCTAATAAATGAAAATTTGACTGATTCGGCTTACAACGTAGCTTACTGTTGCCGGCGGTTCACTCAAACTATGGTAAACAGACGCGTTGTTTTCTGGTATTTACCTTTGGAACTTACTACCTACGTTCATTAAAAGTTGCCACATTATAACATTATTTAAAGCACAATTAAAGAAACATTTATTTCAACATCTTTGCTAAAATATCATGGTACCACCTTTCTGGTTTCCTTCTCATATTTGTTTTTCTTTCTTTCATTTTCATTTCACTTTGTCATTTTCTATAAGAATTGCATTTTTGCTTTCTTTTTCAGTTGTGTGGATTGTTTTACGCCTTGTTAACTTGGAATTAGCGTCGATTTGTCTTAATGTGTATTATTGTATTGGTTTCTGTACTATTGTTGCATTTCATGCTTTTGCATTGTCTTTCGTGTTCTTTTTTCTTTTGTTTTCTTTTTTACTGTTTTTTGTGTTTTTATTTTTGTTATTGTTTTTTTTTCGATTTCGTGCTTCCAATATGCTTTTCTTTTGCTCGCTACTTGCCTTCCCTGTATTTATTAAATACAATATAGCTAGGAGGTCCCCCTGACACTGTTTACTTCGGGGCCTCCTTATGTAATACCTATGAACCATGTTACTTGTATTTTCATAATCTTTCAATAAACTTCAAACTTCAAACAAACTTCAAACTTCACGAGCTTCCAACCGACAATGCTTTGCAGTTTTTAGACATTAACGTGGCCGTGAAAAGCGATCATGTTTGTCATGCTTGCATGCCTCGCAGTAAAATGAGCTTTTGCCATTTGATGATGCGCATTCTAAGACTGTAAAACATAGTATTGCTCAGCATTGCCTCCATTCCGCGCTGCGCAGATCGTGGCTGCACATGATGCAGACCAGCCTATGTAATCAGATTGGAAGAGCACTCGAGAGAACAGAAGCGCGCCAAACCACAAGTGGTGCCGTACTTGCACAAATTGAGCCACAACCTCAAGAAGGTGGCCGCTAGGCTCCCAACCACTCTTGTGTTTTCCGCTCCGAATAAACTGGCGCACTTGGGCTGAAGAATATCTCGTGCTAAGCAATGGTGCCAAAAGAGGCACGTGAAACCTTTAAGGCGTTGTGCCGAAGGTGTTGTATATGAAATTCCCCTGAGCTGTGGAAAAGACTTCCATTGGTCACACGGGACAGTGTATCAACGACCGCCTCAGGGAGCATGTCAACATCATTGGTAAGAGTGATGGTGCGCACCTTCCGCGCATGGCAGGTCGTGCTCCTGTGTGGCACGTTTTGCGAAACTTGGATTATCGGCAAAAGCAAAGATAAAACAGCAACGAAATTACTAGACGCGTATCAAATTAGAAGTAACGTGTCCGGTTGTGTCAGTGACACAGTAATTGTTGTCTTTCAATCTGAGTTGTCCTTCTTTAATGAACTGCTCACATGATGTCATGTTTGGGGTACCTTTTCCATGCCACTGTGCATGTCTGGTAGTTTAGCTGTTTTTGAGCCTGCGCTGGCAATAGAGAGTTTTAGTGCTGGGTTTCCGCGGGCTTGGGGGCGCGCGGGCCCTTGCGCTCTTTTGTATTCTCGGCAGATGCGGCTGGGATACAAAGGAACGCAAGAGCGTGCGTACGCAGGTTGCTTGGGGTCCCCAGTGCTAAAACTCTCTAATAAACGGTTGGTAGTTTGGCGCTCTTCTGTCTCTTTCCTCCGGCCCTTTTTCATGTTTCTAGCTTCGCGCCAGTTACGATATGTTCAGCAAACTAAGGCACCAACTCGCCCAAAAACAAGTTCTTCTAGACGAACGAGAGGTCTGTAGGCCTACTGGATATAATATTTTACTTTGACAATCGGAAGAAACGAGCGCAGGATTGTTTTTAGTGATTATTAAACTGCTGGCTCTGCCGCGTTTGCGAAACGCGTTGCGATGGTCGGCAGTGGGCCGTGGATCTTCGGATTCTTTCGCGCATTGCATACTGGAGCGGCCCACTGTTCGTCTGCAGTAGTGTTTCATGTTGTGCAGTTTAAATGCATCGTAAGAGCCAGCGGCGGCTTACTTCAGGTGTGCCTTGCACAACCAGGGAATTGACCTCAATTGCAGTCCCGCCTCCCAGAGGCTCGCAAGAAGTGTGCTCCTCGCTCGTCGAGACGGGAGGCGCATGCTCGATAACTGTCGCTCGTGTAGCGAAGCCTTGCAACTTGGTATTAGGTTGCGCTCTCCAGCATCTTCTTTTGGGTCGTCGTCTTGGGCTTCTCCTGAATGGACGCAGCTCGCGCTGAGAGTCCGTGTTTGGCCTTGACTGTCGCCATTACGTATTGTCGCTGAGTGCCGGCAAATAAACACCTTAACAAATTGGTGGAGCGCGCTGCGCACCCATTCCATGCCCCTGGAGCTTCCATGCCGTACCCTACCATCTACCATCCCTTAAGACGCCACCCAGCAAAGGCCTCCTCCTGCAACGACCAGTCGCTCGCAATTTATGAGCGCGTCAGCGTGCCCAATAAATGGACGAGTCAGGGAAGTTGAGCGACTTGGCATTCTACCTCGCGAGAGTAGCAGGCTTGTGGTACAACAACCACGTGTCCGATTTTGCGACTTTGTCCGATTTCAAGACCGCCATCATCAACGTTTTTTCCACCCTGCAATTTGTAAGCTCCAAGCAGAACAGCGCTTCCGCGAACGAGATCAGCAGGCCGGTAAATCTTTCACAAGTTATATCGAAGACGTGTTCGGCTTGTGTAAAAAAGTGAACAAAACATATCTGACTATATCCGGAATGTAAAAAAACGCATTCACGCATGGCGATGCCTTCACAATGCAGCTCGCCAAAAACCCTGGCACAATGGCCGAGGTCATAACGCTGTGTCAGAGCTACGAGAAGCTCCGCCGACAGCCTTCGATGACCCGTCGCTCTCCATCACGCAACGCAGTGCTTGCCGGGTTGGCGACAATATCTGAGGAGGCCGCGTTGCTGGCAGAAGTCAAGTCATTCGTGCGCGAGAAAATCGAACGCTAGTTCTCTCTCCTGGCCTCTGCCCACCCGACACACGTTCAACAGTCGTCGACCACCCTTCTTGATTTCTTCAGCCGAGCAATTGAGCAGGAAATTGCGGAGGTCATGCCTGAGTACCACCAGCAACCTCCGGCTTCTGCGCCCCACAGTTACGCTCAAGGTGTCGCCAGGACGCCCCAAGTAATTCCTGCGGCTGCCCCAATGAGTTACGCCGAAGCCGCCGCTAGACCTCCGTCCTTCGAAGCAGGTGTGCCGGCTAAGTATGCTGACGTCATCCCTAGGCCCCGACTGCAGACCGCCATGCAGTCATTTCAGGAGCGGCCCCGACAATCGCGTCGTGCGACATGGGTGGGACCTGCCCCGGCGAACCGATGGCGGACACCTGACAACCGGCCCATCTGCTTTGCATGCGGTTACGCTGGTAACGTGGCACGTTATTACCATCGCGCGCAGCGACCTCGAGTAGCGTCACCTGTCACCAGCCTGTCCAGCCGTGCATTCTACGACCCACCTCTGCCTATGTCCCTGACGTCACGCCCAGCTCCATCTACTCGCCGCTCTCCGTCTCCACGACGTCGCTCACAGTAACCCATGCGGCCAAGTTCTGTCGCACGAGAGCAGGAATACTAGTCGTCGCAGTCCACGAGGCAAGGGATGCGACACTATTGAACTGTGAAAGCCGTCAGCGAAGTCCATCGAATGTATTAGACGTGCTTGTGGACGGTGTTCGCGCATCTGCCCTTATCGACACTGCAGCCGGCGTATTCGTTATGGACACAAAACTTTGCCGCTTACTCCGAAAAGTGATGACCCCACTTTCTGGGATGTCCCTCTGTACCGCCAGCTCCCAGAGTATTCATCCTACAACAGTATGCACTGCTCGCATCGCCATTCAGGACGTTCTGTATGACGTCGAGTTCATCATAATTGCTGCATGCTCTCACGACGTCATCCTGGGATGGGATTTCCTCTTTCGCCACGACACCGTTATTTATTGCGCACAAGCCGAAATCGAACTCTCACCGTTCTTAGATTTGACGCCGGCAGACAGTCCATCGGCATTGAGGAAGGCCCTCGTGATAGACGATATGAAAGAGCCTCCAAACTCGTCGACGGCTGTGTCGGTCTACTGCGCCGGTCTCTCCGACGCCATTGCACTACTTTCACCATCTGACCGCATTTGCACTAAGAAAGGGTTACTGGTACCTATCGCGACAGTGCAAGTCACTCAGGGCAGCGCTGCTATTTTTGTTACCAACCTATCCCCGTACAATGTTGCGTTGGTTCGAGGGGAATGGCTCTGCAGAGTGGAACCCCTCGAAGATACAAGTTCTGGACGCACACGATGACTCGCACTGTATGAGTTCCCGTACCATCAGTGCTGTTTCCACGTCTCATTCGTCACCTGCTGATGTATTTGGTCCCTCCATTGCTGACAAATTTACGCCGGCCCAGCGTTCTCAGCTTCTGTGCCTGTTAGAAGAATTTCATTCTTCTTTCAATGTCGGGCGAAATTCTCTCGGCTGCACGTCCGCTGTTAAGCATCGCATCAACACTGGCGCCCAACCACCACTGCGGCAAAGTACATATCGCGTGTCTTCTGCAGATCGTCGGGTAATTAATGAGCAAGTCGACGATATGATTTGACGCGATGTAAATCGGCCCTCGGAAAGCCCATGGGCATCTTCTGTTCTCATTGCGAAGAAGGATGGTTCTGTGCGGCTCTGTGTGGACCACCGACGACTCAACAGGATCACCCGCAAAGATGTTTATCCACTGCCGGGAGGGAATCAACGACGCGATTGACAGCATCCAAGGAGCAGAATTCTTTTCATCTCTGGATTTGCGCTGGTGGTACTGACAAGTACCCATGGCTGATGACGCTCGACCGAAGACAGCCTTTGTCACGCCGACGGCTTGTACGAGCTTAACGTCATGCCGTTTGATCTGTGTAATGCGCCCGCGACCTTCGAGCGCATGATGGACACCACTATGCGCAACGTGAAATGGCACACGTGCGTGTGTTACCTGGACGACGTAGTCGTTTTCGCTCCAGACTTACCCACGCATCTCCAACGTCTGCGGCATGGTTTGACACTTTTGAGCAACGCCGGCGTCCAACTGAATCTGAAGAAGTACCGATTTGCAGCACGGCAGCTGTGTTCGTAGGACTGTGTTCGTACATTAGACGCTTCACACAGAACTTTGTCACCATTATATTGCCGCTGACCAAGCTCCTTAGAAGTAACGGGCTCCTAAATTCGTGGCCATGCGAAGGCGACGACGCGTCCGCAAATCTCCTTCGTTTGTTGACGTCTCCTCCCATACTACGCCACTACGACTCTACGGCCCCAACGGAGGTACACACGGACGCCAGCGGTGTAGGCATACGGAAACCGTACGCTTACTAGAGCCGAGACCAATGACACCGACACGGAAAAAGAGTGCCTGGCGATCATCTGGACCTTTGCAAAGTTCCGACTTTATTTGCATGGTCGCCCATTTGATGTTGTCACCGAGCATCATCATGCACTAGGCTGGCTGTCGTCATCGAAGGATCCCTAAGGCCATTTCGCCCTCTGGGCACTTCGCCTGCAAGACTACGACATCCGCGTGCTGTACCGCAACGGACGCCAGCATTCTGACGCCAACGCCCTCTCGCTCCCCCTTGCCTGACGACAATGCCCCCTGCACAGTATCTTACGTTGCTGTTCCTTCCATCGAAATTCACACTATCGCTAACTTACAGCGCAAGGATAAATGGATCGCCTCGCTGATACTTACTCACTGATCCGTCGGCAACACCATCCTCTCGCGCGTTGCGTCGTCAAGCCCACCATTTCGCCATTCCTGACGACCTACTGCAGCGACGCAATTACAGGGCCACTAGTGGCTACTAGTGATACCCCGCAGTCTGCGTTACGAAATATGCGAGTCGTTCCACTGTGATCCGCAATGCGCGCACTCTGGGGTATCCAAAACATACTACAGCATTCGACAACGATACTTCTGGCGAGGGATGTACCGCTATTTGCAGAAGTTCGTTCGCTCCTGCCTCGATTGCCAACGCCGAAAACCTTCAATGCTCGTGTCGCCAGCCGGTCTGCAACCACTACCTTGCCCTAAGCATCCGTTTGGGCAAGTGGGCAGCGATTTGTATAGACCACTTCCTCTGACGTCGGCGGGTAACCGCTGGGCCACCGTCGCTGTTGACTATCTAACGCGATACGCCGAAACCGCAGCGCTCCCAGCGACTGCTTCGCGCGATGTTGCCTCCTTCCTGCTACACCGATTCATACTGCGCCACGGTCCACCCCAGGAGCTTCTGAGTGATCGAGGCCATGTCTTCCTGTCGGAAGTCGTCGAAGCCGTCCTCAAAGAGTGCCATGCTGTTCAGCGCAAAACTACCGCTTGCCACCCGAAGACGAATGGCCAAACCGAACGCTTTAACCACATGCTCGGCGACATGCTCTGAATGTACGTCGCCGCCGATCACACAAATTGGAATGCCATTCTGGGTGTCTCCAGATAAGATCGAACACGAGGTCCCGGTCACCATTTCCGATTTTGTTGAAATTTACTGTAGGTCTAGGCATTACACTAGGCATTACACTCGCCGTTAGTTTTGCGAAAAAAAATTTGTTCGCCTGAAAAAAAAAATTACCAATTTTGGCCGCAAAAAACGCTTTTCCGCCAATTTCGCGATTTCTGAATTTTGAGCGCACCTAGGGAAAAAACGGTGCACTTCTTCGTCACAATATTTATTCCCCTTAAATAACAAGTGAAATACAATCATATGAGTCTATTATTTCCCTTGCTTGTCGAAGCACTTCTGACGAAAAAAATCACAAACTTGGCAAATTGCACAATATACCTGTATTTCAGGAATTTATTGCTGCAAGCAAGTTAGTGAGGATAATAAAAATCAGTACATATTAACTTTGATACTTTCGCTCTCTTTTTATATAATTTGCTTGGTTTTATCGCGCTCCGTTTTACTCGATAATTGGGCTGAAACGTAAGTGATTTATTAAAAACGCCGAACTTTGAAAATGATTTTCTCAAATAGGCCATTTTAATTTTTTTTTAAAATCCCTCTGATTGAAGTCAAGGACGCTGTCTACCATTTTGCAGAAAAACACGTTGCATTATTTTGGTTGCTAACAAGTTATAGTGCGTCAAATGTGACCATGCCAGCGTAGCGGCCGCGTCGTTCGTTATGTGCTAAAACTCGGATATAAGTTGTTAAAATTACTTGTACATGACATAATTACAAATCAGCAGCTCCACACCAACAAATGCGCAGCGAGGTATCATGGTTCAGCAAGCTTTGCCTTGCGATCAGCCGTTTGACAAACCCGCAGCAGCGGCCGCTCGATGCTGCGGGCACTCACATTACATGAGTGCCGCTTAGACTGCGGATGAGCTCCGCTTGCGCGCCAAACTACGCTCAGAGGACAAACAAGAGAAGGAATGCATCACTGTGAAAGTTAAAGGCCGTTAAGTGCCAACAGATGTCATAATATACAACGAAAACTCTGCCGGCAATTTTTTTCTGCAGAATGCTAGACGACGTCCTTGACTTCAATCAGAGGGATTTAAAAAAAAAATTAAAATGGCCTATTTGAGAAAATCATTTTCAAATTTCGCCGTTTTTGTTAAATCACTTACATTTCAACCCACTTATCGACTAAAACGGAGCGCGATAAAACCACGCAAATTATTCTAAAGAGAGCGAAAGTATCAAAGTTAATATGTACCGATTTTTATCATCCTCACTTTAACTTGCTTATAGCAATAAATTCCGGAAATACAGGTATTTTGTACAATTTGCCAAGTTTGTGATTTTTTTCGTCAAAAGTGATTCGACAAGCAAGAAAAATAATAGACTCATAAGATTGTATTTCACTTGTTATTTAAGGGGAATAAATATTGTGACGAAGAAGTGCACCGTATTTTCCCTAGGTGCGCTCAAAATTCAGAAATCGCGAAATTAGCGGAAAAGCGTTTCTTTTGCAGCCAAAATCTGTATATTTTTTTTCGCAAAACTACCTGCGAATCCATTGTTCTGGGTGTAATGCCTAGACCTACAGTAAATTTCATCAAAATCGGGAATGGTGACCGGGACATAGTGTTCGATCTTATCTGGACACACCCTTCTGTACTTCGTCACGTATGCCTATGACAACGCCCCTCAGAGCACTACTGGTTTTTCTCTGTTCTCGCTGTACGGAAGGCACCCGTCGTACACCATCGGCGCGATACTTCCATAGAAGCCGGATGCATCTGAGTGTGCGCCTATTTCTGACACAGCCAGGCTTGCTGAAGAGTGTTGCGAGCTTGCGTGATGACACCACCACTTGTGAGCCGCCATTCTTTCCTGGGGAGCTCGTATAGCTATTGGTTCCTACCACTGCAACTGGCCTCTCTTGAAAACTACTGCCGAAATACGAAGGCCCCTACCGTGTCGTCGAGCACACACTCCCGAACTGCCTGATCGAACCCATCGAACCATCTTTGGACATGTGCCGTCGAGGGCGCGACATTGTCAACGTGGAGCGCCTCAAGGCCTACTATGACCCGCTCATATTGACAAGCTGTGAAGTCGCCGGGCGGCTACCTTTTTGTACCCGGGGTAATTGTAGCGAAGCCTTGGAACTAAGTAATGGGTTGCGCTCTCCAGCACCTTCTAGTGGGTCGTCCTCTTTGGCTTCTGAATGGACGCAGCTCGCGCTGAGAGTCCGTGTTTGGCCGTGACTGTCACCATTACGTAATGGCGGTGAATGCCGGCAAATAAACACCTTAATAATTAATCGATGTTTGAGGTCTATGGCGGCGGCGGCCAACGCCTGGCTTCTCGCGATGTCGGGCACCTTCTTTGTTCCATGCTCGATGTTCACCACCGTTAGCGGAATCTAGCGGTGGGCTCGCCTGATCTGTACCGTGTCGCTCACTGAAAATTCACCGCCATCATCGGTGGCGGCTGCACGTGATGGCTGCAGAGACCGCACTTGCACTACTTGCTACGTTGCTCAGTCTTAGACGATGTACTGCTTCACATTGAAAGTATGTGCATGCGATATTTTAGATGCATGCTCTTATCTTACCTTGCATGTAATTCTAGTTCGGGTGAATGTTGACTATTCACTTACAGGTGCCGCTATTTGGAGTGTTTGTGCTTGGCATGTACTCCGCCAGTGTGTACAATTTGCCTACTCTTGCGTACGCTTAGCAAGCAATGCCACTAATATATATTTGATGAAGTTACGCGCGTCACGGCACGATATTCTTGTGTGAGATGCCGCAGCGGAGGACTCCGGAACTTTCGACCATTTGGGGTTCATTAACGTGTGTCTAAATATATGTACACGGGTCTCTATCACTTCGAACCCTCCGACGGCTACCCCTGGAGCCGGGAATCTAACCCGCTAATTGCGCGCGAGCAGCCGAACATCGCAACCATGCACCATCGCGAGGGCTCATGCAACAGTAGTAATCTACCGGTTTCCGTGCAATGCCGGTAATATAACCTGCATTTAAGGGGTCCTGCAACACGTTTTCAGCATGGACAGAAATGCTGCCGATCGGCACTCGAATAAACTCGACTTGCTGCGCAACCAGCAGGAAAGAAGGAGGGAGACAGGAAAGAGCGCAGACTACCAACTGTTTATTGTCAGTTCACAAAGGCAGTGTATAGGCATGCCACACTGCGCCATCGGGATGCGCACAACACGAAGATTCCTTTACAAAACTGTACCGCGTACAGAGCTGTGAAAAAACATCTCAACTGTAGGAAGCGCCACAATCTTTTATTATGTAATCACAAGGTATACACCTCTATTTTTATCTCTTTGCTCTATTTTTTCCTTCTTTTTACTCCAATAGTCTGCGATGACGCGGGGAACACATGAAAAGGCACAGTGAAAATTATAAAGGCAATGGAAAAAACTAAACTATAAGACAACACTACTCAGATCATCCAAAGCTAGCTACAAAAGAACAACAACGATGAATCTAAACACCAAGAGCGTCACAACTTAAGACCTTCTAAAAAACGTTAAAATGGTCATATGGGAAACAATACAGGTGAAAAGAGTGCACAGCAGCTAACCCTCATCAAAAAGTTAACAGAAGAAAACCCCCGTAAAGTGTTACCCACAAAATGAAACACGACCATTTTAGAACACCATTGCGTTGTCCGAAAGCGATATCGACGGCATGCTTATGTATTTTTCATTGTAATGCCTTATAAAATACGCTTCTATAATATCACTTTCAGTCTTTTCTCGTGCCTTTGCCATGACTGATGTATTCTCGAATCGGGTGGTACAGCCACACGTCCTACAGTGAAAATCCAAATGACCACCATTTTCACCCCTTACAGCCAGAGTGTGCTCATGCATGCGTTCGCTGAGGCTCGCCCCGTCTGCCCTATGTATGCTCTCCCACATGATAAAGGGATGCGATAAACAACAGCAGAAAAACACCGAGGGAACACATTTGCATGCTTTTTTGAGCAAAGCGGCTTGTTCTGTTTGGTCATTAGCGAACAGATCTGCCCTAACGTTCTAGGTGCGGAAAACGCTACATCAAGACTTTAACCATTAGCAACCTTTTTCACATTGTGGAATATATTATGCAGGTACGGCATAACATCTACAAGTTTCTTTTCCTTTTCTTTGACTTTGGGATCACCACCCTTGTATTTTAGGAGAAGGCTTTCGCAAGCACTGGAGATAATATGCATGGTGTGCCTAGCTGCGCCCACACGAACGATCTGGGTCTTGAAGCTCTCACGCATTAGTTGCGGACAGGACTTATCAAGGTCTTCTGCACAAGTTGACAGCACTATGTCCCTTTTATTCAACTTTGAGTGACCGCTTTCGTACGGCGACAGGCCTTCCTTGGATCGCGGATTGTATTTGCAGCAGACATGCTCCTTGGCAAACTTCAGCTGTAGGTCCAGAAACTGGATCTCATTTTTGACCGGCATTTCATGAGTGAACTTTAAGCCATTGGAGTGTTTGGTAAAAGCCTCTAGGACATCTTTCACAGCATCATTAACACGTTCACCTGGTGTCTTCCTGAGCGCAATAAAGTAGTCGTCGACATAATTGAAGGTGCGAGCAACATCCAAAGAGGACAGCTCACCCTTTAGGCGATGGTAGATAGCTGCAGGAATGTGTCACTGAGGACAGGTGCGACAGCCCCGCCACGGTGGTCTGGTGGTTATGGCGCTCGACCGCTGACCCCGAGGTCGCGGGATCGAATCCCGGCCGCGGCGGCTGCCTCTTCGATGGAGGTGAAGATGTTTGAGGCCCGTGTACTTAGATTTAGGTGCACGTTAAATAACACCAGGTGGTCGAAATTTCAGGAGCCCTTCACTTAAACACCAGATATTATTACAGGTGCGACAGCGGACCCAATGCAAATTCCGGCTTTTTAGACATAGATACTATCCTGG
This sequence comes from Rhipicephalus sanguineus, assembly GCF_013339695.2. Classification (NCBI taxonomy): domain Eukaryota; kingdom Metazoa; phylum Arthropoda; class Arachnida; order Ixodida; family Ixodidae; genus Rhipicephalus; species Rhipicephalus sanguineus. The sequence goes on along the minus strand of NC_051180.1, from coordinate 175,199,794 downwards.
TGGCTGATTACAGTGGATTCAAGGTAGAACTTTAAAAGTTCCAAAAGTTATTAGTGAGAATGCAGTACACTTTTTTCACGGCTCTGTCCGCGGTACAGCTTTGTAAGGGAATCTTGGTGTTGTGCGCATCGTGATGACGCCGTGTGGCATGCCTGTATATATTGGCTTCGTAAAACTGACAATAAACATTTGGTAGTCTGGGAAGGGTGTCGACTTGGGCTTGTTGGTTTGTCATACTCGTAAACTGTTGCGCGGAAATACGTAGACGGGGAACACAAAAAGACACACACGGAGCGCGCACTGTCAACCTGGTTGACAGTGTGCGCTCCGTGCGTGTCTTTTTGTGTTCCCCCTCTACGTCTTTCCGCGCAACAGTTTACGAGTTGGTAGTGTGCGCTTTTTCCTGTCTCCCCCCTTCTTTCCTGCTGGTTGCGCAGGAAGTCGAGTTTACAAGTATGAACCATGTAGTCTACAAAGAAGTATTGCGGTAGTCGAGGCTCCGGAGAACACGCGAGCCAAACATTATAGCGCAGCACGCGGCCTGGGATTTACAATAAATTCGCAAAATCAGCCGAAAATTGCTTCAGCTTCTTTCGACAAATGATGGTATTGACTCAATATCACTGCGTCACTTACTCAAGTACAACGCCACTGGCTGATTTGAACATGGCGCGCTTGGTAATTCCTGCGGTCGCCACGGGAGGTCGTCACATGCCCGCACGCGTGCGCGATCGCAGTGAAAGCAATTAGCCGTGCATTGCAAAAATAAAATAAAAAGTGCTCAAGGTCCCGAGGTGCGCGTGACGCACCATCTTCGCCCGTGTCACCTCTCCCTGCTTAGCTTCCAGCGCTTTCGTGGGGACGAGAGAAGAGAGGAAGCAATTACAGCGTGCGATAAATCTTTGCAACTCCGCTAGTCCTAGACGGATTCTAAGAATTTTTGAGGTGTCGATTCGTGAGTAAGTAACCTCCTTCAGGGAAGCCATTCCATGGCTGCTTCTTCACCTTTATCCCAAGCACCTTTCTCCGGGACACTTTACATCGCGCTATGTACTCTTCCAATCTAAATAGACAGGGAGTGCAAACACGGATACAAGAAAGAAGTGAGGACACCACAAACGCCGACTAAGAACTGAAGAGACGCACAACGGTGGAAAAGAAAGAAGGCACGGAAACTTATCTGCGCATGCCCATGCAAGAGGCGAACCTATCAATCCGGCATGCGTGGCGGTCTACGTGGAAGATAACTGTTAAGGCATTTGATTTCATCTTTATTCAAGTTAATCGACGGTTGGCTCACGCAGGCGCTACCGCTATTTTCGATATGCCATGCTTCAATTATCAGGCGCGTTTCTTCATTTCTATGCCGGTACAACACTGCGCATTCATCGAATTTTGGCGTGCATTTACAATCTCGACAATGTAAAGATAGATTAGAAGGTGAGCCCCCTGTTAGCGATCTCTTCTGTTCCAACAATCTCTGGTTAATGCATCGGCCCGTCTGTCCTACATAGAAGCGGCCGCAGCTGAAAAGCACCTTATACACCACACTCGTACGGCAATCACTGAATTTGTTGGTGTGTTTTACGAAACAAATATCTGTCCGCTTCTTGTCTTTTACTCGCTCAATCTTCCTCTGCACAGCGGCGCAAATCTTACCTAGCTTATTCGCAGCCGTGAAAACAACATTAACGCCGTATCTACTTCCTACTTTCTTTAGCCTGTGAGATACGCAGTGAAGTACGTTATACCTACGACACGTTTCTTCCTATCGCTTTCTGCAACTATGTTCAGACTTAACACAATGGGCTTCTTTAAGCGTTCAGCGACAGTGGCCACTGCATCACGAGGATATCCTACATCTAAAAGACGCGTAACCTGTGCGTTAAAGCTATCACTCATTGTATGCTCACACCACTTAGTGAGGGCTGACTTCAAGCAAGACATGGAGATACCGTTTTTGACAACCTTCGAGTGCTTCGACGAAAAATTTAACAGCGGTTTCGAAGATCTAGGAGAATACTTTCAACACACGTGGTTCTTTTGGAACGTTAAGGAAATGTCTAGAAATTGTATTCCATTATTTTGAGGCACCTCTTTAGTAAAGTTCAGCCGTCCTCCATTTCATTTAAATTTTTCGCTCACTGAAGTTACCACAGTTTCAAATTCCTCACCACTACAAAAAATTCGGCAGATCCCACGCACTGTGGCAATCGATGTAATGCGAAGCAGCCAGCAAAGAGCTGCATACGTCGCCTTGTTTGCCCTTGAGCCAAATGAAGTCATTCATGCCATGGAATCTAGCCCACCATATATCATATGTTTGCCATGCACGCATGCATGCACAATCTAGTGTACACCATGCCAATGAAACGCATATTTATGTTCGTCATACAGTCACATCGCGCAATACCAATTTTGGTGTATATCAAAGGAGCGAAATGGCCGCGAATGCACCATGAGCGTGGCATGTAAGTCATGACATACATGGCTTGCATGTCACAGGTTTCATGTTACCACCTGTTATTCATGTTCTTCATACAGTCACATCGCGCAATACCAATTTTGGTGCATATCAATCTAGCGAAACGGCCACGACTGCACCATGAGCATGGCATGTAAATCATCTCGTACATGTCATGCATGTCATGATTGTCATGATTGTCATGTTACCACCTTTCATTTACGTTCGTCATACAGTGCGTCGCGCAATACCAATTTTGGTGTATACCAAGCTAGCGAAACGGCCGGGAATGCACAATGAGCGCGGCATGTAAATCATGACATACATAACCTGCATGTCATGATTTCCATGTTACCACCTCTCATTTACGTTCGTCATGCAGCCGCGTCGCGCAATACCAATTTTGGTGTATGTCAAGCAAGCGAAACGGCACGAGTGCGTCATGAGCATGACATGTAAATCATGTCGTGCATGTCATGCATGTCATGATTTTAATGTTGCCACGTCTCATTTACCTTCGTCATACAGTCGCTTCGCGCAATACCAGTTTTGGTGTACATCGAGCTAGCGAAGTGGCCGCGAATGCATCATGAGCGTGGCAATTAAATCATGACATACATGACATGCATGTCATGGTTTTCATCTTACCAACTGACATTCATGTTCTTCATACAGTCACATCGCGGAATACCAATTTTGGTGTATATCAATCTCCTGAAACTGCCGCTAGCGCATCATGAGCGTGGCATGTAAATCAGGTCGTACATGACTTGCATGTCATGATTTTCATGCTACCACGTCGCACTTACGTTCGTCATACTGTCGTGTCGCGTAACACCAATTTTGGTGTATATCACGCAAGCGAAACGGACGCGAATGCACCATGAGCGTGGCATGTAAATCATGACATACATGTCATGGATGTCATGGTTTTCACGCTACCACCTGTTATTCATGTTCTTCATAAAGTCACATCGCACAGTACCAATTTTGGTGTATATCAATCTAGCGAAACGGCCGCGAGTGCGCCATGAGCGTGGCATGTAAATCATGTCATACATGACATGCATATCATGATTTTCATGTTACCACGTGTCAGTTATGTTCGTCATACAGAAATGTCTCATCATACCAGTTTTCGTATGCATCCCTTCATTTAAACGGCCGCGAGCGCCCCGAGACCATGTCATGTAAATCATGCTGCACATGACATGCGCGTCATGATTTGCATGTTAGGACCTGTCATTATGTTCGCCATAAACTCTTGTCACACCGTACCAATTTTGGTATATATGAAGTTAACGGAACGGCCGCAAGAGCCCAAAGGCCGTTGAATGTAATTCATGCTGTTCATGACATGCGTGTCATGATTTTCATGATATGACCTGTCATTTATGTTCGTGATAAGGCCATGTTATGACACACCAATTTTGGTACACATCCGATTAACGGTACGGCCAGGGAGCCCAAAGGCCGTGGAATGTAAATCATGCTGTTCATGACATGCGTGTCATGGTTTTCATGATATGACCTGGCATTTATGTTCGTAATAAGGCCATGTTATGACACGAATTTTGGTATACATCCGATTAACGAAACGGCCAGGAGAGCACAAAGTCGTAGGCGGATAGATAGATAGATAGATAGATAGATAGATAGATAGATAGATAGATAGATAGATAGATAGATAGATAGATAGATAGATAGATAGATAGATTGATAGATAGATAGATAGATAGATAGATAGATAGATAGATAGATAGATAGATAGATACGCTCAAAGTCGCAGAAGTTCGCTAAGAAATGCTTCGCATTTAAAAATCAAGTAATCGTCCACATAATGAAAAACCTTAATAACCGAATTACCTTAGGCGCCTTCCAAAAGTTTGTCAAGCTTGCTAAGGTATAAATCACTAAGAACCGGAGCAACCTTAGAACCAATACATATCCCTGATTTCTGCACATAAACGCCTTCCTTCCAACCTACCAGCGCCGACTTTAAATACATGGAAAGAATTTCTAGAAATTCCTCAGTAGAAACACAACATTTATCAACGAAAACCGTCTCGTGCCCTTGTTCGTTAATACATTGGTTAACACATTTTAAGAAGACCTCATGCGGCAAAGAGTAATACAGATCTTCAATATCCATACTAAAAGCTTTACAACAGCCGGGGTTATCCTGTGAGAGGAACTGAACTAGCGCCTAAGAATTACGCATACGAAAAAGGTACCGGGACTACGAGGATGCGTCAATGCGGCGTACTCGTTTGTTGGTGTTGTTGTTGCCGAGGTAGTTGCCGATGGCGAGTGTTCACCCGAAGTAATGGTAGTAGACTTAAGGAAGCGTTCACCGCGAAGCTCCGTAGTGAAAAACGATTTTTTTCGCGCATTTTTTGGCACCCCATTCTTAATCGCCACGCGTAAAGAACAGTACGCGTAAAAATAAAGAAGCCTTGCGGATAGCAGCTGCGGAAGAAAATCCTTGGTGATTAGCGCGTCACCTGCTAGCAATATATGGGGCAATGCGGGTAAAAACCACTATATGGTTATGAGGTGTGCTATAGTGGAAGACTCCGGAAGTATTGACCACTTCAAGCTCTTTAATGTGCACTGACATGGCACAGTACACGGGATTAGCACGTCAACTGAATTGAAAATAGTAAATAGATACGCTATAATGAAGTGTGAGAGTGTGCATAAAATAGCTTATATTATGGAGCGCTCCACGTAGCGCAAACTCTCCTCACAGTTGTGAAAGTTGTCTTGAGTCTACAAATGTTCTCCTCCGATTGCGTTATAATAAGAACGAGCATACCCCACAGGCGCCGCAGAATGTGTGCCACTTTGTAATGCGGCTAGTATGTAAAAAAAGACAAGTTCGAGGCAATTTTTACCACGGGTACAACACATTCGTATTCTTGAGATATACTCGCGTTATGCAACCATGCACGTATAGAAAAGTGATGAATGCGCTTGCCTTCGGAGCCTGTGGGTCCGGTTTCAAACGCAGCACCCTCAAGAAAATTTATTTCGTTTGATATGTATTTCTTTGTGGCGATGACTGTCCTACGTGACAGAGGGACAGAAAGTTTACTTCTTGTGTCGGCATACAAGTGCTTACGCATGAAGCTGCATAACCACGTCGACGGAGCAGCACGCTTGCAACGGAACACTTGGCAAATGTTATCGTATTATTTCTGCGTCGCTTGCTCAGGCTCACTAATTCCATTCACCTTCCCGCCGTTAGCACGGCGCCGACGTACAATAATCCGTCATCAAAACGCGGCCCCGAATTCGAACGCACGTACGGAATCAATCCTATACCTTCAAACTTTTGCTTACTCTATGAAAATAACGTTTCTCCGTGTTTAAAGCCACTGTTTTTCGCTCGGTGAAGGTAGCCGCCGACAGAGCGCATCAAGAACAAATAAATTTTGTGAGACCAAACATGTGGTGGCTTTAAACCAACCGATGGGCTTGCGTTCAGTAAACGCTCACATTTACCCCGACACATTTGTTTAATGTTGTACCGAAAGGCGAAGATACCTTACGAGACAACTTTATGCAGGTTGAATCTACGTTCACAACAATTTTAAAGGCTGCAACACTTGATTACCAAGCCCTATGCGATTTCACAAGCAATATGCTTAGCGTGTATTAGAGATGTGCGCCGCCGTGCCGCGCCGACGCCGCCGCATATTTTTGCTCACGCCGTTGGCGCCGCCGCCGAAGTCCCGAGAGAGATCACGCCGCCGCCGCCGTCAGTATTTTCTTTTTACCCGAACGGGCAATCTGGACATAAAATACATCACTGCACCGGGGAAGCTCTTCTTGATATGTCTAAGGGACTGCCCATTTCAGCCGCCGCTGATTGGCCGGAGCTCGGCAATCAGCGCGCACTCTGGTTCCGGTTCTCTTCTGCAACGTCATTTTGACGTCCCGAAGCTTTCACGGCATGTGCTTCAACCACAGAGGAAAAAAAACAGCAGATAGCGGAGGTAGTTGTTAGGTATTGATGTTAAAAAGACAGGTCTTGCCAACGCGAACACAAGATAGAAGTCAAGAAAATGAACAGTTATTTCTCACTTAGACCGCCACGTGCACCCAATTTATAGGCATCTTGCCTGGGAATGCGCAGATAAGTGTTTGCGTCTACCTTCTTTTCCGCCGCTGTATGATTTTTCAGTTGCTAGCGGCGCTTGCGGTGCCTTGACTACTTGCTTGGGTCCGTGTCTGTCGCCCTGTCTTTTTAAAGGGCCCCAAAACAGCCTGTGAAAAAAAAGTACGCTCTAAGTCAGGCAAAGCTTGGCACAGCGAAGCACGGGCCCGTCGCCGCTCGTACTCTCCGTCGACCGACACGTCTAGCTTTGAGATCCGCGGCTGCCTCTTCGACAGTAAAGACACCCCCCCCCCCCCAAAAAAAATTTTTTCATGCTTTAACTTTTCGGGTGGTAATAAAATACTTTCACGCATTCACAGCGACCACTAGTTGCCAATGTTAACCGTTATACACACAAAGCCCCCCACAAAAAAATTCCTGGGTACGGCCCTGCGCACATTCTTTGGACGCCCAATGACCCTGGACACGATCGAGAGCAGCCAGGCTAGGCCCTATAGAGCGGAGGTTGCAGGCGATGTCTGCGTCGGTGGGCGGGGCTTAGATACCGCGCATGCGCAGCTTCGCCAAGTGGTGCGGTATCTGGTAGCTAGACGACGCGATGCTTACTTCCGCTATCTTTCTATCTTTTTTTTTATCTCTCTCTTCTTCCCCCCTCTTTCGTTGATGCTCTCTCCGTCTCTCATCCTTTTTGGTCTGCCGTTTTTTCGCTCTATTTCTCTCTTTCTCATTCTTTCTGTGCTACGCTTTACTCTCTCCCCACCTCCTTTCCCTACACCTCACCGTCACATATCTCCTCCACATGCTCACATCCTATTTCAAATGCCTTAATATTCCATACTGTACAAGGTTATGCTATGCTCTCCTTGCGTGCCTGGATAATCGAGTGGTAGGACGCTCGAGCGCCGTCGGATCGAGAGTAGGCGGGTTTGAATTCGTCCTCGTGAGGAATTTCTCCCTTTCTATTTCTTTATATCTTTCTTTCCGTCTCTCCGTTTCTTCTTTATTTATTTATTTCTTTCTTTATTTCTCTCTCTCTTTCTCTCTAACTCGTTTTCTCCTCCATTAGGGTTATTTCAGGCCCCACCGTGGTTGGGTCTGCCCACATTCTGTGGAACATAACCGTTCAAGATGATGATGGTTTTTGGGAACGGTCAAACTCTTTACGCCGAACTAGAACTGCTTCGCTGTTAAAAAAACGAGCGCCTTATTCTCTCTCGGCGTTTCTCGTCTTTGTGGCACACTTAGCGGCGCCAGAACGGTGATTCACCTGACATCATTAGGGCACATACTCTCGATAGGTCCATACACGAGATATATCACTTGTGAATTGTCGCCCACCCTATAATGCCATGCAGTCGCCGACCCGTTCTTCTTTGTCTCGCATCACCATCGTACGCGATCAACTGCTTTCGCTCCATTCTGTGCGTTTCCGACTGCGCAAGCGGATATAACAGGGTTTAGTGGACAAGCGCGAAATCTACATAGGTTCATTGCTCAGTGGTGACATTGCACGCGTGTTTAAATAAAGGAATAGGTGGCAAGGAGATATCGCCTGTAAGAAGGGTAGTGAAGGCGAGAACGAAACTAATCAAAAAAAGCCTGGCTGATCCCTCTGTCATAGGAATCGGTATAACAAGAAAGTAAAACGTGGCTGCACAGAAGTAGTTGAACGTTTGTTGCGCATTATTTCGCTCCGAGGCCGAAGGAATGAATGCTATAGCAACAAGTTGTAATGTCACGCGAAGAACGGCAATCAGCTCGAAATTTGCAATGCGCTGCTCAAGCAGAAAGGACGCACGGAACGAACATACACAGGATGTGCGCGAAATAACAACTGTCACAGCTCGACAGTCAAAGCGCGCTGGTCAAATGCAAAAGAGGAGGCACGAAACGAACGTACAAGTATACACAGGATGAGCGCAAACTGTCATAGTTGTAACTTATTTGTTTGTGAGCAGCGCGCTCCTTTCGCAAAAGCGGCCGCTGCAGTGAGCGAAGTGACCTTCGTGCTCTCTGTAACTTCAACGCAAACTTGCGGTGACAGCGCAAGACGTACAAGATAAGCGCGCGCGCACGAGCGACCACGCCCTGTAGAGGCGCACGCTCATCTCAACGCGTGCGGTGACGACCTTCAAAGCGCGCCCATCGAGCGCTTCGCGCCATCTCGCTAGAAAAAACGAAAACACGCTGATGTATCCCGATCTCTGAGTAGCGCCACCGGCAATGGTGTATATAAATAGCACGCCGTTAGTACGACGCAGAACTTGCCGTCTGTGGCGGAGTCGTTTCGCGCTCTGCGCTGGGGATCGAGGGGACGCGAGTTCGACTCCCGGTAACGGAACTTTTTCTTCTAGCTTTTTCTTTGTCATATATTAGTCTTTCTATTTTACAACGTCATATCCGTGACGGAAATGCGTCAGTGGAGCCGTGGTGGACCTCGGCATAAAACACTTTCTTGTTAGAAAAGCGCCGGAATATTTGGTTCTTGCAACGGAAGAACTTTTTACAGCGAAAGCAATGCAGCTCTCGAGAAAAAAAGCGTGCCCGCATCCACGGTTTTTCTATATATTTTTATAGCGATAGCAATTCTATAGACACTTTGGGCAGGTTGTAACCGTCACCGTCATGTACCGTATAAAGCCCAAATTCATAACGTCGCTCCGCAATCGTATGTTCTACCCGCGAGTAAAAGCTGCCGAGCGCTGGCGAGGAATACGGCTGCCGCAGAGATGAAACAAGCTGGCTATCTCCGTCGCACAGAGGGCGCATGCGATAACATCAGCCCGTGTGCGAGGCCTGCCGTCGATTGCTCCTCAACGAGATACGCCATGTTTCTTTGCGAACTCAAAAGTCAGTCAGCGGCAAATGTTACGGATTTTATAGTGTCTCTCAGGGTTGGCGGAAACGGACCAACCAACCACTTCGTCGGCATCCAGTCGACAAAATAAGCATATTATAAAAAATGAATGATGTTTAGGTCTTCTTAGCCTAGTTATCACTAGTGAGAGGTTTGTTTCGCTTGGCTTTTAAAAAATAATGCGCACAGACGGCGGATGCCGTGGCTTCGATCTTGGTATGCTTCTGAGCTGGGTAACGTGTTGATATAACGTGCAAATCTGGCATCCATTTACTCCTTTCTTTCAGCAGATAACTTTGCCTTTGTTCGAGATTTCGAGACCCGACGTTTAGCTGTATATACTGGATAGTCGAATTGAGCCTATCGTTTGCTCATACGCGCAAGCACAGACAGCCAAATTTGCGTTCCATCCATGGCGAAACTGAGCACGGGGTGACCAAAATTACCTGTCATGGTGGTCTAGTGGTTCTGGTGCTCGGCGGCTGACCCGCAGGTCGCGGGATCGAATCCCGGCCGCGGCGGCCGTATTTTCGATGGAGGCAAAAATGCTTAAGGCATTTTTACTTAGATTTAGGTTCGCGTTAACAAGCGCCAGATGGTCAAAATTTCCGGAGCCCTCTACTACGGCGTCTCTCATAATCAAATCGTGGTTTTGGGACGTTGAACCCCAAGAATTAATAATATGAGTGACCGAAATTCGGCAAAGTAACCGTTAAAGCTTCGCCTAATTACATGGTACCGGAGCGGCGAGGGTCCGAGTGATCGCGTATCTCCGACGTCACCCTACAGTGGATTACGTGGGGTGACTTGGAGCGAGAGACACGCATGGATGAATGAACTAGCATCCGAGCTGGCCGAATGTCAAGAGCGTCCTGCTGTTTTATTCATAAGGCTTGCTCCTCGAGCTATGCGGCTCTACTTTAGCGAAGACCGGCTGGACACACCTTGGGTTGCGGTCGCGCTCCGATGGCTCAAGGCAACTGCAACGCGATTAGTGGCCTTGAGAGGCACGCCTCTAGGATAGCTTTTGCTTGGAAATAAACAGGCGCTATCTCGCTTGAAGATGATGGACTGCGTTTCTAAACATGTAATTTATTTTCGCTTGCATCTGCCATAGTGTCTGCCTTAAAACGCATGGCTCCAGTTGGAACGCAGATTTCACTTTCGCGACAAGCATTCTATGCAGCAGCTCGGGCAAATGCACCTAAGATGCGTCGAAATGCAAGACACTGTAGCCAACAGCAGTACCTTTGAAGAGCTGGCCATTTCCCTGAAGCTACGATGACCAGTATAGCTAGCTTCGGCTAACGCCTTCGCAAAACATCAAATTGCTTCTGGTCATATATCTTACTTACCTGATGTAGGCATCCTTCATCGTGGCCACGAACACTCCAATGCTCCGAACACCTAGACTGTGGCTCCCATCTTCAAGCTCTTGGAACATCGTCGGAAAGCCGCCTCTATTCATGGTGTTTAGTGCCATTACTGCTTCATTTTCTTTCTCTTGCTCAACGGTGGCTTGAGGTGCAGTCTTCCTCACTACAGCTAGGACCGCCTCTGATTTGTAGGCATTGCGTTCCTTTTCAATGCGTAGCTTATAGCCAACACCTGCAGTAGAGGAAGGGGCAAGTACGCCTTACTGAACTGCGAAACGCTGGACACTCATCAAGTTTTTTTGGGTATCTTAATGAAAACAAGAATACAAGTGGCAAACGAATACGTGCTATAAAAAATTTCGTATAATTGCTTGTCGACGCTTACTTTCCAACCAATATTCTATTAAAAACAGAGGAGTTCTCACCATGCGATTTGAGCACGACCGAGCATTAGTTTTTAATTTCTCAAACAATTACACAAAGGCCATTATTTTAGCCGGCCTAAATCAATCTACCCTCCCACGGTACTGGTCGAGCCACTTTGAGATTTGGATGAATTGTTGGAGCATAAAAAAAAACCTGTTTTTTAGCGGATTCCGAGAAAGATGCGTGTTAAGGAACAGCTTCAGAGGATAGGAACCACAGTATGGTATTTCTTGGAGTAGTGAAAGCTCGCAGGGTCCCTTATGCACCCGCCTTAGTCGACTCGAAGGCCAAAGCTATTTTACTCTGCCATTTTTTCTAAGTCGATGTATTAAACCTCCCATGCCCCCATCCGAAAGATTTTGACAGCTAACGTGCTTTTACAATGCCTCCAGGATCGGAAGCATTGTAAGCTTTCTTCCCCTGACCTTGTTTTGTATTATTGCCTCCGGAATCGGCTCACCTTTGACCAAGCAAGAATAGGCGTGCGCATGGGCGGAAGGCAGGGGTGGGGGCGGCTGCCCCCTATTCACCTTTGAGGCGTGGCGCAAAGTAAGCCCCGCACATTGACATATTAGGGAGGGGGGGCGGTGCGACTTGGGGGGGGGGGGGCGCAATGTCAGCGCCATACATTCACATAATTGGGAGGGGGGCCGCCCTGAAGGCGAACCTTGCGCACGCCTATGTAAGCAAGGATGTCATGTGATGGCGTCACCACGCGACCGCACGTTTTGTGACGTCTAATGACGCCACAATGATGTCGCATATTTTGGCGATCTTTGACATCATGGGGTGACGTCAGTGCGTGGAGATGATTTTTTGCATCGCTCGTGTTGACGCTGCCGGCGGGGGACGCCGGTCAATTTTCGCGTTTCATGGGGCATCTAGGCTTTCGCCTTAAGAAAACTACGCCTGCAACTTTTTAGTCTGTATTCCTGCTTGTGAGCAACCCGGAAATACAGCTCTAATGCGAACAACACAATATTGGCAGTCAGAGAGCAGCCATCAGTCAAGCTGTTTACATGAAACAATGTCACGTGCAGACTTTGCGGCAGCACAAATGCACATTGTGGCGAAGCACTGGTAACAAGGCGAGCAAGGCAGATGGTTTCTAAGAGTCAAAAGCGCCAAAACGCCAGTCCCTCCCATAATGCGAGAGGAGGAGTTGACCACCCCTACAGGGCCGCCCCTCTTCCCCCTTTCCACCATCGGCTCCGCCGCTGGCAGGGGTTCTCAATCTGGCTTCTGCGAAGGGAGTGTTAGAGTACGGCCACTGCTCAGAAATAATTCGACTACATACTGCTTATATCTCATTCATGCTCAGAGTTCATTCATTTAGAGAGACAGGGTTTCTGTGCCCATAAGATTTAACGAAGCCCCTACAAGCCGCATCCGCACTTCCGCAGTCTATGAGCAACAAGAAACTCGTGCGGCAGCGTCGCCCCAGACTATTCATCACGCGGTAAGTGGACGCACTGTAGCCACGCTAAGCACTTTCGCTGGCGTAGTTTTTAAGGAGTGCGTGCCGGGCAATTAGTTCTTTTTGGTGATAGACAGCAATATTGGCTGTTCAAACGGCGTTATATAACGGACACATGATCGCAGTGGCGCGTTGGCTCACGGCGTGTGGGTGTGGGCATGGCTTAGTAAGGTAAAAAGTTGGGCGAGTTGGTGTTGGTTCATGATAAGCAGAGGGGCGCGATACAACGGTACACAAGAGGAAAAGAATCGACACGGGACAAGCGCGTCGTCCCGTGTCCATTCTTTTCCTTTTGTGTACCGTTGTATCGCGCCCCTCCGCTTATCATGGCATGGCTTACTTTCCTTGCGCACTGGTTTGTCACCACATTATGTCCGTTCGGCAATAAACACACGCGACGCGCGCTTCCATGCGCGCAAGTTGCAGAGGCCCCACTTCGCGGCCGACGCGTGCTCGCGCCTTGTGTTACGATCGGTATGCAGAATCTTGCGCAGTGCCATTGACGTGGAACACTTTTTATTTGTGAAATGGCAAACTACTGCAAGTCTTAATCTTTATTTGCGTGAAGACGTCAAGAACTTTTAGCACATAAAACCTAACAAGTTATTATAAATGCTCTAGCGTTAACAAGCTCGTTTCGCAGAAATTCTGGTGTCGGCGTCAATGGTTTTGAGTGAAATAACAGCGTTATCCTTGAGCGAAAATTCGAAAGAGATGCGAGTAAATATTAAAAATCTTTGGTTCAAGTGGGCTTTGAATCCAGGACATCTATGTGGCAAGCAGGTGTGCCACAGAGCCGCGGCAATGCTTGAAACTGTTTCGGAAAGAAAACCCGACAACAGCCCTACAGATGTGCTAAGCAGGCTCCTCTCAGTGCGAAGTCTCCTTAACGCATTCAATATTGCGTGGCAGAAACATAATCGCACCAGGCTTGAAAACACGCGAATTGAGCAACGAGTCTTTGGCGTAAAGGCCCACTTCTGGTGCTTCTGAGTTTCGGGTTCTGTGTTGTGCGTCAGTTTCGGTTTAGACCGCAAAGAGCCCGCCGCCAGAGGTTTGAGCGACAGCGCATGCGCCGAGGGCATGCTCCCCTCATCTGATAAGACCAATTTTTTTGATATATTCATCATTGTTCTTCGAATAAATGTACGCAACATAAGTATGTAGCCGTGTTGGCGAGGAAAACGAAAAAAAAAATGCCCCCATCTCCCCGAAGGGAATCGTGAGGAAATGCGAATGCATTTCTTGCGCCGAGAGTACACCGCGTAGTAATTTTAATGGCGTAAATTAATGACGAGACGAGGATTTTTACCATAACCATTTATTTACACATTCATCAGCACCTCCTTGTGTTGTCATTGTACCTGACGGCCATAATTTCAGTCTTGTGGTCGCCGTTGGCGTTTCACAGCGGCGTCTCGAGCACACATTTCCGGATGTTCTTTAGAGGCGCCCAGCCAGCGAACGGTCGAGAGTGAGGCGCGAGCGGACGGGAGAGTGGGGCGCAGGGAGGAGAGAGAGCGAACGGCGAGAGAAGGAGCGGCGAAGCACTGCACCTACCGTCTCCTACACTCTTTCCACACACGCGGGAGCTCCACCGAGCTCCCGTGATGCGAGCGCCCTCACACGCCAGAGCGCGCTCCTCCTCTCCACTCACTCTCCGCTACTCCGCCCGCACGACCTGCTCCGGTTGCTATGGGCGAGAATAAGCGCGCGCGCCCGCAGCTGTTGCTATGGGAGAGGGAGTGAGAGCGGAGAGGCGCGCGCACAACGCCGGACGCCTGACACATAGCCCGACTAAGAATTGCATTCGCATTAAAAAAAAACCAAACAAATGCGGCTACACTACTTTGTAACGTGGGGAAGTGCATAGCATGGTTACGCATAGATTCCCATTCGTAGAATTCCCGCTGCTGCGTTGACGGCACCGAAGATGCCTTTGATGTTCGAGGTAAGCATGTAGGGTTTCCCCGACACGAGTACAACCTTGTGAGGGAAATTCGCAAACTCGGTGTGCAACATGCGCAAACCTTTTTGATGTGCTTTATCGACTACCTACTTGTTACAGCAGTTCAGATACGTGTCGTCTGCAGCGAGCGCCGTCAATTTGCTTCCTCCTTCAGATGAAGCGACCAGGCGCCGGCGAAATGCACGTGGGAGGAGATATCGTGCGTCTCGCGGGGCGGTGGCGCCATCTCTTGTGTGTCACGGGAGTCAGGCGCATGTTTTTGGAGCATTTTCAGCTATTTTAAGCTAAATATGGCAATTCCTGTTAATTATATTGTTTGATACCATGTTCGTTCATTTTTGCCTGGTTTTGATTATGGCTAGCCTTGTTATGGTCTGTACTGAGGGCTTTATTGTAAGCGTGGTCACGCCTCATGAGATGCAGATATGGACGACAATCCGGGCCCCTAAAGTGCTCCACCCTGAGAGCCCACAGAAGATACGGGAGTGGTCCACTGCGAATGGCCTCTCATTCGACTTCCATCGAGCCCTTCTCGGGGAAGGCCTGGACCTCATGGATTCAACGCCTTCTATGAAAGCCGACGAGAAAAAGGCAGCCCTGCACATGACTATGCACTTCCAGCGGACACTTGAAATCATCCGCGCACTGATAGCACCAAAAAGCCCTGGAAAAGCGCCTCATGAAGAAATTGTGCAAACCTTGGCTACACATTACGACCCAGGCCCATCCTGGCTGTACGGTCGCTGGAAATTCCACAGACGTGAAAAACAACCAGCCGATTTCACTGCTGCTTACGTTGCCGCTTCATGTAAACTCGCCGGGCATTGTAACTTCGCGTCGGGCATTACCCGCGCCGGAGACGACGGCAAACACGGCCGCCGTAACGACCGCGCTCCCCTTGGATATCATGCCACGCGATCGTTTCGTCTGCGGCTTCGGAAACGAGCTTGTTCAACAGCGTCTGTTCGCCGAGAGGGCTGGTGGCCGCAACGAAGCATAAGGCTCAAAACACAAAACTTAGAGGTGCACAAGACAAGCCAGATGGAAGAACGCGCGAAGGGAGAGCCGCACACTCCACGCAAAGAGCGCTGCTACAGATGCGATGGCTCAGACAATACGGGTCGCTGCATACTTCGAAATTCTTCACACAAGTTTTGCAAGGAAATCGGGCATATTGAGAGAGATCGCATCGCAAATAAAAAACATTGCAAAACTGCAGCGCATAAAATGGAGCCTAAACCTGCTAGCATGGAAAGGTGTGGACACAAGTCAGCATGGGACTTGAATGCAGTAAAAACACCTATAAGCATGTCCATCACCGCAAGCTGATGGAGCTGAAGGATAACTCTTGTGTAGCACATTTGCTAATCAGCAAGCAAATATAAAAAGGGAGTTGCCTACAAAACGACCTCCGCTAGCCCAGTCAGACTTGAACCTTCACATGTGGTCACGAGAGCACTTGAGCCTTGCTGGCACTGCTGAAGTACAAGTACGGCGCAAGTCTAAAGATTACGTTCTTCCACTGCATGTCAGGGAAGGCTACGGGTGCAATTTTGTGGGCCGTAACTGGTTCAGTGCTCTGAGAATAAGGCTACAAAGCGTAAATCAAACGGAAGACGCAACACGCGCAGATGGCGCAGTGCTGCACTGCCTGCAAGAAAGTGTACACGTGCTCTTAATAAAGACGCGATAAGCGGCGAGGGACCACCAGCTCCTATTAAGCTAGACCCAAATGTCCCACCACGCTTTTGCAAAGCCCGACCCGTTCCCCTCACGCTTACACCAGCTGTGAAAGAAGAGTTAAATGCCTAGGCGTAGCAAAGTGTTTTGTAACCAGTTCAGCAACTGGAACGACGAACCTTGGTCTTGGTTCGAAAAACGTCCGGGTCGTTAAGGATCTGTCGCGTCCATAGGTTAACTGTAAATGCAGCGTGCCCGAAAGCGGCCTACCGACTTCCCATCCCTCAGCAGCTGCTGTATACTGTCACGTGGTCGTGACGTCGACGAAGACAACAGTCAGCGCGTCCGAGATGAAACTGTTTATTTGGCCGAACTTGTGGCCGAGAAACTGAGAACTAGAACTACAGCAATACACGCTGTACAATGATAGCAGCGAACAGGGCGTCGTCCATCGATCAACTGACAAGCGGTCAAGCGCGTCGGCTTTTATACAGGCGCTATGGCACTTTCCAGCAATATCGCTGGTGGCGGCGTTATCTCTCGACAAAGCTGGAACATTCGCGTGCGGCGCGCAATCTTAACAAAACGATCTACTAAAATCGTGAAGCTTCTCGAACACTGCTTCGCGGCCAGCGTCGAGCGTTGATAACCGTCCTTACTGGTCAAACTCGAACACATCAAAATAAAAGAAGAAGCGGGCGTGGCATTGCCCCCCTCTGAAAAAGGATCGTCCCGATGCTTGCAACAGAACATGGAAAGGAAAAAAACAAGTACATACGCAAATAAATTACAATAAAAAAGGAAAAAAAGTAGAGTCCCTAGGTTCGCTAACGCGCAAAAAACGGCTTAAGGCGCACGACATGGACGACTTCAGGTCGTGCGCGGCGTCGCTGGGAGTTCGTAATGCCGTCCAGGACGACCTCGTAGTCAAGAGCGCCGTGACGTCGAAGCACCTTGTATGGGCCGAAGTATCGCCGAAGAAGTTTTTCACTGAGCCCACGTCGGCGTATCGGCGTCCAGACCCACACACGGTCACCGCGTTGGTACTCCATGTGGCGTCCTCGAAGATTATAGTGACGGCTGTCGACCCTCTGCTGTTTCTTGATGCGCAGGCGGGCGAGCTGTCGAGCTTCTTCGGCGCGTTGCAAATAGGCGGCAACGCCGAGATCGTCTTCGTCGGTGGCGGTTGGTAGCATTGCGTCGAGCGTCGTTGCCGGGCTCCTTCCGTAGACCAGCTTGTACGGCGTCATTTGCGTCGTTTCTTGCATGGCCGTGTTGTATGCGAAGGTCACATACGGAAGGATGGCATCCCATGTCTAGTGTTCGACGTCGACATACATGGCCAGCATGTCGGCGATGGTCTTGTTTAGCCGCTCGGTGAGGCCTTTGGTCTGTGGGTGGTACGCTGTGGTCCGGCGGTGGCTTGTTTGGCTGTATCTCAGTATTGCCTGAGTTAGGTCAGCAGTAACTGCCGTACCTCTGTCGGTGATGAGGACCTCTGGGGCCCCATGACGCAGGACGATGTTCTCAACGAAGAACTTCGCTACCTCGGCGGCACTGCCTCTGGGTAGGGCCCTTGTCTCGGCGTAGCGGGTGAGGTAGTCGGTAGCTACGACGATCCATTTGTTTCCGGTATTGGACGTCGGGAACGGCCCCAGTAAGTCCATCCCAATTTGCTGGAACGGCCGTGGACGTGGCTCGATAGGCTGCAGAAGTCCGACTGGCCTAGCCGGCGGTGTCTTGCGTCGCTGACAGTCCCGGCAGGTCTTGACGTAGCGAGTTACGTCGGCGCCAAGGCGCGGCCAGTAGTACTTTTCCTGTGTTCTTGCGAGCGTGCGAGAAACACCCAGATGTCCAGACGTCGGGTCGTCGTGCAGAGCCTGGAGGACCTCTGGTCGCAATGTCGAGGGCACTGCGAGAAGGGAATCGGCTCGAAGCGGCGAGAAGTTCTTCTTAAGGAGAACACCGTTGCGCAAGAAAAACGACCTCAGTCCTCGCGTGAATACCTTGGGAACAACGGTGGTCTTGCCCTCGAGGTATTCCACAAGGCCCCTGAGTTCTGGGTCCGCTCGCTGTCGTTCGGCGAAGTCTTCGGCACTTAGGGTTCCCAAGAAGCAGTCATCCTCCATGTCGTCCTGCGGCGGTGGGTCGACGGGGGCGCGGGACAGGCAGTCAGCGTCGGAGTGTTTTCTTCCGGACTTGTAAACGACGGTTATGTCAAATTCTTGAAGTCGTAGGCTCCACCGTGCGAGGCGACCTGAAGGGTCCTTCAAGTTAGCTAGCCAACACAAGGCGTGGTTGTCGCTCACAACTTTGAAGGGCCGGCCGTAGAGGTAGGGGCGAAACTTCGATGTAGCCCGGATGATGACCAGGCACTCCTTTTCTGTTGTGGAGTAGTTGATTTCTGCCTTTGATAGCGACCGACTAGCATAACTGATGACCCTTTCGAATCCGTCGGTCTTTTGCACAAGGACGGCGCCGAGTCCTACGCTGCTTGCGTCGGTGTGGATTTCCGTATCGGCGTATTCGTCGAAATGCTCAAGTATGGGAGGCGTCTGCAGGCGTCGTTTCAATTCTTGAAATGCTTGAACTTGCGACGTTTCCCACCTGAATTCGACGTCGGCCTTCGTGAGTTGCGTCAGTGGCTCGGCGATCCGTGAAAATTCCTTGACAAAACGTCTGTAATAGGCGCACAAGCCGAGAAAACGGCGTACGGCTTTCTTGTCTGTGGGCGTCGGGAAGTCAGCGATGGCAGCTGTTTTCCGCGGGTCAGGACGAACACCATCCTCGCTGATCACGTGACCCAAGAACAAGAGCTCCTTGAAGTACAACTTCAAGGCGCCGAAGTTGTTCGTCGATGTTTGAGGAAAACACAACGACGTCGTCCAAGTACACGAGGCACGTCTGCCACTTCAAGCCGGCCAGTACTGTATCCATAACCCGTTGAAAAGTCGCAGGTGCCGAGCAAAGACCAAATGACATGACCTCGAACTCGAACAGGCCGTCTGGTGTTATAAAATCAGTCTTTTCTCGGTCTCTCTCGTCGACTTCTATGTGCCAGTAACCGGTCTTGAGGTCCATCGACGAAAAGTGTTTTGCGTTGTGAAATCGATCCAGGGTGTCGTCGATCCGGGGAAGGGGATACACGTCCTTCTTCGTGACTTTGTTCAGGCGACGATAATCGACGCAAAAACGTAGAGTCCTATCCTTCTTCTTCACTAGCACCACCGGAGATGCCCAGGGACTCTTCGACGGCTGGATGATGTCGTCGCGTAGCATTTCGTCGACCTGTTTCTTCACGGCCTCGCGTTCTCGCGTCGAAACTCTGTACGGGCTCTGACGGAGTGGTCTGGCGCTTTCCTCTGTTATGATGCGATGTTTTGCCACGGGAGTCTGCCTAATTCTTGACGACTACGAAAAGCAGTCCTTGTATTGCAAGAGCAGGGTTCTCAGCTGTTCTTGTTTGTGCTTCTGAAGGCTGGGATTGATGTCGAAAGCTGGTTGCGGCACTTTATTCGTCGGAGTAGGCTCGGGAGAATCGGTGAGGCCGAAAGCATTGCTGGCTTCTACGATTTCTCCGATGAAGGCGACCGTCTTGCCTTTGCTCACGTGCTTGTACTCGTTGCTGAAATTCGTGAGCATAACTGTTGCTTTCCCTGCCCCCAGCTCTGCTACTCCTCTTGCGACGCAAATCTTGCGGTTAATCAAGTGGTGCTGGTCACCTTCAACAAAGCCTTCCAGGTCTGCTGATTTCTGAGTGCTGACGAAAATGATGACGCTGGAGCGAGGAGGAATGGTGACCTGGTCTTCCAGCACATTCAATGCGTGCTTTCTTGGCGGAGTGTGCGGCGGTAGTGCCTTTTCCGTGGAGAGTGTTATTGACTTAGACCTCCGGTCGATGATTGCACCATGAAGGCCTAAGAAGTCCATACCAAGGATGACTTCTCTCGAGCAACGCGGCAGGATTACGAAGTTCGCGGGATAAATCCGGTTGTTAATGATGAGTCTCGCTGTGCAGATTCCCTCCGGCGTTACGAGGTGACCTCCAGCTGTCCGGATTTCGGGGCCTTCCCAGGCTGTCCTCACTTTCTTCAGCTTCGTGGCGAACGGTCAACTGATGACAGAATAGTCGGCTCCGGTGTCGACAAAGGCTGTGACGCTGTGGCCGTCGATAAGAACGTCGAGGTCGCTAGTTCGTCGTCTTGCGTTGCAGTTAGGTCGTGGCGTCGGGTCAGGGCTACGTCGGTTTGTTCCGCTGCTTCCACGTGCGTCGTCAGGTCTACTTCGGTCCGCGAGGTTTCGTCGTCAGGGGTTCGCTTCGTGTCCTGAAGCCTTCGTCGTGGCGGCGGCGTCGGCGGCGGAGGGTCTTCGGTATTTCGTCGTACAGCAACCGCACCTCCATCGGTTGCTGCCCTTAGTTTTCCGGATGCGGGCTAGGTGACCGGCCCCGGGTTGGGCAGTGTATGGTCGGCGTTGGGGAGAGGCGTAGCGGCCTGGCGACGGCGATCGGGAAGGTCCTCGGGGGTCCACTGCGCTCCTGCCAGATAGTCGGCGATGTCACGTGGTCGTTCACCCTGCTGTGGACGCGGCGCGTCGACGGCGAACCCACGCAGTCCCATCTGTCGATAATGGCAGCGACGGTAGGTGTGGCCGGCTTCTCCGCAGTGGTAGCAGAGTGGACGATGGTCGGGGGCGCGCCAAACGTCGGTCTTCCTCGGCGTCTATCGCTGACCGGATGGCGGGCGGTATGACGTCGGTGGTGGCGGCGGTGGTGCCTGGCGGCGGAACTGCTGGTGTGGCGCAGCGTCTTGACGTGGGCAAGGAGGTGGGGCGTTGCGTCGGGCTGCAGCAGCATAGCTCATTGCTTGCAGCTGCGGCGGGGCCGGCTGAGGAACACCCAGTGACTGTTGGATTTCCTCGCGTACAACGTCCGCAATCGACGTCACTTCGGGCTGTGCAAAAGGTGCGAGCTTTCGCAGCTCCTCCCGCACGATGGCTCGGATCGTTTCGCGCAAGTCGTCGGAGCTGAGGGCATGAACTGCTGCGCTGTCTTAAAATGCGCGGCGATTGTACTGTCGGGTTCGCATTTCCAGCGTCTTCTCGATGGTTGTGGCTTCGGAAACAAATTCCTGGATTGTCTTGGGTGGGTTCCGCATGAGCCCAGCGAAGAGTTCCTGCTTAACTCCTCGCATGAGAAGGCGAACTTTTTTTTCTTCGGGCATGGTAGGGTCTGCGTGGCGAAACAGCCTGGTCATCTCTTCCGTGAAGAGCGCCACGTTTTCGTTCGGCATCTGCACGCGGGTCTCGAGCAGAGCCTCAGCCCTCTCTTTGCGGACAACGCTCGTGAATATGGTGAGGAACCTGTCGCGAAAAATGTCCCACGTTGTCAGGCTTCGCTCTTGGTTCTCGTACCAGGTCCGAGCGGCGTCTTCCAAAGCGAAATAGACATGCCTAGCTTGTCTTCGCTGGTCCAGGCATTAAAAACGGCGACTCGGTCGTAGGCTTCGAGGCAGCTTTCCGGGTCTTCGAACGACTATCCGCGGAAGTTTGGCGGCTCCTTGGGCGTCTGGAGAATGATCGGTGCGGGCGGCACAGCGTCTGTCATCGTCGCTGTGGTCGAGGTCATGATCTTTGTTTGCCGGGTCTTTTCAGGTAGAGGCCCGTGCTCTCGCGGTAGACCTTGTTGCCTGCGGCTTGCTCGACGATCCGGGTTTTCTTTGCCGTCGTCCTCCTCGCGGCTTGGGCTTGGGTCAGCGCTTCGCGGGGGCGTCTGGATCATGGAAGAAGCAGCACCTCCACCAGATGTCACGTGGTCGTGACGTCGACGAGAACAACAGTCAGCACGTCCGAGATGAAACTGTTTATTTGGCCGAACTTGTGGCCGAGAAACTGAGAACTAGAACTACATCAATACACGCTGTACAATGATAGCGGCGAACAGGGCGTCGTCCATCGATCAACTGACAAGCGGTCAAGCGCGTCGGCTTTTCCAGCAATATCGCTGGTGGCGGCGTTATCTCTCGACAAAGCTGGAACATTCGCGTGCGGCGCGCAATCTTAACAAAACGATCTACTAAAATCGTGAAGCTTCTCGAACACTGCTTCGCGGCCAGCATCGAGCGTTGATAACCGTCCTTGCTGGTCAAACTCGAACACATCAAAATAAAAGAAGCGGGCGTGGCAATACTCTCTGAGCTGGAAGAATGTCCTTAACGACTGATCTCTTTCAGGCCTATGAGAAAGTTCCTATAACTGAAAGCACAGCAAAAGTACTGACGGCGATTACCAAGTACGGACTGTGTCCATCAAGAGACTTCCCTTCGGAATCACAGCAGCACCGGCAACATCCTAGAAAATCATGGAGACAGCTCGAACAAGAATTCCTGGCACCAGCCTGTACCTCGACGACAAAATTGTCGGTGGAGAAACGTCATAGCAACACAATCAATGGCTAGACGAAGTGTTCCCAAGACAGGGTAATATGGGTTTGCGGCTACACAAGGACAAGTGTCGATTTGGAGAAAAATGTGGACTTCCTAGGGCACCGCATCGATGAACAAAGTGTGCATACAAGTGGGGAGAAGGTTAAAGCTATAACAGATGCACGAGCGCAGAAAGGTGAACTTGAGCTCCGAGCATTTTTAAGGTTGCTTGCTTTCCACCACCGCTTCCTTCGGCACAGAGTGACATTGGCCTCACCACTGTACGCGCTGTTGCATAAGGAAACACAATGGATATGGGGGGGGGGGGGAAGGAGCGCCAAAAGCATTTCCTATGTCAAACTCATTCTCGATACCAGAGTGTTTGCTTACTATGACGAGCGCAGGTTTCTTCGCATGTCATGCGATGCTTCACCCTATAGTTTTGGCACTGTCTTGTTGCTAGTGGATGAGAGCGCAGCATAAGCACCTATTGCTTTCGCGTACTGAACGCTTTGCAAGGCGGAGTGGAATTATGCGCAACTGGATTGGGAAGAACTTGCAGTGGTATTCGCAGTTGATCATTTGTAGAAGTATATAAGTGGAACGCTTCTGACAATCACAACTGATCACCAGCCGGTACTCAGCATCCTAGGGCCGAAAAAAGCAGCTTCCACATGTCTTGTCACCACGCATGACGAGATCGTCCCTGAACCTGCCCGATTACTACTACGACCTTCTTCACAGACAAGGCAGTCGGAACTAGAACGCATATGCATTAAGCAGGCTACCACTGCAAGGATATGACGACGAGCCATACCTACCCGGTGATGATCAGATGCCAAAATATGCGATTGATACCCAATTTTTGCCCCAGTGCATTGAAGAGCTATCGCGTGAAGACAGAAACGCTCTCAGCATTGATTCAAGAAGCCCGGTAAGAAAAACTGCGAGCACGGAAAGGCGATGACTCCCGGCGTTATGTTAAGCTATCTCCGAGCTGTCAACGCTCAAGCGTGGTTACTCAGGGGCTCTCGAGTAGCAATTTCGATCGCAGCTTGCCCCGAAGGTTTAAAGATCATTCATTGAGACCACAGAATCATCGTGGTTATGAAGACTTTTACAAGAGGTTGCCTTCTATGGCCTAAACTCAGCGGATGCATAGAAAAGACTGTCCAAAAATGGAGACCATGCCAGGAAAATCGAAGGGCACCAGCGAAGGCACCGAATCCAGAATGGGAAGAGCAATGCAGTCATGGGAGATAATTCAGATGAATTTTGCATGACCATTTGAAGGCTACATGTTCTTGCTTGCCGTAGAGTCATTGAGCAAACGGTTGCAAGTACGACGAATGATGAGCATACAGTCGAAAACCTAATCAAGGACCGCTAGCGCAGCCAGTGAGGATGCGGAGGTTCAAACGCCCCGGAATATTTCGCTTTCGCATGTGTATATATGGACACACCCAGAAATGCACGTACGAACATACATGAAACGTAGTAGGACCTCCTCCCCCCCCCCCCAAATAAAGATATCTTGGACTACGCTGTTGCGCCACGGCAAATGGTCACTGACAGCAGGCTATCTTTCATCTCGGTCGAAACAGTTTCTCCAAACGAAACGGAGTAAAACATGATCGATACTTCTTGCGCAAACTTTCTTAGACAAGTGACGAAGCAGACACGGACGGGCGCAAGAAGTTTCCTCCGTTGTCTAAGAAATTTTGCGCAAGAAGTATTGATCAGTGGGTATCAACTAGCTCGAATCCACACCTTGCGGAGTAAAACATGTCACAGGCGCTCCATACCATTCTTCCACGAACGGTCAAGTGGACGCATGGTCTTCGATTTCAATCAAGCGCTTGCGAAAAGAAACACAGCACCTATCGCGCGCCCAATTTCGCATTCAAGCCGCATACTACAATGCATTCCGGCACGAAAAAAACACTCGCCATGATGACGTTTGGTCACGAACGGCCGACCGCACTGACGTACTAGAAGCCCTCAGACATCCATCTCATGGAGGAGGAACGGAAAGAAAATCAGCGAATTCGCAAAAATCAAATCGTCTACCTCAGAACTTCACAGGGGGCCTGTGTGGATGAACGTATCCATAGTCAAGCACGTAGGTCCTCGGTCTTGGTTAATCAGAGGTGGCACGCGAGATCACATAAACCGCATGCGGACAACGAGGCAAGAAGCAATCCGTGGCAGCACTTCTAAAGCAGTTACCGGGCAATCGCCTCCAATCTTCGTTCCTCCTTTTAGATGTGAAGCATCTTATAGCGGAGTTCAATCCGGTGGTGGTGGTGGTGGTGTGCGGCATGAGCACCTTACTGCGCATGCGCAAACCCTCTCCAGATCCCTTCTCCCCCTCTCCCCCTCTACTTCAGCTCTCCCCTCCCGCCTTCCGCCTCTCCCCTCCCCCTCTCCACGTCCTCTCTCCCATTCTGCTCTCCACTTCCCCTCCCCACTTCCCCCCTCACCACTCCCCCTCTGAAACGCGGGCTCTAGATGCCGAAAAACTGCGTCGCATCGCCTCATGGTACCCTTTAGCGGGAGATGGCGTGATTTTTCTTCCTGCCAGACTGCCGGGCTGGCAATTTCGCAAGAGCCGCCAACTACATGTGCCCTACTGTGCTGCGTCACGCCCGCACCACTCCTATTCGACGACAATCTGGAAGAACCACTACAGAGGCTTCCGAGACGTCGCCGTTCCCCGGACCGTTAGTAAGATCAGTGGTGGCTCAGACAGAGTGAGGAGGCAAATTCGGTGTTCCCGAATTTCGGTTTACTTGTTGTGCGATCCCACAAAAACCCAAAACCGGAGGGCTGAGCAGCAGCGCATGCGCCGAGGACACGGTGCCCTCTCTCGGAAGCAGACCCATTGCCTTCATGTGTTCCTCAGTGTGCATCTAACGAACGTAAGAGACGTATGTAGCACCAACATGCAAAGCGCACGGCCATGAATATTCGTCAGCGTCGTCAACAGAATCAACGAAATGTGAAGCTGCGCGGGTGAGCGTGTCGCTTTACGGACGCGTAGTGGGTGCTTCGCCAATTTGCACGAGGTAGAATTATGCCGTAGTGGTCTCATCCGGACCTAACTTGAAGCAGAGTCATTCAATGCTTCTTATGGTCACGAAACTGCCGCGTCAGTTTCATATGGAGCCAGCGGCCGCCGCCAGAAGTGCAGCTGTGCTTGAGAGGCGATGCGAACGCTGCTATCGCTGGGGTTGTGTGTGGGAAGCCTCGGTGTTTAAGCTTTCTAAACTTCCGCAACGGTCGCTTTGCTTTCACGCCTTTACTTCTAGCACTCAGCATGCATAAATACATTTCTGAACGCGTTTTCTGTTTTAAAATGAGCACCCGGGAGGAAAAAAACCAGCTCAATTAAAACATGCAGCTCGCGGTGGTATCAGCAGAAAAAATACAAAAATTCGGGGATTAACGACAGAATACCAAGATATATAATTACGAACGCCGTAGCAGGGGACTTCTGTATGAGTTTTGCCACCTGCAGGCACAGCTGTTTCACCATGCTCGTAAGTCGCTCGCTGTACGCCGCCGGCCGCAAGTTGATTCGTCTCGCCTTCACGCTAGATGTTTGACAACAGTTGTGGCGTGCAGAGAAAGACACAGTTTGACCTGTACTTTATTCCAGAAGACATTATTCTCTGTGAAGCATATTCTACGCAACGTTTCTTTCACCTGCACCGGCAACGCACTCACACCGGCCGCCGGCCGGCTTGGTGCCGACGACGTAGCGAAACCTACTTCGTATCGCTTCGTAGTTGTAGCAGGTAACTCTGCGGGAATACAACCGCTGACGAACAGCTTACTTTTGTTAACGCTGGCAGTGTTATTCGTAGTTCTTCCTCATTCGGCACATTGAAGCGAGTTATCCGTGGCGTCCGGGCTCGAAGGCTTGCACTTGTTTGGGTCCGGAAGCTCGATAGGGAAGAAACGTGGGTGAGCGCGCTCGCTCGCTCGCTGCGTGCGCCGGCGAGAGTTGCACTGGACTCTCATAACACCTTCTCTTCGTTGTAATAGTGCTTCGCTTTCACTCTGGCGTACAACCGATATGACTTGTTTTCGTCTAGCCGACAGGGCCGAGCAGTGCAGCACTTAGCATGTGATCGGCGCGCAGCTACACTCCCAGTTGGTCCCTTTCTTGCCAGGCGTTTCCGCACGACACGCACTACGGTGCGGTCTAAACAGGGCGTCGGCGACGCTCGGACCTCTTCACAGGCTGACGCGCGTGGTCGTTTGCATGGTGGTCGCACTGTAGATGAGCGAGATCGAGGTTTGCGCTTTGTGAGATACGAAGGAAGTCCTTCAAAAATCCTTCGAACGGTGTCAGCCTTCAGCGTTGGTTTGTCGCGTTTCTGCGACACGGAGTATCCGTTGATGTTAAAATCATACGCAGTGATAATGTCCGAGGCGTCGAAATGGTTCGAACACACAGGTGTATACTTCGACTCAAAGTTAATTATCACCGCTTTCTTGCAGCGGTATGGCCCGCTTCTATTTCTCGCGCTGCTGCTTGTCTAACGGTAAACAAAACAACGACACCTTTTTGCTTCCCTTGTAGCCGGAACGGCACCCCGGCACGCAACATCTGTTAGGCATCCTAGTCCTGCGACAGCGTTTCCTCTAACTTGAACATATGATATCTAGCAGCTTGTCCTCGCACTGCGCGAGTATTTCAATACGCGGACGACGCAGACGATCACCTCTGTGGCGCAGCGGCGGCGCGTTGCGGCATTTTCGAGCAGCGTATGAAGCTCGCCCATAGCGTGACTGTGCAGTTTCGTGACCATAAAGAGAATTGAATGACTCTGCTTGAAGTAAGCATTCTAGGACAGTTGGTAATGGCCAGTGTTACGCGCAGAGACGTTCTCTTCCTCACGGCACGGTGTTCACCGTTGAAGCGAAGCTAGGCTAGCGATTGCGAAGGAGAAACGACTGCATCCGGAATAATACTTCATACTTGAAAAGGCGGGAAAGGCAACCGCGAAAGAAAGCCGGGAAAATGGAACGGCGTGCTACTCACAACTGAAATATTTATTGAGAACACACCTTTATAAAACGCTTATCCCAAATAAACCGTCATTATGACGGCCAATAAATGCGGTTAACGATTACGCTATCGCGTTCCGCTTTTCAAGGCGAAGCTCAAGCGGCCTCCAGTTTCATTGAGCGCGCAGACGTGCTTAAAACGCTCAGTAGCTCAGTAGGTAAAACGGTAGTCGCATGGCTGGCATGCGCTACAATATATTGGCTTGGCGAAAAATCAGACTTTCGCTTAAGGGCGAAGAAATGAATGCGATAGAGACGAATCGTAATGTTATACGAGGTAATGCTTGCACCCTACTCTTTGGATCAGATCTCGCGTAACTCAACAAAACGCTGATGTAAGGGAATTTGGCCGCTCCAGGCACCCATAGAGTTTCCTAAGATCAACTAGAAGGGACTCTGGCGCTGCGATCGTTCAGCCACCATAGGAATGATTGGTACGAGAGGCATTCAGTAAATATTTCCCCTGACCTACTTCCTGTGGGCGGAGAGCAACGAAACTTTGCAGATTTATTAGTCCTTCTCTACATAGGTGCCACCCAGGGACACACTTCTCCCATCTTTTTATGCAACTATAAACACCTCACTTGTAGAAGTCGACAGTGTGCTCCTAAAGGTATGTTGTGACTTCAGGAAACAGTTTCATTCGGGAAAATGCTTGCCCTTCAAATTTGACTTCATTGTCGGAAAGAGGTGGAAGTCCGATGGTGCGAGGTCGGGATAATAAGGGGGTGCGGTAGAATTTCAAAGCCGCCGCAGCATGCATCCATCTGGGCAACATGTGCGTTGTGAACTGGGGCTATTGTCTTGCAGAAGGCGAAAAACCTTTGGTGAGCATGCGACGTCTCTTGCTTTTGATGGCCTCCCGCAGTTTCCGCAGCAGTGAAGCATAGTATGCCCCAGTTATCATGGCACCCTGTGCTAGGAAATCCATCAAGACTACTCTGTGCTCGTCGCAAAATACTGTGAGCATGACCATGCCCGCCGAGGGCTGGGTGCGTGCCTTGTTTGGATGCGCTGAGTACAAGTGCTTCCATTGCGTCCACTGGACTTTAGTTTCCGGATCACAGTTATGGACCCAACCTTCATCCTGCGTAATCAGTCTGTTGAAAAAGTCGTGCTGGTTTCCATGGCACATGGTAAGACAACTGGAAGCATTCGACTCGTTCCTGCTTTGGAAAGGTCTGAGCAGCCTGGCAACCCAGCGAGCGGATACCTTACACTTGGAAGATGATCCTGAGTGATTTTTTCAATGAATCCCACACTAATCTTCACATTTTGGGCTAGGTCTCGAATGGTTACGTGCCGATTTTCCGAAATGGCGGCCTCCATTTGCTGAATGGTGTGTTCATCGATAGCAGAGAGGGATCACCCTGGAATTGGAGCTGTTTCCACCGAAATCTGACCGCATTTCAATTGCCGATGCCAGTTCTTCGCTACATCATATGATGGGGAATCCTCCCCATAAACGTCTTTTATCTCATCGAGCGCCTGCCTTTGAGTGCGACCTCTCAAGTACAAGAACTTGATGACTGCTCTGTATGTCACTGCATCCATTATCACACTTCACACCACTTCAACAGCTGTAAAAGTAAGACCGTTATTCATTCAGAGTTACACATTGGTACGTGACCTATAGTGACTTACACATTACACATGCGCAGTTTCCGCATCCTGCAATAAATAGAAGTGGGTCAGGGGAAAGGAAAATCCAGCGAAACGCTCGTCGGAGGCCAAGATTGAGCATGACGGAGCGTGATGCGTAGACTGGAATCCTGGTACCGTTGACAGCTTGCAAAAACGACACAGGTGTCGTTTTTCGGTCGGAGCGTTGAGCAGGAATAATGCTAACGTCTGCACCAGTGTCGACTAGGAAACGTTGTCCTGTGGCTCAGTCCGTGAGGTAGAAGAGGCGACTTGTATGCTGGGCCGGACCGCTGGTCGCCGTCAGAGGTCGGCCGGCCTGTTTCCCTGCCACGCACAAGGACGGCGGCAGTGACGAGCGTCGTTTCCAAAACGGCGATGGTAGTAGCAGATGCCAGGCGTTGGTGACGCGTCACGGCTAGTGGGTGTGCGTCTCGGCTTACTGGAACTTCAGTGGCGTGAACGGTGAGGTGACGCGCGGCGTTGTTCTGCTGCAGAGACGATGCGTTCGAGGCGCTCGCACAGGGCGTCCAGCGGCGACTGGGCTGTTGAAAAAGACGGCAAAGTTCGCAGCGTGGTGGTACTCTCACCAGTCGACGGTGTCGTGGCTGCGATGGCTGGCGTGGCTACTTCCATCACCTTGTCGGCCAACGCGGCAAGTCCGGTGAGGTCCATGGTAGAAGCTGTTGCCAGAACCATATGCACGTTAGCCGGCAGTCGTTGTAAAAACAGCTAGCGTAACAGCGCGTCGTCGACGGATCTCGCGTTGTCTCCGAGCAGCTGCTTCATTCGGCGAAGAAGTTGGCTGGGGCGTCGGTCGCCGAGTTCTTCAGCGGACAGAAGCTGCTGTATGCGAGCACGCTGTGAAACTGCCGTGCGCCGTAGCAGGGTCGTCTTGAGATCGTCGTAGGCGTTCGCAGACAGCGGGTTGCTCAACAGATCCGCTACTTCATCAATGGCGGTGGACGAGAGTGCCGCGACAGCGTAGTGGAACTTCGTAGCTTGGGAGCGGATACCAGCAACTTGAAATTGTGATTCCGCCTGAAGAAACCACGCCGAAGGATGCTGGTCCCAGTACTGAGGAAGGCGGACAGCGATGGCTGAGCAGGAAGGCTCACCGCGTTGCTCGGGAATATTCAGGTCTCGAGAACTTGTACCGTCAGTCTGTTCCAGGGTCGCTTTTGCCACGGAAACTTATGGCCACGATCACGTCGGGGTCACCAAACTGTGGCGATGGGCGACCTCACAAACCGGCGAACTCTCGGTCTTGCCAGAGAGAGAGAGAGCGAGCCCGACACGACCGCCTTGACCAGAAGTATTTAATCTCTATTTCTTTCGAACGCCAGCGCGCGCAGGCCCGTGGCAGCGGCACCTGCCTCGTGCAAGAGCGAGCGTCTCCGTCCTCTTCTTTGCGACGCCGATGTTGCCGTCGCTACACCTTTATTGAACGCTCCTCGTAGTACACAGATTTGCCTAATCTTTTTGCTTACGACTTCAAACGCACTTGACGCTTTGCCTATTGCTGTGTTTTAGCGTTCGTTTAGGATAAATGAATGAACCGTTGTGAACCTCGTGACCGGATTTGAATTGTTGAGCCTAAAAAGGATAAAGTGGTGAAGTGGAACTGCTGACATTTGCTCAACTTTGTTTCGTGACAAAGCGGTGCAGGCGACACGGGGCGAAACGGAGCCAAAAGAACGAAGTTTTGAAAATGCATTTACTACCCATCATACTCATGCTGGCTAAAGTGCCATGCGTTGAAGCTCCCATGGACACTAGCGCCAGAGTTCCCTCCAGTAATTGACACGTCGGTGAAGCTTTGGAGGGGAGAGACTGAGCGCCGCGACCTGTCTGTTGTCTTTACCTTGTCCGTGTTTTCATACGCTATTTAGTTGTATAATGATCATTACTTCTGAAGTGATAGCGCGTCTGTGACAATGCATTAGGTTTGCTGCATATATTGGCTGGCGAAGCCTCAAACAAAGGTAGATGAAATTAGCACTCGTCCTGTGAATCTCATCCTTGGGAATGTGGTTTTGCGCTCTTATATTCTCAAAAGCTATGCATCCCGCCGAATATTGAGTTTCGATACGGCAATGCTTGCTCTTTTTATCTTTTTTATTCTGTGTCTTCTATCTCTTTCTTTCTATGTCTATTTGTTCCCTCACCCATCAGAGTTATTGCATCCCACGCCTGGAAAATAGGCGCACGTGGTCTGAGAGCGAAGCAGAAGAAGAAAAGGAAGGTGATGAAGAAGAGGACGAAGAGAACATGTGACAGTTAATGATGATGATCATTTTCTGTCTACGACACCCAGCAAACCTCTGCCGTAAAACTTCTAGAGTGCGTATATACCATAGTATATGGGCAAATCCCATCACTCAGCAACGTGGTCCACTCAAAATAACAAGGGAGCACACGGGCGGCAAACACCAATAAGGGGCCGCACGTTGCACCTGCTCTCGTTAACCATCTGTACAGAGTGCTTGGGTAGTGCTTGAGCGCGGGTCGGTTCATGATGATGATCATTTCTTATCGGTGACACAAGGCAAACCTCGGCCATGACATCTCTGCAGCAAAAAAAAAAAATACAAATCTCACAGGGGTCCTTGTGCATTCACCTAAGATGAGTGGAATGCGAAAGCCATCTTTTTCTTCTCAGTCGAAGTACTGATCCTGCCCGCCACCCTCCGAAACCTTTTTGCGCCTGGCGTGCTTTTGCACTGCCACCAGGATCGGAGGCACCTCACCTGGTTTTGCACTGCCTCTGGGATCGGCACGCCATCGACCAAGCTGCGATGTCATGTGATGACGGTATCACGTGACGTAGCGTCACGTGACACCACGCGAAAATTTGTGATGTCATGACTACGTCATAAATTTTAGCGATCTGTGGAGGCATGAAGACGTCATATAGTGACGTCATTGGGTGGTGATGGTTTTTTGCATCACTCGTGCTGTACCCCACGCCACGGGACGCCGACGGTCAATTTGCGCGTACGATGAGGCATCTAAGGCTTTCGCCTTCAAAAGTTGGAAGAAGCTGGAGTTTCGCCTCAAGAATAGAACGCGATAGCTTAATGGGGTCCCGTTCGCATCGCCTTCTCAATCGGTAGCCTCCCTTCGCTTCTCGTTGGACACCTCAACCATGCAGCATGGAAAGGTATATCTATGTGTACGCGCAACATTAGCCAATTCAAACCATATTAAAATGCCTACTGCCAGTACACTTGTGAAGCGCCCACTGCGCCATAGCAACCATCGTAAGTAGCGCAACTAGACAGGACACGCAGCAAGTAACAGACAGCGCAGGCGCACTTTGTGACGGTGTGCCTGCGCAGGTTGTTGATGTATAAAGGTGGTGGATCGCCTTCAATAAAGTCAGTTGCTAGTGTGCGCCTGTTCTCGTCTGTTCCTTGCTGTGTGTCCTGTCTAGTTGCGCTACTACGATGGTTTCCTTGTCAAAACACCAACTCGCCCAACAATAAACTCTTCTGAAGTTCATTACGCCATAAATCATCATTTTGCGAATCAGCCAAGCACCCACTACCCGTATGGCAATATGCAAACGTACGCAGCTGATCACTTTCTTTATGCCTTTGGGGATGATGACGATTGAAGGCGTCTGAGCGCTTTGTAACTGGTGGCCTTTAAACTCCCCACTCGCTGTGCTGTTCACATGTCTTGAAACGTGGCGCGATGCCACGCTTCTGCCACGCAACATTCCATGCGTTAATAAGACTGCGCGCGTTCCGAGGCATTCGTATATGTTTTTTTCGTACTCGGTAGGCGCTACAAGCAATGGCGTGGCTCTGTAGAGGGACACCTGCTTGCCACGAAGAAGGTCTGTGTTTGACTCTGTGGAGATGGGTTTAGCACAAAGCTTACCCTACGAGGCGACCGCGAAGGGACGCGACGTTCTCCACTGCCGCAGCGAACAAAGACGCTACGGCCGGGTTCGTCGACTCCGGCAGGGCGCAGAAAAGGCACTCGAGCAGGATGTCAACAACACACGGGTTTATTAACCCAAGATGCAGCACAGTACGACAGTCACGGGCTTGCAGGCCGTAAGGGAACTCCGCAAGACCGATCGACTACGCTTGCCAGCGGCGCTACGACTATCACCAAAGGGCAGTCGAGCACACGAACGAGAAGCCGCCTGCTAGAGCAGCGCGTCAACCTCTCATGCTAGCCTGAGAGCATCTCCCGCGGCAAGCCCGCGCCAGACAGAAGCGAGCTCAAGGGGGAAGGGGTTGTCACTGGCGGCCAATGAGGACAGGCGTTGCGCAGTGACGTAAGCTAGCTTGGTGGCGTGAGCATGTGACATGTCAGTGCAGCATGCCCGGACGCGTGCCCGCGCGCCGGGAAGCCGACGCATGGCTCGCACCAGACAAAGAGGCCTGGCGCTGCCGCCGTGGTCTCGCCATACCGCCGATTAATGGCGGTCTCCGGCGCTCGAGCCGCGCGGGGCCAACACACGCGCTAGCTGGGGAACGAGGCGCCAAAGGGGAGGGCGCGCTCGATTCCCACAACTCCCACGCGAGCCGATGTTTTTTAGGGGACGGAGCACCTTCAGCCCGAGGCTTGTCCGTCCGTTTGGCGTCCGTACTCACAAGGACAGTACCGTGTAAAATCGAAATATCAGGTTTAACTATACCCTAACTGAATCATAACTGTCGCAAAACAATATAAAGCACCTACAAGCACAAACCCTTTATACTTGTCGGCGATTTCAACGTACATGTTATGGACCTTAGGACCTAGCTTTGTCGTCGACTCTCACTGCCTGCTGTCACAGTATATAGAAACCGTTGCTATAATTGAAACATGTGTCTCTGTGAATAAAAAAAAAGGTTTACAATAGACGACCATCAGTCATAATTGGACAGAACAATATAAACACCTACAAGCAAAGCCTTCACACAAGTCGCCGACTTCAACGTACACATAAGGCCTTAGAACCAAGCTTTGTCGTCTACTCTTTATGTCACTCTATGTCACTTTGTCACTCATTTACATTATGGGCAACGCTCGGTCACTATGGTTACTCACCCATACGATACCCATAGCTTCGCCCACGTCGTGATTCACTTTGTCTAGATGCGTGTTATTCATAATATTTACTTATTTCCATCTCTCAAATTTTCGCCCATGGGTGACGCTGATGTTTCCCTCCACACCAACATCGGAATTCTGCGAATCGAGTTCTTTGACGCTATAGCGTTAAAATCAAATTGTGTGATCTCTGTACTTTCGTGCAGAGTATTACGAAACCAGTCATAACGTAACCAAGCTGTGTAACCCGCCCTTCAAAGTACTGCTTCACCGCAGAGCTGTTCTATCCGTCTTGTCAGCTGCTGTGTGACCATGTGAAGGAAATGGAAGAATAAAGCAATGGTTTCAAGGTTTTAAGCAAGTAAAACTGTAATAATGAAAATGGCTACATATAATTCCTGTGGCTGTTTTCGCGAACCTTCGCTCTCCGTGCCTCTACGTCGGTCACACAAGTAAAGGCTGTTCGCACAAATTTCACGTTTACATGCGGGTTGAGCGTGTAACATTTATGTGCGGTGGCGCACCAACGGCTAGACACCGGCTCACCGAAAGGCACCACCACAAATACACACATACACACGAGGTGGCCGCAATGTCAAACTGACACCCGGATCACATCCAGCTTCCTGAAGCTACACAGCAGTTTCCGTGTATAAAGCGGTTCATCGTAATTATGCCGTCGTGTGAAACACCGCATTACAGTGGAAGCAGCAGCGGCTAACAAAGCATGCGAAAAGAATCATAAGAGGAAGTATACTGGCGAACGTTTCTTGTGGAGGCGCAGTATTGCCAGATACTGCACGGTGCTGGCGCAGCGCGCGCTAAGGCGGCTTTGGGAGTGCTTACGTCACTATTCCTTCAGAGACGGTCTGTTTGATGCGCTGACAGTATGCAGGTGACTAAAGAGCGATTTTCGTTCAACCTAAGCATTTCCCAGCCACAAAACAAGCATTGCGAGGCTTCTAAAATGGTATTTCAATAGTCCACGCCGAGTTGTAATTGTCTTTGAGCGTCCCTTCAGGTAAGCAGATATATTTCTAACTGTGGGCTATGGCCGCGTGGAAAACGTACCACAAGCTTTCTTGAGAAAGCTAGGTGAGCCCCAGCAGACGATGCTACCGTTGTACATCACAATGATCCTGTCGCCCAGAACATCGGCTTCTTCCATGTCATGCGTGGACAGCAGTATGCTTGCTTTGCCACGTAGCTCTTTTACCAAGGACCATATGCTGCGCCGCGTCTCCGGATCCAAACCTACCGTCGGTTCGTCCAGTATCAAAACCTGTGGCGTGACAGAGGTACATATAAGAGGAATGTACCATTGATTACTCAGCTGCTGCCTTCGTTGCGGTAATTACTGAAAGGTAAGATTTGTATAAAATGAAAATTTGAAAGTAAATAACTTTTTCCTCAAACTACACCTTAAAAGTGCCACTTCTCCGTCACTGAGATAAACGATGAGCACTTTGTGGCTCTACGTCACCAAACCCGGAAACCAAGGAATTTAGTTTTCACGAATCTTGACTAAATGACAACTAGGCGACAAGACACTACCCGCCATATTAGCTTAATTGTCCATACAGCCTTACGTTGAAAAGCGCAACTATGGTTCTTGTTTTTGGCTGCTCTCTGCTGCGGCAAATGCTTCGTAAATGAAAATCAGAGATAATGGATGGACATTGGTTATGAAGGACGTCAAAACTATCGAGGTTGTGGGCACTTTAACGTTGCCGTAGGGTGCCCCATACAGTCACAGTTCCCTTACAATTTTACAGTGAAGTTGTCTTTCGATACTGTTCCAGCGGCCTTGTCGTTCGGCTCGCTAAAATGTTCGCTTACCGGCAAAGGAGTCTAGTGAGAGAACGAAAGGTCACGTGATCGATTACGGAGGGGTGTGACTGAAGTGGAAAGTGAGGAGGAGGAAGCAACAAGTGTCGTTTTCCGGGACTGTAAGTTAAGCAAGAGGAGGCAGTCAATGGCGGTTTACTAATGTTAAAACAGAGTCAGCCATCAGTGAGCGGCTAGGGGATACATAAGAGAGGCGCACTTGGCAGGCGCATCATTCCTTCTTCGACGACACTTATTTTGGACCTATGACCAACATAGACAAGATCGCAGACAACAGCTTAACTGAGGTTTCCTTCCAGGACAACCCACGCCCCCAGAACGGCTCCACATGGCTTAACCGAAGATTGAAGAAATACTCAGTGAAAAATTTGCCGAAACTTAGAAGGAAAGCACAACGCTTGAAGAGGGAGACGTGAGCTTCGCTGGCCGATGGTTTGCACGGTGTGGAAATGGTCAAAATATTTTCAAGGCCGACGTGGTTAGCGGTGTTAGTGGCAACGATTGTAGGTCTCGGCGTTGTCCTTGTGCAGCGCAAACCAGGGTTCCCGGAATATGTCGTGACATATGCAAGTCGTACGCTTACTAGAGCCGAGACCAATTACACCGCCACTGAAAAAGAGTGCCTGGCGATGATCTGGGCTCTTACAAAGTTCTGACCTATTTGTATGGTCGCCCATTTGAACGCGCATTTGTTGTCATTGAAGGATCTCTCAGGCCGTCTCGCCCGCTAGGCCCTTCGCCTGCAAGACTACAACATCCGCGTGCTGTACCGCAACGGACGCCAGCACGCTGAAGCCGACGCCCTCTCGCGCTCTCCCTTGACTGACGACAATGCCACCTGCTCAGTATCTGACATTGCCGTTTCTTCCTCCGCACGTTCACACCATCGCCACCGAACAGCCAGGGATAAATGGATCGCCTCGCTGATAGACTTATTGATCCGTCGGCAACACCATCCACTCGCGCATTTGCGTCGTCAAGCCCACCATTTCGCCATTCGTGACAGCATACTGCACCGACGTAATTACAATGCCGATGGCCGCCAGTGGCAGTGAGTGATACCCCACAGTCTGCGTTCTGAAATATGCGAGTCGTTTCCACTCTGATTCGTAATGCGCGCACTTAGGGTTTTCAAAATTTAGGTATACAAAATTTACCACCACCTTCGACAACGATATTTCTTGCGAGGTATGTTACCACTACGCGCAGAAGTTCGTTCGCTCCTTCCTCGACTGCCAACGCCGAAAACCTTCAACGCACGTGTCGCCAGCCGGTCTACAACCGTTATCTTGCCTAACCTTTCGTTTGGGTGCGTGGGCATTGTTATGTATGGACCACTTCCTCTGACGTCGGCTGGTAACCGCTGGGCCATCGTCGCTGTTGACCATCTGACGCGATACGCCGAAACACCGCCCTCCCAGCGGCTACAGCGCGCAATGTTGCCTCCTTCCTACTACACCGATTCATACTGCGTCACGGTCCACCCCATGAGCTGCTCAGAGATTGAGGCCGTGTCTTCTTGTCGGAAGTCGTTGAAGCCATTCTCACAGAGTGCCATGCTGTACACCGCAAAACTGCTGCTTACCACCCGCAGGCGAATGGCCTAACCGAATGCTTTACCCACACGCTCGGCGACATGCTCTCAATGTACGTCGCCGCCGATCACACAAATAGGGGTGCCAATCGGTTCTTTGTTACCTACGCCTAATACCGCCCCTCAGAGTACTACTGGTTTTTCGCCCTTCTTATTGTACGGCAGTCACCCTTCGTACAGAATCGACACGATCCTTCCATACAAGCTGGATCCCTCCGAGTGTGCGCCTATTTCTGCCACAGCCAGACTTGCTGAGTAGTGTCGCGAGCTTGCAAAGACCTTTCCAAAGCACGAACAAGAGCGGCAGAAGAGCCTTCGCGGTGGCACCACCACTTCTGAGTCCACGTTCCTCCCCAGAGCGCTCGTATGGCTCTCGGTCCCTACTACAGCAACTGGTCTCTCTTCAATACCACTACCGAAATACGAAGGCACCTACCGGGTCGTCGAGCGCACATCCCGGTGAACTACCTGATCGAACGCATTGAACCATCTCCTGACATGCGCCGTGCAAGGTGCTACATTGTCAACGTGGAGCGCTACTTAGACCCGCTTATAGCGACAAGCTGTTAGGTCGCCGGGCGACTCCCTTTTCGTACCCAGAGTAATTGTAGTGAAGCCTTGGAACTGAGTAATGGGTGGCGCTATCCAGCGCCTTCTACTGAGTCTCTTCGGCTCTTCCTGAAAGAACGCCTCTCACGCTGGGATTACGTGCTTTGTTCGACTGTCACTATTACGTGTTGTAGCTGAATGCCATCAAATAAATGCCTTAACAGCCTCATCAAACGCGGAAATCGGCCGGCGTACCACCTCGGCGGCATCAAAATGAGTGATGCGAAAATCTTCATCACCCGATGACGCTATCATGATGGCAAATATCGTAAAAAAAATATGACTTCATTAGAACGTCACCGTGACGTCACAATGACGTTGCATGAAGTAACGAAACATGATTACGTCATTACGTTACATCGCAACTTGGTCAAACGTGGGCCGATCACGGAGCCAGTGCAAAACTAGGTGAGGTGCCTCCGATACAGGCTGCAATGCAAAACCACGTTATGTGCAGAAAGCATTCGTAGGGTGGCGGGGCAGGATCATTACATCGACTAAGAAAAAGAAGATGGCTTTCGCCTTCGAGTCGTCTTAGGTGAGTGCATAAGCAACCTTGTGAATTTTTTAATCGTCTTGCACAGTAAGTGCCCTCAATAAACGTTAAAGAGCCACTCGTCACACTGGCAGGCACAGAAAGTCAAGTTGTTAATCTTTTCACCGTTTTTTTTTTCAGACGCTATCGTAGTTGAATGCCTGTACAAACCTCTCTACAATATTATCAGAATTGATACTAATAATATCTGTGGTTTTACGTCCCAAAACCACGATAATCATCAGAATTGTACAAGGCGCACGCAGCCCAACGAATTCTGAGAAAAATTGGAGGAAGTCACGTACGATTCCCGAAATCCCGGCAGATATTTCAACTAGAGCAGAAAAAGGAGACGTGTTTGGAAGTTCGCAGAGTTAAGGTAGGCAAAATCTTGAAGGGCAAGGGATCAACAGCCTGCTTGTTCTACCTACGCGGTAGACTTCAGTGCTGCTCTTTCGAGTTTTTTTTAACGAAACAATCAAACAATCAATAGTCTCGAAAGCATCACGTGCGTATGTTCACGAATGAACGCACAAGAACCCCTCTCTGGAAACCAAAACACCAAGGAAGGCTACCCAAACGGTACTAAGCACGTACCCGGTGCTCAGGAGGATATCAAGAGGTGGCTAAGTTCGCACGATACATGCCGATGAACATTCCCAAAAGGAAACTCCAGCAAAGCGCGCCACTTGAATGTATAGCGTTCGTATGCACGTCGTAGGAGTACATAGATCTCGATCTTCCTGAACCACCGTCTCCGCCGTCACGAAAAAGGAATAGGTATAGGCAGTGTTTCAAGAAAAGTGTCTGCCCATTAAAGAATAGGCAAAATGGAATATTTGTTCGCATTTTCTAAAATTATATGGAAACTCGACTTGCGGCGCAACCAGCAGGAAAGGAGGGAGACAGGAAAGAGCGAAACTGCGCTCTTTCCTGTCTTCCTCCTTCATTCCTGCTGGTTGCGCAGCAAGTCGAGTTTACAAGTATGAACCAACAAGGTCTGCAAAGAAGTATTGCTGTAACAAATTTCTGTAATTACTTTTCTGTATTGGCAGGCACCTAAAGATTGTTGGAGATATCATTTACGGCAATATTGAAGAACATTAGGTTAAATAAACGGTTTCAAGACTGTGATAGTAGCAGCAGGTGCTGTACCCCAAGAAACTTCCGGTTCTTCATTTATCACTCTCTAACCCTGAAGCGGAAAGCGTGTTTTCAAGTTTTGTCAGAGTAAGGAAAGACCCTTTTTCCGCCTTCATATAAAAGGAAGACGCATATATTAAGGACTAACTCTTATAGAGGTAATGACACAAAATTTCGCGGCCGAGATAGCCTGCTGGATCGATTACCGTGTATGTGCGTGTACCATCTGCAAAATATCGACAGCGAATAAAGCTTGGAAGGTATTTTATATGAATTTTGAAGTTCGCGAGCGCGATTCAGCATTATAGGCTGCACCTGGCGCATTGACAGCATTGACATCCTCGGAGGTGACCCGAGGTGACCCCCCTACTTCCCCTACGTAACCGTTGCAGCCGGTACAAGTTGTGATGACGTTGTAGCCCCCATTTCTGTTTTGACGCGCTTACAGACGAATCGCTCCTCGCCAGCGGGTCAAACCTGAAGTGATTCGCCACGTCGAAAATTTCTTCCATCCCCGCCGCAAGAAAAGCGTCGCCATCAGACGACGTTGAGCCCCACGACGACAGACCGCGCGGAAATGCGTCACTGTTCTGTGTGCTCACGTGACCGAGCGTTTCACTCGCTGGGTGGTGATAGTTGCACCCGGCGGCTTGTCGTTTTTAGAACTCTGTCAAACCGAAACTGAGGCTGTGTCGGTAATGAGGAGACTCTAATTAATTATCTGTCGCGCCCTGCAGCAAACGATGTGCCGTGTTATGACTAACAGGCCACCAGCAACACATTGCAGCAAAAAAACGCGGGGCGAGAATTTTTGTGTCAGGACTCCTTTATAATGTTCGGTATAGATTAGAAGCATCTTTATTTGAAATATTTGGCTAGGCACAGGGTGAGAAGTGTTGAAAATCTGCGGGCTACCCACCAAGGCTTTTGTTCCCCGCCAATGCTACGTCAGTGCACGAAAGCGAAAGCCGTCCAGGGTATGTGTTTGTAAACAGCACAACCGTCTATAGCATTTTAATTATGGGAGCCAGGCGGTCTTGTCTTATGGGAAAATTGGCGCCCTTCCTGCAACGAACTCATTGCTGCTTTGATATATCTCAAAAGTGGCCGCAGGTAATTTTACCAGATTGATTAAAACGGACCGATTTCACCGGTGCAACCAAAACTCAGAAGAGC
Organism: Rhipicephalus sanguineus; assembly: GCF_013339695.2. Lineage (NCBI taxonomy): Eukaryota > Metazoa > Arthropoda > Arachnida > Ixodida > Ixodidae > Rhipicephalus > Rhipicephalus sanguineus. Next base: position 175,158,320 of record NC_051180.1, on the reverse strand, counting down.
GGAACTAACGAATTTTTCCGAGACGCCCGGAATAACCAAGCGTCGCTATATCAACAGTCAATCGACTTCGTTTCGTGTGGTTGCGGGCTGCGCTCGGGATTATAGCAGGCGGTTCACACATACGGTATGGTTTGTAAAAGAATTAGCACCCCTTCAATCGTTGTTGCCAACATGGACGTAATTCTGGTAAGTGCGCTCATTTTCGCTCCGGTATGTGGCTTCGAGGGTGAGTTTGGTCGAGTATGATTACTTCTTAATATTTACCAGTGACCACTTTTTCTAGATTTCAAAAGATCGCTGCCTTTTCGCAGGGAGGAATTTAATTCTCCTATTTACCATGACCACGCATGCACAATAATAAACTGATTAATGTATTTACTTTAATTACTGCGGCAATGTCTTCAGCCACCTCAACGCATCTGCCGCAATAGGAAAAGTAATTATGAAGGCCGCAGCGAAGTTCGCCATTTCCGTTATTTTTCAGGATTTTCGGAAAATTCCTTGAAACACCCTCTGTGCTCACGCTGGTGGATTTCGCCACTGGTATATCAACGGAAATTGTGTGTGACCAGGCATGACCTTTTACCTCAGCCTTAATGACAGGCAGCTTCAGATCAAGCACTTCAGTTCTATTTTTTACCATCCCATGTCAAACGCTTTGGTTGAGTGCTTTAACGGAAGGATCAAAGAAATGCGCCGTAAACTTCACTAGAACAACCATTCATGGGACCGGTATACACTTGTCCTATTTCTTCCATGTAGACAGAGGTTACACGCCTCTCTTAGATTCTACCATTTTTCTAACTATCGCGCAGTACGATTTAAAGAAGAAGACCAGCTTCACGCGAATCAAAGCGAATGCATATTGTTTCTATTACACTGGAGTGCCCACTACGAATGTTTTCTTTAGATTATATTAATTAATTATTCCTAATTATATTGCCACGCGCAATTATAAATGTTATTTTCATGTTTTCGGACTTCGGCCGCAAAAGACTGTTAGCAACGCTCGGCGCACACCACGCCGCAGTGCTTGGGAAGCTTCACGATTGTTTGAGATCAATCTAAATATAACGCGCAGGACGCGAATAGTAAAGTTTATTTAAGAGCTTATTTAAAGACGACGACGTGCTCCGCCGCTCAGATTATCGACGGCTAACGCTGTGTTCGCCGCAACCAATGTACAGCGTGTATTGCTTGTAGTTTGACTTTTCGTTTCCCGGGCACTAGTTCCCCCAAATAAAATGTTTTCTCTTGAATCTACCGCCTGCTGCGTTCTTCAACGTCACAACCACGCGACCATAATTGTAGCTCGACAAGTACTCACCTACCTATGAAAAGGTCAGTGAGAGATATGTAGGCTCTTCCAAATAACATCGAAGTGCGCTATTTTCAACAACGTACGGATTGCGCGTCCATCTTTTTTTTTTTGCTTGATAAAAAAAGCCGGCGAAATATGCAAAATAATGTGTAAAATAACACATGACTGCGCTAAGACGCGTAGGCGGTTGGCTGTTCGTGCTAAATGCTGTAAGGTTCAGGACTCAAGCCAACTGAAAGATTGTGGACTTGTCAATGGTCAAGTCGCCTATTGGAGAAGGCGCCTGATGAACAAATCTGCAGTTGTGCCAGTCGTCTACAAACAAGAGCCAGAATAAGCACATGACAATATACTCCGGTCTGCTGACAAGGCGACGCCGCCATAGCCTCGCCGTAGACTCACCCTGGCATGACAGCGCCGACCCAGATTTAAGGTGAACTTTCCTTTGATGTCCGGCATTTTCGTGCAACTTTTGTAATTTAGTTTGGACAATCGTCATAACCCTTTCTTTATTGTGGCTCTTTAACTTTTTTTTACTATTTTCAGCATCTTTCATTAAGCATTTTCCAAATAACAAAAACATGTTTTCACGGCTGCCAATAAGCTAGGTAAGATTTGTGCCGCTGTGCAGAGGAAGAATGAGCGAGTAAAATACAAGAAGTGGACAGATATTTGTTTAGTAAGACACACCAACAAATTCACTGATTGCCGTACGAGTGTGGTGTATAAGGTCCCTTTCAGCTGCGGCCGCTTCTACGTAGGACAGACGGGCCGAAGCATTAACCAGAGATTATTGGAACATAAGCGATTACTAACAGGAGGCTCACCTTCTAATCTATCCTTACATTGTCGACATTGTAAGTGAACGCCAAAATTCGATGAATGCGGAGTGTTGTACCGGCATAGAAATGAAGAAACGGGCCTCGTGATTGAAGCATGGCATATCGAGAATAGTGGTAGTGCATGCGTTAGCCAACAGTCGATTAACTTGCATAAAGATGAAACCAAATGCCTTAACAGTGATCTTCCACGTAGACCGCCACGCGTGCCGGATTGATAGGTCCACCTGTGGCATGGGCATGCGCAGATCAGTTTTCGTGCCTTTTTTCTTTGCCGCCGTTGTGCGTCTCTTCAGTTATTAGTCGGCGTTTGTGGTGTCCTGACTTCTTTCTTGTGTCCATTTTTGCACGCCCTGTCTTTTTAGAATGCGAAGTTAAACCCCAGATATTTTTTTAAAGAAGGCCGTCAGAAAGCGAGCACTTTAAACCAAAGAAAAGTTGAAAGTGATAGGCATATGCGAAGAAAGGAAGGTAGCCAATGATGCCTCCAGCGCCTGCTATCAAGACTGCCGTCCGACATTTCAGCTTCCTAGTCAACAATTATTATTCATTTGTAACATGTGCACCTGATGTGTAAACATGCCCTTTTGTAGTACTCGCTGTTGGGCTAGTTGGTGCATTAAATAGTCAGTATCGCGCCAAAATCACGACCACATTGAAATACATAGACAAAACGATGTCGTTTTGCAGCGCAAGCGTATGTTGCTTAGGACGCAATAGCCAACCAGATTTCTTTAGATGTCACCGGACTGTTGCATTATGCTCTGTTGGCCTTTTTAGGTTACGAACCCCCTTGGGACGTGGAAATGTCCACGCATTTCGAAATATTATTGCGATAGGAATTAGATAAACACTGTGGCTGGGTTTCTGCCATCACTGCAATATACTGTATATGTATACGTATGTATGTTGTACGTGACTAGAGATGGGCGTGACTAGAGACGGTAACGCGTGACTAGAAATGGCAACCAGTGAGGCAACGAGCCGACGCGGAACTGGGGGGCCTTATGGAGTACCTCGAGTGCAAGACCGCCGTTGTTATGAAGGTATTCAAGCGAGCACTGCCGTCGTTTTCCTTACGGAACGGCGTTCTCATGAAGAAGAACTTTTCGCCACTTCGAACCGACTACCTTCTTGTCATGCCCTCATCATTGCGACCAGAAGTCCTCCAGGCTCTACACCACGACCCGACGGCTGGACACCTCGGTGTTTCCCGCACGCTCGCCAGAATACAGAAAAAATACTACTGGCCACGCCTTGCTGCCGACGTTGCCCACCACGTTAAGACTTGCCGAGATTGCCAGCGACGGAAGACACCGCCGACTAGGCCCGCGGGACTTCTGCAGCCAATCGCACCACCTCACCTGCCCTTCAAGCAAATCGGAATGGACCTACTGGGGCCGTTCCCGACGTCGACTTCCGGCAACAAGTGGATCGTCGTAGCAACTGACTACCTCACCCGCTACGCCGAAACGAAGGTCTTGCCCAAACGCAGTGCAGCCGAGGTAGCCAAGTTCTTCGTCGAGAACATCGTCTTGCGTCATGGCGCCCCAGAGGTCCTCATCACAGACGGAGGTACCGCCTTTACTGCGGACCTAACTCAGGCAATCTTAAAATACAGCGAGACGAGCCACCGCCGCACCACCGCCTACCACCCGCAGACCAATGGCCTTGTGGCGATGAGCGACCTCACAGACCGGCGAAGTCTCGGCCTTACCAGAGAGAGAGCGAGCCCGACACGACCGCCTTGATCAGAAGTGTTTTAATCTCTTTCTTTCGAACGCAAGCGCGCGCAGGCCCGTGGCAGCGGCACCTGCCTCGTGCAAGGGCGAGCGTCTCCGTCCTCTTTGCGACGCCGATGCTGCTGCCGCTACAGCCTCACCGAGCGTCTAAATAAGACCATCGCCGACATGCTCGCCATGTACGTCGACGTTGAGCACAAGACATGGGACGCCGTCCTTCCGTACGTGACCTTCGCTTACAACACGGCCGTCCAAGAAACGACGCAGATGACGCCGTACAAGTTGGTCTATGGAAGGAGACCGGCGACGACACTCGACGCCATGCTACCGAACGTCACCGACGAAGAAAACCTCGACGCCGCCGCTTACTTACAACGTGCCGAGGAAGCTCGACAGCTCGCCCGCCTGCGCATCAAGACCCAGCAGCACACCGACAGCCGTGGCTACAATCTTCGACGATGCTTCGTGGAATACCAGCCCGGCGACCGTGTCTGGGTCTGGACGCCGATACGCCGACGTGGGCTTAGCGAAAAACTCCTTCGGCGATACTTCGGACCGTACAAGGTTCTTCGGCGTCTCGGCGCTCTTGACTACGAGGTCATCCCGGACGGCATTACGAACTCCCAGCGACGCCGGGCACGACCTGAAGTCGTCCATGTCGTGCGCCTTAAGCCTTTTTTGCACGTTAGCGAACCTGGGGACTCTACTTTTACCTTTGTTATTGTAATTTATTTATGTATGCACTTGTATTTTTTTCTCTTCTTTGTTCTTTCACAAGCATCGGGACGATGCTTTTTCCGGGGGGGGGGGGCAATGCCACGCCCACTTCTTGTTTTATTTTGATGTTTTTTGGGTTTGACCAGTAAGGACGGTTATCAACGCTCGAGGCTGTCCGCGAAGCAGTGTTCGAGAAGCTTCTCGATTGTAGTAGATCGTTTTGTTAAGATTTCGCGCCGCACGCGAATGTTCCAGCTTTATCGAGAGATAACGCCGCCACCAGCGATATTGCTGGGAAGTTCGATAGCGCCTGTATAAAAGCCGACGCGCTTGACTGCTTGTCAGTTGATCGACGTTCGACGCTCTGTACGCCGCTATCAGTGCATACAGTGTGTATTGCTGTAAATTGCCTTTCCGTTTCCCGGCCACAAGTTCGGCCAAATAAACAGTTCCATCTTGGAAACGCCGACTGCTGTCTTCGTCGACGTCACGACCACGTGACAATATCATGCATTGCGTGTTGCGCGTGTGTGCGTGTGTGTCTACACGGAAGCCGACCATGTTTACGTGCCCTCGGGATCTACCTGTGGTGTGCAGGTGCGTGAGACCCTAGAAAATACCGTCGACCATGTACAAACCTGCAATGGGTGCGTTTGTCCTCCCGTACCAGAGTGTGCCGAGCAAGTGGTTGACAGCATCTGTGCAATGCTAGATGGCTTGCAAAGTTGGCATTCTTTGCATGTGCGTAGTGGTGGGATCTCTTAATATTGTGTTTCATTGCGTCGCTTCTAGACTAACGCTATCCGCGGCACAACGTTCTGCCATTTGGGAAGAGTGTGCTGAGTAGGGGAGAATTTGGCGCCGCTCGTAGAGAGCGCGAGGAATGCCGGATTCGATTCTCGAGCAACGAGACACAGCGATGCAGAAAAGCTGGCAAAGGAGCTGCGTGAGGAGCGACCGCTCCGGCTACCGCCCAGTTGCCGCGTCGATCCTTTTCTTGGTGGGACCTTCCATTGAGCTGGGACGCTTGCCAGCTGCGCGTGGCCACGACCATGCTTGTGGTCACAGTAAGGGGCCTGTGGGCGATCCGGCGTCTACGTGGTCTGCTGAAGCCGGGGAACCTTCGACAAGCTGAGCTGGCCTCGGTTGCCGCCAAATACGTGGTCAGGGTATTCGCCCGGACAGTGCGACGGCCTTAACATCATAATTCTATGTGGCTGCCGCGGCGACAAACGAGACATCGTAGGGGTACCCTTTCCCTGAGGCACATGGGCGCGTTGAGTCACCACGACGACAGTGACCTGTGAGTTGAGCAGTGTGAAGTTGTGCACGAAGTAAGTGCGCTGGGTTTAATGACAGTGTCGCTAAGAACTCTTTCGTGTAAATAGAGCAACATAAGGATGATTTTCTTGTCAATATGTATGAGTATACTCCTGTACGTGTACCTCTTCCCGTGTTGTTTATAAACGTCCTGTTCTTGTCTACTCCTCATCCGTTACTGCTTGATCGTCTGGGCCACGCGAACCACCACGCCTGAACAAAAATTGTCTCATCGCTCAACTCACGGGCCACTGACGGGCGGAGCGCACAACGCAGATGATAAACTCCGCCAGCACAGTATCCGCCACTCCACCCGCCACAGTCGACAAGTGGTTATAGTGCTCGGCTGCTGACGTGAAGGTCACGGTAACCCAGGCCGTGGTGGCCGCATTTTTAATGTAGGTGAACATGATTGAGGCCCTTGTACTTAGATTTAGGTGTACGTTAAAGAACCCAAGCGTGTCGAAATTTCCGGAACCCTCCACTACGGGTCGTTCATAAGCATTTCGTAGTAAAGTCACTGGAACGGGAAAAGTACCGCGTTACTTTTCTCTTCGCCGCCGCGCCTTTTCGGCCGCTTCGCCACATAAATGGTCCAGCTCGCTCGCCTGGCTAGTGTCTCCCGGCCGCAGACGCACGGCGCTTTGGAGGGATTGTTTTTATAGGCTCAGGAAAGCGTGCAGGAACATTACGACATCCCGTATCGTTTTGAGACTTCATAGAAAGCCTATCGAGGCATCGAGGAATGCCCGGGTGCTGCGCTTTTGGGTGCAGCAACCGGCGGGAAACGGGCAAGGCCCTCTTTGCCACAGAATAAGGCGGGAAGAATTTGCTTCCACTACTGATACCCGCCTCTGTGAGGTAAGCGCTTCATTGAGAATTCGCGAATCTCGTTTCGGGGAATGTTTGCGCCTACCCTGCGCTAGTGCAGCTTGTTTCGCGTGGTTGTCGCAGGAGGTTCATGCACAATAACATTGCCGGGCGGCTTTTTATTACGTTTGGCGTAAAATTGGCGCATTTGGGCTCACATGTAATGATCAGCGCGCCATGAAAACTGACTGCTACAGATTGTTACTGCCTGACGTGACTGTATGACAAACACAAATAGCAGGTGGTAGCATGAAAATAATGGCTGATGCTCTCGCGGCCGGTTCGCGTGCTTGATATGCACCAAAATCGGCATTGCGTGACGTGACTGTATGACGAACATAAATACCCTGCGGTAACATGAAAATAATGGTATGCATGTCATGTAAGGCACGATTTACATGCCATGCTCATGATGCTCTAGCGGCAGGTTCGCTTGCTTGATACGCACCAAAATCGGTATTGCGTGACGTGACTGTAATGCGAACGTAAATGACTGGTGGTAACATGAAAATAATGGCGCGCATGTAATGTAAGACATGATTTACATGCCATGCTCATGATGCTATCGCGGCCGGTTCGCTTGTTTGATACGCACCAAAGTCGGTATTGCGTGACGTGACTGTATGACCAATATAAATACCGTGCGGTAAGATGAAAATAATGGTACGCATGTCATGTAAGGCATGATTTACATGCCATGCTCATGATGCTCTCGCGGCCCGTTCGCTTGTTTAATATGCACCAAAATCGGTATTGCGGGACGTGACTGTATGACGAACATAAATACCGTGCGGTAACATGAAAATATTGCTACGCATGTCATGTAAGATCTAGTTCACTATACATAGCATGTTTGACATGCATGCATGTTGAATCACAACGCGAATGAAACGCACGTATATTCTGGTATATACAACGCATGACCTGTAATTTATGTTCGTCACACATCCATGTCATGCCATACCAAATTTGCTATACATCCAGCTAACAAAACGGCCGGAAGCGCGCCAAGACAGTGTAATGCAACTCATGCCGTAAATGTCATGCACGTTATTATTTTCATGCTACCACCTGTCATTCATGTTCGTCATACAGTCAGGGCGCGCAATGTCAATCTTGGTTTATATAGAGCTAACGAAATAGCCGCGAGCATACCAAGAGCGTGCCATCCAAGTCATGCCATACATGACACAAATCATGATTTTCACGTTACCACTTGTCATTCGTGTTCGTCATACAGTCACCTCACGCTATACCAAATTGGGTGCATTTCAAGCTAGCGAACCGCCCGCCATCGCAGCATGAGCGTGGCAAGTAAGTCATGTCGTACATGACATGGAAGTCATGATTTTCATGTTACCACCTATCACTAACGTTCGTCATGCAGAAATAGCTCGTCATAAAAATTTTGGTATATATGCATTTCATTACATGACCGCGAGCGCCCCGAGACCATGTCATGTAAATCATGTTTTACATGGCATGTCTCTCATGATTTGCACGGTATAACCGGTCACTTATGTTCGTCATACACTCTTGTCACGCCATACCAATTTTACTGTGTATCAAGCTATCGAAACGGCCGCGAGTGCACCATGAGCGTGGCATGTAACTCACGCCGTACATGGCATGCATGTCATTATTTTCATGTTATCACCTGTAATTTATATTCGTCATACAGTCATGTTACGCCATACCAAGTTTGGTGTACATCCCATTGACGAAGCAGCCAGGACAGCACAAAGTCGGGGGCGGATAGATAGATAGATAGATAGATAGATAGATAGATAGATAGATAGATAGATAGATAGATAGATAGATAGATAGATAGATAGATAGATAGATAGATAGATAGATAGAAAGTCGCAAAAATTCGCTAAGAAATGCTTCACATTGATTAAATGCAGACAGCCGAGCGCGTAAATGCCGCGCAGTTCGCATTTCTTTATCGCGTTAGTACGCGTGCGTGCGTGTGTGGACAAGTGAAAACTGCCGCTGTTTCTTTCCTAATCAGTCAGAGAACAACGGTATGCTTCATTCGGGGCTGCAAAAGCGCACGCACTCCGTAAAACATGCGTTACTCCATGTGAAATCAACACCGCACCGCCGCCGCTTCGGCCGCGCTAGACCAAATATGGCGGCGCGCAAGACGGTCGCGGTACTTTTCCCGTTCCAGTGACTTTATTTCGTAGATTTGGGGTATTGCACCCGGACAATTACTATGTCCACCACGCCTTCCGTCAGTTTGCCACCAACTCCTGGCGTCACGCGCTGGCACCTTCTTTAAAGCACAGGAGTGGGCCACGCGCATCGCCACTGTGCAGCACGTGACGCAATCAAGCCAGCCGGTAGGTGGGTGTGCCCCCCCCTCCCCCAATCCTTGCTGGCATTTGCATAAAAATGAACGCTACCTCAGGCTACTCCATTTTATGTGCTCCTACATCAAACGAAAGCTCCTTCGGCCAAATGAGTTAAACTATGCACGCCTTAATGAGCACGAAATGATTCTAGCACAGTGATGTCGGCGGATTTCAAGTGAGCCTGAGCGAAATGCCAGCGCTGTTCTCCCGGCCCTTAGAACGAGACATCCTTGAAGTCTACCAGAACATAGGAGCAATCAGAGGAGACCATCCGCGCAGCATTGCGAGAAAAAAACGAGACATCTGGGCAATGAGTCCAAAACTGGAAACATTTCGGCGCGCTCACAACAGACTAAAACGAAAAGCGTTGTGTGGGCGCCGAAATGTTTGCAATTATGTCCTCAAACCAACTCGCCCAGCTCTCCATATTATTACATGATTCCAACAGTTTTGAGGTGCACTTTTTGGCCGCCACCTCTTCGCACAGCAACTTATTACATGCCCTTGATGCCATCCAGACAAATTACAAATAATATTGCCTCAGGGCTTTTTGTGTTATTTGATTCTATTACGGAAGCTCTGACTTCTTGTGCGCTGAAACCTTACTTACTGTTAACAATAGCGGAGTTCCAAATGAAGCTAAAGGCACCATGCACATGTTCTTTCAAACGCCAGCGCCAAGCCTATGCTATTTTGAACGCCAGTGGTTGGCGAGTAAATCGCGCTGAGCTTAAGGCAGCGGTTAGCGGTGCGTGTGGCCACATTCTTTGAGATATCGAGCCGCACTGCGTAGGGCGCGCCGGCCTATTGTTGCTTTGTGATCACATCAGCCGTATACGCTAGGCACAGCGCATGATTTATCTCGCACATTGACAGCAAACAATGGTGTTCATATAGACGAGTGCACAGTGCAGTGGCTTAGTTTGGTGGGGTGTGCGCTTGAGAGCACACACAAGATTGTGCTTGGTGTTACAAAGCGGAGGAAGAATAAATGCTCGGGTGTCTGTTGCTGTGCGCACGATCTGCGTTATTGTACGACCGGCTCTCTCGTTGCTGCGCCGGGCAAATCTACAAAGCGTTAACGATTCATTCCATTGGGCCATCATGTGTAAGCCCACCGTTCATCGTTCTAACCGAGAAGCAGATTAATTATCTGCGTGATTGAACTTTGCATTTTCATGTACTAATCGTGACGCATGCGTTGGGCTTCCCCTTTCCCCTCATCTTGTTCTTGTTACGTGTCCCCTCCCAAGGAAGCGCATATACTTGTTACCACGAAATAAACGCTCATGTTGTTAGCCAGCGCAAACTCCGGACTGTCTTTCTGGTCCAGTTTGCCCGCGCTATTTCCAATGATGAAGTCATGCCAGGCAGCTCAAGTTAATACCCTTTTATATATGATCACTCGTCCAGACGTGTATCCGCTGCCTCGCATACATGACGCGCCAGAGAGCTTGCGAGGCGCGTATCTTCGAATATTCACTCTGGAAATTGGGAAGACCAGAAGGCTGAAGATGACTGCGCGAAGACAGCTTTCACAACGTCCGATGGCTCATACGAATTTACCGTAATGCCTTTTGGGCTCTGCTACGCGTTCGTTACTTTCGAGAGCAAGATGGACACGATCGGGGAAAAAATGTCTGTGCTACCTTGACTGCATTGTGATGTGTTCATCAGACATTCCGACGCCCCTCGTTCTCTTGCGTGAGATACTGACCTGCCTCACTTCCACCGGCCTCGAGCTGGGCATCAAGAAGTATCGTTTCACTGCCCGCAAGTTAACAATATTGGGACGTTATATCGAAGGACGATGTGCTTGCTGACCCAGCCAAGCTTTGCGCTGTTGCCATGTTACCGATGCCCACCATTCTTAAGGCACTCCGCAGCTTTGCAGGCCTCTCCTCTTGTTCCCGGCGCTTTGCAAACAATTCTGCAGCCGTCATAGCACCAGTGATGAATTTGCTTACCGCTAGCAACAGCATCACTTCTTGTTGAGCCTCGTGTGATCATTCCTTCAAGCAACTACGTTACCTAATTGCTTCACCACCGAGCATTCGACATTACGATCCCACAGCGCCTACAGAGATGCATGTGGACGCTAGCGGCATCGGACTTGGTGCAATCCTAACTCGATGGAAAAACGGCTTCGATAAGCACGTTGCCGCGTATATTAAAGAAGGCAGAACCAAACTATTTTGTGACTGCGAAGGAGTGCTTGGGCATCATTTGGGCTGTCCTCAAATTTTGTCAATAATTATATGCCCGGACTTACGAAGCTCTTACCCATCAACACGGCCTTTGCTCGCTTTCTTCGTTGAAAGATACACCAGGTCCCTTCGGTCATTGGGTGCTTCGCTTAGAAGAATATGATATTCGCGTTGTCTACCGACCGGCTAGGAAGCAGTGCAACGCCAGTGCATTTTCTCGATCGCCATTGCCTTCCGAATAGGTTCCATGTCAATGCTCTTCGCATCAATGTCACCCATCGACGTCACTGACAAACCGGTCGGCCAGCAGAAGGATCCCCTCCTTTCAAGTACGCTGAACATTCTCTGGGATCTATCCGCCCCACCTTTTGTATAACACACGCCGCCAAGCCACCCAATTTACTGAGGTAGACACACTACCTTTACCGCAGACGTTAAATGCCTGATGGTCACAAATGGTTGCTCGTGATACCAGGGCACTTGCGTGCTGGCATCTGCGTTTACTTCCATGCTCTGTTTCACCATGGTCGCGACGGCGTTCTGAAAATGTACACTCGGCTAAGGCAACGTTTCTACTGGCATGGAATGTATGACTGTCTGCCAGTACATTTGCGCTTTCACGGCGTACCAGCTGTGTAAACTTTATCAGCGCCGTTCTGGCGAGTGACAGGCGCTTCCGTGTCCTGCTCGTCCATTTGATCGCATCGGCATTGACCTCTAAGGCCACTTCACTGCAGTTCCTGGGGTAACAGCTAGGTAATTGTCTGCGTCGATGATTGGACGCGCTATGCCGAGACTGCAGCTCTCGCAGCCGCCACTACGCGCTATCTTGCAGTTTTTATTATGCGGTACTTCATTCTTCGACATGGAGCACTACACGAACTGCTAAGCGACAGAGGGTGCTCTGTCCCGTGTCTTTGCATGTGATTGTGTTCTCTCGCGCCTTGAAATCAATTATGAACGTTCACCAACTCGCCCAACAAAAAGTTCTCTTAAGCGCGTGTTCCTGCTCGACGTGATATAAGCCCTTTTCGCTGCATGCAGCATCGTTCCCCGCATACCACCGGCAGACGAACGGCTTGACGGAAAACTTCAACCGCATACTCAGTGACATGATAACTGTGTACGTCACGTCGGATCACAGGAACAGGGACACTGTTTTGCCATTTGCGACTAGCGCCTATAATACTGCCACGCAGGCTACTAATGCCTTTTCGCCGTTTTTCCTGATATACGAACGAGCGCCCTCTTGTAAAATGGACACGTTGCTTTCATACCGACCCTATGCTTCCGAATGCACGTTTGTGTCTGAAGCGGCGAAATACTGAGAGGACTGCAGGCAGCTAGCTCGTGAACGCACAACTGCCATTGATGGTCGCGAAAAAGTCCCCCATGACAAAGGCCCCTTCACGAGACATCCCGACTGGTTCCCTCGTTTGGCCGCGTATCTCGCATCCCAGCTCTAGCCTTTCAAACGTGTTTCTTGCATGCTATGATCGCCCCTACCGCATCAAAGGCCATACATCCGCTTTCAAATACGTAGTTAAATCCGTGACGGCATCCCACTACTTCAGTCATCGCGGTCGTAACACGGTTCATGTCAGCCGGCTTAATTCGCACTGTGTCCCCCTGATACTACCTACGTCTTAAGACACCAAGATAACTAATCCTCTCCCGTGGACAGTTGTAGTGAAGAGGAGGAAGAAACGCTCGGGAACGCGGATCGTGTGCGCACGATATGCGTTCGTGTTCGACCGGCGCTCTCACGGCTTTGAAAGTCAGCATGTTTTTACAATAAATCGTCACGCAACACTGGTGTAATCTCCAACCACTCTCCTTTGCCGATAGATATGTCATGCTTATATGTACTCGAGATTATCAGAGAGCCAGCTATTTTCGTTTCTTTCACAGTGTAGTGCGGCAAGAGCAACGGGAAAATAGCCATTGCTTCCTACCAAATCGCGTATGAAAGCGTGCTGAAGTTGCGTGAAATCGTATTTACGGCGCACACGTCTTGCAATGAGCATACCAAAAATAATAACGAAGATGCGTCGTTCGTTGTGTTACCATATTCCTAAATACTGGATAAAGAAGACTTCATATTCATAAAGAAATATAAAGAAGACTTCATATTGCGAGTTCTCGAATTCCCAATTTTATTACTGTGCACCAATTTTGGCAGAAAGGCTACCTAAACATATCCACTTTAGCCACTGCTAAGAATATGCGCCATCACGTCCCTCATGCATCCACATTAGCCACTGCAAGAAAAACAGGCCTTCCCGTGCATCCTTTTTCAACTGAAGCGAATCGTATTGTACACGCCTGTGCTAGGGATTTAGAGTATTTGATGATCACTGCAAAGTGCACGTGTATCATTTTATCCTGAGTTGCATGCGCTCATGAAAAGAGAATTGTACACAGTCTTTCAACTATTTATTGGGCAACATGGTGCGGCCATGAAGAAGACAGCGATTAGCGGTTCTCGATGGAGCCAGCCGTGCGGTGATCCAAGGCTCGTGATCTGGGTCCTGGGTTGACGCCGGCATCGGCCACTTTGGTCTGAATGTGACACTTTCGCCTGATAGATGCTGCGAGCGAGACTGTGTATGACCAGCCATAAACGATGAACTAAAAGCTGTTGAAGTGTATGTGTCTGTAACGTGTCCTTTAACTCCTCCTCGTCTTCGTAATTAAGGCTCTGTGTTTCCGTTGGGCCACACTCGTGTGTGAGAGGCCTGAGCGCCCATCGTCATCACAACGGCTTCAGCTATTCGCTTACACTTACAGTCATCCTCGATTGTGTGTAGGTTTTTACACTTGCCGTCATCATTTTATCCTGAAATGCATTCGCTCATAAAAAGGAAATTGCACGCAGTCTGTCAAATATTTATTGGGCAACATTTATGTTGCGCCATGTAACACTCCTAAAGACAGTCAGTTTTCAAAGTTGTTCACAAAACATTTGCGCCTCAGCGTTTGTAGACATTCCCGTACATTTTCACCATTGTGTCGCCAAAGCACCATTCTATGTTGGCTGTGTTGCTCATTGTAAGACGTGTCACACTTTTCATTGGACTAATGAAAGAAGATGTATCGCGTCTTTCAACTTACTTTAAGGTGGGAGAACAATGTATTGAACAAAGAAAAAGCAGCAGCCTCGAAGTATCAATGCTTTCACCTTTCGCGTGGTGGTGTCTGCGTATGACGCTATTTATTGAATTACAACAAGAGCTTCGTACCTCTGGTGTTGTAAGAAGGGCCAAAGCAATGCTCAGTTTTCTCTTCATTCCACCAGAAAGCTCGTCAGGAAATGCGTTTGCTTTATCAGAAAGGCGTACAGATTTTAGCACCTGTTGGATAATTTCAGGCAATAGGTGGGAGTCCAGTCCTTTCATCTGAAAAAAAGAAAGTTTGTGACACAACTTGAATGGGTAGCATAACACCTGTATTCCCGCTCTGCTCAATATCAGCTGTGCAGATGACACTGCTATTACTGATTCACTCACAACATATTTTGACCACGTTTGACTTCCAGTGACCACTGTCACCTCAATACATTATTTCAGTACTTCTACAACATTGTGCAAAGGTAAATTTCAAGAATTTCTCCACAAAAATGTACAAAGTGCAAAGTGAAGTGCCCCTGGTACAAGAGGGGTATCATCCCATTATGCGGTTAGTAAAACGGCTTCGCAAGCGTCGGAACTCGCCGCGAAACAGCCAGCATCGTGCGCAGTCATTCACTAAAGTTAATGTTAAAAGCGTCATTACGTGATGCAAGACAATTCCGTTATAACAACACACTGGTCCGTTTAACCAACGCTAATCTGTTTCTTGTTCAATATCTGAAGCACTTTGTGCCTACTGTAAAATTGTTCCTGCCTGCCACGGTTCAATTCCGTGTGTCAGAGCACTAGATAGGGTGCAGTAACCATAGCAGCGGCTCTTAACTGGGGAAAAACAGCGCAATAGAGAATGAGGACGTAGGAACACAATAGACTGGACGCGCGCTGATCTTACAAAGTTGCAAGATCAGCGCTCTTCCAGCCTACTGGGTTCCTGCGTCCTCGTCCTTTATCGCGCTGTTTTTACCCACCTAAGCATGTACAAACTCGCCCAAATCAAAGTCTGGCTCTTAACCTTCTGCAAAGTACTGCCGCAACCAAGAATATTGGAGCAGACGGTGTTGTAATCGAATTAAAAAATACTTGGAATGCATTCCACGTTACCTAACCTTTATTTCCCAAACAGTTATAGATTCATGCACTGTTCCTCGTCTCTGGAGAATCGCCAGCGTCATCCCGGTATATACCGGGTGCTGAAAATTAAGCTTCATGGTTTTCTTAATATTCAACACCGGGAGATACGTGAAAACCACCTTTGCAGATAAGTTAGGTATCCAGGGGGACACGAAGTGAGGCAATAATTATCGCTGTCAGCTGCCGAATTAACTAAGGTTGAATAATGAACATTTTAATGGGTGCAGCAAGCGGGCATGTTTGCATTGAAGTTGGAGGCAGTCGCGTTTCTACGCAGTTCTACTTGGAAGAATTCTTCTAGCGTGTCTGCGCCCCGCGATATCCTGCTGCAAAGTTTAATGGCAGTTTACATGATTACGCATGCAAGACAGTGAGCACAGGCGTGAAGCTCCTCCCCGATGTGCCGCGGCAGTTGCATGCAGCGTTTAATCTGACAACGGGTCGAAGGCATAGGCAAAGATGATAACTGCTACCCTTTTGCTACAGCCTGGCGATAGCAAGCAATGACTGCTCGTCACATGAGAGCGGAACATTACGCCAATCATCACCGTCTTGCATGCGTATTCATGCAAACCGCCATTAAACTTTGCAGCGGGATATCTAGGGGCACAGGCATGCTAGAAGAATTCTTCCAAGTGGATCTGCGTAGAAACGCGACTGCCTCCAACTTTTCAATATAAAGATGCCCGCTTGCCGCCCTCATTAAAAGGTTCATTATTCAATCTTAGTTAATTGGGTGGCAAACAGTGATAATTATTGGCTCACTTTGTGTCCCTCTAAATACATAACATATTTGTAAAGGTGGGTTTCGCGTTCTTCCCAGTGCTGAATTTTAACAAAACCATAAAGCCTAACTTTGAACACCCGGTATATCTAGCAACACGCAAATGCTTTCTAACTACATAACAGATTTTAATACAACCTGTAAGTTGCTGGAGCACCTTATTCGTAAACATATAAGCCGGTGTTTTAGCTGATAACAGCATCATGTCAGAGTGTCACCGTGAGTTGCGTACGGGCCACTGAACAGTAACGCAGCTCGTCAAATTTACCCACGACATTACATCGCCACTAAACACTCGTTTTTCAGATAGACGCCATATTTACTGATTATGAAAAAGTGTTCGACACAGTTTGTCACAAAAATCTCCTCAATAAGCAGCGTCAAGCTTTTGAAAACAACAAATTTCTCGACTGCCTTTTATTCTGTAGTTCCTTTTCATAATGATGAGTCGTCAGCTACAGTTACTCCAGGTGCTCCCTTGGGTTCAGTTTTGTGGTACCCTGAGAGCGTAAAATACATTAGGTGCGTCAACTAGTTTAACGAAAACATCAGATAATGAAGCCAATGAAGGTAGATGTGACATTAATTGCGCTGTTTTAGGCGTATTGTAGTAATTTGGATACAGATGTGAAGAAACTAAAGTGGACGAAAACACAAGTTGCCGTAGGCAGGGGCCGAACTTGCAAGCTTCGGATAACCCGCCAGATGTTCTGCTAATGCAGCTACGGCGCCGGTCGTCCATTTTATTGGGTATTTATGTTTCGTCCGCGTTATCAGATTCGCTACCACCTGGCAAACGCAGATTGAGTTCTATTTTCACTTTCCCCTTGTTTCATCTTTTCTTTCTTTATCGACATCTACGTCTTCTCGTTATTTCTCGCATCTTTATTTCTTCCTTTACCTCTTTCTATAGTTCCCTTTCTCCTTCTTTTCCTCGTCCTAAGCCTCACATCACTCCTGCTCACCCTCACTTCGCTTTCCCAGCATCAGTCCTCTTCATCCTTATTTCCTTTGTCATGCTAAACTGTACTTTACAAGGCTATGCCATGCTTTACACTCTCCGCTCCTCTTTTCGTTTCTCACCTCACAGCCCTCCTCCTCACCATCACTTCGCTTTCCCACCCGCTTGCCATAATATACTATGCATGGCTATGCTAGGAGTTGTTTGGCTCATGGCCGCTTTCCGTGGCGCTTACCCGCCGAGTTTTCTGTCTACGACAGCGGCCTTACTCCGGGCTTAAACAGCTTCGCCGAACAATGTTTCATGCTGAGACGTGGCTCTGTGATAGAATACTGGATTGCCATTCATAGCGCGTGGGTTGGATTCCCGCTCGAACCTTTGTTTTTTCTCACTGTACCGTGCAGCTGCGACGGACGCTCGCGGTGGCGGAGGCAGCGTTGGCCAACGTCGGCGGTCGACAGCTGTGCCACTACAATCGGCTGTCGTGAGGTTATAACAGCTTTCGCTGTGACACATTCCCTTCAGCACGGCTTTAAGAAGAAACGTACCACGTTTCTTTTTGATGCTCAGGTACTTAGGCACAGCATTATTATGGGACATGTGTAACACGTATAATCACAAGGCTTTCACTATCATTTGCTGATATCAGTTAAGCTATACCTGATTACATATTTAATTAACCAATGTTTTGATCATCCTAATTTCATTATCAAGATATCTATGTCCCGCCGTGCCTTTAGCAAATCTTGGTAGCTATACGTGTACCACTAACGAAGTGACGATGCCAGTGAACTTACGGACACTGGCATCGACCTTCAGTTGGGGCGTGGAGCTGAGGACAGCTCCAACTAAAACGGAGATCGTGTCAGTGTCGGAGCACTATAAGAGCCCCGCAAGTGTTTACCGTTTGGCAGAAGCGCATTATAAAGAGTCTAAAGTGGTGGGCAGTATCGAAGATACATGTATCTTAGCTACTATCTTAGGTACTCTTAGGGTATCTTGTATCTGTATCGCTAAACGATTCGCAAGACTAGTATCTGCGTCTAATAATAATAATAATATCTGGGGTTTAACGTCCCAAAACCACGATATGATTATGAGAGACGCCGTATGGAGGGCTCCGGAAATTTCGACCACCTGGGGTTCTTTAACGTGCACCTAAATCTAAGTACACGGGCCTCGAACATTTTTGCCTCCATCGAAAATGCAGCCGCCGCGGCCGGGATTCGATCCCGCGATCTTCGGGTCAGCAGTCGAGCGCCATAACCACTAGACAACCATGGCGGGGCTGGTATCTGTGTCTGTACTTCCGATACTTTCAATAATGTATCGTGTATCTTAAGATACAATATACTGCTATAGAAACACCATCTTGAGAAATTATAAAAGTTGGCTGAACTCAGCTTCTTAAGCTGATAGCGCTTCCACTAAGCCAGCTGAATAAAACTAAAGACATTGGCATTCTATTTATCTTACCGCCAGTGTCCTTCAGCGAGGGCAGGTGATGAGGTTTGCGTGTTCTTAATGGTAGAGCATAGTCACGTGATGCCGCTCGGGCCATCTCGACAAAAACAAGCGCGCGAACGTCTACGCGCAGCCGACCTTCATTTTCCCTAATATCCGCAAACCCAGCCTTCAAAGACACGTACACAAGAAGAGAAGTTTTGACGACCGCACACACTGGGACTAGCAACATTTTAATGCAATAACAGCTACTCGAAAGGAAAGCCAAGACGCACATGCCCACACACATGATAATGTAGAGGTGAGAACAGTGGGCATGAGACAAACGAAGCACAACCAAAACGCCCATGCGTCTTAGAAAAACCGTGGAGATAAAAACGCTGCGCATGGCGCCTTTTAATTACGTTTCTCTAAAAGCGTCACGTTATTTCGGGATAACGATAAGGAAGGTACGTCTACACACCGATCATGTCCATGTTTTTTATTTGGTACGCTTCAATTATTTCTCTTTCACATTTCATGGCTCCCCTACCAATAATCTTTGTATCGTTAAAAATGGGTTAACAACCGCACGCTCTGCAATGTGCAGGTAAGTTCGCGCCTCCTCCTGAAGCGTCCTCGTTTTCCTTTCGAGTAGCTGTTATTTCATTAAACTGTTGCTATTATCAGCGTGTGTGGTTGTCAAAACGTCTTGTCTTGTGTACGCGTCTCCCAATGCTGGGTTCGTCGATTTTCCAACCTGTGTGTCAACAGGCCCACCACCGACTCTTTCCTAATATTTTCTTCCTTTTCAATGTTGTCTCTACCACGACACTTGCTCTTAGACGCTGTACTGTTCTGCATACTCCGGTGGGTGCGGCGTCTATCGCGCAAGTTATGATGCCGTTATAGTGTCGCTATCGAAGTTTATTTTGCGTGGTGCTTCGTTACGACTGAAAAATTCAAGAATGGGGGTGCTCTAGGCCTTGCGGCTTTCACACATAGGTGAGATTAAATATCTCGTGGATGTATGTTTTATATGGAAATTAGGTTCTAACAATTCTCACGCCATCGGTGCCGATGATAGTTGCTATAGAACAAGCATTTGCGTAACAGATCATGCCTTGGCAACTGTATCTTCGTTCTTCCTGCTAATTATTCAAGATTTGAAAAAAAAAATTCGGCAGATCCCACGTACCGTGAGAATCGATGTTATGCGAAGCATGCGGCTGGAAGGTCACTGTGACGTAATTTTTGTTACTGAGCGAAACGTTACAAAATGACGCTAAAGATCTATAAATTTTACACGCACACACATATGCTGAAGAGCCGCATATGTGTTATTTAACCAGTTGTTTACAGTTGGGTAACGCTGCCAACGGCGACGTGGGTATTACCAACACCAGAAGCGGTAAGCTGATATGCAGCGCTCATACTTATCCCTAATGATGGAGAACGCACGCACGTTTCAGCAACCCGTGTGCATGTGTGGAAGAGGTTCTTGACAGTTCTTGGACAAGGTCATCATCACCGTGGTCAGTGAGCACCAGCAGCTGGTCATGACTTGTTATTGGATTCGGTCGTGATTGCGGTGATGAGCGGTCCATATGTAGTGAAGTATGAGGTATAGTACAGTTTTTGGAAATCGTGGACGCCTCGGTCATTTCGTCGACAAACTGTATGTCGATAGAGCCGGCGACATTTCCGAACCTGGAGTCACCCTTCGCGTTGGTGAGGTATAGGCCGACGAGGCTGGTAGGCCTGGATAGTGCTACGTAGACCAACATCAGTGGATGGCGCTTGTCGTATTCGTAGACTACATGGGCGTATGTGGCCTACGTAGCCTAGTCTACGAAGCGGCCTGTCAATCATTCTGGCAGCATCGTCGGTCAGCATGAGGCCATTGCCCAGCCTCGTAAGAAATGAAGCGGACACTGCCTAGTTCTGGCGGACAAAGCGCACTTTACGGTGCGATGATGTGAATATCATACGTAACTTTCGTTAATGTATTCCTCCGGGGTCGAGCAATGCTTCAATATAGCTTGCTAAATCATAGGAATAAAAATGTAATGTTTATTAGACTGCTATAAAAGCGGAGCCAACACTGGAGCCACAGACGTTAATCTTATATGACGCCTGTATCGCAGGAGTATCATCGTAGGAATATCATGTAGTGTTTATTGCTTTCTTGCAAAATTAGATAGCCAACACCATAACCACAATTGACGTTGCACCGAAATTACGCCTGCATAGGCTGTTTTTCCAAATCAGTTTATAGACCTGGCGTGGCGTAGAATACCTGATTGCCACGCAGAATGCTTAGGTTCGATTCCTGCTGGGATCCTAATTTTCATTATTTCCATTCGCTGGGTCAACTCTGCCAATGTCGGTTTCTCTTAACGCTCTCGCATTTAAGTTACCTATGTCTGTCCTCGCCGTTCCTGGGTAGATATAAACTGTCAATCACCTGTGGCGCATACCCGTACAGCGCGGCCCGTGGTAAACGGGTATGTGCCACACGTGTCTGGAGGAAAGGGTTTGACGACGTACGCGACAGGATTCTCACGTTATAGATGTGATGACCGGACAGTCATATTCGTCAAATCCCCTTACCCTCCCATGCCATTTTTTGTCTACACGAAGTTGAGGGGGCGATCATGAGAGCACCCAGACGTAGGCGGATAGATAGATAGATAGATAGATAGATAGATAGATAGATAGATAGATAGATAGATAGATAGATAGATAGATAGATAGATAGATAGATAGATAGATAGATAGATAGATAGATAGATAGATAGATAGATAGATAGATAGATAGAAACGCTCAAAGTGCGAAAGGTCCGCTAAGAAATGCTTCGCATTTAAAATCATAATTCGATTGCTCGCACAAGTGCTTTTCTTTGCTGTCCTCTGTTTGCATCTCAAACATTACTTAGGCATCTGTATAGTTTTTCCAGTCCGTTTACTTCAATATGTTTTTGTTACCAGCTCTTAAAATGCGGTCTCTGCTTTATTCGTATTTTTTTAACTGTCTGCGTCATTCATACTATTTACATTGTAGAGAAGCATTGGAACGCTGTAATGGGTCGTCCTTTCGAGCGCCTTCTAGTGGGTCGCCCTCTTCGTCTCTTTTCAGGGCATTGGGGTTTCAGGGCAACGGAGTGTGCGCCTATTCCTGACACAGCCAGGCTTGCTGAAAAGTGTCGCGAGCTTGCCAAGACATTTACGACGCATGAACAAGAGCGGCAGAAGAGCATGCGTGATGGCACCACCACTTCTGAGCCCACGTTCCTCCCTGGAGCGAGTATGGCTCTCGGTCCCTACCACTGCAAGTGGCCTCTCTTCAAAACTGCTGCCGAAATACGAAGGCCCCTACCGTGTTGTCGAGCGCACATCACCGGTCAACTTCCTGATCGAACCCGTCGAACTATCTTCAGACATGCGCCGTCGAGAGCGCGACATTGTCAACGTGGAGCGCCTCAAGGCATACTACGACCCGCTAATAGTGACAAGCTGTTAGGTCGCCGGGCGGCTCCCTTTTCGTACCCGGGGTAATTGTAGAGAAGCATTGGAACGCTGTAATGAGTCGTCCTCTCGAGCGCCTTCTAGTGGGTCGCCCTCTTCGTCTCTTCTCAGAAAGCACGACCCTCGTGCTCGTGCTCGTGAGAGTCTGCGAGTCTGCGCTCCGTCGGGACTGCCATCATTGAGCACCGTCGCCGTCAATCCCGCCGTCAATAAACGCCCTACAACATATCTATATCCCATTTGAGTTTCCTGTTATGTTATGGCGATGTTAAGGGCAAAGATAAAATGATGTGGTCGTGCAAGGATTATACAGTAACCAAACTTCTGGCTACAACATAGTAAATTAGCGATATTGAGTTTTTATTACAATAATGGAAAGTATAGGAAAATGTCTTCAATATATTAGGAAGGATATTCAAGAAACAATATAAGACCAAGTACTCCATCTTTCTTATGAGCGTCCCCACGAGCCGTTGTACGCTATTTCCCATAGGTGCTGAGTGTACTATTGTCTGACATAAACATCGAAGCTTACAATACCAGGCAGTGCTGGGCAGTATCGAAGATACATGTATCTTGGATACTATCTTAGATAATCTGTGGATATCTTGTATCTGTATCGTGATACGTCTCGCAAGACGTGTATCAGTATCTGTATTTCCGATACATTGAAGAATGTATCGTGTATTTTAAGGTACAAGAAACTGCGATTGCACCACCACCGTGTGAAACAGTAAACGTTGGCTGAACGTCGATTCTCAAACTGTTACCGCTGCCACTAAGTGACCAGAATAAAGCTAAAGGCCATGCCATTATTTTATCTTTCCACCAGAGTTTTTCAGCGAGGATAGGTGATGAGCCGTGAGCGTCCCTATTGGTGGAGCAGAGTCACGTCGTGGCGATCGCGTCGTCTCAATAGACAAGCGCGCGAACGTACGTGCAGCCGACCTTTCTTTTTATCGCTTTTTCTTTTTAGTTGTGTCAGTGCCGCGACACTTGGTGCTTAGCAACGTTCCTGTGCCGCGTACTCCAATGCGCGCGGCGTCTCTCGCACACATTGTGATGCCGCTGTGGTGTCGTTTTCGAAGTTTCTCTTGCGTGGTGCTTCGTTATGAAGTCTGAAGAATGCAAGCTTGGGGGGATCGCTTTGCGCCTAGTGGCTTTCACACATCAGCGATTTGAAGGATCTCGTGGATGGTAGGTTCTATTACATGCACTAAGACTAACTTACATGCAAATAATATTTCAATAGCTATGGCACCACCGGTACTGATGCTAGATATAACAGAACAAGCATTCACATAACAACCGCTATCTTGGCGTCCTTTTCTTCAAAAAGTTTTTAAAATCATAATTTCATTATTAGCAGAAGTTCTTTCTTAGCTCTCTGTTTTTCCCTTCCCATATATTACATACGATTCTATATTGTTTTTTTTTCTGGTCTGCTTACCCCAATGTGCCTTTAACGCACTGCTAAGGTAAGCTCTCTGATTTATTCTTGCTTTTCACTCTCTGCGTCATTTCTGCTACTGTTTACACACCTATAGTACACTTGAATTTACTCTTATGTAACGGCGATGCTGAGAGCAAATATAATAAACCGGGCGCGCCTGGCGTATACAGTAACAAAAATTCTGCTTACTATAAGCAAAGTCGCAAAAGTGAGTTTCCATTAAAATAACACAAATTATCACGAGCCATTTTAAACATGTTAGCAAAGGTATTGGAGAAACACTGTTATATCAAATGATCAGTTTTTCTCATGAGCGTCCCAACGAGCCGTTTTACGCTATTTTTTATAGGCACTGAATTTAGTTCTCATAGCTATTAGGAGTTACCCGCCGCGGTGGTCTAGTGGTTATGACGCTTGACTGCTGACCCGAAGATCGCGGCGGCCGCATTCCGATGGAGGGAAAATGCTGGAAGCCTGTGTGCTTACATTTGTGTTTTAGAAGCCCAGGTGGTCAAAATTTCCGGAGCTCTCCATTACAGCGTCTGTCATAATGATATCGTGCTTTTCGGACGTCAAACGAAACAATTTTTATTAGCTCTTTAGGGTGCTGCCTGTATCGTGTTTCTATGCTTATTTGCTCTACTTGATACGCAATCGCTTTTCTATTTTACTTAGATATATTTGTTTTCCTTGTTTAGGCTTCCCTAAATTATATTACTGTTACTAATCACCAGGTAATCGGACCTAGAAGTGGCATCGGAGTCTGAACAGCGGCGGTGTCCTGTGGTGCTTTGTGCCACTGTACAATACGTCTGAATCGTTTCTGGGTGGCACATGTTCTTGGTGACGTACACCTTTCCGGTGATCCGTTATTGCGAGAACCGCAATACGCTTACGGGCAAGGTAGAACTCCAGAATGTTATTTGCACCATCGTGCGGATGCTTCTTATTGAAGTTCTTATGGTTACGTGGAAACCCGCTAGCTGGTCGTCAAGCAGAGCAGCGACTCCCATCAACTACAGCAGCGACAAGCGAAAACCTCTATCATCGAAGAGTATACAGTGCTGTCATGTGAAGTAGCTAAAGTAAAGCCATTAAGTTGTTTCGGAATGGAACTAATATACCTTGAGCAAGAAGTGCAATACGTTTTAGATACTGACACACATTCATTCAACTGAATCAAAATAGGTCGCAGTTAATACATTTTCAAGCGAACATTTTCTGGCAAAGGCATTGAGTGCTACGTTATTCAGATATATAAAAACAAATTTGCGAATGTATCGAAGTATATTAAGATACAATTGGAATATATCGTATCGGATAAAATCAGTGTTGTGGTATCTCAATTTCAAAGTATCTTTGCCCAGCCGTGGCGCCAGGGGCGTAGGCAGAATTTTTTTCGGGGGGGGTTCAACCATACTTTATGTATGTTCGTGCGTGCGTTTGTATGTGTGCGTGTATATCTACGCAAGCAAAATAGCAAATTTTCAGGGAGGGTTTGAACCCCCCCCCCCCTTTGCCAACGCCCCTGGGAGGCGTCTGTATCGTTTATATAGATTGTTTCAGGTAACCAGAACCAAATACTTTCAAAAAACTGGTTACCCTCAACTGAATGAAACCAAGGACATGGTTTTCCTTCATGTGGCGCTCGTTAGGGTATTTTTATATTTTGCCTGATTGAATAATTAGGATTAATTATGCAACATTTTTAAAATTAACTGTATGGCCAGGTGTGTTTCGTTGCGTTGTAGAGGGTACTAAAAAACGACCGATCCAATTTTTTGAGGCAACGTACGTGCTGCGTGGTGATCTCTGCCGGCGTTTAAAGAAATCCCGCGAAATATGATCACACGACTGCTCTCGTGTGCTGCCGTACTGCAGCGCTCTCAAATGTGCTTCGAGCGAAACAACCGACAGACGGACTGTGACGAAATAAGCGGCCGCAACTCTAGGCATTGGCTACACAGTGCGTCAGTATTTTTGACGACGGCTCTCAGCAAGGAAACGCCATCGTCCCCGAGAAGCGGTAGGCTATAATCCGCATGCACGTTGTTTCACTTAAAACACATCTAGCGAACGCTTCACGCCAGCCGATTACTATATTACAAGTCATTGGAGCTTTGTGTCCTCAATATATACAAGATACTTCACACAGAAGCATCGCTACCAGCGTTGTTGTTGCTGTAAACCTGAGCTGTCACGTTTAACAATCAAATCAATTCCATTTAGTTGTTTCAGAATTAAACTAATATAGTACTTTGAGCAATGAAGAAATCCGTAAACACTGAATGGGTGCTCGAGCCGACGTTTCGACAAGTGGACTTGAATTCATCAAGGCTGGAACTCATCAGAGCAGCCACCCACTCTTTACGGATTTTTTTTATCGCAGGCTTCCATCTTCCCCTTCCTGCCGTTTTTTGGATGCCTTGAGAAAGAAGGACCAAACATTTGGAATACCAACAGATATTTCATGAAAATTAAACAAGGTTTGTCGCAGGTAAGTAAATTTGGAGCGAACATTTTTGTAAATAGGCGTTTGCTGCTTCATTAAATATGTCTAATATACTTGAAGTCTCAACGGCGCTATATCTATTGCCTGTTAAAGTATTTCAACTTTCATTATAACCAGCCGAGTACTCTTCTATTCACAAGTATTCTTACTGCCACGTTATCTCGGAAGTTCTTGCAAGTGGATTGAATGGAGAGACGGCGGTGGTACAGCAAACGACTTTATCGCACACAGCATGCGATTTCAACAACCGTTCACGGTGCTTCTGCCATCGCTCTCGCCTGGTGTTTCTTTAGTTTTTTATTTGTGAAACTCTCAGGGTACATATGTACATTGTAGAGGGGAGGGGCCGAAATACAGGTCAACAGCAAAATAAATACAGGATTATTTAAACATTTCGAAATGGAGATAACAATACAACATAATAGTAAATATTACACACAAAGAGTATACTTTATTAACAGACAATGGAAATCAATACACAAATAATACACTAAATAGCCAGTCTACACCAATAATAGTTATGCCCGTTGGTACAATTCACGATTGCAAGTTTACTATTAGTGCGTTCTTCAAACGAGTAGGGTCGGCGATGGTTACTAATGATGCAGGTAGATTATTCCAATCGATTGAGGTCTTAGGGAGGAATGATTGTTAACATGCTATGGTGTTGTGACGAGGTACGTTGACATTATGCACGTGATCATGGCGAGCTGAATGTTGCGGTGCCGGGTGAAACCAAAGTGCGCGAAGGAATGCGTTGTGGTAATACATTTTATGAAATAATGAAATGCGCGATTCCTTTCTGCGAAGAGAGAGTAATGGGATATGGAGCATACTCTTCATTAATGTAACACTGGCATTGCGATGATAGTTAGCCAGGATGAAACGAACAGCGCGATTTTGTACTGATAGGATTTCATTAATTAAAGTGATATGATGAGGATCCCAAATGGATGACGCGTATTCCAGTGTTTGGGGCGGACGTAGGTTATATATAGCAATCGTTTTAAAGGGACAGGCGCATGCGAAAATTTTCTTTTCAAATATCCTTATGAGCGGTTAGCTTTTGATGTTAGGTATTGCATGTGCTGCTTCCAAGAGAGGTCGTTGCTTATATGAACGCCTAGATAACGGTAGCTTTTAACGGATTGAAGGGGGCAGTTATTTAGTGCATAAAAAAATCACAGCATATCCACGGGGTGAATGATGATGAGTGGGGCGAAGCTACGGAGGGAATCATCTGTAAACCGTGAAACTCTTCCGTGAAATGCGCCCAGTACATAATATAAAGAGTGTGAAACATCGTGTATATATTAAACATCAAACTTTTATTGTACTGTTGGTTTACGTGGTCCCTTCATTATCACTTGTGATCGGTGAAATGCAAGGAAGAAGTCCGCTCCCGAGCGAAAGAGCGCCAAGAGCGACCGCATTCCCCGCTCGCCCTGTGCGAATTAAAGGCAAGGCTAGAGGGAAGACAGGACGCGCGTTCCACGACGCGAGGTCGGTAGCATGCCCAACGAAAGCCAACGGAACGCGATCGTGCAAGTGCTCCGGCTTCGCATCGCCTCATGGTTCCATTTAGCGTCCCAAAACCAAACATATTGCTCAAGGTGTGCCTTGCGTTTTTCGTAGAAATAATTTCTTTATCATGTACATTAAGACGAAAAGTTGAAAGCTCACTAGAGTGTATCGCCCGCAAAGTATGTCTTTTAGTGTGATTTAACTCTCGTACGGCAGGGTCCTCGCGCCGTTGCCGGTCCACCTCGCCCGTTGACGATCGGGCGAGGTGGACTACTACTACTACTACACTTTAAGAAAAACATCTGGCGTTCTTTCGTTCTGCTTTTACAAAACATCTGGCGTCTTTCGTTGGTTTATTTCATCAATCAACGGCGTTTTGAACAAAATTTTTATTGTTTAATCACGCACACGAGAAATCTCACCAGGCACTACCTTGGAGGTAAACAATGGCTGCTAATGGCAATGAGAGACAGAAGAAGTCGGCTTTTAGCTAACACCATAGTCCCTCAATACTTTTTTTCTGGTCACGAAACTTCCCCGTCACTCTATGGGAGAGCTTTGTGTGTCGGCAACTTTGACCGCGGGGCGGCGCCACCAGCGTTAGGGGGGCACCCGCGGCACTCGTCGAAGTAGTCAGCGAGGCGACGGCGTGGTGTGTTTGTTTTTGTGCATCGTGCTGTATCGCGTGTGTGCGGTGCTTTCTGTGCGTCTGATCGTGTTCATACGTGACGAATAGTTAGCGGCACCGTGACGAACGATGTAGAAGACGTCCTGCGTGCCGCACGGTGGCTCCGGCGAACAAGGCATCGACTCAGCGCGGCGACGCGTTCTGCGTTCGCTTTGTTTGCGTCGTTTATCGCGTGTGTGTGGTGCTGTGTGTGCCTGTGTCCATTTTCGTATGTGAAACAGTTAGCGGCAGCTTCACGAACGATGACAAAGACGTGCTGTGTGCCGCGCTGTCGCTCCGGCTATAGAGGAACCACTGAAAAAGTATCGTGTTCCCCAGCGACCACGAAAGCCGTGAGCAGTGGAAGCGTGCGATACCACGTAAAGAAACGGGCACATTCTCGTTCAGTTCACCGAACGTTCGAGTATGTGAAAAACATTTCTATAACGAGGACATTATTCGCGAGGACGAATGCTTAACTCGGTCATGTATATTCAGAGGACTTTAAGCTCAGTCTTTTTTGAAAGCAAGGATAAATCGCCGGGTGAAAGTGTCATCGCGTAAGTTGCGCGCGTCAATATGTTTTTCGGTGAAGAGGCGGGATTCACGCCCGTCGTACGTACGGCTGTGTACTGGCAATGTTGGTCGCGGTTCTTCCGCCGACGTCGGCTACAGCCTCGAGGAAAATAAAAAGCGTCAAAAAGGCATGACCAAGCAGTCTTTGCTAAATCAGCGTGCAGGGCAAGGCTGCACGCCGATTCCACCGCGATCGAAAGGAATAGAACATTGCCGCAACCGAACAGACATTTATGACCGCTACGCGCAGGTACGAGCACGCTGCCTATACGCAATGGGTGATCAGTATATAAAAACACACGGAAATATGTCCGTGAAGCCACGAGAGCGAGTTTCCGCCACGGAAACCTCTCGACGCACCAAAAACGCCGTTTAAGCGGCCGCGATGAAAGCCCCCTTGACTGCAGTAATGCCCCCTGGCGGGAGGAGCTGTCCCTATACCAAACTTGGCCCGAAGTTTCGTGACCAGTAAAAAAGTATTGAGGGACTATGCTAACACTTACACTTCTACTTCTACTAACGTTTCCTACTGGAACATGCCAATGGTTGCTAATGGGGAATGAGAGACAGAAGAATTCGGCTTTTAGTTAACGCGCACGCTGCGAATTTTTTTTTTGTTCAACAACGCACAGGAGAAATCTCCCACCGGCACCACCTTGGAGGTCAAAGCGTAAGACTTGTTACTCACTACTACGAGCACGACGACTACGAGGGACGAACGGGTGCCGCCTTAAGGAGCTTCGCCCCTAATAGGGGAGGCTGTGTTAGAACGAGAAATGCGCATCAATTTACATTTATTATTGTTGAGCTCCATGCACCAAGTGAGGCACCACTTATATATGTAATTATTGCGACAGCAATTATATGGACATTCTCGGCTGGTTTTTGTCCGTCCCCGTTATTCACCGTATATGTATAAGTTTGTATATATATATATATATATATATATATATATATATATATATATATAAAAGTTAAAAAGAAAAATAATTTAGAAAAATGCCTCCGAAGCGCGGGATTGAACCA
The DNA here is from genome assembly GCF_013339695.2 of Rhipicephalus sanguineus. Taxonomy (NCBI): domain Eukaryota; kingdom Metazoa; phylum Arthropoda; class Arachnida; order Ixodida; family Ixodidae; genus Rhipicephalus; species Rhipicephalus sanguineus. The sequence continues at coordinate 175,128,208 of NC_051180.1, read as the reverse complement.
GGGACCTCTCGCTCCGCAGCCCGTGGCGCTAGCCACTACGCCACGAAACGCCCATCCTCTAGGGAGCTAACGGCGAGCGTTAAATACACACCCTTTACCGCTGGCCGGACTCGCAGACGGTAGGCGCCTATAAGCGTTTCTTCATTGCCAGCGAGATGGCGGAAGGAGCACAACGAAGGTCTTTCGCTCGCTGCAACGCCCGCGTTTACGAAAGGAGCGCGCTGTTCGAACAGAAATAAGTAACAACTGCGACATTTAGTTCGCGCTCGTCCTGTGTGTGCCTGTTCGTTCGTTTCGTGCGTCCTGCTTTATGTTTCAGCGGTGTTCTTCAAGTATCGAGGTGTGACGCATGATAGTTCGCGCTCGTTCTGTGTGCGTTCTTTTCGTGCGTCCTTTGGGGTCGAGCAACGCGCTCAAAATTTCGAGCTGCTTTCCGTTCTTCGCGTTAGATTCCAATTTGTTGCTATCGCATTCATTGCTTCGCCGTTGCGGCGAAACTGTGACTCTTTTAACTCGGATCGAAGAGCTGCTATGTCGGAAACATCATTAATTTTACGATATATAACACAGTCGTCCTCGAATAAGCAAATTTTTGAGGAAATGTTATCGGGTGTATTGCTAATATATATTAAAAATAAAAGAGGAGCTATAACAGACCCTTGAGGAACACATCATTCAACTGGAGCCGTGTTAGATGTGGAGTCATTAGGTAGAACAAATTGAGAACGAGAAGAAAGGAAAGATTGGATCCAGCCAAGTACTCCAGTGTCAATGTTTAGAGCGCTTACTTTGTGTAGAAGCAATACATTTTTAACCCTGCATGTTATTTCTGCCTTTCTGGACAAGCAATACATGTTCTTTCTGGAACATGCCTTGCAATGCTTTCCGTCGGTGCGCCTCCTGGCGCCGGACGGCCTTCACCCAAACTTCTAGGGCTTAGCTCTGATGGCTGCACACATCAAAAGAGATGTGCTTCCGGAAAACAATCGATGCCTGGTGTTCGTCCTCGATAGGGCGTGCACATGTCCAGTGGTCGCATGAAGCAAGCCTCTGATGCAAGCCCACCTTGTCCTGTGGATCCTGTGTCCTCGCCCTGCTTGCCTCCTCTACTACGGCTGCCTGTTGCCAAACTCTATACCGAGCCACTTGCACAACAATGCTCAACCTACGGCACAGTTACTACGAAACCGAAGAATCAAGGACACTCAGCATGAAATAGGTCCCGAAGCGCTTCTGTCTCACCGATACTCTTTAAGGAATGGTAATCGCGAGAAAAGCGCTGTAACTTCGAGCAATCGACTGACTCCGACATCAACCGACCATACGGCCCATAGTCCTGACTTTCTTAGGATTAGGGAAATTGTAGAAAAACGTGTGAAATGCAAAGTTCGCGCGTCTGTGTTAAATACTTATTTAACCTTCTTGACTGTATAAAATGGACTTCTGATTTCGCTTAAGCTAGCAACTCCCAAGAAGGTCACGAAGCAACGTCCAAAAATGGAACGAAACGTTAAAGCATGCGTCCCTAGCTCTCAAACGCATCATCAAACATTACAATTCCACTTTCGAAGCGCTTCTAAACAATGAACGACAGTTACGCAAAGCCGATGTGTTGCGTACTTCTGAATCGGCCTTACTCGTGAAGTACCAACAGAGAAAACAATTAGACATCGAAGAGAAGAAAACAATAAAATTGCTGCGCGACCATATCAGCCTCCCACAACACTTGTCGAGTGAAGTTGCAGTTTCCGTCGAACCGTCCTATTCCTGCCACCTAGTCCTAACGTAGTAAACGTTTGGAACGCGTTTATATCTGACTCAGAAATGAGTGTGCTCTCTCGAAGCTTAAATTTCTGCCCGGCTACTGGTGGGTGTATACACTGATTTGAGCTTGGTAAAATACTTAGATGAATTTTAGCGAAAAATGAGACTAATGAAATTTTGCCATGAACGCTCGTCATCCAAGAGCAACATGTCTTCCCGTCAACACTGGACGCCACCAAGACAGCGCGATAACTTGATCGGTATGTACACATTTCTGCAATTCGACGTGACATTCTGCAAGCTCATGGGAACCGCATTTTGTTCAAAGAAAACCCGACCCTAAAATAACAAAATGCAGTTAAAAGTTTCCAAGAATGCCCCGGTATGGTTAAAAAACCCGCCAATAAAAGAGGCACAATAGTGATAATGAAGGCAACGGCTGCATTTGTGAGGCTCAGAGACAGCTGGGTGATCACACATTTTACAACGAACTCAGTGAGAATTCAACCGAATGTAATATTCAATGACACAGTTTCCTATAAAGCAAAGCAATGACTAATTCCTCGCAGCCCTGTTCCAAGAAGGTTCTACTATTTGCCTAAAATACATAGGCCAAACAACCCCGGCTTGCCCTGTTGTGTCAGGCATTGGAACTGCCAACGAACTGCCTTCAAGCTCGGTCGACAGCCTTATCCTCCCTCGTTTCCGTCTTATCTTAAGGACTCGTGGGATGTCCTTTCTAGCCAAGTGTGAATCCCAACATAAAAACGTGACAACCGTTTATTCGATTAGCAGTAGCAGCGGGCTAACGTGCCGAAGCTACGCTCGTCTGGGTAGCGAAGCAATGGGAGTCTTCGAAGCTTGGCAGCTTGGTTTTGTAGCCACCGCCGATGACGTATACCTCGGGTGACGCAGCGGTGGCGCTGTCGCTTATCGGAACGCAGTGCAGCGTGTTGCAACGCCGAGCTCAATAATAGTGAGAGGGAGGCTGCGCGGAATTACGCGCAGAGTAGGTCGCCACAGACTCCTCCCATTTTGTGGCTCAGATAATCGGCCTGTGTCTGTAGTGCCTCATCGCTGGTAACAGTAGATGTTGCCTCACTTAACGCTAACATTCCCTATGACGACGGCATTCGTGCAGTAGTAAATGCAACGACATGGCGAGTTGGGCTAGTTGGTATACATCCATCTTTCAAAATTCAGAATCAAGCGCACCGAGGACGTGCACAGTAGAAGTGGACAGGACAGAGCTCACCCTCACAGCTGATTCTTTATTAGTCAGAAAGAATTCACCGACGTTTACGTTCCTGCCTAATGCGAATTCTGAGCGCAGCTTCGTGTTGGGGCAAGGCCAACTGTGTTTGCAGTTTGCCTTTCCGCAAGGTATCGAAAACGTCATAAATCATACTTTTTGTGAAGTAGGAGAGCGCCAAAACCATTAAAGCATCATTATTCTTCTTTCTTCGGATAAGCAAGGTACCCGCTACACATCTGTAAGGTAGATGCACTTTGTTGATGCAGCATGTGGCTGATGATGATGAAGAATTATGGCTGAGAACTTTACAGCGGGTGAGAAGCATTAAACCACATACTCGTTGCACAATTAACATTGTGTGATGACTAGTTGTTATCTTACTCTTATGTCACGCTATATTACATATGTTAACGCGATTCCTTGTCCGACATGACGCCTGTCTAGGGTCTTTTTGCAAATGAGTTTCAAGCGCCAGCGTGGCTCTGTGGTAGAATACTCGACTGCCACGCAGGGGGCTCGGGTTCAAATCCCTTTCGATTCTAGACATTTTTTTCTCATTTTTTTTTATTTTTCATGTTTATCGGTTACGCTGACGCCAACGTCGATGCTGCTCAACACAGGAATGGGCACCTAAGAGCTGCGCTCTAAAATGCATATGAAGGATATGCATGATTCTTCGGAAATGCGTACGTGAGCAGGGTGCTACAAAAAGCATTCACGTCAGGATTACCATAAGAATTTTCTGCGTTACGTGTAATTTATTGGATATCACATGTACTAAGTCTCTAGATACGCGCACTCCTTATCGTGCTGCACCATGTTGGCTTCATAACGCAGTCATGTCCCCTCTTCCGGATATGACACGATTCCACTATCTCGCAAGTCACTTGATCCTTATGCCCAAAAATTATTTCTGTCCCATTAAACACAGTATAACACCCGCAGTTTTTGCAGCGAACAGCGAAATGAATATTGCTTGATGCCTTTATGGATGCGTGGTCTGCCCTAAGCCGATCATTCACGCATCTTCCAGAGTGACCGACATACAATTTACAACACGGAAAACGAATCATATAATCCATCCCTTTTACGCATTCCACAAACTTGCTGCGGTGTTTTACAGAGCAAACTCTTGAACCTATCTGTTTATTAAGACGCGGACACAAACTTGCCAGTTGGCTTTTTGCCGTAAACTTCCCGTCTGCGCTATACCTACTGCCAACATGCGTCAAGTTGTGTGCCAACTTGTGCACATATGGAATAATAGCCATTTTCCGGCGGTTCTCTGACTTACTGGCTTCCAAATTGACTCCATCTTTTATCTCTTTATTTCTCTCGCAAGAATGGTGCACACTGAAAACCTTAACCTCGTGGTGTAACTCGATTCCTGGAATTTCTCCAACTAACTATTTTATAAGATAAACGCATGATTTTTGCAAAGCGGACATGAAACTTGATTTCACTATTCTCCTGTTTACTAACTTGCAGTGCGCGGACGCATAATCTAGCACTGCCTTAGCAATTTTTAGTGGTAACACCAGCAAATGTGTACTCTATTAAGAGCCACGCTTAAGCCCACAAGTTGTAACGCGTTTTTTTTTTGAATAGTTCAGTAGTGAAATTAAGGCCCATGCTATTCTCGTTAAATACCTTTAAAACCTTCACTATCTCTCGAGAGGAATCCGTGTTATGAGGAAGTTATCGGGTAGTTATCGACATACCTGAATATGTGTTTAGCAATACCAAAAAGGGGCCGTTCAGCTCCCCTGTCAAATTTGCTCAAAAATATTTGGCTAAGAATAGGCGCGACAGACGAGTCTATACAGAATTCAGATCGCTGGATTTCGGATCCCCTGACGGGAGCCCTATTCACAGTTTCTCTCACAACTATGAGATCGTATTAATTAGATTAGATCGTAAACAAGGCTCCCACCGGGGAAGCCTGAACGTTCGTAATTTTCTTATTCCTTTCTAGTATTTATGACTCTTTTGCATTTTATCAAATGTCGTACATGTCTCTGAGGTGGTTGTTTGTGCTAATGACGTATTTTTCCAAGCGTAAGCTTCCCAGATTAGCATTATTAATTCTAGCTAACAATAGGCAACAGTAGTAGCGCTCACGATCTCTTTATAACGTGCTTCTCAATGCAAAAATTGTGCTGGCGAAAAGTTTTATGCACTCAATGTCAGCGAAAGACGCGTCCATGCAAGCATGAAATTTTTCAGATAAAGAGCTGAAATACCTCTGAGATTCTAACCCTAGTGAGAGTACTTGTCAATTTTCCGCACTCCTCTATATTATCACGGAAGTAAAATTACCAGTTTAGTGCGCAACACCACCGTTAGTACGATGAGCATTGAAGCAGCGCGACGGAACCATGTTTTGCCATTGCCACAACGCGTCAAACCACTGAGATAGCTTAGCAGACTGATATGTAGCGCTGCTCAGCTCGAAATTGCGGGTTCGTATCCCGCCCGTAGCGGACGCGTTTCGGTGGGAGCGAAATGCAATCCACCAGTATACTTATATTTACGTGCGCGTTTAGGAAACCCAGGTAGAGTGCTCCACTACGGCATCCCTCATCATCAAAATCATAGGCGTATCTACCTACCGAGGTGGGGGGGGGCGATAGGGGGGCGCTAGCTTCCCCACTGTCAAAAGCCGGGGGCCACTGTCAAAAACGGCGACCGCCGTCAATGTAGAAGGGGGGCCTCCCCCCTCTCTACTTTGACGGCGGTCACCGTTGGCGGCACACTGGCAAACCAACCACTAAACCGCAGTTTCCTTTCAACACAGGTATTGCACGCTTACATCACTGAATTTTTTATTTACATCCGGCGTCTGCAGCGTAGCTTGTCTATCGTGCCACACCACGCCACGTGGCACCTCTGCGGTGCGAGCCACACTTGCGATGCTTTCACACCTTGCGATCTAGCATTGCGGAGGAGGATACCGCTGAACGTGGGGTCCATGACGTCAGACTTTTGCTTCCTATTTCAATTTGGTTCAACTTGTTGTCAATTGCATATCACTGTTGAAGCAAGCGCGGGCGAAAACCGAAAAAAAATTATCAAGGTTTCAATCATTTGTCGATACTGTAATTTAAAGAAAATATCTTTTTTTTATGTACAGCATTCCCTGCCTACCTCCTAGTTGCTGGAAATCAATGAGGGCGGAGAAGTGTTCAGTGTTTAGTTGGGCAAGGCTCAAGTAAAACTCCGGCGGATGAGGATTGCGCCTGTCTTCGATCAATCTGCTCAGCCTTGTCAGCGCCTCCTCTATCTTTCTGTGCCTGGGCGAAGGCGAGGAGCGCAATGGGGAGCGGCCGTCGGCGTTAGTGTGACTTTGAGCCGCTAGGCGGCGCCACCTAGTAGACCCGCAGTCGCGTCCTCACTCGCGGAAACGAATGCCGTGGCTCCAATCGAAGCTGCTATATGGTTCAGTTTTCGTTTGCATTCGCGTTGTTTAAAGTATAATGAAAACTTGTAAACGGGAATCATGATGCACTTGTTGTAGACAGCCAGCCCATTTCAAAGGCATGGGCCGTTCGCGGCTATTTGATCGAGACGTTCGCGCGTCGTCTGCTAGGCCGATACCAGAGAGCGCATGCCAGTGATGCGCGGACGATTGTTTTGTCACCGTTATGTTCGCTTGACTGATAGTTGGTTTTTGACTGTCTGAAAGTGGATTTTTGAAAGCCGCATTTGCCAGGAGCTAATACTGAAAGCTTGGGCGCTTAAAGTTCTCCGATGCGTGCTGCCATCTGCTGGTGTAGCAGACTACACGCAAGGCTGGAATTCATGCGCCAAATAGCACGAAATGTCACTAGACTGCTTGCAGGGATACACGTGATCACCCGTTCTCTTCATAAAGCTTTTCATAATTACATTTCTCGATATGCTCAGTTCTTTTTGTAACACCACAACCTAAGTCCAAATCCTTGTAACATACTGAAAAATTTCTATATTTGGAGAGACAGAGTATATTTCGAAGGAATGTCCTTACCGCGCCATAGTACTTTAGATGTTCTGAAACCGTAAGATCAGCAAAGAATGCGTCGAACTGCGGACAAAAGCCCATACGTTTGAAGCCTGCAGTTCTTATGTTACTTCCAGAAACAAGCACTGATCCTCCGTTAGGCTCGGTCAAACCTGGAATGAACAAAAAGTACACATTATAACAGTGGCTGCTCGGCTATTTCTGCACAGTGCATAATACTAAAAAAAATGTTCGCTACTTTTAGGGCGCGAGCTGTCTTGACAAAGCTCAAAAATTAACTCTACCAAGAGCACACATCATTCCGAAATATTCATATAGTACCGGATTCTGAATGGAAAGTTCCCACTATGTTTCGGAATTTAATTTTAATGCAGTAATATTGCGGACGCAAGACGGTTCACAAAGTGAGCAGACAATGAATAATTCAACTTGTGGCGCAGTTTGCCTCGTCAACCCTAAAATTTCTACTCCCAATGGAAACGTGAATTTTGGTTGCTGACAGGACGCGTTGAAGATCTAAATGTAAGTACTCTTATCTAAATGACACCCTTAACTAACTGTTAATAATGGGTGTGTAAGCGAAATGCGAAGACACTGACGATTACGCCATGCCTTAATGCGAAGTGGAGATAAGCAATGCAAAAAACAGATTACGGAAAGCAGGAGCACAGCAGAAGCGCTGACTTCCACCTGAAATGTATTGCCGTGTATGCGCCTCATATGTATCTGCAGAAATAGTTACACGAAAGGAAAAAATGACACAAAACGAAAAAAAAATAAGCGGATGAAATGCATGCAGTTGCACTCGGCGTGAAAGCTGTAGGAAGTGCGGACCAGTGCCTTTCACCTGCCCTTCAGCGACGCTCGCCTTTACGGGCAACCTCACGTTAGCTTTCCAAACGCTCAGCCTGCTCGGCATCCATTGCGGTAAAGGAAGCCCTCGTTTGCTATACAGTGGTGCCTTCTCCCCTCCTCACCTTCACTTCCCTTTGCCACCCCCCTTGCTGCACTGTGCTATACATGGTTATACTATGCTCTACCTTCTCCCTCTTCCTTCCTATTCTATTCACCCGCAGTTTCCTTTGCCTGCCCATTGCTATAGAGTACTATACATGGCTATGCTATGCTCTGCCCGCTTTCTCCTCCTTTCCATCCTACTAATCCTCACATCACTCCTCCTCACTTTCACATCCCCGTCCCACACCTTGCTACACGGCTGCTACTTTAAGCATGCCATATCAAAACAACAATCATATGATTCGTAGTCTGGGAAGCCAAGCGTTGCTTGGCTTCCCAAGCAACGCTTAGCGGCGCTGCTGCTCTTGACAGGCACCGCCATCTCTGGCCGAAAAAGAGAAACTGGGGTGTAAGCAGCGCGCGTTTTCCCTTCTCTCCACCGCATTGCCGCTTGCTTCTGTGCACGTGCAGAGCTCTCGCGGTGCACTTGCGGCTACTCACAGTGTACCGCTTGTAGTGCGGCTTCAAAAGGATTTTCAAGCTTGACCGGCACTTCCGAAAAGCGAACTTGATAAAATGAGAAAGGCTCGTCAATCACGTTAACGGCGAAGAGCAGACGATCGACGACAACGACGCCCAACTCAAAGCGAAATGCATTTCCCAAGTCGCGATTACACCGTGTAGGACGTATACATCGAGGTAAGTCTCATTCTGTCATGTTAAAGATGAACAATGGTCCACATGCACTCCGAAATGAAGCCGTACACGCTATCGATGTTCTGCGGCTTAGAGTACGAATCATATGATTGTTGTTTTGATATGGCATGCTTACAGTAGCAGCCGTGTACTTTCGTGAACAAACGTTTGCGGCGTGCGAAAAAAAGATTATAGCCATGGCACTGCTTCCTGAGAAGGTTAGAGTCAAGTCATCCGTGTCGCTGGAGAGTCACCCGCCAATTAAGACACGAGCAGCTAGCTGAGCTTTAACCACTGTGAAGCAAGATGAACTGCTCGCCTCGTTTTTTCGGCTCTCGCGTCATGCTTGCAGCCTCTTTTTATGATATCGACTTCACAGGCGTATAAAACCTGTTGCGTGAACGCGGCTAGAAATCGCACAAAGTCAGAAGGTGGTCACTTCCAGGTTGCAGTTGCAAAGCATGTATTAAATACCAGTTATATTTAGCGGCTTAAGTATATATCACCCTAATAAAGTGACAAAAACAAAGCAAACCTGCAGAACGATGTAAAGCTTGCTGAAAATGCACAGACGTCCGTTCCGGCGTGATAAAGCAGCCTTCCCCACGCGTGAAATGCAGGCGCCGAACTTCTGACAATGTGCCGAGTTCAGTTGAATTCAACCAACCGCGCAATGCTAACGGTATAACGCGAATGTGAACGTTCAACAACGACGGGTAGGTCTCACGAACACGGGGAATCAAAACACAAAGTTGCTTCACCTACAACCGTAACTGGACTTTCACAATACGAGAAGACAGCGAGTAATAATTACTGTAGTCGCTGCGTGCACGCGCCGCGTTACTTACCGATTCAGGTAGTCGAAACGAACGAAAGCGATGACCTCAGACAGCCAAAATAGAAGGCGAGACAGCGCTGTCAGCTATCCACGCTTGCCGCCTTTATTTCTCGTACGACACACCCGGGAACCGATGCAGTTTAACACGTGAATCGTGAGCCTTGGTTTTGTCTGCACTATTGTGGCTGGCCACTAAACCGCGATACTTCGGACCACGCTTGCGCTTCCGCGGGGTCGCTTCTGCCATCGCGCAAATGCGCAGCTTCGCACAGCAAGCCTCTTGGTTCAACGTACCCAGCTGACGGCCCCCCAGTTACCCGCACCGAGAGAAGAACGCGTGCGCACGTGCGCTACCGCTACCGTGAAAGGGGCTGAGTCGGCCGCGCATAAGGTTCAGAGCTCTCCGACAGAGCCGCAGCGCGGCTGGCGCGGCGCTGTCGTCGCGCCGCAAACTTGAGCTTGGGTTCCCTATACTGTACCGCACATGGCTATGCTATGCAATACCCTCGCCCACCTCCTTTCATTCCTTCTTGCCATCACATCTCTCCTCCCAACCCTCACTTCGCTTTTCAACCCCTTCCTATATGATACCATCTACGGCTATAGGTATATTATAAACGGCCTCTTATCTCTCCTCCTCACTCTCACTTCCTTGTACTACCTTTTGCTATACAGCACTTATGATATGCTGGCTATGCAATACTTTACATTCTCTCTCCCTGATTCCCATCCCCCTCACATCACTCTTAGTCACCATCACTTCCCTTTTGCGCCCCATTGCTATACTTACTATGTATGGCATAGTCGTGCTATACACAGCTATGCCATACATGGGTATGCTATACGTAATTTTGCCTGCGTGATACCATACATGGCTACGCTATGATTTACGCTCTCTATACCTCCTTTCCCTCCTACTCACTCTGACCTCCCTTCTCCATGAGATTTCTTTGTTTACTACACATGGCTATGCTGTAAATGGCTGTGTTATTCATGATTTTGCCTGCGTGACACCAAGCGACGGTATATCATTACAGCATACGATGACAACTAATGACAGCATAAGAAAGCATACGGCAGCTCGGGCCCCTAAAGTTATTCGTACTTAAGTATGCACTGACACGAAAGCAGCGAAAACAACATTAGCAATCACAGCGGCCAACTGCGCCAACCCCCACTATACAAGCGAAAATCGCTCTCAAATTGCGCAACCGAAGGTTTATTAACGCAACCGATCCTCTCTCGCACCATCTGTGCGGCCTCATTGATGATACGTGCTTGCTCATCCTTCATCCTATTGACAGCTGTGGCCCGCTGTAGCTGCGGAGTGCACCCACATGTGCTTACAGGGAGTGCCAGGAACAACTTTCACATTAACACGGTCTTACTTGCTTAAGTCGATGAGACACAAGAGTTCGTGTAATTTATGATGGGCACTCTTTCTCGCTTTTCAGTAGCTGATTGTTCTGTCTTACCCATCAATGGCCCATACGTTTCCTTTTTCTGTGCATTGCCTCAGCTACAGAGACATGCAACGGGCGGGGGGTTCTCTGCTTCTTCTAGGCGCTTCGACTGTACCACGAGACTACCTTCCGAGACGTGCTGGCAGGCCATGCCGGTACCAGAAATATTGCGCGAGCGCCTCTATCTGCTAAGGGTGACTTAGCAGATGCCGGTAAAGACAAGATCCGCTTTCCAGATCACAGCGTTTTCGCCTCGGAAGACCATACATGCTGGCGTTACAAGCCTCGTTCACAGAAGCCTATTCTTCCGGTCACATCGGCTCATAGTAAATTAGTAAAGAAAGCTATTGCATGGTCACGATTTTCTTGAGCATTGGAGAGGCCCAGCCAACGCGCCTCGGAAGCTAGTTTCCTGGCACAGTTGAAGCACCTAGAAGAAGCAGGGTTTCCACGCTTTTTGCTTGTCTCTGTAGCTGAAGTAATATATAGAAAAGGGGCATCGATGGCGACAAAGAACAAACTACTGAAAACTGAGACAGAATGGTCTTCATACCTTAATATAAGTACTTTGTGCCGCATCACCTTAACCATTTATGGGGCATATTGTTATGAACAATGCATGCCACATAATGAGGGCCGCATTGTCATTTCTATGAGCTTTTAAAATGTGTAAAAAATTTCAGCTCTTTATTGTTAAGGGTTTTCGAGAAAAAAGTTGGATATATCTGTCCCACTGCCCTATGAGTGTATTTGCAAAAGTGGAAATATGTGACCCACTGACCACTGAAAGACAGTCCTTTCAGGAAAAAAGTACTTTTATTTTTTTATGCGAACTTGCTGCTGCTTTACAATCCACAAAGGACAGATCTTACAGACACCTACTCTCTGTCGCTTCCTCCACTGGAAGATACTTCACTGCGTGAAGCAGAACGAAAATTGGATACTCAAATAAGTTGCACATAATGTTAGACTGGCTACACTTTCGGAAATATATCACTGAAAGCTTGTCAACTTTACGTGGCACAAATTGTTGAGAAAACCCTATGGGTAGGAAGGAATAAGACCACTATAGTAACACATTCCGGAGCTCGTGAGTATGAAATAAACTATTGAAGCTTACCACTCATGCTGATTCGGTGGAGAGCGCGCCAAAATCTGATGAAAAAAGGATACAGCGCGTGGAAACGGAACGGTTCGTTTGGAACACGGGTATGTGCTGGCACCTTGCAAATACCATAAAACGAACTACCAAAACCGTTTTCTAGAACAACTACGCAGTCGCACCAAAAGTCTCAATGCAATCGATTCAGTGATCTTGATATAAAAAATTAGAACACGGCGAAAAAAGTGGGACAGATGAGCCCCATTGCCCCACAAAGGGGTAAGAAAATAGGACAATGTGTTAATGCGAAAACTGTTTACAGTGTGGTTTTTGAAGAGTGAAAACTTGAGGATTAAACAACATCGACGAAAGTTAGTACAGACAGGAAAGACGCTCAGCTTTCCACTAAGTTAGATATGAATGCAATAATTACACCGATAACTACTGCGCATGGGCAAGAAAGAGAGCCCCCTCTTTAGATAACCTTGCTGACCAAAAGCCAGTATAAACAAAATGGATAAGATTTGATCCTAACATGTACTACGTCGATGAGGGAACTAAACATAAATGATTCGTTTTTCTCGGTGATAAGGTACTTAGAGGGAAATGGCACAATGGTTGTCGATGTCTCAACAACTGGCCCAATAGTTGACGCTTCTACGGCTGTTTTCAGTGCTCCCGACAAGTTTTTCCAGCTGGCAAATATGACCTGTCCCGTAACAGACGTGGGGAGAGTGTGTCGTCAAACAAAACGCAGTTTGCTGACCCTGTTTAAGGGACCATGTACAAGATCCCCTTGTCTAGTGGGGCTCGTTACGTGGGCCAGTCGCGCAGATGCCTAAACGAGCTCTAGCACAAACATGCCAATAATGTACGTAACAGTAAAGAAGGCTCCCCGGCACTGCATGTGAGCACGTGTGGGTGCACTCCACAGCTACAGCAGACCACAGTTGTCGATAAGATGAAGAATGAGCAAGCGCGTCTAATCAGTAAGGCAGCTCTTATGGTTCGTGAGTAAACCATCGGTTGCGCCATGTGGCTCTATTTGTTGCATTGCGGAGGTTGGCGCATGGGGCCACTGTGACTGTTAATGATGATTTTGCTGCTTTCGTGTCAGTACATTTTTGCTGTTCTCTTTTTTCTTTTTGTAACTGTTCCTGCAGACACATATATGGCACATTCATAGCAAAAAAGTTCAATTAAAAGTCAACGCGAGTCCTGTGTGTTTGTTTTTCAGTGCGCCTTTTTGAGCTGATTATCTTCAGTATGTATAACCAACTAGCTCAGCCAGCATTATAAAAAACATAGTTGATCCCTGCGTCATAGCAATCGGTTTAACATGAAAGTAAAAGTTGTCCTTACAGAAGTAGCTGAATGTTTACTGTACATTGTAATATGAGAGCTTGCGTAATGTCTATTGGTGTTTGGCAGCTATAGCACAATTTAACGTGTATGAGGCCATGTTGACGCTTGGTGGTACATCTCTATCCCGACGACTTACGTTCATAATCCATGATTATACAAACCCTTGTGGTAGTTGTAGGAGTTAACGGTGAGAGCGTAATCAGAGAAAGCAGTGCGACAGCCAGAAGAGCGTCGCTGATCGGACGCAGACATGGTAATTTATTGAACATCACGGGTGGACGCAACGTGCGTCGTGTTTTCCCTGTAGCCAGACTGCCATTAATCGTGCGCCGAGCGTAAGCGGGGAACGCGGGGCTACAGCCAGGTGAGGCAGGCGCGCGTCGCAGAGCTATTTCATGGTATGCATGGACGATATGAGCGAGGCCGATGCTTGGGCTAAGGTCGCCACCTCATGGTGTGTTAAGGCGTTGACAAAATTGCACTTCTCTCATTGGAAACGCGCCGAATGGGACGGACGCGCAGCAATATGGGCCCGTATTCTCAAAAGGCGACAATCGCAAAAGTATCGCCTTTGGTGCGCGCTGATTGGCTATTGAGCAAATCGGAAAAGTTGGGGCGCCATCTGGTAATTCCGCCGACGTCAATTTTGTGTCATGGGGCTCGACGGTGCTCTCGACAATATTTGCAATAAACGAAGGCACCGTTAACCGTCCGTTCATGGTGAAGTCTAGCATTTCAGTGACGTAGGCGGTAGCTTCTAGTATTCAATCCTCGGTGAATATACGCAGCATTTTTTACGCTGAAGCTTTCATCGAGCATTACCTTGGGGTGTTATCAGCACTCGTCCTTTGCCAGCGCGTGTTTTTTCGTGGTTTGAACGTCCCAGGAACATGAACCGTGCGTTGCTCGCGTGGCTTATCGCGCGCCGGCAGCATGTTGAGATCTTGAGACGATGTCGCTGCGGCGGCACGCTACAGCTGAACTCTCCGAGTACGCCGTGTTAAACTCTCAACGAAAATACGTTTCATGCAAAGTTACATTCTTTAAATATTATACTGTGCATTAAATAATCGAACAAAAAAACGTTGAAAGCACTTCCAACACGTCCTATATTTCAAGTAGCCACAGCCAAGCCGGCCAAGCCTGGCCACTGCGTAGAAGTAGCAGCACACGCTCGAAAACGCCGCACTCGGGTTGCTCTGCGCTCGTAGTGCGCTCACTTCTGTGTTGTGAGACATTCGTATTACCAACGGCCAGTTACAACAATGACGTCACAGGCAAGTGTTTTTTTTTACTTATTGAACGCATCAAATTCTGCGTCACCAAACGCGATACTATCGCCTTTTGCGATCGTTTGAGAATACGGGCCATGGTGGCTAGAGGGGGAAGTGCAAGCCATAGAGTTTCCTATGGTGCCAGCAACGGCGTGCCGGAGACGCAGCATTTTTTCATGACGATGCGACGGCGCGGGCGGCATCTCTCGGAGCCGACCGCAGCGCCGCCGCATCTGAGATTCCATCCGCGCGCTGGCTTAGGTTCGCGGAGGTGTTTGGTATGAACACAGGGCGCTTTTTCCATCCACGACTTCTTACGGCGCACACTAACCATATAGCAAAATAATTATCGAGATTAGGCAAACATATCAATGAAGCTGGCCCAACTTTGGTAATTGCTTCGTGCAGCTTTGTGTGGAGTGTAACGATTGGAAAACACTGCACCTCTGCTTATCGGGGGGCTAATGCCCCCCCCCCCCCGTTTCACTGGCAACTTCTTCGAAAGGTAGGCAGCGACGCTGGGGAACAAAGCGAGAACAGCATCTAGGTTAGGGAAGGGCGACCACGGGGAATTTCCACTGTTTCACCGTTGATCACATGTGTGTGGCTGCGAAATATAAGCCTCTCGTCGAAGTGATGTTCACAGACGACGCAGTTTTTGTCCAGCGGCTTATCAGCTCATGGAATGGAACGTTCCCTACCCTGGTGACATTCATCGTCGGCGGGATAACTGCGATGACAGAGACTTTTTTATCTTTTTTTGCTGTCGGAGACGTGTCCCGTAGTGCATCTAGGGGCGAAACAATGTCTCTGCTGTCTCTGTTGCTTTGCCATCACGTAGCGTCAGCGCATGAAAACAACAAACTCGCAGGTGAGCCGTCGGCGCGATGTAGCCGACGCTTTTCGGCTTTCTTGCGAAGTTCGGTCGACCACATGAAGTAACCAAGGCACGCGTCCGCTGGTCCGGTGACGGCAACGGATAATCTATCGACGGGACGACTCAACTTCACGACAGAAAATGTTTTGTATGCTGACGAGTTCGGTAGCAACACCGCCGTTCACCGCACATTGTCTTTTTCACTCGCGAAAAAACCCGACATGCGTTTCTCGCTCGCGAACAATGCGGCATACGTTTATCGGTCCCTAAAAACGTGGTATGCTTTTCTCGCTCGCAAAAACCGCCATATACGTACGTTTCTCGGTCGTGGAAAACGCGACATGCGTGTAGCGGAGAGTTAGAAGAAGAACGATGCTGCTACATGGATGTACGAAAAACCAACTGGTTTATTCGAGGGCGCACGCGCTCGCCTTGCACGCGTCACCGCTGACTTCGTCGTCGTCGGTGCCTCGGCATCCCTGCACGCGACGAGGCCCCCCGCCGTATAGACGGAGTCGTAGGCAAAGAATGTTCATTATACAGTCCTGGTCGGTAAAACGGAGTGGCGAAAGGGTGCTCAGTTTTCTTTTCAGGGGTCGGGGCTGAGAGTAGCGCAGAGGACGGGTGGAGAAACCCAGTGGATCTTGTGAGCCGTTCCGCTGACGAGCGGCGCTCCGGAGAGACGCTCCAGGAGAGCCGAATGGGTCCGAGAGAAAGCGGTCATACCGGGCGCGATCGTCTACGTGGACGTGTCCGTCGTGGCCACCAGTCCCGGGGAGGAGGCCGGCGCAGTCATGGAGGACAAGGTGCTTCCGTGAGCTTGCAGTAGGACGCTGTCATCGTGCGCCAGAGACAACTGTATGCGCTGCTGGGGAGTCACTGCCGGAGTCTGCGAAGCCTTGCCAACCACGACCTGCACGCTCTCTGTGACTGGTGCGGGCGCGACGGGAACCTCGACTGATGTTTTCTTGACTGAACGTAGGAGATGGCGGGGGCGTAGACTCCGGCAAGATTCCATGCTCTTTCATCTACTCGGCCAAGTCAACCGCGGGCGCTCTCACGAGCTTCTACGCGGCTGGTGGCGCCGTTGTAGTAGGAGCCTGTGGCTGGTGGTGTATAATCGCCGACATCATGGGCGCCGAGACAGACACGGGGAGATGTTGCGGCGGCGCCGGATGCAACACCGTCGTGATGGTCATGACGGGATGGCGGGTGACGATGTTGGAAGCGGGCGCAGAGGACATCATACTGCCGCCCGTCGAGATGAGGGGCGCCGACAGGGTGCCATGAGGATTGGTGATGGTGGTGGTGGTGGTGGTCCTGCGCCAGTATCTGCGGCTGGGTGAACGTCGGTATCTACACCACGGACTGGTGCTGGTCTGTTTGGAACGCACCCAGCGTGGGCTGGGTGACCATGATCTGGACGTGCAGCATGGACTGTAGCTGTTGTAGTGTCAGGGGCTGTCGCGGGACTATGGCAAACTAGGGGGCGGCATCATGCGCGACGGCGCCAGAATGATGTTTGGCCTTGGCCCCAGATTCTGCGGCATGACCAATGTTGGGTTGCCAGGTGTGGCCTTGTGCTGGGCCTCCAGGGGAGACTGGGATCGGGTGGTCATGGTCAGTGCGGGCGTCGTCATGTTTGCGCTGCTGCTCGACAGCTTGGGCAGGATCTGCGGTCGGGACAGTCTGATGTTCGAAACCAACCAGCGTGGTCGGGACAGTCTGAGGTGGCTCGCTTAGGGTGGCATTCGTGGTGTCAGCGAACATGTGAGGGGCAGCGCTGGCTTGGGTGTCGCACACAGGATCAGTTGGCGCTGGTGCGGTCATTCTCACCGAGGTGTCCACAGGCGTTGACCACTCTACCAAAGGCTGTTCGTCGGCGATGGCAGGAGTGACAGGCAAAACAGTTGGTGGCAGGCGATACTCAGTCGTGGCACGTGACGTGCACAGTGTCGTCCTGGGCGCCGCGTCGAAAGCGATGTCTTGCGATGACTCTGTGTGTACGTTTAGCGCGGCAGGAAGTATGTGACGTGGCGCTGCCGGTTGCGGTAGGGCTAGAACGAACCCTCGAAGTTGGTCGTATGCCTAGGGCCCAGGAGGAGGCACAACGCATCGCAGAGCAGGAGGAAGCATAGCTACCGTGATGGCGTACTTGTCCTGGTGCGAGACGATGTTTCGGAGCTAGAAACCAGCCACCATCTTGATGAGCCAAATAGCTGGACTTCTTAGCCAAAAATCAAGGAATGGCGGCGGTAACAAGATGCAGTGCGCCGCAGCTTCATCTGGTAGTCGCGCGATGGTGATAGGAGGATCAGAGGTTGGTCAAGTCGGTGCGAGTTCCCGGTGGAAGCTTCTGGAATGTTCCATGGTCCGGGTAACCACTGTAGTGGAGAGGTAGAAGAAGAACGATGCTGCTACATGGACGTACGAAAAAGCAACTGGTTTATTCGAGGGCCCACGCGTTCGAATGCACGCGCCACGGCTGACTTCGTCGTTCTCGGTGCCTCGGCACCCCTGCACGCGATTTGCGTTTCTCGCTTTAGTAGACAGCGTGCCATAGACGCGTTCGCTGACTGGGAAATTCAGGTTTCTCGGGAAGCGCCGGTGGCTACGACAACGCCTTTTGCCACCAGACACCAACACGTACAAACAAAAGCCGTGCAGGTGAAGCAACAAGTCACGTAACACGCGCTTTGCCGGAGACAATCCATAA
This sequence comes from Rhipicephalus sanguineus, assembly GCF_013339695.2. Classification (NCBI taxonomy): domain Eukaryota; kingdom Metazoa; phylum Arthropoda; class Arachnida; order Ixodida; family Ixodidae; genus Rhipicephalus; species Rhipicephalus sanguineus. The sequence continues at coordinate 175,109,901 of NC_051180.1, read as the reverse complement.
GACCACTTGCCAGACCTCGCTCTAGGCATCCCGGAGACGACGAGCACGCCACCTGTCGGTGTCTTGAAAAAGTGCCGCACCGGCTTGCACAGCGAAGCCCGGCCGATGCTGACACCTCCCCCTCTAGCCACCATAGCAGCAACGACGCGTTGCAGGAGTTATTCGCGGATCGATGGATGCAGGAAGTTTATTCAGGTCCAATAGGTCGAGCTAGTTTCCAAGCCCGATGCGGGCCGCTCCCACGTTGCGACCGAAAGATCTAGCCTTTCATCCGCTTCCCAGGCCTCTTGGGCTTTCCATAACTGTCCGTCTTATGTGGGACTGCGTAGTGGTGCGTCCCACTGCTCTTCAGTGCTTTCCTTCTCGCTACGTAACGCGGAGCAGTGCCAGAGCATATGATTGAGATGTATGATGTTGTATTCATTACATGTTGTAGGAGTAGAGAACTCCGGTTAAATCTTGTTAATTAACAGCAGGTTCGGAAAGAGTCTTGTTTGTTAGAGCTATATTTAGTTGGCTGTGTGGAGGAGGGAAGAACCTGCGTCCTAGGTAGAAGTGCTTGGCTAGCTCTTTGTAAGAGAGGAGGTGATCCCTGCAGGCTGAAACTTCAGCAGCTTCTTGCCTTGTGGCTGCATGGCTGGCAAGCCCTAATGCAGCATTGTGGGCAGATTCGTTGAGGCCGCGATCATAATGCATTACTTCACTTTACCGCTCCCAGAAAGCGACACCACTCGACCGACCAAGATCACTGTGAGAGGAGAGCAAGGTATAAAAGACGCGTCTGTAACGCCCCGAGAACGTGTGACCGTGGCGCAGTGGCTAGCCTGCCCGTGATCTGTTGTTGCGGACCGAGATGTCATGGGTTCGACGCCTTTTGACGAACCTTTTTTTTTCTTTGCCATCTGATCGTGTGCAGTTTTTTCGACGTCATTTCCTGGAGGGAAATACGTCATTGAAGTCTTGGTGGACGCCGGCACAAAACACTTTCGTGTTAATACCTTAATGTGAAATTTGAGCGTTGCAGCCAGCGAAATATTCCACTTTTCGTAGCTCATTCTTCAAGAAGAGAACATGAACAAGGACAGGCACAAGACACGCGGAGCACATTTTGTCATTGTGGCGGCGCAGTCGAAATGGCGCCTGCACAGTGGCAGGAAACAGTCAGCAACGAGCGTGTGTGCGGAGGATGAACATCAACAATGGGCGCAGGGGTCTCAGTGAACTTGGTCATTTTCACGCGATGCATGCACAAAGGATACCTGTGCATGGTTCTGCAATCGTGAAGTGCGTTATAACATAAATCCCTTCTGTTTTTAGATGTTATGCGAACAGACCACGGCACATTCACCTGTGGCACGCACGCATATACCAGTGACTGATAGGAGGAGGTGCGAAGCTGTACAGGCGATGCGCGTACATCAGCGACAAACTTTACCCTGAAATTCATCGCATTTCATCTCGCCACTGACTAATCAATTGAACGCGTTACATTTCGGAAACAATAAGGTTCATTCAGTACGCCAATTGTCACAAAATAATTACGAACAATTCTTGTGCAATGGGGAAAAGAAGTTACGCTCTCGTTGGCCGTGTGAGGCCAATGACCCTCCACAGGCGTACTGGTACAAGTTGAGAGAGCTGTCCCAAAAGTCCCGCTCATCTCGTCGCTTTGCCGCGGTTGCTGCCACCACGCATTACAAGGAATAAAAGAGTGACGAGGCACTATCCGGCCACACTACGAAAAATCGAGTATTTAGGAAGTCTTTCTGCCCCGGAAGAATATTGATCAGTCGGCTTGCTCGAGTTACCCTTCTGGAATACTCTGCTCTTGCCCCTTTCCTATCAAGGATGCTATTGGCCGCGAGATCGACCTATAGGTTGCTGCACCATCTCCGCGTTAGTGTGGAGAGGCGGTCGGAGGCGCGTATACAAATGCATACAGCGGCGCTTCGTTGTGAGCGGTTTGAGCCGATTGACGGCGAATAAAATGCGTTTTTTGCAGCTTACTGGTAATATATACGCTCTTCATTGTTGAATCGATGTGCGAAGATCATCCAACGTTACTATTAGTAGTGAGAGAAGCGCAATCTGCCGATGAAAGGAATGCTCGCCTTGGATGACAGTCTGCGCTAACGCACTATATGACGTTTTTTATTGTTTTCTCTTTACGTGTTTAGCTTGCGTTTTGTGCACTACGCACTGCAGTGGCACGACTGAACTACTTAAGTGTTTACTTCGATCTTGTTCATTTGTATACCAACCCATATTCCTGTGCAATGAGTTCATTAACACTGTTCACGCGAATACGCATATTGTCACGTGGTCGTGACGTCGACGAAGACAGCAGTCGGCGTTTGCAGGATGAAAGTGTTTATTTGGCCGAACTTGTGGCCGGAAAGTGAGAAGTAGAACTACAGCAATACACGCTGTACAGCCGCGGCCACGTCTGTGTATAGCGCGCGAGCAGCCGGCCGCTCTCTGCGGGGCGACACCTTGCGGCAGTTGCGGGCTCTGACGTGGTGTGCCTAGGAGCATGCGCGGCCCTATAGACATGTAGACCTGCTTTGCACGAGTGGCAACGTTGAAAAGAGCGCTTGTTTAAAAGAAGATGCACGCTCCCTCAGGGGGCTTTCGGCACCTTGATTCCAAAAGATGATGCGTTGCGAATGATAACACGCGCCTGACACAATCGCAACGTGTTATCGAGGCGCGTGTTATCAGTCGCAACGCGTCTTCTTTTGGAATCAAGGTGCTGACAGCGCCCTGAGGGAGCGTGCATCTTCGGTTAAATAAGCGCACTCTTCAACGTTGCCACTCGTGCAAAGCAGGTCTGCATGTCTATAAGGCCGCGCATGCTCCTAGGTACACCACGTCAGAGCCCGCAACTGCCGCAAGGTGTCGCCCCGCAGAGCGCGGCCGGCTGCTCGCGCGCTATACACAGACGTGGCCGCGGCTGTACAATGATAGCGGGAACAGGGCGTCGTCCGTTGATCAACTGACAAGCGGTCAAGCGCGTCGGCTTTTATAAGGCGCTATCGAACTTTCCAGCAATATCGCTGGTGGCGGCATTATCTCTCGACAAAGCTAGAACATTCACGGGCGCGCCGCAATCTTTACAAAACGATCTACTACAATCGAGAAGCTTCTCGAACACTGCTTTGCGGACAGCGTCGATCGTTGATAAACCTCCCTGCTGGTCAAACCCGCATAATTCAAAATAAAACAAGTAGTGGGCGTTGCATTGCCCCCCTCTGAAAGAAAGCATCGTCCCGATGCTTGTGAAAGAACAATGAAGAGAGAAAAAAAACAAGTGCATACATAAATAAATTACAATAACAAAGGAAAAGTAGAGTCCCCAGGTTCGCTAACGCGCGAAAAACGGCTTAAGGCGCACGACATGGACGACTTCAGGTCGTGCGCGGCGTCGCTGGGAGTTCGTAATGCCGTCCGGGATGACCTCGTAGTCAAGAGCGCCGAGGCGTCGAAGAACCTTGTATGGCCCGAAATATCGCCGAAGGAGTTTTTCGCTAAGCCCACGTCGGCGTATCGGCGTCCAGACCCAAACACGGTCGCCGGGCTGGCATTACTACTGGCGCGGCCAGTAGTACTTTTCCTGTACTCTTGCCAGCGTTCGGGAAACACCGAGGTGTCCTGCTGTCGGGTCGTCGTGCAGGGCCTCGAGGACTTCTGGTCGCAATTCTGGAGGCACCACGAGAAGGTACTTGGCTTGATGTGGCGAGAAGTTCTTCTTTTGGAGAACGCCGTTGCGTAAGAAAAACGACGCCAGTGCTCGCTTGAACACTTTCGGAACGACGGCGTTCTTGCCCTCGAGGTATTCCATAAGGCCTCTGAGTTCCGGGTCGGATCGCTGTTGTTCAGCGAAGTCGTCGGCACTTATGGTTCCCAAGAAGTAGTCATCAACCTGGTCGTCTTGCGGCGGCGGGCCCACGGGGGCACGAGACAGGCAGTCGGCGTCAGAGTGTTTTCTTCCGGACTTGTGAACGACGTGAATGTCGAATTCTTGCAGTCCTAGGCTCCACCGTGCGAGGCGACCGGAAGGGTCCTTCAAGTTAGCTAGCCAACACAAGGCGTGGTGGTCGCTCAGAACTTTGAAGGACCGGCCGTAGAGGTAGGGGCGAAACTTCGATGTAGCCCAGATGATGGCCAGGCACTCCTTTTCCGTTGTGGAATAGTTGATTCCTGCCTTTGATAGCGACCGGCTAGCATAACTGATGACCCTCTCCAGCCCGTCAGTCTTCTGCACGAGGACGGCGCCGAGTCCTAGGCTGCTTGCGTAGGTGTGGATTTCCGTATAGACGTCTTCGTCGAAATGCGCTATTATTGGAGGCATCTGAAGGCGTCGTTTAAGTTCTTGAAATGTTCTATTTGCGCCGTGTCCCACTTGAATGGCACGTCGGTCTTCGTCAGGTGCGTTAGTGGCTGGGCTATTCGTGAAAATTCCTTGACGAAGCGTCTGTAGTAGGCGCACAAGCCGAGAAAACGGCGTACGGCCTTCTTATCGGTGGGTGGCGGGAAGGCAGCGATGGCAGCTGTTTTCCACGGGTCCGGGCGAACACCATTCTTGCTGATCACGTGACCCAAAAACAAGAGCTCTTCGTACACGAAGCGGCACTTTTCAGGCTTCAGGGTGTGTCCGGAGGTCTTGATTGCTTGAAGTACAGCTTCAAGGCGTCGAAGGTGTTCGTCGAAGTTTGAGGAAAACACAACGACGTCGTCCAAGTACACGAGGCACGTCTGCCACTTCATGCCGGCCAGTACTGTATCCATAACGCGTTGGAAAGTCGCGGGCGCCGAGCAAAGACCAAAGGGCATGACCTTGAACTCGAACGGGCCGTCTGGTGTTATGAAGGCGGTCTTGTCTCGGTCTCTCTCGTCGACTTCGATTTGCCAGTAGCCAGTCTTGAGGTCCATCGACGAAAAGTACTTGGCGTTGTGGAGTCGATCTAGGGCGTCGTCTATTCGTGGGAGAGGGTACACGTCCTTCTTCGTGACCTTGCTCAGGCGACGATAGTCGACGCAAAAACGTAGGGTTCCATCCTTCTTCCTCACTAACACCACAGGTGACGCCCACGGACTCTTCGACGGCTGGATGATGTCGTCGCGTAGCATTTCGTCGACCTGTTTCTTGACGGCCTCGCGTTCTCGCGTCGAAACTCGGTACGGGCTCTGACGGATTGGTCGGGCACTTTCATCTGTTATGATGCGATGTTTCGCGACTGGGGTCTGTCGAATTCTTGACGACGACGAGAAGCAGTCCTTGAATTGTAGTAGCAGGGTTTTTAGCTGGTCTTGATCGTGCTTCGGGAGGCTAGGGTTGACGTCGAAATCTGGTTGGTTTCGTCGATTCGTCGAAGCAGGTTCGGTAGCATCGAAGAGGGCGAGAGCATTGCTGGATTCCACGAATTCGTGGATTCGGTAACGTTGTGTCCGTCGAATACTACGTCGAGGTCGCTAGTCCGCCGTCTTGCGTTGCGTGTATGTACGTCGCGGCGTCGGGTCACGGCTACGTCGGTTTGCACCGCTGCTTCCGCGTTGCGTCGTCAGGTCTGCTTCCACGGGTCGCAAAGTTTCATCTTCAGGACGTCATTCGGCGAGCGGCGGGGGCTCGGAACTTCGTCGCGGCGTCGTCGTCGACGGCGGAGGATCTTCAACGTTTCGTCGTTCTACAACCGCACCTCCATCGGTTGCTGCCCTTAGTTTTCCGGATACGGGCTAGGCGACCGACCCCGGTTTGGGCCAGTGTACTGCCGGCGGTGCGGTGACATGTAGCGGCCGGGCGACGGCGAGCGGGAAGGTCGTCGTTGTTGCCACTGTGTTCCGGTGAGGTAGTCGTCGATGTCGCGAGGCCGTTCGCCTGGCTGCGGGCGCGGCGCGTTCACGGCGAATCCGCGTAGTCCCATCTGTCGGTACTGGCAGCGGCGGTACGTGTGGCCGACCTCCCCGCAGTGGTAGCAGAGCGGGCGGTTGTCAGGGGCGCGCCAAACGTCGGTCTTCCTCGGGGTGTAGTGCTGGCCGCCATGTGGGCGGTAGGGCGTCGATGATTGCGGTGGTGTATGGCGACGGAACTGCGTCGATGCGCTGTCTTGACGTGGGCGCGGCGGGGGAGCGTAGCGTCGGGCTGCAGCAGCGTAGCTCAAGGCTTGCGGCTGAGGCTGTGGCGGTTCAAGGGTGCAGAGCGATTGCTGGATTTCTTCTCGAACGACGTATGCGATGGAGTTCACTTGTGGCTGGGGTGAGGCAACACCTTGCGCAGCTGCTCTCGCACGATCGCTCGGATTGTTTCGCGCAGGTCGTCGGAGAGTCGAGCGCATGAACAGCGGGGCTGTCTTGGATTGATCGGCAATTATATTGGCGGGTGCGCATTTCTAGCGTCTTCTCGATGGTCGTGGCTTCTGAGACGAATTCCAGGACGGTATTCGGTGGATTCCTCATAAGTGCAGCGAAGAGCTGTTCCTTTACTCCTCGCATGAGGAAACGAACCTTCTTCTCTTCAGGCATATTGGGGTCAGCGTGGCGGAACAGCCGGGTCATTTCTTCCGCCAAGAGCGCCACGTTCTCGTTCGGCATCTGCACGCGGGTCTCGAGCACAGCCTCAGCCCTCTCTTTGCGAACGACGCTCGTGAACCTGGCGAGGAACCTGGCGCGAAATATGTCCCACGTTGTCAGGGTTCGCTCTTGGTTCCCGAACCAGGTACGAGCGGCGTCTTCCAAGGCAAAGTACACAGGTCGTAGCTTGTCTTCGCTTGTCCAGCCATTGAAATGGGCGACTCGGTCGTAGGCTTCGAGCCAGCTTTCCGGGTCTTCGAATGACGACCCGCGGAAGGTTGGCGGCTCCTTGGGCTGCCGGAGAACGATCGGCGCAAGCTGTACGGGGTCGGTCATCGTCCCTGCGGTCGATGTTGCGATCTGGGGATGCCTGTTTTTTTTCGAGATGGAGCCCGTACTCTGGCTGCAGTCCCTTCTGCCTGCGGCTCGTTCGACGATCCGGGCTTTCTTTGCCGTCATCCTCGTCGCGGCTTGGGCTTGGGTCAGCGCTTCGCGGGGGCGTCCGGATCATGGAAGAAGCAGCACCTCCACCAGATGTCACGTGGTCGTGACGTCGACGAAGACAGCAGTCGGCGTTTGCAGGATGAAACTGTTTATTTGGCCGAACTTGTGGCCGGAAAATGAGAAGTAGAACTACAGCAATACACGCTGTACAATGATAGCGGCGAACAGGGCGTCGTCCGTCGATCAACTGACAAGCGGTCAAGCGCGTCGGCTTTTATACAGGCGCTATCGAACTTTCCAGCAATATCGCTGGTGGCGGCATTATCACTCGACAAAGCTAGAACTTTCACGGGCGGCGCGTAATCTTAACAAAACGATCTACTACAATCGAGAAGCTTCACGAACACTGCTTTGCGGACAGCGTCGATCGTTGATAAACGTCCTTGCTTGTCAAACCCGCATAATTCAAAATAAAGCAAGAAGTGGGCGTTGCAATATATACGCAGGTAAGAGTTTAGCACATAGCTTTCATCGAATGATTACGTGCACGACAATGATGCAACAAAGGTCCGGTTATCTTATGGAACAAGTGTCTTTTTTTCAAACTAATAATGTCCGCTGCCTTCCATCAATTTATAACAAATCCACACAGACGCTCAAGATATTGTAAAAAGAAAGGATGAGGTTTTGGTGAAATTATACGACATAAATAAAAGGCACGCCGTCGGGATTAATTTTGAACATCTGGGTCCTTCAAAGCGTACCTAAATCTAAGCACACGGGTGGTTCAGCATAAATTTCGCCCCAAGGTAAAAAAATTGCGCGCGGCAACTCCATTTTATCTTTCCATTGTCTGTTTTTTTCGTTTTTTAGGGACAGTTTGAGTACCGAAGTATCAAGCGTCACTTGATCGAAATATTTCGCTGTAGCAGGACCACGACCGTACAATAAAAGGACATCTTAAGCACAACTAAAGATCATCATGAACTGGAGTGCCGCGGTTATACACCTAACAACAACGCGAAAGTGCATGAGCCACGTTTTTGTTTACCACTGAGTCGTTGAAACGCTGCATTCACACACTATTTAATATTCCACGTGTTTGGGACTATGCCAAGCGCACTTCAGGGTGTGCTTGAACCAGAAAGCGGCACCAACACTGAAATGATTCTGGCGAACGAAGCGTACGACCCCAATACACAGCCCTCTCGAAAGTCGCACTCACTGATCTATATTACAATGCGCATGCAGCCGAGAAAGCTCATTTGCTTCTGTACAGCATGTTAGGTATACGTACGAGCAGTTAAACTCGCGCTAACCTAACAAGAGCAAACCGCTCTTTGAGAACGTGCAGGACGTACGCGCACATGCAAACACTACGTGGCTAGCAGACGACGCAGGGAGCAATCCACACTAGGCGCGCTTCAGTCAGTAGCCGCCAGGCGGCAACTCCGCTCGATCTCGCGGCCAATAGCCACGTCACCGGGAGGTGCCGCGGATCCGCGGTGATACAACAAGAAACATTTGCGACGTACAGAGCGGTAATAGCTGAGTGGCACAGATACCCCCAAAATACTGAATTTTTCCTTAATGTGCATACGCAACGAGGCTGCAGAGAAGCGCACGGCGAAGGCGGCGCGCAAGGGGCTCCCGCTGTCAGGAGGGCACCTTGAGTACGCTTGGCAGCGGAGGCCAACACTGTTGGGTCACAATATCGGGCACTGAGATTGCAAGCGGTGAAGCTTGAACGAGATTGACGCATGGCTTGCTCCACCTTCTCAGCGTCGGATGCCACACTGTAAGGTCGGCAAAAAGGCAGAGCTGCTGTGTAGAATTTACTGATTCAAAGATACGTCCTGACAGGGCGTGCCGCTATTGGCTAACGAAAGGAAGCCTCATGTAAATGCGTCATATAATCATCCCGTTGCAAGCTTGTTAGCATCTCTCCACGGCGAAAGAACGCAGTTCAAAAGTGCTTTCAAGCGGTAAATGTACTCGGGGCCCATCAGAGGGGCCAATCAGTGCGAATAGCGACGTCATGTGCTAACGCCGTGGCTCAGTCCCAGATATAACCAGGGTATGCGCGGAAACGCATGTCCGGCGCACGACTCGTTTCTGCCACGATGCCACTGGGCGGCGGTTTCCGTCAGTAATGCGGGCTCGGGGCAGGCACAACCCGTTAGCATGGGGATGAGGCGCTAAGCAGAGGCACCTAGATCCCCATATTAAGCTGTCGATGTATCGCGTACGCTGTAATATGTTAGCTTTCTTGGCATAATAATTTCGAAAGAGAACTACGCGTGTGCGTGTTGATAACCTCCAATCTTCTTGACATTTAAAAATAGTATACATGAGGGAGTGCTTTGGGGGCTTTAACCTTTTGCATTATTGACTTCAATACGTCGAACATACAGCGTATAATATATGGATGGTAGTATTGTAAGCCTCAATGGAAATTATGCAATTAGCAAGTAAAAATAGTACGCCACAAGTAAGTCCTTTGAATGGGGTTATTTACGTTTTACATTATTGGCATTGTAAATATCGAACAGGCTGGTTTTTGATGTACCAATGGTAGCATTTAATGCCTTACTGGAAATGATGCAAACTAATGAACATTTTCAACAGATTGCAACTTTTCGTAGAGCACTTATGCCAATAAAACCAAGCTACAAGTTTATCATGCACTGTTCACCTGAATATTTAATCATGTTTGTTTAGGACAGGGATTACTAGGCAAAAGTACAATATCTGCATCACGAAAGGCGCTTCTGCGCTAGATTGCTATTCGGTCATTCCAGTGACTATAGGTGGCAGCTACGGTAGGTCAAAATGGCGGACGAGATGGTGATTCACAGCGCTCCCCCCCCCCCCCCCTCCCAATTATTTCAATGTATGGCGCTGGCATTGCGCCCCCCGAGTCGCAGCGCCCCCTTCCCTATTATGTCAATGTGTGGGGCTGACTTTGCACCCCCCCCCCTTCCTCCCCTGTGCGCACGTCTATGCAACGAACCATTCCAAGATCTGCGGTGCAAGGGCTTCGTTCAAGAATGTTCCAGATACTGGCCGGCTGAATTGGTACTGTTTAAGATGAAGGATAACTATTCATGAGATCGTGGTAACTGTCCAAAAGCTGTCGCTGCCACAAGGAAAGAGGTACTAGTTTTATTTATTTAGTACATAATGCAGACCACATTGCGGTCCTTGCAGGACGGGCATACGTAGTTGTACGCAAAACTAAACATCTATATATATATATATATATATATATATATATATATATATATATATATATATATATATATATATATATATATATATATATATATATATATATATATACATTTTGTTCTGTGCTTTATGTTAGCGCCCCCTGGCACGTGTTACTGTTGCCTTGAGGAAACCGCGCCAGAATGTCTGGGAACATTCCAGATTGTAGTAGATCATTTTGTTAAGATTGCGCACATGACGAGAAGAGTCAAGGTTATTCCAGAGCTTGCGCGACCACCAGTGATAAGGAGGGAAAGTTCGATGCGAGATGCATAAAAGACGGCGCGTCCCAGCCATGAGTAGTTTTGTCGACGGCCGACGCTTGGTTAGCCGCCATCAGTGTACAGCGTGCATTGCTGTAGCATGAGTTTTCATTTCCTGGCCACAAGTTCGACGAAATAAAGAGTTTCAGCTTCAACACGATGACTGCTGGCTTGGTCGACGTCACGACCCCGTGACAATATATATATATATATATATATATATATATATATATATAGAGAGAGAGAGAGAGAGAGAGAGAACGTAACAAAATTATAATAGAATACACAGCAACGTGCATCTCAACTCGATCGCCACGGTGCATTTTGAAATGGTCCGTGGAAGAAAGGAAAAATACGTGTCTGTCCAAGCATAGATAGGTGTCAGTGCATCAGAGCGATAGTGCCGTGTTTGCCTTGTGGAAAGAGGGCTTACTTAAAGCGAAGGGTCGAGGGTGAATCGAGGGTGAAATCCAAGCGTTGCTTCTCTCTTTTCAATTGAAGAGAACGAATGTCATTAGCCTACATTGGTGGTGACGGGGAGTCCGATCGTTTGTATTTAGAGTAAATCAAATGAACCGATTTTCTTTGTATTCTCTCAAGTTTGTTAATATTGAGTTTAGCATACGGATACCATGCGACGGAGGCACATTCTAGTTTTGGGCGGACATAGTTAGTAGATGAGTAATTTTTACGTTTGAAGGGGAATTACTAAGTTTGTACCACAGATAATTGTTTGTGGAATGCAGCAGAGCATGTGTTCTGAATATGAATGTTTCAAGAGAAATTGTTAGTAAAGGTTAGGCAAAGGTATTTATAATTCTCAACTTGTTTTATTGGAACAGAACTCATTTGGTGCACGTAATCGAGGGCAGTTGTATTCAGTTTTGTTATTCTGTTCTTCCTCGCCCAAGGAGAGCATCTGTTAATTGTTATCGATGAGCTGTATATGTTGAATAAAGTAGTATTTAGTACGTCGGGACAGCTAGAGTTGGACTTCCTTTTTTCTTAGGTAATGGACGGCCGACGAAGATGTCTTAAACGTACCCAAGCTACGGTACACCTTCCGGATCCCCACCTACATGAGCTTCCGCGGGATTGCTACGCCACCGTTCTTGCTTCTGACGTTCATCACTGCCATCAGAACAGCGGGAGCAAATATTTAAAGTGTACCATCTTGCATCTGGAGCCGCGGAGTTCAAGCCAGAGCGATGCAAGGCCATTCTTTTACATTGTTTGGGGTAGATCCCCGGCGCACTTGCCAGACATCACTGCAGGGCTCAGCGCCACAGCAGCGGCCGCGCCAAGCGCCGCAGCACTCTCTGAATAAAGCGCTGAAGAGTCTGCTGCAACCACTCCTGACAAATACGACACTGCCCAAGTCGCCTTACAGCACCTGGTTTTGATGTCGTGCAACGTTGTCGTCGAGCGTCATCGCTTTCACCGCCACACAGGCGGGTCTGTTCCTGACTGTTGCTCTCATACGGGAGCTGAGCGTCCATTATCTACGGGAGCGAGCGTCTGCGGGATCAATTCGTTGCCGGCTTAGCTTCCAGCTGTGTATGTGAGCGGTTAATGTTCCAGGCTTCTACACTTTCGTTCGAGAGCTCCGTGCGAATCGCACTTCAGTTTGAGCGCGCCGCTGAAGATCTAAAGGAATCTTCTGTTTTGGTCAAGCCCGTTATATTGCGGCGGCGGTGTACTCAATCGACGCATTCTTCGCAAAAATGAAATTCACGGCCAGAGGTCGTGAATTTCATTTCGTTGGTGAACCCTTTTAACAGAAATTGACGAGTAGCGTGAGCGGCTCACGTGCGCCGTGGCGTAATCGCCCTCCTGAGCGGAACCGAGAACACAGTAGGCGCTCCGTTTCACCGCGATGTACGACGCGGCTCGCGGGACCACTGCGCAAGACCGTCGCAGAGCCCAGCGCATGGCAACAGTTCGTTTTGCGCCCGCAAGGGCCACTTTGAGAATGTATGTCGTCGAGTGCTAGGAAGGATCCGAGAAGCTGGATTTGATGTTGTTTCATTGTTTAGCAGTGCTGAGCAAATCTTGACTATGCAACGTCCTGCGCGTAGCAGAATTCACAGAGAAGTCCAAGTCGTGATTATCACGTTGACATTCTCTGTCCATTCAGGGTCATCTATCTCAATTTGGTCGTACGAGAGTTCGCTCGATATTTTCAGAGCGTTTTGCTTCAGGCTTACCCACACATCGCCCTGTTTACAATATCGTACTGGTATAGCGCAGCTCAGTCTGAGCATGAAGGAAAGAGGCAACAGCGGAGAAGGAAACAAAAGCAACAGGATGAGCCTGTGTTTTCTTCTCCGCTGTTGCCTCTTTTCTTCATGCTCAAACTGAGTTGCGCGATACCAGTACGCCCTGTTTGGCAGATCTTCCGCCTGCCTTTGCACACGAGTTCCGTTTTCAGCCTCGAGCTTGGTCTCGAAGCATCGCATCAGGAGGTGGCAAGGCGTCTACGTTTAACTTCCGAGATTCGCTGTCTGGCTTGTTATCTCCGGTCGCCAGTGTCAAATGAGCTTTACGCGTGGCTGAGCCTTGACACCATTGAGCGAATCCTTGCTTCTGAATGGGTGTCCCCTGTTGATACTGATTGCGGAAGGGAGGAAGTTCGGCACGGGCAGTACAATAAAAGATGGAGTCCTTGTTCTAGGGCTCGGGGTCTTTATTACGCGACATTCTGTCTGATGCGGAAATTCCTGGGTCATCGCACTTCAAATTCTTTTAGCTGCAATGGAATCAGTGGAGCGGCTGCGTAAGAACCGTGGTGTCGTCAGGACCAGCGTCACGGAACAATTACGCTCCTGACCGACAAACTGCAAGCCTCTGCTCCCGATGCCACTCAAGTGGACACTCACGTTGCCTAGCTTGTTCATAAGAACGTCAGCTGGTCAACCTCAACAAGGAAATCAGCTGATAAATGTCAACAAGGACACTACAGACGACGAGGCGTAAGAAGAAGAACTCGAGGCCTTGAAAAATTACGACCGACATGTGCCTTACGCCGCGTCCCGAGCGCTGTTCTTACAGGCGTTGCGACCAAACAATGGCAACGAGTACTTCATTGCCAGAAGCTACTCCATCAAATGCCAACGCTGGTGGTGCCGGCACCTCAGTACGGAACGAGGTTATTGACTCTGCATATCGCCTAACAGAGGCAAGTCCCAGTCAAGAAAGCATGCCTCGTCATCGCACTCTGGTTCTCCCGAAGCGGCAGATTCCTACGTTTCCGGCGCACTTCGCGAATGGCAGTCCTTTTGTGACCACTGCAGTGTCATGATCTATCTGAACACAGAGCTTTTGCAGATTGAGAAGTTTACGTAGGTACCTGCTCTTATATTGAGTGGTGCAGCCAGAGAGTAATCGAAGGCATTCTACTGACCGAAGTTAATGACAGTATTGTGATCAAGAGATTGACGGAGCGATTTGGTCGACGCGACTCGATCGCTCATCAAGGCGCACGTCGACCATCTCCTCGCCTTGGCACCAGCCAAGTCTTCGGCACAGGTTGACAAACTTTAACTGCTCTAAGACAAGGTCAAGTTCACAGTCTCCGCAACGACCGCTTTGGGCGTCTCACTTGACCAATACAACGTTTTCCTTAACGTCTTAATGAAGCTCTTGCCTGACGACCTCGCGATACTCTTTCCCCAGAAGTCAAAAGAAGAGCCAAAAGATATGTCAGGTACCGCGACACCTGGAGAGAGAGCTCGCCGGCTGCAGAAATGCTGTTTGCTGCGCGTACACGTTAATATGAGGGTTGAATCCAGGCCAGAGCGCGCAGCGTCCACTTCCTCATGTTTCGTACCTGAAGAAGACGTCCTACCTCCGCAGGCAGTAGTGAAACATCTGCCAACAACGTCCACGCTTGCTGCAGAGTCTGTTGCAGTAATGAAAGAAGGCACGCCCCTTATGCAACGTACAATTGTCGTCACAACATCGCCGAATGCAATGTCCAGCTCTCAGCGGATGAAAAAAGTCTCGGTTGTGCAGTGGTCCATGCTGATAGCGTTGCTGTAGGAGCTATCACGTGGCGCGTTTTTGCCGACATTCGTGCTACATAATGTGCAGTAAGTGTCATCATCGACATTTGACCATCTTCCGTGAGTTTAAACCAGCTGCACCACACCATATAAAACTGAAGACAGTGAATCAGGGCGATCGATGCATCGCCGGGCGAGCCACCAGCACGCCTACAGTGACGTATGTCCCCTGTGTCCTAAGCGGAATTAATGCGCTCCTTCTCTAAAATGGACGAGTGGTTTAAGTGTGGGCCACGAAGGCATCGTGTACGCATTGTTCTCGACAGTGGCATCGACCGGCCAACGACAGGCCAAGGTATAGGCATGGCGGTAACCGTGGACGCTTAGGAGGTACCTTAAGTGTGTACGGCCGGAAACGGTCGCATATTTGAAGAGAACACCGTCAAGTTGATGGGCGCAACCATCTTCCGCTGAAAATACAAGCACATTAAAGTGCTGTGGAACTGCTTTCGGTAATTTCTTCGCCGTGTCCATGCCATGCACAGTTATTCTAACATTAACAGGCTGCCTTGTTTCGCCAACGCACTTTTTTCACAACATGAACATTCGATAATGCAGATAAATTTGAACTAGTGCAGGAAAACTAGACTTTATATATTGGACGTAACCACATCCGGCACATTTAACTATAACGTCACCTTCAAGGTGTTTGAAAGTCTTGCATCTTGGACGAGAACAAAATATTATGTGTGCAGTAGAATAAAGTTTTCTTTTGCATGCACTAACATCTCCTTACAGTTCTTATTGCGGTGATGCACGGTGCTTCGTACTTCAGAAAAAGTAGGTAGCGCTCCTTCCTTGCTAATATTGTATAATACTTAGTAGGATAACTTCTTTGTTTGGGAGCGCATTTAGGTGTTTGGTTATCAATGCTAGCGCCTGGTCGGGCTGTGCTACGGTGGCTCTTCTACCTGGTGTTGATTTCCCTATCTAGTTTCCATGCTTCGTTGCGGACCTTGTTTGGAGCACCATGCGGGTAATTTTTTGCAACTAATGCTTACTTTAGGTTGCTGCAGTGACGAACGTAGTTAACGTCGTAGCTAAACAGCCTCCTTATAGGTTATCTTGTACGTTTCGTTATCTGATTCGTTCTTCTACGTTTTCACAGTTGCCCTCTCCTCGTCATTTGTTTGAGTTCGAGGAGACACTACGAAGCATATACACACACGTTAAGGAAAGCAGTTGCTGCTTTAGAGAAGACAAGTCCGCTTGCTGAAACGTCGGCTCCACCTACACCAGTGGTGCAATCTTGTACGCATTCCAAACAAGCACGGAGGCGTGGCGTTACATCCAGCCGCACCCGAATGGCCAAAACCGCAATAGACGTCACGGCTCTGCATTGACCAATCGCGTGCGGCTGGATGTAACGCCACGTCTCCGTGCTAATTTGGAATGCGTACACCATCGCACCACAGGTGTTCACGAATTTTTCATCTGTTCAAGGTTTCTACTTCCTCTGAACGTCTGCCGTTTTTAGAGAAACAAACACACAGAGAACGAGATAAAAAGAAAAGAGAGGGCATGACAGAAAGAGAAAAAAGAGAAACAGAAATAAGAAAGATAGAAAAGCAATATAAAGAAAGAGACCTATGTGCTGGCCACGGTACAAATCTGTCTGTTCACTAGAGAAAAAAAAATCGAGCTTTATTTTAAGCCTTGCGCACCGGTCAGAAATGAAAATCATTCATTCTGTCGCTGTATAGCCAGAAAATATTACCCGGCAGAACAAGAAACTGTGTCCACAAGGGTACAGTACCTGTGAGAATGCTCATCAGCGTTGTTTTCCCTGCTCCATTGTGTCCTAAGAGAATTGTCACTTGGGACTTGTAGGTCGTCATGTTCACGTTATTCAGGGCAACCGTGCCACCGTAGACCTAGCGTAAAGGAACACGGCAGCAAGTAAGATCATGTCACCACGGAAGAAGTAGACTAGTCAGTCTCCACTTTGAAACCGGTGTTTTCAAAAAAAAAAAAAAAAACTTGCCACAATAATGGCAGCACATGCTATTCGTGGAAAATATTTCCCTGGAGAGAGCTATCCCATTTATTACAGATATATTGATTAGGATTTGACAATCTGAGAGATTGCTTTTTTACTTTTTATTGTTTCAGGAGCTGGTTGGCATCTTAACTAAACAGTAGTAGTAAAAGACGAAAAATCAGAAAAGCTGCTAAAATAACACCATTAATTACAAGAACAAAAAATCACAAAATCACAAAATTAGGGAAGTACATGTCACGTCCTTGGCATGCACACGAAACAAACGGCAAAGATGTGATGCATTGTTTTCAGGTTATACTTATTAGCAGCGTTCTGTAAAGAAACACGTAACTCACTTCACTACAAAGACGTTGAGTGAACGCTGGTGCATCCTACTGTATTTTTTCCTTACTTGAATTGACTGCTTTAATGGTTGTACATTGGAAGTTGTAAAAATAGGAATAAAGTGCACCAGAGGAGGTGGCCCCTCTGGAATCGTGGAGGCAGATGGTACCAAAAACGTCGTGAAAGCTAAAGTGTCACCATAGCAACGGGTGTGCTCCAGCTGAATTTAATGCCTTCGCAGTGACGCTTGGCAACCTTACCGCAGCCAATCCTAATATTTCTATAAAATTCTACGTAAGACAATTAGTTACACAGATTGGAAGGAAAAAATGCAAAAGCATGACAAAGAAGGAACTTGCTACGCCGGTCTGTGCTCATTACCCACTGAAATGCTTATCTTGCTGTAAGTGGCTTATGAACTTTAAGGCACCTTGAAATAGTTTCCTTCGAGTGCGCCGGGAGTGCCATAAGAGCTGCTACTTGTCTGATGGTGCCAAAATGGCGCACCTCAACGCGCAAAACGTTCAGAAATGCACTAACAAAAAACCTTCGCGCAGGCGACACATTTTGTCGATATGTGATCACGTGACCGCATTTTATCTGTAGCTGAGCTGGTGAAGGAGGAATATCGCTCAACTTATGGCGACGAATATTATTTTTAATTAAGGCGGCGACTATCGCCGGATGCATGATCTACCACTGAATTTCACCTGAACATTATCCGAGCTTTCTCTCACAGATATTTGAGAGGGGTTGCTCTTTGCCTCCGGAACGTTCTGTTCGCATGCAGTAAGTCACAGCGGTCATGAGAGGATGTCATTAGCAAGGTATGACATTTTCAGAAGCGGGGCCCTGCCCAGCCCGCACAAAGAAGACATAATCCGTCTTATTCAGGGATATATAAGATAAACCGTCAGCAAGCCACGTGAAAAAAATCAATTTCAGGACGAATGTAATCAAGACAGAAAATCCTTGAAAAAGGCGGAATTTCAAAGGCATTTACAAGCGCCTCCTGCTTTATAATTTGTGTTATTTACCAATATGTATTCTCAGGAGTCAGCAATATTGACTGAAGACGTCAGCTTCTATAAGAATATAATCATACCTTGAAATCCCGCTATAAGGCGGATTTTTAAAGACACGTTGTCTCCACAAGCAGCAGATAGCACGCAATTTGGTCCATGCATTCATGGACATGCATGAGCCACCGCGCATTGAAATCTGAACTCGAGCCGGGCTACGTCATCTCTCATTGCAATAAAGAAAGTAACGCGCAAAAGGATAAAGGCGTGTGGTGTGGACATTGCGTCAACAACGGACGCAGCCGCGCTGGTGTGCGGTTAGTTTTCTTTGGATTTACGGGTTCTGTATGAACCACAGGTTTTTGTCATTTTTGAAGGTACGCTTATTTTCTTTGCATTGAATTCTGTACACGGGAATTATAAAAAATGAACAAAAACATGTGTTGCGTTGCATCACGCGTTTCATGTGCGACATGTTTGAGCTGTACGTGATTGCATAATTGATGCAGAATACATGCTTAAGCTGTCCAAACATCAATGTAGGCTATGGTGTCCGGTCAAGTTCAAATGCACATGAACGGAACTATATTTATTACTTGATTTCAGTAAAGTGACCATGTATGATTTTTACTGTTCGCTTGATGGGTTTGAAGATATAAATTAGCTTGAGCTGCCTGTATCACGTACGAAATTCAGAGAAGTTCCGCATGTGTCATGTGCTTTCTCGTGTAATTCTAACAAATTTGTGGGAAAGAGAATCTTCATAGCGACAATGTTCTAGTTCGTCGTTTATGGCACACTAGGCCCTACTATATGCGTGCAACGAGATCCTCGGCGCGCTTTTTTATTAGTTACAAATTTCTGAGGGCTTGATGGTCAAAGGCGCGTTTTAAGGCGAGGATTTTGGCATTTTTTCTCACTGCCATGATGACACTTTGTCTTGACTGTCTCGACGCGCGCGTTCGGAATTATGGATGATGTTTTCCCTTGTCTGCTAGCCTCCTCCTTTCTGTACACCTGGCACCTCTCAGAATCGAAAACTGCGCTAGCACCTAGCTTGCACCCGGTTTGTTATAAAATGCTCGCTGTCAGTCGCAGCACGGTGTTATCCTGTTTCCGCCTTTTCATGGCGTTCTCAATTAGGTATTTATGTATATAATAAAATTCTATTTTCTCCTATTAAGTGCAGCTGGTACTTACCGTCGATGTTTAGAAACAAGCGCCACACCAACTATTTCATGACTGCTTTATTGAAGCGGCTAGTGGCTGTTTTTGATATGAATAGAGGAGATGTCAAAAGATTTTAGTTTTCACTTTTCCTTGGGGACGTTAGAGATGATAAAAGGTCACACAGCTTATTGAAGCAGTTGTGAACTTCTGTGAGTACGTGTGTGTGGGCTAGCATCGTCAACAAATCACACCGGGGCGCCCCGGTGAGCGGTTTAGGCCAATCATCGTCGCGCCTTGTAATTTGTCTAAGATACTAGGTGTCATTCATTAAAAGGTCTTCACGTGACGCCATCCGCAAGGGGCGCTAGCGAGGTGCTCGCCATGCTCGTGCTCGCTTAACTATGTACGTGATTTTAAGCTGTGCAATATTTCTTCCGGTAAATGTTTGAACATGCGCCCTACTGCCATTATTTCTGTTGTTCGGGCCTACATTTAGGCATTTCTCACTTAAATAAGCACCGGATTTTAACCTTTGCCACTGTTGGTTTGCGCAATGTTGGACCATTGGTTTCCACTGCTGCAATTTATAAGTTTGTTCTTAGGGAACTGATATCTACATCGCAATTGCAAAATACAGAGTCTTTTCTCTGTATTTTGCTTCATTACTCTGTTCTGTGATACTGTTCTATAAAATTAGAACATATTATAGGAGCACTGTTTGTGCAATTGATTTCTTGCTGATTTACACAGTTGCGCATTTAGTGTGTGTGAAGAAACAACTGTAAAGAGACTGTAAATATTCCGTCCTCACGACAGCCCCGAAACGTCAAAAATTAGTTCTGAAATTGACTTTTCAATCTGGCGTGCTGACGGTTTAGACGATATACCCCTTATATTATGAATTATATCTATATTGTGCTAGCTGGGTTATGGCATGATGGAAAAAGATGGCTGCATAGAAGCTTCATAGAAGGAGATAGACCTTCAAGAGATGAAACGGAGAACGCTTCAGTTAAGCATTCAGCTTGCGGAGGTGGTAAAGAGGCGGCAGGGCAGTAACAGAGTGGCAGATAGTTGGTGTGAGCCGAGCAAACGTCTCAGGTCAGAGCTAAGTATGAGCTGGCATAACTTAGCAAGAAAGGAACAGCCAAATTCTTTTGAAAGTGATGTCGCTATCCACAAAGGTGCAACGGATTACACACTTAGTGAAGTATATACAGAAAGAGAGAACCCTTGTGTAATGGTAATAGATGTTCCCACGGAGGCTGTTTTCAAAGACTGCGGGGCGACATTTCGTGAAGATGCTGAGTCTTCAGTTATACGGATTTCAGCAGCAACGTGCAAAATAGCTCTGCGCAAAAGCAGTGCAAGAAGCAAGTCGGTCGCCGGAGAGTCCTGTGTAGCACAGACTGCGGGAGTGGGTGTTACGGGTATGGTCGAAAACCATATAAGTAATTCTCCCAAAAAGAGAGCGAGGATAACGTCTCGAACAAATGCACAACCTATTTGTGTGGGAGAATTAAAGCAGAGTGCAGAAGCAATCGTCGAAAAACGAAGAACATAGTCGAAAGCTCTGTCAGGACTATGTGATTACGAGGGCAGACATGACGACGCAGATGGAAGGGTCAGTAGTGTCGGAGAACAAGACGCTGCATTGGTAGAAAATGATCTCCAAGAGAGTAATATTTCATCAGTTCTTTGCTATTGGAGCAGTAAAGAACCTGACTTCTGCTCTATGGCATCTTGGGGTGCACAAGACACTTCGTTAAGGTTTCTGGACCATTCGAAGCTAACGGGCCGAAGCGAGGCATTCTCGCAAAGGACGCATTCATTCAGACGCTCCTGTACTGGTGTGCCTGGAGGTAGCGCCTCTGACTGGAATGCAAACTTTCCTGCGTTGACGCCAGCAGCGTGGTGGTTGAGCATCCGATGCTTACATGTTTAGGTGCAGACGAGCCTACGATCGAAACTTATTCGAAGGGCATCCGTTTCTTTTCTCTAGCCAGATGATCAGGGCTGTTCGGCTTGTTTGGGATGCTATAACTTGAGCGTCGAGTTCAAATAACCGATCGCTCCTTTTAGATTTTGATTGCGAACCACCGAGGTGTGCTTCTTGTAAATATTTTAGTTTATAAACTTGCATGCAATGCGAAGTCTGACGTGATGTATAGTTTTTCGCATGACGGTGTAGATGTGTAAGAAATGTGTGGTGTACTCAACAAGTTGATTTTTTTAAAGACGATAGTCTTTCTTGGGGAACTTCAACGCAGAAATTTTGGTCTGTCTTTCTGTCTGTCTTTCTGTTTGTCGGCACGTCCCTCGATTCAGCCACTCGGCCAAAGTTGAACCACTTGCACAAGGGCCAGCCATCGTGAACGGCTCACTAGGTTCATACTTGTGTACATGGTTGATCAAAAAGCAAGCATTACGCATATCTGAGGCGCAACATCACTAGGTAATTATTAGGTGGTGTGTTCCTTTAATAGAAAATACATAGATACGTAATTCTAGAGACCCTAGTTTCTTAAGCTGCGCTGAAAATGCGACTGCGCCGAAACTTGGCCTCCTCCGTGCCCTCTGCGCGAGCTCATTGCTGTGTTTCGGTTTCAGTTCAGTATTGCACTGTACGAGTGCCATGGGGCGCCGCTCTGGCATTTCTGCTTTACCCCAGGCGACTTGAATATAAAAAATTACACCATCTCCCGCTAAAGGGGACCATGAGGCGATGCGAAGCCGGATCACTTGCACGATCGCGTTCCGTTGGCGTTCGTTGGGCATGCTACCGACGTCGCGTCGTGGAACGCGAAGAGCGACGCTACGCGCGTCGTCTCTTCAATCTAGTCTGGCCGTTAATTCTCACAGGGCGAGCGGGGAACGCGGTCGACAGGCGGGCGAGAGGGGGGCAGCGTAGGAGAGGAGAGAGAAGGGGAGGGGACGCACATGCGCTCGAGCTCATCGCGGCGTTGCGCAGGAGAGAATTTCGGCATGTCTAGCCCGCGTTTCAGAGGAAGAGTGGAAAGGGGGAGGGGAGTGTGAAAGTGGAGGGAAAAGTGGCGAGGGTGAGGGGAGAGGGAAGGTGGAGAGGGGAAGGGGTGAGGGAAGGTGTAGAGGGAAAGGTGAGAGGGAACGTGGGATGGTGAGTGGAGAGGAGGTGTGTGGAGAGGGTATGCGCATGCGCAGTAAGGGTGGTCACGCGCACACCACCACCACCACCGGATTGAGCTCCGCCTTAAGATACTTCGCATCTAAAAGAGTGTGTGGAGAGTACTCGTTGAGTGCGGACGTTTCTTCTGCTTCGGCGCTTCGCGCCAAACCGCGTGTTCGGGCTGGCTGGCATCCCCGCCGGTCGCTTTGGTCACCGCCGGTCTTGCCTGCTGCTGCGCCGGGACTACCAGCCCGCAACACAGCATTCACGTTTCCCGACGTATTGCCAGATGGCGTTCATATCTCACGCAGCGCCTCTTCTATCGTCTTTAGACGACATTTGCAGCGAAGCACGCAGATACGCGGCCAATTTTTTTCTCTGGGGGAACTCTCAAGATCCAATCCATAGACGTGTTGGTTTAAGACAGTGTAGTGGACTGCGTTGGATATGTGTAGTGCGTGTACAAACGCGCACACATGGGAAGTTTTTTTTTAGAAAAAAAAACTTTTCGAAAGGGGGACTGTCTCCAACATCTCCACCCACCTGTCAAAAAAAAAAATCACAGCATATCCACGGGGTGAATGATGATGAGTGGGGCGAAGCTACGGAGGGAATCATCTGTGTGAAACATCGAAAAGAGTGTGAAACATCGTGTATATATTAAACATCAAACTTTTATTGTACTGTTGGTTTACGTGGTCCCTTCATTATCACTTGTGATCGGTGAAATGCAAGGAAGAAGTCCGCTCCCGAGCGAAAGAGCGCCAAGAGCGACCGCATTCCCCGCTCGCCCTGTGCGAATTAAAGGCAAGGCTAGAGGGAAGACAGGACGCGCGTTCCACGACGCGAGGTCGGTAGCATGCCCAACGAAAGCCAACGGAACGCGATCGTGCAAGTGCTCCGGCTTCGCATCGCCTCATGGTTCCATTTAGCGTCCCAAAACCAAACATATTGCTCAAGGTGTGCCTTGCGTTTTTCGTAGAAATAATTTCTTTATCATGTACATTAAGACGAAAAGTTGAAAGCTCACTAGAGTGTATCGCCCGCAAAGTATGTCTTTTAGTGTGATTTAACTCTCGTACGGCAGGGTTGACGATCGGGCGAGGTGGCTAAATACAACTACTACTACTACACTTTAAGAAAAACATCTGGCGTTCTTTCGTTCTGCTTTTACAAAACATCTGGCGTCTTTCGTTGGTTTATTTCATCAATCAACGGCGTTTTAAACAAAATTTTTATTGTTTAATCACGCACAGGAGAAATCTCACCAGCCACTACCTTGGAGCAAGGAGGTTTAAAAAAATATTCTGGAGTGGAAGCCCTCGCAACGCCTTGCCAGCGAAAGTGAAGCCAGCTTTTGCCCACCAAAGAGCTCGGAAACATGCTCTTTTCTGGTGGTGCCTACTTGGAGATCAAATGGCTTTGATCGGTTAGTGTAAATACTACGTTAATTATAAAGTAAAAGATCGTTGTTGCCGACAAAAGTAACCCGCCCAGAGGAGTATTGGCGATCGATCGCCTATAAAATTTGCCATGACTTTGAGGCTTATTTACGGAAACTAGTAACACAAAGACACACTTGGAGCAGTATCTGACCCGTAAAAGTTGCCATATTAAACTCGCCTGGCGTGCGTGGGAAACGCTCGCTTTCCTTCGCCGAACGCCGATGGTTCATCTTGCCCCTACTAAGATGGCGGGCGCAGCCGCCATCTTTTGGTGGGCACGGCTTCACTCTTGCGCAATGATCGCCACTCCAGCTATTTTTTTAACCTCCTTGCCTTGGAGGTAAACAATGGCTGCTAATGGCAATGAGAGACAGAAGAAGTCGGCTTTTAGCTAACACTTACACTTCTGCTTCTACTAACGTTTCCTACTGGAACATGCCAATGGCTGCTAATGGGGAATGAGAGACAGAAGAATTCGGCTTTTAGTTAACGCGCACGCTGCGAATTTTTTATTGTTCAACAACGCACAGGAGAAATCTCCCACCGGCACCACCTTGGAGGTCAAAGCGTAAGACTTGTTACTCACTACTACGACCACGACGACTACGAGGGACGAACGGGTGCCGCCTTAAGGAGCTTCGCCCCTAAAACTTGATAATCTCGTTGCATACTGCTGTTTCGCCATCTTGAGGATTGCTGTGCCGGAACGTCTCCCGGTAGCCCTCCGGCGTGAAACGAAATCGCTGCGGTAATGCAAGCTTGGCTTTTTGGTAGTCGAGTGCCTCTTCAGGAGACAAATGACCAAACACCTTGAGCTTTTAACAGAACCTTGGAACAAATGTTACGCGAGCTCTGCCAAGGGGATCCAAAATCATTGGAACGGTTGCTCGCCCCACTTCTATTCGCATATCGAGAAGTACCTCAAGCCAGCATGGGATTTTCTCCTTTCGAGCTTATTTACGGGAGGTACGTTTGAGGCCTGCTCAACTTGCTGAAAGAGTTGTGGTCTGGAGAAAAGATCGAAGAGAAGGTGAAAACGACCTATGGATATGTCCTTGATCTCCGGGATCGTTTGGAGAAGACGCTAAAGCTAGCCAATGAGAACCTGGGGCGAGCTAAAAGGGCTCAATATCACTATGATCGGTCAGAGCAAGAACGGTGAGCTTAAAGTTGGGGACCGAGCTCTTATTTTGCTTCCTACAACGGCGAATAAGCTACTGATGCAGTTGAAAGGTCCGTTTCCGATCATTGGGAAAAAGGGTGCATGCGACTATTGGCTGGACTTGGGTCGTGACGCCAAGCTCTTCCATATCAACATGTTAAAGCGCCATGAAGACCCAATTCCACAAACGGCATCTTTTATGGTTGTGAAAGAGAAGGAGACAGGCACCCCTCTACCAGCTTGCACAGTGAAGCCGACTGTTGGTGTGGAAGCGACTTCAACTGGCAATCGGTTAGATGAAGAGAAACGTACTGAACTTGATAAGACTCTAACCGCATACCAAGATGTATTCTGCGAAATCCCGGAAAAGACGAATATGTTAGAATGCCGACTTCAATTTACGACATCTGAACCGGTCAACACACCGCGGTATCCTTTACCGTTGGCAATGAAGGAAGTGGTGAAGGAAGAAGTTCAGGACATGCTAAAACTCGGTGTGATTGAGCGATCTAATTCGGCCTACAATTCAGCCTTGGTTCCTATTAGGAACCGGATTACACTTATCGCACATGCGTCGACTTCGTGGCATCAACGACATTCTGCTTTCCGTTGCAGAACCCATACCAAGGACGAATGTAATGTTTACCGAGGTGTGCACCAAGAGATACTATTCGAAGTTTGATCTCACAAAGAGGTACTGGCAAGTCCCACTTGCCCGGGCCTCAAGACCAATAACAGCATTCTCAACACAATCCGGGCATTTCCTGTTTATTTATATGCCATTTGGTATAAAGACAGGTTCTGAGTTGTTTACTCGTTTAAAGGGACCCTCTAACACTTTCCCAGACCTCATTGTTTTAACTTTTTTACTTGCGGGTTGCGTAGACTGAAGACTGAAGGGATTAGTGCAGCAAAAACGGCAGCAATAAGGGCACTCTGTCCGAAGGTGTTCAGCGTAGAGCACTCAAAATACAATAAAAAGGAGGCCTACCCTAAACTTGATTTTCGCGGGGTCACCTGACCGCGTTTCACTTGCCCTGTGACGTTTGATGGCGCCCAAAGAAATGTTCTGAAAGATCCTACGTACGGGAAGCTTGCATACAATGCTGTTCGTTCTTTCCAACGTAATGATGACGCCGTTGCGATAGTAACAATGTGGTGAACGAAGAGTGAACTGCAGTTGCGAAACGAGGCAGATCGCGAACGCCTCTAGCATCTTTTGTAGTTTTAGTCATCTTTCTTGTTGCGACGGCGTCTATATCAACGCTCTTACATTTTTTTTTCTTTTCAGTTTCTTGAAACAAGGGCGTCTGGAGCGTCCTGAGCGCGTTTCCTCCAGCGCCTTGGCGTTCGGTGCATTCTTCACTGGGCGCTGCAGTATTAATGCTGGAAAAGTCTAAGGTCATTCCTCTATTCGGTGTTCAGTGAAAAAAGCATGCTAAAGAAAAACTCTATATTAACCCCTTTTGTGATGCAACGCCGTGATAACTCCTAACGTTACATTTATCCAATTGCATTTATCCAATCACAGCCCTGCGCTCATCTTCGTCATTTCCACCCGCAATAGTTCAGGCAAGCGCCACTACGCGCTGATGCGGTCGGCAGCGATGTAGGCGCATCAAAAAAAAAAAATCACAGCATATCCACGGAGTGAATGAGTGAATGATGAGTGGGCGAAGCTGCGGAGGTTCATCGGTAAACCGTTAATCTTCCATGAATTCTGCCCAGTACATCATCACCGACGTGAGATCGGGCGCGTTTATACTAAAGGTTCGATGAGTTATGACGACTTGCAGCTCACTTTAATTTTACATGTACGCTGTGAATTTTCATTGTTTAGAAAACCATTGCTTTAGAAAACATCTGGCGTCTTTCGTTAAGCAGCTGGCGTCTTTTCGTTTTGCTTTAGAAACATCTGGCGTTCTTTCGTTTTGCTTTTAGAAAACATCTGACGTCTTTCGTTGGTTTATTTCATCAATCAACGGCGTTTTGAACAAAATTTTTATTGTTTAATCACGCACAGGAGAAATCTCACCAGGCACTACCTTGGAGGTAAACAATGGCTGCTAATGGGAATGAGAGACAGAAGAAGTCGGCTTTTAGCTAACACTTACACTTCTACTTCTACTAACGTTTCCTACTGGAACATGCCAATGGCTGCTAATGGGGAATGAGAGACAGAAGAATTCGGCTTTTAGTTAACGCGCACGCTGAGAATTTTTTATTGTTGGGGAGAGCACGTAGACACCTTGCAGCGCTTGTTGGAGAGAGTACGAGAGCCATCAAGCCATCAGAAGCTTAACCACGAAGCTTCAGAAGTGTGAGATTTATGTGGAGTCAATTGTCTTCTTGGGCCATCGTTTTGGAGGTGGGACTAATCAACCAGGAGAAACTGCAGTTTCGAAAATAACCAGAGCACCTCTACGTGACACCAAGAAGCAGTTCCGATCTTTTCTGGGACTAGCTGGGTATTACCGGGATTTAATACCCCATTATGCGGAGAAGGCTCAGCCTTTAACACAGCTAACCAGAAAAATGGAGACAAACAACATTGGTTGGACTTCTGAAACAGAAGAGGCCTTTGAGACGCCAGAGCATCGGCGTCTGTACTACTGCGTCTCTTCTGTGGGTCTACGCCTACTGAACGGTGACAGTTTTTAAAGACTATAGTCTTTCATGGGGAACTTAAAGGGGCCCTGCAACACCTTTCTCAGTTATATTGGAATAGTCTCATTATTGACGTAGGACTCTTCACGAGTAATATGCCGCAAAAATTTTTCGAATCCGTCAAGTCTAAGTGGTGGTGGTGGTGGTAGTGGTTTGAAGAGGAAAAGGCGCCTAATTTCTGCAGCCCGGTCGGGAGCACGGCGCAGCGCCTGCTAAGTGGTGTTACCAAATTATAGAGATCACGTTCCGCAGCTTTCTCCCTCAACTCAACGCCGCGAGCGCGAAAAGCTAGGCAGCGAGTCGAGCGAGGCAGCGCAGAGGAGCGAGGCTCCGCCCAAGAGCGCCGGCGGAGTTTTTTTCTTCATCTTTTTCTCTCTGACGTCTGGGCGCAACCACGTGGTCTGTGCCGCCACTTCCCGTCGGCTTGCGTCGTTCTCGTCGAGCGGAGCCGATATCGCCCGTGCTTGAAAACTGCGCGTCGGTTTGGTAATGTTGGGTGTGCACCTCGAACGCCGTAGTGTTTTCATCGCTCTGCCAATCATGGAAGCAAACCTGCGCGCTCGTTTGGAACGAATGACAGCTGAGATCGGTTTCGGCCCATACTCCGATACACCTCTTAAGACGGCACTGGCAGACGACCCCGAAGCGCCGCCATTACCGGACGCTAGCATTGTTATCGGAGACACGCTGCGCCCATGCCTCGGTCGGTCGTGAGAACGTGCCGGCGATGCCGTTCTCAGCTGACGAGGCAACACGCGAACGGCTGCCACTCTCAACGGCAACCGGCGATGGTCAAAAGCACAGAAATATTCACGTTTTCGGCACTGCGCATGGCGAAGAAAACGGTACCACGCAACTACGAGCAGACGAGCTGTCGGTGAGACCGGAAGTGCTAATATTAATGTTTGTTCGGTGTTTTTAACGCGATAACAGAATATAAACATACATATTATCTACTTATTGAACTCAAAATTAACAACGAAAGTAATAAGGAGGGTGTTATCGTAATTATAACATCAACCAATGGTGGAACTGCCGACAATCGCGTCATATTTTGCGGACTAATACATCATTTGTCGAGAGAAGAGGGAGCGATTTTCAGCTGACTTTGAAAATTTATTGTAAATTCCAGGCCGTGCGCATCGCTGTAATATTTGGCTCGCGTGTTCTCGGGAGCCTCGACAACCGATCGGCAGCGCTTTTTGAGCATGCTCGAAAAGCGTTGCAGGGCCCCTTTAAGCGCAGAAATTTTGGTCTGCCTGTCTTTCTGTTTGTCTGTCTGTCACCCGATTCAGCCACACGGACAAAGTTTAACCACTTGCGGAACGCCCAGCCACCTTGAACTGGTACGGCCTTTAATACATGTGAGCATTGTCGATCAAAAAGCAAACGCTACACATATCTGAGGCGCAACCTCAATACATATGTATTTGGTGGTGTGTTGCTTTACTAGAAATACATAGATAAGTAAATGTAAAGACCCTAATGTTTCTGAGGCTGCGCTGAAAATGCTAGTGTTTCTTAGGCTGCGCTGAAAATGCGACGCTATGAGCCAGATGCGGCGGTTCAACATAGAGGAGGAGGGCTCGTGTAGTACGGCCGGCAGAAGACTATCGGCTTTCAACATTTGCAGCGAAGCACGCAGGTACGCGGCCAGTTTTTTTCTTGTGAACTTTTACGTGCACAGTTACCATTTCTTAAGCGTGTCGTAGTTCTGTTAACGTTCTCTGTCTCTTGTATGATTTGTTCCTTTTCTTTTAGCTGTGTCTCTTTTTCCGGTTGTTTTAATATAGCGTGTTGGTTTTTCTTTCTGCGCAAATGGTCTCGTCTCTCGTTCCTCGATGACGGTTGTGTCATCCGGTTTTGGCTGCATGAACCTACGCGAGAACTCATTAAATTAACAGCCTCTTGACAGTCTGACATGTCGTTCGAATTTAACAACGCTAATCTTCCCGGCCAGATATTGTTCAACAGTGTCTTAGTGACACTCGTTTCCTGAAGAAGCATCAAAGTCTTGGTAAATATTAGTAGAGATTAAAGGGACACTCAAGCACTAAAGAGGAAAACGATTTTTCTCCTATAAGCGAATTACTCTTTCGCAATACCAAAATCACCACGCTTTCTGGCGAGAAGACGCTTGGTAAGCGAAGAAACGCGCAAGAAGAAAATGAGGGTGACGACGCCACCTTGCAGTTGCCGCACCAATTACCGTAACGTCATAGATTTAGACGACGTCCACTCAGGCCTACGCAATTCCTTATCGGTAAAAATGAATACATTGCCCTCCGAGGGGGCCAGAGAGTTATCATACCAAGTTTCAATTAATTTCCTTTGGCCAATGTCGCCAAAGTACGAAAAACCCACTTTGAAAGCCACGAGGTAACTCGCGTTAGATTCAGGCGAGAAATTTGAAAATGGAACTTTCAATTTGACTTTCTTCTATAATAAGTATATGATGGCAAAATTAATTACATTGGTGTTTTCAGAGTACAATTTATCAATACAAGCGGATTGATTATTTTACTGTAGTGTCCCTCTAAACCATAGAGTTAATGTACTGACTCTAGAGGAAAAGCTCCCCATAGGGCCCATGCATTGAAACCTATAACCGCATGGGTTCCGCCATGATGGAACAAAACGATCGTTGCCAGTGTTGCCAGACCCTGAGACGCTGGCTATATTTGACGGTGGGGATCAGTTTTAATCTACCAACCTAAGCCAGCTACGCGCTGTTCAGAGAACATCAGCTGTGTTTTGATGCGTGAAGCCGTGTGTTAGTGTACGGTTGTCTGTGCAGCTGGTCCGGTTGATAACAGTTAAAATTTCCACCTGTTTGTGCATGGTTTTTACTAGGCACTCCCTACCAAAGTTTCTCCGTTCGCTGGCACAAAGGTCACTCGACAGATTCGCAGCTCGAAGCAAAGTCCGTAGGCCGTGGTCGCGCGCTGATTCGACTTGCAATGGCGAGACACCTGTATCCACGTTCTTTTTCAGCTCATTGCTGCCGTACTTCAGCGCAGAGAGCCGTAAAGCAGAACAATGTCGATTGCAGCATGCA
This sequence comes from Rhipicephalus sanguineus, assembly GCF_013339695.2. NCBI lineage: Eukaryota > Metazoa > Arthropoda > Arachnida > Ixodida > Ixodidae > Rhipicephalus > Rhipicephalus sanguineus. The sequence continues at coordinate 175,079,298 of NC_051180.1, read as the reverse complement.
GCGGCGAATGTGAGTGTGACATCTCCCGAAAGCTTCAATCGAAACTAAAGTTACACGGCCCACGAAGCTTTATCGCCGTTAAAAAGTATTTAAAAAAATCGGTTGCGACTAGTTCGTACATAACTTTCAGGGCTTGTCTCATCTCTTCTTTGCCGTCCGTCCTGGTTTGCACTGATGCACTGAAGTTTCCAGCTCGAAAGAAAAAAGGGCTGTCACATGAAGTCGAGTGGTATGCGGCGACAGAAAACGCACACAACGGGACACTATGACAACTACGAGATACACGTCGATACACGTCGCGAACGAAGTTTCAGGGGCTTTGACACGACGCGCAAACCGGTGCAATCGGCCGCAAGCGCACACTCGCGTACTCGCGTGTGTTGATATGGTGGTGCCATCTAGTTAACCAGCCTGCAAACGCTCCTTTCGGCACGCAGTAAATTTCATAAATAGCCGTCGTATTCTTTCGCAGAGGTATTCAAAATAAACACAAAACAATATCCGCAAGTTTTTAATTGTGCAGATGCTTCTTTAGGATTGATATGTGATGGCAAGAATGACAACGTTCCAAGATGTCAGCGTTCTTGTGGTTATAGGTCTCGCGGCCCAGCTTTTCCTCTAGAATCAGTATATTAACTCTATGCTCTAAACATGGAGGAAGGAAAAATAAGGAGAGGACCTGACGTCACATTCGTGAAGCCTCCACATTGCAAACACCCGAATCGCCTCCTAGCGAAGAAGCCTCGAAACATTTCGCGATTTCCGCCGTGTCGTTTGCAAGCGCATGCGCGATTCGAGCCTTTTTTTTTGGCCGTGCAAGCGGCGCCGTGGCGCATTCGATTCACGCGTGCTGCTCCTTGTGTGTGTTCATTAGGAAAGCTACGCAATGCCCAGCTGTTGCGTATGGTTGCGTATACCCGGTGCAAATCGCGTGCACTGCGGAAAGTACCGGCTGTCACTTTTCATGTGTACGTACACGTTCGCTTCATTGCTGATCACTAATGCATGGTATTTTCATGCGAAGCTCTCGGATGTGCGCTCTGTTGCTTCTTACTCATTGTGTCAACTCAGAACACGCGTGAACTTTTGTTTTTGGCGTCTGACGCGCTGTACATAACATGCGCCGAAGGCATCGTACGTTTTTAGAGGCTGTGTCGTTCAACGAAAGGACAATAAACTTATGTTGTTGTTATCGGACTACGTGATGTATGTATTATGCGTTGTGCGCTCGCTGCGTGCTTGTTGTTGTGTGCGTACTTGTCACGTGTTATCTCGAGGGTGCTGGCCAAAACGGATCGGGAGAGAGTGAGACGGACACGGGAGACCGTGGTAGGACGGGCAAAAAACAACAAAGTTTATAATGAGCAATGAGATAACATGAAAAAGCGTTACAGCACACTGAATAATACAAACAAAGCCTATTTACATTTTTCAAAAGTCTCAGTTCATATCTAGAACTGCAAGTAGCTAGGCTTAGCTAAGGTTCCAACTCAGTCTGGCCACTATGGGCCTTGCGGGAATGGAACGTTCTTACAGCTCGTCGCGACGACTCGAAGTTCCCGTCGCATCGATCCCTCGTCGAGACCGTCGCCGACGTCCTCAGTAGTCCACGAAGTTCATCGTCGGTCGCCTTCGTCCAGCCCGCTGCTCGCTCTCGTCGCGTGCGTCCCCAGTAGTCTTCTCCGTCCTCGGTCCGTCGAGGTTAGGCCTAACTGGGCCTTGGTCCCTTGCTTCGGGACTCCACAAGTGACGGGCGTCTCGTTGACTGCACTGTGGTCGGCAGCCGTCCTGCCGAGAAGAGAAGGGCTGCTGGCGATCCCGGAACTGCTGTAGTGAGGGGCGACGCGTCCGGGCAGCCTCGCTTGGAGCCTTCCAAGGTCGACGGCCACTCCCCGGGCCTCGCGTTCCGCCACCTCCAGAACCGAGTACCAGCCGCTTTCGCCGCGGGTGCGACGCTTGCTCCTTCCTCGATCTTCTCCGTCCGGTGACCCACAGCACAGTGCCCCGATCCTCTTTCGTCGTTCGCCATCACGGCTCGGGTCGCCAGCCACGAGCCCCTCTCTGGCCAATCCTCTGCGTCGACGTGGCTGTTGCGCGTGCCATCGGGTGACTTTTCTTCTCGCGCACCATCGCCGCGCTTCCACGTTCGGCACGCGCCTCGTGCCCCTCCTTTACTCATCACATTGGGCCCCTCTTTCAAGAGTTTTTTCCCAAAAAACTGCTTCTGTCCCCCTCGGGGTTAAGGCCCTCTTCTCTTCTGAAGTCGTCTTAAACTTACGACTTGCATCTTCTTCTCTTCTGTTCACATCTACTTGCACTGCAGGCTTGTTCTCACCACGCACTTTCACGAACACGTCACAAAACACTGCACTGAATCCATTACAATGTCCAGCAGTTCATAGTGCGAAAAACTATATAGCTACACACACAGAGATAGCTATAACTACCCACAATACACCACACTCACTCATCGAAAAATACACAAATTACAATCAATCTATCCAAAATAGTCCTCAGTCAATCTGTTTAAGGCTGACTCCACTGCTCAGACTCTATTTTTTCCTAGAGCAGTTACCCATCCAATGCCACTTGCTTAATCTGCGTTTCTTCACCCTATACGTCTGAACTTCCTCCTCATTCGCCTCAGCAATTGCCATGCACACCGTAGCACTCTCCTTGTTTTCTGCTTTTTCATCCTCCTTCCTATCTTGCTCTTTAACCACTGTTCTTTGGCATACGTCGCATGATTTGACATATCTTCTCACATCGCTCCACACCCCTATCCAAAAGAATTCTTCCGTGATCTTGTCGAAAGTGTTTTTCACTCCCTGGTGACCGACCCTTATACTATCATGCCCCAGTTTTAGCACCGTATCCTTTAACTCCTCCGGCACCATCAGCTGCATGACTTCTCTACCCGAGCTAAATACACACTTACGATACACCAGCCCATTCTGCTTCACAAATCGTGCTACCGTTTTACTCTTCTTCCTTTTCATAATCTCTCCTAATTTCGCCTCGCACGCTTGAATAGATGGATCCTTCTCCTGCAATTCCTTGAACTTCTCCACTGATACATCCAACTCCTTAATGTCGGTAACTTGTGGTGGTCTTATATTCTTCCTCACGTTACTGGAGGCCTTATTTTGCACTTCTGCTGCCATTTCCATTTCTCCTTTTGGTTCCTCACCTTCTGCTGGCCCCAAATCTTTACTATCTGTACTCTGCTCCACGCCTTTCTTACTTCTCCACAATGGATCAGGGTCATCCGCCTTTCTCACACCAGGTACATTTCCCACTACCAAGTCGTATAGCGGATCCTCAACACACTTCGCTGTTACCAGCCCTGTATAAAAAGGTGTGGATATTTGTATCCTTGCTTCAGGCATATATTTAATCGTCCTATCTACAAACACCAGCGGCTTCACCTGTCCTGTCATGTTCTCGGGTGCGACTAAACTACTTCTTACTAATACCGTATTAGCACCCGTATCTCTCAACACCGTCACCTTACGCCCTTGTACCTCTCCTTCAACTACCGGCATGTCTTTTTCGATCTGTCCTTCCCTGGCACTCATTACACAGGCAATCTTTTCAGCTGACGCCATCTGACAATCCTCTGCCTTGTGTCCTCTTTTTTGACATTTTAAGCACGTCACTGTCTTTTCATTGTGGCTAACCTTTGTACGACAATTGACGGCAATATGTCCCGGCCGGTTGCACAAAAAACATCGCTGTTGTGCCCTGAATTTGCTCATTGGGACCTTCTCTCTAGCCTCTTCCTCCGCTACCATAGTACCTTCACCAACCCCCTTTCCAAGGTTTCTGATACCTTGCGCCTCCATGAACTGGTCTGCCTGCCTTGCCATTTCCTCTACCGTGCCCACCTTTCTTTCTTTCAAGAATACGGCCAACTTGCCACTGCACCGGTTGAGGAATTGCTCTCCAACTACCTTGTCGCGGACGCCTTCGTAAGTTTTTGCTTTCTCTGACAGTTCTATCCATCGATCAAAGTAGTTCGACAGTCGACAGACAAACTGCTTGCCAGTCTCGGAATTCTCAGGCTTGCACGACCGGAATTTTTCACGAAAACCTTCGGCGGTCAGCCGGAATCTTTCCAATAAAGTTTTCTTCACCAAGTCATAGTCTAATGACTCTGTTGCTGGCATGCGGCCATGCACACTCAGTGCTTCTCCCGCGAGACAAAGGCTCAGAGCATTGGCCCACTCACCCCTCTCCCAGCCCTGCCCTATCGCGATCCTCTCAAAGCGATGCAAGTACCCATCCAGGTCGTCCCTTCGCTCATCAAAGGGTGCCATTAGTTTACGAGGGCAGACAGGCTTTCGTCCGGGAGATGGCGAATTGGCCGACGCTGTCGATGGGCCGCTACCTACACTTGCATCGTCTCGCGATGCTTCATTCGCTAGTGCCAAACGCACCTTAAGTTCCAAAATTTCTTTTTCTATTTTTTGCTCTGCGAGCGTTCGTTCATGCTGCTCGCGCGCTCGTTCATGGTCCTCGCGTGCTCTCTTCTGTTCTTCGCGCGCTCTCTCCTGTTCAACTCGCTCCGCGTTCTCGAAAAACTTCAGCGTCTCCTCCTTGCTCATGCCCAAGTCCTTGGCCACGGCCGCCAACTTCTCCCAATCCATCTTCGCACCACACGAGAATCAGTGACTGGGCAGGATATAATCCTGGCAGGCTCGCCAATTATTTGTCACGTGTTATCTCGAGGGTGCTGGCCAAAACGGATCGGGAGAGAGTGAGACGGACACGGGAGACCGTGGTAGGACGGGCAAAAAACAACAAAGTTTATAATGAGCAATGAGATAACATGAAAAAGCGTTACAGCACACTGAATAATACAAACAAAGCCTATTTACATTTTTCAAAAGTCTCAGTTCATATCTAGAACTGCAAGTAGCTAGGCTTAGCTAAGGTTCCAACTCAGTCTGGCCACTATGGGCCTTGCGGGAATGGAACGTTCTTACAGCTCGTCGCGACGACTCGAAGTTCCCGTCGCATCGATCCCTCGTCGAGACCGTCGCCGACGTCCTCAGTAGTCCACGAAGTTCATCGTCGGTCGCCTTCGTCCAGCCCGCTGCTCGTTCTCGTCGCGTGCGTCCCCAGTAGTCTTCTCCGTCCTCGGTCCGTCGAGGTTAGGCCTAACTGGGCCTTGGTCCCTTGCTTCGGGACTCCACAGGTGACGGGCGTCTCGTTGACTGCACTGTGGTCGGCAGCCGTCCTGCCGAGAAGAGAAGGGCTGCTGGCGATCCCGGAACTGCTGTAGTGAGGGGCGACGCGTCCGGGCAGCCTCGCTTGGAGCCTTCCAAGGTCGACGGCCACTCCCCGGGCCTCGCGTTCCGCCACCTCCAGAACCGAGTACCAGCCGCTTTCGCCGCGGGTGCGACGCTTGCTCCTTCCTCGATCTTCTCCGTCCGGTGACCCACAGCACAGTGCCCCGATCCTCTTTCGTCGTTCGCCATCACGGCTCGGGTCGCCAGCCACGAGCCCCTCTCTGGCCAATCCTCTGCGTCGACGTGGCTGTTGCGCGTGCCATCGGGTGACTTTTCTTCTCGCGCACCATCGCCGCGCTTCCACGTTCGGCACGCGCCTCGTGCCCCTCCTTTACTCATCACAGTACTGGAATTACAAACTTTACGTGCACGATCGCGTATACAATACAGCGGTGTCCTCATTTCGACGTGAAGTTACGTCAACTATAGGTTGGCGTTGCGCCGAATAGCTACTACGCTCACTCCATATACACGAACAAAGAACCGCTAATCCGGCAACAGATCGGGGAATCGGGCTACGAGAAAGGGAAAGCCTAACGCCCAGCAGAACGCGTAAGTCACTGCTAGGTGAGTTCGAATACGATGATGCAGAGGCTGAACGTTTTTGATCACGGCACGTACCGGTATTCTGTACTGTTGCACACAAACGGTCCACGAAGAATTTCAGCACGCAGCGCTCGGGCCTGCCACGCACGAACAGCCTGGTAAACGTCTGCTTGCAACATTTTACTGCGTGCGAACCGCACAATACGCGCTAAGTTTACGCCGGGACTACAAGTCTGCGCAGAAGCTAATCACCGCGGAGAGCACGCCGCGGGGCGTCTGCTGTTTTGTTTGCCCCATACCGGTTTGTTTGCCCCATAAATCTGACGTCACTTCCGCCACACTTTTCGCAATGCATTGAAATACGATAGGGTCTCTCCTTAGTATTCCTTCCTCCATGCCTTTAAATTATCAATACTCAACCAGATACAGTGGCGTACCAACTCGTTCGCGAGTGGGGGGGCTGGCGTCGCTCACTCTGTCCGCCGTATATATATATATATATATATATATATATATATATATATATATATATATATATATATATATATATATATATATATATTTCCTACCTTGATTCTTCCTTGCTTTAAATCAACGAAGAATCTGCACAAACAGATTGTGCAGGCTGGGCCGCCCTATTCCGCGACAACGCAGCAGTGTTTAAGAACATTTTGGAAATATTACCGTGAAGTTTGAGAACTGCAGCCACATTTAACCTGTTCTTCATCTGAGGATTACATCTGCAAACTTCACAGTCTCAGTTTCGCGTTGTGAATACGATGAGTACAAAGAACTTGCTATGACTCTAGTACCTTAATATCTCAAAACAAAACATGTGGCTGACAAAGCGAGGTACTTCAGAAGTCTTCAGGATAAGCCGAGTGCCAATTTCTTTACTGTTAGAGCCCTCTAATATCAAGTCTTTCTAAAGAAGAAGACCAAGTTCAGTCGATTAATACCACATTGCGCTGGTTGTGTACAGTTATAAGATTATAAATGACTAGGAATTTATATACTGCGTGTCGTTCCTTGTCCTCCTACTTTTCCCAGCTAGGATGGGGGGGGGGGCGGAAAAGCGGTGAAGTGGCCCTTTACTCCTCCCCACCGGTTCCTCCAAGTAAATAGCCTTCGTGAACTATGTAAGCTGAAATTTCCCTTGAAAAATATGTGGGCGACTGCAACGTTAAACAACACCGCATTGTTTCCTTCCGTATAGGTCGTTAGGTGCTAATGATTGGTCGAAATTTTCGGGGTCATTCTCACAGCACCTGCTCGTAAAACGACGCAACAACATGACGCGTAAGTGATCCACCGCGTAATTACAACTTTCGCATGACTGCGTAAAAAATAAATAATAATGAACTATTTTCAATACGGCGTATTGTTTGTCATTGGTTCTTCGCTATTCGTAAAAAATTTTCAATGTGCCATAAAATAGCCACCTTGTTACGCGACGTCACAAGTCTGCCAAAACTCGCGGCATTAAAATGAAGTGTGCACAATAAGCAGCACATTACTGTGCTGAACAATAACTCATTTTTTTTTTTTGAATAGCCAGACAGTGCCTCTTTTTGAACGTAATTTAAATGGCTGCCCGCCAATCACATTGGCAGCGGCTGCTTATAGCAGCGGCGAGATGGATTCATATGTGTATAATAGATACTTTCAGTTGTAGTATAACGATGTTGAGCTGTTTTTGCGCGTGTACAACTCTCTGTGAACTCATCGTTGCTGACAAAGAGATAGAGGGAGAAATAAAAAACATTAGGAACAGACACAATCCTTTGCAGGTGGGCAGCCTAGTCCAGAAAACCGTGGACACTGATAATCTCCCTGGTGAGGTAGATCAAGTAACGGGGCGAATTTGAAAGCTGGGCTTCTCAATGTGCTCGAGTCCGCTGCCTTGTGACAAGTCGCCACGATCGCTGCAGGCTACCATATGATAAGCCAAGTGAAGCAGGCGAATCGGAGACTAAAGTGGGAATCTATTTAGCTGTCCTGGCTAGGCACAACTAAAATACTGGACACTTCTGCACACTCATCCACTCACAACAGCTTGAATATGCAGTGGCGATGCTATTCGTTTTCAAAGAAACTGAATTTCCTGAAAAAGGAGAGCGTTTGATCGGGCTATAAAACGTTTACTGGTTCCCGCCCATACTTGCGTCGACGATTACTTAAATTTCAGGCCAGGCAGAACAAAACAAAATCATTACAGATTGATGTGATGTTACAGAGCCCGTGCTGAGCGATAGCCTCCTTTGCAATGCTCCAGCGCAAGGCGCGCAAGCGTGGAATAGGCAGCCCGCACCGCAGGTAGCCTACAGTGCCTGGTCATGACACACGGAGGACAGTCGTCGCAGCAGAATCGTAGGACAAATATTATTACATAATTACGTTATTGCTGCGTTCAAGTAAAACTCTGCCTGACTTGTTAGTTTCCCAGTCTGCAGCCGACCATAACCACTGCCGAAAGTGGGGGGGCTCCGCCCCCCCAACTGTTGTCAGTGGGGGGGCTAGAGCCCCCCTTGCCCCCCCGGTAGATACGCCTATGACCAGATATATTACTTTTGTCGGGAACAACGATTTCTTATTCTATATTTATGCCAGCGTTTACCGTAGCAGAACAAAGTCCCTTCATTTCTGATCGGGCATCACACGAGGACGTCGTGTTTTGGAGGTAAACTCCAGGCAAACGCTGACTTCACATCTGCTGCTAAGACTTTGTGAGGTGAGTGAAATGAAGTTTGTTTGGTCTTGGAGAACCCCAAGCAGTCAATCCCAGAAAGGGGATCCGCCACAATTTCTGGCCATGCCCACACCGGTACTGGAAGACCGTGGCCATCCGCGCATTTGCAGACCTCCTGGAGTGCCGAGAGCTGGACTGACAGTTCCACACTGTTAAGTGCCCTCTTCTAGTCGTGCTCGGTGCTGAACGTTGCTCTATGCAACGACGGCCACTGCCATAGCATGTGAACGAGTGTAACTACACGCCCCACAGCTAGCGTGTTCTGGATCTAGGCTTTCAACAAAGGGACTAAATGTGCTATGAGTCGGGAACGAATCTGCCTGCAGCATCCGGAGAGCCCACGACTCCGGTCTAGCGAACTTGGAATGCGGGAGGGGTACCTCCGCCTTGACATTTGTAGGTGAGACGTAACATCGTGAGAAGTGCCAAGTGGATCCCTGAAGCTCTTCGCACACTCGCCTTTGGACCCACCCGGACAGCCAAGGCAGATGATGTCTCGCGCACGGATATCGTTGACGTTGAGAACTGATGGATGAACGCCTGAGCCCGCGTAAGAAAAATTTTACTCCAGGTTTTTCAACACGAAAGTGTTTTATGTCGGGGTTCACCAAGACTTCAGTGACGTATTTCCGTCACGGAAATGACGTCGAAATCATGCGCACCATGAGATGGCAAACCCGCGGCCTCTCGGTCCGCGACAACAGATGCCGCGCATGCTATTCACTGCGCCACGGTAACACACTCTGGAGGCTTTACAAACGCGCCTTTTACGTCTCACACTTGCCACCCACAGTGCACTTCGTCGGCGGAATGGTGCCACCTTCTGGGAGCGGTAAAGTGAAGTAATGCAAGATACACGTGACCTGCGCTGTTAGCTCCTGAAACGCGTCTTTGCTACGCGTCCGTCCCATTCGGTGAGTTTCCAATAGAAGTGCAAATTTGTCAACTCCTTAGCAAACCGCGAGCTGGCGATCATAGTTTTAGCGTCGGTGTCACTCATGGTATCCATGCATATAAAAAAGATTGAAGGACACTGTAAATTCCAAAGTGCGTTCCGCGAAAGCCTGTGGCCATTCGACTGGGACGCCACCGTTGGACGCCGCCACCTCGTTGCGCAACTGTTGCACAACGCGCGTTGGAAGGAGTAATGCGCAACTGTTGCGCGTTGATGGACGGATGCCGCCGTTGACACCGCCGCGGCGTTGCGCAACAGTTGTCCAACGCGCGTGGAAGGAGCAACGCGGAACTGTTGCTATGCGCCGCTTTGCCATTGCGTCATTGCTGATACAGTGTGAGGGGGAGAGGACAGCTGGCAACGTTCCAGGGCACGGACGGACGGTGGTGATCGGACGGACACCACGAGTATGACATTAAAGGCTTTCACTTTAAAATAACTCTGTCACACGCGCGTGTTTTGCCTGGCTTTAACGCCGCGCTCCCGACTTACGCTCGCCCCGAAAACAATCGCGGCCGGGCTATAGGGGAGACAGGTCGCGTGTTGCGCTTCCCTCTACTCCGGCCGTCGTTCTCAATAACTCTAACATGCCGCTGGATGATGACCTTAGCCCAGGTTCTGCGTCCAATCAGCGACGCTCTTCTGGCGCTTTCTGCGATTAAGCTCTCACCGTTTACTCTTACAGTTACCACAAGGGTTTGCTTAATCATCGATCATTGACGTTAGTAGTCAGGATGGAGGTGTACCACCAAGCGTCAACGTGGGTGCACCGAAGTTAAACGGCGATATAGCTGCCAAACACCAATATACATTTTGCAAGCTATCTGATATCAATGTACAGTAAACATTGAACTAGTTCTGCAAGGACACGTTTGAGTTTCGTGTTATACTGATTCCTATGACGGAGGCAACAACCATGTTTTTTTTTTACCTTGTTCGTGCTCATGCCGCATCCGGAAGGCTTGGGTCCAAATCCCAGTCCATGCCCAAATTTGGATGTTTTTCTACAGGTGAATTAGTTTACATACTTTGCGGGTGCTCCCCAGAGGAACTTGAAGTCAAGGCAAGCATGCTTTGACCTTTTCGCATTCACAGCAATGTCACGCTCACGCTGGCGACGACACGCCAGCGTCAACAGCTCTTTAACGCTATCACATTGATATAAAAGGATATCACTAATTATGCGCATAACACATGTTATAATACTCATCGCATTAACTCGGTCCAGCGTCAACGAAGCTCGAATGTGCTGCCAGTTCTTGGAAACAAAATATTTTACTGCTGCTGTATATGCTTTCAAAAGTATCATACCTCAGATAGTTCTAAGAATACGGCGTTGACTTTTATTATAAAGCCAACTAGTTCACGCGAAATGGCCTAGAGTTCACTGGTGTAACGCGCTGCCATGAACAATCTCACCTTGCTCAGTGCATATCAGTGCATTTTTGAGAGTCTGTCCTGTTCATCGTACCTTCTTTACTCAAGGTCTATTTGCTTCCTTTACGAGTCAAAATCTTAAAAGATATTGAAAAAGATAAAAACAGGAGCATATGACATGTCCCCTGACTTACCTTAACCAGATTCTTGCACTCTATCACAACTTGGAGCTTGGGCAAGGCCTCGAAATGCGCTGCGTTGCCAGTTTCTTTCACATCCGCGGTGTTCACCGCGAGGGTGTGTGGAAACCAGTAGCTCGGCTGCAAGAAACACCATTCATGCCATCAGCAGGCACTTCCCAGGCAGCACGTAACGTCGGGCGGATAATTCTTTTACGGCGGCTATGCGAGGCGCAATCAAGGCCCAATGTTGCCGGCAGTGAGCCATTATTGGCTGAGCCGTTGAATTTGGCCGGCAACACTGCGCTGGTTATGCCGCCCTTTATAGGATATTGGGGTTTTCACCGGCAATAGTTGGCCTGGTCTGCCACCGTCCCACCGATATCGGCTGAGCCAGTGGCTTTCAGTGGCAAATATTCGGCCGGTTTCGCCGCTCTTCAGCCTATGTCGGCTGAGCCGTTGGCGTTCATCGGCTAACATTGGGCCACTTTTACCGTTCTTCAGGCGACGTTGTTTAAGCCGTTTACTTTCCGGGGCTACTATTGGGCTATATTTCCGCTCTTAAGACAGTGTAAAGCTCAGTTACACTCTTTTGTCGGGAATATTCGGCTCTTTTTGCCACCCGTCTGCGCTCGACCTGATAATTGATTCGATGGATATAAGTATCAGCGAAATTCCATTAATTTATTTCATGTATCAATCAGATGTTGAGCGTTCATTCAAGGTACGCGTTTCATTGCCGGAACATCACGCGTGCGTGTTTCTGAGTAATTTTGTTCATGTGCTTTTTTTCTTAAACACGGGATACATTTGCAATGTATCGGATCATTAGGTGTTTGAATGTTTGTCGCCTAAGCTGCAGAAAGCCACTGTATGGATTGGTGTACTAGCACAAATAAGAAAGTTCATATATTGTATCGTGTTAATGTCGCACGTACGATTCGGGGCGCGAGGTATCGCCGACGTAATAGCTTGCATTCTCTTGTTATTCTCCGCTATGACAATGACTAACGGTTATCACTAGCACAGTCATTTTTCCACCTAAAAAGGTGGCCTTCAGAAGAATGACTAACATTAGATGGCCACATCATTGAGCAGTTGTTCAACGCTATCAAAATGTTGACACTTTATAACACATACCATCAACTTCATTGCTCGAATTCAAAGTACTTCTCTGTCGTAAATGTTTTGCCATCGGTCGGCTAATTTCACTAATATATCCAGCATCAGGATTCGGCTAACCATTTCCGCACGAATGCTTTTAGCGGAAGAAGTTTTATATGAATTCTAATTCTGTGCATAAACCGAATCTCCTTTCAGCCAGATCCTTTCAGCGGCTGACTGTGAGGCGCGAGTGCTAATAAACTACACGAATAGTTTCCTGTCTGAAATGCACGCGCGTGTTTTGGTCAAGTGTAGCAAGCGCATTTGCCTCAGTGATGTCACATAATTTTACTTTGTGAAAGTAGTAAAAAGCTCAACAAGGCGTGTTGCTCAGCTAGTTGGTTCATTACTTGAGGAAAAAATAGGTATGGCGCAAGAAAGACCGGGGCGAAGTGAAGACACCTTTTTCCTTAAAATGCTTCCAAACCAACTGGCCCAATGACAGTCTTTAACGAACTGACAAACACGTGTTTGCGACGTGTTTGTCAGTTCGTGCTTTCACTTCGTCGCCATCGTTTTTGTGCCGTAGCTATCTTTGTCAAGTAAAAATCTCGTTCACCCATTCCTTCCGACGTGCTTTTAGAAACAGTCGCAGTTAATGTGATAATATTGCACGTGAAATCGGATGTCGGATAAAAAATACGGTTTCAACGTGGCGTACGAAAATTTTTCATGTAGCGACGCGTTGCAACAAGCGATGCACTGGAAATTCGACGAACGCCTTTCTCAAACGGCATTCCCATAGACGATATTCTGGGGGGAACGCACACCATTGTCGGAGGTTGAGCGGTGCTCCGAAGAAGGGAAGTGTTAGTGTGGTCTAGTTTTGGCGCATTCGTATAGGCTATATGAAAAGACATGTTAGGGTGGCTTATGTTTTATAGGGGTTGTTTTAGGTTAGCCTGTTTCCCCATTGGCAATTTTCGACACGTAGGCGGCGTGGTATCGAGAAGCGCAAGGCAGCGAGCTTGCGCCGCATATGATGACGAATTTGCTGCACGCGTGATGCAAAGCCGAAGCAATCGCCACTGACTCAATAAAGCCAGAAGTTCGATCTCATCCCGCTTGGCTAGTGGACGGCGCTCCGCAAATTAAAGGCCATGCTGCTTGTGTGCGGGCCTGCGGGATCGCTAGAGAACGCGAAAAACCTACTACGAGCAGCGGGTTACACACGCGTGGTCACTCCTGTGAACGACGAGTGAGTGGTGAATGCGCCCGATAAGGGACAAATCGGTACTGGTATCACGGACACGAACTGACTCTGCGTGGGAACATTAGTGTTCATTCTCTAAGGTTATGGATTGTCTCTCATTTCCTTTCCCCGATCAAATTTGCATATACCCGATCTTGTGAAGTGGTGCCAATAACAGGTGCAGGCTTATATCTAGGCCATTCAATGAAAAGACTGAAAACACAGACAAGTCACATGACTCGTTACGAAACATCTTTAGTAGCTTGCATGCTGTTGACGGCATAGGTATTTCACGGTACTTCAGTTTTATTTGATTTGCGTTCATATCCGTGCAGCTGCAATGAATAATCTAGTGAGCTTTAGATTGCTCCACGAACAAATTTCACGAGATAGCACTGTACAGAAGATTCCTAATGCATAGGTGGTGAAAGATCTGGCCGTTATACTCCCTTGCCAACTCACCATTATAGGAAACAGAAGACGCTGTGGTCGAGATGTAGTCCAGGGCAAAACATTCGATAGGTAAGCAATGAAGATGGCTAGTATAAGAGCTGTGGCCAACAGGATGACGAACATTTCATCAATGGTCACGTTGTCCACGTTCAAGGCGTGCTTGCTGACTATGTCCCAGTCGGCCTTTTCTTAAACAATAAAATTAGCATATCGCCAGTTGAGAAACAGCACAATATTAGCAAAAAAAGCATTACATCTAACGGGTGTACATAGCTTTCCTACAGCACAACTGCTCATATTCAACGAAAATTTTTAACCGTTTTTTGATATGGCTGCATAAAATGTTAAAATACATAAAGAAGAATAGTGGAGATGACGAAAAACGGCGTCGTTAACGGCTCGCTTAAAATACGCACAACATTTTTTCAAGATTGACGGAAACACAAGCGAATCACAATGCGTGGCCTTCCAAAAGGTCAACTTCAGTCCCAGCTGAGCGGCAACTTCTTCGCGAAGCTACATTATAAATGCTAGTTTCCATCAGTTAACCCACAGATATTAGATCGTAACGTGCATATCTTCATCTCTTAGGCTACACTTCCCAATCTTACAGTTTCTCAGGTGGCTGGCCTATTTACCACTAAATGAAAATTTTACCACACTTTTTTCGCTGCGACTGCGCAGATACTCTCCTTCATCTCGTATGAGTCTACGTGGGCAAACGTCGACTCACTGGTACGACATTCCTGGTGCTGCTAAGCTTTGATGAAACTGTTTCTCGAAGCACATTAATGAACAGCTGAAGCATTGCAGCGTCCTTTAATTCTTCGTGCACTGTGTCATCACCCATTAAAAAAGAAAGAAAAAAACAGGGCACAAATGGGCACAGGAGCAGACCCGTTATCAACAAGAACGGCGAGATAATTACAAGCTGGTGCTCAGCGAAGGGATGGCGAAGAGTCTACAACACATATCATTTGTCTTCACTACATTAGGCCGCTGTCAGAAAAGGAGTAATTCTGGCGACTCCTGGGGAAAACAGGACACGTGGGCCATGACATGCTATCAGGATCTGGACGTACACGAATCCACGAGCACGACAGTTTTCATCCTAAAGTAGAGCACCCAACTAAGATCAGTGGTTGTCACTGCGCAATAAGCGCAATAACAGGGTAGGGTCCTTGATATTTGCACGGAAGCTTGGCTAACAGGCCGCTATCAGCGGCTGGAACCCAAAGACACACAGAAAAGTCTCTGGGAAAATTGCAGTCAAGTCAAGATTTTTTGCCAGTGGTCGACGGCCATTGAACATTCAGTGAACTGACGGCATTCTTAGGAGTAGCGGGTAGTTTTAGATGCGGGTGCAAGGTCGCGGTAAAAATTCTAGAGACCACGCGTGCGCGTGGCAAATAGAGTCACTGGAAAATTTCAGAGTACCGCAAAGGTAGGCTGCACGCGGGCAACATTGAGCGGCGGCGGCCATTTCCCTTCCGGACCGTCCGGCGCGTTGGTAGCGTGTGTTGAGAAGTGACCGATCTTTTAGCCTCGATGCCGTGTTACGCTCGGCGTAACTTCAATATGTGTGTGTGTGTGTGTTTCTTCAAAAGGATATCAGAAGTGATTTCGAGTCATTGACTGCGCGGTAAGCGGTGTAGCTAATGAAACGTGCGGCGAATGTTTCCATGTGCTCGCGAACTCTCTTCGTGGCTTCATCGGTCTCTTTTCGTTTCACGGCCGGGTGTGTTCGCAAGGTCCGAAGCTATAGACATAGTTGCATTAGCGTAATGACCGTGCGAGATGCCATTTACTTCGACACTTTGTGAATGTTGACTGTTTGCGCTAGCTTTGCAGTCGGTGTTCAGGTTCACTTCATAGCGCATTCGAGAACATTATCGAACATCGAGAACATTCAGCATTGCGTCCTTCGACTGATCGATGACGCATACCTGACTTGCGCACCATGCTTGCTGTTCAGCTGGGTGTTATCTGTAATAGAAGTGGTGCGTGTACGGTAAGTAGAAGTTGAGCGTGACGTATTTGTCTCGGTTCGCGGAACGCCAGCAGCCGAACGCTTGGGTGAATCGGCGTGCGACCGGTAAGGTGCATCTTATTTTGCGGATACGTTGTCATTTCCTAACAGATACGCAGAAAATAGGCCATCAAAAGTGATTGACGTCACTACTCAGTTGTTTCATTTCCTATTTTTTGTCTCCTTAATATTTTCAACGTTGCAGTGCATTTGCAAATATTTTGCTGTGTTCCGACAACGTTTTTTCTTCTTTTTTTGGCGTTGCCAGCGCGTAAACTGCTGGGCTTCGGTTTCTGCACTGCTTTTAGTTTCAATTTTTTTTTCGTAATGCACTCTTGTTAAAACTTCCTCGATGCAGTGCTTTATGTTATTTTGATCAGAAATAGCACATCCCGAAAAGCTTTAACGCGCATGCTACTGCAACACAGTATGTATAAAGGTCTAGGGCTCGCATGTAATCGATTCCCTCAATGCGTGAGAGGATAAGCCAATTTTTTTATTTTTTTTCTTGCTGTGACCATTTCTCACTCACTAAACAGTATTGTAAGGGTACGCTCGGCGCAATGCAGCATTAGCAACATTCTGTTATGAAAAAAAAAATACGCTTAATAACATTGCCTTATACCAAGTTTATCAACAGAGTTCCACGCTTCAGTTTTGCGCAGTGGCAAATGATCATGCGACAATTGCCTTCAAGGTATACAGTAAACAGTTATTATTTTAATAAGTCTTCGATTTCGCTCTCGTGCGTGACACGCTTATAACTCGAAATGCATGCACAATGTAGATGTTCAACAGATCGAGATATAAACAGCCGAGCAAATAGAAAGGTATGTAGTATGTAGTTTTCAATAACGCTGAACATAGACAACCGAAAAGGTGAAGTATCCTGTTGCATGAGAGCTTTTCCAGCAAAGTTTGTGTAGTTCACTGCAGAAAGGAGTGTTCTTCGAGGGGGGCGAATCCATTCCGCGGCCAACTATGCAGCCACGTACAACGACGCTCTTTGACGTTAATGATTCCCACACGGAATGCAAAAATATACGAAATTCCCGGAGTAGCTCACCAGCAACGTTCGGTTACTGGTGGGCTACTCTCTGGCATCTGCAAGACGCGTTTAAAAAAGTGACGAAGTACTTCTAGGGACCGTGGTACTGCTAAATGTCCGGCCGCGCTCTGCATTCAACGCGCCTGCACCCAAAGCGCTTGGAAGGGATATGGCGGCGAGAGGTCACGTGATGCGAGTAAGCCAATCGCGTCGGCGGCGGCGCGCGGAAAACAGATGCGATACTCTGAAATTTTTCTAGTGACAAATAGAGTGCCTCGATGCGCGCGCCCCCGCTTAGAGTGGTGTCAGCTTTTGAAAGGGCAGGTGCCGCCTCCTTGGCCTTGGCGGCAGCGTGGCCGCCATGTTGAATCCCTCGCCCGGTCTCTTGTGCGTGGCGCACGTGCTGTTTTTAGGTCGGCGCTCGTTTCCCTCCAGTTTTATCGCTCGCTACCGTCACCACGGCCGGGTGCTGCGCGCCGCAGTGCACCAATCATTCCAGAAACGCTGGAGCTGTATCATTTTAGAAGATACGAGGTTTCTTTGGCCAGTAAAAATCAAAGGTGACAAGCGGCATCCGAAGAACACATTATGCACTTGCAGAGTAAGTTTCCGGCCGGTATTTCGAATGCACATGCAAGGATAACTTCTGCCGGTGTTAACCTTGCGTAATAAATGGACACACTGATATCAGCTACATGCTTAAAATGCTTTGGTTCACGTGTGCATGAATCCTGCATTTTCTTCGCAAACATTCTTTACTGCATTTGGTTGGTCCTGTATCTGCCTTTGATTTTTGCTTTCGCTATTTTTGTGATTTGAAATGTATCATGGAATATATTATGCGTGTTTGTCTGCAGATCAAATCCTTCTTTTTTCCTAATAATAATTATTTGTGAGAATTTACGTCCCAAGAACCCCGACATGATTATGAGAGGTGCCGTATATAGTGGAAGGCTCCCAAAATTTTGACCATCTGTTGTTCGTTAACGTACACCTAAATCTAAGTACGCGGCCCTCTTTCATTTCACCTCCATCGAAATGGGGCTGCTGCGGCCGGGATTCGATCCCGCAACCTTCGGGTCACCAGTCAAGCACCATAACTAAAACCACGGCGAGTTCTTGTTGTTTATATTCCTTTCCGTGTTTCAAGTACGCCTCCTGTGCTGGTCTGATGCCCATGTATGTATGTGTGCAGTTAAATGTTTTTATCCTTCCCTGTTTCTGTGTTTCAAGGTTACATTTTCTTCCTCTCTTAAATAATTACGCAGTTCCTGTTTTTTTAATCATTTACGATCACTGTGAATCGACTAGTGGCAGTAGTGTTTTATTGTGTAATTTGCGTTTTACTTGTGTAATTGCTTCTGTCAGCGCAGCATTAATGCGCACAAATAAATGGCCTGTATATTAACGCACACACACAAGCACGCGCACACACACACACACACACACATTCAATGAAAAAATCCGTAAACAGGGGGTGGGTGATCGAGCCAACGTTTCGACAAGTGGACTTGTCTTCTTCAAGGCTGGAACTGGAAGACAAGTCCACTTGTCGAAACGTTGGCTCGAGCACCCACCCCATGTTTACGGATTTTTTCATCGCAGCTTCCATCTTCCACTTCCTGCCGTTGTTTGGACACACACAGTCAGTATTTTATTTCTTTGAGCAAGCATAATTTATTTATTTATTTATTAATAATGTAAGCCCTGAAGGCTCATACAGGAATGCGCATACAAAGAGTTCTCGCGAAACTATACAAGTCTATACAAAGAAGACGCATGAAAACAACAAGAAGACGGGGAAGCATTGTGTACAGTAGACACGCAATGTCAGTGAAAAAATACAGGAAACAAAGTCAAGTTGCAGAATGAGTACGTCATGAAAAACCAGTTAATGAAATAAAACTCATAGGGTCCGTTATGCGTTCGCTTAAGACGGCTCGAAAGCGAAAACCATGTGTCTTCTTCTTAGTTTTTTGCGCACCTAGCGCGGTTTTGCATTGCCTCCAAGATCGGAGGCACCTCACCTGGTTTTGCACTGCCTCCTTGATCTGCCCACTTTTGACCAAGCTACGATGTCATGTGATAACGGCATCATATGACGTTACGCCAAAATTTGTGAAGCCGTAATGACGTCATATGGTGACGGCATCACGTGACGATGACTTTTTGCATCCCTCGTCCCCGACGTCGTGGTACGCTGAAGCCGTAGACGCGGGATGCCGACGGTCAAATTTCGCGTTTGATGAGGCATTTAAGGCTTTCGCCCTAAAAAATACGTTCGCCACGGTGGTATAGTGGTGACTGAGCTCGGCTGCTGACCCGAAATTCACAGGTTCGATCCCGGCCGCGGCGGTCGCATTTAGGTGGAGGCGAAATGCTAGAGGCTCGTGTACTGTGCGATGTCAGTGCAGGTTAAAGAACACCAGGTGGTCAAAATTCATGGAGCCCTCCACTACGGCATGCCTCGTAATCATATCATGGTTCTGGCAAGTAAAACCCCAGATGTTATTATTAATAAAAGAGACAAATAAACGACGCCCTGCATCTGCCGCACAAAGTGTAAAACAGTATTGGAAACACTCAATAAAATGTGCATGCAATTGGGCGTGCGAGAAAACCTGCAGATACAGAAAAAGAAACTGCAGATACAAAAAAGTCACAGTTTCGCCGCAACGGCGAAGCAATGAATGCGATAGCAATAAATTGGAATGTAACGCGAAGAACGGAAAGCAGCCCGAAATTGCCAGCGCGTCGATCGAGCCCAAAGGACGCACGTCCTTTGGGCTCGATAGACGCGCTGGCAAAAGAACGCACACAGGACGAACGCGAACTATCATGCGTCACAGCTCGACACTTGAAACGCACTGCTCAAACATAAAGCAGGGCGCACGAAACAAACGAACAGGTACACACAGGACGAGCGCGAACTGTCAGAGTTGTTACTTATTTCTGTTTGAACAGCGCGCTCCTTTCGCAAACGCGGCCGCTGCGAAGTGACCTTCGTACGCTCTGTGGCTTCAGCGCGGACATCGCGGGGAAAGCACAACACATACAACCGCCCGCTCCATGCTTCCTTAACAAACATTTAGGCAACAACAGCAATAAAAGCTGCCCAGGCTTCAAAAAGGAAAAAGAGAAAGCTGACTAGCGTGCACTTATTTCCGGACGTATCCGCTCACCGCAAGCGCTTTGTGCAGCGCGTTTCGCATGCTGCCGAGCTGCGGCGGGATTCGCAATGGCGGCCGTCGTAGCAGACGACGCGCCTGTCCTCACGCTCAGCGGAGCGCGCGGGCATCAAGGCACCCTAGTGACAAACACCACCGCGCGCCTTCTGACGGCTGCTTGCGAAGCTCGAGAGTGTGCACTGGGCACGCTCGTCTTTTTTACGTGCCAGCGTGCTCGTTCGCTCGCTTCCAGTGTGCGCGCACCTCAAAGCTAGAGAAACCGCAATGTGCCTCCTCTACAGTCGCCGCAGAAACGCCGAGCGATTATATCGTGACAAAGATACCTAATTTGCATAGGCGTGCGCAGGGTTCCCCTTCAGGGGGAGGGGGGGGCGAAGGTTCGTCGCTGCGCCCACCCTCTAAATTATGTCAATGTATGGCGCTGACATTGCGCCCCCCCCCCCCCCCGAGTCGCAGTGTTCCCCCTCCGTATTATGTCAATATATGGGGCTGACTTAGCGCCCCTCCCTTCTTAGGTGAATAGGGGGGCGGCCGCCATCCCCCCTGCCCCCCCCCCCCTGTGCGCACGCCTATGGTAATTTGCGCAGGTAGTGCTCGATGCGCGCCAGTATTCTACGCAGGGCTTAAACCTCGCCAGGTTTGGCAATTTTCAGCTAACGAGCGCATTGCTTACATTGGGCGTATACGATCAAGTGTGCCGAAATTTTCAACGCTACGCGCCGCGGAAATGGGTCAAATTTCAAGCTGAATGCTGCTTGCTCTTCTCGCGGGCACGCGCCCAGAGAAAGAGGGGATGACGTAAACGAGGGAATGGCCCTACGTAGACGGTAGTGCTGTGACCTCGCTCCTCTACGTAGACCACTGTGCTCTGACGTCGCCAACAGTAGCACGTGACAACGATAATTATTTCACACGACGTGTAGTTTGTGTAATTTGTTGCTTGAATAGACGAATAAAACTTGAGAACCATAATAAAACACAGAAAAGAAATGTGTGCGCTTTCTTTTTTTTTTAATTTTTATTGCGAGTCACAGTGAGTGCGAGGTTAATCTACTTCCGTTTCGCATGCGTTCGTGTTCTCGCGCTTTCCGAATCGTGCAGACGCCACCCATTACAACGAAACTAATTTTGTTCTGCGTTCCAGGGCTCATTAGGCTCATTTATCATCCCGCGTCTAACTAGATATACATGCTGCACACCGTTAGTCTCGTGTACGTACACATGTCGCAGCTTTCGTGCTAAGTAACAGGTCGAAAGTCAAGAGACCGGCGAGGGGGCATTCGGCATAACTTGCAGAGATCAAGCGCAGACAACGCCGCCACAACACCGCTCGCTGTTCGGGGGCTCGGGCTGGTTCAGGCACGTCATGCGCTCGTGACATTGTGTGCGCATGACGTGTACATGACGGGTTCATACGTAAGCGTCATGTTATCCTCCCGCTCGCATGCCGAAGAGGGCCGGGAAGGGATCTGGCTTGCGAAGGCTACACGGTGGCGAGCGGCAAGGGTTTCAAGCTAGCCTCCTCGCATCATGGTTTCGCGCCGCCTGAATACATTGATTTTCTCAGCTTCTAACCGACCGATTAGAAAACTTCATGCGACATAATGCCCTTTATTGGGCGCATAACAACTTCCAGTGTCTAACTAAAATTCGTTATATAACCTGGTGAGGGGCCCTTTCAAATCTCCCTTCATTGGAAGGGGGCCCTCATAAGGCGGCGACACCCACCCACACACACACACACACACACACACACACACACACACACACACACACACACACACACACACACACACACACACACACACACACACACACACACACACACACACACACACACACACACTCGGGATGTGATTAAAAAAAAGACGTATTATGCATTAAGAGTTAAGAGAGGTGTTTGAGATGATCACATTGCAGTGAAGCCAACTGTCTCTATAACTGAACAAATGCTTATGAATCCTAAACAAGTACCTATATTATTTCGAATGTGTGTCTCAAATTTATTCAAAGTGGTAATGCAATCAAGCTTTAAATGAAATTAATTTGGGAACAATCTTTCAGAAATAACTCGAGATGTAAAGGCTTAAAATATGTGAGCTCAATGTAAATAACATTAGTTGACTCACTGGATTGAGAACCTCAGGCACGACAATGCTATGTTTGTTTTCACTACTACTTGCCTAAAAAGGTTGGCAAAATACAGGCGTCTTGGGCATCACAGCAGACTTGTAAT
This sequence comes from Rhipicephalus sanguineus, assembly GCF_013339695.2. Taxonomy (NCBI): domain Eukaryota; kingdom Metazoa; phylum Arthropoda; class Arachnida; order Ixodida; family Ixodidae; genus Rhipicephalus; species Rhipicephalus sanguineus. The sequence goes on along the minus strand of NC_051180.1, from coordinate 175,056,888 downwards.
GCACAACTTTAAGAATGAAAATTGAGTGGTGAACTAAGGAGACCGAGGGGAACCATTGCTGACTCACGAGCAGATAGCTTCAAGCTCAGGTGCCTTGTGAAACAATATGGTGTGCCAAGAAGCTTTGTCGAACAGGGTGGTAACCCGTGGTTTTGGGTGCGTTGCCCGTGGTGTTCAGTGCCTCGGTGAATTGCATACAGCAGTTCGACGATACCTGTGTTCTGTTTTGTTAACGCCCCATCAACCAAATAATTGCGAATAAATCAATATTCGGAAAATTGCAGAGTACACTTTCCCCGCACGAAGCTTACTTCCAAAAAACAAATACCAGCACTTGTCAAATGGGTGCCGCAGTGACACAGTTGGACTGCCGAAGGTGGGCCGAGCCCCTCCTTAAAAAATGGAGGGGGGGGGGGCGACCCGAGCCCTCCTTTCTGACTTTAAGCCCTGACTCAACGACTTGTTCTGGTCTAAATCTTCTGGGCTCATGGAACCCAAGCTCAAGTTTACGGGGCGACGATGCGCTGCGCTGCGGTTCTGGAGAGAAGCTCTGGCAAAACTGGGGGCACACGCGGCCTACTCGGCCTTCTTGTCGGCAGCGGGGACAGGCGCGCGCACGCGTTGCTCATCGGTGCGGGGGACTGGGACGCCGTGCCGACAGCTTGACACGCTGAACCGAGAGGCTTGCTGTGCAAAGCTGCATTTCCGCATTGGCAGAAAGGACCCCAGGAAGCAGAGCGAGGTCTATGTAAATAAACATTCGTTCCTTTCTATGACCGCGTCTCCTCACTGGAAAACATCGGCTGTGTGGACCACGGCGGGAGTAAGCTACACTAACGAGACCCATCGAACACCACTCATTACAACTGGGTGGCAGCGGTGAGATGAGCGTTGCGTCATGGTGCTGTGTTGTGGTGAGTGTTTGGTCTTTTCTTTGACTTTGTGAGTTTCATTTTGCGGTGCCTAAGTTATTTATTATTTATTACTGCCAACTTGTTTTACAAGCCATAGGTAGGAGTGGATTGTAGAAAAAAGAATGTTGCGCGACCTGTGAGAACAATTGGAAACAAATCAGTCAAATAAATCTAAAACAGTGCTGAACAATCTTTACAGCATGTGAAGAAGAGGAAACAATAGAATACAGTAAAACACAAACGATAATACAGGTGAAAATACTGCCAAGAAAATGCAGAGATCAGAGACTGAAATTTTGACAGATTAGAACAAATAAAAATAACTACAAGGGGAAAAAAGACACGAACGTGCAAAAGAGCGCGTGTTCACACAGTAGTCTGCTGGACAATGAAAAGAGGGGTGTAATGGCTTTTCTTTCAATATCGCACGCCATCTGCAAAGTGACAGACGCCATGGGAAACACCTCCGGTCATAGATGAGCGACAGCGTGCATGAACGACTACATGGTTGGGCTCTGCAGTACATTTTCGGGCAATGTGGTGCATTCATATACTGTACGGGGGAAGAACGATTGCTTGAACGTGTTGGTTCTGCACGAATATTCGATTAACTTGAACGAATGAGAAAGTTGAGTGAATTAGTTGAGTAGAAGCTGAATTGTTGATTGTCAGTGAGGCAGATCACGTAGTTAAGAGTAGTGAGTGAGAAAGACGGATCACGTAAATGTGTGTGGAAAGCAGGACAAAACCAGTAAACTGGCCATGATGGAGGGGAAGACAGTGCTGCAAGATGAATTGTTGGTTGTGTTTAAGCGTCTAATCAGTGAACAAGTAGAAGAAAAAATGACAAGGACGAATATTTGAAAGCTCATTATTAAAGAATCTAGTGAGGAGAATAAGAGCGCGTAGGTTTGAGGAGCGAGAAAGAAAAATAGAGGCGAAAGAAAGAAAGAGAAGAACGTGAGTGAGAAAGAGAAATATAACACAGATATAGGATACAAGCATAGGACAAAAGGATTTAGATGGTGAAGCGCAAAGTTTAGGCAGTGCGGCGGAGTGGACAGACGTCTGTAAATGTAGCGGGCGAGTATGGTGCAAAAGTCACAGAGAAAGCCGCTTTTCGTGAGTCACCACCAGCGAAAGGTACGCCTCACTTGAAGAGTGGCCTGCAGAGAGATCCTTCGGCGGATATAAACGTGCTACAGGTCGCTGTTAGTAAAACCGAGCTTGAGAAAGGTGCGCGTTTCTCTAATTCTGGAAAGGTAGTGTATATAGGGAACGAGACCGAAGGGTGTTCCGTGCGACACCAAGGCTAGTTCCAGCCACCCTAATAGGGTCATGAGAAGCAGGATACTTCCTTCGCGGCCAAACACGAGAATGACCTTCCGGAAGTCGAGAGAGAAGAGGACAAAGCCGGTCCTAAACTTCGCGAGGACACGATGTTCCTCAAACATGGCATTACTATATGAGAAGGCCTATGTAAAAAGTTCGTATGAAGAGCGGAGGCAATGCCCCACAGTGCGAGAGGGTAGAGAGCGAGGCTGTCGCAGGCGTACAATCAGGGGAAACTTTGAGAGATGATCTTTGCGGGGAAAAGCGTTGTCCTTGCAGCCCTAGCGGGGTTAGTGTGGAGCTGGAGGCATGTCTCGTTCCTTAGCGCGTAAGTGATCTTCCAGAAATCGAGAGAGAATGCAAAGGTGGCCCAATGATCAGCAAGGACGCTTAGCTACAGGCGTTCAGCTCTATCTTCGAAGAGTGCTCAGCTTTAAATTCTTTCGGGGTTAGCAAATATGAATCGGCCCGACAGTGCAAAGGAGCGGAGAAATCGAAGGGCCTAAGCCGTAGAGAAGGTGGTGCACAAGCACGCTTCAACTGTAAGACCGCCCATGTATCAACTCGAAGGGAAGTTTTAAGTAATGAAGGAAGTGTTGTTCGAAAAAGTCGCGGCAAAAGAGAGAAGTGGACACGCTCGGTTCCACGAAACTTGAGGCAGGCGGCACACAGTAGCACGAAAGACAGAAGGGTAGGCCATCGGGCAGTTCGAGAAAACGATTTATGGCGCTCGTGAGGCAGAAGCGGCGAAAGCGGCGAAGTAGGGGAGAGCAATGCGCACATCCGCGATGTAAGGCGTGGTTGAGGGGAAGAACTTTGCGGAGACAACCGTGTCGAAGTGTGCCCAGACGAAAGGCCGCACGACCTAAGCACCATGCGAGAGCCAGCAGAAAGAGGGAATTGCCACTCTCTGCCCCGCGTTTCTGGCGTCCCCTTCGCCTTTCCGAAGAAAGCCGTCTGAAATCCCGAATGATGCGTGACGGCGACTCTCAGCTAATAGTGCACTCTAACTGTAGTCTCTGACGATCTCGAAAGCCCCGAAGACTGCGACCACCACATGTACCATTGAAAAGTTGAAGACAGCGTATGCATTTCGGAGAATGTGACAAAGAGTTTGTTGAAAGGCTTTTTTTGCAATTCATTATTTGTTTTGAATTCCAGACTTCAGTGATATTTCTTTGTTTGTGAGGAGCAGTACAGGCTTTATAAATGGCAGCCGCATATTTTGCTGAGGTCTGATGACGTTATTGATGGCGCGCTAAGTCTAAAGAATAACTGCTGGGGAAGCGCTTGTCGAGCGAAGCCGAAGTTTACTTGCTTTTTGCCTTTTATATGTAGAGCGAAGTAATATACCGCCAGTCATTTTAAGGGAGTGAGTAGGCAATGTAAAGGAAGGTTTTAGCGTGAAACCAAAGCGGTTTTCGAAATACCTCAGACCGCTATTAGGAGTGACAACCATTTGGGGCAGGGTTTTCAGCACGAAAGCAACGCGGATGTTGTCAGGTGCTCGTGATCTGTACGGCATTGAGTGTATTTTTTTGCTTGTTGTTCTTCGTAAATATTTAGGTTTGGAAACGTGTTTAGAGGTGCTTTGCTTCTAGGGATGTCGCTTACGGTTCATGGAGTGTATTATTATATCATCGCCCTATGAATGCGAGTAGCATAGAGCGAGAGCGCCCTGCAAAGTCCAGTGCGTTCTTCATCAGAAGGGCTGACATGGGGATTTGGTTTGATTTTGATTTGAGATTTGATTTATTTTCTGTACGTACAACAGAAAAAACGAAGCAAAAGCAAAAGGCTACATAGCCTGACGGAGGCTTTTGCTCCGAAATACAGTCTGGCAAAGAAATAATAACATAAAATAAAAACTAAATTAACATGTCATACACAACTTAGACACAATTAGAGAACAACATTTTATACAAATACAGTTAGCAAATTCTGATCAAACATATAAACATCACAAACATAAAAAAGGAACAGGACAGTAAATAGTCCTGAAGTACCTAAAAAACATCGTTATCGCAATATATGCAATAGGTGAGGTAATGAAAGCGTCTGCAGACACACATTCCTAAGCATCTTGAACAAACAAACAAAAAAACAAACGGAGACAGAGTGTAACTGTACTCTAAGCAGTTGGGACACATAAAGTAATGAATAATCCAAATGTCTGTATTATGCGTATTCAATGCCATTATAGAGAAGAATTTCCTTAAACTTATTTTTGGAAGTTTTCTTATTTAGGTCAACTACGTCATTCAGTGTGTTGAGGAGACTCGGTGTTTGATAATCAATATGTTGTTGACCATAGGTTGTTCTAATTTGCGGAGTTCTTATACTATGTGTACGGAGACAGTACTCAGCACATCGAGAAGAATCGTACATGGGGTATAGCGTATTATTTGGATATACAATAATAACTCATAAATATATATTTGGTTTGCTTGTAATATGAGATATTTAGAGAATAACGGACGTGCGCAAAGTCCTTGCGGTTGACCGTAATATCCCTCGAATATTCGTAGTACCTTCTTTTGAAGTGTAAGTAATGTCTTATAGTTTTGTGCTGTCGTTGTTCCCCAACACAAGACACAATAACTTAGCCTGGAATATAACAGTGTATAATATAATGCTTTCTTTAGCCAAAGTGGTAATGATGGACATAGTTTGTACATACATCCAACACTTCTACTTAGATCTGCTGCCAATTTATTTATATGTTCATTCCAGGAAAGGTCTTCCTGGAACCACACACCTAAGAATTTCTGTACCTTGACTTGTTCTAAAGTCTGACCCTCAAAGGAGACTCTTGGCCTTATATTCCGTGGCTTATAGATGGGCGCAAACAACATATATTTAGTTTTACTCGTGTTTAGCCGCAACTTGTTTACTTTAAGCCAGCAAGACAACTTATTAGATATGCGTTTACAGTCCTTTCAAGTTGAGAGATCGAGGAACCAGCAAAAAAAATATTAGTGTCGTCAGCATACATGATTAATTTAGGAGAATCCGGAATGCCACACAAGTCATTCACATAAACTATAAACAATGAAGGACCAAGTATCGATCCTTGTGGGACACCTTTGTTGACCCTCGCACGGGGAGATGTCTCTTGATTAATAGCGACATACTGATAGCGGTCTGTTAAATAATTTTGAATGAACCTATTGGCAACTCCACGGACACCGTAGTTATTAAGTTTTTCTAAAAGAACACTATGGTGCACGGCGTCGAACGCTTTGCGGAAATCAACAAAAAGTCCAAGCGTATATAGCTTTTTCTCAAAATTGGTTAGGATCTCGTTTTTTATATTAAGTAATGCAAGCTCGGTGGATTTACATTTTTGAAAGCCAAATTGGGCATCACTTATTACATTGTACGTCGCAAAAAAATTTTTGCAATCTAATATTAATAGCATTTTCAAAAACTTTTGATAGAATCGGCAGCATTAATCAAGCGACATTGTTTGTGGGCGATGCTTATTCGCTTTACTTTGTTGACTTTCATTGATCAATTAAGATGAGGATTACGCTTTAACGAACGTTAATGTTAGATAGTCTTTTGAGACAGTTATAAGACGCACCTAAACCTGTTGTTGGAAGAGTTTGCGTGAGGGTAAAAAATAGGTACACACGGGTCCACTGAACACTTGCGGCCATTTCATGTTTGGATGTCGCTCTCTTGCAAAAGCATAGTGGCTTAGAGTTCCGTAATATTACTGGTGGTTGACAATTCTGAGTTAGTTTGACAGACTAGCGCAGTGTATGAACGCAAGTTACATTGAAGACATCATCGATCTTTGTAACCGTGTCAACGCCGCCATGCCTGAGTCGGACAAGATTCAGCACATCCTCAAAGGGATCGACGATGGCGCATTTCAGATGCTCCTGGCCAGGAACCCTCGCACAGTTTTGGAAGTCGTCACTTTATGCCAAAGTTATGACGAGTTGAGGAAGCAGCGCGCCCTGACTCGGCCATTTTCATCGCACGCCGACTCGCTCTCGAGTCTTGGTACTGTTCCCGAGCACTCGCCGACGCTTCAGGAGATCAAGGACTTCGTGCGCGAAGAAGTTGCTCGTCAACTTTCCTTGGTCCCCTTCACACAAGAGCCGCCCTCTCGTCTGCCGCCAACGCTCCGCACTGTTATTGCCGAAGAGGTCGCTCAAGCCGTTCCCGTCGCTCACCATCAGCAGTCCGTGGCCGCGCCTCTTACATATGCGCCGGTTATGCAGCCCGTAGCCTCACCTATTACGTATGCCCAGGTGGTGCGTAGGCCTCCCCAGCAGCCTTACTCACCTATGCAGCAATATGCCCACCGATCTGCCCCTCTTCCTACATCTTGGGCCGAGCCGCGAGTCAGCACTTCTTGGAGGACTCCTGACAATCGCCCCATTTGCTACGCCTGCGGTACTCCAGGGCACGTTGCTCGATATTGTCGCCGTCGCTTTCAAACATCCAGCGACGCTACCCGGCCTTTCCAATACGGCGCTCATCCCATGCGCCCATCTCCTACCGGACCCTCACCATCGGATGCTTACACTGACCACCCTGACTTTCCGTCGCGCCGCTCACCATCCCCTCGACGGCGATCGCTCTCCCCAATGCGTCGCCGACCCGGACCCTCGAACCAGGAAAACTAAACGCCGCAGTTCAAGAGGCAAGAACTGCGCCATCTTCGAACTGCCCAAGTCCTCGCACTTCCCCTGCTAACGTAGTCGCCGTATCTGTCGATGGTTTTCCTTCATTTGCCCTTGTAGACACCGGCGCAGCCGTTTCTGTTATAGCCGCCAAGCTCTGCCGTTCACTACGCAAAGTGACCACGCCGCTCTCTCGACTGTCGCTACGCACGGCCAGCGCACAGCACATCACACCTCTCGCATCCTGTACTGCCCGCGTATTCATACAGGGCACTATGTACGTCGTGGAGTTTATTGTTCTTTCTGCCTGCTCGCACGACGTCATCCTCGGGTGGGATTTTTTATCACGTCACAATGCCGTCATCGACTGCGCACGCGCTGAAGTTGAATTTTCGCCGCTGTGTGCAGAGCCATTCCACGACGCTCTTGTTCAGCTGCCTAAACTCGTCGTGCGCGAGGACACCGACATTCCGCCTGCCTCTCTTGCCGTTGTCCCTGTCTTTTGCGGTGGCCTCAACGATGCTACGGTCTTGTTCACACCTTCCGACACCTTCATGAGTCGCAGAGCCGCCCCACTGCCTTTTGCTGCTCTTGACATCGCTGCCGGCCACAGCAATATTTTTGTCTACAATTCCCTCTCCGCACCGGTTACGTTGCTTGTCGGCGAATGTCTCGGTCGCGTGGAAGAGCTTGACCCTTCGTTCTTTCTGAACGTGCCAGACGAATCGTGTCATACTGACTCGAGCGACCTTCTTGCCCTTTCAACACAGGAGGGCTCGTCGAGTGAAATATTCACGAGTTCAATCGCTGATACCCTGACTGCCGAAGAACGCGCCGCGCTTCTTCGACTTCTCCAACACTTCACGACTTCGTTCGATGTTTCTCAGCCGCAGTTGGGCCGCACGTCGGAAGTCCACCACTACATTGACACCGGTTCGCACCAGCCGTTGCGTCAAAGACCGTACCGCGTCTCTGCTGCAGAGCGTCGCGTCATCAACGACCAGGTCGAAGATATGCTACACCGTGGCGTTATTCAACCATCCCACAGTCCTTGGGCATCTCCTGTCGTGCTAGTTCGCAAGAAGGACGGGTCTATTCGTTTTTGCGTCGACTACCGTCGCTTAAATAAGGTGACGCGGAAAGACGTCTATCCTTTGCCGCGCATCGACGACGCCCTTGACAGCCTTCAAGGAGCAGAATTCTTCTCGTCCTTAGACTTACGTTCTGGCTACTGGCAGGTTCCGATGGCTGAAGCTGATCGCGAGAAAACTGCATTTATTACACCTGACGGGCTGTACGAATTTAACGTGATGCCCTTTGGCCTTTGCAACGCACCTGCCACGTTTGAACGACTCATGGACAACACATTGCGTGGCCTCAAGTGGTCTATGTGTTTATGCTACCTCGACGATATTGTCGTTTTCTTTCCCGATTTTCCTACCCATCTACATCGGCTCAGACAGGTTTTGACGTGTTTAACCAACGCTGGAGTGGAACTCAACCTTAAGAAGTGCCGCTTCGCCGCGCGGGAGCTGACCATCTTAGGCCACATAGTATCTAAGCACGGTGTTCTACCCGACCCTGCGAAACTTCGTGCCGTCGCCGAGTTCCCGAAGCCTGTTACCATCAAAGAGCTTCGAAGTTTTGTCGGACTATGCTCCTACTTCCGGCGCTTCGTCCGAAATTTCGCGTCCATCATGTCGCCGTTGACCCAGCTCCTACGCGGCGACACAGACCTCTCCTCCTGGTCTCCTGAGTGCGACGTCGCGTTTGCTACGCTCCGTCGTCTGCTCACTTCTCCTCCCATCCTTCGCCATTTCGACCCAACAGCTGCAACTGAAGTGCATACAGACGCTAGTGGGGTCGGTCTTGGCGCTGTCCTCGCCCAACGTAAGCCCGGCTACTCCGAATACGTCGTCGCCTATGCGAGTCGCACGCTGACAAAAGCAGAGACCAATTACAGCGTCACTGAAAAGGAGTGCTTAGCTCTAGTATGGGCGCTTACCAAGTTCCGCCCGTATTTGTACGGTCGCCCGTTCGACCTGGTAACGGATCACCATGCCCTTTGTTGGCTCGCCACGTTGAAAGATCCGTCTGGCCGACTAGCCCGTTGGGCACTCCGAATTCAGGAGTACGATATTCGCGTCATCTATCGCAGCGGACGCAAGCACTCTGACGCGGACGCCTTGTCTCGTTCGCCTCTACCTCCAGACTCGGCCTGCGCAACGAACTGCACACACTCAGTCACATCTCTCGACATTGACTCCGTAGCTACTGAAGAACGCCGTGACCCATGGATCGCTTCTCTTTTCGGCTATCTTTCGGGAGCCTCGACCACTCCTGCATCCCGATCTCTCCGCCGCCAAGCTGCCCATTTCGCCATTCGTGATCGGCTGCTACACCGACGGAACTACGCTCCCGCAGGCCGTAAATGGCTCTTGGTAATTCCCCGAAGCTTAAGATCACAAATATGTGCTGCCTTCCACGACGATCCACAATGTGGCCATGCCGGAGTTTTCAAAACCTATGAACGTATTCGCCATCGCTACTACTGGCGCGGCATGTACAACTTTGTACGAAAATTTGTTCAGTGCTGCCCCGACTGTCAGCGTCGCAAATCACCGCCTTCACGCGCGTCTGGAGCCTTGCAGCCACTTCCGTGCCCTGCCAACCCCTTCGACCGCGTCGGCATAGATCTCTACGGCCCACTTCCAATGACACCGGATGGCAATCGGTGGATCATAGTCGCTGTGGACCATTTGACACGCTACGCCGAAACTGCTGCTCTGCCAAGTGCCACTGCGCGGGACGTAGCGTCTTTCGTCCTACGCCGATTCATCCTTCGACATGGCGCACCTCGGGAACTCCTTAGTTACAGAGGTCGAGCCTTCCTCTCGGAAGTCGTCGAAGCTCTGCTTTCCGAATGCCACGTTGTTCATCGACGGACCACGGCATACCACCCGCAGACTAACGGGCTCACCGAACGATTCAACCGCACCCTCGGTGACATGCTCGCGATGTACGTGACATCTGATCATGGTAACTGGGACCGCGTTCTTCCCTTCATAACGTTCGCATACAACACCGCGACACAGGCTACCACGGGATTCTCACCTTTCTTCCTCCTGTATGGCCGCGAACCTTCGCACACCATCGACACTCTCCTACCATATCGTCCGGACGCTTCCGAATGCCCACCTGTGTCCGAAGCTACCCGACAAGCGGAAGAGTGCCGCCAACTCGCGCGCACCTTTACATCCCAAGAACAACAGCGCCAGAAGGAAAACAACGTCGACTCACTTCCAAGTCCCAGCTATTCCACTGGATCTCTTGTATGGCTGGCTGTTCCGTACCAAGCTCCTGGGCTTTCCTCAAAGCTCGTCCCAAAGTACGAAGGGCCTTACCGTGTTTTGGAGCAAACATCCCCGGTGAACTTTATCATTGAGCCAGTTTCCCCATCTGACGACATGCGCCGGCGTGGACGTGACCTCGTCCACGTGGCACGTCTCAAGCCATACCACAGCCCTCTGCTTCCAGACTCCTAGGTCGCCAGGATGGCTCTTTTCCGGCGGGGGCGAATTGTGAAGAAGAAGACGCGTCGCCGGTCAGCAGTATCGCCAACGCTCGCCTCGCGCTGCTTGTCGCTGGCATCTTTCTGGACGGTGCTCTGCCCCGACTCGCTGTGTTTGTTCAGAGCGTCACCACAGGAACGCACCGCCAATAAACCCCTTCTCAAATGTTTGTCTATCCACTAACTGCTAGAGGGCCAGCAATATGAAATGTGCTCATTCTAGTGTTCCCTTTAACAGTGGACCGTACTATACATAAACATTTTGTAGGATTTTACACGGCATTAATGCGAAGGTTTTCATGTGTTTGTTGTTTTTCATGAAGTTAGCCGAAGATGTTTTGAAAGCCCACATAGCAGCGCGGATGATGAGAGCAGACTTGTTTTAAAGGTTGTTGTAACCAGGACCAAGGGCCAGAATACGTTTGCTCTTTGTGCTTTCGTTGACGGCCGAACCGATCCAATATTTTTTAGATGCGAAGTATCCTAAGGCGGAGCTCAATCTTGTGGTGGTGGTGTGCGGCGTGACCACCCTTACTGCGCATGCGCATACCCTCTACACACACCTCCTCTCCACTTCCCCTCTCCACTCACCCTCTCCCATACCCCTATCCACTTCCCCTCTCCCCTCCCCCTTTCCACTCTTCCTCTTAAACGCGGGCTAGACATGCCGAAATTCTCTCCTGTGCAACGCCGCGATGAGCTCGAGCGCATGCGCGTCCCCTCCTCTTCTATCTCCACTCCTACGCTGCCCCCCTCTCGCCCACCCGTCGACCGCGTTCCCCGCTCGCCCTGTGAGAGAGAGAGAAGTAACTTTATTGGGTCCAGCGGTTTGGGGAACAGGTCCCCGCCTGAACGGCGGCCAGTAGCCCTTGGGTCCTGGCGGCGTTTTCGGCCAGCTGGACGGCCCAGAGTTGCTCTTCCGGATCCGAGCTTAGCAGTAAGGCCTCCCACTGCTCATCATTATTTATATTGCGGCCCTGTAAGGACGCCTGAGGGCAAGCCCCCAGCATGTGTCGCAGATTCGCCCGTTCCCTGCATAGCTGGCATTTGCCATCGTATTGGTCGGGATAATAACGGCTGTAGGCCACCGAATTCGGGTAAGTGTTGGTTTGGAGAAGGCGCCAGACCACCGTCTGTGTCTTATTGAGTCTCGGGTGGGCAGGGGGATACCAAGCCCTCGCCAGTCTATAATACTTAGTGATTTCATTGTAACTGACCATGCGCTCCTGTCTGATCTCTGGCTGAGGCTGCTCACTGGCTCGGTGTGCGAGTTCTCGAGCCATTGTGTGAGCCGCCTTGTTTCCAGGGAGAGAGGCATGCGCTGGTGTCCATAGTATTTCTATGGGCCTATTGATTTTGTGAGTGGTTAAAATTCTAAACGCCTCCGACGTGATTCGCCCTCTTAGAAAATTTCGCACCGCTGTCTTTGAGTCGCTAATTATGTGTCTGGCCGACGTTGAAGTTATTGCCAATGCGATCGCTGATTCCTCTGCAGTTTTTACCCCTCCATTTACGACAGCCACAGTCATTCTTCGTTCATGTGGATATGTCGCGGCGTCAACGTAGACCACGTCCTTGATGTTTGCGTATCTAGTTCTGAGGGTCCTCACCCTCTCCGCACGCCTTTCTGCATCATGCTCCGAATTAACGGCCAGGCTCGATGGAAGATATAACGCGCGTAGCGTCCCTCTTCGCGTTCCACGACGCGAGGTCGGTAGCATGCCCAACGAACGCCAACGGAACGACATCGTGCAAGTGCTCCGGCTTCGCATCGCCTCATGGTCCCCTTTAGCGGGAGATGGTGTAATTTTTTAGTGTCTTCTCACCCATGAATGTTGTTAGCTTTGGAGGCACGAAATTCCGTCACACTTTTAGAGTAGTGCGTTTTTATTTGTTTGTGCGTTTTGAGAAGGCTGGTGGAGCTTAAGAGAATCGAAAACGCTTGATCACGGCATGGCATGTTGTTGTGTGGGTCGCTTTACTGCTGTTGGTCATTGTGAGGTGGCGTGGGAGTTTGTTGCGAGTTCGCAGTTGGTGGTTCCAAGTCAAGCCGTCGTTCAGTAGCCATTTCCTTCGTGCACATTGGTTTGAGCGCTGGCCAGCCGAGTTTTTTCGCGCGGCGGAGAAGCTGTTACGTTGGCCCTGGAATTCATCGGGGCAGACGCTATTGAGCGTGCACCTGTAGGCCGGAATGCTTTCTGCCCAAGATCGGCGCTTCTAGATGCACGGATCCCCACATTTGCCTGAAGGAGCCTTATGCACACGTGGTCATGTGGGTCAGGCCGTGATGGGGTCACGAGAAAACCGACAGGGGCTGTCGCGAACACCCCTTTTCACGCGGTGTTGATAACATAGGATGGCGCCGTCGAGATGTTCTCATCTAACCACAGCATTTCTTCATTGAACGCCGCCATTAGCGTTTGCAAGTGTTCAAGACAGCGGCCGCCAGCTTCTCCAAAGTTATCGACCTTTCTCCTTTCCTCCTTCAGACACAACCGCCTCGCCTGGCATTCACCGTATATAAGTCGTCGAGGCTTGGTGCGGTTTCGTCTTCACTGTGTGGTGCACTACTGGTCCCCATTGGACATCTCGACCATGCTCCTCATGAACGGATGTATTGAGTGGCCCATTTCAGTCTTTCTGATGGGCGAGGTGCTGAGAAGGCGTGATCGGATTGGCGGGAGCTGCTGTCACCGCTTTTGGAATGCCTCATTGTTCGCAGACGCGGGGTTATAAAAGCCGAAGACATGTGTACAAAATGGTTGTTCGTTGATTTCTTCTGTCTCTCTTGTAACTATGTCTAAATAAACATTCGTTCCTCGGTCAGGAGTAATTAGTGTCTTCCCGAGCTTGGATTCTTTGGGCTCATGGGGCATTCAGCTGGATTAATTCGCCACGGTTAAGCTTGGCTTATTTAGGCCTAATTACGCTCGGCTTAATTAGGCGATACCATGCTCAACTAGGTTTAATTATTATGATTCAGATGTACTTGGCATAACTCGGCTCATCTAAGCTTAACTTGGCTTAACTTGGAAAGGCAAGGCAGGCCGAGTTTTCTGGTGACGCCACACGGTCTTACCAGAAAATTTAGCTAATTATGCTTGGCTTTATCAGGTTTTACGATGCTAGCTATGCGTAGTTAGGCTAATTAACCGGTGTAAAAAGCGATGTGCGCCCGGTGCTCGAGCCGCCCCCGCCACAGCTGCTACGTAAAACAACGGCACAGATGCGATGGAGCAAACAAAGCGACACCCAGTTGACGTTTTGTCTACGAGCGCCACAACCACGTCAGACAGAGCGACATGAGAGGCCACGTGATATGACGGGACGCGCATGCGCACCATTGCTTGAGTAGTGCTCTAGACAGCAGGCGCCAGGTCGGTAGATGGTGCGTCGATGCATTCTGGCATGCGATCCCGTGATCCGTATACTTTTGCTCACTTCTGTACATGCGTATGTGCAAGTGAGGGCATTAAAATAGAGTTGTTAGTCAGCGCCCGTAGCGTATACTGGGTTCCTTTGTCCTGATATCCTTGTGCTGCCAGTTCCAGATAAGTCCTGAAGTGCGCCGCCACCCACAACATAAATTTGATGCACAGTAAATGATGGCTGAAAGCAACGGCGAGAAGACCTTTTCAATGTTTCTAGTAACGCGCGGATGATGTGCCGGCTCGTCTCATGCCGGCAGCAAGCCTCTTCTCTCCCTCCTCTCCGTCCCTCCCTCCTCTCCCTCGAACGCGGGCGGTGTGTATGTAAGCGGCGGAGCGCGCGTTCGGAATTCAGTCAAGGGCTTCTTTTCTTGGCTTTCGCTTCGAGTAGATGCGATGGAAGCAACAGTACCTTCAATCAGCGTCCCACCACTCGTTGAAGGCAACGCTACCCCACCCTCACCGTCGTCGGCGTCAACAACAGCAAGCAACGCAGAAGACAAGGCTGCGAAGAGACGAGCATACGACGCTGAACGCAATTGTTTGAAGCGAGCTGCAGACCCGGAACTTCGTGCACGCTGGAGCCGTTCACGTCGTACTTGGTGTGCGCATCGTGTAACAATTAAGCATTCCCAAACCATACCCAATTACGCAGCATTCACGCGATACTCCCACTACTCTGCGACGCATTTACTCGACATCCCCCCGTGGGAAGATGCGCGGGACCTTTTTTTTGTGCTTGTTGGTGCAGTAGTGTCATACTGGCGCGTTCATCAAAAGCAGTCCTCAGGCCTTGCGTGTTATCTAACGGCGTTATAAGGCGGAGTCATTGACAGGCCTTTATCCGCACTTTGAAAAAGGACGGAAGACCTTTTCCGGGACAAGGGGGCGTCAGCCACGCAGATAATTCAGGGTCAAAATCGCAATTGTGCTATAAAATCGTGATCACTTTACGCACTAACCGGTAGACGCAGGAACGTACACTTCGACAGCAGCGAATATATCAGACTCTATGGAGTGTCGTTTGGGGACTCATGGCAATTATGTTTGAACCATAGTATGCTAAAAATAAAAAAAAATGCACATCACTCGCAATTTGTTACTTGCTCAAATAATAGTTTTTTTTACTATTCGACGGTTGGGCCACATATTCAGCCAATGGCGAATGCTACAGAAAATTTGAATATGCACTTTTCGAATCGATCTTACTTCAAATGAACAAAATATTCAGTTTGTATTCTGAGTTTATAATATCCCTACACCCGTGCTTTTCAAACTTGTTCACGTACCATAGCCGGCGCTGAACTTCTTAGTATTGTTAAGTTTCGAATTCCGCGTAAAATAACCAGAAAACATAGAGCATTTCACGCATCCTCCTGCCATGCCAACACTCAATCGTTCACAGGATAACTCTTTAGAATGCCCATTTTTATGACCTCGATGTTTTTGAGGCTCAAGGTTATTGTTTTCCTCTGAATATTCCGCTGTTTTAACACATTGTCGCGCATAGTTCCTATTGATTTCTCGTTTGTCTTTCAACCTACCTTGCGCATCGTTTTATGAGATGGCTTTTGTAAATGCCTTATATTTCTCCTGTGTGATTCTGTGCTTGCCTTGTCCTTACTTTGTTTCTAAACTTTGTGCTGTGTTTTGTTTGTATGTTCTCTTTAGAGTATCTTTATTGTAATACTTATTGTTACTAATTCTTTCGTGCGCCCAAGCACCAACCTTACGCTACTAGCTGCGCACGTTCAACAAATCATTGATTGATTGAGTGATTGATTGATTGATTGATTGATTGGCGATTGATTATGCAGATGCGCTGCACTGACATCAAAGCATAGATTTCCTTATTACCAGCGGTGTGCTACACGAAGTATCATGTTTATATTTATTGAAGGCAAGAGTGAAGTTGTCGGTAATATGTAGCGAAACTTCAGGGCTTGAAGTTAAGTTGCCTTCTAATTGATCTTTAGCAGAGGTAAGTGCTTGAGATGATCAGTTTGTTTAGGAGGTGCAATTTGTGTAGCGGCGCACATTGTTTGTGTGCGGGTGCTACGAATGCCACTGATTATTATTATCAGCTGCACAGGTTGAATAATTATTTGCAAAAAATGCCCGTAGTCGTGTTAGGTTGCGCAGAATATTCCACAGTAGTATGATTCCCACAAATTGGATACGTCGAGTGGAGTTATGTGTCTTACTTTCGAAGTCGTCGAAGATGCCGATGATCTTTATGATTCTACTGAAAGCCACATTTGGGTAAAAGGCAGTGCGCAGTTTCTCTTCCCTCTTCTCGGTGAGGTATCTGAACAGACTTCCACCTAAAAGAAAACTCATCTTCTCACCGTCACACATTGGGAGGAAGAAGTACAATCCGAATGCTATGATCATCGCCCACCGTCCTGCAAGATAGTCATAAAAAAGAAGAGGATAATAAGTGTGTGAAATTATATCTAATCTACACGCCACCGTCACGCAGAAATTCAAACTGCACCCTAAAAAACTTGAGTGCTATGACAGTGTCAGCGACTTAATTCTGTCGTTGAGATTGTCATTGTACTTAGGCCGTGACAGTTTGAGTTGGAAAGTTACGACGGAATGAGCACTCAAGCCTGTAAACTGCAACAGTTGCAACACGAACCAAGTATGCAAGCGATAGAAACTTCAGCTCAGTCGAAGTGGCGGTTACGGACTCCTTACCTGCTTTTCTGATTAAAAGCCCTCCAGCGTTTCGCGAATGGTTTCTTAGATGCGAAGCATCTTATGGCGGAATTGAATCCGGTGGTGGTGGTGGTGGTGTGCGGCGTGACCACGCTTACTGCGCATGCGCAAACCCGCTCCCCACACCTATCCCATTTACCCTATTCACTCCCCTCTCTCCTCCTCTCTCGACTTTCCCCCTCCACGCTCCCTCTCCCCCCCCCCTCTGAAATGCGGGTTCCACATGCCGGAGCGCTGGTTCACATCGCCTCATGGTCCCCTTTTGCGGGATATGGTGTGTTTTTCTTGCTTACTTTCGCTTACGATTTTACACACCAGAAACGTGGTCCACAAATAGAGCATGCTATGCAGTGGTTGACAAGATGAATGCTCTTTCTGAATAAATGAAGTTTCTTTCGCGCTGGGTTACATAATTGCCTGCTTACCTTCGTTCGCTGTAACGGTGCGCGTGCACAGCACCTGCAGATCTGCCTTCAATGAACCAATTGTCACTAAGCACCTGTGTCCGTCTTCCTTTGTGTGGCGGTGTTTCGTGGCGCTTTATAACAAAATGCCAATGCCAACTCGCGCAATATTGAACAATTTTAAAATGTCCAAGATGTTTTCAAGTGTTTGTCCGAGAAGTTAGAAATCTCTTCAAGACGCGAGTAAGAAGCTGTCGTTGAATGTCGTCAAATTCCGGCTTTGGTAAGATTTTCTTCATTCTTCAAGTAATCTAGGGGATTCATATTTAAAAAAAGTTAGTCCCCAAATAAGTATGTTGTGTACGACTCCAAAAAACCACGGGTCCCTTATGCATTAACCTAAGACTACTCGAAGGTGAAACCCATCTTATTTTAGGGCCGAAGCTACGGGTCCCTTATGCGTTAACCTAAGACTACTCGAAGGTGAAACCCATCTTATTTTAGGGGCGAAGCTCCTTATAGCGGCACCCGTTCGTCCCGTAGTAGTGTGTAACCAGTCTTAAAAACGGAGGGGGCGTGCACACATGAAGGCTCCCTAAAGACAATCCGCTGCGACAGTACGTGATATGTATCGCCCTCTCCTCTCCTACGCTTCCTCCTCTATGTCGTCTCCTAAGGTCACATGATGATTTTGGCATCACTCGTCCCCGACCCCACTGGACGCCGTCGATTTTCGCGGTTGAAGAGGTATCTAAGGCTTTGAAATTTGAACTAGTTACCAGGTTTATTGGATGATATTCGGTTCTCAGAGTCTGGAAAACAGTAAAAACCTGAGGCCACATTAACAAAAATGATCGTCCTTAACTGTTGTCAGCCACTGGATGACCATCATCGCTATCACAAGCGAGCACCATCAGCGGCTAATATTTCCTCTGATGCATATTCTAGCGTAACAGCATTTCGTGAATATTGGCCCTGGTTTACAAGCAGCGCTGATACGTTCAGGGTAATCAGTAAACGGAGGCAGCCACTTCCTAAACCCTTTACGGACGTCCACCTTGTGGATGTCCTCAGAGCGTAAAATAGTTGGCGTTTAGCTAGCTCCTTGGGGCCATTGCCACACCTTTGTGAACTAGGTATAGGATTACCTTTCATAGCTCAGATGGTAGCGTGAGCAGGTGTATCAAGCTTCCAGCAACCACACATCACTATAATATGATGTCGTGAATACCTCATTGCCGCTGTCTATTTGAGAGAAGTATTGGTGCTACCCGCGTCCTAAACTCAATTTTGCTGGCTGCAGTTTGCCGAAGTGTTTACGTCTAGTGCAATAGCTTGAGCTCATGACGCAACACTAAGTACGAATGCGTGCAAAGGCTACCGCATTCTATAGCAGTCCCGCCATTAGTGGACATGCTCAGATAAATTTTTGCAAGGTAGTTTTTATGGTATGGAGCGACAGTGCTTCCTACAATATGGCAATCACATCCCACTAGTAAACATCTGCCTGTCCTAGTTGGCCCGCATGAACTCAAAGCAATACGACAAAGTAATATCTTGCTGAGCAATTAGTACTTGGTCAAGGATTTAGCAAGATGCAAATGATAAGCCCTAACTAAATAAAATACGATGAAATGAAGAATGACTGGTACATAAGCAAAAGTTTTAACAAATGTAGATGGAGTCATTCCACTCTGTGAAAGTGGATGACCAGCGGAGCTCACGGGCGCATCCCCGCCTCTGCTCCTGTCGGAGTCCCTCATAAGTGGGCTGCTGCTCAGGCGTTCTCACAATTAGGGGTCAACCCATGCCGCACACGCACCACCGCACCAGTGGTGCGCTTATTGTCGACTAGCACGGCCAAAGAAGCACAAAATTCTTTCCGCCCCCTGTATGTCTTTTTGCGCAGCCTCCGGGATCGGCCCACTTTTGACCAATAGACGATACCTCTTGATGATGCCTGTTGATATTGGCGATTGCTGGACATTTTGGCGATCTGTGAGGTAGTGTTGACGTCAACGCGCGACGTCATCGCTCTCTTATACGAGATGACGTAGTTTTTTCGTTCACGCACGGCCGCGCACAGGTACCAAGAATCAAAGAGTGCCATTTACACTGCTGTAATCTGCACAATATTAACCGGCAAGGCCACATGAAACGAAAGAGTTCCTTTGTAACATGAGGAGCTTGAAGATGAATACCGACTATAATAAGCAAATATTATAGCAAAAAAGCTATAATAAGCAAAGATCATGTCAGATAACGTAACTGGCGGTTACATCACCTATATTAAAATCATGTTATGACCTATGCACAATAACTCAATGAAAAGCACGAAAGAACAATCAAGTAAAATGTGCACTACTCATGTTAACAAGGATGGGAAGGAAGCAGATAGAGCCGTAAACACAGGGAGGTTAGTCAGTTCTCAGGCCGGCTGGCTACCATGTGAACGTGGATTTTTGAGGTGGTTGGTTATAGACATGAAAAGGTGTCAGCGCTAACAGACACAGACGAGGAAGACGCAGCGGTAGAAGCGCTAGTTGAAGCCGGACAATGGGACAAGAGACACTTGAAAGTTTGCTCTTGTCCAGTTGTGTCTTCCTTGTCCGTGTCTGCCAGCGCTATGACACCTTTAGTAGGCTATCTTGTGGAGGAAAGGGGTAAGGGGATATACAAGATGATACAAGAAAGAAGTGCAAGGAAAGAGGAAAAAGAGAATAGGAGACTACAACACTACTTGAAGTCTGTCTTTAAGGCCAGTTGTCCGCAAGAAGCGCAACTGCGCTCTCAAAGCCTTCCGTGCTTAGGATGGCCTCGGCCTGTGTCCCAACACGCTTTCCTCTGAAAATGGGCTATTGTCAAGTCCTTCTAACTCTAATGAATGTTCTTTTCTGGGCTCAATAATAAGAATAAATACACCGGTAAAGGCAAAAGGTCAGCGTAATAAAGCAGCAGCGCTAAAGTGCATAATCACCAGACACAGTTCTCAAATGTGAATACAACAGTCTCTGCCCTCAGAGCATGACAGTTGGAATTGAAAGGCTCACTAAGCTCTTGTGGTTGTGGTGTCTTAAGATAGTAAAAAACACCATTTGAGTAACTAAGAACCAAATGCTTCCGAAGATAATTGGTTCTTCTGTAAAAGTATTCTACTAGAGGTAATTGCATAAACATATATTTTCTATCAGAATTCACCATCTAAAAATCATTCAATATCATCACATTGTGGTAGATTTGAAAAGAGTATAGCCAAATCATAATTAAACAGACAGCTTTCTTCTGGCAAAATTGTGTCGCTGAAAGACAAGTTATACTATGGAACACGCATAGCGGCGAGCAGTAATCGGTAGGTGAAAACCCAGGATCAGGTTTAAGTTTTGCCTTCAAGAGTGCAAGGAAATATCACCCTCGGGCCCCGTTCACATCGCTTTCTCGTTCTGTTGCCATACTTTGCTTCTAGGTAAATACCTTTTGCATAAACTGGAGTCTACTATTTACACTAAGAATCAAAATTATTTTAGCTTCGGTCAACTGGCGCCCTTCAAGTGGCCTCAAGACAAACATCGGCGCTGTTACGCGGGCATCCAAACGAGACCATCCGGGTAAACGGGCGAACGTTTAAAAAATTGGGTCTTTTGTCGCTAACTTTTAAAAAGGCATCTGCTAAATTTATGGGGAACTGCAGGAAGATGGTTCGAGGCTTCGAAAAAAATAAGACCAACATAGGCATACAGGATGGATTGACCAGGTGCGACGAAAGCATTAACAATGCCAGGTGCAACGAAAACATAAAGACATACGCTGATGATATGGCTAACCGCTGTTGGCAGGACACTGGCGACGCTGCTGCTGTTGATGATGATGATTGAAAACATTCATTGAAAACAAAAGAGAGGTGCAGCCCTTAAGGGGCTCTGCAATGGGTGGAGTCCCTATTCCGGGACCCCATTGGTATCAGCCGCTAGCTTAGCCCTTCCAACCAAGGCCTTTTGGGCCTGAAGGTCCGAGCAGCTGAGCAGGGCCGCCTCCCACTCCTCTCGGGTTGGGTTAGGGTTCGGGAGAAGTGCTGAGTTGAGCTCGCAAGTCCAAACCATGTGGTAGGTATTAGCCACCTCCACAGAGTATTTGCACTTGCCAGTGAAGGAAGAATCGAAGTATTTCAAGATTTCCGAGCACAATAAAGTATTAGTGAAAAGTCGTAGCGAGATGAGTTCATTAGCCTTGCCCAGCAGCTTTGCAGGAGGTGGGTTTTGACGATGCCTATCTCTGTAATAGGTCATGATGTCTTTGAATGTGAGGAGCTAGCCGCCTTTGGGTTTCAGGTACTTAGGATCTAAGTGGGACGCCCTGTGAATGAGCACTCGGGCCGCCGTGTTCGCGGCTTCATTCCACATTAGGCCCTGGTGGCCTGGAGACCAGACTAGACAATGTGGGGTAGGATCGATCCCCAGTTGCTATAGTTCTGCAATATTCCTTCTGCTAGTGGTGTGACCTATCCAGCCTGATAATTTCGACATGCCCCACGCGAGTCTGTTATGATACATTGAGATCGCAGATCAGAGGCAGCGAGGGCAATAGCTACTTCTTCCGCTTGTGTTCTGCCCGGGGCTTTGAAAGTGAGCCCATCTACTTGCTTTTCCTCGTGGATAACCGTTGCCGTATACCAGCCCCCGTGGAATGGACCGGCCACATCTACATAAAAGAATCCGTGTTTGTTGCCATAGTGGCGATGCAAGGCGTCCGCGCTCGCCTGGCGACGACCAGTATGGTCTTCCCTATCCATCCTTGTGGGAAGGGGTCGAACTCTGACGGCTCGTCTCCAGAGTTCGGGCACTCGGACCCGTTCCTGTGTGTGAAAGTCGTGTTTCAAGTGGAGCCGGTCCAGCAATTGCAGTCCCGATTTTGTTTGTGTTAGACGTGTGTATTTGTTCGTGATGTGTGCTTCCTTGAGCTCCTGAAAGGTGTTGACCACTCCCAAAGCGAGAAATCTCGCGTTAGAAGTTGTGACAGGGAGGTCAGGGGCCTTCTTCATCACTTTGCACTTTGTCATCATCATGCTTTTGCAGGTAGAGATAGGGGACTGAATATAAAATTCGGCTGATTACGAAGGCATAAGCTAGCCGCACAGCGTCTTTGCTTCGTAATCCCCCTTTCTTGTTGCAGACGCGTCGGACCATTCGGCCCGCTTGGTCCCCGACGTTGATGAGCTTTTCTAGCGTTGTGTCGACTCTTCTTTGAATGTGAATAAAGAGTCCGAGAATTCGGATCTGCTTGGCCTCGCGAATGGGGCCACTAGCCAAAGAGAGACGCAGTTTTGTGGTGTCCTTAGGCGATGGTCTAAGACGCAAAAACTCTGATTTGTTTGGTGCACGCTGCAGTCCGCAGCGCTCTACGTAGCGATCCACAACGTGAGCGGCTGCTTGCAGACTTTTCTCCATATGTCCGATGTTTCCCTCTGTGGCCCAGATGGTGATATCGTCGGCGTACAGCGCGTGCTGCACGCCTTTAATACCCTTTAGCTGGGCCGGGAGATGTACCATCGCAAGGTTAAAGAGTAGAGGGGAAAGCGCAGCGCCTTGTGGCGTCCCCCTGGTACCCAATACGTAAGGTCCATATTGACTGTCATGGATTCTGACGAGCGCGGCTCCATCCGTCAAGAACTCCTTTATATAATTGAATGTGTTTGTGCCACAGTGTATCTCACTAAGATGTGTTAACATAGTGCTGCGTTTATTGTTGTCGAAGGCTCCCTTTAGATCTAAGGCCAGGACGACCTCGTCGTTGTGAGGGTGCTCCGTTGGTTGTAATATGTCATGACTGAGTTGTAATAATATGTCTTGTGCGGACTTGTGTGGACGGAAGCCGAAGATGGTGTATGCAAAAGTGTTGCGATTTTTCAAATAATCGGATAGCCTATCTCGCACCATCGCCTCCATTAGTTTGCCCACACACGGTGTGAGCGAGATAGGTCTCAGGTTGTCCGTATTAATTTCCTTCTCTGCTTTTGAAATGAAAGTGACAAGGGATGTTTTCCAATCGAGCGGTACAGGAGTCGCCCCTTAAGAGTTCAGAAGAGTAGTTAAGAAGGGCCTCGTACTCGCGATCAGGAAGGTTGGTCAGCAGTTTCACTGTGACCTTGTCCCGACAGGGGCCAGTGCCTCTCTTCATTTTGGCTAAGACCGCCTTGAGGTCGTAGATGTGGAACGGCTTATCCATCTCTTCATTATCTCTCTCTGCATAAAGATATACTGACCTCGAGGGTCCTGTTTGGTGCATATACTTGTCCCTTAAGGTGTGTGCCAGCTGTGTTGTGCCCTAGGAGTTGTGTAAAGCGCGTTTTAAATGTTTCTGGGTTTCTCCTCGCAATTGTGCGCGGTCGACCAAGCTGCGGAAGAGCTTCCATGCATTTTTCCCCGAGAGCTGTCGGGCTGCCGTGATACATCGATCTATCCAGTTGGAATAAGCTAGCTGGGAGGCATACTCGGCAGCCTGTTGGGTAAGATCTGTTATACGTCTTTTCAGTGTTCTGTTGTGCTTTTGTCGTTTCCATCTTTTCGTGGGACTGCGGCAACCTTCCCAGAGATTCGTTAAATGATTATCCACCACTGAAAAGCCCTCCGTCGACTGTGTACACTTTTTTATGTATCTTGAGTGTTGTCATGAGATTTTGAGCCCACGAACTGTATCCATTGTGGATAAGACTGGTCTGGGGCAGGGACGTACTTGAAACTAGTCCAATCTGGCAGTTTGGCGCGAGTTGATGGCCTTTTTAGGGGCCGGTGATGAATCAGGGTGTTAAGGATGCAGTGATCGCTTCCTAGCGTGTCTTCAGTGTTGTACCACTCAATGTGCTGTATGTGTTTGGAACGCGGGAGATCGGGAGAAGTCACAAAGTTTCCTAGACGTGTTGGTTGTGCTTGGTCAGTCTGGAGGGTTATGCCTAGCGTGGAGATGAGCTCAGCTAGCTTTCTACCGCGCACTTCCTCCTTCTTGTAACCCCACACCTTGCTCGGAGCATTGCAGTCCCTTACAATCAGTAGGGGATCCCGACCAGTTATCTTCAGTACCCGGCTTAAGATGTCTGCAAAAGTTATGTCTTTTAGCTTCGGCAGACAATATATGTTAAGTATGTGTAGTTGTGGGTCGGAGCGCCGCAGGGGTAACACTGTGACCACGGTGTACGAATATGTTACCTGCAGGTCGAGGTCTACCTCTTGTGCCGTGTACGCTTTTTGCACGAGGATGCAAGTAGATGGATCTCGCTGAAATGTACTGTACCCTGAAGTTTTCGCTGAGGTCCCGGGTTTCTGTAGAGCCACGATGGCTGCTAGAAATTGGAATGTTTCTGATGTGAAAATGAGCGCGTTTAGCAGGATCCTTCAAGCCCCTACAATTCCACAGTACGATTGACAGTGGTTCCTGTCTTGAGTTAGCTCGCCTCTGTCTAGGTCCCTGTGCCATGATTAGCACTACTAGCAGCTTGTTGGCTCTCCGCTACCTGAGGGGTAGGAATGAGCCGGACGTCTTCGGTACCATCCTCATCAATATTGCGGCAAACTTTGGAAGGACGACCCACCTCTTTTACGGGTCCAGCCCACCTAAACAATTTAGGACTAGCCTGAATCCAGGACTTGACATTTTGGGTCACTGCAGCGGTGGTTTGCTGAGTGAGTGTAGTCACTAGCTGTTGCAGTTGTGCCTGTATTATTTGCGCAATCATTGTTGGCAGCGGTGCCATCTGGTCGATGACACTTTTTTCAAGAGCCGCCATGCGGTTTTCCAAGTTGTTGATGAGAAGGCCATACGTCACCGGTCCCATGGCCGAGCACAGTGAGGCCGATTCGTCACCGCTATCCAGATGACCTGGTGAAGGCGGTTCTGCCCTTACGTTTTGGAGGGCAATGACTTTCTGTCGTAGCTGCTCATTTCTAGTTCGGAGAAATGCATCTCTTTCTTGAGCTCAAGTTCTAGAGGTGAGGGGGAGGAGGAGGCGACCCCTTCCCAGGTGCTCAACTTGGATGTTGTGGACGCGTTGCTGTTGTCAAGGGGCGAGAAGTCCCCTTCCTGGGAAATCGGTGTCTCGACACTTTGTCCCGATGCGTTCCGGTTCTTATTCTTCTTAGATGTCTTGTTTTCGGGAGCAGGCCCCGTGGCTTGTCCGGACTTGCCCGATGACGCACCTCCGTTGCCGGAAGCCTTGCTCGTCTTGTTTCTAGGGGCGCCTTGCTGGTTTCCTAGGCGTTGAAGCCGGCGGAATTTTCCCTTGCAATTTGCGGAGCCGGTGAGATGGGCCTCCCCACAAACCATGCACAAAGGGGCACACTCGTGTTCAGCTAGGCCCTGCTCGGAGGCGCCTACTTTCTGGCCACAATAGCCACACCTTGCGACATACGGATGTGGGCAACTGTCTATCCAGTGACCGATAGTTCCACAGCGGTAGCAGGCTGGGACGGTCTTCTTATATTCCCTAACAACTGTACATTCACAGTTGTAGTGTACGTAGTGGGGCACACATCTACACCTTTCGAGAGTGTGGCACAGGCTGAACAACTTGCTTGGTCACTCGAAAGAGCACCAATATTTTGCTCACTTTGCAAATTGGCGACGTTGAACTTCTGAAAGCAAAATTTGGCACATTTTATCCGCTAACAGAACTAGAGTAGCTACCGAGTTATACACCGCTCAGCAGTTCTCCAATGGAATCAGATTTCACTGCGGCGGAGGTATCCACCTCACTCACGTTCATGTCCGGGAACACAGCCCCCGGCGAAATCACGTATGCCATGTTAAGCTCTCAAATAGCCAACAAGCCACTCTTTTGGGCTTTTTCAACGATATGTGGCACAGCGGCGTGTTACCTATTACGGGCATTGCTACCGTCTGTGTCATCCCCAACCGGTCAAATACTCTGGTTCCCTTGCTAATCTGAAACCAATATATCTGGGCTCGTGCGTTGGCAATGTCATGGAAAAACTTATTCTCAACAGGTACCAAAACCAACGGACAATCAAGCCAAGGATAGTATAGGGGAAGTTACATGTAGTAATTATGATATAACTGTGAAAAAAGTAGAACGGACAAATAGACAACCTCACATTTTATGGACAAATGTGTTTATTGCTTTGTTTTGATGTATTCGGGTTTCACCTACAAAAACAGTCAGCAACGCTCGACGCAGACCATGCCGCAATGTTTGAGATCATTCTGTTGACTATTCGCGTCCTTTATTTGAGAACTTACATGGGCACCAGAGATGACGCCGGAAGGCTCGATGACTGATGTATGAGAGACAGCTTGTTCCATCGATGATCAGATTACTCTGCGGCTGACGACTATTCTCTCCGTTGAAAGTGCACAGCGTGCATCGCTTGTATTACGTGCGGAGCACTTCAGGGGCTTGGGCTGTCGTACGCTGTCATCTTACGCTGTCGTGGCTTGTCGTGACGCAGGCAAAACCACGAATAGCATAGCCATCTGTAGCATATTGAGCACGCACTCGCGCCAAGGAGAAACGTTCCTCTTGTTCTTCCAGCGCCTTGGTGATGATATAGGCGGAACACTTTAGGGGCCTGAGCTTGGCGTAACGCAGGGAAAACCGCGTATAAAAAAGTCACAGCTTCACCGTAAGGGCGCACCAATGGATCCAATAGCAGGAAATTGGAATGTCACACGAAGAACGACAAACAGCTCAATACTTGCGGCGCGTCACTGAAACTCAAAGACGGATGCCAGAAAAGAACGCAGAGGTATACACAGGACAAGGGTGCACTAACAACTATCACACTTGTTACGCCTTTGTGCTTGAGCAACGTGTTGCAAGTGTAGACAATGGAGAATCAGACGCTCTTAGATATTTTTTTTCTTTTAAACTGCGGCACATGGAGTGACCCCTCTGCGTCTCCTGCCACATGGGGGCGTGGGACGCAAGGTGTGCCCGATGTTGTTCTTTTTTTCGCTCCACATCAGAAGTGGGTACAGAAAGGGGCCAATTTGTCGCGCGCGTCTCAGAGGCATTTTGCAAGTTGAAAGAAAATGTAGGAGCATTGAGTGATAGAACACACGCTCAAGCTCTTCCTGGATCTGTGTACCACATGCGGTAAATGGTGTATATAAATAGCTCGCTATTATTTCACCGGCGCATGCATTCCGCGTGGTTGACTTGTCTAACACAGCGCGCTGGGTAGCGAGGGGTGGCTGGTTCGAATCCCCGGTCCGGTGCTTCAGAATCTTTTCCTTATGCTTTATTTTTCTTTGTGCCTTTTTTATGTAATTCCATGCGTATACACATACGGGACATGCCGGTGACGGCGACGGCAAAAACCCACCGAGAGTGTCCATATAACTGCTATCGCAATAAGATATAAAAAAGAGGCAGCAAGCGAGAAATAGAAAAAGAGAGAAAGAAAAGGCAAAAAAAGGAAGAAGTATATAAACAGCAAGAAAGAGAAAGAACTAGATAAGGAGAGAGGAAGAAATAAATAGCAACAAAGAAAAAAAGATGATAGGAAAACGGAAAAAGAGAAAACGAATAAAAGAGATGAGGAAAAAAAGAGAAACCTGAAGGGAAACAAAGGAGGCTGCCCAGCTCCGTGCTTCATTCAGGCTTGGCACATCTTGTGCGAAACTGCGTTATCTTTAGTTTTTGTTTTCTTTAGCTTTTGTTTTGGGCACAAGACCGCCCAAATAAGGAGCTTCGTATTTCGCATTCTTGCTGCAGTCTTCTTCACCGTCAAAACCAAGTACAGTATAATAATTACTACAAATAATGTCCCCTATACTTTCCCTGGCATTGTTGACTGTTGGATATCATTAATGTTGTGTCTAACGAAACAAAAAAACCAGCCCTTAAATTCCACTCGCTTCATTCATGAACAGGTACGAGTGGCGCCTTGAAAAAACGCAATCCTGCACGGAACATGCGTCAGTCACAGCGAAGGCTGGAAAAGCGGCCTTTCTAGAGTCCGTTGTGCACAAGTTTTGCCTCGTAGATTGCTTCTCCTTCTCACAGCAATCGAGAAGCCTATGGTCCTGAGCTTGGGCCTATGCAAGTTTTGATGCTATACACAGTGGCAATTTCACTGGAATAGAAAGGGTTGTAGGAGTCGTATTGAAAAAAAAAGACACGGCATGTGATCATGTTTGTCTTAGCTGCAAACAATGAACATACTGGATTAAAAAAAAGAAGCAGCGGAAAATTCCTCGAGGAGACCGATAAACGTGGAGTCCCGCGCCACTTGAGTTATAATGATAAGAACTTATAAAGAGAACTAAGAACTTACAAAAATCAAATCTTACTATCGGCACGCGCAAGCTGCCGTAGGCACCGGTTTCCCTAAACTCTCCTAAAAATTCATTGCTTAAGGCTTTGACAACTTCCGCGCAAGAACAGCTAATTGTGTATACATAATCGAAGGGAATGTGTATGCAGTTATATATGTTCACACATGGTGCCACCACGCTATCGCTTAATCGACGCTTCATTCTGACATGCCCCATCTACAGACCACTATAAAAGTGTATGTCACATAGTTCGCCCTGGGGGATTGCTTGTTTTTCATACCAGGGGTTTGGTTGGGTATACCCTATTGTGGCAACTCTACATATACTGTAAACAGAGAGCGCCTGTGAACACCTCAGTGCTTTTTTTTTGCCCAAGGTTATTATTCTGACTGTAAAAACTTCCATCGTTTCGAATTGATTCCCAATAATGCCCAGCAAAGCGTCCACGTGGTGGTTTCGCAGAGCGCCGACAGCTAAACATATAAGTAGCGCGCCGGCGTAATCCTAATAAGCACGCAAAAGAGGGTGCATGCGGTATTTTGTCGAACTTTCGACGTGCGTTCGATGGGCTCCGTCGACTACGGCCGCTCGAGCACCAGTTCGTTTCGTCGGTTTGTTGGACTCTAGCTCCAAGGTCAGGCCTTGACGAACAGACACTGAGGATATCATCATTTCCGAGGTGGGTCCTCGTTTTTCTCGTCTTCTGGGTCCTCGAAGTGTGCGATGCGCCGTATGGTGAGCTCAGCCTAACCCTCCAGCCCAGCCTATCGGCGAGCAGCCAACGTCGTCGGCTACGCCCGGAGACCGCGTTAGCCACGATGGAGACCGTGGAATGTACGGATATCAATCCGGAAGAATTTAACGTGCGGGGACAGGGGTACGTTAGCAAAAAAAGGGGAAAGCGCCCCCCCCCCTAGAGATCGTCAGGAGACCTCGCGGTGGTATCGTACGTCTGCTGAAATATGGAAGTGCCTACCTGGCTGACGCAATATTCTGCGCGGCGGGCGTCAGCCTAGACGCGGCTGGAGAGGACGTCTTCTCGATGAACTCGAAACAGCATACCATTCTCCTCGCCACCATCAACGCAGAAAGGAAGAGAAAATACGCCGACTTGAAGCTCCTCATGTTCGAAGGGGAAAAGATCGAAGTGACTACGTACGTCGCTACGCTGGAGGACTGCGGAGAAGGCGTCGTGCATGAAGTCCCTTTGACGTACTCCGACGCCGATATCTTGCAGCGGCTGCGAACGTACGGCAATTCTCCGGTCCTGGGAGTAAGAATACTTGAAAAAACATCGAGAACAGTTTCGATATTGTTTGAAGACAAAGTGGTGCCACGGTGGGGGCGACTCACACCCATGGCGCAACGCTGCGTAATTTACCGCAAGAAATACGAAGTTTGCATCGCCTGCGGACAGCTCGGACACCGCGATGACGTCTGCCCGAACCCTGCGAAGTGAATTGTCGGGGCTGTGGCATGGAGCAACCGCCACAAGGCCATTCATGTGAGCCCAAGTGCCAACTGTGCGGCAAAGAACACCCGCTCGGTGACAGAAAGTGCAGAGAACATTACCGCGTTCCCTACGAGGTGAAGAAAAAGCAATGGGAACGCAAGATCAAGATGCGACAACAGCGGCAACTTCAGAAACAGCAGCCAGCTGGGGAGACCGCTGAGGGGACTCCCCAGGGTCGTTCTAAGGAGAAGCGCGAGCGCGAAGACTTTTGCGCCACAAAGGACTCCTTCCCGAGGCTGGAGGAGACTACGGAGCAGCAGCATGGCCACTCGAGCACCCGCACGCGGGGCCACTCTGGATCCCGACCCAGGGAGAGATCGAGCTCCAGAGACCCGGCGCAACCGTGGCCAAGGAAGCGGAGCCAAAGCAAGGACCAAACCAGTGCAAGCTTTGGCAGTAGGGTTTCCCAGGCAAATGATAAACAGGCCGAGGAGATCGATAAATTACGGAAAGAAGTTGGGGCGCTTAAAGAGGTAATCGAAAAGCTCACTCAGGAGTTTCATAGACCATAACTGACAGGGGCGCACAGGCTCCCCCTCCCCCCAAAATGTGCAATCCAAATTGGTATCTAAACTCATCCCCCCGGCCCCTGCGGCTGCACATCCTACAAAACCTGCAGCACCAGAGGAGGAAAATATGATTTTTATTTTTGTTTATTTACTTAAATAAAAATAAATAACAAGATGATCGTAAATGATCAAGGATAAGATGATCGTACAATCAGCTAGACCACCCCCAATAAAACGCAAACGGGAAGACGTTGATCCGTTGGTGGCATGTGAGAAACGATTAGAAGCCAAAATCGATGCTAAATTCGAATCTTTCATGGCACAAATTGTGGGAGGAATACAACAGGCTCAGTCAGAGTCACGGCCTTACCGGCGAAGCACAAAAGCAGCCCCGCCACGGTGGTCTAGTGGTTATGGCGCTCGACTGCTGACCCGAAGGTCGCGGGATCGAATCCCGGCCGCGGCGGCTGCATTTTCGATGGAGGCGAAAATGTTTGAGGCTCGTGTACTTAGATTTAGGTGCACGTTAAAGAACCCCAGGTGGTCTAAATTTCCGGAGCCCTCCACTACGGCGTCTCTCATAATCATATCGTGGTTTTGGGACGTTAAACCCCAGATATTAAAAAAAAAATTATTATTATTGAAGCACAAAAGCACAGGACAGAATTAGTTGCCATCGGAGAATGGCAATTAAAAGCGGAGGAAAATTTTGACCAGCTCCAACATGGCCAGAGGCGCACCAAGTGAGTCTTTGATCTGGCAGTGGAACTGTCGCGGCTTCCAACGCAGGCGAGCGTTAGTGCAACAATACTTGACGCTATTAGATGAGAAACCGGAAGCTATAGCCCTACAGGAGTCGGGCAAGGCAGCAACACTATCGGGATATCAAGCGTTTTCCAGTGACAAGGGGGATAAATCTCGCGTCACAACGTTGATTAAGCGGAACATTGCGGCGATCGAGCACGAAGCCAACTCGAGAGAAATTTAGGCAGTACTCTTAGAAATTCTTACGGGCCGGAAAGATAAACCGAGCGTATTCCACTTTAATATATACAGAACACCGCAGCAGAGAAAAGTGAGATTCAGGGCCCTGTTTCGCAAAGCAATTGAGGCAGCCGGGACGAACCCCTTGTTAATAGTCGGTGATTTTAATGCAGCGCACCTGGAATGGGGCTGCGCTAAACAGGATCCAAAAGGCAGGCAGCTATGGGAGGACGCGCACGAGCTCGGCCTCACCCTACACCCGGACTCTAGTAGTCCGTCAAGGGTGGGTAACAGCGTGTGCGCCGACACCTCCCCTGACCTGACCTTCAACAAGAATGTGACAGATCTGAAATGGAAAAATTCGGAGTGCAATTTCGGTAGTGATCATTTCATTTTGGCCTTGATTCTTAAAAAGGGGGCGACGACGCGTCGTGCGCGT
Organism: Rhipicephalus sanguineus; assembly: GCF_013339695.2. Lineage (NCBI taxonomy): Eukaryota > Metazoa > Arthropoda > Arachnida > Ixodida > Ixodidae > Rhipicephalus > Rhipicephalus sanguineus. Next base: position 175,025,147 of record NC_051180.1, on the reverse strand, counting down.
CATCCGAGGATCACGGACTGGGAGATATTCAGAGATAAGAGAGATCAATCTGCCACAGATAAGATTGAAAACATAGAGAAGTGGACAAAGACTCTCACGCGTCACGCTGAAGAGGCAACTAAGACGTTTGATGGAGACGATGACCCTGAAATAGCCGATAGCAAACTCCTTCACATGTGGGAGGCGAAACGTTGTATGGAGCGCAAACTAAATCAGCAAAAATGGAGCCGTAGATTGCCAGAGATAACAATTATGTTGAAAATTATGCGATCAAATTATGCGAACAGAATTGGTGCAGCAGATGCGATGAGATGGAGGGGGGCATGAGCCTTGCCAAAACGTCAGGTCTGCTGAGACACCTGTTAGACCCGACCAACTCGAAAACCCAATCGGGAATTAGACTGTCAAAAGCCAGGCACGCATTTGAAGGAACAGACGCGGAATTTATGAACAAGCTAACCGCCCTGTACATTGGTGATACTCGCAGTACCGCCCTCACGGAGTATAACGCGGCTCCCAATGAGGAGCTCGACGCACCCTTCACGGAGGCGGATGTTAGGGCTGAAATATTGGGACTAAAGACGAAATCCGCCCCGGGACCTGACGGGATAACGAACAAAATTTTCAGAAACCTCGACGACGCTTCCATCAGCGCTCTGACGGAGTACATGCCAGAAATTTGGACTAAAGGCCTGCTACCCAGCCAGTGGAAGTCGGCAACTGTAATCCTAATTCCAAAGCCAGGCAAACAGCGGACAATAGAAAATCTAAGACCTATTTCTCTAACCTCGTGCATAGGGAAACTGATGGAGCGCGCAGTTCAGACGCGACTCACGCACTTCATGGAAGAAAACGACCTGTGGCCGCACGAGATGGTGGCTTCCGACGGGGCTTGTGCACGCAGGACGTGATGCTCCGTCTCAAACACGATAAAATCAAATCGCGTTCCAGAGACGCTAAAGTAATTCTTGGCCTGGACTTGCCCAAGGCCTTTGGTAATGTTACACACGAAGCTATCCTCCGCGGTCTTCAAGAAATCGAGATAGGAGCGCGCACATACGATTATATTAAGAATTTTTTGTCAGACAGAACTGCCTGCTTGAAGTTCCAAAGCATAGAATCGTCACCAGTTCACTTAGGGAGCAGAGACACGCCACCGGACTCGGTTCTCGCTCCGTTCCTATTCAATGTGGCGATGCGGGGCCTCCCCGGCGCATTGAAAAACATAGAGGGACTAAAATTCAGTATGTATGCGGATGACATCACCCTCTAGACTAACCAGGGGAGCGATGCAAGCATCGAGGAGCGCCTGCAGGTGGCGCGGACACTGTCGTGAACTATGCTGCCAGTAGGGGTCTTTCATGCTCTCCGCAAAATTCGGAACTATTCGTCTATAACCCAAAGTCACTCCGTTGCAAGCACAGCTCGGAATTTGATATTAAAATAGAGGGGAAACCCGTCCCAAAAGTGAACCAAATCAGAATCTTAGGACCATTCATTCAAGAGAATGGCCATAATGATGGGATAATAAAAAACTGCAGGAATTTGCCACGCCAGCCCTTGGATTATTTAGAAGGGTTGCGCTGAAAGGACGTGGCGTGAAGGCAAGAAGCTTCCTCAAACGAACCCAAGCATAGGTATTAAGCCGTGTGAGCTATGCCAGGTCTTTCTTCGGCATCAGGTCTGAGGAGAAGAGGAAACTCGACTCACTCATTCGACGGTGCATAAAAAGGGCCGTAGGCTTACCAATCAGCACCTCCACAGAGAAGCTTCTCTCTATGGGAGTGCACAATACGTGGGACGAAATAGCGGAGGCTGTCAGAATTTCACAGCTCGATTGCCTAAGCCGAACGACCACAGGCATCGCTATCATCGATATGGTAGGCCTGCAAACAGATAGGGGACCACGAGGCAAATCAAATATCCCGATAGACTGCCGGGAAAATCTAAATATTTTCCCCTCCCTCGAAACATGCATCCCATATTCGACGCAGAGAGGAGGGAAAAGAGAGCGGAAACTCTACTCAAACGCTTTGGATCAATGGATCACAAGTCGGTTGCGTACGTGGACGCGGCAAGTGGCAAGTCGAGCGCGGCGGTCGCCTCGGTGGTCGACGGCCAAGGTGCCCTCGTATCGGTCGCCACCATTAGAAGCCGCAACACGGAAACAGCTGAAGAACTTGCAATAGCGCTCGCTTGCGTTGGAACGGAAGCTCATTTTATAATTAGCGATAGCAAAACGGCCATCTGGAGTTTTGGAAAAGGTCGGATCTCGCCCGAAGCGGCAAGGGTTCTGTCCGGTAGACGGCTGAACAGAAAAATTAGCCTAATTTGGACCCCAGCACACACGTCCGTTCCTGCCAACGAGGCGGCCCACGAGTTAGCCCGAGCTCTCTACTTCCGGGGGACTGTAGAGACGCCCGACTGCCAGAACATGGACGAGCGTCTGCAAAGTTACACCTAAATCATTGAAAATTATCGGCTACTTCGCAGAGTGGTGCCACCGCCAGATAAAAGTCTGAACAATAGAGAGGCAGTCGCATGGCGGCGCCTGCAAGCTGGCAATTTTCTAAACCCGGTCTGGGCATATCATGTTCAGAAAGATGATAGGCCAAATGATAGGTGCAAGCACTGAGGGGCGAGAGGGGCCCTCGACCACATAATCTGGGAGTGTGGTAGCTCCCCAGGGGCTGAATATAATATCAATTGTAGAGAGGCCTCGGAAGCCCTGCTGTGGAGCGAGGACCCCGCTCCACAGCAACAAGCCATCCACCTGGCGGAAGAAGCCGCGAGGAGCCAAGACCTCTTCGCCTGCTTCTAATCGCGGAGGTGCCGGCCCCCGTCACCTAGGCCTGTGTGCCGGGGACGGGGAGTAGGGGCCCTCCTTATCTGGCGTAACAATATAGTTGTTATCATCCTCATCATCACGCAAAAGAGGCGCGTCCGATAAGCGCGACGGCGTAACTGCTCACCCCCAGTATGCAGCAACTCAAGCAAAACGCTAGCTATACATGAAGAAGCGCGAAACCGTCGCCTTTCAACTTTAAACGGGGCCGTTGCTTGCTAGTACTTGTGGGACATAATATCATCAACCTTCCTTCCTTTGTCAGCGCCAGCTCCTCCCTGGGGCGCACTTATGTTGACGTTAGACCACTAACAAGACATATGGACTTTGAAATAGATCTTGAAAGACGCGAATTACGCTGCCACCCACAGCTTCAACGTGAGCCGACCTCAGAGCGCACCGATATAAGACTTAGGGCCGACGAAGTAGTCACAGCAACCATGTTTCCACTTCGCCAAATAATCGTAAAACATCACTGTAACGTTCCCTCAGTCGCAATAGGAGAAGTGCATAACACAAGCCATCACACAGCACAGCGCCTCTCAAGAAGTGACTGTCAGGACAGACTCACAGGCAGCGCTAACGGCGCTCCCCCACAACCAGCCCCCCAGGGAGCCGCCTGGCGACCTAACTGCTTGTCACTATGAGCGGGTCATGGTAGGGCTTCAGGAGCTCCACGTTGACAATGTCGCGCCCTCGACGGCGCATGTCCGAAGATGGTTCAATGGGTTCGATCAGGTAGTTGACCGGGGATGGGCGTTCGACGACACGGTAGGGGCCGTCGTATTTGGGCAGCACTTTGGAAGAGAGGCCAGTTGCAGTGTTAGGGACCGAGAGCCATACGAGTGCTCCAGGGAGGAACGTGGGCGCAGAAGTGGCGGTGTCGTAAATGTCTGGGCAAGCTCCCGACACTCCTCTGCAAGTCTAGCTGTGGCAGAGATAGGCGCACACTCAGACGGATCCGGCTTGTATGGAAGGATTGTGTCGATTGTGTGCAACGGGTGCCTGCCGTACAATAAGAAAAAGGGTGAGAAACCAGTAGTGCTCTGAGGGGCGGTATTATAGGCGTAGGTGACGAAAGGCAGAATGGCATCCAAATTTGTGTAATCAGCGGCGACGTACATCGAGAGCATGTCGCCGAGCATGCGGTTAAAGCATTCGGTGAGGCCATTCGTCTGCGGGTGGTAAGCAGTAGTTTTCCTGTGAACAACGTTGCACCCTTTGAGAAAGGCTTCGACGACTTCAGACATGAAGACACGACCTCGATCGCTGAGCAGCTCCTGGGGTGCACCGTGGCGCAGCATGAATCGGTGCAGCAGGAAGGAGGCAACATCGCGCGCTGTAGCCGCTGGGAGGGCGGCAGTTTCGGCGTATCGCGTAAGGTTGTCAACAGCGACGATGGCCCAGCGGTTGCCAGCCGACGTTAGAGGAAGTGGTCGATACAAATCGATGCCAACGCGCCCAATTCGCCGGTCAGGGCAAGGTAGAGGTTGCAGACCTGTCGGTAACAGGTGCGTTGAAATTGTGCGGCGTTGACAATCGATGCAGGAGCGAATGAACTTTTGCACGTAGCGGTACATCCCTCGCCAAAAGTACCGTTGGCGAATGCGGTGGTAGGTTTTCGATACCCCAGGGTGTGCACACTGCGGATCAGAGTGGAACGACTCGCATATCTCAGAACGGAGGCTGCGGGGTATTACGAGTAGCCACTGGCGGCCGTCGCCTTAATTGCGTCGGTGGAGGAGGTCGTGGCGAACGGCGAAATGGTGCGGTTGACGACGCAACGCGCGAGTGGGTGGTGTTGCGTATGGCTCAGTCAAAAAGTCTATCAGAGAGGAGATCCAGTGATCCTTGCGCTGTTCAGTAGCGATGGTGTGAATGTCGATAGAAGCAACGGCATTGTAAGACTGTGGGTATTGTCGTCAGGCAAGAGAGAACGCGAGCGGGCATCGGCATGCTGGCGTCCGTTGCGGTGCAGGACGCGGATATCGTAGTCCTGTAGGCGAAGTGCCCAGCGGGCGAGGCGGCCTGAGGGATCCTTCAATGACGACAACCAGCATAGTGCATGATAGTCGGTGATGACATCAAATGGGCGACCATACAAATAAGGTTGGAATTTCTTCAGGGCCCAGACGATCGCCAGGCATTCCTTTTCGGTAACGGTGTAATTGGTCTCGGCTTTATTAAGCGTACGACTTGCATATGCCACGACATATTCAGGGAACTCTGGTTTGCGCTGCGCAAGGACAGCGCCAAGGTCAACACCGCTAGCGTCTGTGTGTAGCTCTGTAGGCCGTGGGGTCGTAGTGGCGTAGTATGAGAGGCGACTTCAACAAACGACGGAGCAATGCGAAAGCGTTGTCGCACTCTGACGACCACGAATGGAGGGGCCCGTTACTTCCGAGGAGCTTCGTCATTGGCGATATGATAGTCGCGAAATTTCGAATGAAGCGTCGAAAGTAAGAACACAGTCCTACGAAACTGCGCAGTTCTTTGACGGACATATGCTTAGGGAACTCGGTCACGGCCCGAAGCTTGGCTGAATCGGGGAAAATTCCGTCCTTAGACACGACATAGCCGAGGATTGTCAGCTGCCGTGCTGCAAATCGGCACTTCTTTGGCTTCACTTGCAGACTGGCGTCGTTCAAACGCGTCAAAACATGCCGTAGGCAATGAAGATGCGTGGAGAAGTCCGGAGCAAAATCTACGACGTCTTCGAGGCAGCACAAGCACATGTGCTATTTCAGGTTGGGCAGAAGGGTATCCATCATACGCTCATAGGTGGCGGGCGCATTACAAGCCCAAACGGCATGACGTTGAATTCGTACAGGCCGTCAGGGGTGACAAAGGCGGTCTTCGCTCGAGCGTCATCAGCCATAGGTACTTGCCAGTACTCTGAGCGCAAATCGAGAGATTAAAAAAATTCGGCTCCTTGCACGCTGTCAATCGCGTCGTCTATTCGCGGCAATAGATAGACGTCCTTACGATTGACCTTGTTGAGTCGTCTGTAGTCCACACAGAACCACGCAGAACCGTCCTTCTTCGCAACAAGAACGACTGGAGACGCCCAGAGGCTGTTAGAGGGTCGAATAACATCGCGTCGAAGCATGTCGTCGACTTGCTCGCTGATTACACGGCGTTCTGTGGGAGATACGCAATATGGACGTTGCCGCAGTGGATAATATCTGGGGTTTAACGTCCCAAAACCAGGATATGATTATGAGAGACGCCGTAGCGGAGGGCTCCGGAAATTTCGACCACTTGGGGTTCTTTAACGTGCACCTAAATCTAAGTACACGCGCGTCAAACATTTTCGGCTCGATCGAAAATGCAGCCGCCGCGGCCGGGATTCAATCCCGCGACCTTCGGGTCAGCAGTCGAGCGCCATAACCACTAGACCACCGTGGTGGGGCAGTTGCCGCAGTGGATGGTGGGCGCCAGTGTCGATGACATGCGTAACGGCCGACGTGCGGCCGAGAGAATTTTGAGCGACATCGAAAGAAGAGCGAAATTCTCCCAACAGGTCCAGAAGCTGGGAACGCTGGACCTGCGTAAGGTTGTAAGCTATGGAGCAACCAAATATGTCAGCGGGTGATGAACCAGACGTCGAAACAGCAGTGAGCGTACTGGAACTGCGGCCGCGTGTGTCATAGGGTTCGTCCATAACTTGTGCGTCTTCGAGGGGTTCTACGCTGCCCATACATTCCCCTCGCACCAACGTAACACTGTACGGGGAGGGGTTGATTAAAAAAATAGAGGTGCTGCCCTGAGTAACTTGAACGGTCGTGAAAGGCACCAGCAAGCCTTTCCTCGTGCAAACACGGTCATATGGCGAGAGGAGTGCAACGGAGTCGGATAGACTGGCACAGTAGACTGACACCGCCGTTGACGAGTTTGCAGGCACTTTGATGTCGTCTTTGACGAGTACCTTGCTCGCAGCCGATGGACTGTCTGCCAGCGTCAAATTAGAGAATGGGGAGAGCTCTATTTCGGCTGGTGCGCAATGTATTACGGCGTCGTGGCGGGAGAGAAAATCCAATCCGACGATGACGTCGTGAGTGCGTGCAGGAATTATGATCAATTCGACGGCGTACATAGTGTCCTTAATGATGACGCGGGCTGTGCACACCGCTGAAGGGTGAATACTTTCGGCGCTGGCTGTACGGAGGGAGAGCCCTGATAGTGGCGTCACTTTTCGCAGTATTCGGCTAAGCCTTGCGTCGATAACGGATACGGCGGCTGCACGGGCAGATGCACGAACACCGTCCACAATCAGGTCTATCACGTTCAATGGGCTTCGCTGAGGGCTTTCGCAGTTTGATAGTGTCGCAGCCCTTGCCTCGTGGACTGCGACGACTAGTTTTCCTGGTCGCGTGGGACCAGACGTGGCCGCATCGGGGACAGTGAGCGGCATCGTGATGACGGTGAACGGCGGGTAGAGGGAGCTGCGCGAGACGGCGGTGACATAGGCGGCGGTGAATCGTAATACGGGCGGCTTTGGCTTGGGATGGTTGAGGCGACTGGAGGCGACTGCATGCGATTGCAATAGCGGGTGACGTGACCGGCGCAACCGCACGCAAAGCAGATGGGGCGGTTGTCGGAAGTGCGCCATCGGTTCGCCGGGGTAGTCCCATCCATGCCCCAAGACACGGTGGACGGGGCGGCGGCTTAGACTGCATGGTGGGCTGCAGTCGTGACCTAGGGATGACCTCGGCGTACGCAGCCGGCACACTCGCCTCGAAGACCTTCTTCGGCGTAAGTATGTGGGACAGACACAGGGATCGCTTGGGGTGACCTGGCCACAACTTGCATGTAACTGAGCGGCGCAGGCACCGGAGGTGGTTGCGACTGAGGGAATGCCAATAGAGAAAACTGAGGGAATGCTGCGACTGAGGGAATGCCATTAGAGAAAACTCGCGGGCAGGTTCCTGGCGCACAAATGACTTGATCTCGGCGAGCAAGGCCGAGTGATCACAAACGGCCGAGAAGCCAGCGAGATCGGCGTCGCGTCATGGAGGTTGACGGGTCAGCAACCGCTGCCGGCGCAGCTCCTCGTAGCTTTGGCAGAGCGTGATCACCTCGGTCACAGTACGAGGGTGCTTGGCGAGCAGCATGGTGAAGGCATCGCCGTCGATGCCTTTCATAACGTAGCGGATCTTGTCAGACTCAGACATCGTTACGTCGGCCTTCTTGCACAAGTCGAGGACGTCACAAGTCAAGGACTCACCGGCCTGCTGAGCTCGTGCACGTAAACGCTGTTCGGCCTGCAGTTTACGAACGGCAGGGCGGCCAAACACGTTGACGATGGCGGTCTTGAAATCAGACCACATGAGGAAATTGGTTGCGTGGTTGTTGTACCACAGGCTTGCCACACCCGCGAGGTAGAAAACCAGGTTGCTCAGTTTTCCTGCCTCGCCCCATTTGCTCGGTACGCTCACGCGAGCTAGTCCTCCACGTCAGTGCCAACCACGACGGTGAAGACAGGAGGGTCGCGGATGCGGGGGACACCGGGGGAAGCGTTTGCTGGCCGGCGTCTTGAGGCATGGTAGAGGCCACGGTACGGGATCGAAGCGCCAGGGGCATCGAACGGAGACCGAAGCTGGTTGGACGGCGCAGCATTCTCCACCAAATTATAAAGGCGTTTATTGACGACACTAGTCGATGAAACACAACGGCGACAGTCATGACGGATTGCGGACTCTGAGCGCGAGGAGCGGGCTATCAGAGAAGAGCCGAAGGGGACGACCCACTAGAAAGCGCTCGACAGGGCGACCCATTACAGATTTCCAACGCTTCGCTACACCGTCATTGAAAAACACAAACCAATAACCTGGCGGCAAGAACGCCGACTTGGCGCGTGTATAGGGCCATAGCTAAGGGTGGGTCGTAACGCTTGGGCCTTGATACATGGACGACGTCACGGCATAACAGAGCAGAAGAGGCTGCGGAACTATCAGGAACAATTTCATATGTAAGTCCGTTACTTGTCGAAGCACGGGGTATGGACCCGTGTAGCGGGAAAGCAGCTTCTCAAAAATTCCTACACGTCGCCTTGGGGACCAAAGAAAAAAAAGGAAGCCTGTTGGGAATCGTTCCTCGTAATGCCGCTCGTCGTAATGGCGCTTCCATGTTTCTTGGGAAGCCACTAATCTGTGGCAGGCGAGCTGAGGGACGTGGTCGGCGCGATTAATAGCGTCGCGGGCGTATTCATTAGTCGAGTCTGCAACAAGCGCAAGGAAGGTATCCAGTGGCAAAGTTAGTTGGCGTCCGAGTAAGAGGTGGAACGGTGAGTATCCAGCAGTGTCGTGCCGTGACGAGTTATACGCAAATGTCATGTATGGAAGTGCAAGGTCCCAGTCACGATGACCGGCCGACACGTATTTCGAACGCTTATATCAGCGTCCGCTTTCACTTTGTAAGCCCGCTTGTGTGTGGATGATACCAAGTCGTGAGCTTATGCTGGGTGGAGCAGGAACGCAGGATATTGTCAATCAGTTGATAAAAAAGGTACGTACTCGGTCTGTCAGCAACTGACGTGGGGCACCATGCACTAAACGAAGATAACGGAGTTGAAAATGAGCGACTTCTGTAGCACAGATAGTTGGCAGTGCTCGTGTGATTGCGTAGCGGGTCGCGTAACAGGTAGCAAAGGCAACCCACATGTTTCCTGAAGCGGATGCATGTAAAAAGTGCGGAGGAGGTGTAAACCGGCTCGAAAGAAGAGCTCCAATGGGATGTTCATTAGCTGAAGATACCAGGCCTAAAGTCCCAACGGCTTCTTGCGGTGCTGAAAAACGTCTCAGGCGTTGACATAACGCCGCAAAGAACGTGCAAGACCGGGCCAGTAGAAGTGGTATGGCACATGATCGTATGTGCGAGAAACATCAAGGTGACCAGCGGTTGAGACGTCATGAACCTCGCGGAGAAGAGTGCAGCGCTGGTACTTTGGTATGACCAGGAGCAGGTCGGGAACGGCGGGCGACAAATTACGGCGATATACTTGTAAGATGTCTGAGGTAGGCATACATACAGAAGTGTCGTACGGGGAAAATTCCAGGCGTTGTATTACTCCACTTTTATGCGGATGCCGACTATGCTCGTCGCCCATGTAGAAGAGCTGGAATAGGGAAGACGTAGCCGACGTATTCAGTGCTCGTAGAGCCCCATTAGATATCTGGTAGCGTGATGAGCAATCCGCATCTTTGTACAGTCTTCCAGATTATACACTACTGTGTAGGTATACTCCTTCAGGCTGACTGCCCAGGCAGCTAGACGACATTTAGGAGCTTTCGAAGAGGCAAGCGAACAAAAGGCATGGTGGTCAGTCAGAACTATAAACGGTCAGCCTTATAAGCGAGAGCAAAATTTCGCAACTGCCCAAACCAAACGAGGGATTTGCTCTCCTTGAATGAATAATTTAGCTCCGAGGTTGACAGCTGCCTGCTGGCATACGCCACCATGCAAATCTGCCGCGTAGTTGCGGGCCAGCACAGCGCCTGCTCCGTAACCAGTGACATCAGTGCGGACTTCGGTCGGTGATGGAGAGTCGAATGGGACCAGAACAGAGGAAAACGTGAGCAGAGTGAGAAGCTTGAAAAACGCTGTTGCTTGCGAGGAAACCCACTTAAAAGTCGAGTCTTGTTTGAGCAAGTCCATGAGAAGTCAGGCAAAATCTTAAAAGTCTTTGAAAAACCGCCCCAGAAAACTGCGAACGTCATCGGCGGCGCCATCCTTAACGGCTCGAATTTTTTTTTCCGGATCTGGCTGCCCCAGTTATTGACGCTTCCGGCATGGAGGCGTCAACGATTAGGGCTACCCCATGATGCACTGTTACCATCATTCAAAACAACGTAACATTGTAAATATGAGGGACGCCGTAGGGGAGGGCTCCAAAAATTTCGACCATCTGAGGTTCTTTAACGTGCACCTAAATCTAAGCACAGGAGCGACAAACGTTTTTGCCTCCACCGAAAAATGTGGCCGCCGCGGCCGGGGTTCTCTCCCGCGACTATCGGGTCAGCAGTCCAGCACCATATCCGCTAGACCACCGTAGCGGGTACCATTAGACTTGTGTACATCTCTCCGAGCAGAAGCGACATGTGCCAGCGCAACTACATGCGCTCGGCAAGCACAAGTGGAGGTCTTTCGGTGGTCCAATGGACCGCCGGAAACACCCGTCGCGTATATGGCATGTTGTAGAGAGTGATCAGGCGACTAAGCAGCAGTTGTTTCGTTTTTTGGGCGAACCGCTAAAGCAGAACCGGAGTAAATTAAAAATGGCTCGAAATTATTGCCATTTATTGGTGAGTACGTCGCCCTCACCGGTATCGCTTTGATAATGGGCCTCACGCCCAACTCCTGACGATCGCCTTGATTTTCCTTGAAGTATGGGTGAACTCTACGCTGCTATTTCTGCCCCCCCCCCTCCATCTAGGTTTCACAAGAGCCTGACGGCATCACACATGTTACTTTAGAAGAACAAACCGGAGCGCGAAAAGAACAAGGTCGATACGAGAAACAGGTCTGGTGCTAACTTCCTGTGGTTTATTGTCGAAAATAACGAACATTTATACACGAACCATGAAACGCTGTTCTTGTGCTAGTATGAAACACCCGAGAGCAACGAATTATGTGATTCACGCATCCATGTGGCACAAAATTAAGCAGAGTCAGCCAATAAATACTACTGCCAAACGCTAATGCTCATACTGTGCTCGCCTGCCTGACTTCCCCTAGTGCCAAGAAAGTCATTTATGAAGGCACAAAAGTAAGCTAGTTTCGATATACATATACATTAAAACGAAATCATGATGCCGGAGTTTGCTTGAAAAAAGTCACACTTTCGCCACAAGGGCGAATCAATGAATGCGATAGCAAGAAATTGAAATGTCAGATGAAGAACCAGAAGCAGCTCAATACTTGCAGCGCGACGCTGAAGCATAAAGAAGGAAGCCCTAAGTGAACGCACAGGCATGCACAGGGCAAGCGTGAACTAACAACTGCCACAGCTGTTACGTCTATGTGCTTGCGCAACGCGCTGCAAGTGTCGACAATAGAAAATCAGACGCTCTAAGATATTTCATTTTCTTTTCAACTGTGGCGCGTGGAGTGACCCCCTGTGTCTCCAGCCACGAGGGGGCGTCTGATGCAATGCCCGGTGGTCTTTGTATTTTTTTCCTTCCACATGACGAGTGAGTACAGAAAAGAGCCACATTGTCGTGCACCTCTCAAGGGCACTTTTCAAATTGAAAGAAAATTAGGAGCGTTGCGTCATAGAAAACACGCTCACGCTCCTCCGAGACTTGCTTACCACCAGCGGTACATGGTGTATATCAACAGCTCGGCGATATTTCGCCGGCGCACACATGGCGTGTTGTCTAACGCAGCGCACTGGGAAGCGAGGGGTTGCTGGTTCGAATCCTCGGTCGGGTACTTCAGAATTGTTTTCTTCTGCTTTATTGTTCTTTGTGCCTTTTTTATATATATACATGCATATACATATATCGGAGACGACGGCAACGGCGACGGCAAAAATCAGCCGAGAGTGTCCATATAATTGCTATCGCAATAAAACTAATGGAGTCCTCATGTAAGCCCAAAAAATTGCCGAGAAAAAGCACGCGTTGTGCAGTAAAGGCAGACATCGGTAGTGCCTGCCAGTGACATTGGTTGTGGATATCAAAACTTATTATTTCGCTTTAAACAATATTTACAGGAATTAAAATTTCCACGTCATAAGAGAAGACGTTGGGGCATATAAAGAACCCTCTCACATATTTTTATCGCGAGGGCCTCAATGCATAATTTATGAGTGAATCTCCCCAAAAAGTCATCTTTTTGTCAGCTTTGCATGCATTTTTTCAATAAACGCATGTCGCATTTGCATTTACTCAACGCATCAGCACAGAACAAATTTTTGTACTTCTAATTCGAGTTACACAAATGGTGAACTGCGGTAGACATACATGCATGTACATCAATGTCCAATAAAGCCGCATCACGATCAATGAATGGCCACATCACGATTATTCGACTTGAAGATTGAAGCTCAGCTCCCCGGCTATCACAATCAGCGTGTATGCGGATGGTATATGCATATGGGCTATCTTGAGTGAGTAACTCACCCAGAAATGTTGGCAAGAGTAGAACAGGCCACATAAATGACATGAAAGCAAATGCGCCGTCATGGCCTGCAAGTTTCAGCAGCAAAATCTGCTGTATTGGCGTTCAGAAAAAAATGAATGTCGCGTTACACGATTTCCACTAGTGGACCATTGAATGCTGTCATCACACATTACCGTATATTTAGACTTCGTCATTGACCACAGCCTATCTTCGTCTAAGCATGTCGTTAGGATAGGGACCAAGCTAGGTAATTATGCAGGCGTACTGCGTGTTGTAGCCGGGCTAATATGAAGCGCCTCTGAAAAATTTTTCTGCCGTTTAAGCAGGAACCTTTGACATTGTACTGCTTGACATTATGCCCAATGGTGGAAAGGTATCCACGTGCTCTGTCGTAGTGGCGCCGACGTGTAAAGCGGGGCGTTAAAACGTCTTTTTTTACAAAAATATGTACCGCTTTAGATTTATCTTTGATTATCGGAATGCGTTCATTGATGGTATATGCTAAGTGACAGATATCATCGGCGCAGAAAGTGGGACATCTTTTTAGACATACGTATATTCTGCGGTGTCGTATAATATATATATATATATATATATATATATATATATATATATATATATATATATATATATATATATATATATATATATGTATATATATACAAACGGCCGAAAAAGATAGCAGACATAGATAGAGTCTGGTCTACGAGGCGGACCGTTCGTGCCAAGCCAACGAACGTCACACTCTCTTTTAAAGACGATCGTCTTTCTTTGGATACTTAAAGGGCCCCTCACCAGGCCACATAGAAAATTTTAGTTAGACGCTGGAAGTTGTTGTGTGCGGAATGAAGAGCAGTATGCCGCAAGAATGTTTCAAATCGGTTCATTACGAGCTGAGAAAAACAATAATTTGTAGCGGCGCGAAACCATGATGCGAGGAGGCGAGTTTCAAACCCTTGCCACTCGCCCCGTGTAGCCTTAGCAAGCCAAATCTCTTCCTTGCCCTCTTCATTTGACACATACGCATGAACACGTCATGCACATGCATGGTCACGTGCGCATGACGTGCCCGAGCCAGCCCGAGCACGCGAGCGGCGTTGCACGGCCGCTACCTTTTTTAAAGACGATAGTCTTTCTTGGGATACTTAAACGGAGAAATTTTGGTCTGTCTGTCTTTCTGTTTGTTGGCACGTCACTCGATTCAGCCACCCGGCCAAAGTTGAACCACTTGCTTACCGCCCACCCAGCTGGAACTGGTACGGCTGTTCATACTTGTGAACGTTGTCGATCAGAAAGTAAATATTACGCATATCTGAGGCGCAACATCACTAGGTAAGTATTAGATGGTGTGTTCCTTTAATAGAAATTGCATACATGCGTAATTCTAAAGACCCTAGATTTTTAAGCTGCGCTGAAACTTGCCTTCCTCCGTGCCCTCTGCACGAGCTCATTGTTGTGTTTCGGTTTCGGTTCTGTATTGCACTGTACGAATGTCATGGGGCGCCGCTCTGGCATTCCTGATTTACCCAGGCGACGTGTACATAAAAGAGTGTGTGGAGAGTACTCGTTGAGTGCGGACGTTTCTTCTGCTTCAGCGCTTCGCGCCAAACCGCGTGTTGGGGCTGGCTGGCGTCCCCGCCGGTCGCGTTGGTCACCGCCGGTGTTCGCCTGCTGCTGCACCGGGACTACCAGCCCGCAACACAGCACTCATGTTTCCCGACGTATTGCCAGATGGCGTCCATATCTCACGCAGCCCCTCTTCTATCGTCTTTAGACGACATTTGCAGCGAAGCGCGCAGATACGCGGCCAATTTTTTTATGTAGCGGCCGTGGGCGTTTTGTCGGCTTTCTCTGTGGTGTACTGCCTGTTTCTGCGGCACGGGCATGAAAGTTGAGACATTTGGACGGGCACGAGAGTGGCGGTATCATAAGCCAGTGCCGCATTAACGTTTACTCGGACGCGGTAGAATATATGAGCATAATGAGTGCTCGAACGCGCCAGAACATTAATTTCGTTTCCAGGGCTGGCGTCTGCTCAATGCGCTGACCGCGGGGTCACGATCGCATGGGAAAGGGAGGCACATTAGCCCCGCATCTCGCTGCAATTCACGAAAACAATGAAAAAGACGAACACATTCCCTCTGTGTGTCTCATTATTTCTTTCAAGTTTTATTTATTTATTCAAGCAATAAATTACACAAACTACACATGTCGTGTCAAATAATTATCGCAGTGTCACGGGCTACTGTTGGCGACGTCAGAGCACAGTCGTCTACGCATAGGAGCGACGTCACAGCACCACCATCTACGTAGGGCCATTTTCTCATGTACGTCATGCCCTCATTCTCTAAAGCGCGCGCCCGCGAGAGGAAGGGCAATGAGCGTTCCCCTTGAAATTTGACCCATTTCCGCGGCGCGTAGCGTTGCAAATTTTGGCAGACGTGATCGTGAACGCCTAGTGTATGCATTGCGCTCGTTAGCTCAAAATTGTCAAACTTGGTGAGGGGCCCTTTAAACGGAGAAATTTTGGTCTGTCTCTGTTTGTCGGCACGTCACTCGATTCAGTCACTCGGCCAAAGTTGAACCACTGGCCCAAGTGCCAGGTATCTTGAACGGCTGACCATGTTCATACTTGTGTACATTGTCGATCAAAACGCAAACATTACGCATATCTGAGGCGCAACATCACTAGGTAAGTATTAGGTGGTGTGTTCCTTTATTATAAAATGCATGCATACGTAATTCTAAAGACCTTAGTTTCTTAAGCTGCGCTGAAACTTGCCTTCCTCCGTGCCCTCTGCACGAGCTCATCGTTGTGTTTCGGTTTCGGTTCTGTATTGCAGTGTACGAATGCCATGGGGCGCCGCTCTGGCATTCCTGTTTTACCCAGGCGACGTGTATATAAAACAGTGTGTTGAGAGTACTCGTTGAGTGCAGCCGTTTCTTCTGCTTCAGCGCTCCGCGCCAAAGCGCGTGTTCGGGCTGGCTGGCGTCCCCGCCGGTCGCGTTGGTCACCGCCGGTCTTCGCCTGCTGCTGCGCCGGGACTACCAGCCCGCAACACAGCACTCATGTTTCCCGACGTATTGCCAGATGGCGTCCATATCTCACGCAGCGCCTCTTCTATCGTCTTTAGACGACATTTGCAGCGAAGCACGCAGATACGCGGCCAATTTTTTCCTTCTTTATATATACATATATATATACGTCTTCCATAGCAGTGACCCCAATAAGCTTCCGTGAGAGACGCCATTTCAATTTCACAGAATTGGTGAAGAGTAATGATGAATGACACTGTATTGAGCCGGCGAATGCAGATCAGATTTAATCAGGTTAACGGCGTGGCCACAAATTGTGTAGTGCTGTAATTTGACATGAAGAATGTGATTATTTAATAAATGTGAAAGCATTAGAAAGAATGCTGTTATATATTACGATTTTATTTTTTAAATGGCTCCATATTTATTGACCTAATATCGGCAAACGCCACTCTTTTTAATGAAATACAACATATTCTTACTAATCAACTATACCTGTATAGGCTTGCGCTAGCGTATCACTTGTTAAATGGCTCCTCACGTGTTCGAAGACGAGGAAGTGCTTCCGTCCTTGCCTTTGCTACCCTTCCTACTGGCGATATCTCTCCTTCGCCACTTATTTCTTAAAATCATGTGTACCATGTCAGCAGAAAGCGTTGACCCTATCAAAATTTCGCGCTTGACGGCTACACGCTGTTATCTCGGTTTGCGCAGCCGCAAACACAGAAAATGAAGTGAAATGAGTCGATCGAGCACGATAGTCATGCGAGGCGAGGAAGAACGAATGGGCGGCTGCAAAAAAAGCATTTAGGGAGACAATTCACATCTGATATTTCGTGTAAGTGGACCAGTCGAGAGTATCTACTATAGAGACGTCACGGGAATCACTGTTCTGCGTCACGAAGTGGGCCAGAAAGACGAGAAACGCCTGGAGAAGATGTTGCGCTCGCCTTTTGTATTTTCAAAGGCTATTGAGGGGCCCTTTAGGCACAAAAAACTTCTTGTTTACTGCCATTGTAAATTTATAAACAAATAATGCCACCTGTGACACACTTAAGGCCAAACTTCGGAGTGTTCCAACCGCCGTTACGCGTACAGCCTACAGTAGCTAATTATTAACAAATATTATAAGTTGGACGCAGGCATTTCAGTATTTAAACCATCTCATCAGTCTTTAGTGTGATCGCTTGTGTCTTGCTTTCAAATTTCCCAGTACGTCTTACGCGTTTCTCAATATGCACGTGTCAGCGCCATTAGATGTGCTTACAAGCTGCACCAAATTTTTGTGTGTTTTGCTGACCTGCATTTCTGCCATATTTTGTCGAGAGGATGAGGCTTCTCAAGCCATCTCCCTACGGCTTTTCTCTCACCCTTCTCTATTCCTATATGGGAAATAAAGCTATATAATTAATTAATTTATTTATTCATTCATTCACTTTTTATGGAAACAGATATATGCTTGCGAGAGTCGCTGTCCATTGAGCGTATAAACTACATTAACTCACCGAGTGGGAAAGCACAGGCTATCAGAAGTGCCAGCAACGTGTGGCATGTCACGAAGGCAGCAAACGAAGCCGCCACGAGAGATCCATCAGCATTCTGAAGATATCGAGTGCTGTCGGGGTTCTTTGGGTACAGCCGAACATATTTTAACAACGTATCATTATTTGGCGGACCCCGCTTGATATCTTCGTCGTTGTCGCCGACCTTGTCTTCGAATGATTTTTCAATGGTACTTGGTTGCGGGATGTATTTTTCAGTGGTAACAGTAGTAACAAGTATCGCAAAAACTGCTTCAACCAAAGAGACCGACCAGGCGGAAAGAAAATGCCCGATCCAGAACACGCTCGAAGAAAGACCCATGACTTCTTGAAGTTCCTGAAAAAATGAAAATTCAAATAAAAAGCCATGTTACTTGCTTCCTTTGTACTCATATCGGGAACCACAACTAATTGAAGCATTTCCTTAACGCAGACTGCAATCACACTGTTCAAATGCGTAAACCTCACAGCACTGATTTCAAATCATATTACCAAGTAAACCAAATTCATTTTTTTCTGATCCCATTTCCACACGACATAAAGAACATATCTCTTATATGCATGGTTTTTCAGGCAGGGTAAGGAATTTCGATGGCTGCATGCTGCGCCATCATTACGTTGCTTTTATTTTACCGACTGAAGATTCGCGATTCTACATTTTATTATATCATTGAATCACTAAATATAACTCGTCATAGAAGAACATGCAAGGTAACTGCTTCCGGGAGAGCAATGCTCATTTCACAATCTGTAAAAACACACCCAGGAAAAATGAGGAATTTGGACTTATTAAAATATTTGACATCATTGTGCATATAAAGCGTCCTTACTCCTAGAACAAGATGTTAGAGTTTATTTAACACAACATGATTTATGATTCCAAGCTCAACTAAGTGTCAGCAATGTATAGGTCACTTGAAATTGTTAAGCCTGCCCCCCAAAAAAGGCAAGAGTCAATGGCAGATGGAAGCTTGCGATAAAAATTAATAAAGAGGCTTTGTGCGGGAGCCAGCGTTTCGACAAGCGAACTTGCTTTATTGAAGGCTGCGACTGATTCCTTTAGTGTGCGTGTCTCTATGCTTCGTCCATGTAAAAGAAAGAACGTGGGGGCAGGGGCGGGGAGCGCGACGTTTCGCTCAAATATGGTTGTTAGAAGGAAGCGCCACTTGACCATAATATTTTAATTGGGATACTCATGGTTAGAACTTCTTAGGAGAAGGGCTTATTAGGGGCGAAGCACCTTATGGTCTCGGCTTGTCCGCGTGTGATGTCGTACTCTCGGTAAATCAAGTTGCCAAACTATGGGAAAAAACTAGTGTGTATTTAGTTAAAACCGGTTCAGAAAAAAATAACATGACTTAAAGTAATTTAAAATAGAGGAACCATTAGGATTTATGTGCACTTATTAACATAAATTTGTTAAATTCTGTCTCAAAATTGATAGCAAATGCCAAGTTTTCTCTTTGAAAGCATACTTCGTAGCATGTTGTGGTGTGTCACACGAAGACAACTTACGGCAAGTCTACCTGTCACTCAAAATAATAAAACCTGTTCAGCGAAAGAGAGGGCGCCACCGCCTCAGCAAAGACGCGATTGCTCATCCCTCCGGCGCTTCTCCGGTGCCCAATCAGCGAGTGCCGTATGGCGAGAGAAAGCGAACAGCGCGCGTTGGCTCCGAAAACGATCTTTCTGCGATGGACGCTGCACTGTAAAGCCGCGTTCGCTCTGGGGAATCGACCGCCTATACTCCGTTTCACAAGCTCTTGGCAGCGATGTGGAAGGTACGGGCGCTCTCAGCCAATCATCACAGAGCGTACTTAATAAGTGTGTTCCTACGCGGATGTCGCGTCCGTTAATTCGACCGGTGGTCCCGTCTGTATGGAAGTAGGTGTACTTTAATAACTGTGTTTTAATTTTTGTAGCAGATAACGCTTGGTACCTTTTTGATCTGTTTTGCTTATTTACAGACAGGACGACCAGCGTTGCAGTGAAACTGACCCGACTTTCTCTATTTATCGTCACCCGGTTAGTATGAGTTCTTAGGGCGTTAGAGTTTTTAAATGGTTTATGCACCGTGAATAAAAATATGTACTTCAGGCACTGAATCACTTAACGAACGAATAATTGATTCAATCAATCTGAAGCTTTATTTTGACTTCTCAGTTTTACTTGCTTGATTCCTTGTCATAACAGCAGACAGTTCTGTGTTTTCCTTTTGGCTACTCTCACTACGATGGTACTCAATGATCCTGACCTCTATGCCCGCATGTAATAATACACGTGAGCTTGTTACAAGAGCTCACATGTCATGGTCCTCATCACAACTTAAATCTGAACTGCTCATTGTTTCGTCCTCTAGGGTGATTACGACAGCTGCATTAGTGTCAACAACATGATCGATGAAATGGTCCAGTTTTCTCACTACAACTTCCTGAGCAATAACATGCTCCACATATCTCTTCCACTTCTCAGCGGTTACTTGCTTAATTCCTTGCCATAGTAGAGTGTGAACGTCTTGAAGCTTAAGCGTCTCGTTTGCCGCTGCTACGAAGCCCTTCACGTCACTCCAAACAAGCTCTATAGGGTTAAGCTGGCAGTGGTAGGGAGGTAGGCGCACAACAAGGTGACCAGCAGTCTCAGCGATGCATTCCACACGGTATAGGTCCCCGCTTGCGTGTACGTTGTCGACATGCTTCATGAGCTCCGCCTCCACCATGCCGCTGCTCCACGGAACACCTTTTTAGAAAGCCAGGCCTGTATGTCCTTTTTTATGCTACTTGTACGCGGCACTTTTTCGTGCTTCACAGAATAAGGTGCGTTATCCATGACTTGTAATACTGCCAGGTGGTAGTAGTGAAAGCAGCTTCTGGGAGAACCACTTGTCGTAGTGGTTCCCGTTCATTTCCTCGTGGTAGTCGCCTGAGTCTTTTTTAGCTTGGAAGACTTCCGCTGCGCCTTCAACGAAACCATGTGCGCTACCGCAGTGCGTGACACTCAATCTAGCTCCTTTGCTACTGGGGTTTCGAAGACCAGTCGACAAACCAGATCGACGCGCTTCGTACATAGACTGGACAGTGCCGTCTATCCACACCCGACTACGCGTATGACCAGCGTTGACCCACGTTTCGTCGGTAAAAAAAATGCCCTAACTTGGCGTCGCAGCTCCGCTATTTGGCGCAGGTACCGGCGGCGACTCTGGACAATGTGCGTCGCTTCTATGAGAAGAGCGTTCCGAGAGAGTTTCTTGTACCTGAAGCCAAGCTTTTAGGGGCGAAGCTCCTTATAGCGGCACCCGTTCGTCCCTCGTAGCGTAGTATGTAACCAGTCTTACGCTTTGACCTAAAAGGTGGTGCCGGTGGGAGATTTTTCCTGTGCGTTGTTGAACAATAAAAAATTCGCAGCGTTAGCTAAAAGCCGACTTCTTCTGTCTCTCATTCCCATTAGCAGCCATTCTTTAGCTCCTAGGTAATGCCTGGTGAGATTTCTCCTGTGCGTGATTAAACAATAAAAATTTTGTTCAAAACGCCGTTGATTGATGAAATAAACCAACAAAAGACGCCAGATGTTTTGTAAAAGCAAAACGAAAGAACGCCAGACGTTTCTAAAGCAAAACGAAAAGACGCCAGCTGCTTAAAGAAAGACGCCCGATGTTTTCTAAGCAATGGTTTTCTAAACAATGAAAATTCACAGCGTACATGTAAAATTAAAGTGCGCTGCAAGTCGTCATAACTCATCGAACCTTTAGTATAAACGCGCCCGATCTCAAGTCGATGATGATGTACTGGGCAGAATTCACGGAAGATTCACGGTTTACCCATGAACCTCCGCAGCTTCGCCCACTCATCATCATTCACTCCGTGGATATGCTGTGATTTTTCAGCATCCTCTGCATCGTCGTCATGGACATGGTCGGTAGCGTCTCGTCTTCTTTGAAACGCTATACTACTTTGGCGATAGTTGGAATTTCGCCTTTGTCAAAAAATCACAGCATATCCACGGGGTGAATGATGATGAGTGGGGCGAAGCTACGGAGGGAATCATCTGTAAACCGTGAAACTCTTCCGTGAAATGCGCCCAGTACATAATATAAAGAGTGTGAAACATCGTGTATATATTAAACATCAAACTTTTATTGTACTGTTGGTTTACGTGGTCCCTTCATTATCACTTGTGATCGGTGAAATGCAAGGAAGAAGTCCGCTCCCGAGCGAAAGAGCGCCAAGAGCAACCGCATTCCCCGCTCGCCCTGTGCGAATTAAAGGCAAGGCTAGAGGGAAGACAGGACGCGCGTTCCACGACGCGAGGTCGGTAGCATGCCCAACGAAAGCCAACGGAACGCGATCGTGCAAGTGCTCCGGTTTCGCATCGCCTCATGGTTCCATTTAGCGTCCCAAAACCAAACATATTGCTCAAGGTGTGCCTTGCGTTTTTCGTAGAAATAATTTCTTTATCATGTACATTAAGACGAAAAGTTGAAAGCTCACTAGAGTGTATCGCCCGCAAAGTATGTCTTTTAGTGTGATTTAACTCTCGTACGGCAGGGTCCTCGCGCCGTTGCCGGTCCACCTCGCCCGTTGACGATCGGGCGAGGTGGATGCATACAACTATACTACTACACTTTAAGAAAAACATCTGGCGTTCTTTCGTTCTGCTTTTACAAAACATCTGGCGTCTTTCGTTGGTTTATTTCATCAATCAACGGCGTTTTGAACAAAATTTTTATTGTTTAATCACGCACAGGAGAAATCTCACCAGGCACTACCTTGGAGGTAAACAATGGCTGCTAATGGCAATGAGAGACAGAAGTCGGCTTTTAGCTAACACTTACACTTCTACTTCTACTAACGTTTCCTACTGGAACATGCCAATGGCTGCTAATGGGGAATGAGAGACAGAAGAATTCGGCTTTTAGTTAACGCGCACGCTGCGAATTTTTTATTGTTCAACAACGCACAGGAGAAATCTCCCACCGGCACCACCTTGGAGGTCAAAGCGTAAGACTTGTTCCTCACTACTACGATCACGACGACTACGAGGGACGAACGGGTGCCGCCTTAAGGAGCTTCGCCCCTAAAATGCCGTGCGCCACTTTTCGCAAGACGCTGAGGTCAAGATCGCCGGCTTTTTTTTCCGATCACGGCCCTTCCCACAAGAACGCTTCTTCGGGGGTAGGATTTCGCCGGCGTCTTCCATCTCCATTTTCCACCGATACAGCGTTCGCTCGCTCACCAGGGTCAGTTCCACGGTCCTCTTGATAAGTGCATCCACACTTGCACTGTACCCGCACTCGACGTGAAGCCCTTCAAAAACATTTAAAGCTGTCTGCTTCGCCAGCTTGGGAAAACCGCGCACATTCGAAGCATGGCTCGCTGGTCGCACAGTTTGAGAGGCATCTTGCACAGACACAACCAACCCGGGCGACGCCGTGATTCCGAAAGGCGGCGCATCACCACCTCACAAGCCTCCGCAGAGATGCCTCCATGCGGGCTTTCTCTTTTAATTCCACTAATGATAAAAACACTCTGCACGCTTTGAAAAAGTGAACCTTAACAATATTTTCAATTTGTGCGGGTGTTTACGAAGTAGAACTGGATTGCTTGCGCCCCTACAGCCCTGATTGGACGAGAGAGCTCGACCGTTGGCTGCACTGCCACGGCCGCTACATAGAAAAAACAGCTGCGGCCTGCTACGTCGCGTCGCCGTCAATGAGCGAGCGCGGGTTGGCTGAGTTGACCGTTGCGGCAGCTGTTTTGGGTGAGGGCGCCACTAGTACGGTACTCAAGGCAGACGCCGGTTCGTATTACCATGTGATCGCCTCAAGATTTATGCGTGTCCGTGTGCTCTTTCCTTTGCTTTCTCGTGTCTTTCTTGTGTGTGACCGCGCGT
Organism: Rhipicephalus sanguineus; assembly: GCF_013339695.2. NCBI lineage: Eukaryota > Metazoa > Arthropoda > Arachnida > Ixodida > Ixodidae > Rhipicephalus > Rhipicephalus sanguineus. The sequence goes on along the minus strand of NC_051180.1, from coordinate 175,001,714 downwards.
GTGGGCAGCTTGCCTCATGTTTCCTACGCCTGATTACGGTTTCTTGGTGCGCGCGTGTGTGGCAAACGGTTTTTTTCAAGCGGTGTGATGCCGCGAAGCTGTTGTGTGCCGCTGTGCAACTCGAACGCGTGAAAAGACGCTAGTGTGAAGTACCACGTATTCCAATGCAATCTACAGTGTCGGGAAGCGTAATATTTGTAACAGAGCACTTATTTTTGCCACAAACGAGCGCTAAAACAGGCGCGCGCCACGGCATCCTGACGACAGCGTCAAGTCACCGCCCGATTGTTCCCTCCAACGTGCGCGCGCAACGGAAAAACAAGATAAACAAGCATCAAAAGGTGCCCAGCGCGTGCCCTCACCCTCTCCGCCGAAGACGCCGTCGCGACAGCCTAACGCCCGCGCAGATCGGGAGAATTGAAGAAATGAAAGTGGAACCGACCGTTTCCGCAGACGAACCGGCGAGAGAGAGAGAGAGAGAAAAGACATTTATTTGGTCCGGAGGGAAGAGTATGAGATGTTGACACATCCAACTCATAGCTAGTCTCATGTCGGGACGGGGAGGCCGAGCCTCTCCGTTCTATCACGGGCCTTCCGGACAGCCAGGAGCTGGACGTCGTAGCTTGGGTCGTTGACAGCGGCCGTCCACCAGGCTTCTTGACTAGTCCTGCAACACAGACGAATCCCTTTCACATAGCTGACGCTGTGCTACGCGTCGAAGAATCACTTGAAATGCTCGCGAAAACGGGAAGGATCCAAACGTGAGACGACGGAGGGTAGGACGGTATGGTGAAGTCGGCGAAGAATTTAGGTTGTTCGTGTGAGTCGTGTAGTGCGGTCAGTCGATCTTGGAGAATCGAGTGATGACGCCGTGAAAGCACTGTTTTGAAGAGTGTCGCCGAATGACGGTGATCGAGCTGGAGCTCGCTTGAGTTTTTCCTGGAAGAGAAATATTCGAGAAACGTTCGAATAATTGTGCACACGTTTGGCGAATATTCAAGGCCTTTAAGTGTGTTTTGATAGTTTTTAATGGATGAGAGTGCATTTGTAGCACGGTAAGTTTGTTCCCGTTGTTTTCTACACCATCTAAGTGATGTTGTGAGTTGTAATTGATACCTGCCGAGTGTGCAAGTTTGTGTGATGCTTGTACTGCCTTAACTGAGAATACATTTTTGATTCTGTTATCAACTCTTGGCTCTATCGCGGTCTTCGGACCACAACCGGCGTTCGTTGGCGCTCTAAAAAGATTTACATTTAAACTGTGCGCGCTTAACATGGTGCGTTTTGGTGGGCCGATACGTCAGCCCTTGGAATCTCCCCGGCGACCGCCTGCCCATTAACGGGATCAGTGATTCAGTGACACTTTTCATTCCACGTGAGTCAAACGGGCAGCATTTCATGGAAGCATTGGGGCTCACCCTACAAAAGATTGGTACTCCTAGGGCAAAATTGTTCATATATGTGGGGTAATCGGCATTTCTAATAACGACTTCAAAATTGAACCTGTAATGTGCAACTATAAAACGCGTTATCTACGGCCCGATTGGAGTAAGCGTCGCGCGTACAAACGCGACTGTCGAGGTGCTTCTCCGTGAACAGCTGTATCGGTGTGGTGGCGCCAGAGCGGGCGCATGGAGAACTAGGCCCCAGACGCCGTTTCGGCGCCACGCATCAGGCCGCACCTGGGGCCGAATTCACAAAGCTTTCTCTTGCCTACGCATTTTCTTAGCCCAGAATTCTCGTATCTCGAGGGAGTACGATATCAATGGTACGAATTTAACTTACTCGCCACTTTTGAGGGCAAGGAGGCAACGCGAAAGCCGATGAAACGACAAGGAAAGAAAGAAGCGCGCGCAGGTGATAGCAAGGCTGCACGCGAAGCGTCTAGCATCGAGGGTATACGATGATAGCGAATGTGTTTTCGCTGCATCTCAGCTTCCAGTTCCGGGCGTCTGCTACAGCGCTTACGCGTTGCCGTGTTGCAGCAGACGTCCTGCAGTCTTGCGCGAAGCCAAGCGCTCGCGTTTCATCCATGACCATAGCTAACCAAAATCTAGTTGCTCGATGGCGTTAAAAATCCGTGTGCTATCTCGTCAAGTGCAGGGGGACAACGGTCCAGATGAACCGCATCTATAAAACCGCGCATAAATTGAAACATTGAAGGTTTGAAGATGTGACCGAAACGTCCCCCCCCCCCCTGTTTACCACAACCAGTTTAGTTTAATTTTCATGAAGCTGCCATGCCACTCAACTAATTAGGCATGTTCGAGTACGGTATGGCGGTTGTCGTTAGGGTGTTTTGTAGCTATACGTAAAATGTTGCATTTCTTACAAAGATCTCAGTGCAAGACATAGGAGTGGCTTTTGAGCCTACGGAGAACAGTACAGAAATATAAAGCAGCAGTAAGAAAGGTATCATGAGCGTAAAGCCGCAGGTTCAATTATCCGCAGCATTTTGACAGGGCCGGAATGCGAGAGCAATCGTATACGCTTAGATATGTGAACGCGTAAAACGAGGAAGATTCGTCGGGAGGTTTCTACGTGCTAATGCTTTTCAGAAAAGACGGCTCAGTCCCTTCATCCTTGCGGAGTTTGCGTGAGCAAACATAAAAGAAGCGGCGTTCAGTTGGCTACACGTGCGCCTGGATTCACAGGGCGCGCGTGCTGCGCGTTCGCACGATTAACAAAAAGAAAAAAAAAAGAGACAGCGTTCGCGTTACTCACTAACGTCTATGGAAGCGAAAGCCATACAAAAGCGAGTGAAATTGTGACTGTGCTTATATATGAGAATCGAAGCAAATTAAGTGAGTACTGATTTGTTTAGTGAATGTTTATTTAAATGACGATAATCGAAACAAATTGAACATTCACTTAGTGAAAGTGACATTAGTTACAGCCAATTAGCGATAGTTTATTAGTGATGTCGCACTCAATACAAAGTGCACGGTAATATAGCCACACTTGATGGCTTTAACCTTCGAGTCACCTTACGCGAATGTATTAGGATACCGAGTTTTTTTTTGATCGACTTTCACCGGACGCTTTGCATTAGGCGTCATTCGAGGGAAAGATAATATATATATATATATATATATATATATATATATATATATATATATATATATATATATATATATATATATATATACAATGAAGTAAGTGTTACAGTGGCCAGCTCTGTTCTGCCACACTGCAGTGGTGGTCGAGTCGATACAGCGTCCGACTACAATGCGGGCGGTACTGGGTTCGATTCGCAGTGTCGCCAAGCACCCACGTATTTCTTTCATGGAAAAAAACGGATAGCACGGCCTGAGGTTATGTGTTGTGGGCACTCTTTTCTTCAGAATGTGGCCTTTCCGCTCTCTTCTTTCACTCCCCTTTAGACCCACAAAACGCTGCGCCGTGCTCCCCCACGGATCACAGAAATAAGAGTATCTTTTTTTTTTGCTCTAACCACTACTATCGCAAGAGTGCCCAGTCCCGAAATCCAATTATCATACCTAGGCATTACTTTTCACGACTCTGGCTATTTGAGCGCCGGTCAGACATCACGGTGTTTTCAAGAACATCAAGAGACACGCGGCGGCCAAACTTCTTGCGGCCAAGATGACTGCCTTTGTCGGGACACGTTTCGGTGCTAGTTGGGTGGGATTAATTACACGCAGCAGCTCAAAACGACTGGGACAGAGAGAAAATAGACACAAACACAGTGATGTGTTTGCGTCTTCTCTCTCGGTCTCTGTCGTGTTGCGCAGCTCTGTGTAATGCCTCTGTCAGTAGTTATAAAGAACTCCAGCAGGCTATCGAGTTCTGAGGAGAGGGCAAAACCGTAGGCCTGGGAAAAGATTACGGCAAAAACATTTGCGTCATTAAGGGCTACTCTTCCCTTGGTAAGAACATGAAAATTTTAAACCCGAGTTTATTCTTTATCAACAGCAGCTACAGTATAGATGACAGGTGGACAGACAAAAATGCGCGCATTCAGCTTGACTAGTTTTGTGCCCTAAATAGTAATTGGCAACACGTATGACAATACGTAGAAATACCACGCACATATGTAAAGGTATGTACAGTCACGGGCGAAAGCTTGGTTATACTGTTTGAAGTAGACTAGTCTATTGTGCATATTAGACAAACGCAATGTGTAGAAGCAATGTTACACAGAGGAGCTGTCCTATAAACTTACTATTGCTGGTTGGTTCCATAGTTTCCAACTTCTTGCTCAGAACTGTACGTTGTAAAATTAAACATCTTGTTTGAATGCACAGATTTTATGTAAGGTTACATTCATTTTTGTGCAGTAGGAAACATACTTGAGAAATGAAAATGAGACAGAAAAAGGAGAACTAGAAAGCAAGTAGCAAAATTCTCATAAAAGTTACACTTAACAAAAAACGTAAGCTTTTGTTTAAAAGATACATACATACATACATACATACATACATACATACATACATACATACATACATACATACATACATTGAGGTCAATGTAATGGGATGAACAGCTATAAAACAACAATGCTGATACACTCAGTTTTGAGCACATGAGGTTTCAAGGCAGGAACTTACGAGAGAAATCTCTGACCACTCTTATGTGCCAACTCGGCATTTCTCGAACCCACTCGGAACAATTTGATGCATAGTTTCTGCTGCAGCCCACTCACAAGCAATTTTTATAAATTTTCCTGACGGCAGCCCACGACGATATATAAGAAAAGAGCCCCTGACAATGTGATGCCAAGGAAAAGCGAAATGCATCACATTTTAGTACATGTCTACAAGATGACACATAGTTTATTTACATAGTTCGGCACATTAACAACACAACGTTAGGTGACGTGGGCTGAAAAATTGACACAGCTCGGAGAAATTCTGGACCAATACATAAATAAAACAATTCGCTGTTACTAAGCTCCTCGGTACAAATAATGCTGTTGTTCACATGTCAAGACCCTATTGCTTCTCCTGAAAACACTCCTCAAAAAGGTTTCAAAGTGTGCACATGTGCCGACTTCCTTCGAATGAGACATCTGTATAGCAGTCTCCCATACCGCCTGAAAAAAATTTTAGTGCACTGTGGGGCAAGGCATGTGATGTGAAGCTTCAGTGCCTTGCATGTATATCTTGCTGCTGGCCTCAGCAAAAATGTGCAGAATAACAATTTACAATGTGCCACGACAAAGTAATTATGTTTCAGTTGCATAAAACATGGACAATTATAAAACAATTTAAGAACATTTACCTGGCACAGTTTACAGAGTCTTAAATACATTTTCATGGAGCTATCACAGCTTATCTGAATATAGTAGTAATGGTTATCAGCCTTCAAATTTGTTCGAAGTCGCCAGTATCAAGATTAGCACACCAGCAGCCCTCTTCAGGCTAAACCATTGTACAGACGCATCAAAAAGCATAAGTAAATCCATGCTATAGTCACCCTACAAAAAGCAATATGTACTTTCAGCAGTAATATGAGCAAAGCTGCATAGATGATAAACTATTTGCAGAGTATACAATTACATTATGGAGAAACCTATGGCAGCAAACACTATATAAAAAAATTTAAACTTACACAGTACATGCAGACAGGTTGACTGTTGAAGAGGACAGACAGGCGATGGGATTACATTACACAGGTGCTGTTGCAAAGGCTGTTGGACATACTAGGAATAGTGACGCTCCTCTTGCGTCTAAATAATCTGTGGAGAAGGACTTTCCAGAGCTTATATATGCATAAAATCATTTGTGCTATACTAATGCGTGTATCGTGAACGACTACATCGACCAAGTGCAAAATTACCCGCTTCAATGGTTTCATTCTTGCACTACCAAACATGAAAACACGGTTTTGGTTGCCGACCATGGCTGCTGTTTCTAATGGCAGTGAAATGCAGATACACACATGCACTTTGATTTACATGCATGTTAAAAATTAAAGGTAGCCGAAATTAATTTGCACATTACCATTAGAGTGTGCTTTACATTAACGCCAAGGTTTGGTATAATAAATGCAGAATTTAATTAATTTTCAATCCTCAAGTGCAAGGAATTGCTGAATGATGCACTGCTCAACAATTAAACTGCAGCTGTGCAGATTCTCACCATACAATTCCAACTGCTCCAGCTATCACAATGCATTCTTTCTGTTGACGTGCACTTTGAACAGAAGGACACAGTCACTGGTAGTCGCTCTCTACTTGTTGGCCTTGTGTGTTTTGTCCGAGATACACTGTACAATTACATGACAGTGGGGCACCTGATCCCATGACACTGCTGGAACATAGAAAAATACAGATGATTGTTACAACCGTGCTATGTCTAAAAATCGACAGCTGATATGTGCTAAAACCTCTAGCTGTCGTATTTTCAGAATCCAATGACAAGTATGAAATACAATAAAAAACAAGAAAAAAAGGTCTGAACATAGAGCCACCAACAATTAAGACCTTGAAATAATATTTTATTACATAAATATATACCTACCATGTTCATTTTGAAGGCAACAAACTTCTGCCTAATAGTGAGACATCAGCCAATAAAATATCTTCTATTTCGACTTTACACTAGGTGCAAGAAGCCGACAAAAAATGAGTTCACTATGCTACACTCTAAGAAAAAATCAAGTATTTGTGGAGTATTGCTGCCCCACAACTATAACGTCATCCACCACACGTACTTTCCTCGCGTTATCACCACGGTGCCGGCACTTCCCGGTCACGAATGACGCGCATGTTATCAGAGTGACATAGCATTCTTGATTGGAAAGTCCCAAGGGTCGGGTTTAAAAAAAAACGCGAGCAAGCAAGATTACAATTATTGTTGTGTGGCAGAAATACTCCCAAATACTCGATTTTTTCTAGAGTGTACTCATGTATTGCTATGTTACAAGACAACAGCTATTGTTCGTCACTTTAAAGTTACCTAACATAGCCACCTCATCATACAGCGTGCAGAAGCAATTTTGAAGACTAGAAAACACAAAGAACTTGCGGATTATGTGTGTTTTTGTTGCTAAAAACCGTTTTTCCTAACAAAAGTACACTTTGAAAAAAAATGCACTTGATTAGGAGAAACGATTGTGAGCAACGAACACACTCATAATCCACAAATACATGTTAATGGGCTCTTATGGCTTCCACAAACACTCACCATCATTATTATTGATGTCAATGCCATGCTGGACGGATATGCTGTGTCCTGCTCAGAACACCAAAGGTGCACTGTATGACTTATCTTGCATGGGTGGGGGCTGCACTGCACTGCTGCTCAGCTGGGCCAGCCACGGACAGGAGGGTGAGCACCCATGGTACTCAGGCACAGCGAGAGTCACCTTCAGAGATCAACAAACGTGTACTATGCAACTGTGCTGAGAACATGTGCGGCGGAAATACAACGTGCCACAACATTAAAAAAAGATGAGCTACAGCAGGTAAAATGCGCATTTACTGCTTGTCACAAATTAGCGTGTTACAAAGCGCGCGCGCGGCCGCTTTCAAGCAGCTGCGAGACAGAACGGCGCGAGCCGCGCGCCCAACAAGCGCGAAAGACGAAAAAAACAAGCATCAAAAGACGCCGGCGCGCCGCATCCTCCTCACCCACTCGAGCCAGACGCAGTCAACACGATCGAACGCCCGGCAAAGCCTGGATCTTTCTAGAAGGAAAGGGTGACGCATCCGAGAGCGATGCCGCCGCGATTCGAACCTACGAGAAAGTTCTCGCCCCTTCTGTAGCCTCGGCTGTACTGCACGCGGAAGAACTCTCCCGACGCTTCTAGAAACCGGGGAAGAAGGGATAAAAGCGTGCAAACGACGAGAGAAGAGTAGTGCAGGCAGAGTAGTCAGTGAGTAGTGGAGACAGGAGTGCAGTCAGTGAGGGAGTCAGTCGAGAAGAAGTGAAGTCAGTGAAGGAGTGGCCCGGTGATGGTGAAGTTATGCGAAGTGTGGCTCCGTTAGCCAAAGAAGACGTGTTTATGATGGTGTGCGGTCAGTCGATCGTGGATCTGGAAGAATCCGATGGCGACGCCGTGTGAGCCGTGACAAGTCACGACGACGGTTGAGCTACGACGATCAACGCTGGAGCTGGCGTGAGTGTTTCCTTGAAGAGAAGCATTCGATTACCGTCCAAGTATTGTGGACTGGATACGCCATTATCTATTCAGGACTTTCTATCGTTGAATAGTTGTAATGCATGCGATTGCATTTGTAGCGTGTGATCTGTTTGTTTAGCTCCCGTTGTGTAAACACCATCTGAATTATATTGTGAAGTTGTAACTGGTACCAGCCGAGTGTGCACGTGTTTGTATTATTTGTATTGCCTTAACTAAGAATATATTTCGTTTTCGTTTGTGTTATCGACTCTCGGCTCTGACTCGGTCTTTGGACCACAACCGGCGTTCGCTGGCGCACCAAAGGACCAACTCTAAATTGTCCGCGCTTTCGTGGTGCGTTTTCGGAGGGCCGTGACGCCAGCCCTTAGAATCCGCCCGGCGATTGCCCTCCCGATTAACGGGAGTAGTGACACTGCTCCTGTGTGGCCTGAGGCTTGAACTAGAGCTCTTTCTCCCTACATGTTGCGAATAGCCAGGCGATTTTCACCCACTTGCTATTTCCATGCATAGCACTTGATACACTGAGTGAGTCACAAGCACAAGAGCTCGACAAGCAATAAAAGTATTAGCAGTATTTCAAAAGCACAACTTTCTAGTCTCACATGTATGGAGTAAATTCATAGGCTGCAGACTTTACACTTTCGACATTGTCAATTCTATCATAGTTTGCTTCTTCTTAAGTTTCCAATTAGCATCGCTGTGTGAAAATAATACAAGCATCCACTGTAGTATCAATGTTTGGGTTGTGAAGGTGCATACATTAACCAGTGTTTACTGTGCCATCTGTACTTTAAAAAAACTAACCTAGCAAACAGCCATTAGTCACTTTTCTGCCCTTGAAGCTCCCAGGCAGAGCACAGTCCATCCAGATGAGGCTGCCATGAGTGCTTCCAGGCCCCTTTGAGGTTGGCTGGATGATGACAACCCCACCGTTGCAAAAGACTTGTACATTTAGGGAGCACAAGTCCTTCCTATTTCTGTACAGGTGCTCCAAGTCAAAAGGTGGCTTGATTTGCCAGTGCTTGCAATTGATGGATCCCAGGACCTTACGAAAGTTTGCGGTCTGTGAAGAGGCCAAAAAGGATATATTCAAAAAATGATCATTGAAAGCGCTCTTAATACATATTTGGCAGTGACACAAAAACTATCACTTAGTCAAAGCTATCATATGCTATATTCAATTTGAAACAAACTGAAGCCCCATGCAAGCTTTACATACTGTAAGATATATATGTCCTGATAAAGCATAGTGCTCCCACAGCGGTAATCTTCTATACAAGTAATTTTGCAATATAAAGGGAATTCCTGAAAAAGTGCTACATGGCTCCTGGAAAATGAAGTCGCATCAAATATTTTTCTCTCAACTGTCAAGCGTGGTAAACAGATAGGCTCCCCTTAATAATCAGATAAAAGCCTTCTTAAGCCAAATCATAAAAACTGCTGGTGTACTTGCTCATATTGCAATATACGTATATTGGCCATATATACGTATATACAAAGCGGTAGTAGTACATTTTTCGTACTGGAACTTAACATGGGGTGACATTACATCTGCTGGGATGAAAACCTTACAAACGTACGTTATATCACTACACGAACAGCAACGAAATTAGTTGCGCAAGTTCAACTCACCAATGGCACAACGATATTAGCAGCCGTCAGCATCATCAGGAATCGAATGTACTCTGCAGCCACAGGCAAAAGACGTCAGTGGACAGGAAGCTGCCGCTGACGTAGAAATGCAAGGCTAGCAAGACGTGTACGTCCACTGGTGAAGCGTGAGAACTCGCCGTGGGCCGCTGTAGTCAAGGCTCCAGTGCCGTGCAAAACGACAGGACAGATTGACTCGAAATCCTGTACTTAGCAGGTGCTGGTCTACGAATTCATCCAAGGCAAGGCACCAGTGGGAAGTGTGTTCTGTCCGGAGCGAATTGTGACGTCCACGTGCCTTCGCTGCCAGGTACAAGTCCAAGTTTTCACCGGAGAACAGTCAAGGCGCACTGCCAAAGCAGCCACATCTACAGCAGAATGTCTCCGCGTGCGACTTCGGTTCGGCACGTTATGACGTTCGGATTACGGTTATCACAAGAAGGAGAAGCAACGAGTTAAAAAATAAAGCGCCAAGCCCAGCGCCAAGCCCAGCGCCAAATCCTTAGAGCCCTCATAAAGCACCATCGCAACTTCGTAGGGCGAAACACGGTTATAAACGCTTTTAATCTTCTGTCACACGGGCACAGCCTCTTCACAAGTCTTGGAAATGTCAACACAGCACCACTGTTCACAACGCACATCGTTTCACTCCCGAACACTGCATTTGCCTGGACTGCTCACAAGAAAATAGAAGCGCACGGGCTAACCAGTGGCGAAGCAAGGATAAATACAGAGCGCAGTTCATGCGTTACCGTACGAGCACGGAATCACTCAAGTAACGTGCCAAAATGCTGTCAATTCGAAATGCCGCACTGCACCTTAATGAGACACAGGAAAGCGAAGCAAACGAACTGTTACCGACACTCAAACACACATTGCAGGCTCCTCCAGTGCCAGTTACCGTCGGTACACAGGCGCCGATCCCCGCTTCATAAACACACCGAGGCACAGGCTTCGCTACGCTTCACCGCACACCAAGAGACACTGCCGTCGGTCTTCACACGGCTTGCGCGCACCGAAAAAGCAGCGGTATTCACAGCACATCCAGTCGAACGCTGAAGGAACTCAAGCGTTTGCGAAAATCGGCACCGACACACACCGTTTACGGCGCCATGTTGTTTTCGCGAACTGCGCAGCAGGCGCGAGCGCTAAGAGAGCTCACAAAAAGCTCTTGCGCGTTTTTCACGGCGAGATAAAAATTTCTCTTATGTGCGAGGGGGAAGATATGACGAACACGACAGCAGCGCGCGATGAAAGAAGTGTTTTGTCAACGTCATAAAATGACCTGATGTAGAGAGTACTGCTTCCCAACCAATCACAAGCTGCACCTCTAGCCCAAGCCGTCGTCTGCTTGCGTTTGTCGTCTGCTACGATAGGAGCCTGCAGTGGGGGTTTCGCCTTGGCTACGCGATAATTTCCAGGTCAAGCTGACGCTTCTGAGCACAAGATACACATATGAGTGGGTGAAGCCAGCTTTATATGATATTCTCACGCCAAGTTAAATGGCAGTTAATAATCAAAGGGACATGAATTCGGCAAAGGTTTGTTTATACTCGCGAATCGTGAGCATTCGCACATATTTACGATGTCATTTCAAATTACTGGAGCCATTTCTTTCTGACTACTTGCCATATAAGCGCGTTCCGTTTCGGTTTCCGAACAGTGAAGGTCGAAAAGCTGGATTTGTTTGTGGTTTCATGCATAATCACGAACATCTATAATAAGCAGTGATTTGCATTGTACGAGCCCGCTCTGGATAGGCCCAAAGTGCATAGCGACAGCTGCATTTCGGAGATCGTGCCTATTGGGTAGTTAAAGCCAATCCAACTAGGCTTGTTGTGGAATCATATAATAGGCTTTAATAACGGCTAACTGAAATGCTCCGCTCAATTTTATTTCCAATAGCATGCAGCTGATGTGCTCCTCTGAACCTCTTTGGTGGTAATTTTGACCAATGCTGCGTACATCATCGTACGCTGGACGTCTCATTGGAGGAAGTAGGACGCAACACAACAACATAACAAAAAAATGTTGACGAAATACCGCGCCGCTTTCGACTTCATCGACCATTCATGTAGAACTTTGGTTTTAATCCAACCACAAGCCTTTGCATGCATAATTTTTCGCCATTGACACCCAATAGGCTTCTTTAATTACTGCGACTCCCAGGCTATTGGACGACTGCGCGTGCCAATACTCTCCATAGCGTACAAGCAAAACGACACACGAAACTCAGAGCGCCGAAATAAATTAAAACGCACCAGCAATCATCAAGCAGCCTTAGATGGCCGTGAATTAGCTCACAATCAGCCACGGCACCCAGATACATGCCGCAGTTGCATGTTCTAAACAGTCATATTGTTCGTAAGAGTGGTCCGGACCACTCTTGGGATTTCCTCGTAGCCAGGCTGTTTCTGCGCATTTTTTTGCTTCGTGAATCCACTTACGAGCCTTTTTCAGTGACGTCACCAAATATAGCAACTGTATCACCATTGCTGGCATGTTCCTGGGCAGTCGCAGCGCGCTTTACCGCAGCGGCCGATGTGATAACGATGGCGTCTTACGACGCTTTTTTCGCTTCGTGAATCGACTTACGCGAAAAAATTTCTCTTACGCGACAATTTGCTCGTAAGTGAGTTTTGTGAATTCGGCCCCTGTTCTTTAATGTAGCGGCCGTGGCACTGCCAACAGCTTGTGAAACAGAGTATAGAGCGAGCGCAATTCCTCTGGCGCCGAAATTCCACGCTGTTCACATTACTTAGCAACCACACCGTGGAAACTAGGGCCCCTAGATGTCAGCGTTCCTTCGTGCGAAAGATCGCGGACATTGAGGCGCCCTGTGTTGCGTTCGCGTTCGTTATGGCGAAGCACACAAACAGGAACAGAATAGACAAACTTCTGGGCGTGCTGGAAACCAACAGTCTGGCGATGTCTGACGTGTAGACATATGCATTCGCCGAAGATGAAACGAGGCAAGCAGTGGTGGTGGGTTTGTCGTCCTGATTTGCAGAACGCGAGAAGTTTGGTCGCGCCGAGAAAATGCTACCCGCTCTGCGAGATCACGACATGGTGTATTGCAAAAAGTAATTATGCCACTCTTGGCAACAGTCATTGTGTTTTACTTGGCACTTCCCGAGAACTACAGGATGATTGCAACAGACTTCGCTGTCGCTACGGGCTTCTACGCCTGCGATATCACAAGCGTGCCGCAATTTTTAACACAAAAGTGTTTTATGCCGGGGTCCACCAAGACTTCAGTGACGTATTTCCGTCACGGAACTGACGTCGAAAAAATTTACACGATCAGATGGCAAAGAAAAAAAATGTTTCGTCAACGGGCATAGAACCCACGACTGCTTGGTCCGCAGAAACAGATGCCGGGCACGCTATCCACTGCGCCACGGTCACAGACTCCGGAGCCTTTGCAAACGCGCCTTTTATATCTACCACTCCCCGGTCGGCGGGGTGGTGTTGCCCTCTGGGAGCGGTAAAGTAATTCGTCATTACTGTGGCATACGCTAATACCACCTGCAATGCGTTACAGGTCCGTCCCATTCGGCGCGTTTTCAATAGAAGTTCAATTTTGTCAATGCCTTAACACACCGCGAGGTGGCGACCTTAGCCTAAGCGTCGTAAAATCGTCGGCCTCGCTCATAGCATCACGCTAATCCAAACCAAAAATAGCTCTGCGACGCGCGCTTGCCTCACCAGGCTGTATGTAACACCGCGTTCCCCGCTCACGCGCTCGCCCCGAGAAAAATCCCGACCGGGCTACCGGGGCGGCACGACGCGCTTTGCGTTTCCCTCTAGTTCTGTTGAAATGTGTTCAATCACATTTCAACATGCTGCGGGATCGCGACGAAGTTCTGCGTCCAATATGCGACGCCCATCTGGCTATCACACCTCGTTCTCTGATTACGCTTTCACCGTTAACTACTACAGCTATCACAAGGGTTTGTTTAATCATTTAACATGGACGTGAGTCATCGGGATGGAGATGTACCACCAATCATCACAGTGGGTGCATCCACGTTAAACGGTGCTATAGCTGCCAGACATCAGTATACATTGTGGAAATTCTCTTATATCAATGTACAGTAAACATTCAGTTACTTCTGTAAGGGCGCGCATTACTTTCGTGTTATTCCGATTCCTATGACGAAGGGATCAACCATCTTTTCGAATGTTCGACTGGCGCTCCGATTGGTTGGCGGTGAGGTTATCCGGCGGCAGCTTCACCAAAAATCGGTCCGGGGCCGATCGGCGTGAAAAGGGCTTTTCCGGCGGATTTCGCTGCCGCCGAAGCGGATTCCGCACGCTTTCGACGCCGAATGTCTCAGTGTGAACGCGCCATAAGCTCGCAAGGAGCGAGAACGCGAACTCGCCCGCGAAAGACAATGCCGACGCTGGGCAGATGAAGCTGAAAACCGGCAAACACTGCATGCTTCGCACCTCCCTGGTATGGCTCAATAAACAAGAAATTTGACCGTTGTTATCCCGCGTTGTCGGTGGCGCCTCCCGTCCTGCGGCTTCAGGGACGAGTGGTACAAAATAAAACAAGGTTGATCGTTCCTTCATAGGAATCGCTATAACACGAAAGTGAAACCTGTCCTCGCAGAAGTAGTTGAATGTTCATTATCCACAGCTCTGCGAGAGTTTGCACAATGTCAATTGGTGTTTGGCAGCTATACACCAGAGCACGCCTGTCTCGGACACAGGCTGCTGGCGAGCCGAGCGGATACTCTCATACCCAGACGCCGGGCTGACCGGGCTGCGAAGGCGCGAGCGAGTTGAACTAGGTAAACAGGGCAAGCTGTAGTTCTGAGGCTTTAAAGTGCAAAAGAATACCCGTTCACGTTGCTTCAGCGTATAACAGCTCGTCCGGGCACTACAATGTCGTCTTGGGATGCCAAAGCAAGCAGCGCAACAGGAGGATATTACCATAGTCCCTCAATACTTATTGAGGGACTATGATATTACCTAGCGTTGTCTGCGACGATCACGACGCGCCACGGGAATAGTGCCGTTGCGGTGTTTTCAGCTTCGCCTCGTGTGGATAACTGTGATTCGAGCAGAAAATTGGAGCCGAGTGAAAATGCGCGAGTACGTACACTAACTGCGTGCATTCTGCAGTGTGATGCCCACCTATTTCATTTTACGAACCTAATATGCGTGACACGCAGCTGGGTTGAAAGCAGGCGCGAGTTTTGGGTGGGGGTGCACTTCATACCTTTGAGCGTTTCCTTTGACGAAAATGTAATGCAAGGTAATGCTTGCAAGCACAAGCAATCGGCATGCTTTGCCACTTTCAACGTAGTATTATGCTTTAGTGCTTTTGATGGCATCCACGCCTTCAACATCTCGTCTTCAAAAGGTAATAAATGGTACGGTGTTCCTCAACAGCCGGCCGGAATTTCGTGCTTTCATTTTAGTGTTTGAAGTTCCCAAATTTATTTGGACGCGAGGCATCCAGCTGCACATAATACATATATTGGCACGTAAGTAAACAGTACTCGCGCCAGTGTCCTTTACGTCGCAGGCGTAGCGCTAGCTCGAGCAGCTAAATTTTTAGCATATATACACAGCACACATTTATTAAAAGACAACTGGATTCCGCCCATTTCAATATCGGCTTAATAGCACAGTTTCGCTTGTAAAGCATCATCGTTACAAGATTAAAATCGCGCAGACAGCTTCCAAAAGGGATCGATGAACGATACTGCAGGTGATACTCCCTGATAGCTCGCTTTTGTGAGCAAGAGGCATTATTGTAAGAGCTCTCGTGAAACAAAAATTACGTTCCGCGAAACTACCCGTAAAGCGTACTCTAATTATCACGCGTTGCATCTTAAAATGATGATCTTTGACAAAGCTTTGTGCACAACTTGTAATATGGGGCAACCAGACATCGTTTCACTTTTTCGCGAGCTGCACTGCAATTACAATTCACGCGTACTACAGCCAGGACGTTTTTTACAAATGTTACAGCGTACGTAGCTGACGAGGTTAGTTCCGCAGCCTGCGCAGCACGTACTGTATACATTGTGGACTTGCATGAGCAAGGTGTTCTTGATGTTCCAATAAAAACAGCGAAAATGTCCAGGCTAGAAAAGACGCGAAACACGCTCTCCGACGGGCTGAGATTCGCGAGTTTCATGTTTGCTCTGTGCAGCGTCTGCTAGCGTGACAGCCCGTGTGCGATAGATGGCGCGACGCGCGATGCAAATATAGCGATGCGCATGGAATTCGCTGTGTTCTGGTCTATAGCACCGCTTGATATGGGCGCACTCACGTTGACGCCTGGTGGTACATCTCCATCCATGACAAACACGAACTAGACATGCACTCTTTTAAAGCGTCGCCACTTGAGGCGAGAAATGGCAAGTTGTGCGCTCCCTAGTAGTCGGTGCCAGTGCACTCGAAACAGTTGGCGGCGGAGAAACATCGTTAGTGCACTGCACAAACATCGCTGCTTCTGCAGTGCACTTGACCGAACACCACACACAATGCGATCTCGTAGCGTGCAATTTAAAGCACTGCCAGAATTGCAATTATCAGCTATTCGGCGAATGTCGACTAGAAATCCATTAATGGGCGCACCCTCCGCTTGGCGCCGACTGAAGAAATTGTAACTTTGTGCGATTTCATGTCGCTTGGGATCGTAGTGCTCACTCAACACTGCAACGACTCCTTCATAAGTCAGCGCATTCGGCTTGTGTGGAGCCACATTCCCTGCCAGTACTTATATCGTGTGCGTGCTTCAAGGGACACTCAAGGCAAATAACAATTTATGTCAGAGTGAAAGTTCAATGTATGACAACTTCTAAAACGGCAATATTGTCAACAGCAGAGCTCTACTTTCCGAGAAATTAAGCGAAATGTATCACATGATGAGCGCCACGAGTGGAACATTTTCGAAGTGATCCCGATGACGTATGAGAGTCTGCTTACAATAAATCACTAGTAATCAAACTAGCAGCAATAAAAAAAGAATCTTTCGTGCATCAAAAGACGTAATAAAATGCTGTTTGTTCGTTTCCTGTTTGATTCATGAAAAAAAAGAACCTCTGTGGCATTGCCATGGGGAATGGCGCGCGTGGTTCAAAGGTTTCGTTTTCGCCGAACTGCGCTTCGCCCGGTGCCCTGATTCGCTCACGCGGTCGCGTCTCAGTGGTAGTTTCGGGATCGTGTACTGGCGCGTGTGTTTTGCGCGCTTGTGAAAGTCGCTCTGACAGAAAGTTCGACAAAATGCCACATGCATGTGATATTGCCGGATGCGCGAATGGTGCACAACGCCAGTGCTGCAGCAAGGAAACCGATGTGTCTTCCCATATAACACAAAACCTCTAAAAGACGTCTCGAAACGGCTATGGGGGCTATAGACGTCTTGGTTTACGAGAAGATCAAGAATAGACATTTTTGCAAAATAAAGCACTTGCCTCTCAAATATGCCTGCGTACTGTTTATTACCGTTTTCAACAGCTACGACATATAGCCAGAGTGTATTCTGCCAAAGAAGTCCGCAACGTGTACTTTGAGACATTTTTAGACATTCTTCCCATGAAACACAAAACCTCTATAAAACGTCTTTAAAAACGTTTGAAACCTCTATAAACCTCTATTAAACCTTTCATAGATGTTTCGTGTTTCGTCGGTGGGTGAAGTGCGCGCGCAACGACTATCTAAATGATTCTTCAAATGTTTTGTCCACGAGCGCAAAGACGCCAAAACGGCATTTCTAAACAGCGGTGACTGTCGCTTTAGTGAAAGAAGAGACGCAGAAAACAAAGCCCTCAATAGAATTGGTTTGGCTCCGCAATGCGGGTTTCTATCAGCAGTTTGGTAAGTATATTATTTTCAAGCCAAGGCGGCTAAGGCCGCGCAACGCTCGCGCAACAGCGAACGACAAGAGAAGCAAACGCAGGCAAGCCAGGCAAGCATGTTACTGATGCTACGCAGTCGGAGGCTCGAAGCGGGTGTTCGACGCGCATGTTTACCCCTGCATTCATGAACATTTTTTCAGTCGGCGCTCCACCTTGACTCAATGTCGATGGCAGACACACCTGTTGGAAGGAATGTTCACTAAATATTGAGCAATATGCGGGATCATTTTGTGAGAACCGTTGTGTCTATTCTGCTGAATGGTGACGCCGTGCTCAGCTCGGTCAAGTGAAGGGTGAGGCCAGGCTAGTGAAAGAAACCCACGTGACCGGTATGGCAAATAGAGGCGCCATCCATTGACTGGGATCAGAGTTAAAATCTGCGTTCCGTCTCTTTCCTCCCAACTCTCTTCAACCCCCTCTCTGGCGGGATCAACTTCCTTTCCTGCGGGAGGCGCGCTTTCCGCCGCCTTTCTGAAGCCGCCGACTTTGAAATCCGTTAGAAAGTTTCGTGTCTGGCGTTGGTAAGGCATGTGTTAGCCGTCGCGCGTCCGTTTCATAGTGCTCGCTCGCTGTGTGCTTGCGCGACGCGATGTTTTACGACTCAGCTGTTCGTGCATAGTGCTTTGTTGCTCGAGTACTTCCAGAACAAGTCCCGGAATATATGTGCCGGCCCCCAAAAGAACGACAGGTGAGCGTGCCCTTTGAGTCGCGGTTTTCATTGTGCCTGTTTCAATTCACGTCCATACCGAGTAGCTGTTCTCTGCAGTGGGGCTTCAGTTAATCTTTTCAAAAATGACTGATTTGAAAAGGGCACGATGCTGCGTTTAAATCGTTATACGAACAAGCAGCGGACATGAAGCCCATGCGACGTAACTACAGTTAAAGGTTTACAACTCTCACAGAACCGCGTGTTTGAGTGTGTGCTTTGCATTTGTCTCCGGTTAATTACTCGCCATCGCCTATAACTACGTTTGTGAGGCTCTAGGTAGATGTATGAAAACTTGTACTGCTCTGAGACGAACAAACGAGCTAATTTTTGCACGAGTCGACGGCGCTCTTTAGCTGATTGAAACTTGCCCTTTTCTTCAGGGTGTATTTCGGAACGCAACACAGCTGATCGGTGCGCCCAGAGAAAAGCTGAAGAATTGCAGAATCGGCGCACTTCAAGAAGAGATGCCATGAATCATCCGATATCAGTCGTTCATTTTCTCCGCGTTTATCATCACTAGTTATAAGAAAATCAACGTTTTTGGAAATGTAGTCAATAAAGTGCGGCCAATATTAGTTGTGTTATATGTGGAGTTCGTTTTGCCATCTTTAAAATGATATTTACATTATTATTCTATTTTTAGGTATTTCAACTGCTTTCATTGTTTTTGCATTCCAGGAATGTTCAATTTTGTTAGTTATGATAATTTTGTGCAATATCGTGCGCATATATCAGAAGCTGTTCTGCACTTTTGTCAGTATGAAAATTGTCTTTTTGAATATGTGCCCTAGTGGCATGTTCTGTTTTTATTCCACTGTTCTTTAGATTCTTAACTTTGCCGAGAACTTTCGTGTTGTTTAGTGATCATGAACACGTGTATGTTAATCTCCTGTTGATAACGTCTGTTAATCTCCTGAGCCTGTATCGCAAAACATTTGATGAAAATGTTGATTTTCGGAAACGAGGACAATAAAACGAGACCAAAGATATTTTGTGTTGCGAGTGCAATTCATTCTTTTGCGTTCTGGCCCATGCTGCACGACTGCAGTGTTTGCAGAATGCCTGATTGCAAATTGTGCACATTCAAACGAGCGACGAACGTGCGGCGCAGTACGCGCAGCGGATGCAAAAAAAAAAAAAAAAGCGCCCGGCGCGCTGCACGGCGCAGCACGCGGACGAGGTGGTCATAAAAGAAAGGGAGAGGGAGCGCGCACGCAAACAAAACAAAATGAAAAAAAAAAACCCGGCGCGCGCGAGGGAGCTAGGAGAGGAGGCGCGGCTGGTGTTAGTGTTGCCATGACGACGCATACCATGTGCGCCGCCATTCTGCCGTTCGAGTCTCTGAATCCCAGCCGCCAGGATAGTAACTGAAGGGACGTTTGGCGCTGCCAGCGCTGACGTCATGAATTAAGGCGTCCTATGGGAGGTATACGGAGTAACCTCCCCCTGGTGAGGCTTGTTTCAGAATACTTGTTCCTTCCTCCCCCTTTCCCCTCTTCCACCACTAGTTCGCGCCAGCCGCCAGTTCGCGGCGGCTCGATCGGCAGCAGAGCTAGGCGACGGCCGGCGGTCATTTGCGTTTTGTGTAGCGTTGTCAGCTTTTGTTTCTGAACGGATTAACGGATTACGGGCTGTTTGGCATCAAGTATCGGTGATCATACTGTATATCGCATATTTTCCATCAGTATTTGGTGAAACAAGCTTTACTGTGCTTTTTGCGACGGTACGTTCGTCTCAAGAAGCGATTGTTCTGCTCACCACCTTCATTGCAGCCAGACAAACAGCTAAGAACGTGTGCACGTTCAGATAGAGTGCTTGTTTCGGTAAGTGCACCTGACATTTCGTCGTTTTTACTGAAAGGTTTAAGAATTGTGATAAAAATGTGAACAGTTCTTTGCTAGGTTGAACCGCGTGGTCGAACGCGAAACTATAGTATACGCGCCGGTGCGAATTGTAAGCCAGACTGACTCGCCCTATTTTGAGTAATTATGTTTTGCGCGTTATAGCTCGTGCCCCCACGCACGCACGCTAGTGACAGGCCGACATAGTTCAAGCAAGCATGTTTACAACTATGCCGGCCTGTCGCTGACAAAGTGCAAAGCTTCTACCGTAGGCGCCTCGCCTGTAGGTGCGGTTATGATTGATTGTCGTTTCTCATTATATGACAGCATTTTATCATATCTGTAATTGGAAATGTTTCTTTAGAGGGAATTGATGATCTGTTATTTGTTGTAAATCCAGCGTAGCTTACTTGCTTTCTCTGTATGCAGCTTTTCTTCAATGCTGCTTGTGCAAAATATTGCGCCTGAGACCACGCCAGCTAATGCGGAAGCCAGTGCAGTTTCTTTGACGAGACTTGTAGTGCATTCATGCAGAATTTTATTTACGTTGCTGCCGTGCCACTCAGCTTCACCTTGTGCGGTCACCTTCCGACGTGTTTTGTGCCACATTTGGTTGTGCTTTATTCATTAATAAAGCCGATTTGACAACATCATTGGATAATTTATTGTTGCTGAGAATCGCGATTATTTATTTGCGCGCCATCCGCTAAACGTCATTTATGTAGTACAGTATACGTGTTGACCCCCTGCGTACGTGTTCAAATTTATTATAAACCGATGTCTTTTATATGAAAATTGGATATGTATGGCGTGCTGAAGTAGGCAATAATTCACGCGGCATATATGAGCGACCGCAACAACTTGATTCGGTCCGCAATAAACGCGAGTAAACTCTGCGTCGAAAATTTATATATGCAACAGTGAGGACATGCGTGGGTGAACAGGTATGTACGTATGTTAATGATCTCGCTTGATTTTTTGGTCACTTGCTCGACGACAGACATAGGAAGTGGGAGAAAAACAGGAAATTGCTCTCGCGGGAGCTCTTTCGGTCCCTTCAATCTCTATCTTCCTATGGTAGCCGTCAGGCTGCCGACCAAACATGCTGCAAAGACAGTTATATTAGTTTATTTTATATTTCGAAAGTCCAAAATTTCGAAAACGGCGAAAAAACAAGAACGTCTATGAAACGTCTTATCTTGGTCTTTTCAAAACGTCTTCTAAAGACGTCAACTAGCGGGACATTAGCAGAGCTATTAGACGTCGGATAGACGTCTACGGCTACGGGAATGTCTTGACCAAGACGTTTATTACCCCTTTTTGATAGCCGTTCAAGACGTCTTTTAGACGTCAAATAGCTTCTTTTGTGTTACGTGGGTTTTCACTGGGTGCCGCGAAATGAACCATCTCGCTGAATTGGAGCCCAGCGTCGCGAGCCAATGTCTCGTCAAGTTCTTCGTCCACATCCATTGCGGCGATTGCGGCAAGCTTCGATGGCCGTTGTTGCTGCTGTGGGTCCCGCTGCTTTCGCTCTGCTGCTACTAGTGTCGGCGGCCGCGCAGTAGAGGCGGGAAACGTTGGGCACGGCAGCAGTGACGTATGAAAATCTGATTTCAGGCGGGTGATTTGAATTGCGCTAACGCAATGCGGACCACTAAACATGATTTCATTTCAAAACAAGCACTTCCTTGGCATAAACGTAGCACCACGCGGTTTCTGGACCGCTATTTCAACAATCAACGTCGACTTAATATTTGCCTTTAGTGTCCCTTTAAGGCAGCAACCAGCAATGCTTTTTTCTTAGTCGAGTCTTCAATGGCATTCGCTTCGAAGTATGCTTCGACTTTATTAAGGTATGGCATCCACTTATCTTTGCCTTCTTCAAAGTTCGGAAGCTGATGGTGAGCCATGAACGCCTTGGTTGCTCGGTTTTTGGTAGTGTCAGGTTCAGGGTCGTCTTTCACTACATGGGTGGTGTACATCTTCGTCGCCACTGTAGCATACTCACGGCGTGCGCAAAGCAGCGCCGGATCAGAAATGTATCAGCGTAGAACGTTTATTGAAAAAAAGAGAGAGAGAAAGCTCTTTAATGAAAAACAGAGAATTCTGTCGGCGTACCTAAAGGCGCCTACATGCTACTCTGTATAGGGGAGGGGAGTGAGGACGTATTCATGGGCAGCATAGCGGCAGACAGATAACGGTGCACACGAAGCAGTAGCAATAGTCCGATGTGGTGCAGGCGCCCACCTGAGGCGTCTACAGGTGCGTTCAAGAATTTGTCTCCGAGGGCACAACAATCGAGAGCACGTTGGAAATGCACACCCGGCAATACAACCGCCGCTCGATCCAAGACAGCGCACAGGTTCAAGCCATCGGCTCCGATGATCTGCGCGAGACCATAAGTGCCGTAGTGCGCGAAGATCTTCGTCGAACGTTCCCGTCATGCCAGCCTCAAGGTACGTCGATCGCAGACATCGTCCGAGAGGAAATCCAGCAGTCGCTGGAAATCGCCCAGTCAGCGCAGGCAGCTGCGAGCAATGAGCTATGCAGCTGCTGCTCGACGCAACGCCCCCCCGCCCCCCATTTGCATTTGCGCTCTCATTTTCAATGGCTAAACCACACTGGCAAACGCCATTCAGAGGCGCTATCAAGCGGCTCCAGCGCAGTGTCAGACGGCGACTGTACAGCGAAGGCGAATAGCTGCGCGCGCGCCGGCGCCAGTACGTCTACCTCGGCTACGACGTTACTCCCCTGCAAAGCGCAGACCGGCGGCAGTGAGTCGCGCGCGGGAGGTGCCGGCTCCGATGCGCCAGCTGTGACATCACTGATCATCGCGCATGCGCAGCACGGCTCTTGAGGAGCCAGGCGAAACTGGCTCGGCTAGGCCAGTGTAGCTGACGCTAGAAAAGCACTGCCGCTGCACACGCCGACAGAAAAGCACGCCTTCAATGTGCTACAGACCTGGAAGGCGTCATTGAAGGCGACCATCACCAGTTTATTAACCGCGAGATTTGCGTTGCAAGAGGAATAATCTGAGCTGCGGGGAGGGAAAGCAACAGTGGTGCTCACAAATTTCAGCAACGAGTACAAGCACGTGAGCAAAGGCACGACGGTCGCCTACATCGGAGAAATTGTGGAAGCCATCAATGCCTTCGCCCTCACCGATTCTTCCGAGCCTACTCTGGCGAACCAAGCTCCTCAACCGGCTTTCGACGTCAATCCGAGCCTTCCGAAGCTTAAGCAATAACAGCTCAAAACATTGCTCTTGCAATAAAGGACTGCTTTTCGTCGTCAAGAATCTGCCAGACCGCACTCACAAAGCATCGCATCATAACAGAGGAAAGTGCCAGGCCACTCCTTAAGAGCCCGTACAGAATTTCGACGCGAGAACGCGAATCCATAAAGAAACAAGTCGACGAAATGCTACGCGATGACATCATCCAGCCTTCCAAGAGTCCGTGGGCGTCACCCGTGGTGTTTGGGAAGAAGGTCGCAACCCTGCGCTTCTGTGTCGATTATCGCCGCCTGAACGAAATCTCGAAGGACGTCTACCTTCTCCCACAGATAGACGGCACCCTGGGTAGACTCTACAACGCGAGGTACTTTTCGTAGATAGACCTCAAGGCCGGCTACTGGCAACTCAAAGTCGACGAGAGAGACCGAGAGAAGACTGCCTTTATAACACCAGACGGCCTCTTCGAGTTCAAGGTCATGACCTTTGGTCTTTGCTCGGCGCCTGCGATGTTCCAGCGCGTTATGAACACCGTGCTGGCTGGATTGAAGTGGCAGACTTGTCTCGTGTACTTGGATGACGTCACTGTGTTTGGCTCAAACTCCAGCGAACACCTCCGGTGCCTTGACGCTGTGCTACAAGCAATCCGGTGCCTTGACGCTGTGCTACAAGCAATCGAGAACCTCTGGCCTCACCTTGAAGCCTGAAATGTGCCGCTCTGCATACGAGGAGCTATTGTTTTTGGGCCACATGATCAGCAAGTCCTGAGTGCGTCCAGACCCGCGGAAAACGTCTGCCATCGCTGCTCTCCCGCCACCCGCTGACAAGAAGGTCTTACGGCGATTTCTCGGCTTGTGCGCCTATTACAGACTCTTCACCAAGGACTTTTCACGGATCGCCGAGTCACTAACGCAACTCACAAAGACAGACGTCGAATGCACGTGGGAAACGGCGCAAGTAGAAGCAATTGAATAACTGAAACGACGCCTTCAGGTGTCTCCGATACGTGCGCGTTTCGATGAATACGCCGATACGGAAATCCACGCCGACGCAAGCAGCGTAGGACTCGGCGCCGTCCTTGTGCAGAAGACTGACGGACTGGAACGGGTTATCAGTTATGCGAGCCGGTCGCTATCTAAGGCATAATCCGACTATTCAGCAACGGAAAAGGAGTGTCTTGCCATCATCTGGGCTACGCCAAAGTTTTGCCCCTACCTCTACAGCAGACCCTTCAAAGCTGTGAGCGACCGCGACAGGTCGCCTCACACGGTGGAGTCTGAGGCTTCAAAAACTCGAAATTGCCGTCATTTACAAGTCCGGAAGAAAGCACTCTGACGCCGACTGCCTGCCTCATGCCCCCGTCGACCCGCCGCCGCAGGACGACCAGGATGACGACTATTTCTTGGGAGCCATAAGTGCCGACGACATAGCCGAACGAGAGCGAGCCGACCCGGAACTCAGGGATCTTATGGAATACCTCGTGCATAGTATCGTCGTTGTTCCGAAGGTATTCACGCGAGGACTGGCGTCGTTTTTTCTGAGAAGCGGCGCTCTCCTAAGGAAAAACTTGGGTGCTATGCAGGAGGCGAAACTCGGGATCTTTCCGAGCTCTGGCGACACCCCCTATTGAACGAATTAACAGTACGAGAAGGTGAAATCCATCCTTCAGCGCGCGCTCCGTTCCATTGGTTACGATGGAACGTGGCGTCACGTCAAGTGTGGTCGAGAAGGTTGGGCGGTGTCTTCAAATTAGAGGCACCTTCTTTCGTTTGTTTGTCGTTCCACTGAGTGCAAAAGTGCACCCATGCAAGAAAAGTGACAGAAAGTAACTAACTATATTTCGTATGTGTGCGCGGGCTGTTTGAATTCATTTTCAAGCGTTTAATGTCTGCACTAAGTACCCTTTAGAAAAATCAGCACCGTGGCCTCTGAGATTAGTTCCGACCGAGCGCCTTACAACACCGCGGCTAGAGCTAATCGCCGAGGCCACGTGTGTAATCACCATGGTCGTCGTGTACATTGTAGCGTGTTGCTTGGCCGGCGCGCGCCCTCTTCGTCCTCTTATTAATCGTCTGCTCGCTCCCCGAGCACGTGCGCCCGGCTAATTAGCTAAATGGCTGGGTGGTATACCTAGCTAAGTCAGGACATGCTATGACGAAGCTGAGTAAGCCAACTCATGGTAAGGCCGAGCTAATTAAGCCACGTCTAAGGCCATGCTAATGAAGCCGTGTAAAGGTGACAAACTAAATAATATCATGCTAATTAACACGAGGCTAATTAGGAGTGTGCAACTAAGACCAAGATAATGAAGGTCTTACTTACCGAGATCGTGTTCATTACTATAGTGCTAATTAGGATTACGCTAATTACCTGTGTACTATTCAGGACGTTGCGAATTGAACCGAGTAATTAATGTCGTGGTAATTAAAAACAGTAACAATCAAGGCAGGAATATTCATTAACGTGTTAGTTATAGCCTATCTAATTAGGGTCACTCTAATTAACACGGCGCTAATTAGGAGCGCGCTAATTCAGACCAAGCTAATTAGGTACTTTCTCACTAAGTACGCGGTAATTAGGATCACTGTTATTAGCATTATATTAAGTAAATTCGTGCTAATTAGGACCTTGGTAATGAAATCTGAGTAATTAATGCGTGTTAATTCAAACATTACCAATTTAGACATAACTTTTCACTCCCATGTTAATTAAGGCCCAGCCAATCAATAGCACCAATACTGAGACTGAACTGACACGGTCAATACTTTGAGGCAAAACCAAAAAGACTAAGTAGACGAGTCACGTAATAAGCTGGAAGAAGATACGTGACCACAAGCTCCTCCAATGGCCCGGGCCTTGCACAAGTGGTGCAAGCTGACCAAATTATTTTATATGCAACGAAGCTGCTGAGTAGCGTCCACCGCATGAAACACTTGACAGGCAGACCGACACTATGACAGTCACGGGTTGAGCTGCGGCCTTCTCAGAATCAACGAGTTTGTGCTCGAGTTCGCACGTCAATCAATTTGATTGACAGACGCCTGCGACGAAGATGGGTTCGCCCACCGCGTTTCCTCTAGTCGAGGAGCAGTGCTCATGGCGCAACGCCAGCGAGCGGCACGATTCATCTATCAGCTTAATCGCACACACTATGCACGCACGCACAAAGAGCTAAAGGTTATATTATCACGTGGCTACGATATCTGGCATTCAATTTCACCGCGTCACAACGTACCACTAACAGCCACGAAGCAAGCGCCCCTGGTGGGATTTGCGGCGAGAAATGTTATTATTTACTTGTTTGTGGAGACAACGTTTCTACCGATTCGTGTCTACAGAAAAATCGTCAGACGTGTAATGTAAGTATAGCAGTAACCTGTATATTTATTTATCTGTAATATTCCAGAGAAGCGAAACGAGCTGCACCAGAGTGCTGCGTATGCGCCCATCTTGCCTTCGGGTGTGGAAATCTCCATGCTGCAGGTGGAACGAAAGAATTTTCCGAAAGGGTGCAAAGGCCCACGAATACGCCCATGGGAGGCGCGATGATCAGTTGGCAAAAAGATAGCGCGACAGTCACGCTGACGTCGCTGCACTGTCAAAATTTTGACTGAGTGGCGGCGCTGACGCGTTCGCACGCGGCGTTCCTTTGAAAACCGCCGCAAATGCCGCACATGCGTTTGCGACGCCATGCTCGTTCTTGTAGCCGTTTTTATAAACGCTGCTCTCGCGTGCTCCGCACTGTCTTCCTGTGATGGCCACCGTAATGCTTGCTCGGAGCAAACTCGTGTGCCCGAGATGCTCGGGCCATCCTGCATAGCAACCCTTCTCGCCATTTCAAGCCAACTGCCTTCTCGTGGTGCCCTCAGCATTGCAAGCAGAAGTCCTCAACGCTCTGCGCTACGACCCCACGGCTGGACACCTAGGTGTTTCTCGCACGCTCGCCAGGATACAGAAAAAGTACTACTGGCCGCATCTTGCCGCCGACGTCGCTCGCTAAGTAAAGACCTGCCGAGACTGTCAGCGACGCAAGACACCACCGACTAGGCCAACCGGACTTTTGCAGCCCATTGAGCCACCTGGACGACCGTTCCAGCAAATCGGGATGGGCTTACCGGGGCCGTTCCCGACGTCAAATTCCGGAAACAAATGGATCGTCGTAGCCACCGACTACCTGACCCGCTAGGCAGAGACGAGGGCGCTGCCCAAAGACAGTGCTGCTGAGGTAGCCAAGTTTTTCGTCGAGAACATCGTCCTGCGTCACGGCGCCCCAGAGGTCTTCTTTACTGACAGAGGTACGGCCTTTACTGCGGAGCTAATCCAGGCAATCTTGACATACAGCAAGACAAGTCACCGCCGGACCACCGCCTACCACTCACAGACCAATGACCTCACTGAGCGTCTAAATAAGACCATCGTCGACATGCTGGCCATGCACGTCGACGTCGAGCACAATACTTGGGATGCGATCCTTTCGTATGTAACCTTCGCATACAACACAGCCGAACAAGAAATGACGCAGATGGAACCTTACAAGTTGGTCTACGGAGGAAGCCCAGCAACGACACTCGCTTAAAGGAATGCTGCCAACTGCCCCCGACGAAGACAATCTCCACGTCGCCGCTTATTTCCAACGCGCCGAAGAAGCTCGACTGCTCACCCGCCTGCGCATCAATAACCAGCAAAGGGTCGACAGCCGTCACAATAATCTTTGACGACGCGACATGAAGTACCAACCCGGTGACCGCGTGTGCGTCTGGACGCCGATATGTCGACGGGGACTTGACTAGAAGCTTCTTCGACGATCCTTCGGGCCATACAAGGTGCTCCGCCGTCTCGGCACCCTAAACTACGAGGTCATTTCTGAGGTAATTCGCACTCTCAACGACGCCGTACACGACATGAAGTCGTCCATGTCGTGCGCCTTAAGCCGTTTTTATTTGCTCGTTAACGATTCTGGGACTGCATGCAGTACTTTTTTATTGCACTTTATTTCTGTATCCACTTCCATCTTCTGTTTAAGCATCGGGACGATGCTTTTTCTATGTTTTACGTTGCGGCCACCTTAAACGTCTTACTACGGCCTTGCGCAGGCCGCGCCAGAATGTCTCTGAGCGTTCCAGATTGTAGTAGATCAT
Organism: Rhipicephalus sanguineus; assembly: GCF_013339695.2. NCBI lineage: Eukaryota > Metazoa > Arthropoda > Arachnida > Ixodida > Ixodidae > Rhipicephalus > Rhipicephalus sanguineus. Next base: position 174,973,152 of record NC_051180.1, on the reverse strand, counting down.
TTTGTTAAGATTGGGCACATGACGCGAATAGTCAGAATATTTCGGAGCTCGCGCTACCACCAGCGATAAGGCTCGAATGTTCGACGCCGCATGTATGTGTCACCGCGTCTCGCCGCGGTTCAGTTTTATCGACTGCCGACGCCCTGTTCGCCGCTGTCAGTGCGCAGCGTATATTGCTGTAGGGTAGCACGGCCGCTCGATGAAAACCACACGGTGCGGCCTGCCGCCTCGCGGCGCAGGCAATGGGCGAGAGCGGGGAAGCGCAGTTGACAGTTGTCGCCGCATTTCGCTAGGAGGGCGCCAGTAGTAGGGGAGGGCTCCATGCGACGCGCGGGCGGGAAGGAGCGCGCGTTCAGTGGGTAGCTCGAGGTAGTGATTGTTTTTCTCCACATGAATCCCTCGCACTGAGTGTCACTCACGACAGTTTGCGCATGTTTGATACTTTATACGTTAGGCAAAATGCCGCGTAACTGTTGTGTGCCGTTGTGTTCCACGAATGCATCGAAGGACCCGCAAATATGCTACCACGAGTTTCCCAGTAACGCAGAACGCAGGGCAGAATGGCTGCGAAACATTTCCCGTGAAGTACCCGGCGGGAAGGGAGCAGTATGGCAGCCTAATGACCAGGGTTGCCACTGACTTTCGAGTAAATGTCGCCAAACGACGAGCAGAAAGTCGCCAAAAGTCGCCATTTTTTACGAATTTCGCCAAAAAAGTCGCCATTCTAGATATGTGCGGCATATCCTAGTAATAAGAATTTGCACTGATGTATAGCCCCGTAGAATACAGTGGCATTCAAAGCCCTTAAAGTATATTGACATTTCTCAATGCCAGGCGCATCGCCCCTTCACCATGGAAGTGCTTGGTGCAAATGGTTCTCCGACTAGCCGCAAGATGTGCGCGGAGGCGCAAGTATGAAAGGATAAAACGCTCATGATATCCTTCCATCCCTGTCCGCTCGCTTGTTTCAAAGGTAAAAGTGTGGTAAACCTTGGACGAAAGCCGCGAAGGCGTTGTTTGTAGACAGCTTTACATCCCCTCATATGAAAAAAATGATTAACAGGTTTATTGAAAGTGGCAAGACAGAATTCTTACAGGTATCGTTCATTAGTGAGTCTTATGCCCTTCAGTGTGAACTAATATGATACCGGACGCCACTGTCCCTTTCATATATAATCACCTATATCTACCCACGTCAATCCAGTGCGTTATAATTGAACAGGTAGACATAGTAAAATGTTATATAGCAATTGTTTTCATTGCACACGTCCACCGAGAACAGTAGAAAATGCCTGAATAAATAATTTTTTACTGTACAAACTCCCGCGTATCCGCCCATCTTCGCTATACGAGCTCGATTAGGGGATACTGCAGCGGTGAATAGGTCGCCAAGCTATTCAGAATAGTTGGAGCTTTGGCGGAACAAATGGCCGGAACACACGACCAACCCGTCATCTAGCCCCTTCAGAAGCGAAACTTTAGCGAAGCTCTGAAGCATCTAGATGAATTGAGTTACTAGCATCTAGATGAACTGAGGAGATACACACGAGTTACAGGACGGACATACAGAACGGCGCGTAATGTGCACCTCAAAAGCCAGAAAAATACAGAGAATAGTGCCGCTCATTCGTTGGGAAGGCACTGAGCTTAGGATGCATAACTCAGTGGAGACCTAAGCTGAAAATCGCCAAAAATTCGCCATGTCGCCATTCATAATGTTAGGTCGCCACGGGCCTCTCAAATTCGCCAATTTGGCGAAAAGTAGCCACCATTGGCAACCCTGCCAATGACAGGTCCCTGATGTGCACCTTGCATTTTATGGAGCAGGGCTACAAGAAGACCGAGAAGTTAAGGATACTTTTGCCAACGGCTGTGCCGACAGTGTTCCCCGGTTATCCAAGCTACATGAGCGCGAGAAGCCCGCCTGCTCCGAGGAAGAAGCGACCACGCTCCGAAACAGAAGCCGATAATGCGCAGTCGCGTGCCGAGTGCTCGGGCAATGCTGCTTCAAAATAGCCGTTTTGTCATTAGCCAAAACGGCTCGTCAAGTGACAGCACTGAAGCCACGACGCCCAACAACTTCGAACTATGGAATGAAACGTGTCTGGAAATGGCATCATTTGCAGATGCATCGTGTCAAAATACATTAGACCTTGTTAAACTGACAGAAGAAGCTAAAAAAAACGTGCTGCTTCCAAGCGAAGATCGCTAGTATGAAAGGAGCACTGCAGGCCCTTCAAGAAAAAGTGAACGAGGCTGAGGAGCGCGCGTAGTTTTATGAAAATAACACGGACATTGCCTGTTTTATGAAGGTGCTCAATGGTGCTGCGCAAGGTGACAAGACTGCCGAGTTCGTTAGAAACCAAGTCCGCAGTTTCTCCAAAGGTTATGAGCATGCAAGGACCAGAAATATCTTTCAGCTCCCTTGTCGCTCAGCGCTCCAGAAATATGTAGGCCATTTAACAGGTGGAATCGGCGTCACTTCGTTGATAAAGGAGCGGCTGGGCATCGAATTCAAGGGTCTCACTGTAGAGCAAGAAGCGTTCTGCTCCCTGATCGTTGACGAGATGGCCATACAGCAGAGGGTCATATACGACCGACAGGTCGACAAACGTTTTGGTTTCGTTGACCGTGGTGAAGAAGAGCACTCAACAGCGGTACCCCAAGTGGCAAACCGATTACTATGTTTTTTAATAAGAGGCTTGTCAACATCATACATTATTCCTGTCGGATATTTTTTCACGAGATGTCTGAAAGGTGACCAGCTGTTCTCTATGACCATAGAAGTGCTGAAAGTGGACTTGCGGGGCGGGCGACCACGCCATGGAAGTCTGCAAAGTTTTCATCAGAAAGCTCTTACGAACGCTTCTTGCCAACTGGGCAGGAAATGTTGATATGTCTGTTGAGCGTCTCGTACGCTTGGCGCAAAAACCTCTGGCCAGGAAAGTGCTGCGCCTGTGATTCCAATAACATAGTGATCCTTTTTTTCACGCACGTGCAAATAAAGGAATTATGACCCCTGATGTTCACAATGCTTTTGTTTCTAAGGCGTTATCAACAGTCATTCCGGAAATACAACCACACCTGTCAATGAGCGACTCTCCTGTTGATAAAATAACTGTAGCACAAACATACATTATCGAGGGTGAACAGCGCAACGGCAACAAAAGAGAGAAAACATGACGCGAAAAATCGCAACTCGCACGAGCGACCACTTCTGATAAAAATAACACTTGCTATATTTAGGTTGAAGCATCGCCGGCGCCCATTCGGTAGGACGATTACCAATATAGTTAACGCTATAGCAAGTTTATTGTAACCCTTTAAAAACTAACAAGCGCATAGAAGCTGCGCTGTCAAGCCGCGATCCGCCGCAATAATTCCGGCGCTCTCGCTTTCGGTCTCCCCAGAGGCTCCCCCACTGGTGGCGCCGCGGCGGCAGACAGGAGCACTAGGCGCGCGACGCAGTATCCGCTCCACGCGGCAGGCCTCACCCTGTGTTTTCCATCGAGCGGCCGTGGCTGCAGTTTGACTTTTGATTTCCCATATATATATATATATATATATATATATATATATATATATATATATATATATATATATATATATATATATATATATATATATATATATATATATATATATACGCGACTTTCAGAGGCCAAAGTATGTGCACGTGGGGTGTTGACGATTTTTTTCTTTTTCTCTTTTCTTTCTTTTTTTTTTTTTTCTCAAGGAACACGTGTTATTCTTATGTCAGTCAAAGTATGTGCACAAGCGTATTCGCGACTTATTTCGGCAGGTTTCTTACCTCTTTTTTTTTTTCTCTCTCTTCTCTCTTTTTTCTGTATGTACTTTTTCTTAACCTTTTTCTCTTTCTCTCGGCTCGGAGAACGATGATATAAAAGCGCACCGAAGCCTGGTAAATTTCATCCTGATGAAGATCGGTCTCCGATCGAAACGTCGACAAATAAACAGTTTTTTAGAGGCGTATACCTTTTTCCTATATATATATATATATATATAATACAACAGAGGCGTTGTCAACAGTGATATAAATAAATAAATATAAATATTTATATCACTGTTGACAACGCCTCCGTTGTATTATACCCATTACCCGAGAAGAACCATTGAACCATATCTACACTTTATATATATATATATATATATATATATATATATATATATATATATATATATATATATATATATATATATATATATATATATATATATATATATATAGAACACTTTTCATAACGCACACGCGTCCACCCACCACCCGCACACACACATAATATATAATGTAACGGTCATGCGAAAGACAGAGAAGAGAAAGAGAAGAGAAGGAGAAGGAAGAGATTTGGCAAGGCCGCAGCGCGCTACCACCATCATCCATCTCCTGTAAATAAAACCATCTCATCACAACTCGCTGTAACAGTTGTGGTGGAGGTGCGGGGTACTCGACACCCGAAAACGGAGGTTGAACCGCAAGTTCTTCGACGGAGCCGTCGCCTTGCTGGACTTCCACCGAACCCATCTGGGCTGGACATGTTCCACAACACCGACGGACTACAGCCCCTCTCAACTTCTACGCCGACCAGTTCTGCTCCACAGCTACGAGATGCCCGTCCCTTCGCCGGAAGACCGGATGAAGACGTCGAGGCTTGGCTCATCCATTACAAACGGGTGAGTGCCGCCAACAAGTGGGATGTCGCTTCCCAGCTATCGAACGTCGTGTTCTTCCTAACAGATACTGCGTTAGTATGGTATGAGCATCACGAGGAAAAGTTAACGACGTGGGACAGATTTGTTTCTGAGGTCAAAGAGCGTTTCGGCGACTCCACGTCGAAAAAGAAGAGAGCAGAACAGACGCTCATGCAACGCGCGCAAGTGCCAGGCCAAACCTGCACGACTTACATTGAGGAAGTCATAAAACTGTGTAGGATGGTGGACTCTGGAATGACTGAAGAAGATAATGTTGGGCACATTCTAAAAGGAATCGCCGAGGACGTTTACAGTTTCCTCATCGCGAAAGACCCTGACTTCCGTCGCCGATGTCATTCGGCACTGTCGCACTTTCGAACAACTCAAGACGAGGCGCATCACGCCGAAGTCGGCGGGCTAGCCAATTTGACGACAGTTGCAAGCATAGAGAGCAACGAGCCGCTCGATCTCGCATCAACGATCCGGCAAATAGTCCGTGAGGAACTCAACCTGTACGCCCAAGTGGCACAACCAAGCACTCATCACTCCCACCTGCCACTAGAGTTGCGTCCTTCCCCTCGCATCAAGCGGCGAAGGGCATTGAGGAGTACGATCTCACGCCTCGACAACAGCCACGTCTCTACGATAGAGGCCCTTCCTATCACGCTTGAGCACAACGAGAACAGCCGCGTTTTTCTACTCGAGACCCTGTGCCTGACTACGTCCCGCTGACACAAGGACAGCACCGGCCCTACTACTATGATGCGACTTACGACCAATATAACGGATTCCAGCAAGCTGCAGAGACCCGTTACCCGCATGATAACGAAATTGCTTGTCGTCCGCAGCGGCCTAGGATTCGTTTCGACGAAACAGCATGAGCCGCTACCCTCCCGTGTACTACAACTGCGGTTCCACAGGACACATAGCTCGGTATTGTCGTCAACGCCGCCCATCACGAAGGACACCACCCATGTTCTCGCCACCAGGAACCAGTACATCATATGACCTGCGGACGACCGACTTGTTTCCGAGGGACCGTTTTTCACACGAGACCAGACGCAGCCATTCGCCAGCCTCTGAGCGGAGTTTGACACCACCATCTAATCGACCCCGTCGCTCGCCGTCCCCTCGGCGTCGTACGTCCCCCCTCCGCCGGGAAACTAGCATCCGCGGCCGATGGAGGTGAGGTCGCCGGACGCTCTTTGCATGATATACCTCTGCCTGTTGTGATGTTAAAAAACAAAGTGCATGTGTTGATTGGCGGAATAGCGACGGTAGCTTTAGTTGATACTGGGGCGACTGTGTCTGTGATGAGCCTCGCCTTCAAAAATCGTCTAGGCCACAAGGTTATGTTTTCTTGGAACGACGCCATTACCTTTCGTGGAGTAGGCGGCGAGTGGCTTCATCCCCTCGGTGTTTGTGCTGTGAGTGTTTTGTTGGCTGGGAAAGTGTTTGCGTCGGAATTCCTGGTTCTTCCTCGTTGTTCGCACGATGTGATTCTTGGTATCGATTTTCTTGAGCAATGCGGCGCTTCCGTCGACTGTGCTGGTGGCGAAATATCGTTAGACAAGTTATTTATACCGGCCCTTTCTGAACAAAGTTCACGTGGCGAAGACAGGAGCACACTCAGTGTGATCGAAGAAGTGATATCATACTCTTGGTGCCTGACACCCATTCGTGTCTCTTCAAGTGCCGTTGATGCTGCTTGTGTTGACCTTGTAGTTGGGCCTATAATCATTAACTCTGCTAAAAAGAACATACTTGTGCCCTGTTCTGTCGTGTGCATGGTAAAAGGAGTCGCAACATTGTGGGCGCTGAACTGTTCCGCTACGCCGGTTGTGCTTCCTCGCGGTATGAAGATCGCTTTTTTCGATGAAGCCTCATGCAGCTCAATAGCAGCACTAACTGCGTACCTCACCACAGCTTCCTCTCCTTGCGATAATCGTCATCATGACCTAATGCTCGGTATGACCAGTAAGGCTCTCTGTACAACGGAATGGCTAGCGCTGGTACAGGTCCTTTCCCGGCATGTTGCTGCATTCGACTTTGAACATGGAGATGCGCCACTTCAGCTACCATCATCCCGCACTCGCCGCAGAATAGACACCGGCTCAGCACACCCCATCCGCCAGAAGCCCTACCGAGTGTCATCCTCCAAGCGCAAAGTTATTGCGGAAGAAGTAAAGGACATGATGTACAAAGGTGTCGTTCAAGAGTCGTCCAGCCCGTGGGCAGTCCCGGTAATCTTTGTCCGGAAAAATGTCCGGTAATCCTCGTCCGGCTGCGACAGGACGCAGCCTTCAACTGGACACCAGACTGCGACGCCTCATTCTTCCAACTTAAGTTTATACTAACGTCAGCACCAATCTTGTGTCACTTCGATCCATCTTGCCCGCCTGAGGTTCACACTGACGCTAGTGGTATCGGCATAGGAGCAGTGCTTGTACAACGTCACAGTGGTGCAGAGCATGTCGTCGCATGCGCCAACCGTTTCCTGAGCAAATCTGAACGCAATTATACGGTTACGGAACAGGAATGCCTGGCAGCTGTTTTCGCCGTACAGACGTTCCGCTGTTATCTTTACGGGAGACCAGTCAAGATAATTATTGACCATCATTCCTTATGCTGGCTGATCGGTTTGCGTGATCCCTCTTGTCGCCTCGCACGTTGGGCGCTGCGCCTTCAGGAATACGACTTTACGGTGTCATACAAGAGTGGCCGTCTTCACGCTGACGCAGACTGCCTCTCTCGAATTCCTCTTGCGACTACCGACTGCGTTGCGGATAATTTTGACGACTGTCTCGCTGCAGTTACTAGCACGTTTCCCGACGCGGCCGACTTTCAGCGAGAACAACGCAACGATCTCACCCTGAATACGCTTTTTGTCGCCGCCCGTACTTCCCAGGCAGCGGTCGCTTTACTGTTCGGGACAAGTTGCTCTACAAGACTAACTACTCTAGGCCTGGAGCGCGTTTTCTGCTATTTGTCCCCGAGAGCCTCCGCTCGGATGTTCTACGTGCCATGCATGACGATGCGACATCCGGCCATTTCGGCTTCGTGCGAACGCTGCACCGCACGCAGGAACGCTTTTATTGGCCGAAGATGTACGAAACAACCAAGCGCTCTGTCGCTAGTTGCGAAACGTACCAACGTTACAAGCGACCGGCCACCGCAGCGCCAGGCCCCCTTCAGCCATTGACACCACCCAGTACGCCTTTCGAACAAGTAGGAATTGACCTTTTGGGTCCATTTTCTTTATCTAACCATAGGAACCACTGGATAATCGTCTGCGTGGACCATCTTACACGGTATGCAGAAACAGCAGCCATACCCTCTTCCACCGCTGCTTCCGTGGCGGTCTTCTTGCTGCACTCCGTGGTCCTTCGCCATCGCCCACCGCGTGTCATTATCAGCGACCGTGGCCGCCAGTTCACTGCTGATGCTGTCGAAGAATTACTTCGTATGTGCACTACATAGTTCCGTCATTCAACACCGTACCATCCGCAGACAAATGCTCTCGTTGAACGGACAAACAGAACGCTGACCAACATGCTTGCCATGTACGTTTCGCCAATCACAAGAACTGCGATGACGTGCTGCCTTTTATCACTTACGCGTACAACACGACGAAACACGAAACAACGGACTTTAGTCCATTTTATCTCCTGTACGCCAGGTTACCGCGAAGCCCTCTGGACACTTTCTTACCCTTCATTCTGCAAAATGACGATTCTGTATCGCAGACCTTGTGCCTCGCGGAAGAAGCGCGTCGAATAGCTTGTCTTCGGACTCTGGCCTCGCAACGTCGTTCGAAGAAGCGATACAACGACAGTCACGAACAATTATCGTTCGAAAAACGCAATTTGGTGTTGCTTTGGACACCGAAACGCAAGCGTGGATTGTGTCATAAGCTTTTCTCACAATGTTCGGGCCCATTTGTAGTCGTTGACCGTCTCAGCCAACTCACTTACGTAATAGCTCGTCTCCTGAGCAATGGTCGACGATCAAGCGGAACGCACCTCACTCATATTGCTCGCCTGAAACGGTTCTGCCCTCCTGGACCACCCTGACTCGCCCTACAGGCTTCTGCTTGCGGGGGAGTGTAACGGTCATGCGAAAGACAGAGAAAGAGAAGAGGAGGAGAACGAAGAGCTTTTGCAAGGCCGCAGCGCGCTACCACCATCATCCATCTCCTGTAAATAAAACCATCTTATCACAACTCGCTGTAACAATATATATATATATATATATATATATATATATATATATATATATATATATATATATATATATATATTATATATATATATATACTATGAGTGTCTGTGCGGGTGGGTGGGTGGGTGGATGTGAGTGTGTTATGAAAAGTGTTCTCATTTTTCTTTCTATTTTGAACGGTTTCCACTGCTAAAGCTGACGATATCGCTAGGCACTAGGCGTTTTCACGTCACGTTAGGTTAGTGCGGAAACTTTATCAGTGCTTTCACTTGGTCTGATCTGATTATATGCAAGGTGCTTGCGATGGTGTTAATCCTGGAACAAACGCGAGTGCCAGCGATAAAGTTGCAATGTACTATCGCGCATGCATACACTCCTAAAAAAAGGGGGTGACCCTCGCTCCATTTAAGGCGAAACGGCGATGTCCCCTATGTTCGCCGTTAAATGCGGTAAGGTTTCTCCTTTTAGCCACAAAGAAAAGTTCCTTCCCCGTCAAAATCAAGATGGCTGTCACCAAGCTAGCGGAGCGAGCAATACATTTATGTCTAGCGAGTGCATCGAGCCTCGACTGATAAAGAGTATGGGGCACTGGTAATCACAAGAAACGGTCCCGCTGAGCGATATTGTCATATCGAACGATATGACAATAAAATCAAGCAGACAAACCTGTGGTGATGACAACCTCGCGAAACGGAACGACGGAGCTCGTACGTTACGCTCGACCAGAGAGACGGCGTTCCTTTTGAAAGAGACGGATACTGCAAAGGAGTTCTCACCTGGAGACTGCATGTTAGACTTGCCGTATTTCTGGAAACATCACACGGTACAGCGACGTTATCTGCGTGTCTACGGTGCACTAGGCCCCGACATGTACCTCCAATATGTACACTCGATCGCAGCTAACAACAATACCGGCGCCACAGAGCATAGTTTCGATAGGTAGATTCAACAACACATAAGTAGATGGAGCTATGAAAGCGCCACAGCAGTGAAGTATGCGGTAGCTGGCGCTATCTGGAGGGATTAAACGATACTATAAAAGGTGACTGACTGAGGCGGCGTACGTTGACACTACTCAATGGCCTTAAGGCAAGGTGGGCCCATTCATGGATTACTCAAGGACACCGGAAGGTTGATACACATTTTATTGATACGTATACGTTTACTAGGTATGCGAGACATATAGTACACACACTCACTGAATTCAATACACAATTTATCCATATGTATACAACCCATTACGTGAATAATTCACTGCAGACGCGTATGTACAGACGTGTTTACACATACCCCTACACGAAGCGCGGGCCCTAATACAGTCACTGAAATATAGCTGACCATAGAGGCCCGAGCGATGCGTCAGTTTTGTTCAACTCTTTACATTTCATGGCTGCATCATAAGATACGCAGATATGTTATATTGTAGCTGTCACTGCATCATAACATACGCAGATATTGTTATATTGTAGCTGTCACTTGGCCAAGTTCGTCAGTTAATCTAGAGCCACATAATAATGAACGTTATAATCACAGAATTGATTAAGCTTATGAGAAAACGACCACCCCAGCGACATTCCAAGCGACATTCTGAAAGTAGCGCTAGCTCTAGACAGCGGCCTCAGATATAAAACTTCCCTCTACGAGTTCTTTATTTTTTATTTTTACTGTGGGAGGGTGCTGCATACAGGCCAGATTCTGTCGCCTTCGTTGCGTCGACTTTGTTGAGTGGTCTGGCGTTAACATGTGTTAACATTCCATTTCGCGCGTTGACCACAAGTGTGACGATGAGCTATGGATTCGTTGAAATGCTAGCCCTTCAAGGGCAATGCTTCTTATGCGGTAACGGCCGTCTCAGTTGTGCACACGTATGTTAGAACGTGGTCGTGCGAAGAAACAAGAGAAAATGGCCAAGATGGCCTCGCACCGGACGGTGTTCTTTCGAGAGCGATATCAGTGGCTCTTGGCGTCGCGGCAGCTCGTTTACTTGAGCAGAGGAATTAACGCTACATCGCGCGAATGTAGGAAAAGAACGCTAGCCACACTACGTGTTCTGTAATATTTTAATAAGCTGTATTTACATGCTACTCGGCGTATACAGTTACGTCACGATATTCGTCTGGCGTGTCATTGCACTCATTGTACGACACCTGTGTCGTTGCCGTTGTGGCGGTGGTTACTATTGCTCTGTATATGAAATATTCTTTTCACAAAGGTGAGTGAGAGTCTTAGTGATTACCTACTGTGCACAGCTGCCACTAGAGGTGCATATTTTGTTGAGTTTCGCACGCCAAAGCTGAATCCTGAGAACGAGATACATATTGCACGCATTCCTATTGGAAAACCCAGTGGCGCTCTCCCACTGGCATACATGATTATTGGACCAGTGTGGCGCTGGGTACTGATACGCTCGCGCGCTGCACAGTGGGGCACCCGTTACGGGTCGAAATCGGGCTTTTAAACAGTTTTTTAAAATTCTGGTCATGCCCAGACCATAATTAGGGCTGAAACACGAGCACTGCAACAAAAAGAAGAAAGAAACCCCCAAAAAAAAGAACAGCAAGCACGAGTCGAACCCACCAGCTCGACGCACCGTACATTCTGTCTGCCACGATACCACTACACCACACTTGGAAGACGAGAGTGCGCCGTTTTTTTTCTGCATGTAATAACTAATTCTGGTGGCCAGTAGTTTCATTTTCTCGTTTACAAACGCAGATTTCAGTCTCTTCGTGCTCGCGACAACGTAATAGGAGATAGCTAATTTGTTTCTTCTATCTGGCACGTCTATCGGGCACGTTTTGCCGCAAAACATATTAGTGTAGCCGCAAATGTGTTGCGGCAATCGCACTGACTGGCTGTGCGGTTAGTCATACCTATGTAGAAAATACCGCGCTTATGAGCTGCACACAGAACGCTTTAGTTTTCATCACCCATTTGGATATATTTTCTGTCGTAGCTGCAGCAGTTTATTCCAGCTGAATCAACCATTAGGCTTAGAGCTGTACTCCGCGCGCCACAATCGCTGTGAAGAACATGTATTTTCAATTACGAAGAATTCAGTAACCATTCAAATGTACTTTCGGTCATGCCTGACTCAAGCGAGGCCATATTTGCATTTTCGACTACACAAATCAGACGCTAAAGACGCCGAGATTGAGCGTTACAGCGGCTAACTACTACCACGTGCGGCTTTCAGCGGTACGAGCCCATACGGAAGGACTGACTGCTAGAGTATGTTGATGTTGATTATCAGACTTATAGTAATGCCATATTGTGTTGCCAATGATAAGTTCTTTTGATGCAGTTATATGAACTACATTCAGGACACTCGATCGCACACTTCAGTGAAAACGCCTGCGCGTTCACTCGACAGATGAATGTGTTTATCGTATACGGACATCCGTCACCTAACAAAAGCTAATACCCCTGTCACACGTGCACCCGTGAACTCCGTTTAACTCCCTCGTCTTTTCCTCGAAGGAGATGGGGTTCATGCCACACGGTCACCATTTCGCTGAGGAAGGTAAATGGAGCTTTTGATGGAGGGAGTTAGGTAATGACCATTTCGGCTCGATGGGGTACTCTCGTTCCCAGCCAGCTACTGCTACGCTGAAAACCGCACTAACAAAATCGTCCTAATGAGCTCATTTATAATTTTAAAAAATATGCTCTTTTTTGCGTAGCATTTCACGCCCCGTAGTGTAAGTTTTAGTTGTATTTTTTTCGGACATCAGCGCTTGTACTCTCCACACCAATGCCTCGCCAAGCCGCCACTGTGAAGCGTCGCGCCATGTTTGTTTCTGCACGTGTGAGGCGCACGCACAAGCACTGTGACAGCAATGGTGATTCCGAGCACTTCATCAACACAGAAAAACACGTTTTGTTGCTTTAAAGGCGACTACACAGGCAAAAAATTGGACGTTTCGAAGAGCGCAGCAGCGCTGTTTCTGCCCCATGCGGCAACCATGGAAAGCTTGCACCGAGCCGTGTAGCATGGCCGCAACTCCATTCCGGTTAAGCTCCATTAAAGGGGCCCTGCAACACCTTTTTTAGTTATATTGGAATAGTCTCATTATTGACGTATGACTCTTCACGAGCTAAATGCCGGTAAAATTTTTCGAATCCGTCAAGTCTAAGTGGTGTTACCAAATTATAGATATCACGTTCCGCAGCTTTCTCCCTCAACTCAACGCCGCGAGCGCGCGGAAAGCTGCGCGGGTCGTGAAGGGAGGGAGGACGGAGGTGCGAGGAGGCGCCGTCAGCGCCGGCGGCAATTTTTTTATTCATTTTTTTCTCTCTGGCGTCTCGGCGGAACCACGTGGTCTGTGGCGCCACTTCCGGTCGGCTTGCGTGGTCGTCGTCGAGCGGAGCCCACCGCACCGTGTATCGCGCGTGCTTGAAAACTGCGAGAGGTTTGGTAATGTTGGGTGTGTACCTCGAACTGCCGTAGTGTTTTCATCGCTCTGCCAACCATGGACGCAAACCTGCGTGCGCGTTTGGAACGAATGACAGTTGAGATGGGTTTGGACCCACACTCCGATACACCGCCTCGTCGCACTGCTCGCGCTTGAATCGTATTCAACACGGCAAAGCTGCGTGCACCCTTCTCCCAGTGGCGGTACTTCGATGCTGTTTGCTCGTCGAATGCGGGCGCACAGCGAGTGCGGGCTGACAACAAAGAACTAAAGACTAGAAGAAAGGATCGTGGGGCATCGGGCCGGCGCGGACCCATCCCCCGGCTGTCTGCAGCTACCGTGAAAATGCGAGTCTGCTTGGTTGCTGTGTCGCGGTTTCTCGGGAACGTGAGGCTACGGGGAGGATACGCCGAGATACGGATCGATGACATACTGAACAGACAGCGAACGGGACTCTCGCCATACAGCGAACACAGGTATCCTAAACTAGCCGGGGCCAGCATTGTTATCGGAGAAATGCTTCACCGCTGCCTCGGTCGGTTGTGAGAACGTGCCGACAGTGCAGTTTCCAGCTGACGAGGTAACACTCGAACGGCTGTCACTCTCAACGGCAACCGGCGATGGTCAAAAGCACAGAAATATTCACGATTTCTGCACTGCGCTTGGTGAAGAAAACGCAACCACGCAACTACGAGCAGACGAGCTGTCGGTGAGACCGGAAGTGCTAATATTAATGTTTGTTCGGTGTTTTCACGGCATAACACAATATAAACATACATATTATCTACTTATTGAACTCAAAATTAACAACTAAGGTAATAATGAGGGTGTTATCGTGATTATAACATCAGCCAATGGTGGAAACTGCCGACAATCGCGTCATATTTTGCGGACTAATACATCATTTGTCGAGAGAAGAGGAGCGATTTTCAGCTGACTTTGAGAATTTATTGTAACTTCCAGGCCGCTCGCTTCGCTATAATATTTGGCTCGCGTGTTCTCGGGAGCCTCGACTACCGATTGGCAGCGCTTTTTGACCCTGCTCAAAAAGTGTTGCAGGGCCCCTTTAAGGAGTTCAATGCGAAACGGAGATAAACGGAGTTCGGTGGTGGCCGTGTGACAGGGGTATAAAGCTAGATATGTGTAGGACACAAAATAGAATAATATTTAGCAAATATTCGATAAATCTTTGTTTTGAAATCTGGTTATCCAATATGAAATCTTATACGAAGTCAACCCTGCGCGCCTAATTTTTCCGAAGTGCCGCCAGTGTTCCCAATGCGCGGGCAGACACTGTACAGCGTGGCCAGTGCCTCCCAGTGCGCTCTAAGACACTGGGCCACACTGTACAATATTCCCAGTGTCTTTCAGCGCATTGGGTGGCATTGGCCACGCTGTACAGTCTGTCCTAGTGCTTCCCAGCGCGCTGTAGTACACTGAGACACACTGTACGGCGCTTCCAGTGCCACCCAGTGCGCTGAAAGGCACTGGGACGCCTTGGAAACGCTCTTTTTTCCGATAGAGATGCATAAGTCCGTCCTAATTCTCAGTGATGGCATGCGCAATTTAAAACCCATGTGATTGAGAATTTCGGCTTTATTGACAGAAGTCATTGACCTATTTTTCAGATATGTGCATTTATGATGCAGTTAAACGTTAAAATGCGGCCACGGCAGCCGCAGTTCTACGGGCCGAAAGGCAAAGAACACCCATGTGCTTACGTTCGGGTGCACGTTTGAGTGAAATTAATCCGTAGTCCCACACTACGGTGTGCCTCATATTCATGTGGTGGTTTCGACACGTGAAACTCCAGCAATTATATATTATCGTGCATTCACGCATGCACTGCCCAGTGGTATCGCGTTTGCTAAAATGTTGAAAAAATTAACTTCCATACTTCTCTTCATTGCTTGTTTTATTGATAAGTGCTATAAGTGCCGTGCAAAACTAAAAACACGTGCACTTGCCAAGCATGTTAAAGCCGAAAAAATCAAATTATTGGTGTACAGTCAAAGGTGTTCAATAAAACGACTGTTTTGTGAAGCAGGACTTCCTGTATTTATGACAAGCAGATATTGCGCAAGCGTATACAAACAACACGAGACACACGACAGTATGCGGCCAATCGCGCACACACCGAGCGACGAAAAAAAGAAAAAAGAAACACCAAGCGCCACAGACGTTACTCAACACATAGGACAAAACAATGAACGTCACTCTTGCATTGCTCGCATCAATCCTAGGTAAAAATATTCGCACGCGACTGGCCCAGTCGGGTAGTGCTGGATAGTCTGAGGCTGCCGAATGAGAGCGAACGGATGCGAAATAAATACCCAGTTTCTCCGCTGGCGCTTGCCGCAAGAGGGCGCGACGAGTAAAGCGTCCACATAGGAGAAAGTCGCTGCTCCGAAGGAGGAACGCAGCCCGTTGCTCCATTCTCGCTCCCTTTTTTTAGAGTGTAGAACTGGACGTCTTTGTTCGGCTATCAGTTCGGCTAACAACGCTGTACTCATCTTTTATTGCGAAAGCAATTACATGGGCACTCTCGGCTGATTCTTGCCGTCGCCGTCTGTCGACGCCGTCATGTCCCGGATATGTATATGTGTGTATATACATAAAAAGGCACAAAGAAATATAAAGAAGAGAAAATTCTGAAGTACCCGACCGCGGATTCGAACCAGCAGCCCCTCGCTTCCCAGCGCGCTGCGTTATACAACTGAACCACACGCCATGTATGTGCCGGCGAAATAATGGTGAGCTATTTATATACACCATGTACCGCTGGTGGTAAGCAAATCTCGGAGGAGCGTGAGCGTGTTTTCTATCGCGCAACGCTCTTCATTTTCTTTCAGTTTGAAAACTGCCCTTGAATTACGCACGACAAAGTGGCCCTTTTTTGTACCCACTCGTGATGTGGAAAGGAATGAAAAAGTCCACCGAGAACACGTTGCATCGGACGCCCCCGTGTGGCTGGAGACGCAGGGGGCAACTCCACACACTACAGTTTAAAATAGGAAGAAATATCTAAGAGCGTCTAAATTCTAATTTCCCCACCTATATTAACCGCCGGTTTGAACATTGAACATTCTTTATTTTGCAGGAAAAAAATACAAAATTTCCCTGCGGGAGGCAAAGACTAAAGGCTAAATAGCCTGACGAGGTCTTGACCTCCTGATACAGTCTGCGTCAGTGCCACGTCATACATATTTACACATCAGTAACATACACATATAGAAATAAGTGACATATTATACACATATTATACACATTTCAGTAGTATGAGATATTACTTGGTTTTATGCTATCATATTCATGTTTTTTTTTCATACATATACATTCACAAAGATTTATACATTCAGAACGTGCTTACTTCTGCACACATACACAAAAATGTTTTACAAGAAACAGGCTTCTTTCTACATAATATACATTCGGAATATAATTTTCATAAAGAGAAAACAATATTAGAATCAAACGATTCTGTTTTAATATCATTGTTCACAGCAAAGGAAAAAAAAGGGAATCAACTAAGTATACAAGTATTCCTAAATGTAAATGCCTATGGATGCACTATGACGTTAGTCGAAAGAAGAAATGATTTATGATGACATTTAAATTTTTTTGTTTTCAGTGTAAAGTCTATATTCGATTCGTGAAGGTTTAGCAATTGTACAATCTTATAATCAATAGCCTGCTTGCCATAGTTCGTGCGTGTTTTCTTGGTTTTGCGGGTAGAATTTCTGAAGCCGTATTTTGTTGATACAATGCGTGGGAAAGAATCCTGTAGTTTATGCTTATGAATGTGTTGCATCAGCTTAAGGTTATATACTTTCCTAACAGATAGAATTTCATGTTTAAGAAAAAGCGGCTGAGTGTCTAGGTCCTTGGGATGACCTTTATATTTTTCTATTATACGGAGCATGCGCTTTTGCAAGATGAATATTCTGTCGTAATCGGTCTTAGTTGTTGTTCCCCATACAAGCATTCCGTATAGAAGTTTGGAGTAAAACATGCTATAATACAATGATTTAGATAGCCATGAAGGGAGGAGGAAAGCGATCTTACTCAAGCACCCTACAGAACGAGCTAGATCTGCCAAGAGACTATTGACGTGCGGTGTCCATGATAAGTGCTCGTGAAACCAGACTCCCAGGAATTTTTGTGTGCTGACTTGTTCGAGTCGCTGATCATTAAACGAAATTATTATATTATCACTGATGCGCTTGTTAATGGGCCTGAACATAATAAATTTGGTTTTTTGCGTGTTTAGTTTTAGTTTGTTTTTTGTTAGCCAACCTGAAACTTTCGAGAGGTATGTATTTGTTGAAGCTTCTACTTCCTGAATGGTGGAGCCTGTGAAAAATATACTTGTGTCGTCAGCAAACATTTTAATTTCGGGTGTATACTGGACCTCTGTAATATCATTTATATATTGCAAATCAGTTCTGCGGAATCCCGCAAGGTGGCGGAAGGGGTTAAAAAGGGAAAAAAAGACAACCACCCATTTGTAGCACGAAGCCACAAGGAAATCCATACGGATTTCTCAGAAATAAAGCCTCTTAGTTGCCGAAAAATTCGTCCTGGTCCGGGGATCGAACCCGGGACCAACGCCTATCCGGGGCGGTCGCTCTACCAATTGAGCTAACCAGGAAGCTAGCAAAAGCTAGGAAGCTAGCATAAAAGGAAAAGCACGGGGCCTAAAATGCACCCTTGTGGAACTCCTTTCTTTATGCTTAAATACTCGGATTTTTCACTGTCTATACTAACAAATTGTTCTCTGGATGATAAGTAGCTTTTAAATAAATCAGAGACTGCTCCTCGAATTCCATAGCGGCTTAATTTCAACAGTAAAATATGATGGTCAACAGAATCGAACGCTTTACGCAGGTCAAGGAAGACACCTTACGTGAACATTTTATTTTCAATAGTTTCTATTATGCGGCTTTTTACATCAATTAGTGCCTCTTCCGTGGTTTTATTTTTGCGAAAACCATATTGATGCGGTGATAAGATGTTGTATTTCTCAAGATATTTCATAAGGCGCGTATTTATACATTTTTCATAAATTTTTGAGAAGACAGGTAATACGGATATCGGACGATAATTTGTTAATTCACTAGTGTTGCCACCTTTATGAATGGGTGTAACTTTGGCCACCTTAAGTTTTGTTGGGAAGATTCCAATCAGAAAGGAATAATTTATCAGATATGCTAATACGGGACTAAGTATAGATGCGACGGCTTTAACTGGAGCCACCTTTACGTCATCATAACCACTCGCAACGTTTGTCCTTAGTTCTTTTATATATCGGTAGACTTCCTCTGGTAATACTTCGTGCAGTACGAGAGAGTTCAAGCAACTACTTGTTTCATTTTCATATTGTGTTGTCACTTCATCACAAACAGCCACATTTACAAAGTATTGGTTAATCGCGTTCGCCAGTTCCTTGCCCTCTAGAATGATATTGTTGACTTTTACTTGTTTAGGTGTATTTGATGCTGCTGTTCTCCCAGTTAAGGAATTAACCTGTTTCCATATTTTTGCCGGTTCTGATTTTATACTTGAGAAGATGGCTTCATAATAGGCAAGTTTAGCCTTCCTAGTGTCACTATTTAGCTTGTTGCGGAATTGCTTGAATTCACGCAGTATTGCAATATCTCTAGTAGCAAGAAATCTGTGAAAAAGCGTGTTTTTCTGCTTGATTCGTTTCAAGAGGTCGCTGTTTATCCATGGTATTCATGGACAATACCTCGTAGTGGGTAAGAGCCAAGAATTAATGGTCAAGCAAGCAAGCAAGCAAGCAAGCGTCTGATTCTCCATTGTCGACACTTGCAGCGTGTTGCTCAAGCACATAGGCGTAACAATTGTGACAGTTGTTAGTTCACGCTCGCCCTGTGCATGCCTGTGCGTTCATTTAGGGTGTCCGTCTTTGTGCTCCAGCGACACGCTGCAATTATCGAGCTGCTTCTGGTTGTTCTTGTGACATTTCGATTTCTCGCTATATCATTTATTGCTTCGCCCTTGCGGCGAAACTGTGACTTTTTCATTGCGAGTATTTCTTTTTCAAGAACGCGTGAAGTAAGTGTTTGTCCATTCGTGTTCGTGATGCCCCCATGAAGCCGTGAAACAAGCGCCCACGGAGAAGAAAAGAAAAACGCCATTCCAGAGCATGCGGCTAGCCGCAAGCCACACCACTGCACACAGATTACGGTCCCCAGCCCGGAAAGACAAACTCCACGACGACGACCGTACTATTGCCTGCAGCGGACACATCACAGCAGCCAAGGAAGGCGCCAACTTTCCTTAGATCACATCGTAAGGAACAGCAAACCTGTCTGAATCGTACCACTGCATTGGCCACTTAAAGGGAGAAACAGACGGCCTGAGTTTGCGTCCAATCCGACGTGCAGCGTCGGATAATATGGTATGCGGCGTATTACGATTCAGCACATATGGGGCGATCGAGCTTTCAGCCGCACGCTACACCCACATACATTGCCTTGGCATCCACACTCGGAAGACTTCAAGTTCTCGTAAGGAAGCACAAAACAAACAGCTATGCACAGCCCCGTTTCGTTCTATCAATAATAATCACTAGAGTTACGCCTTAGCTAACGACAAGCACATAGCAACATTCCGCTGTCAGTCACGACTCCGATAGGTAGGCCTAGCAAGGCGGACGCCGGCCGTCGCCTACGCCGTTCGCGATCACACGCGACTTCGTCATAGAAGGCATGGTTTTGCGAACACGATTAAGCTTAGCACTCTTATTTAATGCGTCAGCATACGGAAATAACTTTCTCGGCGTGATCGATGTGAAGAGGAAAGGTGGAAGTGCAGCAAGCCGGCTCGCCGAGACGGCCGGGCTTGCTTAGTTTACCTGCGAAATGGCCCTGCATCGGTTCTCGCGGTCTCGCTAGTGGTTTGAAAACGGGCGCTGTATTACAGAAATGGCCCGCTACCAACATCATTTTATTCAATCAGGAATTATTGCACGTCACAAGCAAACTTTACTAGATCGTTATGGCGGCGCCACGTGCGGCGATGTCGGCAAGTGTTACGATGCTGGACGGCTCGATTTCATCGACTCTCTGTGTCCAAGGAGATGGGAGCGGCGACGAGGAGATGGTGCCATCAGCGGCGTGACGTCACTTGTCTCCCGCGCAGTCATTGACTGCGACCGTCCGACGGTTCGATGCGGCGACGAAAATATCTGCACGGTTTCGCGCACGCCGGGCATGCGATGCGGTGGTCCGATGTGGCAAAACTTCACCATTCCTGCTGCCGCAGCACCGCGTCGGATGTCGCATCGGATGAAACATCGTACCGTCTGTCTCGCCTTAACATTTGGTACTGCAATGAGAAGCTTCGCCGCGTCCATTTTTCCAAAGAAGGTGGAGCTAACAGCTGGTTCGAGAACCGAGAGCCCATACAAAAACCTGGAACCTCTTCCGCGCTGCACTTCTTCAAACCTTTGCAAGCGCCGTCCGCAAAGAAAGGGTGGAAACCATGCTGGAAGCTCGTGCGCAGATGGCTAACGAGAACATCAGGATGTGCACCAAAGAAATCACTGGTTCAGTCGCGTGGCTAAGCTCGAGGGTGCCACTTCGATTCCTGGCCATGGCAGCCGTTCAGCCATGACGAGTGCGCTGCGCCTGAATAGAAGGCAGTTCCTTCTTTATACGGATAGTCAAACTAGATGTGTTCCTCAAAATCTTACGTAAGCAACACAAGACTGACTGTTCTTTTTCTGAAAGCTACCGCGATTAAAACTTCCGCAGTCAACATGAGCACAAGGCAATACAACCGCCGTTCACTGATCGCTATGTGGACGCTCAAGCTCGCACTACTGAGTGACGAATGTATGAAGCAATTTATTTTACAATCCTAATAGATGTGATTTCGCAAAAACATTCCAGAAGCACGAGTGCGGTCGGTTTCAATTTACATTTACCATTTTAAAGTAGTGTTATGCTAAAGTATGGTTCCTTTATTATTAAAGGTATTGTGATACGTATTGTATTAATAATGGTTCGCATTGTCGAAGCAAGGAAGGCACCAAAAAAGACGACGTGATGTTGTTGCGTGGAGCACGCCCTCCGTTATCTTGTCTAATGCTTAAGCGTGGTGTAAATATATTGTAAATACGCCTTGCTCCCCTGTGTGCCTTCACGTAATATTTTGGTGGAAGTGCGGGGTAGCAACGCAGGACGGAGCTCCGCAGCGGCCGCCAAGTCGCCACCTCAAACATGTCTACCGGCAGGGATCCTGCGTCAACAGCCGCGCCCACCGTACCAACAGCGCCCACCCCGCCTGTGGTCATTGTGGCCGCTCCACCCCGTGATCCTGGTAACTTTTCAGGCACTGACGGCGAGGACGTAGATGAGTGGCTTCAACTCTACGAGCTGGTGAGCGAGACTGACAGGTGGGACCCAATCTTGCTGCTGGCGAACCTTATATTTTACTTGAACGGAATCTCCAAGGCATGGTTCAACAACAACGTGGAAGAGCTCACAAGCTGGAGCGTATGTAAGACCAAATTACGCGAGTTGTTTCGCCAGTCTGCCGGCTGCAGGCGGGCCGCCAAGAGAGAACATGGTATGCATGTCCAGACGTCCACGGAGCCGTACCTGGCGTATATTCAGGATGTATTGACCCTTTGCCGCAAGGTTGATACCACCATGGCAGAAGCCGACAAGGTAGCGCACGTGCTCAAGGGCATCGCGGACGATGCATATAACCTCCTTTTATTCAGAGGCTGTTCGACGGTGCAGGATGCAATCACTGAGTGCCGACGCTTAGAAGAGGCTAAAAGCCGTCGCATTGCCCACCACTTCGCCCGTCTTCCTAACACTGCTGCGAGATCAACGTGTGAGGACATTCGTATAGAGACCCAACCCATTCCCCCGTCCAGTGACATTGCCGGAATCGTTCGGCGCGAAATTGAAGCTATATCGCCCGCACCCTTGAGAGCCCTGGCACCCAGTGATCCTCAGCCGACCATATTCCTCATACAGACGGTTGTGCGCCAAGAACTGGCAAACGCGGGCCTTCAGAAGATCTGCTCTGTGCAGCGTCCCGACGTTGTGACTCCGCCTACCTTGAGCCCCCCCTCCGCCTACTACCGCCGCTCTACTCCGGGTAACCGTGACCCAAATGCGTGGAGGACGCCTGACGACAGGCCCATTTGCTTTCGATGCGAAGGAGTGGGACACATTTCGCGTCATTGCCGAAGCACGTGGGCCTCACCGTCACAGACAAGCTTCAACAACTTCCACTCATCAGCCCGTACATCCAACCAAGTACCGGCACGCCGCGACGACTCAGCAAATTATGTTCCGACCACTACGACCACCGCGAAGTACAGCCGCTCGCCATCACCACGACGTAGAGTTTCCCAGTCTCCTCCGCCACGTCGTTCCTCGTCCCCGTCCTACACCCGACGCTTTCTTTCGGTAAACTAACGCGTGCAGCTCCTGGAGGTGACGCTGCAGGTAGGACCTGCCCTCAAGTTACACTGTTCACGCTCCCTACCAATCAGAACCTGATCGATGTTGAAGTGCACGGTATTGGCCGCGAGATCAACCTACAGATGGCAGCACCGTCGCCGCGTTAGTGTGGAGAGGCGGTCGGAGGCGCGGATACAAGTGCACACAGCGGCGCTTCGTTGTGAGTGGTTTGAGCCGACTGTCGGCGAATAAAGTGCGTTTATTGCAGTTTACTGGTAATATATACGCTCTGCATTGTTGAATTGATGCACGAAGATTATCCAACGTTACTATTACTAGTGAGAGAAGCGCAATCTGCCGATGAAAGGGATGCTCGCCCTGGATAACAGTCTTACGCACTATATGACGTTTTTTGTTGTTTTCCCTGTACGTGTTTAGCTTGTGTTTTGTGTACTACGCACTGCAGTAGCACGACTCAACTAAAGTATTTACTTATTGTTCATTTGTACGCCAGCCCATATTCCTGCACAATGAGTTCAATAGCACTGTTCACACGAATACGCTTATATACACAGGTAAGACTTTAGCACAGAGCTTTCATCGATTGATTACGTGCACGACAATGATGCAACAAAGGTCCGTTTATTTTATGGAACAAGTATATATTTTTTCGAAATAATAATGTCCGCTGACTTCCAACATAATTTATAACAACTCCACACAAACGCTCAAGATAGTGTAAAAAGAAAGGATGAGGTTTTGCGTGAAATTATACGACATAAATGTAAGGCACGCCGTCGGGAATAATTTTCAACATCTGGGTTCTACAAAGCGTGCCTAAATCTTAGCACACGGGTGGTTCTGCATAAATTTCGCCCCAAGTTAAAATTGCGCGCGGCAACTCCGTTTTATCACTGCCGTGTCATTCCATTCTGTTTTATCTTTTCTTTTTTTAGGGAAAGTTTGAGTATCGAAGTAAGTCTCAGACTTTCCTTGATCGAAATATTTCGCTGTAGCGGGACCACGACCCTACAATAAAAGGGCATCTTAAGCACAACTAAAGCTCATCATGAACTGGCGTTCCGCGGTTATACACCTAACAACAACGCGAAAGTGCATGAGTCTCGTTTTTCTTTACCACCGAGTCGCTGAAACGCTGCATTCACACACTAATTAATGTTCCTCATGTTTCGGACTATGCCAAGTGCATTTTAGAGTGTGCTCGAACCAGAAAGCGGCACCAACACTGAAATGATGCTGGCGAACGAAGGGTACGACACCAATACACAGCCCTCTCGAAAGTCGCACTCACTGATCTTAGTACAATGCGCATGCAGCTGAGCAAGCTCATTTGCTTCTGTACACCACGTTAGGTATACGTACGAGCAGTTAAACTCGCGCTAACATAACAAAACAAACCGCCATTTCAGAACGTGCAGGACGTACGCGCACATGCAAACACGACGTGGCTAGCAGACGACGCAGGGAGAAGTCCACACTATAGGCGCGCTTCAGCCAGTAGCCGCCAGGCGGTGACTCCTCTCGATCTCGCGGCCAATACCTGTTACAGCTTTGGTTGATACTGGCGCCCATATTTCTGTTCTGAGCTCTCATATTCGTGACCGTTTAAAGAAAGTCCTAACTCCAGCCCCTTCACGCAGTGTTCGTGTTGCTGACGGCGCTGCAGCTACCGTCATTGGCGTCTGTACAGCGCGCGTTACTATTGCTGGCCATCAAACTTCCGTTCTCTTCACCGTTCTCACTCACTGCACCAATGATGTCTTGATTTTCTGTCCGCCCATTCCGCCCTTATTGACTGTTCAGCTGGTACTGTGCAACTTCACCTGCCGTGTCCGTCTGATCCGCCCACTGCCGCCCATCGTCGTCTGTGTTTTGCTGAACATGTCCGTTTGTCACCGCAAACAGTGACCTGCATCGCCGTAGCGCCCTTGCCACCTGACCTGATGGCGACTACGTGCTCGCGCCCATCACGTCCATTCTCTTGACGCACTGTGTTACCTTTCCGCACACTGTTATTCACTTATGTGAAATCCGTGCTTGCATTCCAGTGCTGAATTTTGCTCTGTATCCACAAGTGCTCCCGCGTTGAATTGCCCTCGCCATGCTGACGCCCTTTGACGAATGCGTTATCCCAGCTTTGTCCCCCCATGATGTTGGTCGCTCCACCTACAAGCATGCCCGGTCTTCTCTAGCAAGTCCGTCTTTTGATGTGGAAAAAATGATCGCACCAGACCATTTGCCGCACCAAGGTGACGCGCTCTTTCGCCTCCTTCAATCATACTGGGACGTATTCGACTTTTGTGACCGTCCACTAGGGCAAACTTGTGCTGTGAAGCATCACATTAACACCGGCGATGCCTCTCCGGTCTATCGAAGGCCATGCCGCGTATCTCCAACTGAGCGCCACATCATTCAAAAGGAAGTCGACAAGATGCTCGCTAAAGACATAATTGAGCCATCCTCTAGCCCACGGGCTTCCCCTGTAGTTCTTGTCAAGAAGAAGGACAGCAGTTGGTGATTCTGCGTAGACTACCGACATCTGAACAAGATCACTAAAAAAGACGTCTATCCGCCACCGCGCATTGACGACGCCCTGGATTGTCTCCACGGTGCTAAGTATTTTTCCTCCGTCGACCTTCGGTCAGGATACTGGCAAATTGCTGTCGACGACATGGTCCGCGAAAAGACCGCTTTTGTGACCCCAGACGGAGTTTATCAGATTAAGGTCATGCCTTTCCGGTTATGCAACGCTCCGGCCACCTTCGAGCGGATGATGGACACTCTCTTGCGCAATTTGCCTGTGTTACTAGGACGACGTTATAGATTCTTCCCCGACCTTTGAAACGCACCTCGAACGTCTTTCGTCCACCCTTTCTGTTTTTCCCAATGCCGGCCTCCAACTGAACTCGTCAAAGTGTCACTTCGGACGACAGCAACTAACCATGTTGGCTCATCTTGTCGACTCATCTGGCGTACACCCTGATCCTGATAAAGTTCGAGCCGTGCAGAACTTTATCAGGATCTTTATCAGAAGCTTTCTCGCGCTCTGCTCGTACTTTCGACGTTTTGTGAACAATTTTGTTGACGTCGCACGCGCTCTCACAGACTTCCTAAAGAAAGATGTCCCATTCTCCTAGGGCACTGCGTTTTCAATGTTTCCACTTGATCCGCGTGCCTCGATGTCCATGCGGCTCGTATTGCATGGGCATGTTGCACTTTTTACACACTTGTGCGAGTACCATACCTTTCACCTCAGTCACACAACGGCAGGAGGCGTATCGAGCTGGCCAGTACGCTAGAATTCTTGCCTGTCCTAACAACCGCGCTCTCCTCATACGCGTGGTAAGGGCTTTGAGTGATGCCATCCCGCATGTCAGCCAGTGATGATGCCACGAGTCCGTGGCTTGCGACATTCCGTCTGACGTCGCCCTACCATACTTCTTGGGCTACGTTCGCTATACTTTGCTCGGGTTCCTTCACTAACCATGCTGTGCATCCCATCACATTACTCCAACATACAGGGTTATTGCAGTGCCGAGGCATACCTAGTGACTAACAGGGTGGGGTCTTTGGGCCTTGGTGTGCCTCGCTTTGCAATCCCTGCGCTCGAGTCTCAGCTCGCATTTTTGGTGAAGCCTGCCAAGTGCTAGCACAATATTCTCTCGTCTTGAAGACGTTTTGGAAAAGCTGCAGTTGTCCAACTGACCGGAAGACTCCTTCAAGTACCGGACCACGCGTGACACCTGGATGCCTTCGCCGCATCATCCCTGCCGATACTTTGGACTGTGTTGCTTCCTGGGACTATGACCCTGCCGCGTCTACTGCTTTTCGGCTATTTTTCGGTTGTTATCAATTGTTCCTGTCTTTCTCTTTCGCTTTGTTCTCTCATCTTTTTTTATTTCTTTTTCATCCTTCTTCCTGTCCTTTCTCTTCTGTCTTTCTTCTCGTATTTTATTGGGCATGTCCATGCCAAAATGTCTCGGCCTCATTCTTCATTTAAAAATACGCCTGCTGGGTTTCTGTGCTCGTCGTCCCAACACCTTAGGACCCAAATGCGTTACCGTTGCTCATTATTTTCTTTTATGTAATTGGCTTTTCTCCTAAATTTGCGCCTTGGATTATATTTCAGCCCCTTTTCATTTATATTGTTACGCTGAAGCGACAACGGAGCCAAAGGAAGAAGAGAACGAAGTGCGTCTGTCTTCGAAGCAACTCGGTGTCGGCGCGGCAACCCTTCGTCCCTTTCATCTATTCACTTGTAAATAAACACACCCCATCGTAACAGTTTTTGGTGGAAGGTGCTGGGTACGATAACGGCGCCCCCGACGAACGACGACGCACCGACCGCTGAGGCGCAATACGTGGAGCTTCGCCGAAGTCGACGAATTGCTGGCCTGCCACCCGCGATGGCCTCTGACGGCAACAACGACAACGTGCCACCTGCTTCCAGTATTCCATGGCAGCCCTACATCGAGCCCCGAACCTTCGCCGGACAATCTGGGGAGGATGTCGACGCATGGCTCAGCTTTTACCAACGGGCGAGTCGGTTTAATGGCTGGAATGCTACCGGCCAGCTGAACAATGTAGGCCTCTTCCTTAAGGGAACAGCATCTGTATGGTTTGAAAACCATGAAGAAAGCTTGACGACGTGGCAGACGTTCGTAGATGAAATTAGGAAGTGCTTCGGAGATCCCGCAGCTAAAAAGAAGCGCGCCGAGCAAACTCTCATGCAGCGAGCTCAAGTTCCCGGGGAAACCTGCACGACGTATATCGAGGAAGTGCTCAAGTTGTGCAAGGCCCTGGACCCTCGGATGACAGAAGAGGACAAAGTTGGTCATCTTCTAAAAGGGATCGCGGAGGACGTATACCAGTTCCTCATAGCGAAAGACAGTCTGGAGTCTGTAAGTGACGTCATTATGCACTGCCGTACATTTGAAGCTCTGAAAGCTCGACGAATTACGCCAAAGTTCGGACGCCTGGCCAACGTAACTAATGTCGCCAGTGTCGACGTGCTTCCAGCCCCATCTGACCTTGCGTCGGTGATTCGGCAAGTAGTGCGCGAAGAGCTCGACCGACGTGAGGCGGCTTCTCTCCCGACTCCTAAGGCCCGAGAGCCCTTTCCTCCCTGCGACTTTGGCGCGACGTCCATCAACGCCGCCTCCTTTGATGCCTACAACTTCGCGCCTCGTCCTAGAGTGCCAAGCCCTTCTACGAATGCGCGTCCGAGTTACCAGTCGTATGATGGTTACGCACGCAGACCACCTGCAGTTTCTCAGGAGTGGGACGGCCGGGCCATTCATCTTTCTACTGACAATATCAGTGCGTCCCGTGAGCGCCCTATATGCTTCAACTGCGGCGTGCGCGGCCACGTCGCCCGATTTTGTCCTCATCGCCGTCGCACGTCAGCACCGTCCCATGAGCGACCGCGTACTTTCTATCGGCGCAGCAATCAGCCCGTTGACGGGACACACTGGCCCTCTGACTCTGACAGCAGGACAAACCATCGGGTAAATTACCGCAGCGACTCGCCGGCTTCTGTGCGGAGCTTGACGCCGCCGTCTTCGCGCCACCGAAGGTCCCCATCTCCTCGACGACGTCTCACGTCACCGCCACCGGGAAACTAGGCGGCGCGACCGATGGAGGTGAGGTCGCCAGTCATCTTCAGCTACATGCCCCTATGCCTCCGCCAGTCACCATGTGTCATAACAAGATTCGTGTTTCTGTGGACAATGTTACTACGCTGGCTTTAGTGGATACGGGAGCGAGTGTCTCCGTTATCAGCATGGACTTCAAAACCCAATTAGGTCGTAAGGTGATGTTTCGGTGGGATAACAATAACACATTTCGTGCTGTGAGTGGAGAATTGCTCCGACCCCTTGGTGTGTGCACCGCGAACGTTCATTTCTCTGATAACGTGTATCAAGCTGAATTCGCAGTGCTCGCTAAATCCACGCATAATGTCATTCTTGGACTAGATTTCCTACAACAGTGCGGTGCCACTCTTGACTGCGGTACTGGCGAGCTCTTCCTCTCTCCTCTTGCCGACCAACCTGCTACATGTTCGCGCACCCTCGCCGTCCTTGAAGATTCCGTCTTACCGGCACGTTCCTTGTCCAGCGTCCAAGTTACTGTTGGTCGTGTCGACACTGAAGCATTTGATGCTATTGTTGAGCCCGTGCCTTCGGTCATTGCGAAGAAAGGTGTGCTTGTACCTCGTTGTATTATCTCTGTGGACTGTGGAACAAGTGCGTTGTGGGTGTCAAATTTATCAAACCAGCCTGTTGTGCTACCCAGCGGTATGCGACTTGCCTCGTTTGAAGCGGATACCAGCCTCAGCATAGACGCCTTAAGTAATGACGCCTCGCTCGAAGGCCGAGCGCATGAAACTGGCCCTGGTGTCCCTGAAGACTCGTCACCGTTTCTGAATATGGTCAACAAGGCACTGCCCTCCGAGAAGCGTCAAGCCCTGGTCAGCGTCCTTAGCAAGCATGCTTCATTGTTTGATTTCACCCAGGACGCTACCAAAGTTCGTGTTCCAAATACGCGGGCTCACCACAGGATCGACACAGGGTCCGCGCATCCCATAAGGCAGAAACCATACCGCGTGTCCGCATCTGAACGCAAGGTGATCGCTGAACAGGTGGACGATATGCTGGCCAAGGGCGTCATCCAAGATTCTGCTAGCCCATGGGCTGCGCCGGTCATCCTCGTGAAAAAGAAAGACGGGTCCTGGAGGTTTTGCGTAGACTACCGGCGCCTCAATTCTGTGACGAAAAAGGATGTGTATCCACTTCCCCGCATAGACGACGTTATCGACTGTCTTCATTCCGCATCCTACTTCTCATCTGTGGACCTCCGATCGGGTTATTGGCAGATACCCATGCATTCCGTCGACAAAGAGAAAACTGCTTTCGTCACACCAGACGGCTTGTTTGAATTCAATGTCATGCCGTTTGGTTTGTGCAACGCTCCTGCGACATTTGAAAGATTTATGGACACGGTACTACGCGGCCTGAAATGGGAAATTTGTTTATGTTACCTTGACGACATCGTCATTTTTGGTCGCACTTTTGCCGAACACAATAATCGACTTGACGTTGTTTTAACGTGCCTTGAACAAGCTGCCCTTACCCTGAACTCGAAGAAATGTCACTTCGGCCAACGAGAAGCGCTTGTACTTGGACATCTCGTGGACAAGCATAGTTTGCGTCCAGACCCGCAGAAGGTTGCTGCAGTTAGCAGTTTTCAACAACCGCAATCACAACGCGAACTAAGAAGTTTCTTGGGTCTTTGCTCCTACTTTCGACGGTTTGTGCCCAAGTTCGCTGATACTGCCTACCCTTTGACTTCATTGCTGTGCAAGGATACGCCTTTCATCTGGACAGCGGATTGTGATTCTTCGTTTCGCCAACTTCAGTTCCTTCTCTCTTCTGGGCCCATACTGCGCCATTTTGACCCTTCTGCTACAACAGAAGTGCACACCGACGCAAGTGGAATTGGTCTCGGCGCTGTTCTCATCCAGCGCTTCGATGACGCCGAGCATCCCGTTGCCTACGCCAGTCGTTCATTGAGCAAGGCCGAGAAGAATTACACCGTGACGGAACAAGAGTGCCTCGCTGTGGTTTTCGCTGTCCATAAGTTCCGCCCATATCTCTACGGGCGGCACTTTTCGATCATTACTGACCACCATTCCCTATGTTGGTTGGTTGGTCTCCGTGACCCGTCTGGCCGCCTTGCGCGATGGGCGCTGCGTTTGCAAGAATTTGACTTTGAAATCCGTTACAAGAGTGGCCGCCATCATGCTGACGCCGACTGCCTCTCGAGGCTCCCTCTACCAACAACTGCATGTGACGCTGACAATTTTGACGATTTTCTAGCTGCCATCGACGATACTGCTTTTCCTGATCTCGCCACCTTCCGGAAGGAACAGCGCAACGACCGCAGCTTGGATGCCCTCTTCGATTCAGCCGCTCAGCCGATAGGTAAAAACGGCTTTGTTATCCAAGATGGCTTGCTCTACAAAAAGAATTACACAGCTGATGGTGCCCGCCTTCTTTTAGTGGTCCCTAAGAATTTGAGAACGCACGTACTTCATGCTATGCACGATGACGCATCTGCTGGGCACATGGGTTTCGCCAAAACGTACCACCGCATACTGTGTCGATTCTACTGGCCTAGTATGCGACGCAATACAGAAAAGTATGTGGCCAGTTGTGATAAGTGTCAGCGATTCAAGCGACCAAATACTGCTCCGGTCGGTCTCCTTCACCCTGTGACACCACCCTCATCGCCTTTCGAAATGGTTGGAGTGGATCTTCTCGGCCCATTTCCACGTTCATCAAACAACAACCGTTGGGTTATAGTCTGCGTTGACCATCTGACACGTTATGCGGAAACCAAAGCGATGCCAACGGCCACGGCTATCGATGTATCGGGTTTCCTCCTGTCTTCGGTTATACTGCGCCATGGACCACATCGTATTATTGTGAGCGATCGTGGTCGCCAGTTCGTGGCCGATGTAGTAGAAGAGCTCTTGCGTCTCTGTGCTTGTCAGTTTCGCCACGCGACCCCGTATCACCCGCAGACAAACGGTCTCGTCGAGCGCACCAACAGGACATTGACCAACATGCTTTCGATGTACGTCGACTCCAGGCACAAAAATTGGGATGACATCTTACCCTTTATCACCTACGCCTACAACACGGCAAAGCATGAAACCTCTGGTTACAGTCCATTCTATCTTCTTTATGTTAGACCACCCCGCAGCTTCCTTGACACCATTCTACCTTTAAACGCTCGTGCGGACTCTTCTATTGCCCAGACTCTCTGCCGCGCAGAAGAAGCACGTCGCATTGCTCAGCTCCGTACGTTGGCGTCCCAGGACCGCTCCAAGTTCGCCTACGATTCGCGACACAAGGACGTGTCGTACGAAAAGGGGACAAAGTGTGGCTTTGGGCACCACTTCGCAAGCGCGGTCTGTGCCAAAAGTTTCTGGCTCGTTACACCGGCCCTTTCGTCATCGTCGATCGCTTAAGTGATGTCACGTATTCGATCGCTCGCCTCGTAGCTCACGGCTACCGTTCTAGGAAGACGCAGCTTGCTCACGTCGCCCGCCTAAAGCGCTGTCATCCCCGTGACTCTTAGCGCACGTTATTTATACTCGCCCAGAGGGCTTCGTCTGGGAAAGGAGGAGTGTTACGCTGAAGCGACAACGGAGCCAAAGGAAGAAGAGAACGAAGTGCGTCTGTCTTCGAAGCAACTCGGTGTCGGCGCGGCAACCCTTCGTCCCTTTCATCTATTCACTTGTAAATAAACACACCCCATCGTAACAATATTTTTGGATTTACACCTGGTATGCTTCGGCAGGTACAGCTATTTCCCACGACTTTTTTATTTTATTTTTTCCTAAGAATGGGAATGAATTTTACAGGGGCACTGCGAAGGCTACGGCGTTTTCTACACTCCTCACGTTGCTCAGCGCACCACCTAATCTGGCCCATTGCGATCTTTCCGCCCCAACAGAAGTCCGCAACGACGCCAGCGGCCGCGAAAACGGTGCTGTATTGGTCCAGCATCAAACCGGGTGCGCCCGTGTTATCGCCTATGCCAGCTGTCTCCTCTCCGCAGCCGAACAGAACTACTCAATCACCGAAAGGGAGTGTCTTGCACTCGTTTGGGCGGTAGGCAAATTTCGGCCCTATTTACACGGTCGACATTTCACCGTCACAACCGGTCACCACGCACCCTGTTCGCTCTCGACTTTGAAGTATCCCACTGGGCGTCTTGGCACTGGGCACTACGGCTCCACGAATATAACTATTCCGTGTCTTTCAAATCTGGCCGCTTACATCATGACGCTCACTGCTTGTCCCGCAATCCAGTGGACCCTTCTGAGGCTTTGGATGAAGCGCCACCATGTGTACTCTCTCCGCTCTAAGCAACATCCGTGATGAACAGCGTCGAGATCCCGTCTTATGTGACATTATAGAGAAGCTGAATTCTCCGACGCCCGATCCGTCTACCCGACTGTTCGTGCTTAAGGACGGCACATTGTACCGTCCCAACGTCCACACCAATGGACGCGATCTACTCCTTGTCGTACCTTCTGATCTACTTGCGAGCGTTATCGGCCAACTACATGGCGCCCCCACTGCCGGTAACTTTGGTGTTTCTCGGACGTACGACCGTGTACAGCGTCGATTTTACTGGTCCAGCCTTCATCGTTCCGTCCGCCGCTACGTCGCCGTATGCGACCAGTGCCAACGCCGGAAGAAACCTCCTATGAGTCCCGCCGGACTCCTCCAGCCACTTGATGTTCTCTTTGACCCCTTCTTCCGAATTGGCTGGACCTCTTAGGTTCTTTTCCTGCGTCTATTTCTGGGAATACGTGGATAGCTGTTGCGACGGATTACACAACCCGGGCCATTACCCGGGCTCTACCCACCAGCTGTAACAGGGATATCGCCTATTTCCTCCTGCACGACGTCATCCTTCGTGCGAAGAAAATAGCGTGGACACTATTTTCTTTCCAGAGTTATTGATGACCTGCTTCGCTGCTGCGAGACGAAACAAATTTACGACGGCCTACCACCCACAAACTAATAGACTGACTGAGGAAATGCTCTCTATGTACGTTTGCTCCGACCGTCAAGACTGGGACGTTGCACTGCCCTTTGTTACGTTTGCATATAATTCCTCACGTCACGACACCGCTGGTTTTTCACCTTTCTATCTTTTGTTTGGCCGCGACCCCTCTTTACCTTTTGACACCATCTTTCCGACAGCCGTCAATGCGCTGACTGAATACGCCCGTGATGCTATCACGAGAGCTCGAAAAGCACAAGAAGTCGCCTGTCAGCGCATTTCAGCTTCGCAAGACCACCAGAGGCAGCGTTACGACGCACATCATCGCGACGTTTCCTTTACCCCGGGTTCACCTGTGCTGTTGTGGACCCTGACTCGGCGCGTTGGACTTTCTGAAAAACTGCTTTCTCGATACTCGGCCACACATCGCATATTGCGCGAGGTGACAGATGTCACCTACGAGATAGGCCCACTCGAGTCTACGTCTGCTCCGTTTCACTGCCTACAGACACTATTCATGTGTCCCCCCTTAAGCCCTACCTTAAGCTTAAGCTCCGCCTTAAGCTCAGCAACACCACAGAAAGCACCGAGATTGTGCTTCAGCACCCGGGGGTCATGTTACAAGAATGTTTCACACTGTCGAAGCAAGCAAGGCACCAAAGAAGCCGACGTGATGTTGTTGTGTGGGGCACGCTCTCCGCCAGGGGCGTAGCCAGGAAGAGGGGGGGTTGGGGGGGTTCAAACCCCCCCTCCGAAATTTTTCATGCTTGCGTATATATACACACACACATACAAACGCACGCACGAACATACATAAAGCATGGTTTAATCCCCCCGAAAAAAATTTCTGGCTACGCCCCTGCTCTCCGCCATCTTGTCTAACGCTTAAGCGTGGTGTAAATATATTGTAAATACGCCTTGATCCGCTGTGTGCTTCACGTAATAGTATTTCAACGTTGGGCGAAAAGCGATACAGAGTAAAAGCTCGTAATTTCGACCCCCGTTAATTCAGAAAATGGGATATTGCGAACGTGATCTCTGGTTACGGCAAGCATGCGTATTGTTTAATGGCATCAAACTCTCGCTAAGTCAATCATGTCTGGCCGCAATCCGGTCAATTCTGACGATCCTCGGAGCGCGCCAAGCACGAAGCGCCCCCAAATGTGTGACGCAAAGAAAGGAAAACGCCGCTCGCGAGCAACCCAAAGTGCCACGGGTCTTCAGATAGGCGTGATCGCCATGCACAATCTTACCACAATCGCGTTGCTAGTGACCGACGCTTCAACGGCTGGGCCAAACTTACCCTCGTATTCTCAAACAAGCCTCGACTCGAATTTTGTCCTTCACTTGAACGAGCTGTGCACAATGCCGCTGCCCTGAAAATTACGCCGCGCTTCTGAAGAGTCGCTGCAGATTATCGTTGATTTGCAGTGACTTGTTCTTTCTAGAGATGGCGCTCCCATCGACTTTCTCAATTTACGGTAATGCGTTGAGTGAAGGTACGTTCTAGAATACGGGGGTTATTTCGTTTACCATTTTAGTCGGCGCATGCGAGCAGCGTGGGCTCTATATATCATCGCGTCGATAGCGACTGAGGACACAGCTGCGACGAGCAGGAGTTTCGTTTTCACCGCGCCCCTTCGGAACTACATGCGTAGTGACCATCCATGATTGTGCATTAGTGAGCAAGGTTTATTCAGTAGAAGGCGCGGTGCTGAGCAGTTCCGTGTTGAAGATCCTGTCTTTATGGACCACGATTTCGTCCACAGTGGATGTGGCACTCAGTAGCTTCGTTTTGACTTGGGGCATCGCGCGCGCATTGTCACAAAACTGGAAGAAGGTGGAAGCTGTTGAAGAGCTTCAGCCGCGGTGCAACGTAAAACTCGCTACTCTATGATGGACGAGCGATGAGTTTCTTGACATTTTTCCGCTAAAGATTAGCGTCACGTGCGCGTGGTGGTGTTGGCTGTACAAACTTCAGAGTGCGTTACGGCTTAATACACGGGTGTCATGAGCCGCGGTCACCTGGTGAATGAAGTCGAGAATTACAAAAAGTACGCCTTTTACACCGCTCTTATGCAAACTAAGTACTGGATTTGAGTATTCACGAAGAAAACGAAAATGCGTTGATGTTAGCAGATACCTGTTTATTGTTTTCTTCAGCCTGATACTTTCGATAATTCGGCATTAGGTTAACTCGGAGATTTTCTCCGGTCCCGTGAAATCCGAATTAGCAGGTTTTAATGTCTTACTTCGTTTCAAATATTTACAACTTAAATTCATATGAGCGTCATTCCTCTGTTTCCCTTCTGCAGCAAGGGAGGGCGATCAAATCAGACACATGCAACATTTAACTTAACTTTAAGCTGAATATGTTGCGGTGCCTCTACGAAAATTTCTGTACCAAAAAAATGGGGTTTTATTATTATATCCGTGTCATTCATGCCTTCGTAATTCAGGATAAAATGGTGAAAGCATGCCGGCTTCGTTGAGCCTATTCAATCCCGCATAAGTGAAAGCCATGATTCATCACCTGAACTAAGCACGTACCTTGAGGCCTTATCCAATCTCCGTAGTGGCGTCTCTTATGCGCCAGACCAGGGGCAGACAAAATCCAACAGTGGTCGCCACAAAAAAGCCACTTCTGTATCGGTCTATTTGTTTCACCATTGTGAAAATGGGCATATCCACAGTGTACAGCTGAAAGGAATAAAGACACCGTGGGAAGTTTGCACCAATCCGCGCAAAGCTTGGCAGAGCGAAGCACGGGCCCGTCACCACTCGTATTCCCCGTCGACCGACATGCCTAGCTTCGAGATGCGCGGCTTCCAGCTCGGCCGTAGGTATGTTCTTAGGACGCCCCATGACTGCGTCAGCACACTCGGGTGCTTAGCGGCGTTTAAAAGTCGCCTTTGATCTCGTTCTCGATCTGCCCCTTTTATGGCGTTTTCTGACGAAAGCGCGTGCGCACTAAGTCTATTTTATGACGTATTTCGTGACGTAAACGGTTGCTAGGCGTCATCTTTTTTTGAAATTGGCGCGGTTATACTTAGCCATCGTGGTAGCTTCGGCGCGAACTGTTGCGACGGTCTATGCGAGGCTCTCCTGACTTCACTCGAGCTGTTGCGGTATAGGTAGGCACGGCAGATGCGCGCAGTATTGCCATCGGTGGGCATGGCCTGACGGCGGCTCTTCTCGTTGCTACTGCTTCGGCGCATGCACAGCTTGGTGAGGTTACAGGCTCAGGTAAGGCTTGGTCGGTTGCTAGGCAACGGCGAGGCGAGGTTTCTTGCGGAGCAGGGGCGTTTTCATGGCGCGATTAACAGCTTCGCTGGTAAAAATTGACTGTGTCTGTTAACATCGCAAGGATTCCAGAGATGCCAACACGTGGCTTGCGCGATGGGCGAGAACCTATGAGCACTTGAACAGCTGGGGCTCGCGTGATCAAGCATCACGTTTGACGTCATGATAACGCATCACGTTGCTGCCGACCCTGACTCTGGCAGTAGTTAAAGAATAGTAAGAACCGCGAAGCTAAATGGCGTTGGCTAATGAGTCATCCATTAGACGGGCCAACAACTCACTGTGCCAAAATATTGGTACTTATACTACGCTATACAGAAATTTGCCTTTCATTTCAATGGTACGCTGATTGTATGACGTCATACGTTCGTTTCTGTTCAGGCCGCTTGACCCAGAGCGGTGGGGGTGCAAATAGACCTCCAGTGACAACCGCTAAATAATGCTGCAAAACGTCAGTGTCAAACCGGCCACGTGGTGCCCTGCTTGTCACGGACCACGCTAGGTCGAGCGTTTATAAGCCTGCACAGGTTACACTGCACCATGGGCCTCTGCATAAGACGTGAGCATGGCCGTGGTGATGGTTGTCTATGGACGTTTACGTAAGAATATAACAGAACTTCAACAGAAATGTCTGAAGCAATCGACAAGCTTCCCAAATAATACGGCGCCGCCTGAGCGAAACCTTATCCCATCATGTAAAGAAATAAAGGAGTGCGGCAATGTTTCCTTTTGTATGAAAATGCCCACATAGTTTTCTGAGAGGAGCCCAGCGTATATACTGAAATCTGGAATTGTAGTAAAACACAGAGGTAAATCATCTCAGGGCAAGACGTCGCGAAAACATTTCCATTATTGTTTTGTTACTTCGACTAATTCAAAGCCCGAATGCACGTGAGAAATGGCTAATAATTACTGAACGGGGACACCACAAATCAAGCGTTCAGGCTATAAGTTGTGCAAGGGCACACCTTTCTTTTACCTAGGCGAACGTTGCATCACAAAGTGTCCTGCTTTTGACTTACTATTGTCGTGTCCTTCTGGTTGCCTTGTAGGACCATGTGGGCATAGTCAATTATAGACAAGCTCCGAAGTATGTTTTCTGCAAAAAGGTCAGACATCGAGCATATATCGGGGTGTCACAGAACTAGGTGATAATGTTCCCCAGTCATTAAATAAGCAAATTGGGGTACTTACAGTTAGAGCGTCCGCTACCTTCGTACAGATTATTTTTTCCACGCGGGGACACCATGCAAGCTTTCAGAGCTGCAGTCATTTAATTCCCTTCAGCGGCAGTGCGTAAAATACAGTGGTGGTGTGTACTCCCTCCCGAAATTTCTGACTTTTGCATATGTATATATACACACCACGAACACACACAAAGTATGGTTGAGCAGCGTTGGGCTGAACCGCACCCCCACCCCTCCCTGCTCTTGAAAAAAAAAATTCTCTCCGCAATCCTGGTTCGCACCAACTGTGCAGACTTGTCACGCACTCTTGAAACGTGAATTAGACATTTGTACACGCGTACTGACTGGACAACCAGCGCTCATTCAACTTTATCGCACTGCATACTGCTACGGAGAGCCATTTTGTTTAAGACTACCAATTTTAACAAGCAGCTCAACGTGCCCTGTTCCGGAAGCCAGGCCAGTCAGTGAGCGGATCTTTATCAGCACCTCGCATGCGAGGTGCTGCCCTGCTGTCATGTACTTTTTTACCTGACTTCCGTCACCACCAATGCCGTTAATTTCACCCACGCTGAAGATATTGCCGCAGGAACAAAGCAATACACGAGTGTAGACTTGCATCTACTTAAAATCGGTATAAGTGACACTCGGGCCACGACTAACGTCTTCGTGTTCTTCCAGTTCGTGCCAACCTCTTCGTTCACATTACCGCAACGTCCCCAATCCGGCTGGGATAGCGCCGTCCCGGTGAAAATAGACCCCTTTCACAATCCACAAAGGCGCTTCCATGCGCTACATATTCGCCCAACTAATGGCGGCACCTGTTATGCTTCAAGTAGAGATGCGGTCCTAGTCGCGCGTGCTGGATCTTGTATGTTGTGCGTGTTTATATCAACAAGTCTGAGCATATGTTTTCCACGTCACAGCGCAAGCAAACTGCGCTTGAACATGCTGTTTACAGTAAGTGAACAGTCGCCATTAGTTGGGCAAGCTGCATGGCAGGAAAGCTAACTTTACAATTATGAATAGGGTCTATTATGGAGGCTCATATAAAAAGTGTACTTAGGGCGTGAGCCCGGCTCTGTGAACGATATTGCTGGTATTGCTGGGTTGTTCGGAGATTTATGCCGGTGTGATCTCGTATGTTACACCAGGCCGATGACGTAAGATCTTGTATAGACCAGAGTTACGCCAAAGTAGTTTTTCCGACAAGCTGACGCGACTTGAAGACGTCCAGAGGAGGACAAGGAAACCACGAGAAAAGTGGTTTTTCCAGTGTCGACGGTGATAGCGCTTCTTCTGAGAGGCTTGCGAGGCTGTAAGGCGATGACGGGCGACCTCCCTAGCACGGGCGGCCAAGCAAATAATGCTGCGGCCGTAACAGGTACCTGCGGACTGATTTTTGGAATGTAGTAACGTGCAGAAGGGCAAGGTAAAGTCACGGTCATATAAAAAGTAAAATGATGAAAATCCGCCACAGTTGTAACGGCGCGAATTACACGTGAAAGGGATGTACGACAAAGTGACGTCCCAGTTACGGTAAACGTTGGAAGCGTAGATGGCAATCATCTCGGTTAGTGCGCGTTTGGGGCGTTCGGTGAGGCAGTTTGTTTGAGGGTGGCACGTGGTGGAAGTATTGTGCTTGGTAGAACAGAAGCGAGTAGATCATCGACGAGTGTCAATAAAAAGTTGTAGGACGCTTGAGTTTCGCTTCAAGAGTAGAACTCGATAACACAATCGGGCCCCGTTCGCATTGCCTTCTCACTCGGTAGCCTCGCTTCGCATCTCGGTGGACACCTAAATCATGCCGCAAGAAAAGGAACGTCTCTGCGAGACATACTGGCCGCCTAAACTATCCTAGAATGCCTACTGCAAGTACTGCTGCGAAATGCCCATTGCGCCAGAAATCTTCCTTTTGAGAATCAGTGAAGTACACACTACGCGTCCGTAAGGCAACGCGCGAACCTACTCAGCTGCTGACTTTGTTGAGGTTTCTGCTGCTGATGATGATTAAGCATATCTGAGCGCATTGTAATGGGTGGGTCTTTAAACCTTTCACTGTGTGCAATTCACAACTTCACGCCTGGCGCGATTTTACGCCTCTGCCATGCAACTTTATATGCGTTAGACTCCCCTATTGAAAATCCTGGGTTGGTGGATGCTGGAATCGTTGATGGATATGGTAGAAATAATATTGGAGAAGGTGGACAAAATAGTGGATGTGGTGGTTAAGCTGGAAGCTGTGGTGGTCAGAATGGCTGATCGTGGTGAGAGTGATAAAAAAAAGTAGATGGTGGCGAGCTTCTTTTCGTGTTCAAAATGGCCAATGGTAGTGAAAGTGGGAAATGCTAGCTGATGGTGGCGATGCAAAACGTGTTTTGGTGGATGGCTTGGTGAACGAGCCACGCCGCAGCCATTATGAGCCACGCCGCGTGGCTCATAACGTGTTTTGGTGGATGGCTTGGTGAACGAGCCACGCCGCAGCCATTATGAGCCACGCCGCAGTGCAGGGCTCCGTAAAATTTGACCATCTGGCGTTTTTTATTGTGCACTTACATGGCATAGTACACAGTTCTCTAGCATTTTGCCTCCATCGAAATGTGACTGCCACAGCCGGGACGAAACCCGCGGTTTTGGGTCACTTCAGATGGTTTCAGCAAAGCTGAATGAAATAAACACTGCCAGCTGAGAAATATGCAAAATAATTTGTGCGAACGCGATTGCGTCCTCTGTTTTCTGGTCAACAAGCGGCAAGTTTCTCCAAAGTAATCTTTCCAAACTTGTTCATGTGCAAAGTCATTGTTGCGCGAATTTCTCTGCTGTTCAATTGTTTGCTGCTCCACGTTTAAGAGTATACAAGGGAAGGGCCGACTAAACAGCAGAGATTTCTTCACAAGAAAAATTCGGCAGATCCCACGCACTGTGGGAATCGATGTAATGCGAAGCAGCCAGCAAGGAGCTGCATACATCGCCTTGTTTGTCTTTGAGCCAAATGAAATCATTCATACCATGACATCTAGTCCACCATATATCGCATGTTTGCCATGCACGCATGCATGCACAATGTAGTGTACACCATGCCAATGAAACGCATATTCTGGTATATAAATGCATGACCTGTCGTTTATGTTCATCACGCACTTGTGTCATGCCATACCAATTTTGGTATATATCACGTTAACAAAATGGCCGGAAGCGCACCATGACAGTGGCATGTAAATCATACCGTACATGACATGCATAACATGATTCGCATGTTAATACCTCTCATTGATGTTCGCCATACAGTCACATCGCGCAATACCAATTTTGGTGTATATCAAAGGAGCAAAATGGCCGCGAGTGCACCATGAGTAGAGTATGTAAATCATGCCATACATGACATGAATATTATGGTTTTTCATGTTACCACCTGTCAGTAATGTTCATCATACAGTCACATCGCGCAATACCAGTTTTGGTGTATATCAAGCTATCGAAACGGCCGCGAATGCACCATGATCCTGGCATGTAAGTCATGACATACATAGCATGCATGTCATAGTTTTCATGTCACCACCTGTTATTCATGTTCTTCATACAGTCACATCGCGCAATACTAATTTTGGTGCATATCAATCTAGCGAAACGGCCACGAGTGCGCCATGAGCATGACATGTAAATCATGACGTACATTTCATGCATGTCATGATTATCATGTTACCGCCTTTCATTTACGTTCGTCATACAGTGGCGTCGCGCAATACCAATTTTGGTGTATACCAAGCTAGCGAAACGGCCGGGAATGCACAATGAGCGCGGCATGTAAATCATGACATACATAACCTGCATGTCATGATTTCCATGTTACCACCTCTCATTTACGTTCGTCATGCAAACGCGTCGCGCAATACCAATTTTGGTGTCAAGCAAGCGAAACGGCACGATTGCGTCATGAGCATGACATGTCAATCATGTCGTGCATGTCATGATTTTCATGTTACCACGTCTCATTCACCGTCGTTGTACAGTCGCTTCGCGCAATAGCAATTTTGGTGTACATCGAGCTAACGAAGCGGCCGCGAATGCATCATGAGCGTGGCAATTAAATCATGACATACATGACATGCATCTCATAGTTTTCATCTTACCAACTGTCATTGATGTTCTTCATACAGTCACATCGCGCAATACCAATTTTGGTGTATATCAATCTACTGAAACTGCCGCTAGCGCATCATGAGCGTGGCATGTAAATGAGGTCGTACATGACTTGCATGTCATGATTTTTATGTTACCACGTCTCACTTACGTTCGTCATACAGTCGTGTCGCGTAACACCAATTTCGGTGTATATCACGCAAGCGAAACGGACGCGAATGCACCATGAGCGTGGCATGTAAATCATGACATACATGTCATGGATGTCATGGTTTTCGTGCTACCACCTGTTATTCATATTCTTCATAAAGTCACATCGCACAATACCAATTTCGGTGTATATCAATCAAGCGAAACGGCCGCGAGTGCGCCATGAGCGTGGCATGTAA
Source organism: Rhipicephalus sanguineus (assembly GCF_013339695.2). Lineage (NCBI taxonomy): Eukaryota > Metazoa > Arthropoda > Arachnida > Ixodida > Ixodidae > Rhipicephalus > Rhipicephalus sanguineus. Next base: position 174,930,733 of record NC_051180.1, on the reverse strand, counting down.
ATCATGTCATACATGACATGCATATCATGATTTTCATGTTACTACGTGTCAGTTATGTTCGTCATACAGAAATGTCTCGTCATACCAGTTTTCGTATGTATCCCTTCAGTTAAACGGTCGCGAGCGCCCCGAGATCATGTCATGTAAATCATGCTGCACATGACATGCGCGTCATGATTTGCATGTTAGGACCTGTCATTATGTTCGCCATGAACTCTTGTCACGCCGTACCATTTTTGGTATATATGAAAAAAACGGAACGGCCGCAAAAGCCCAAAGGCCGTGGAATGTAAATCATGCTGTTCATGACATGCGTGTCATGATTTTCATGATATGACCTGTCATTTATGTTCGTGATAAGGCCATGTTATGACACACCAATTTTGGTATACATCCGATTAACGGAACGGCCAGGGAGCGCAAAGGCCGTGGAATGTGAATCATGCTGTTCATGACATGCGTGTCGTGATTTTCATGATATGACCTGTCATTTATGTTCGTGATAAGGCCATGTTATGACACACCAATTTTGGTATACATCCGATTAACGAAACGGCCAGGAGAGCACAAAGTCGTAGGCGGCTAGATAGATAGATAGATAGATAGATAGATAGATAGATAGATAGATAGATAGATAGATAGATAGATAGATAGATAGATAGATAGATAGATAGATAGATAGATAGATAGATAGATAGATAGATAGATACGCTCAAAGTCGCAGAAGTTCGCTAAGAAATGCTTCGCATTTAAAAACACCCTTGCTCTTTCTTCAGCAGTGAAGGGAAAATTCTGATGAACATGAATAAGAACTTCGCGGGAAACCGCACAGAACGAGGCGTATGGACAAGTCATCATATAATTCGTTATCGGCCCATTTCATGTCCACAGCAGGAAGAAGGCCCTTCCCAGTGATCTCCACTTAACGCCATCTTGTGCAACATGGTTCCTGTTTACGCATGAGCAGAATTTGGTGAGATATGCACGTACCGCCGTCTCTCATTCGTGGCTGCGGTAGCCTGCCGTAACTGAATGGGAAATATGTGAAAAAAATTCCGACAAAAAAGTTAGTTGTCAAAAACGACTCCCGGTTGTATACAGTAGATACTTATTTGAACATTCTGTTAAATTTACAGTGTCGCACCACAAACCGCGTGGCTTCCCGGAGTATTTAAAATTTCACAGTGGGGCCTCACTTGTTTCTAAGTGGTGGTGTTCAATTGTCCTGGGCAGCCACCCGCTTTGTAGTGTAATACTGCAATTTTACCAAAACGTTCCGGTAAATGTCTACTGTATTGAATCTCGAGTCGTTTTTGACAGCTTGCTTTTTTGAAGTGATATGATTTCTTTCGCCCATTTCCCATTCAGTTATGGCAGGACGCCGTTGCTCCACTGAAAGAATAAGCGCTAAAATTGACGAGCACAAAAGAACACAATAAGGACTGGCTTACCAACAACTGTTTATTTTCGTCACACCCACTGAGTTTAAATACATATAACCATGGTGTGGCGCGTGCGCAACTTCGCATTGGAACATAGAGCAAAAAGGCCAACTATAATACAAAAAACAATATGCGATAAAGCCTGCCATATAACGCCTGCCACGATAGGTGCCGGACGCTCTACCTACTGCGCTACCGACGCACATGCAAGAGGCTTCACAAACGCGCCTCATATCCCGCACACCTTCTCTCTTTATTATTCATCTTGGTTTGGTTAGCGCGGAGAGGGGGGCGGTGCCACCATCTGGGATCAGTGAAGTACTGCATCATTACTCTAACGAGCGGTGACACGAAGCGCTTCGGTAGTTTAAGTGTAAGAGAGCTTATGGGTGGAGCAAAAGACACGCCAGCGGGAAGCGCTACTCCTTCCCGCCTTCACGGCTGAAGCTATGAGCTCTGCCTTTCGCGTTCCTGAAGCGCTGTGAAGTATACGCATGAAAACATGCGTATACTTGTGGGTACATACAGCAAAACACGCGTCGGCGTGGCGTAGTAGAATGACTAGTAAGCATACTAGTACACCGTTTGTCTTCTGCTTTGTATGTCGCACTCGAGACAGGCGCGATCTTCACCACCTACTAAAATTTGCACATTTATTAAACAAAAACTACTGCCGGTAACGAATGGCATGTCGATAATGGCAACTTTTGCAAATCACAACGTAACTACAAAAAACATGGCTGATCCCTCCGTCATAGAAATCGGTATAACACGAAAGTAACACGTGTCTACACAGAAGTGTGCTTATCGTGTAGTGATATATGAGAGCTTGTACAATGTCTATTCGTGTTTGGCAGCAATAGCACCATTTGGCGTGGATGCACCCATGTTGACGCCTAGTTCTTGGTTTTTAGCTTCAGCTACAAACGCGTGCGTCCCGTTGGCCTCTGTCTCGCTCCACCAAGGCACGGCTTCCGCCCGTCGAAATCGTGTCCTTTCTGCAATGCGTATTGCAGCAGCTTTGTTAGCCGGTGCAATCGCAATCGAAGCAGTCGGCGGCGGAGAAATCCCGTTGGTGCATGTGGAAGCTTCATTACACCGACGAGCCGGCGCATGCTCACACGAATCGAAAGGCAAAGAACGTAACTGCGTCTAGGGTGCCTCCGCGATGCCAGCGCGGCCACTGTGCCTCGCTCGCATAGAGACGCTATAACCGTGACCTCCGATATCGCACGCATTCTCGGAGTAAGCGCTAGTAACTGTCGATCGTGACGCATTACATATTTTCACCTCTCACAGACGGCGGCACCGCTCCGCCCCACCTACCTACACCGCCAACAGAGAGCACCGTGCGACAGAGAATGCGTGAAAGATATAAGGCGCGTTTGTGGAGCTTCAGATAGCTTCGTTGGTTTAGCGTCGGGCGCTTACCGTCGCGCCCGCAACGTCGTGGGTTTGATTCCCAGTGGCGGATCGTCTTTTTTTTCTTTCACACGATGGCATCCATTTTATGAACGTCATATCCTGTAATGGAAGTACTTCGTGGGCCCCGGCATAAAACACTTTCATGTTAAAAAATATCATGTTGAGCGAGGAGCAGGTACAGATTACCGGCTGCAACTGTCAACATTATTAGCCGTTTCTCGCTCGTTCCAAAGGGCGACAAACAGCATAATATTTGTCAGCATGGCGTAGTGAATAAAAAGAAAGTCACAGTTTCGCCGCAAGGGCGAAGCAATGAATGCGATAGCAAGAAGTTAATGCTATACGAAGTGAGGCTCGCCAATGGGTACTCTCAGTTTGAACAGCGCTCCTGTTGCAAAGGCGGCCGAAGCGGCGAAGGAAACTAGCGTGCTTAAAGTGTCGAGCTGTGACACTTGATAGTTCGCGCTCATGTTACGTTTGTTCGTTTAGCGGCATCTCTTGAGCTCGAGTGACTTTCGTACGCTCCGTAACATGAGCGCGGACATCACGGTGAAAGATTGAAACATTCCTCTTCCCCTCACCACGAGAAAACCGCGCGAGCAGACAGCGGAAGGGCGAGGTTCTCCCTGCACAAATATAAGAAGAGCGAGCGAGCTCGCCAACAACTTTTGAATGCGCCCGTCGCGCTCCTAGCGCAATCTCCCTGGTAATGAAGAAACGCTTATTATCGCCTGCCGCCTCTGAGTCCATCCAGCGTTAAAGGGTGTGTATATAACACTCGCCGTTAGCTACGTGGAGGATCTGCGTTTCGTGGCGTAGTGGATAGCGCCACTCGATGCGGAGCAAGAGGTCCCTGGTTCGATTCCGCGCTTCGGAAGCATTTTTCTGAATTCTTCTTCTTTCGGGCTTATATATATATATATATATATATATATATATATATATATATACATATATATATATATATATTGCAACAGGCGGGTTCTTCTAAAGAGGTTCGGCACGGCGCCTGGCACAAAGGTCACAAATGCGAGACAGCGTCAGCTCAGAAAACAGACCGAGCGCGCAACACACGAACGTCATCGTCTTCACTCTCGCTGGCACAGAACGGGCTCCGATGCGCACCGGTACAATCTCTCCTCGCACAAAAAGGAGCCAACCTGGCGACCTAGGGAGAAGATGCTACAGGCGGGTCGTAGCAGGGTTTGAGCCGCGCCACGTGACCTGTTTTGCGGCCGCGGCAGGGATGATCGGCCGTTGAGTCGACTGGCTCGACGGCGTAGTTCACGGGAGATGTCTGCTCCAAGATGCGGTAAGGGCCTTGGTACCTTGACAAGAGTTTGGTGGAGAGGCCCGGAGTTGTGGATGGGACCCAGAGCCAAACCAGCGCTCCCGGGGAGTAATGGGCACTAGACGCAGCAGCGTCATGGCGTGATTTCTGGCGACACTGGTCTTGCGCAGTAAACGAACGAGCCAGTTGACGGCATTCTTCTGCGTAAGCAACAGCTTGAGAAATTGGTTTGGTTTCAGAAATGTCCGGTTGGTAGGGCAGAATGGTGTCCATGGAGCATGAAGGTTCACGTCCGTAGAGGACAAAGAAGGGAGAGAAGCCGGTGGTAGTTTGGGCCGCAGAGTTATAAGCATATGTGACGAAAGGAAGTACTCGGTCCGAGTTGGTATGATCGTCCGACGCGTACATCGCAAGCATGTCGGCAAGGGTACGATTGAAGCGTTCCGTCATGCCGTTAGTTTGAGGATGGTATGCGGAAGCGGTGCGATGTACAATGTGGCATTCTTTTAGAAGGGCCTCAATTGCGTTTGAGAGGAAGACGCGGCCACGGTCACTTAGCAATTCACGTGGTGCACCATGTCGCAGAATGAGGTCACGAAGAACTAACCAGGCGACGTCTTTCGCGGTGGCAGCTGGTAGCGCAGATGTTTCGGCGTGCCGTGTGAGGTGGTCTATGGCGACTATGATCCAGCGGTTGCCGTCAGGAGTGTTCGGGAGTGGACCGAAAAGATAAATTCCGACGCGGTCGAATGGTCGGGCAGGGCAGGGCAATGGTTGTAGAGGACCAGTGGTGCTGCGAGTAGGTAGCTTACGGCGTTGACACGCAGGGCATGACTGAACATACCGGCGAACGTAACGATACATGCCTCGCCAGTAGTACCTAAGGCGCAGACGGGAGTACGTCTTGAATGTGCCAGCATGACCGCATTGGGGGTCGTCGTGGAAGGCGCTGCAAATGTCCTTACGCAAATGACGAGGAATAACGAGGAGCCACCTGCGGCCATCGGTTAGGTAATTGCGACGATACAGCAAGCCTTCACGAACGGCGAAGTGTTGAGCTTGACGACGAAGGGTGCGTGAGAAGGAGGCAGGGGGATGGTAAGACAATATGTCAAGAAGGGAAGCGAGCCAAGGATCTTTGCGCTGTTCGGCCGGCATGTCGGTGATGGTCAGCGATGACGAATTACATGTAGAAGCTGATGAGCGGGCAGTGTCAGAAGGCAGTGGCGATCGAGATAGGGCGTCAGCGTCCGAATATTTTCGCCCGGAGCGATAAATGACACGTATGTCATACTCTTGTAGGCGTAAAGCCCACCGAGCGAGGCGTCCAGTCGGGTCTTTCAGGGACGACAGCCAGCATAAGGCATGGTGGTCGGTGACAACGTCCAACTGACGCCCGTAAAGGTAGGTGCGAAATTTACCGATTGCCCAAACAATTGCCAGACACTCCTTTTCTGTTACGGAGTAATTTGACTCTGCCTTTGTGAGGGTATGGCTGGCATATGCTACAACATACTCGCCAAAGCCGTGTTTGCGTTGGGCGAGTACAGCGCCAAGTCCGACACCACTAGCGTCCGTGTGTATTTCTGTAGGCGCGTTGGGATTGTAGTGACGCAGGATTGGCGGGGACGTGAGAAGTCGGCGGAGCGTCGTAAATGACTCATCACAATCGGTATTCCACGCCGAGAGGTCGGTGCTGCCGGCGAGAAGCTGCGTCAAGGGGGAAATAATGGAGGCGAAATTGCGGATGAAGCGCCGAAAATATGAAGACAAGCCGATGAAGCTTCAGAGCTCCTTTAGAGTGATGGGCTTGGGGTATTCGGCAACCGCTCGAAGTTTGGCAGGATCTGGTGAAATACCTTCTTTCGAGACGACGTGGCCTAGGATGGTAAGCTGACGGGCGCCAAAATGACATTTCTTTAAGTTTAACTGCAAGCCAGCAGTAGTGAGGCACTCGAGAACTTGTTCAAGGCGAGCGATATGAGATGGAAAATCTGCAGAAAAGACCACTATATCATCTAAATAGCATAGACAGGTCTGCCATTTGAGTCCTCTGAGAATAGTGTCCATCATCCTCTCGAAGGTTGCAGGCGCGTTGCAAAGCCCGAAAGGCATTACATTAAATTTGTATAAACCGTCAGGGGTGACAAAAGCTGTTTTTGGACGGTCGGCTTCAGCCATCGGCACTTGCCAGTAGCCTGAACGCAGATCCAGAGATGAAAAATATTCGGCTCCTTGAAGGCAATCCAGGGCATCGTCGATTCGTGGTAGGGGATAAACATCCTTTCTCGTAATGTTGTTTAGCCGGCGGTAGTCAACGCAAAATCTGATCGAACCATCCTTTTTTCGCACCAGCACGACAGGAGAAGCCCAGGGACTGTTGGATTCCTGAATCACGCCGCGTTGCAGCATATCATCTACGTGATCGCTAATAACGCGACGTTCGGCTTGCGATACTCGGAAGGGACGCTGTCGCAGTGGAGCATGGTGACCAGTGTCGACACGATGAACAGCCGCAGACGTGCGCCCCAATGATGATTGGCCGACGTCGAATGAACCACGAAAGCGTTCAAGCAGTTGAACAACCTTTGTGCGCTGAACTTGCGTAAGCGCGTTATCGATGCTACGCAAGAAGGCGCCTTGGTCAGGCGAGGCGGGTGCGGTGGAGGAAGTGACGGCATTTATCGGTAGTGCTGCCATATCGTAGGGTGCATCCAACGGGAAGATGGCATCAAAAGTGTCCAGACGACCGATGCATTCACCTTGTAACAGAGTTGATGAGCAGAGGAATGGATTGCAAGCGTAGACTGCACCGGCACCATTCGCAAGTGTAACGACAGCAAAAGGGAGTACAAGGTTTCGTCGGCGCGCACAGTCTTCAGACGGTGCAAACAGGGCACTGGAATCACAGACAGAGTCACAGGAAACGGACACTAAGGCGGCAGAGAACGGCGAAATGACGACGTCAGCTGCGACGACCAATTTAGGCGGCGGGCTTGGGGAGTCCGGGACAGTGGTACCCAAAGGGGACAGAGCGAGTTGAGCACGAGCGCAGTCAACGACAGCATGGTGTGCGGAAAGAAAGTCCCAGCCGAGGATGACGTCATGCGAGGCATGCGAGAGGACAACAAATTCGACAATATAGAATGCGTCGTTGATGAAAACACGTGCTGTGCACGCGGCCGAAGGCTTAACGTGCTGTGAGCTCGCCGTCCGTAATAGAAGGTCAGAAACCGGTATCGTCACTTTCTTGAGCTTGCGGCATAATAGTTCACTGATAACACAAACGGCAGCTCCTGTGTCAACAAGAGCGTTGGTCGCGACAACGTCTATAAAAACTGCGATTTCGCTAGGGGGCGAAAGATGAGGCCTTGAAATTTTCGACGAAGGCGCAGTTCTTGCCTCAGGAACTGCGGCTCTTAGTTTTCCTCCTGAGCAGAGTTGGAACGGCGGAGCATGGGAGAAATGGAGCGGCGCCGGGGAGAAGGAGATCGACGGGAGGCGAAAGTGGCACGGTGCGAATAAGTGTCCGATGAGTCAGCAGGGGTACGGCGTGCTGGTTTCTGCGGCATGTAGCCGAGGTTGGTGGCGTCATCATGCGAATGCAGACCGCGGCGACGACAGTGGCGTGCAACATGGCCAGGAATACCGCAGGCATAGCAGATGGGCCTGTTGTCTGGAGTACGCCAAGGGTTGTGAGAAGGTCCGGGAGGCGAGAAGGGTGGTGCGTGAACAGGGCGTACCGGGCGGACAGGGCGTGGCGACGAGTAGAAGTTGGTGACGGAGCCGGATGGTGCTGGCGTCGGTCGAGCATATGAATGGGTAACGGCTTCAGCCTAAATGAGAGGCGCCGCAACTTGCGTTGTTGGAACAGGAGGTGGGAGAGCCTCAGCAACTTGACTCTGAATGACACGGCGGAGCGAGTGATCCAGCGACGTGGGGCTCTCGTTGACACATGCCACAAGGGAGAGCTGGCGAGCCACTTCCTCACGAACGTACTGCTTAATTTGTGGCAGCAACGCGGAATATTCAGCGCCAGTGCTTCTAGCTTCCAAGGCTGAGAGTTCCGCTGTCGGAATTCCGGCGCGACGGGTAGAAAGGCGCTCTTTACGCAGCTCGTCAAAGCTTTGGCATAGTTCAATGACTTGCGTGACTGTCTGAGGGCACTTGGCTACTAGCATATGGAACGCATCGTCATCTATGCCTTTCAGAATGTGCCTTATTTTGTCTGATTCTGCCATTGACACATTCACCCGCTTACAGAGGTCGATGACGTCCTCAATATAGCTTGTGAAGGTCTCACCGTTTTTTTGGGCTCTGGCACGCAGGCGGTGTTCGGCGCGAAGCTTTCGCACGCCTGGCCTACCGAAGAACGAAGTGAGTTTCTCTTTGAAAGCCGACCAGGTGGTGAAAGCGGCTTCATGGTTGAAGTACCATAGCTTGGCCACATCAGTCAGGTAAAAGCTGACGTGCGTCAACTTTCCACTTTCATCCCATTTTTTCGGACCGCTCACGCGCTCAAACTCTACCAGCCAGTCTTCGACATCCATTTCGTTAGTGCCGCTGAACATCGGAGGGTCACGTTGAAGAAACACCCCAGCACACATGACCGACGTGGGTGTAGGTGGGGCTGGAGAGGGAACGGTGTCCTCGGTCATTGCGGAGGCAGATGGTAAGGTGCGGTTGCGGAGCTCCATGACGAGGAGGGGAACTACCCAGCAGCTCCACCAAATGCAACAGGCGGGTTCTTCTAAAGAGGTTCGGCACGGCGCCTGGCACAAAGGTCACAAATGCGAGACAGCGTCAGCACAGAAAACAGACCGAGCGCGCAACACACGAACGTCATCGTCTTCACTCTCGCTGGCACAGAGCGGGCTCCGATGCGCACCGGTACAATATATATATATATATATATATATATATATATATATATATATATATATATATATATATATATATATATATATATATATATACATACTTATGCATATACGGTGCAGCAAAATCCAGCCGAGACTGTCCATATAATATAATTGCTATCGCAATAAAAGAAAACGTCAGCGTGGCGTAGTGGCTCCAGATCCGAAGGTGGTACGTGCGATTCCTAGTGGCGGAGGTTTTTTTTCTTTTTCATACGGCTTTTTTGTACAAATGCTTTCTACGTCGCCTTCTATGGGAATATTTATAAGTGGCAGCTATACACGATGGTCCTGACGCTGTAGATAGGTCGCTGTAGAGACAACGCTGAGTTTTCGCTCAATCAATGACGCCGACACCGACACCGAAATTTTTGCGAACAAGCTCGTCACTGCTATCACTTTGTAAAGTAGTGGCCATGATCCGTAAGCAACAACGAGAGGCGCCGTGGAGCAGGATGACGTCGTATAGCAAGCAGTCGGCGACATCATCAGAACAGCTGGTTGGCAAACTCGTGTAATGGCAAGACTTGTCGTATAACCTGTTGCTACTGAAATACGCTTTTTTCCTTCTAAAATATTTGCACAAGCTCCAAGTAGATCGAGGCCCAAGCGTGAGAATGGCTACACAGGGATGTAATTAGGTTGGAGGAAACCAGCGGGAAGCAACGCAGACGTGTTCCTGCGCTGACACAGACTGCACGAACCGGTGTAACGGTGCACTGAGCAATAAAGACGGGGTCGGAAGTGGCGCCGCACGCGGTCATAAGTATGAGTGATGCCCATATGTCCTGCTGTCGAAAAGTCATGAAGTTGTGGGAGCATGGCTAGTTGGATGCGTTTGCAAATAACCACTAGAAGCTCTGGGCTATGCGTATGAACGCCGCGTCGGTGTAATGTTCCTTCACCCAGGGTGAACATGCGGAGGAAAGAATAGGTGGGCGCGTAGCCTAGGTGGTGCATTAGCGTTTGAAGAACATGATCCTGGCGCTGCTCATAGACAATGTGTAGAAAGCTACGCAGAGACTTCATACACTTGTCCGTGTCAACATCGGTGTCGTCTGGTTGATCAACGGCATTGCGTAACACGCAGCCAGCGTCGTTGTGTAGACGGCATGATTGATAATCTAAGAAGAAGTCATACTTTTGCACACGTGATGACTAGCGTGCAAGTCGCCTAGCTGAGTCTTTCAAAGAGGAGAGCCAACAGAGGGCGTGATGGTCGGTTACGACGACATTTCGCGATTGCCCATACGAGTTGAAGACATTCTCACTGAGTGACAGAGTTGTTTCGTTGGGGAATAGAAAAAAAGTCTAGCGTAAGCGTTGTCATGTTTTTGACCTTGTTGTAGCTCAGCGAGGACTGCACCGGTACCAGGAGCACTTTCGTCGGTGCGTACTTCAGTGGGCGCAGAAAGGTCGAAGTGGGACAGAATTGGCGAAGTTGTATGCCGGACGATACGAGTACAGAACGCTTTCTCTTGCTGCGGTCCCTAAGAGAAAGATGTATCCTTCATAAAAAGGTCGGTGAGAGGACGAGTGATGTCGGCAAATTTTTTCACAAATCGATGAAAGTAAGACCATATAGGACCATAAAACTGCGGAATCTTTCTTCGAAGAAGGAACAGAAAAATTGCGCACACCACGTACTTTCCCTGTATCGGGTTGGATTCGTGTATTGTTTACGAGGAATCCAAGCACGGTAATTTCACTGCGACCCAAGAGGCATTTGGATGAATTTAGCTGCAGGCGAGGACAAAGAGGTCGTGAGGCACTATAGGTAGCTTTTGAATATAGAGGAAAACACAATCACGAGGTCAAGCCACGTAAGAGAGCGTTCATCATACGCTCGAACGTAGCTGGCGCATCGCATAATCCAAAAGGCATGACCTTGAATTGGCATAGGCCGTATCGTGTTACGAAGGTCGTACTTTTGCAGTCCATCGTGTCTACGCCGATCTACCAACACCCGAAAGCGAGGTCAATTGATGAAAAATATTTAGATCCGCGAACACCGTCAGCGGCGTCATCGTTGCGTGACAATGTATACACATCCTCTTTAGTTAGCTTGTTAAGGTGGCAGTAGTGAACACCGAAGCGCCACAAATCATCCTTCTTTGTAACTAGGACAACCTGAGATGCACACAGGCTGCTCTAAGGTTCCGTGATGTCCTTCAATATCTTGTCGACCTCTCCCCATATGAATGTCTTTTCCATTGTGGAAAAATAATATGGTCGCCTATGAATGGGACTTGCGTCGCCGGTGTTAAAGCGCTGGCTTACAAGGGATGTTTGCTCGAGAAAGCGGCCGTGCAAATCAAAGATGACCCAATAAGACCACAAAAGGCAACGAAGGGTTGTTATTTGTTCCAAAGCAAGGCCAGGAGCAACCATCTTACAAATTTCGCCGGCAGCCGACGAGGGAGAAGGAGTAGGCAACAGCGGTCCGGTGGATCTTGGAAAATAGGCAGAGGTCAATGAACACATCTCAAACTTTTCTAAAGGTCACGGTGAAGTGTTTCGAAAGCACATGCGTCGAAACTGAGGCTTGGTACGCATGCACTATTGTCGAAGATGTCGATTATTGTGCTTCGTAGGGATATATTGCGCGTTACAGCCACACCAGTGAGCGGCGATACGACGTAGTCGCCCCTTGGAACAAGAGCATCGTGGTCAGCCTAACAATAGTAGCAGAAGGGTTTCTTGAAGGGCCAGTTGGTACATGATGCTGAGGGGAACAGCGCAAAAAACGGGACGGAGAAAGATTGAGCACACGACACAAGCGCTGACACAATAGTAGCAGCTTGTGGAGGCACACAACTTGTGTGCACAAGTCGCGACACCGGCAGAGAACGGCAGATCTAACGGTGCAACCTCTTCGGAGCAGTGAATTCGGGCCGAGTGCGTCGAAAGAATGTGGACGTCTAGGATTAGGTCATGGAGACACTGTTCTGGGACGAAAGTAAAACAATAGTGTCATGGTCACCAATGGCCGCGCCGCACATGCTGTGTATATTCCAACAACGGATGAAGCGTTACCATTGGGGACTCGTACGTACTGAACACAGCACGGCTGGCGTCAGTACCTTTGTAGTGGTTCTTGGGCCCTCAGACGCGTACAGACAAGTGAAGGACAAGAAAACATTTATCAACAGCACGAAGTAGCAAATACATACACTTTCACTGGCAAGACAATACAATAGCTCTTCCTATAACCCTCAGTCCTTAGGGTCCGACCACGTACTTACACGCGAGCAATCGGCGCGTCCTCACAAACTAGGAGTCTATGAGGTCCGTCGAACGTCACTCACAGTATCGTCAGAGTGTAGGTGACGCACGCTTGCAGCAGGAGAGAACACGATGAGTCGGTCAGGAGGCCACGAGCAGTTCTTGAACTGTTCGATCACGAACGCAGCGCAACACGCTGCGCCCGACCTAGCACCGAGGCCACGCCTTCAGCAGCTGGTTGCAACGGACCCGCTCGGACGTGGCACCATAACCACGGTCTCAGCAACTGGCTGTGCTAAAGCGGAATCTGGAACAGGATCAGCTGCTCGCCCTGGCCCGCACGCTCGTCCGCCACAGGAACAACATGCTAAGCCCAGTCAAGAGTACTAATTCGTCTCAGGGACACGCCAAGCTCGCCCGGCTGGTCTGGTGGCACCAGCTCGGCTCGTTTTTTTCCTTCAGGCTGCACGTACTGCTCCCTTGGGTCGAACGTACCGCTTATGGCTCGCTGAGCCCGTCGGCGTTCCGAGGCTCACGAGTTTAGCGTTCGTCTCCCTTTCCCGCAACTCCTTCGTCTTCTTCGGCTCTGTTTTCTTTTCGGTTGTGGGTAAGAATCTCTTACGACAACTTGCCTCAGCATTCATCGGAGAGGTGCTCTCACAACTCAAAGCGGCGCCCTTGTGTCCACGAGAGATGTAACAGCAGATGTAACCGTCAAGTACAACGTCCAATAGTTTTCCACATGGAACCAGTATTATCAGACAATTTGCAGGCCAGGTCGTAGTTGCAGCTTGACCTCTGAGTGCTGCATCACCTAGTTCCACGAAGGGAAGAAACCGGCGGCGGATGGAGCCAAAGGGCGGCGAATGAAAGGCGAACGGGACCGACGGCCCTGTGGAAACGGGGAGCGGCGTGACCTTGTTGGGGCTCTGCCCCAACAAGGTCACGCCGTGTGGGGCAATCGGCGTGTGGGGCAAGAAAGTTCTACTGCCTCGCACTGGGCGGTGATAAATATGTGATAAGTAGCGAGAAGGCGACCAGAAGCGGCTGCGGCAATGTCGGACAAAGCAGAGCGCCGGAATTCCCAAACTCGCCATTTCCTCCCAAACGACAGCGTTTGTAGAGTGATTCCTTTAGAACTGACCTATGTCATTGAGCTGCAGATGTGTTAAAAATTATCCCATTTTAGTTCTGTTTGCGTCAAACGATTGAGGAAAAACAGAAATGTAAAGGCCCGTTCCGCTTTCCGATGTGCAACACCGAAAAAAAGACAGAAATAATTAGAAATGACGAAAATCGCGGCATACCGCGAAATTGCGTATAAGAGGGGCGCCGAACGCGCGCAAATGGGCATGCATCAAGGCGACGTGGCATGGCTCGCGTCTTTCGCTTCTTTTGCAGGAGGAACGGCTATGCCTAACAAAGATAGGCAGAGACAGCATCATTCGCTTTCGATACGCAACTAGGCCACAATACTGAAGGGGAGCGTCGCTACAATGGCTAAAACAACACGACAAGGCGTAACCGTCTTCCTTATCCCGACTAACACGAGCAAATTGTACCAAAGGGCGATAATACAACTTAGAGCTCGACAGCCTAAAAGCTGTTTGGTCAGAGTCAAGAGTAGGTGTACGCGGATGCTGCGAAATCAAGCCAGAGCTACGTCGCAGTAACAGTTCGTCCACCACAGCATACCATTAAAACTGTCGTAGCATCGGTTTAAACGACCTGCACCGCATCAATGGAAGCAGCGGCGATTGCGGTACTCATTAGAACCAGAAAGGCCTTAAAAGAACTCACAGGGTCCCTTATGCCTTCATCTAAGACTACTCCAAGGTGAAATCCATCTTCTTTTAACATGAAGGTGTTTTATGCCGGGTGCAACAAGACTTTTATGAAGTATTTCCGTCACGGAACTACGTCAGCAAAAGGCACACGTTCAGGTGCCAAAGAAAACATTTCCGTAAACGGGAGTCGAACCCACCACCTCTGGTCAGCCGGGATAAGTGACGGACACTTTAACCACTGCGCCACTGTCACAAAAGCACATTTTATCCCTCACACCATCCTCTCGCAGTGGTCGTGGTTCGCGGAGTAGTGTCGCCATGTGGGTGTGGTAGAGTGAAGTAATGCATAACCTCCACGGTTACTTTCGACAACGTGCCGTTGCACAATTTCTACGGCCTTCTGATTCGGCGCGTTAACAATAGAAGTGTAAATTTGTCAACGCCTTACACAGCGAGGTGGCGGCTTTAGCATAAGCGTGGCTTCACTCTTTGAAGCGACATCGGGTTGCCTTAGAACGCATAGCTATAAAGCGTGATTCAGTAAAGAAGAACAATGCACACGCTGTGGGGAAGGCAAGGAAACGACGAAGCATGTCCTGAGTGAATGTGGAGATATCCACCGAGGTGTACGTTTGGGCACGCTCGAGCCTACAAAAAGCCTTGGGCTTTAGGGACATCAATGGAAACAGGAACATACCCGCGATTGAAATTAGTAAGAGACGGTTAGAGTATTGGTGTAGAAAATTAGAAAGAAAGGACAAAATAAATATTGAAAAAAAGGGCATTCTGCCGTAAAGGGCAGAAAACTGGGCTCAAAATTTACGTTTTCTTCCTGTAGTAAGATGGATTTAATCGAAGCAGAGACATTAGTCCAACATTAAAAAAAAGAAGAGAAAGAGGAAAATGATTTTTTTTTACCGAGCCTGAGGGTACACTTGTCACCGCCCCGTTTAAAAGCGGACGCTCATAGCATCCGTCCATCCATCCATAGCTTATAGAATCCATCCATATTAAAATGGCTCGGCGACGCTTGCTTCGCTGTGAGACCGCGTTCCCCCCTCGAGCCGTGTAAGATCACAGCCAGGGGGACTCGATGGGCGTCGCGTTTCCTGCCGCGTTTCTAGCCCGGCAATGGTGTGATCTTTATGTTACCTCTCTAACATTCCGCGGCATGGCGACCTTAACCGAAGCTCAGTAAAGAAGCTGATCGTCCATTAATCGACACTTTTCTGGCTATGACACCGCTTTCGCTGATTACGATCTCTGGTGCGAAATGAACGGCCTGAGAAACACAAGCAATGTCGCGTTGCTGGAGCCAATCTCGGAGGCCACTAGCAACTCATAATGGCACGAACAAGCACCGGCTGCGAGTGTTTCGGTACTCTAAGCGCGACGGAGGCTTTCGCTGCAATATTGTGGAAAACTCTATAGTCGGTGAAATGCGGCTTCCACGGTGATTCGATTGGGTGACGACGCAGTTTGTGATTCGCCTTTCGCTTCAGCGTGTGACACCTCCTTGCCAGCATGGGGCCGCTTCGAAATGTACTAACGATGTTTCTCCGCCGCCTACTGATTCGAGTCCACTTGCCAAACGGCAAGGTATGCGCTCCTTCCTCAACGACGAGGAGCGCATACCTTGCCGTTTCTCTCCTAAGTGACAACGCTTTGAAATAGTGCATGTCTAGTTTGTGTTTGTTACGTGCATGTTGAAGCGATCTTTCTGCAGAACTCACCATATCTTGTGTCCAGGTGTATGTTAACAAATGCAACTATCACAATGACTTAATCATGTTTATGGACGTTAGTCGTCGGGATAGAGGTGTACCACCAGGCGTAAACGTGGGTGCGCCCATATCAAGCGGTGCTACAGCTGCCAAATACCAATAGACATCGTGCAAACTCTCGTATATCAGTGTATAATGAGCATTGACCTACTTCTGCGAGGGCACGTTTCACTTTCATGTTATATCGATTCCTATGATGGAGGGATGAACCAGGTTTTTATTTTCAGTCGCTAAATTGATTCGCCAACCCCCCCCCTCCTGCTACTCCGCCGAAAGCTTTCTGCATCAGCGTGATTGTGCACAGCCTCCAGGACTTCAGGCATTCAAAGCTTTCCCCACCCCACCTGGTTTTGCCCTGCCTCCGTGGCCTGCCCTCCTTACACCAAGCGGCGATGTCGTGTAAAGACGTCATCATGCGACGTTAGGCTATGTGACGCTAGGGGGACGTAATAGTGCCGCTATGATGGCGTCAGATAGTGACGTCATCGAGCTGTGATGATTTTTTGCATCACTTGTGTTGACGCCGCAGACGGCGAATTTTTGTGTTTGACAAGGCCATCTGTGGCTTTCGCCTTCATACATCCGTGCTAGTTCTGCCTGATTCACAGGACGCTTGTACAATGTCTCGAGAATGCTCAGTGGCAAGCTCAAACACCAGCATTCCATATTCTGGTGCCCAAGTCACGAAGATATCTCGGGTAATCATCTGTCACACACATTAGGTCGCCATTTGACAAACCGAGCGAAGGACGACGGCGGTAAACCATACAACCCACACAGAAGACAGAGGTATACCCCACTATATTAGTTTACTGAAAATAGACGAAACACGTAGCCTTAGACAAATTGAGGGTAATACATGCCCACCTATAAGTTTCACCAAATAAATCCGAATACTCATCTCAGCAAATGTTCGTCGTGCGAGTCGAGTCGGACGCTGCATCAGGTTAAATGGGAATGCCAGAGGAAAAATATGGTGGTAGTTTAGCCTCTGATGCTCACGATGCTGGGAGAGCCTTGGGAGGCCGTCCTCGTTCGAAGTGACCTAGACATTCAAAGGGGTCTCCCGGATCAAGCCAGGCGAGCCGCGGCGGCCACTGGTGTCCTCAAGTGGTCACGTCACCCTTTATATTTCGCCTTCCAACTATTTTGTTCTCAATAAACGCTTTATCCTCCTCGTGCTTCTAAAGCAAGGGGAAACGCGCCGGCCGTCGCCGCCATAGGCAACATGCGCACAAGGAGGAAGGCTGAGTGGCTCTGGCGCAAGCTCTGTTCTTTGACGGGCCGGGCGTGTTCACATGCAGTCGCGCGTGCCGTAACTTGACAATGACTAGTAGACAGTTCCTAACATTGTACGGGTGGCGTTCTCATGGCAAGATTTCCGTTGACGCCATAGTCAGGACAAAGATAGATTCGCTAGGTACACCGGTCAGCTGCGCGCGTTACTTCCAATAAGATTCTAATTTATTGCTGTCGCATTCATTGCTTTGGCCTTGCGGCAAAAAAGGGACTTTCGCTTTGTAGAACATGAGCTCAGACATCACTGGAGCAGATAAATATATATGATTTTTGTTGCTTGCGGAGTGACGTATTCATATACTCTTTGGTCTCTTTATGCAGTCATTATGAAAGCGAAGCTTTCTATGTCTAACGCATTCGTCCGTGAACGCCGAAAGCGCGACGCAGGAGAGCCACCTTACACAATGCAACTATATGCGCACACCATGGAACAATGGAGCATGACATGCGTATCGTAGAACACTACAGTTTAGATTCGCTGGTGTACCGATAAACAATGAGAACTGCAACGTTACGCTACCCAGACGAACTGTTTATATCAGCATTGCGTTACGTGCGGTAAGCAATGCATTCCCGGTGGTCATCAGAGGTATGCTGCAGGTGCAGCGCATGGCAGAAGAGGCTGCCGTACGCCGTAAGCGCCGGAAGCTGCCGTAAGCGCGAGCGCGATCGCGCTTGCTGTTACATCATGCTAGATCATCACTCATGCTGGATCATCTTACGGCCCATGTCCATAGCCAGGAATATTTTTCCGGGAGGGTGGGACTTGTTGAAGGCATTGACTATCCAAGAAAACCACTTATTTTTGTTATTATGTTCAGTGAAATACCCTCTCCATTTAAATCTCGGGGGACGGGGAGGCAAGGGCAACACCCCCCCCCCTCTCCTGGCTACGGGCCTGCTACGGCCTCCTAGATCGCTACTCGTCTAAACTGAAGACGCTACAGAGACCCACGACGCAAGACCGTTACTTCATTGACCTCACGTTTCGAAGCAGTCCGTGCCATGTTACGATGGCAGAGCCTCTGGCCATCTACCACAGTGTAGACTCGTCCGTGAATGTACGAGTGTCTGCGTGTACTCAATTACATGGCCTAACATAAAAGCTTTTCAGCGTAATGAAATGTATCTTGATTCAACGTTCGCAAAACACATCCTATACAAGCAATCAAATCACTTATGCATTGCATGGGGTCGCCAGCATATGGTGGGTCTGTTGCGTGGTCGTTGACTTTCGACTTGGGACATTTATTCAGTTTAATTTGGAGAGAGCTCTGATATTTTTTTGCTGCAGTTATTTCTTCACACAAAGAAGTCTAACTAGGCTCATGCAATACGAATATTCTGCACATATTTACCTTTTGTCTATAGGTTATTTGTTCTTTGAGAAATGTTGTAAATGTCATCGCCACGACCACCATAATCGTTCAAGTAGTATACTCAAGTTGCTAAGCTTTTCCTGCAGGTTTACTGCGCAGTGAATGAACATAAATTTTGTCGCTTGTCTTTGAACTTAGCTTCCACGTCTCCGCAATACAAAAAAATAAAACATTTCATTTAAAGAGGTGGAAGCATGAACAAATATATGGGGTACATTTTAGCACAAACTATGAAAGAAAGCACGGGAAAAGAGTTGGCAAAAGCAGAAAGGTGGAGAGCTAAACTTCAACTGTTTATTCGAAAGGTGAAGCCAACAACAAATAACTTTGTGCGCATGCGTGCGTCAGTAAGGGAAAAATCACACTTTCGTATCAAATAGTTGCATCTCATTTTGGAACAGACAAACAGACGTATCACTGATACAACTCGTGCCTCTCTTCTTAATGTGGAACACCTCCAATAACTCTTGCGCTAATGTGTCACTGCCCCTGCCTATTATTTGGATCTGACGAAGCAAAGGCTCACAATTGCAGGCTATGCAATGCGCAGGTAAGTGCTCGTTTCTTTTTATTCTTTAAGGATAACTCATGCTCCCGTGCTCAGTCGTTGACACATCGCCCAGTTTGGCCCACGTACGTCTTCCCACACGACAGCGGTGTCTCATATACAACGCCCGTCGTGCATTTCACATAAGGTCTGGTGTGCTTCTTCTGGCAACCAAACTTCCTGTCAACGCGGCTAATTCGCGGACACAGTCCGGCCAATTTGCGTGGAGCCGAAAACACTACAGGCACACCGTATCAATTGGCAACCTTCTTGAGGTTGTGGGAAAGTTGGTGGACGTACGGGACCACTGCGGGCTTGCCTCCTTTTTGGACAGGGCTAGGTATCTTCCTTCTTATGCCCCTCACCTTCTGAAGAAGGGTTTTCGAAAAGGCCACTACGACCGAGCTCGAGAAGCCGGCTGCATATAGCCTCGGCAATTGGTTCTCAAAACTAACTTGCATGGCGTGAGGCCACGACTTCGTAAGGGCGGACTCAAGGCAGTTGTTAGCGATAGCTCTCTTTACTAACTTCGAGTGGGCAGCATCGTACGGGACCATCTCTTTCTGTGCACGTGGGCTGTAGTGCCAACGAACAAGCTTTTTGCCAAAGAAAAATAACATATCTAAAAACTGGAGAGTGTTCAAGGAAGGGGATTCATGTGAGAGCATGCCCTTCCCATGCAGCTAAAAGGCGGCTAAAACTTCACTAAGGCACTCGCCAAATGTAAAGGCATGGTTAGTTTTTAAAATGATTAAAAATCATCAACATACCTAAAAGCCTTAAGGAAGAACCTATCGTCAACGTACTCAGCAGGTCACGGTCCACGGACGCCCAGAAAATGTCACACAACACCGGTGCGACACATGAGCCAATACATATTCTCTGGCGCTGAACGTACAGGTATTTGGTAAAAGAAATAAAGGTAGACTTTAAGTAGAATTCGAATAAAACCATAAAACTGTCAACAGACATGCCCACTAAATTCTGAAAATGTACTACCCCATTGCGGTCAATACAATCCCTAACAGAGGCGAACATTTCTTTCTGAGGGACAGAGTATAACAAATCTGTGACGTCTACAGAAAAACCGTGGGCGATGGATGCGTTTCCTTGCATCACATCTTCAGAACATTTAGTGATAAAAGGATCATCAACATTTAAGCATTTTATGTGTTTTAAAAGAATCCGGCTTACTAACTGCTGCCAAGAACCTCTTTCGCTTACGATGGCACGGAAAGTAATTTCTTTTTTGTGCGATTTTGCGGTGAAAAAAAAACCAGTTAATCACATTTGCATTCACTTATTGGCTTCACTAAGTCCGAATGGTTAAGATCCTTGCACAGCGCTAAAGCTTCTTTCTTAACTCTTGTAGCCTTTGCTTTCACAGGTACAAAATCTTTTGGTATTGGTTGTTGCACCTTGTCATTAAACACACCTCCTATGAACACCACAAAACGCCCTTCCTTGTCCGACTGCCTAAGTCGAAAGTCATTTTCTTGGAAGAAAGACACAACTCAGCTTGTTGGGTCTCTGGCCTTCCCAAACACAACCTTGTTGGCCGTCCGACCTAGACCATCCACACCTTCCAAAAGGCAGCGTTCTTGGTCTTCACTAGTGGCTTTCTTCGATACTCGTCTTCGATACTCGTCTATTGCTTGTTGCGCCTTTTCTAACGACAAGGCAAAACAAGCAATAGCAAAGAACTTTGTACCTGTGAAAGCAGAGGCTAAAAAAGTTAAGAAAGAACCTTTAGCGCTATGCAAGGAACTTAACCTTTCGGACTTAGTGAAGCCAATAAGTGAATGCAAAGGTGATTCATTGGGGTTTTTTTCACCGCAAAATCGCACAAGGAAGAAATTCCTTTCCGTGCCATCGTAAGCGAAAGAGGTTCGTGGCAGCAGTTAGTAAGCCAGTTTCTTTTAAAACACCTTAAATGCGTCAATGTTGATGATCCTTCTATCACAAAATGTTCTAAAGATGTGATCAGTTGCTTGCAAAGAGACGCATCCATCACCCACGGTTTTTCTGTAGGCGTCACAGATTTGTTCTACTGTGTGCCTCAGCAAGAAATGTTCGACTCAGTTAGGAATTGTATTTATCGCAATGGGGTAGTAGATTTTCACAATTTAGTGGGCATGTCTATTGACAATTTTATGGTTTTATCAGAATATACCTAAAGTCTACCTTTATTTCTTTTAACGAAGAACTGTACGTTCAGCGCCAGGGAATATGTATAGGCTCATGTGTCGCACCGATGTTGTGTGACATTTTCTTGGCGTCTGTTGACCGTGACATGCTAAGTACGTTTGACGATAGGTTCTTCCTTAAGGCTTTTTGGTATGTTCATGATTTTTAAACATTTTAAAGACTAACCATGCTTTTACATTTCACGAGTGCCTTAGTGAAGTTTTAGCCGCCTTTGGGCTGCATTGAAAGGGCATGCTCTTTACACATGGATCCCCTTCCTTTAATACTCTCGAGTTTTTAGATATGCTATTTTTCTTTGACAAAAAGGATGTTTGTTGACAGTGAAGCCCACGTGCTCAGAAAGAGATGCTCTCGTACGATTCTGCCCACTCGAAGTCAGTAAAGAGAGCTATCGCCACCAACTGCCTTGAGTCCGCCCTTACAAAGTCGTGTCCTCACGCCATGCAGGTTACTTTTCAGAACCAATTGGCAAGACTATATGCAGCCGGCTTCCCGAGCTCGGTAGTCGTGGCCGTTTCTAAAACCCTTCTTCAGAAGGTGAAGGGCATAAAAAGGAAAATGCCTAGCCCTGTCCAAAAAGGAGGCAAGCCCGCAGTGGTCCCGTACGTCCACCAACTTTCCCACAACCTCAAGAAGGTTGGCAATAGATACGGTGTGCCTGTAGTGTTTTGGGCTACACGCAAATTGGCCGGACTGTGTCCGCGAATTAGCCGCGTTGACAGAAAGTTTGGTTGCCAGAAGAAGCACACCAGACCCTATGTGAAATGCACGACGGGCGTTGTATATGAGATACCGCTGTCGTGTGGGAAGACGTACGTGGGCCAAACTGGGCGATGTGTCAGCGACCGAGCACGGGAGCACGAGTTATCCTTAAAGGATCAAGGAAACGCGCACCTAACTCCGCATTGCGTAGCCTGTAATCGTGAGCCTCTGCTTCGTGAGATCCAGATAATAGTCAGGAGCAGTGACACATTAACGCTAGAGTTATTAGAGGCGTTCCACATTAAGAAAAGAGGCACGAGTTGTATCAGTGATACGTCTGTTTGTCTGTTCCAAAATGAGATGAAACTATTTCATATGAAAGTGTGATTTTCTCCCTTACTGACGCACGCATGCGCACATGGTTATTTGTTGTGTGCTTCACCTTCCGAATAAACAGTTGACTTTTAGCGCTCAACCATTCTGCTTTCTCCTACTGTTTTCCCGTGCTTTATTTCATAGTTTGCGCTAAAATGTACCCCATAGATTTGAACCAACTAGCCAAGCAACAAGTCTTACTCATAAACAATATCTGCAAAAATGGGCTACAACGCTGTTCACCTACGTCATATAATGCCTTTTGGTGTAAGGTGCTGCATAATCAATTAGGCAATTGAAAAAATCTACCGTGGGTACACAATTTCATGCATTCATCCACCAGATTTTGGCAGCAGACCATCCTATTTGTCGGCAAAAATGCTGCTTGCAGATAGAGAATAAACTATAAACTCAGGCTCTAAGCACTCACCAGTGAGCAGTGGCGTCACATCATCACCGAATAGGGCAATCGGCTTCTGGAAGATATCATGTACGTTGCGCAGAACTTCCCGTGGAAAAGCGAAGTTTGGTAGAACTGGTAGCACGAGGCTGTAGGTGAGGCCTCCAGTAGAAATGTCATGACTGGAGTCAGACCCGAACTCGATGCATATGATGCGCTCTAAGGCGGCTTTGTAGTCATGTTTTTTCAGCAGAATGCCGATCCTTCTTCGGCACTTAGATGCCACAGCGCTAGCATTTTCAAGTGGTACTGGTTTTCCAGAGCGGGGCCGACCTGTTTATGGAAACGATACAACTTTAGGAAGCAACAAAAGACATTGCCTGGCAGGTTAGACGAGATCACGCACAGCAAGGTTCGATGCGCTTTGATACTGAATTTATTTACCAACAAGCGTTGGTCATCTACGACCCTGGGTAACGCGGCAAATTGCGGTAAGGTTCTTAGAAACGGTCGCAGTACCGATATTTTTTGTCAGGTTGTTGTGATGAGTGTGGTGCAGTTTTTATTGCGCGCCCTTGGAACGTGTGCGAAACGAAAAGAAAGAAGACGTGGCAGTGTGCGCGCGACGCGCTGTTTAAAGAACGACGACGTCGAAGAGCGCCAAACGCAAGGACGGGCGGCGCAACGCAAAAAAAAAATAATAAAAGAAGACAGAACCGCTTAGATGAGGATGATGATATATGGCGTTTTGTGGCGCAAGGGTCATTTGATGGCCAAAGAGCGCCAAGACATAATAATAATATAAACAATGGTTACGTCAAGTGGCTGCATAGGGGCCTAAAATTCCGCGCGCTAAAGACGGATGAAACATATAAGTATTAAAAGAGAGGTGACACAAAATTTCGATGAGGGTTGCAACGTGGGCTTGTTGGTTACTCATAATAAAGGCTTTTAGTGTAGCGCGAAAGGAAACACGGGCACAAGAAGGCACATAGAAGCGCTGTGTGGTGTTCCTATGTGCCTTCTCGTGTCCGCGTTTCCTTTCGCGCTACAGCAAAAGCGTTTCAACATTTCTAGCTCCAGATTTGGCCTTCACTCGATAGCTTGGGATGCCACAGTTTTTTTAGTGCAGTATGAATTGCGTCCGTTGCGTAGAAGTTATTTTATTTCGAGGGCGAACTGCCTACGAAAGCTCAACGGTGCGTTCAGCACCCTAGGACATCGACAGTGTTATGGCGCGTTCAGCTGGCCTCCAGGCCACACCCCAGGCGTTGAGCGGCGATGCGCTAGTAACGATAACGTCAGAGATCTCAGTGTTTTCATTGTGGTGCCGACTAGTAGCGACGCCTGGCAGCAGCTTCACTTCGATTGTCTTGGTTGCTTGTCTGAAGTCCTGCGTCTTCGCCGCGCCGCTTCGAATGATTTGTCGTATGCTCACCAGCGTGTGATAATTGGGAGCGACAATCTCAACTACATTACGTGCCAGTATGTCGTGAAACAGTTGTGCGCGTCTGACACCAGTGGCGTTTCAAGTACTGCAAAAAGAAACGTCTTTGTCGCGGACAGTTGCAAAGTTGGTTTTTAAAATCTTCCAGGCAGGACTGCGCGTAAAATGTCTATCCACGCATCGCCGCTATGCATTGAACGTTGTCCTCACCAACGCCTCCTCAGGCGCTCGCTTTACAGATCCAGAAAATGTGCTGTTCTTTGGAGCTTCATGGTGAAATAGGCGAAACTCGCCAGCGCGGACAACAGGCTTGGGACGAGACTCGCAGAGCGTCGACAGCGCTTGTGTGTGTGTTGGGGTGGGGTGGGGGTTGTAAGAAGGCGAGCCCGTCTGTCATGAGTAAAGGGCACGGGGCGCGTGCCGGACGGCGGAATGCGTCGATGGTGTGCGGGGAATGGAAAAGTACCCGATGGTGTGCATCCCCGCCACGTCCACGCACGCCATTGGCCGGAGAACTGCGCGTGCCACGCGACCCAAGCTGAGGTGAGAGACCCCGGAAGAACAAGCAGACATTGTTCGGTGGAGTTGGCCAAGAGGGAGGTGGTGCAAGCCAGCGTCGCGCCCGCGACGAGAGCAGCAGGGCCCAGTTCTGGAGGCAGCGTTACGAGAGGTTCGGGAGGTGGCCGTCGACCTTGGTGTCTACCGAGGGAGGCTTCCCGGATTTGCGGCAGCCTCATCACAGCAGGTCTCGAGGCACCTGCGGCACTACCCCAGCTCGACAAGAAGATGGCAACCCACCGACAATCACGGAGCCACGTCGGTAGTTGGATACCGTGGCACTGAGGAGGCCGACAGTAAGGCCTAGCTGGACGGGACCGGTGTTCTCGACGGAGAACGATGCACGGCGGTGAAGATTATCAGCGAGGCGTCTGATCAACGACGACGCCCTGAGACGTCGACAGGAGCTTCGACGACGGGACTGGGCGTCGACTTGGGCAACGAACACAATCGGCGAACACCACGAAGGAAGTAAGAACGTTCGATTCGTAGCGCGACTGACTGAGAGGCCATAGTGGCCAGACTTTTGAGCCAGAGAAAGCTAAGCATAGCGCGAATGCTTTGCGATCGGCTTTTAGCTGTATTTTATTTTATTTTTATTTTATTTTATTTGACAATAGTGCTAACTCCTATTGGACTTGTTGCAGAGTGGGGTTACAATGATGAATAAAACGTAAAACGTTTTCAGGGAAAACAGTAGCATAAAATGAAGACAATATAAAGTAAAGAACAAACAACTCGCTAAGCAAAACAGTAGTACAAAGTGTGTAATGAGAAGATGAAGCAAAGACAAAGACAACTCGCTCAAGCAAAAATATAAGGCAAACGGCATGAAATACAAAGAAAGGAACTTTACATAATCAACTGGCAAGCATTGAGTCAAACATTTCTATGCTGTCAGTTTCAACGGTGGGTGCATCTAGTGCATTCCACTCAACGATCGTTCGCGGAAAGAAAGAATACTTTAAAACACTATTAGCCGACTGATATGGTCGCCTTCTCGTATCATGCCCTGTGGAAAAATGCAAATAATTGGATATACTGCCGTTGAGGTGTCCTTTAACTATTTTAAACATAAAGCATAATCGTGCGATTTTATTCCTCTCGGAGGTGTGCTTTAGACTAGCCTTCGCCACCAAACCCGAGACAGAGACCCTATCGTAGCGATTAAATATAAATCTTACGGCTTTTTGTTGTACCCTTTCTAACTTATTGATATTAGTGCGAGTAAAGGGGTCTCAAACAATATTAGCGTACTCAAGAATAGGTAAGACGAGTGTTTTGAATGCTATAAGCTTTGTGTCATACGAAGAATGGCGAAGGGAGCGTTTTAAGTAATGCAGTTTAGAGATTGCTTTGTTAGTGATCTCTGTTATACGATCATTCCAGCGCAGGTCGCTGCGAATGTGAAGGCCAAAGTACTTAGAGCGCTCGACGCGAGACTGGATGTTACCATCAATTGCATAGTCAAATGAGCTTGTATGTGTTCTATTTGTTACAGACATGACAACAATTTTCTTGAGATTTACTGACATTTCCCATGTCTTGCACCATCGGAAAAGTTCATGAAGTTCCTTGTTCAGTTGCATTTGATCATTAACAGAGTTATTAACGGAGTATATTACGCAATCGTCCGCGTACAATCTTATTTTTACAGAATGTGCGTCAGCAATGTCATTGATCTAGAGTAAAAATAATAACGTTCCTAACACCGATCCTTGTGGTACTCCTGAAGAAACCGGAAGCATGCTAGAAGTGGCTTGATTAAACGTGACACACTGTTTTCTAGAAGTTAAATAAGACTCTATCCAGTTGCAAATCATACTATTCTTTGAGATGTGCGAGAGTTTAAGTAGTAGTTTAGGGTGCGGCAGTTTATCGAACGCCTTGGTGGAATCTAGGAAAATAGCATCGATTTGAGTACGATTGTTGATCGCCGAAGCAAAGTCATGAATTACCTCAACTAGCTGTGTGACAGTGGAGAACCCATGCCTCAAACTGAGTTGGTCTCCAAGAATTTTGTAGCTTGCTTGTATATTACGTGCTCCAGTAGTTTGCAGCATGTGCAAGTGAGGGCTATCGGTCTGTAGTTGGTTTTGAGGCGTTTATCGCCTTGCTTATATAGAGGTTTATTTATCGACGTCATCCAGTCATCAGGTAAAGTACCACTACACAGAGATGAGTTATAAATTAATGAAAGATACTTTGAGCACCAGACCGCGTACCGCTTTGAAAACGCGTTGGGTATTTCATCTGGGCCAGGACGTTTCTTTTCACTCAGGTCTAGCAGTTAAGTACCCCAGATTCCAATACTTCCAAATCTGCTATAGGAGGCAAATCACAAAACTTTTCATAAGAAGGGGAGCTCCCATTATCCGTAACAAATGCACATTTGAAATAAAAATTAAATTCATTGGCAATTACAGTCGCGTCAAGGTAGAAGCATTTTTTACTATGAAGGTATCACTATTAGAGGTCACCGGTTTAATGAATCTCCAGAAAGAGGCCGGGGTCTCTTTTATAATTTTACTAAGCCTGACATTATAAAAATTTTATTTCTCTTCTCGCATCTTAATTTTAAGTTCTTTAGATATACTTGAGATTTGATTATGAATGTTTGTGCTATGGCGGCGTTTTTCTTATCTTTTTTCAATCGCTTAACCTTCCTTTTTAGATGAATTATCTCTCGTGTTCTCCAAGGATTGGAGACGTTAGTTTTTTTAGTTCTAAGTGGTACAAAGAGTTGTATACAGGCCTGGACTATGTCTTTTAACTTTACTCACAAAGCGTCAACATCACATGTACCAACACTGCGAAATAAATCGTCGTAAGATTATTCCAACCTGTCCAAAATAGAGACATCATCAGCTCTTGCAAAGTCACGAAAAGACGTAAACTTAACATGTTTTGTCGCCTTTAAAGAGGGAAACTGCACAAGCACAGCACAATGATCGGAGATGCCATCAACTACATCACACTCAATAGTTCCCGGAATGTTACTTCGAACAAAAACAAGATCCAGAATGAATTTATAATCACCGTGAACACATGTACAATGCTGAACAATCTGTCTTAGATCAAAGCGAAACGCAATGTGGATGAGTTCCTCACCACTCACAATGTCGTTATTAGTAGCTAAAAAGATATTCCAGTTAATTTCGGGCAAATTAAAATCACCGCAAAGAGCGAGCTTTGTGTTATGCGAATTAATGGAAGCCATAAATGCCTTTAGCTCTTCCAGGACCTCTACTTCTTCTCCGGGTGGTCTGTGAACTACTCCAATTACCAGACATTCGTTTTGAAAAAACAACTTGCAAAACATGGCTTCAGGTTCAGGCGGCTCGGGCAAACGTACAACTTTCAAGCCCTTTCAAAACAGCAGAGCCACACCCCCGCCCCTATGATTCCTATCTCTTCTGTGAGCGCAAAACTGAGGGGGCGTGAATTCGCTATCGAAGACACCATTATGAAGCCATGTTTCGGGCAAGGCGATTACGTCGGCATCGTGAATGAAAGTTAAGTGCTCTAAATCGAGGCCCTTGCGCACAACGCTTCTACAATTTACGTTCAGCAGCCTCTA
The DNA here is from genome assembly GCF_013339695.2 of Rhipicephalus sanguineus. Lineage (NCBI taxonomy): Eukaryota > Metazoa > Arthropoda > Arachnida > Ixodida > Ixodidae > Rhipicephalus > Rhipicephalus sanguineus. The sequence goes on along the minus strand of NC_051180.1, from coordinate 174,902,365 downwards.
CGAAGATAGCGGATGCTAGGGTCATTGTTTTGCGTTTCTAGGAACTGCAACCTTATCATTAGCTGCTTCATCCCAGATATACAGAATTCCGTTGACAGATACCTTGTCATAGGAAAGGTAAACCCGCTCCCCGCGTTCTCTGTTTTCACTGGTGCAATCCCACAACCTTTTTCTTACGTTCCGCAATTTTTCGGAGTAATCTTCGGTCACGTACATACCAGAATTTTTTAGTTTACCACAATTATTTAGAATTGATTGTTTTTCTCTATCACCGAGCAATTCGATGACGATTGGTCTCGTTCTGTGAGGGCGTTTTGATCCTATCCTGTGACATCTTTCAATACCCTTTATAGAAAGGTGCAGCTTTTCTTGAAAAAAAATCCTCGGAAAGACACTCGTACAGAGATGCCAATGTTTCATCAGCGCGTTCGCGAAAACCATGAATAACAATGTTATTTCGCCTGCTGCGATTTTTGAGGTGGTCAACTTTATCAGCAATGGAGGCAATTCTTTTATCTACGTTCTGCATATCGGATTTCACAGAAGCAAACTGCTCCTTAGCGTTGGCCATCGGTGTGACTGATGCTTCCCCGGGAATCTAGTCTGTCCTTGAGCTGAACTAAGGTTTCCTGTAAAGAAGTCTGTGTCGCACTATAGTTGCTCACACGGCGAATTATTTCCTTTTGGCCTTCAAGAACGTGAAGTAGTAATTCATGATCACTTTGAGAGTCTACTTTTGGACTGCGTAGTTGGCGGGCTGTCTTATCATCATTAGGCCCTGGGTTTTGCTCGACGTCACAGCACAGTAACAGCGCATCAAAAAAAAAGAACATAACGAACACAGTAAACTAAAAGGTACACATTTGCGCTTCTGTGGGCAAGGCAGCAGAACAAGAAATGGATCATTGCTTCGAAAAGTTTTGTCACCGCCAAGGTAAGTAACCTGTACAAGGAAAAAAGACGTGCTTGTTCAGCATAGTTGCAGGCACGCTGCCGCCTCGCCCACTGAAGATGCGCAGAGATGGCGGTGGGTATAAACGTCCTGGGCTGGATGACGTCACGTGAAAGGAGGCGAAGGCATGGCTCGCAAGTGCACACAAGGCGCTGGGCTGTTCGATGAAACTGCCGTAGTCCCTGAAGGTTGAATTTCCGACTTTGGCAACGAACACAGTCAACGAACAGCACGAACGAAGTAAGAACGTTCGATTCGTAGCGCGACTGACTGAGAGGCCATAGTCGCCAGACGTTTGAGCCAGGGAAAGCTAAGCATAGCGCGAATGCTTTGCGATTGGTTGTTAGCTGTAGTTGTTAGCAAGTGCGCACTAGCGTCGCATTTTCTTGTGATACTTTGTATTGTAAATTTTCAGTGTGTTGATCTTTGTTTGCCGTGGTGTGTGACATAAAAGTGTGCTTGCAGTGCCACCACAATGTCTCCCGACTCTCTGTCGCACTCTCCCAACTCAATCACACATTGCAAGCGCTCCCGAGATACGTGACACCGTCGTAATGGAAACATCGGCTGACGCGAATGGTGTTCAGAGCAGTGCGGACATATTCCACCTTTAATAAATCGTTCAATAAATCGTTTTCTTTTGTTGTTCGTCACCGGCCTGCTTACTTTTGTGGACAGGATAGGAGCACCTGTCCTGTCGAAAACGTTTCTTCCTGTTCTGTGTTCTTGCCAGCTAGTATGTCCCAAGCGTGCGTCTGAATGTTCCTACTCGTCGCCGCTCGCACCGGCGTTCATTTCAGAATTGATTCTTTGCAGAGGTTAGAAGCGAAAATGATTCGCGACGTCGCGAACCGCAGCGATTTTCGATAGCTCAGTATTTTCTGGATCAATTGTAGACACTGATGAGGAGGGCGGTAGTGACGAAGACATGACTACACGTGCGCGCCTAGCAGACGAAATGACAGTTGAAACTCGCGTCAGCGTTTTGTGTGACCATGCGATCAGATGGGGCCCTTTCGGGGCGTGACTGCCAAGGTGACCGTGCGGCATCGCTGTCAGCGCTGTGAAGTGGCGGGCTTTGCACTCGTTTTGAGCCGCACTCGTTACTGGTCATACTAATCAATATTACAGATATTTATTCTCCCCACGTGGCATTATCAGTGGTGAATCGGTTCTTGGGGGTCGATAACTACACGTGGACGCAAAAAACGCGACATCTGGAAAGTTGATGTCAGTGCTACTTTAGAACCATCACAGTGACCAGGCAAGTGGCCAGGATAACGAAAATATGGGGAAGAGGTATGAGCACGAATGCCTCGTCAACGCTCTTGGGTCGATGGGCCTTGAGGCCCTTCGAATCAAGGGCGTTGACGAGGCAGGTGCTTTTCTAATGTACACTCTAATCACGGTAACGTTTACGACAACATAAAAAGACAAGTAACTTATAGTTTATAATTTACGTGGCTGTTACAACAATTTTATCTTTGTGTTTTCTTCATTTTCTTCTCCCATAGAGGTTACATTGACAGTAGCGTGCCATTTTAAAAGCTAAAGCACCGCAATAAGCATTGTACCCTTTAGATTGTAACTTATAAAAGCGCAATGATTCATCCGTTAGCGGACCTACACTATGGAGTGGAAGTTTGCTGATCAATGTGTCACATAGCGTTCTGTCTTCTTCAAGACTGGCTTTAGCAATTGAACAGGGGATACTGTATACACATAACGGGTCCTGACAGCAAAAAAAGCAATCATAGAAGCAGGTATTTTACAATTGCGGTATACTGAGACAAGCGATGGTGGGGTACGAATTAAAACTGGAGGTCAGTAAAGTCAGCCCGCTTCCAAAAAACGCAATTTAAGAAGTGACATAAAATCCGCACAGACATGGGCAGAAGCACAAGAACGAAATACCATTCTATGTAGGTTAAATGTCTTTGCTGACAACTTCTTAAGTTGCTATTACATCTGTTTAATTATATATTTGTTTATGTATATATCTGTTTATTATATCTATAGCAGAGAAGATACGTGAGATGGTAAATGGCGACACAAGTACTGTGAGCGCACGACAACAGACAAAATTAAATGAACGATGCGATGGAAGAACCATTCCGTGGCGCGCGAAAAATATTTTCGAAGACTCGCAATGCAATTTATCCGAATTTCCTTATCTTGTCTAGTTTCTATTTTTTTTTTCGCGTTAAGGTTAACTGGCCGTAAAGTACAGCTAACGTCAGGGGACAGCGTAGCACCAAGCACGCTTAGCCAATATCAATTCGCCAACACGGGAGAAAAAGATGCCGCTAAGTTCACAAAACAGCGTGGGACGGCCGCTCCAGTGATGGAGCATAGAGATATGTATGAGTTCGAGGTGAGTCGCAAATGTGGCGTCCTCCAGGCGCCGCTTCAACTTCATCGAACCAGGGACGGCGTCATCCCTCCTCGGTGTTGCACAGTGTGAGGTGTATGCCAGGAAGAGCATTCGAATGCGAGGCGGTTGGTGCGGTGGTTGAAGCGTTGAATTCGCGCTTCTGCTGCTCTTTGTTTCATCGATTTAAACAGGTTTCGCGCTCCGCGCTTTGATGACGTGCGTGCTCTAATCGTGTTTTGTATGTGAGTGGCGTGTAACTGGTGATGAAGTAAGCAAAGACACTCGTAAACATGCGCGATCCGCCGCAAACCAGCCAAGAGGCAATGCAACAGGGACATGTTCGGTGCGCTGCGTGGCCGTTGCGACGAGCTGCATCGCTGATTCTTCGCCTGTCTGAGACTGGCAATTATCGAGCGTACTGCATCCGTTAATTCGTTGGCCCGAGACAGTAGTAAATGCGATCTACAGGTAAGCAATAGTCTCTCTTCAGTACGTTATTTGCTCGTGTATACGTGCTTATATGGCGTCTTTTTCCTGAATTCATGCTCAATGCTTACGCTACGTTAAGATATGGGTCGTGTCAGAAAAATAAATCATGTCATGCTTTTATGTAATCCATTGTTATTGGTGGTACATGCATTAAATTTGACTTTACAAGACAGGCGTTTGGGCATATAATATTAATTATCCGACTAAGATCATTTGTTATGATACACGTTTATGTGAGAAGCGATGAAGGAAAGAAGTTTAACCTTTCTGGCTCTCATCTTGGTACCTTGAACGTGATTAGTGAAGGCTGCAGTCACGATGCGAAAGAGTGTAAGAGGCATCAACAAAGTGTCCCAAATCAGCGTTGCGCAGACGAGCTCCGAGTTCGCAGCAAGTCGTTCTCGATGGCAGTCTGGGCTTTTTGTCACGCCTTGGTCGCAGAATGATGAAACGGGAAACAGCGCAGTAAAAGGCGACGATAAAGAAGGAACACAAACCACACCACACGAAGCTAGTTGGGTGCAGTCACCGGCATTCATATTGGTAACGCAAAAAAAAAACAGCTACAGGCACATGGAAAAAGAGCCCCTCGTAGTGTGATGTTGCGCGTGCGCGCCTGTCCAAAGGGTATTTGAATGTTTCCTTGCAGTAAAATCAGTTGATGTCTAGCGCCCGTCTTGTTTGCGATTCTCACTTATGCCTATGTAGGTAATTTTTACTTCGCGCTAGCGAAATGAATGCCAGTGAGGGCTTACGTACATGCAAAACAAAGAAATCACATTAAAAGCGTGTTTTAAGTGTCTTAACGGGAATTACAGCATGCTTCCGTGTGTTGCTGAAGGTAGAACACCCGATGCATTGCGCCGACTCAAATCAAAATTTAATACACACACAGAAAAAGACGTTTATGACGTGAAGAAAGGAAATGTTAAATTCAGTGGTTAGGCTGAGCACGTTTCAGGGGGACACGCAATCGACTGGGGGAAGGCACGTGTTCGTGACTTTCAGGAAAAATGACTGTCACGATGTCTTTGCCTTGATACAGACCATTCCGAGCACTCTCAACATGAGGGATGGCAACCTACCTTCAGTATATGCGCGCTGCCCGCGTGATGTATGCGAGCGTATACAAAGCGAACACTGATCGCACACGTCTTCATTTTACTTGTGAACAAGGCTCCCGTATGGAAGCCGAAGCGTCCTTTTTGTGTGTGCGCGCGCGCGTGTGTGTGGTGTGTGCGTATATGATGTGTGTGTGTGTGTTTGCGTGCGCGCGCGTGTGTGTGGTGTGTGTGTGTGTGACGTGTGTGTTTGGCGTGTGTGTGTGCATGTGTGTGGGGTGTGTGTGTGTGTTTGTATTTGTGTGGTGTGTGTGTTTGAGGTGTGTGTGTGGCGTGTGTGTATGCGTTTGAGATGTGTGTGTTTCGTGCCCGCGCGTGTGTGTGTGGTGTGTGTGTGTGGTGCGTTTGTGTGGTGCGTATGTGTGGTGTGTGTGTGCGTGTTTGCGTGCGCGCGCGCGAGTGTGTGTGCGTGGTGTGTGTATATGTGTGGGGTGTGTGCGTATGTGTGTGTGTGGTGTGAGATTGTGGTGTATGTGTGCGTGTTTGCGTGCGTGTGTGTGTGGTGTGTGGTTGTGGCGTGTGTGTGGGGATGTGTGTGAGCTGTGTGTGTGTGTGTGGAGGTGCGGTGTGTGCGTGCGTGTTTGTGTGCGCGCGTGTGTGTAGTATGTGTGTGCGTGCGCGTGTGTGTGATGTGTGTGTGGTGTGTGTGTTTGTGAGTAGTGTGTTATGTGGTGTGTATGTTTGGTGTGTGTGGTGTGTGTATGTGTGTGTGTGGTGTGTATGTTTGGTGTGTGTGTGTGTGTGTGTGGTGTGTGTGCGTGCGTGTGTGTGTATATGTGTGGGGGGTGTGTGTGCGTGTTTGCGTGCGCGCGAGTGTGTGTGCGTGGTGTGTGTGTTTATGTGTGTGTGGAGTGTGTGTATGTGTGTGGTGTGTGCGCGTGTTTGCTTGCACGCGCGTGTGTGTGTGTGGCGTGTGTGTGTGCTGAGTGTGGTGGATGTGTGCGTGTTTGCGCGTGTGTGTGTGTGGTGTATGTGACTGTGGCGTGTGTGTGCGGGTTTGTGTGGGGGGTGTGCGTGCGTGTGGTCTGTGTGTGTGTGCGTGTGTGTGGTGTGTGTGCATGTGTGTGTGGTGTGTTTGTGTGTGTGTTTGTGAGTGGTGTGCTGTGTATATGTGTGTGTGGTGTGTGCGTGTGTGTGCGCGCGCGTGTGTGTGTGATGTGTGGTGTGTGTGTGTGTGTGTGTGTGGTGTGTGTGTGACGCGCGCGTGTATGTGTGCGTGCGTGCGCGCGCGTGTGTGGTGTGTGTGTGTTGCGTGTGTGCGCGCGTGTGTGCGTGTGGTGTGTGCGTGTGTGTGTGCGTGCGCGCGCTCGTGTATGTGGTAAATCTTTCCTCTGATCGGCTTACTAACTCGGGTTTCTACCTTCAATATGAATCATTCCGACAAGGCGGCCTTTCGCCAAACTTTAAACTTCTGTGGGTTCATGTTAACTTGAAACCCTACCGCAAGTATATGCTGTAGTCATCTGCGTTCCAATGTTGCACTCATACAGATTACAATGTACGGTATTCAAAATTCAGATTACCTGAATTCATGCTCATGCTTATGCTGCTGTAAGAGGTGTGTCTTGCCAGAAAAATAAATTAGGTCATGCTTTTACGCAATGCATTGTTATCGGCAGTATTTGCTCTGCGTCGCTCGATTACGTCTAATTGTGTCGCTATCGAAACTGGGCAACTGAGAATGAAAGGGTATGCAATGAGCGATACGCCGTGGTTTAACGATTTTTTAGATACCATGAACGCCAGCAATCGTGCAAAGTAAGAGTCCAAAGGGGGACATGGTCAGTGTGGTTGGTAAGTCCTTCGGTGTTCTTATTTTTTGGGCGATAATAATTTGCTCTCTGGCAATAAGATAACCATTTTTTGTTCTCGTTCTCTTCTAGGGTGAAAGCAACGTGTCATTGTGGTTAGAAAAGACGAATCTGTATACATGTTATGTAACTTTCAAAGCCGGAATGTTTAAAGGTACGTAGACAGCGCAAATGCTTTTTTTTTGCCATATTCAGTGCTTTGCATTGAAAATGTTTAAAGCATACATCGCGCCCAAGGCATGCTGTGAGGATCTCCTATCAGGCAGCTTGGAAACTTGCAGACGCCGATATGCCTTATGTTCTGTGCAGCCGAGGTTATGAACTGCCAAGTGGAATATAGACCTCGAGGAAAACAGTTATGTACGAATATATTCAAGCTCCACGTGAAACGCTAAGTATGGTCACAGAAAAATGTTATTTTTAACATTTATGTTTCTCATCAGCTGGTGTCGTGTTTATGCTACTAAACTGTCACTTACATTACATGTGGGATCACGTGCGTTTTCAATTCAAAATTTTGTTTTCCGATAAAAGTATTGCACAGGTTACTACAATTTAGGAGAGCTTATGTATTGACACCACCCCCTTATCTTCCTTTTTTTTTTTGGGGGGGGGGTTATTACGTGTCTTACATTGCATGTTATCGGCAGTCGTGTGCAATGAGGCAATAACTTTTGCGATAATGTAAAATAGCGGTTCTGTCATTTTAGGATCCACTGCCCAGGAAGGAGATTGCGGAATCAGTTACTGACATATTGACTGATGAAACATTATTGTGCTTGCAGCAAGAGAGGGTTTTAATGCAGATCCCGACCACCAACTTCTGTAAATTTGTGCTAATCACTGGTGAAAGCAAGGAGAAATGCTTTGAATACCAGCGGCCTTCTATCAGCTAGACAAGTCCCTGAAATAATAGACAAGTCCCTGAACCAAAGGTTACCAATAGACTTATGTGTATTAATGACAATCACGCTAACTTTGACGTCTTCTGCTTTGAAAGTATGAAAGAAATAAAATATGAATTCTGCTTGAATGGTGCATGTTTTTTTTTTTCAGACAAAGAAACTCGTAGTTTCAAAGTGCAATGACGTGTGACATTTTGGGCAGACGTTTCTGTTTTTGAAACTATGCTACAGTTACCTGTTGAACAATTAAATTGCATATCACCTGAACAAACTAAAGAAAGCGCATTTGGTTTCAGCAAAGGAGAGAGCTGGAAGAGTTCCACGCGTATTGTTATACATACTGCACGCATTTGTTAGTGGTTGAGTGAGTTAGCAGAATTACAAAAATGCAGACATTCCACGCACAACCCGAGCGACAAAAGTAAAGGAATAACAATCACCCTCTTTTTGGCTGCCCTCTCGGTTTCATCGTCCTGCTTATACGCAAAGTGCCAGCAGTTATGTTATGCCGCGCACATGAGTATACTTAAGGAGAAGCACGATTCTGATCACCTACTATTTGCAGGGGGCTCCACTCCATATGACTCTACCCGTGCTCCACCAACCCAGGTGTCGCCTAACAAAGGGTATGTGCCTCTTTTTTCTTTCGATCTTCTTTCTCCGACACATTCCGGACTAGTCGCTACGCGCATGATTGGCCCAGCCAAGTGTCGCCCAGCAACGGAAGCGTGGCTCTTGTTTTAGTGCTTCTTTCTGTGCACGCATCTTTCGTACTTCTGTGGTTTTATTATGTAGCGTACATATATTGTCACGTGGTCGTGACGTCGACGAAGGCAGTAGTCAGCACGTCAGAGATGAAACTCTTTATTTGGCCAAACTTGTGGCCGGGAAACTGAAAGTCAAACTACAGCAATACACTGGTAGCGGCGAACTGAGCGTCGGCCGCCGATCAACTGACAAGCGGTGAAGCGCGTCAGCATTTATACATGTGCCGTCGAATATTCCAGGGTTATCGCTGGTTGTCGCGCAAGTTCTAGAATAAGCTCGAGTGTTCGCGTCTTGCGCGCAATCTTAACAAAACGATCAACAATAGTCGCGAAGCATCCCGAACAATGAGGCGCGGTTTGCGCCGAGCGTTGCTGACAGTCTTTGTGGGCGAAAACCGAATACAGTAAATGTGATAATAAGAAACGCACGTGGCAATATGTACACACAGTGATGAGAACCTTCATGGAGGATGTCATATTGCCTACCCTTTCCTGAATGCACACACTAACAGCCTCGGAATATTTCTGGTACATGTCTGCTTAGAGCGCGACAGTTGCGGTGTCCGTGGCAATAGATGTACGTGTCCCTCAGCACAAGAGAAACGCAAAACAATGTCCTTTGGAGTTGGTTTGCAACTTGCAACGCATCATAACCTCACACCTTCGAGCCCAAACATCGTGTCGTTCAAGTGTGTTCTGCCCCTAAAACGATAATTAGGAAGAGCAGGTGATTGACAAAAATTCTTAATTATGAGTTGTGCCATTTGTGTTAGACAAAAGTCCTCTCTTGATCCAATTCCGTAGATGTTTAGGCATTACAATTTGCACCGCTCGAAAAAAAAACACCTTTCAGGCTCTTCATATGCGCTGTTGGTGTTGTATTTGTTCGTATGCGTGCATTGACATTTACTGAGTGATTTTCTGATAATATTCAGCATTCATATATAATATGGACATATATGTACCAGCCAGCTAGTTATTACGCGACGATTTCAGACATTTCTTTGGGTTTTGCAAAAAGTACGTAAAGCTGACTTAGCGTGGCGCATAGAGAGTGGTTTGTGTATCTACTTCGTCTACTCTTCGCCGCGAGGAGCAGCGTTAAGTCTCCGCGCAGTTCTTGACCGCCTTCAGCAGCTTCCCTGCTTTGAAAACTTCACGTTTGGCTAATATTATGCGTCCATTGCTCATCCAACATTTCCAGGTGAACAAAATAGCAAATAACCATGTAACAAATAGACGACTGGTATTTATTGCCACATCATACATAGTTTGATCAGCACGAATCACGCACGTAATGAAAGTGCGCGAGCAGGAGAACATAATTGCAGTGTTATAATCACGCCGACCTAATGCTTAAACTGCATGGAAGTTGGACCAAGGGAGGATAGCCTGACACGTATATTATGATACTGTTATAAAATCGCTGGTCTTCAGGGATACTGACGGGTCGACCACATTTTGACAATAGTCGCAGTTCAGGCATCAATAATGTAGTGCATGCTAACTCCAAGTCGCCTCGAATATGCGATTTTTTTTACTCCCTCTTGTAACGAGCGCACTCGACATCTTTGGCCTCGGTCACCGCAATTGTCGCGTTCTGTAAGCATTTCTACAATTATTACAATACGCCAGCGCGTGTGTTCCGAGAAACACCTTCTATGTGACGTTCCGCAAAGGTTCAAATTTCGTAGCGTACGTATGCAGACGGTCTATTGAAATCAAACAAGGAAGCGCGAAAAAGACACGAGGCACGCGCAGCAAAAGTGCGAAAGAGTGGAAAGCCGTGCTTCCGTTGCTGTGGCACACCTGGCTGATCAAAACATGCGATGAGCGTAACCTCCAGGAATGTGCCGAAGAAAGAAGAGCGAAGGAAAGAAGAGGCGCAGAGCGGTGGCCGTATAAAAGCTCCTGGAAGCCGTTTGGTGTAAACCGTATACCGGTGTACTGTACAACGTATTCTCTATTTTTACGTGAGAGCGCTCGATAATGTGAACCGATACTAAAGGTTATTCCCGTAACTTCTATTTTAAATGTATATTTGTGCATTTTTATTACAGGTTGATTTTGTAAATTTTACTAGATAACTTTTAATTTATGGGTACACAAATTTGTGAAAATGTGCACCTTCAGTAAACATTACCGTGCTTAGAGTGTAGCTGCCGCAGCTGTTACCTCTATTCAGAGGTTGTGCTACGGGTTGCCTGAAAAGATGACGTGAAAACTATGTAGATGCTGTTAAAACGCAAGCAACGACCCGTATTTAAAAATCGGTTCCCTACCTATGAACATCGATGGATCCAGTCGTAACGGCTGTCGGTAGGGTAATATAAAGTGTTTTCTTTAATAATATCTAATTCATTGCACTCTATCGAAATATCAGACACGGTGAGTGCTTCACCACAGTTATCACACAAAGGTGAATCACCACCGGACAAAAGGTATGGCTGTAGTGTTTGTATGTCCTGCTCTTAGCTTCGTAAGTGTTACTCCTGTGCGGCGTGACTTGGATACTGGCGGCCAATTACCAAGGTCCGGCTTGATAACGTGCACTTTATTTTGTGTGTGCCTATCCTCTGGGTTTAATAAAATATTTACGGGGCAACTGAGACGAGCAAGAAAACAAGAGAAGACAGGACAGGGCTGGCGCCCTATCCTGTCTTGTCTTCTCTTGTTTCCTTGCTTGTCTCAGTTGCGCCACTAATATTTTATTAAGCTATGCATCAACTCACCTAACGCGCACTCGGCTATCCCGTGAGCTCTGCCAATAAGCCCAGAGCTTTCGTTTAAGGAAGAGTTTTAGGTCAAGAGCAGGGACACCTGCAGTTTGAGTGTATAGATCTTTGCATAAAGTGAGTAGACCAAGACAAGGACAGGGTTCTTGTGCTTTTTAGGAGTTTTCAGACCCTTTACTACGCTTAGGTAATCAGTGTATATTACTGCACTTTATGGTTTTAATTATTTGATATATGTGATGGCCGCAAGTACCGTGCATGCCTCTGCTGTTAAGATGCCTGTATTGAGGTGCAGAACGCTTACACCTGAAGAGGATGGACCGACCACTGCGTAGGGCACAGAAGCGTGAGACTTTGAGGCATCGGTAAAGAATTCAGGAAAAGTGTACTTGTGCTGTAGTTCGAAGAAGTGTGTACGAGACATGTGCAACTGGCGCGTGCTTCATAACTTTCACGAAAGATACATCACATCACAAGTTCCCACTGCCACGATGGGAGATGTGCAGCGGGAGCCATTAGACGGTGTGCATGGAGTGACAGACACAGTTCCTCAGCTAGGCCTCCTACAAGAAGTGAGTAGTGCCGTCTCAACGAAGGACGCTCGTTAAACAGAGAAGAACGGAACAAAGCATTGATTGTGGAGTGTGAGGGGTGTTCCTTGTGTGCGTTCACTTTGAGATAATATAGAAAGAAGATGTAAGATCTCTGCAGGTGGAGCGACCACTCGTTCGATTCGACGTAGAGGCTTTCTACGGGGCTGATGCGAAAAGTACCCCTAGAAAGACGAATTCCCAAATGGTGTACAGGGGGGGTGTCATGCAGGTTTACGGTATTGTCGTTATTCTGAGACGGAGGCTCAGAGAAAAGAGATGACGAAGCCGTGTTAACAGGAAAGAAGAAAAGTAAAAAACTTTAAGTAGGAATGAGAATGAAAATGAAAAAAATAACAAACTAGAAGATCTGTCTTAATTACAACCTAAAGCGAGTCTTCTACCGTCCCGCTCTAACACTCATAAAGTTAAAATGTCACCGGTGGTGTTGAGGGTGGCGATGGCTTGGTAGGCAGGCGTCTGATGAGGCGGCGATGCTGACGACGTCACCGTCGCTGACCGGCACGTCGGAGCTTGCCCGAAGCCGTGGTAGGCTGCTTGCTCTCGCCAAATCTGTGGCTGCTCCTAGGCTCCACTTGTGTCGCACGGGCCCGTTTCCGGCAGGGAACAGCCACACAGGAGGTTCTGCCCTCCACGGGCAGTTTGGATCGGGAGTCGAGCTCGAGCACCAAGGACGTGACCTGGAGCAGTCACGGCCGGAACTCCTTGAGACCGTATACCTCCAGGTATACCGTGGGCAGCTGGAGCGTCATGGCCTTGTCGGACTTCTTGCGTCGGGTCCGGAACCCGACTCGCAGTCGCGCGACACCAGTGATCCTCGCTCCAGACTGTTCCAACCCTTCTGCCTCGACCAGTCTTCGAACGTTTTTTCTTTTTTCTCCTCTTGCACGTGCCCTCTTCTCATTGGTCTTTCCCAAGGGCCTTCACCGTGCTTTTCCCCGCGAACTTTCTCTTCGTTTGGCGGGCCTGATTTTCACACGTGATATTTCGCGCGGCCGTCGTCGTCTTCCCTTCGTTGCTTAGTCGTCGCTGCCGTTGCCTCCGAACACGTCTCACAACACTACGGTGCCACCACCTTTCAACACCACCGCGTCAACGCGTCACTACACTTCACCACAATAGGCCCCTTTTTGGGAGAGTTTTTCTGCACGAAAAACTGTTGCTGAGTCTTTGGATCAGATCACTCACACGAAGGGGGGAAAAAAACACCACAATAGTCTGAGAACCGCAAATTGTCCAATTTCAATATATCGGCGGTTGACTGCTATGTGCGGCTTACTGCAATGATATATAATCTTCCCGTGGTAAGCGAATGACATCAGAGTATATTCATTGAATCCGGCTCATGTAGTCCGCCCCGACATTTTCAGACCCCTTGATGTGTTCTATGTGGAATTCGTATTCCTGCAAGGCTAAGCTCCATCTTAATACTCTGCTGTTGAGATGTTTTGCCTGCGATAGATATTGCAAGGGTTGATGATCGGTTTGAACTATAAAGGGGATTCCATATAAATATATGTGGAACTTTTCGATAGCCCAGAGGAGAGCTAAACACTCACGCTCTATCGCCGAGTACTTCTGTTCTCGAGGCAATAATTGCCGGCTAGCGTATGAGACAGGATGTAATACGGACTCATGCTCTTGCATGAGAACTGCGCCTATACAAGTATCAGACGCGTCACTGCGTAGTATGAAAGTTCGTTTGAGATCCGGAGCCTTGACGATAGGTACTTGAGTGAGTGCCTTCTTGAGGGTTTCGAAGGCGGCTTCTCTCTCGCTGTTCCAGCTGACCTTGTTATTTTCTCTTTTCTTGGTCATTTCTGTGAGGGGCTGAGCCTTTTCTGCGTAATGGGGTATCAAATCACGGTAATAACCCGCCAGGCCAAGGAAAGAGCGTAGTTGCTTCTTGGTCTCGGGTTTTGGAGCTCTCACTACCTTTGAAATCGTGTCTTCCACTGGTCGAATCGTTCCGCCTCCAAGTCGATGACCAAGAAAAACAACTGACGTTACGCCAACTTCACACTTCTGGGGCTTGATCGTCAGTCCAGCCTCGCGGATTCTCCTCAGCAATTGACGCAAGGTGTCAGTATGCTCTTCCCATGTCGTCGTAGCGATGAGCACGTCATCAATGTAGTGAACGACATTTGGTAAGCCCTGGAGAAGGCGTCTCATTAATCGGGTAAATACCGCCGATGCCGTCTTGATCCCAAACGGCATGTACAGGAAATGATAATGTCCTGATTGAGTAGAGAATGCTGTCTTTGGCTGAGAATCCTTGTCCAAAGGCACTTGCCAATATCCTTTAGTTAGGTCAAACTTTGAAAAGAACCTTCTCGCGCCGATCTCAGCAAACATTATATCTGTCCTTGGGATAGGTTCCGCGTCGGAAATCAAGAGATTATTAATCCGACGGAAATCAATGCAAGCGCGATAGCTCTTGTCCGGTTTCTTAACCAACACCAACGGTGAGTTGTATGGCGAGTTTGACCGTTCAATCACTCCAAGCCGTAACATATCTTGCACTTCTTTCTCAATTACTTCCTTCATTGCAAAAGGCAATGGGTACTGCTGAGTGTGGATGGGCTCAGAGGTGGTCAATTGAAGACGGCAATCCAATAAATTTGTTTTTCCCGGTATCTCGGAAAAGACGTCTTGGTGACTCGCCAAGATCTCGCGAAGTTCGTTGCGTTGGCTTTCCCGTAATTCATGACCAAGCTTAATCACTTCTGTACCAGAGCCCTCAGTAGCCTTGAAGGTAGGTATCGGCGTGTCCGTCTCTTCCTCCTCGACCACAATAAAAGATGCCGACTGTGATGCGTTTTCAGGCTGACGTTCTTCATAACGTTTCAACATGTTGATGTGGAAGAGCTTAGTATTTTGTCCCATGTCTAACCAGTAATCAAAGTTGCCCTTCTTTCCGGTCACCGGGAAGGGTCCCTTCCACTGCATCAGTAGCTTGTTCTCTGTACTTGGAAGCAGTATGAGTGCTCGATCACCAATGTTCAGCCGACGGGTTTTACTTCCTCTGTCATAATAGTTCTTCTGGGTCACTTTAGCGCGTGTCAAGTTCTCTTGTGCCAACATTAATGTCTTCTCCAGACGATCCCTGAGGTCTAAGAGGTATCCATACGTTGTCTTTACTTCTTCACGTATGTGGTCTCCAGTCCATAACTCTTTGAGTATGCTGAGCGGCCCTCGAACATGCCTGCCGTACAACAATTCAAATGGCGAAAAGCCCATACTAGCTTGCGGTACTTCGCGGTACGCAAAGAGCAAGGGTGCCAGCAATCGATCCCACGACTTGGGTTCTTCTTGACTCAGCTTCCGCAGCATTTGCTTCAATGTTCCATTGAACCTCTCTACCAACCCATTACATATGGGATGGTAAGGCGTCGATTTGAGGTGTTTAATGGCTAACAAATCATTTACCTCTCTCATTAGTTGAGAAGTAA
This sequence comes from Rhipicephalus sanguineus, assembly GCF_013339695.2. Lineage (NCBI taxonomy): Eukaryota > Metazoa > Arthropoda > Arachnida > Ixodida > Ixodidae > Rhipicephalus > Rhipicephalus sanguineus. The sequence goes on along the minus strand of NC_051180.1, from coordinate 174,887,148 downwards.
AGCATGACGCCTGATCGCACAATATCTCGTGCGGGAATCCAATGCGAGAAAACATCTCTATTAGTCCCTCTGCGACGGTAGCGGAATCGATCGACGGCAGAGCTACCGCGTCTGGGTATCGGGTGGCGAAGTCTACCAGAGTCAGTATGTAGCGGTTCCCCATACGCGATGTGGGCTTTAGAGGTCCAATGATGTCCACCGCCACTCTTTCAAAGGGCGTGTCGATTAAAGGCATGCGACCAAGGGGTGCCTTTCCCACCTTGTTCTTAGGATAGGTCCGCTGACATGTGTCGCATGAGCGCACATATCTCTTCACTGCCTCTTGGACCCCTGGCCAATAGAAAGCTCCTAGAACCCGATCGATTGTTCTTTTCATGCCCTGATGCCCCGACATCAAAGTTTCGTGAGCTAAAGCCAGCACTTGACCACGCAAACTTTGAGGTAGCACCACTTGTTGGGTCACTTTGTCTGAGGGTCCCCGGTAGTAACGGTATAGAATTCCCTTTTTTATCTCGAACGAATGCGATGCTAGTCTTCCTTGGAACACTTGACCGACTTTCTTCCTACAGGAATCTAAAGTCTTGTCTTCTTTTTGAGCTTTGCCGAGCTCTTCTCTGGTTATATCCAAGGTGTTCATACTGATTTTGGATAAGGTCGACAGTTCGCGGCCCTTGATGCCGACCACCACAGAATCTGGTGGTCCTTCTCCTTCCTTGGTTCCCTTTGGTCTCGGTTTAGACTCATGTTTCACGATTCTCTCTCTCCACTTATCATCGGGGTTTTGTACTTCCCGAGCCCCTGGAACATTGCCAACGATAACGTCGTACAAAGGTCTTACCATGCATTTGACCACCGAACTACCAGAGAAATAAGGCGAACGTATTTCGACCTTTGCCTCAGGAACGGTAATGCTACTGCCATCCGCGAGGAACAACGTAGCTGTGGTGCCTGTAAGAGCTTCGTCTGGTACCAGAGATCGACGGACTACTAGCGTGTTACTTCCCGTGTCTCGCAGAACTGAAACTGTCTGGCCAAACACTAGGCCCTGCAACACCGGCATCTCGCGAGTCACAGCTTTTGGGTGAGTTCTCACCGCGCTAGCAACGTTTCCTTCTTGTTCGTTGGATGGAGTATTGGTACCTTCCGTTGGGTCTTCTTCCGGAGACAGCAGGCAAGATGTTTTCTTCATCAAGCCGTCTCTTTTTGCGCAGGCCTTGGTATCGTGTCCTGGCTTGTGGCAATAGCCACAGTAAGGTTGTTTAAGCTTAGTTCGGCAATCTGAGGCCCTGTGACCGACCTTACCACATACAAAACACTTTACTGCTGTTTTCAAGGACACGCTTCCGCTCTTCTCTGTGGCACTACTGTTCTCCGTTTTCTCACGGAACAGGAGCAAGTTAGGCTGTCTTTGTGCCTCTAAGAAGTCATCGGCGGCCTCTGCCAAGTCATCAAGTTTGCTGTGCTTCTTCTCACGAAGAAACAGCGCCAGCTTGTGATGGCAGTTGCTCAAAAATTGCTCCGCGACTATGAGATTACGGAGTGCCAAATACTCTTTGTCGGTCTTAGACATTTCGACCCACCGATCAAAGAAACTCAAGAGCCTCGTCGCGTACTGTTTTCCGGTCTCGCCATCTTGGGGCTTGCTCTGGCGGAACTTCTCCCTGTAGCCCTCCGCCGTAAAGCGAAAAAGTTGAAGCAAGGCTAACTTGGCCTTATCGTAGTCGAGGGAGTCTTCCGGAGACAACCGTCCGAAGACTTTTAAAGCCTCTCCACTCAAACATAAGCTTAAAGCCGTGGCCCACTTTCCTTTCGGCCATTCCTGTCCGGTGGCGACGTTCTCGAACCTTTTTAGGTACGCATCCAAGTCGTCCCGGTTTTCATTGAATCCTGGAATTAAGCTGTGAGGATTCACGTTGAAAAATGCGTTTCCTCCAGATCCTCGGTCAGCGTTTCTCGCCTCTCCACGATTGCCTTGCGCTTCTGCAACCTTAAGCTGCAACTGCAAATTCTTCTCCCTTATTGCTTCCAATTCTAACAACTCCTTTCTCGCCTCGCGTTCTGCAGCTCGTTCATCTCGTGCCCGCGCCTCCTGCTCGTCTAGCCACGCCTTCAGCTCTGCGCCCTCGAGCCCAATGCGCTCTGCCAAAACCGATAAATCGCCTCGTGCGCTCGCCATAGTCTTAATACTCTTAACACCACTACAACATTAACGGCTTCGTCCTGTCGTAGCGGACGCCAATTTGTCATGCAGGTTTACGGTATTGTTATTCTGAGACGGAGGCTCAGAGAAAAGAGATGACGAAGCCGTGTTAACAGGAAAGAAGAAAAGTAAAAAACTTTAAGTAGGAATGAGAATGAAAATGAAAAAAAATAACAAACTAGAAGATCTGTCTTAATTACAACCTAAAGCGAGTCTTCTACCGTCCCGCTCTAACACTCATAAAGTTAAAATGTCACCGGTGGTGTTGAGGGTGGCGATGGCTTGGTAGGCAGGCGTCTGATGAGGCGGCGATGCTGACGACGTCACCGTCGCTGACCGGCACGTCGGAGCTTGCCCGAAGCCGTGGTAGGCTGCTTGCTCTCGCCAAATCTGTGGCTGCTCCTAGGCTCCACTTGTGTCGCACGGGCCCGTTTCCGGCAGGGAACAGCCACACAGGAGGTTCTGCCCTCCACGGGCAGTTTGGATCGGGAGTCGAGCTCGAGCACCAAGGACGTGACCTGGAGCAGTCACGGCCGGAACTCCTTGAGACCGTATACCTCCAGGTATACCGTGGGCAGCTGGAGCGTCATGGCCTTGTCGGACTTCTTGCGTCGGGTCCGGAACCCGACTCGCAGTCGCGCGACACCAGTGATCCTCGCTCCAGACTGTTCCAACCCTTCTGCCTCGACCAGTCTTCGAACGTTTTTTTCTTTTTTCTCCTCTTGCACGTGCCCTCTTCTCATTGGTCTTTCCCAGGGGCCTTCACCTTGCTTTTCCCCGCGAACTTTCTCTTCGTTTGGCGGGCCTGGTTTTCACACGTGATATTTCGCGCGGCCGTCGTCGTCTTCCCTTCGTTGCTTAGTCGTCGCTGCCGTTGCCTCCGAACACGTCTCACAACACTACGGTGCCACCACATTTCAACACCACCGCGTCAACGCGTCACTACACTTCACCACAGGGGGTCATTCATCTTCAAGGCGCTTGGTGTCGCAGACTGATAGATTATAGCCCCATACTCTAGACGCGTGCGTGTGAGGCTTTCATAGAGATTCATCAGACAGTTCTTGTCACTACCCCACGTAGTGCGCGACAACACTTTTAGAATATTTATAGTTTTCATGCAGTAGTTATTTTTAATCTTGGTGTGTGATATGAAGCTAAGTTTCGTGTCTAGAGTTAGGCCTAGGAATTTATGCTTGGTTTTGAAAAGTGGCCGCTGACCTTGCAGGTCAATGTCCGGATCGGGAAGGATGTCTCTCTTTCTTGACAGAAAGGCGCAAGCGCTTTTCTTGCGGATTAAGGCGGAACCCTTTCTCATCTACCCATTTGGTTACGTTGTCCAAATCAAGGGGAACCTGCCGTTCGCACATTGGAAGAGTGCATGATTTAAAACCGATCTGCACGTCAGCGACATAAGTGCAATAAAACATATTGCGTGAAATGCACAGACGCAGGGAATTCATTTTTATAATAAAAGTTTGCAACTCAGGACACCACCTTGCGGCACTCCAGTTTCCTGGACAAATTTTGGGACAAAACTTTTCGCATTCGGGCACGGAACGTGGGATTGGGCAAATAACTTTCGATCATGGTGAGTATCTTACCTCGTACACCTAAATGTGAGAGGTCTCGCAGTATTCGCCGCGAGATCAAGGTATAGGTGGCGCCACCGTCGCCGCGTTTGTGTGGATAGGCGGTCGGCGGCGCGTATTGGCGGCGAGGAGTTACGGAATCGCCCTCTATGGGACGCGCATCGATTGCGTGCTAGGCAGGATGCCGCCGGCGCGCGCCCCATAGGTTTTGCCGTAATTTTGCAGTCAGTGCTCTACAATATCACCTTACGGAAGCCCTCCGGGACATTTCTGCAGGTACTTTCGAAACGAAATGTGTTCTTTCCTGTCAAAAGAATAATTTTCGACGAACAGAAAGCACAAGATAGTCTAGTCACTGTCTCTCTGCAGAAAACCGAGCACCCGCTTCACGCAGTCACCGCGTTGGAGACCCCTGAACCGGCTTCTTGCGTGAAGGGTAGTCACTCGCTGAGTGCAAACTATGTGAAATATCTCGTTAGAGTAGACTGCCTGTATAGCCAAACGGAGCATATTAGAAAGAAGGCTGAAGCCAGCGATCGCACGGGTTCGCGACGACTGACGGTGCCTCTGCATGTATGAGCGCCTGCATGTATGCTCGTACTTTTGGCACCGCGCTGTGAACTTTAGGCCGCAAAATATGAGAATTTGCGAGTACACAAACAACTACTGCTGCGCGGACGCTACCAGAGCAGTTCACAATTTCGTTACAACTACGGCTTCGGTGCGCATGGCAACTTTGTGATGTACCGTCCCGACGATTCAGTGTTTTTACAGCGAAAGCTGTTATGAGATCATTTCACCGGCCGTTTTTGGCGCCGCAGTTGTCCGCTGCCGCCGCCGGTGTCCGTAACCACTATCGCTCGAAATAAGAAAAAAAACTCAAGGATGGAACGAGGTTCGAACCTGAGCCCTCTGCGTGTGAGCCCAGTATTCAACCTCTGAGCCATGCCGGTGCTTGAAACTGCTTTGCAAAAAGGTCCTATACAGGTTTCATGTCGGCAAGGAACCATATTAGCATATGCAATATAGCGTGGTAGAAGAGTAAAATACGCACCAAGCGTCGCACAACGCGAATTCTGTAACCAGGCGTGACACAATGCGAATTGCGCGACGAGTAGGTTTTTGAATGCTTCCAACCCATTACAAAGGGCTCTGCCATAATTCTTCGTAGTCATCAGGCACAGAATCAAGAAAGTGCGCATAATGCCTTATATGCGTTTAGCAGGTACCACGGCTCTCCGTACTTCTCAAAAATTACAATGATTTATAGCGTAGTGGGTTCCTCACAAGTGCACTTGTATTGGTTGCCAAGGAAGCCCATAAGCGCATGATCCGTTTCCTCGCGGTCTCAGTAAAATTACGATGATTTAGAGCGTAGTGGGTTCCTCGCAAGTGCACTTGTATTGGTTGCCAAGGAAGCCCATAAGCGCATGAGCGATTTCCTCGGCGTCTCAGTAAAGTTCTTCGCCCCCCCCCGTCTCTCTCCCACGTCAACGTATGTTATACAGCATGACGGGAGAGGGAAATAGCGACCGGCCGTCACCCAATACAAATTACATACCTGGTGGGCCGTTTAAAGCTTCCAACCCATTACAGAGGGCTGAGCCATAATTCATCGTCATCAGTCGTCGCGTCAACGAAGTGCACATAATGCCTTACAGACGTGTAGCTGGTGCCTCGTTTCTCCGCAGAATGACGAATAATGGCTTAGCAGGTACTTCCCAACTTCACAAAAATTGTGATTTATGGCGTAGTGGGTACCTTTCTAGTGTACTTGTATGGTAGCCCCAAGAGAGCTTACAACGGGCTCTAGAAACGCCGCTCTTCCAGCTTTCGCTGTGACTGTGCTGCGGTTTCAGCGCAGGCCTGGCGTTTCTTTTTTCGATCTAAATTCGTGTACGTTTCAATGGCATGGTAATGCCAACATAAATGCAGCACATAGCCGCAGCATTTGACTCTCTCGCTATGTACGTCCACCAGCAAACGTCGCGTAGCTTATGAAGGCGAAAGCCAGATGCCTCTTCAAACGGGAAGATTGACCGTCGCGGCGTCAAGACGAGTGACGCAAAAAATAAGCTTCACGGGATGACGTAACCATATGACGTCACAGATCTCCTAAATTTGTAACTTCATTATGACATCACCATGACGTGACATAACGTGATGTCACATGATGACGTATTCACACAACATAGTCCCTTTGCATTGCCTCCGTGATCGGTGGGCCGATCACGGAGGCAATATAAAACGTTGAAAGCCTTAGATGCCTCATCAAACGGGAAGATTGCCCGTCGGCGGCGTCAGCACGAGTGATGCAAAAAATAATCGTCACGTGATGGCGTTATATGACGTCATCATAACGTCACAGATCGCCAAAATATGTAGCGTCATTATTATGTCACATAACGTGACGTCACATGATGGCGTATTCAACGTCATGGTCACTTTGCATTGCCTCCGTGATCGGTCACGGAGGCTGTGGAAAAACGCGTTAGGTGCAGAACGCTTTTGGAGGGGGGCGCGGGAGAGTCGATACATCGACTGACAAGAACAAGATGGCTTCCGCCTTCCACTCATCGTTGGCGAGTGCATAAGGGACCCTGTGAGTTTTTTCATTGAACGTATCTAAACAATGACTTGCACATCTGCAACCGATTCTGTGGACGCTGAGCACGGGGCCGACGATCAAGAGGTCGCACGGGAGGGTTCCCAGATCGTATTGCACGTGGTAAAAGGTAGCGCCTTTTCCATCTTGTGGCAGATAAGCATCATTTGCCAGCGGGAAGCGCACGTGAGCCATCGTCTCAGTGCGCGCTGCCAGCTGCTACTCACCGAACATCGCAGGCCCGACGCAGTAGCGAAAGTGTTTGTCGCGGAAGTGCTTGCCGCACACAAGACTCGTAGCCGATGGCTACTTGCCGGTTCGTAGATTTACAACCCATGCTTCACGCAGTTTCTTGTCCCGCGGGTACCGGTGCAGGCTGACACTGGGCTCCGTTGCGTAAGCCCGGCACTGCGGCACCGAGCGGTAGAGCCCCATGTTCGTCGCCTTCGGAGGCAGCCACTCTATTACAATGGTTTCAATTGAGTAGAAAATGCGAGAAAAATTCCGTATTCGAAAGACCGCAACGCCTGTGGGATTGAAATCCGTTTTCAAAGCACGCGGCAGCGCTCCACAAGCAGCCGACGTGGCCGCTGAGGCCACGTAATCCTGCCAAGCACGTCACGCCGACGGTGGCGCCAGCGTTTCCAGTGGTGGGCCTCGTGGCCAATACAAATGTACGCTGCGAGGCTTCGCCGTATGCGGTTTGAGCCGATTGTGGGCGAGTAAAGCGCGTTGACTGCAGCGTATTGGTGATGTGTGGCCTCCATCGCCACATCAATGCACGCAACCGTCCTAGCGTACCTATTAATTGCGAGAGAAGTGCAATCCGCCCATCAATGGGGTACTGGCCTTCAGTCACATTCGTGTTTTGCCCTGTGCTCGATGTCTTTAGGGGCGAAGCTCCTTAGGGTGTGGGTCTGTCCCTCCTCTGTAGTATGTAGTATTAGCAGTAGGTAGCCACCTCTAGTTCTTGGAGTGTTCACTAGATGGCACTGTCGTAGCCACCTCTAGTTCTCAGAAAGATCTCTAGATGGCATGCAGGCGCTCGCTGCGTTGCAGATGCGTGCTCTAGTCCCCCCCCCCTCTCTCTTGCCTCCCGAGGCCGACGCAGGCAGCGTCTGCTAGCGAGTTTCTTGATTGAAAAAACCGACTGCTCGCGCTGCACAACCGTTCACTGACCACCCCGTATATATAGGCACTGGATTTTGACCCCCAAGGTAGTTCCTGTATGAGATTTCTCTTGTGCGTGATTACCCAATAAAAATTCACAGCGTACATGTAAAATTAAAGTGAGCTGCAAGTCGCCATGACTCTCATCGACCCTTTAGTATAAACGCGCCCGATCTCACGTCGTTGATGACGTACTGCGCAGAATTCACGGAAGATTCGCATATGGCGCGTGTCATTGGTGGAAGGCAATCGTTCGATTCAGTGCGGCGACGTACGCTAGGGAGACCGTTGTAATGAAAGGTCTGCGTAAACTAACAGTACATTAAAAGTTTGATGTTTAATATATATATATATATATATATATATATATATATATATATATATATATATATATATATATATATATATATATATACACGGTGTTTCTCACGTGATTACTTAATGATATACTGAGCGAATTACTCGGAGTATTCGCGGTTTACCGATGATTTCCTCCGGAGCTTCGCCCCACTTATCATCATTCACCGCGTGGATATGCTGTGGATTTTTCTTGCTTTATTTGCACGTGTTTAAATTGTGTTTTGCCTATCCGCAATTCACAGCGCCTACCGGGGCGCCACTGAAAGTCGCGTAGCGGCGGCCGTTGGAACCGCTCGCGGGTCGCGTAGCAGACGCCTCATTTGCGCGCGTGCGATTCGCCGGTTTTGCGCGTCCCAGATAATTACTTTTGCGGCAACAGTGTGCGCAAAGGAGCCGCACTTTATAATAGTGGACATGTGTCCGGTGTCACAGCTGTGTGGGACGACAATGTCCCCATACGCGACAAGTGTTTGTCACAGACAATCGACAACAAGCTTCTCCTACGAAGTGGAGGTCATCGTAAGTACACCGCTTTCTTTATAACGTCCCGATCACTAACGCCTGCATGCGTTGACGCGTGAACCAATGCTTTTTCTCGACACAGTAGCTTCGTTTACGTGCCATGTGCTGATATAGTAGATTTTGAGGGAGCGCTGTCGCACCGGGGTATAGATTTCACAGGGTCGGCCACGTGAAGGGTCAGCGTTGGTAAAACTTTGAAACCAGCACGATAAACTTGTGAAAAAATAAACGATAAGCTTGTCATCATCGGTGCAGACGCACACAGCAAACATTCTGCACCGATGATCGCATTCCAGTGCCATCAATAGGTAGAATGCAGCCGATTTCGGACAGCACACGTGTGATTCCACGGCGCTTTTTTAAAGGAGCCGTCACCTGCCCCACGTTCTGTGGCATTCCGCTTCGCGCCATTTGTTTTTCAAGAGAGCCTATGCATCGCGTCTTATCAGTAATAACAACCTCATGTGCATTGTAACGTCTACAATGCAGGCGAGGCGACTAAGTGTAAAGGTAGTAGCAGTCGCTGAAGACGTAGCGACATAAATGGAGAAGTAAAAACACGGTAATCGTTCTAACACTGCCGTAAACAAAGCGCGATTGCTTAGCTTCTACGTCGTACAACCGCAATCCACCGCCGCCGTCGCTTTCGCTCATGAAATAGCACCGGAAACCTGTAGATGTGCGTTCCTGACGATTTTTTGTGTGTGTTTGAGCAGCCGACAACGCAGCAGGTATTTTTCGACATCGCTGAGGCCCGTCAGAATCGTTAAATCACGATGAAAACCACATCCATCCGTGCACTCGCGTATAGACGCTCGTGGGAACACTGCTCGCCGGGCCCCGCGAGCGCTTCCGAGCCATGGCGGCAGATGGCGTGGTTGGCGCTTTGCGCATCGCCTATACCACAATCTAAACTGTGTTGCGTGACTGAGCCACTGAAGTATTTACGTCTTGCTCCCGCGGCTACAAAGAAAGAGAACCTGTATTTCCGCATTATTAGATGAAGTAGAACTTTGTGCACTCTGCTTTTCTGTTTGCATGAATACGCGTATTGCTGTAGAAATGCGCGGCTTCAAGTCTTTTTTACCGCTTACCATCCTCTGCAGACGCTAGTTCATGCTTTGCGGTATCACAAGGATTTCCAAATCGCCAACACATCACGAGATGGTGTCGCTAAAGCTCTGCATCCACACCTCGACATTTAGTACTTCCTTTTGTTTAGGATGACGCCAAATGAAATATGCGACGTGCTTGAACGAGAAAGCGTCAACATGAGTGCGTCCACATCAAGATGTGCTATATCTGCTAAACAACAGTAGACATTGTACAAGCTCTCATATACCAATGCACTATAAACAATAAACTAACTCTGTAACGACACGTTTCACTTCCGTGTTATACCGATTCCTATGAAGGAGGGATCCACCATACTTTTTATACTGCTCGCCCTCACATCTCTCATTCCCACCCCCACTTCCCTTTCCCACTTCCTTTGCTTACCAAACTATATATTACTATGCAGTGCTTAACCCTCTCCCTCCTCCTCTTGCTTCACCTCAACCTCACTTCCATTTGCCGCCCCCCGCTATAATTAACTATACAAGGCTATGCAATGCTGCACGCTCTCTCCTCCTCTTTTCCTTCCTCCTCACCCTCGCATCACTCTTGCTCACCTTAGTTTTCCTTGCCCCCTTGCAGTACCATATTACGCATGTGTGCTATTTTAGGCGCTGCGCGGTACATACTACGTACAAGGCTATGCAATGCTTTATCCTCTGCCCTCTGCCTTTGCTTCCGCTTCACCCTCACTTTTCTTTCCTACGCTTTTGCACTAAGCGTGGCTATGCTATAGTAGGAGCTGCTTGGCACACGCCCGCTTTCAGTAGCACATACCCACCGAGCTTTACGTTGCACGCCGTGCAAACCTCAAAACTAAATAGCTTCTCTGCTATAAGCCAAAGAACGCTACTCGGTGTTTTGGAGAAAAATACCATGTTCAGCAGCGAAAAAACTCGTGACCTTTTGCCTGCATGCGCTTACCAGCATAGTGCGTACACACTTCTCATGGAGCCCACAAGCGCTTTCAATACGTCCTCGTTTCCCACATGAGCTCCAGCAAACCGCCTTAAGGGATCTACGGCGTCCATCTTCTGGCATGGAGTGAGCACAGGAGCTTCGAGCTCTTCCACATAATATTCATGAAACTTTCATGAAAACTAGCAGATAAGGAAGGCAAGTAATATACAGATGTCGTTAATTGCACTGTTTCAAGTGTATTTGACTAATTGTGATACAGACGTGAAGAAAGTAAAGTGGACGAAAAGAAAACTTGCCCCAGGCAGGGACCGTATCAACGACCTTCGTATTACGCGCCCGATTCTCTTACCAACTAAGTTACAGCGGCGGTCGTCCCTTCGCCAACTTATCTGGTATCTATGTGCATGGAACCTTCGGGAGCGATAGTCAGCGCCACTCTTAGCCATGACGGCGAATGTGGAACACTATCTCTCTTTGCCAGATGGCGTCACGTAGCACGTGATTCTTTAACGAGCGGGCAGCTGACCAATAAGCCCTCGCATACTACCCGAAGGCATGAAGTCTTGCGGAACGAGATGCTCGCTATAAATTATTAAAGGGAATAATTGAGCGCGAGTTCCTTTGTCTGATACAAAGCTGATGAAAACCAGCAGATAATGACACCAAGGAAGGTACAGGGGACGTTAATTGTACATTTTTCGGTGTTTTGTAATAATAATTATAAAGATGTCAAGAAAGTGAAGTGGAAGAAAAGACAACTTGCCGCCAGCAGCGACCGAACCGGCAACCTGCGAGATACGCGTCTAGTGTTCCACACTGGCCGCCAGAGCAAAGAGCAGCGCTGACTAGCACTAACACCCGATTAGAGGTTGAAGAGACGACCGCCGCTGTAGCTCAGTTGGTAAGAGCGTCGGGCGCGAAATCCGAAGGTCGCAGGTTCAGTCCCTGCCAGCGGCAAGATTTCTGTTCGTCCACGTTACTTTCTTCTCATGTACATCACAATTATTACGATACACTTGAAACAGTACAATTACGTCCCCTGTACCTTCCTTGTCTTCATTATCTGCTGGTTTTGAATAAGGTTGTGTCAAACAAAGAAACGAGCCATCAAAACAATTCTTTCCTTCATTCACTGATAGCGAGGGTCTCATTACGGCAGAGTTGATGTCTTCAGGTTGTATGCCAGGGCTTATTGGACAGCTGTCCACTCGTTAAAGGTTCGCGTATTACGCGACGCCATCTGGCCCAAAAATAGAGTGTTCCACACTCGCCGCCATAAGGAATAGCAGCGCTGACTAGCACTAACACCCTATTAGTGATTGAAGAGACGACCGCTGCTGTAGCTCACTTGTTAAGAGCATCGAGCGCGTAATCCGAACGTCGCAGGTTCAGTCCATGCCGGCTGTAAGATGTCTTTTCTTCGACTTCGTTCACATCTATATAACAAATATTACAACATATTTAAAACAGTACAATTGACATCCCTTCTACATTCCTTGGCTACATTATGTGATGGTTTTCATTAAGATTGTATCAAACAAAGAAACGAGCCCTCAGATATTCCCTTTCTTCATTCAGTCGAAGTAACTTTATCACATAGTTGGAGTACACAATGGCCAAATCATACCTCCGACAAGGAAAAAAAAATAACAGTACTGTTCCCGGAACATGTAACGAAAGAATGCAGTCGACGAAGAAAGAAAGTAGGCCACTACAGTTGCTGCAGTAGCTGACCATAACGCACTAGCCAGCGTAAGCTAAAATATGGCTGATGTCAGCTAGTGTTGACTTAATAATGGCTAAAGTTCACAGGAAGGTATATAATTGTGGCCAGCGATGCCATGTGTTGGCTAACAAGTCACGCCAATACAAGTATTCTTACGCATTATCTGCTAGAATTTTCTTCATATGTAAGGTTGGTGAAATACATCCATTTACTCACGCATTGGAACAGGCTCCTTGTAAGGTTCATCATATGAGGCTGGAGCGTCGGAAAACGAATTGGTGCTTTCCAGCAGCTTGTCAATAAGCTTGTCCGTCCTGTCGTTACTAGGACCATACACCACATATATTTCTCTCACATACACTTTCCTCACGTTGTCGCGGAGAGGCACAACGCGTTCAATGAAGCTCAAATTGAGCTTCTTGACTTGGGCCAGGTCGACCCGGTCGGTTTGAAGGAAGAAGGTGAACGTGACCAGAACGAAGATTATTTGCATGAGCAGAGCCAAATAATGGCGCCTGATGGTCTGTAGATAGAGCCTTCTCCATAGAAAAGTGTACAGCTTGCAGGAAGCTGACATGGTTCAAGGCGAAGGTCACTTCTGCACAGGCAACGTCCACTGGGAAGGCAAGAAATACATACGTACGTACATACATACATACATACATACATACATACATACATACATACATACATACATACATACATACATGCCGAAAGTCACTGCGTGGCTGTTGGATGCGTTAGCCACCTATTTATTTTCTACTGAATGCTTATGGCAGACGCTCCGCTGTCTTACACCGGAGTCTCACACCATCACCTTACACTAAGACTGCTCCGGACTCACTCGTTGCAAGCTGAAGCAACAACGACAGCCTCCTGTAGTGGCGTGCCCCGGGAACCCACCCGTATTTCGCGCCGCGACGAGCAGGACGTCGAGTATTGGATCGTTGAGTATGCACTAGTAAGCGCGGCCAACAAATAGGACCACTGCGACAAGCTCACGAACGTGCGCTTTTTACAACGTTGATGTGGCCAGCCTCTGCTTTAAAACTCTGAAGAGAAAATCACCAACTCGTCGACTTTTAAGGCAAACATTACCGTGGTCTTCGATCGTTCCACAGTGCGCCGGCGTCGCACGGAACAGCGTTTGCGTAGTCGAGTCCAGGGCAGGGAGTTATACGTTTACGAGTTACTTTGTAAACGCCTTGTCAAGCACGTACACCCACGCCTCACCGAAATCAACAAAATAAAGCACATCATGAAAGGAGTCGAGGACGATACGCTTCATATGCTTGTAGCTAGGAAAACCTCAGACTGTCGCCGACGTGGTACAGGACTCTAAAAAAAAGGGAGCGAGAACGGAGCAACGGGCTCCGTTCCTCCTTCGGAGCAGCGACTTTCTCCTTTGCGGACGATTTACTTGTTGCGCCTTCTTGCGGCAAGCGCCAAGGGAGAAGGGGCTTTAGGAGAAACGTTTCTCCTCAACCACGTGACTTGCGCGCGCGCACATGCGCACGCCGAGTTACATCGTGATTCCGTGCCGCGGAGAGCGGCCGCCCTTTCGCGCTCACTCGGCAGCCTCAGACCAGACTATCCAGTGCTACCGATCTCGGCCAGTCGCGTGCAATTACTTGTACCTAGGATTGATGCGAGCAACACACGAGTGACGTTCATTGTTTTTGTTCTATGTGTTGAGTAACGTGTGTGGCGTTTTCTTTTTTTTTTTATGGGCTCGGCGTGTGCGCGATGCCCCGCATACTTCCGTATGTCTCGTGTTGTTTGTATACCTTTGCGCACGATCTGCTTGTCATAAATACAGTAAGTCCCGCTTCACAAAACAGTCTTGTTTTAATGAACAGCTTAGACTGTACACCAATAATTCAATTTTTTTCAGCGTTAACATACCTGGCAACAGCACGCGTTTTTAGTTTTACACAGCACTTATAGCACTTTTAAATACAACAACAATATAAAGAAGCATGAACGTTAATTTTTACAACATTTTAGCAAACGTGATACCAATGGACAGTGCATGCGTGGAAGTACGATAACATATAATTGCTGGAGTTTGACGTGTCGAAACCACCGTATGATTATGAGGCACGCCGTAGTGTGGGACTAATTTCGATCAACTGGGGGTTCTTTAACGTGCACCCGAGCACATGGGTGTTCTTTGCCTTTCGCCCCCATTGAAATGTGGCCGCCGTGGCCGCATTTTAACGCTAACCTGCATCATAATTGCACATCTGAAAAATAAGTCAATGACTTCTGTCAGTTAAGCCAAAATTCTCAATCACATGCGTTTTGGAATACGCATGCCATCCCTGAGAATTAGGATGGACTTATGCACGCGTGCAGTATGTATCTCTCGTTCTCAGGATTTTGCTTTGGCGTGCGCACCTCAACACAAAATGCGCTTCTAATGACAGCTGTGCACAGTATCACAACGTGCACAGTGTGCCACAACGACAACTATACAGTTGTCGCACAATGACCGCAATTTTATACGCCAGGCGAATATCGTGACGTAACAGTAGCAGAGCAGCATGTAGGTACAGCGTACTGAAATATTACAGAACACGTAGTGTCGCTAGCGTTCTTTTCCATAATTCGCGCGGAGTAGCACCCGTTTCTCTACTCAAGTAATCGAGCTGCCGCGACGCCAAGAGCCGCTAACATCGCTCTCGAAAGACCACCGTCCGGTGCGAGGCCATGTTGTCTTGTTTCTTCGCACGACCCGCGTTGTAAGGTATGTATACACAAATGAGACGGCCGTACCGCATCAGAAGCATTGTCAATGAAGGGCTAACAGTTGAACGAATCCATGGCCCATCGTCATACGTGTGGTCAACGCATAAATAGAATGTGAACAGATGTCAACGCCAAACCACTCAACGAAGTCGACGCGACGAAGGCGACAGAATCTGAACTGCATGTTGCCGATGTTGCGCCCTCCCCCAGTTACTATAGAAAATAAAGAAATAAGAGAGAGAAATTTCATCTGTGGCCGCTGTCGGAAGATGGCGCTACTTCAAAATGTCGTCGGAATGGTATGAACGGTTCTCAATATGGTCGTTTTCGCACTAACTTAATCAACTCTGTAATTGTATTGTTCATTATTATGCGGCTTTAGATTAACTGGCGCGCATGGCTAAGCCATAGCTAATATTTAATAATGTCGGCGTATATTGTGAGGCAGCCATGAAATCGTAAAGCGTTGAAGAAAAATGACGCATCGCTTGTGCCACCATGGTCCACTGTAATTCAGTCAGTATATAAGGGCGAGCGCTTCATAGAGGGGTATGTGTAAACGTCTGTACGTATGCGTCTGTAGTAAATTGTTCATGGTATAGGTTTTATACATGCGAATGAATTGTGTATATATTGAATTCATTGTGTGTACTGTGTCTGCCTAGTGAACGTGTGCGTATTAATAAAACCTGTATCAACTTTCCGGTGTCCTTGAGTAATCCATCAATGGGCCTACCTCCGCGAAATGCCGTGTGCAGTATCAACGTACGCCGCCTCAGTAAGAAACAACTTTTTTTTAGTATTGTTTAATCCCTCTCGAGGGCGCCAGCTACCACCTACTTTACGGCCGCGGCGGTCTCACAGCTCCACCTACTTATGTGAAGTTCAACATCTATCTATCGAAACTATGCTCTGCTGCGCCGGGATTGTTTTGATGCTACAGAATGTACATTTTGGAGGCACAAACGCGTGAATAACATCGCTACACCGTGTGACGCTTCGACAAATAAAGACAGCAAGCCTAACGTACAGTCTCCGGGTGAGAGCCCCTTTGCAGTATCCGTCTCTTTTAAAGTGAACGCGGTCTCGCTGGCCGAGCGAAACGTACGAGTTCCGTCGTTCCGTTTCGCGAGGTTTTCATTACTACAGGTTTGTCTGCTTGATTTTATTGACATATCGTTCGATATTAAGCTCAGCGGGACCGTTTTTGTGATTACCAGTGCCGCATACTCTTTATCAGTCGAGAACGGATGCATTCGCTAGGCCTAAATTTATTGCTCGCTTCACTGGCTTGGAGTCAGCCATCTTGATTTTGACGGTTTCTCCATTGAAAAAGGAGGAATGTTCCTCCATTTGAAGACGAACATTGGGGACATCGCCGTTTCTCCTTTAAAGGATAGAGGGTCACTCCATCTGTTTTACAGCGAAAGCTGTTATGAGATCATTTCACCGGCCGTCTTTGGCGCCATAGTTGTCCGCCGCCGCCGGTGTCCGTAACCAGTATCGCTCGAAATAAGAAAAAAAAACGAAATAAGAAAAAAATTACAGGATGGAACGAGGTTCGAACATGGGCCCTTTGCGTGGGAGCCCAGTATTCAACCTCTGAGCCATGCCGGTGCTTGAAACTGCTTTGCAAAAAGGTCCTATACAGGCTTCATGTCGGGACGGAACCACATTAGCATATGCAATATAGCGTGGTAGAATAGTAAAATAAGCACCAAGCATTGCACAACGCGAATTTTGTAACCAGGCGTCACACAATGCGATTTGCGCAACGAGTAGGTTGTTGAATGCTTCGAACCCATTAAAAAGGGCTCTGCCATAATTCTTCATCGTCATCAGGCACAGCATCAACAAAGTGCGCATATTGCCTTACATGCGTTGAGCAGGTACCAACGCTCTCCACAGAATGACGAAAAATGGCACAGTGCCTGCTGCCCTACATATCAAAAATTACAATGATTTATAGCTGAGTGGGTTCCTCGCAAGTGCACTTGTATTGGTTGCCAAGGAAGCCCATAAGCGCATGATCCACTTCCTCTGGATCTCAATGAAATTACAATGATATATAGCGTAGTGGGTTCCTCGCAAGTGCACTTGTATTGGTTGCCAAGGGAGCCCATAAGCGCATGATCCCTTTCCTCGGGGTCTCAGTAAAGTTCTTCGCCCCCCCCCCTCCCTCCGTCTCTCTTCCACGTCAACGTATGTTATACAGCGTGACGGGAGAGGGAAGTAGCGACCGGGCGTCACCCAATGCAAATTGCATAACTGGTGGGCCGTTTAAAGATTCCAACCCATTACAAAGGGCTGAGCCATAATTCTTCATCTTCATCAGTCGTCGCGTCAACAAAGTGCACATACTGCCTTACAGACGTGTAGCTGGTGCCTCGCTCTTCACAGAATGGCGAATAATGGCTTAGTAGGTGCTTCGCAACTTCTAAAAAATTGTGATTTATGGCGTAGTGGGTACCTTTCTGGTGTACTTGTATTGTAGCCCCAAGAGAGCTTAATGGGCTCTAGAAACGCCGCTCTTCCAGCTTTCGCTGTGACTGTGCTTCGGGTTCAGCGCAGGCCTGGCGTTTTTTTAAGAGTGAGCTCTATCAGTCGCAAGACGGGTTACGAAAGCAGCGTGTCTCGACTCGCATTGCTGCCGAAGATACAGCTGAAGTTCCGCATTTGTCAAAGACGTCGCTGCTGACCGCAAATCAAGCAGTTCATTCGTGAGGAAGTTGTGCATCAACTTCCTCTTGTCGCTGAACGACCTGAGCCAGTGCCACCATTAGGCCCACGTCTTCGTCAGGTCAATGAGACGCAAGTCGCGCAGGCACTACCACCACCGCTGCCTGCCACCACACCACTGGCCTACACTGCCGTCGTTGCCCGACAACAGGCTGCATCTGTTTCTGACGCCTACCGAACCACCGGGTCCGTCTACATGACGCCGCCGCTCACACGCCCGCTGCCCCATCCTACTTCGCCGACCGGGCCTCGAGTCATTAGCCCATGGCGTACCTTTGACAATCGGGCCATATGCTTCGCGGGCGGTTTCGCGGAGCATATAGCCCGCTTCTGGCACCGTCGCAGCTTTCATTCTCAGGCCGGTGTGGCTTCCTCAATTTATCAAGCTACCCAGCATTCCTAACTATTTTTTTTCTTCTGTCGCGCACTTGTTTTCCACACGACGCTCTTTCGACTCACGCCGGTCGTCTTCGCCTCGTAATTCATCCACCCCCCCGACGCTTCGGCGCCCTGCCCTAGCCCGAGGGGAAAACAGACAGTCACAGTTCCGGAGGCAAGAACTGTGTGCCGTCGAAGTCTTCAAGAGCACCTCTTTACCCGCCCATCCAAATTGACCGACTAGTGTCAGGTATTGCCGTACGCGCACTTGTCTACACAGGAGCAGCCGTTTCTGCATTTAGCGAAGAACTTTGCCGCGATTTGAGAAAAGTGACAACGTCGCTTACATGGCGCCTAGACTGTGCTCACGCTGAACTCACATTGTCGGCTCCGGGCCCTGACCTTGAAGACCACACTCCCCCTAAAGTGTTTGCCGCAGCTGACGTCCGCATCACGCCTTTTTCCGCCGTCCTAGTACTTCTGCTTTTGCCTGCTGCCACTACCGCGACTGTTTTGTTTTCATCATCCAGAGCTAGTGCGCGTAACGGAACCTCCGTGGCCCAGCTAGCGGTCATCATCTTTCAATGGTTTTGCGTCACTTTACGCGCGCAACATCTCTGCTTGTTCATCTCTCCTACTACACGGCGATTGTCTGAGGAGCCATCACTCCTTCAACGCCGATGCTCCTATGGATAGTCTGCAAAGCCGCCGACTCCTTCCTCACGGCTGTGCAGCAGAAACGCATTGTCAAGCTTCTCCAGCGTTTTCGAGTCTCCGTCGACCACGACCACCCTTCCTGAGGTCGGATGTGAGCAGTTATTCACAGTACTTATACCAGCAAACAAGCACCACTGCAGCATCGCCCATACCGTGACTAGACTGCCGAACGCTATGTCATCAATGCACAGGTTTACGACATGCTGAAATGTAGAATAATCCAGCCGTCCAGCATTCCTTGGACCTCTTCAGTTGTGCTGGTGAAGAGAAAGAGTGGATGTGTATCGTGCAAGATGCGCATGCACTGTGCGTACTAGCGCCATCCTGCACCAACTGCTGACGTCAACAACACATGCTTGCACGTGGCAGGCATTACAAAAGCAAGCAGCTGCTATCCATAAATGCTCTTTTTGTTCTTGCTTAAGCTGACTGTTGCATAGCGTCAGAAGAGGGCCAACTGTCGGCCTACCAAACAATGACTTGAAGAAACGAAGAGGCGGTACGCAATTAAGCCAGGAAAATGAAACTACTCAAGCCACCCGACCAGCGTCTTCTGTCCGGAAAAACATCGCAAAGTGGCCGTTGTTCAAACAGAAGTTCGAGCTCTTCCTGAAGGCAACAGCGTCAACCAAAGAACCACGGACGGAGGCTGCTGAGATGGCGCTGCTGCTTAGTGTTGCTGCAGATGAGGCGCTGGAGGTTTTTAACGACTTCACTTTTACGGCGGTAGAAGGCAAGGATGACTATGGAACAATTGTGAGCAAGTATGAAGCGTACTGCCAGGAGCAACAAAATGAAGTTAACGAGAGGTATGCGTTTCGTTCAAGGAGTCAAGCCAAATGTGAAACTTTTGAACGATTCTTGCGCGACCTGCGGAAGGAAGCTGAGACTTGCAATTTCGTGATCATATAGTATTTGGCACAAATAAACCGATGTTTCGAAAGAAAGTGCTCAAAGTCAAAGACATCACGCTGCTCAAAGCAGAAGAGATCTGCAAAGCAGCCGAAGTGTCAGCTCACTAAAATGAGACATGGGCCCAAGCAGCAAGGCACGTAGCCCAGGCTAGCTGAGTCGCAGGCCAAGTTGTTGCTGTGTTCTGTCTACCGCAAATGCAAATGACAAGGAGACCTGAAGCCAAGCAGCTCCGCTCTTAGGTCCTACAGTGGCGACGTCATTAAACACTTGGCCTGGCAAACCTAGCGGTCGTCATGAATGACAAGTCCCGCACCTTCACCTTGTTCATAGTGAAGAAGAGCAAACAGGAAGAGCAGAAGAAGAGCAAACAGTGAAGAAGAGTAATCGAGCACCACGCGTGCTCGTGTATGTCGATGACGTCCTAGTTTGGGGTGTTACCCGGGCAGAGCAGGACGAGCGTCATCATGGGGCGCTAGAAGTAGCAAAAATGAGGACTTGACGTTTAACGCAACAAAATGCAAGATTGCATGCACAGAGGTTGAGTTCTTGGGTTACATCGTCAGTCAAGGCGGATAAAGACGAAACCCGCATTCAGCACATCAATAGCATAAATGTCGCGACTGGCTGATAAGCAGGCGGCTAAGCGAATGCTTGCCACATTACTTTCGGAAGTATATCCCGCATCATGCTGACATGAAAAAGTTGTTGGGACGTATTATAAAATCTACACAATCTTGGAGTGGACAGAAAAGCATGCTGCCGATTGGGCATCTATCTACACAATTCTAAGCAGCACACCTGCACCCGCTATTTTCTATGCAGATAAGAAAACAAAATCAGCTCGTACGCACCAGGAGATAGGCTAGGAGCTGCACATTTAAAGTGTCCCGGAGATAGCTGGCGTCCTGTGAACTGCGCATCGCGTGTCGTGACTGACACGGAGCAAAGTAACTCACCAATAAAAAAGAACAATGGAAATACGTTTGGGAGTGAAAAAATACACTATTTTCTCTATGACCGAACAAGTGTTATCGAGACAGAGCACCGCCAGCTTCCAGAGAATGCGTCGGAAGGAATCGGCGTTATGCCACAAAGGCTTCAAGGTTTCTTTCTGCATTTGTTGAAGTATGATTATTCCCCTCAGTTGTTTCCAGGAGAAGAGTTGCTGCTGGCCGACATGCTGTAAAGTGCTTCCAAGAAGCCACGGGACATCGGACCTTCCCAAGATGACGTAGAGGCTGATGCGGCTAGTGCGGTCGCAGGCACGGTGAGCTGCAAAACCCTGAGATGACTTGCTTAGGCCACTGCGAAAGATGTCGATCTGCAGTCAGTTAGACGATATATAACCGAATACTGTAGCTTTGTGAGCAGCATGATGCCACTAACGGCTCAATTATCACTGATTCAAGGCATTGTGTGAAAAAGGACTAAAGTAGTCATCCTGAAGTCGGTGTCATGTGGATATGCTTCATCGGATACATGAGGGCCACTTAGATTTGAATAAGACTAAAACAAGAGTTCGGTAGCTAGTTTTCTCACCCGGTCTCAAATGCGACATTCAAAGGATGCTGAAAGGTTGTGCTCTTTGCCAGAAATATGCGAACCAACAACAACGGCAGCCATTTATAATGCGAGAAACACCGCACGATGCTTAGTACAGAGTCGCCATTGATATTTTGCAGCATGCCGGTAGTTATTCCTTGCGCGTATATGATGCTTTGTCCAACTTACCGGAAAATTAAAAGTCAACCGACATCACATCTCGTACGGTTATTCACAAATTGAGTTACATCTTCGCCCGTTACGGAATTCCAGTGGAAGTATGCCGCGACGACGGTCCCCAGTTTGCCTCTCACGAATTTGCTCTCTTTGCATCCAGGTACGAGTTTAAGCACATTACATCGAGTCCTGCATATCCCAAGTTGAATAGACTTGCCGAGAAGGGCGTTCAGATTGTGAAAAAACAAGAGACACAGCAGGACTTCTGGCAAGGACTGCTGTCCTACCATGCGACGTCGCTGGAGGACGGTCGGTCGCCGGGTCAGCTGCTGCAAGGCAGAAGAATGCGTACACGAATGCAGCCCTTCCATCGGTAGATGAAAACAACCGTCATCAAACACAAGTCGCTAAATACTAGTGGAAAATCTCTGCCGGGCCTCCAGAAAGGACACGTAGTAAGCGCTGTCCTTTCTACTTCTTCTAGTCTGTGTTTTTCGGTGCGCTTCAACAAAATTTTCAAACATGAATGTTAACCAACTGGCCCAACTTGCCATCTTGCTGCAAGTAGTGAGGGTTCTTCACAAACAGTGGACTGGCAAAGCGCAAATATTAGGACAGGCAGCGCCACGGTCATATTGGGTGCTTAGAGAAGATGAGAAGCTGCTTCGCCGCCACCGCGAGCATCTAAACGCCACGTTGGAACCATTCGATAGCAGCATCTTGAAAGCGACGAGTTTGAGAGCGAGTGCGAACCCGTCAACGAGCAGGAGCCCAATTCTAGACAGCAGATCCCTGCAGCCTCTACAACCTCCGCCGATGGACAGTATAGACTATGTTACGTAAGGCATATGGGCGCCGCTATCGTGGGCTGTTAAACGAATGTTTTCTTATTTTTGTATCCCCTGATGTGAACTGATAAAGTCAGGAAACACCGAATGCACCAACCGAACAGTGTTTAAGTGTATGCGCCCAACGTTGCACTGTTCGCTTAGTTGTTCAAGATAGAAGACGGCAAGGTTAACAGCCCACTATGACGACACCGAAATCCGTCCGTAAATAGCGTATGCACTGACTCAATCAAGTGAATCAGTCATCATCGTCATCATCATCAGATTGACTATGCCCACTGCAAGGCAAAGGCCTGTCCCATGTTCCATCATGCAAACCGGTCCTGTGTTTGCTGCTGCCGCGTTATACCCGCAAACTTGTTACTCTCATCTGCCTACCAAACTTTCTGTCTCCCCCTCGCGCGTTGGCCTTCTCTTGGAATCCAGTCTGTTACTCTTAACCCATATATGCCCAAACTCAGAAAAAATGACAAAAGAAATATTTTTTCCACAAAAAGTCTTTTTCTACCCTCAAAAGAAAGCACAAGTTCTTTATTTGCTGCCAGGTAAACGCAACACTGTTTTTCAAGCCGCCCTATACATATAGGACAATGGGCATTAGGTTGCTATGTGCGGGTGTGGCAAGGCTTGAAACATTTCACCTGCACACCAACATTGCACTTCTTCCTCTCCATGACGTATTTCATACAAAGCAGGCGTTTGCCTGGAGAAAGCGGTCGGCATTGCACGTGCCCTTCTGCCTCTCCATGACGTCTTTTACACAAAGCACGTGTTTGCCCAGAGAAAGCGGTCGGCACGTGGCAGCATGAAAGGCAAGCAATGTGTAGGCTTGCACAAGTTGAAAATGAGGCCGGCTTGATGTGCTGTAGGTGGCGCTAGTGATCAGCTAAAGAAATGGCGATGTTAGAGTGCATCAAAGAAACGTCTTATATGTAGGACACTGGGCATATATGGGTGAATGACCAGTGGTTATCTTGCCTAGGTGTTACATGCCCTGCCCATATCCATTTCTTGATTTCGACTAAGCTGTCCTTAACACCCGTTTGTTCCCTGACCCACTCCGCTCTTTTCTTGTCCTTGAAGGTTACACCTATCATTTTCCTCTCCATTTCTCGCTGCGTCGTCCTCAGTTTAAGTCGAACCCTCTTTGTGCTGGCACATCGCTAGCACCTTCATGAGAAGCGCGCGTTCTGGTGGGGCAGTCCAATAAGAAGACGACGGTGATATTAGGGACTCTCGCGCAGTTCGCCTGTGTGACATGCAAGTTCCTGAGTTTAAGTAAATTCTATATCTTTCTACTACGTCGCGTGTGTTCAACGGCATCGAGGACAACACCTTGAAAATGGGATCGTCATTCGGTCGGCACCAGAAGAGTAAACGTCAGTGTGATCAGTGCACGGAACTGGTTAACCTAACCCGAAATCTAACGCACCGACGGAAGAGTCAACCCGACTGGCGGTGGAGGCACGGACTCTTTCAATTCTCCAAGAAGAGGACCGACTGCTATCGATTCTCCTGCAAAGAATGACTGTGGCCGGCGCGGCCTTAACCGGCGCCAATATTCCAGGTGATTCCGTGCTTAAGCCAAAACATCAGTTCTTTCGACGGCTCCGAGGACGCTGCTTCGGTGCGCAAGTGCCTCCAGAACCGTAGCCGAACGTCGATGCTTCACGGGTGGCCTGCTGCCTACACGCTGGAAGCTTCTAAGGTCTGATAGGTTGGAGCTGCCAGGGACTGATGTCGTTCGAGGAGCTCCCAAATCACGTCGTAGGAAGAGTCCGAGCAATGTTTTCGTGGAAAGTTCGCGAGTCAAACTCGCGTTGCGGAACAATGGCACAGGACTCAAGAGCGTGTGCAGCAGCGAAACAAAAGCAGGACCGCCTACTTCTATAATAAGTTAACCTCGAGTTCAACGATACGCGAGAAGTTCTCACGGGGCTAAGGTCCCGGGAG
Organism: Rhipicephalus sanguineus; assembly: GCF_013339695.2. Taxonomy (NCBI): domain Eukaryota; kingdom Metazoa; phylum Arthropoda; class Arachnida; order Ixodida; family Ixodidae; genus Rhipicephalus; species Rhipicephalus sanguineus. The sequence goes on along the minus strand of NC_051180.1, from coordinate 174,862,916 downwards.
CTCTGCCCCATGCTCTAAGGAAGGACGCATGACGACGAGGACGGCCTCCTTTACGACATCATAGAGTTCGAGCGCATCGATAGAGAACAGCGGCAGTTTTTTGGTACAGGCGACCGAAGCCTTGTATCGTTGACCAGCGACGAAAACCAAGGAACAGATCTGTGCCTGGGCTTGCTGCCCGTCAGCCAACACGGTGAGCGCAAATCTTTCAACTGCAATATCTACGCGGTCAGATAGCACGTGAGTGTCCGGAGCCTAAGAGACCGCTTAAGTGTCAACGTTGCCAAGCAACTTACCATACGCAACGCAACAGCAAAGCTCGCTGCGTAACGAGTCCTACGTCATAGGATAAGCACTCTCTTACGCCGAGGCCGGTCATGTGCTGCTCAAGGAGGTAACAATACCTTGGTTTGGGCGAACTGGTCCATCATTAGAGGGAATCCGAAAAGCAAACGACGAAATCTTGTTGTATGTGTTTCGTCTTCGTCGTTCGCGCTTTTCATGGTTTCTCTAATGAAGCAATTTTTAAAGATGAATTCGCTTTCGCAGGCGCCATTGACACAGGCAGGTCCGGTTGTTTGTTGCGTGCGTCAGCGGCGGTGTGATGCGACATCGAGATGGCTCAGGAACCGACTGATTTATACGGTTTCGGCAGCAACCATGTTCCCGTGGCAAGAAGCGTCGTTCACTGCAAGGCATGATTAGCATAGATGGCATTGTCGCAGAGAATACTCCTACCCTTATTGCCCCGGACGGGGCATAAAGATTCCACACAATGGTGCGCCGAATATTCACCGAATTTCCGAGCGCCACGAATGCCAAAGTGCGAACTATGTTCCGTTTCTACTACCTATATGGTTGTCCTTTTGCTCATCTAGTATCATTGGCGCAGCAGCCGGAAATGCACTTCAGGGCTAAATAGGAATCTGCACTTCAAAGAGATACGGTGAACTTAATCACCATGTACACTGATCGCTCTTACGAGAAACCATGTCTCTTCAAAGCCCTTTGGACGTGATGTGCATCCCGAGATAAAAATATGAGAAATTGCAGCTGCCATTGACGATCCTCGGCAGCATGAACGGGATATCCAACTGAAACAAGTTGAATGCCACTTGAACAACACGAAGCAGGAGTATCAGCAAGAGCTCATTCGACGTGCTTCATCGAAACAAGCCAAACATTATTAGAGTGGAACCTCGGCAGGTTGCCGATACGGAAATCCCTGGGCAACCACCTCCGGAATTGAGAGCGCAGGGTCGTCAACGTTTACTTGATGACCAGGACTCCACCAGGACTACCCTGCAGGACTTTACGACGTTGGGGAAATCGTTTTTATGAGCAAGGGTCCCGAATATACCGAGAATCTCACTTCTGAGCACTCAACGGTGCCAACGTGGAAGTTGAACTCTGACTCCATTGCCTCTGCTGTGCGGCTATATAGACCCCCCGTTGGTGAAGGAGCCCACTGAAAGGAGGGAGTCTGAACGTTACAGAGGGACGCTCCTTGGTTCCAGCGGTGTGAGGGGGGGGGGGAGCGCGATGAAGTGGCGGAAACGGAAGGTGCGGCGCACACCGTAGCTCGAGTTCGCCGGCCGCATTCGGCGCCCTCCCAGGAGACACTTCCCAGTGACAACGCGGAAGTTGAACTGCGTTCCGTCTGCGGCGCTGCTATATAGGCCTCCCGTTTGTGAAGGGGCCCGCTGAAAGGAGCGAGTCTGAACGATACTGAGGGACGCTCCTTCTTTGCAGCGGTACTAAGGGAGGGGGGGGGGGCGCATGCGATGAAGTGGTGGACACGGAGACGGAAGGTGGGGCGCACCCTGTAGCTCGAGCTCACCGGCCATATTCGGTGCCCGCACAGGAAACACTCCACGGCGTCAACGTGGAAGAGGAACTTTGAATGCGTTGCCTCTGCTGTGCTGCTAAAGCTCGATGTACTGAACAATCCGGCACACCTGGTTAACGAGTGCCCTGTTTGATTTGTTTCCGAGTATTTGTACCTACTGAGTCCGTAGCGACAAATAACGGTGAAAGATATTTCAAGATATTCCTCCAAATCCATAGCGTTCGAGTTGAATAGAGTTGTTTTCTTTATATCAAGAAAGATACGTATGATGATTTGGTTATCGTTCAATGCACGGTTTACTGTTTCTGCCATGAAACTTACCGCAGTAGCCGTACGGTGGTCCTTGCTAAAGGAATCTTGATTGGCAGTTAGGATATAGTGTTTTTGTAATAAACTCACTGATCCTTTTGGGAACAACCTTCTGAAACAATGTGCTCAGACAGGATAAAACTGCTATGGGGCTGTAATTTGCCACGTTGTCAGGGCATTCGCCTTTGTGGATTGGTGTCACCACCCCTATCATAAGCTGCTCGGAGTACACGCCTGTCGTGAAAGACTCATTGAAAATAACAGTTAGATGTATGGATAAGGTTTCAATGTTGTCCTTCAATATTTCAGCGGGTATTCCATTATGTCGTATGGCATTGTTTGATGACATCTGACGTGCAACTGCAATAACTTCAGCTTCAGTACTTTGTGATCAGTAAGTATTGTGATCAGTAAGGAATGGTGGGTGATATTTTTGGCTTGAAGAGGTTGTCGACTGCTTTCCCATAATTACAAAACAATCATTCAATACGTCATCTAGTTTCATTTTATTACAACCTACAATACGTATGTCTGGTAGAACAGGTGGTTGGGGCTCTCGATATAAACCTGCCTTTAATAAACTCTTCATTTCCTTTGTGCTACCGCTAGCTTTGGTTATAAGGCTACTGTAATATTTTTTTTCCTTTTTTTCACGATCCTTAACGACAAATTGCGCAGGTTTCTGCACATGAGAATCTTCATAACCGTTATCTCTATTTTGTGTAATTTTGGTCGGCCAGTCTTCTCTTAATCTAATAACTGTGACTATTGTTTTGTTCACCCAAGGGCAAATTGGTATAACAGGCCCACTGAGCTGTGAGATTTCCACTCTACATTTTTGCATCTTGATTGCGAAAGTGATGAAGAATTTGCGTAGTTTGCGTTCGAGTCTGTATCGCTTGAGCATAAAAAATGTCTTTCTGGGATTGCACGTGCACTCTTACAATCATCAATGGTGTTGCGGTAGTTCGTTTCACTGATTGTAGATAAGCGCCACAAATATAAATAAAATTTGCAAATGGTCTCAGGCCTCTGGTATCACGCCGGCAGCGATAGCTTCACTATCAGTGTTTCACAAAACGTGTTCAATTGTTGTCGATGACGTGCTAAAATATGATTTCTAAAACCATAAGTGAACGCTAAGAGCTGATACTCCACGCCTGCTCATTTGCTTATGTTTATATTGAAGTCACTGCAAAGAACGCCTTTTTTCGCTAGTAAAGTGTTGTAAAGTACATTCTGTCATGCACAGTATGTGTCAACTCGGCTCCAACCGCACCAACTTGGTCATCGCTCTTCCCTACGCAACGTACGCTACAATACAGCTACCCAGGCGAAGAAAGACTTTTCGGCCAACTTTTCTCACTTGTGGCAGAGAACCATCGTCTCCGATCGGCACCGTCGCTCCCTGTCGTGCTGTCTCATTAAAGGGCACACCGGTTTCCGAAGATGCTCGATATGCAGAAGAATGTCGACAACAAGCTCGCACCCTTAGAACGCAAGAACAAGCGCTACAGAAATTTCGTCACGACGATGGGTGGCCATACTACCAGTTTTCGCCTGAGTCTCTCGTTTGCCTGTGGGTGAATTTTACTTCTACGCCAGGTGTTTCTTCGAAGTTTGTCACCAGGTACCATGAACCTTTCTGGGTCCTAGAGCAAAGTTCTCCTGCCAACTACCTCATCTAACCTCTCACGCCCACTACGGACCTACGTCGCCGAGGCCGCGAATCGTTCACGTGGATCACCTCAAACCGCATCACAAACCCATCGCACACACGACGCCGTAGCGCGTCTAAGTTGTCTACGGCGTCTTCAGCGAAGGGGAAGATGTAATGAGTAATAGTAGCGTAGCCCGTACCTTTTTCCGGAGGGGGGCCTTCAACCTTACTTTATGTATTGTCGTGTATGCGCTTACTTGTGTGCCGGTATACTTACAGATGCTAAATTGAAAAATATCGGAAAGGATGGTGTCAACGCGCCAACGCCAATATTCTCCCTTGGCTACGCCAATGATGAGTAATAAGTGCACCCTGAAGAAGCTCCGCAGCCGAATCGCCATCACTACGCAGGAGAGGCGCATGCTGGATGTTGTTGTCGCTTGAAATGGCTAGGTTTACGTCCCTATACTGGCGCATCTTCCAGTTGATGCCGTCCGCCAATTCTTTACGAGTAAATTCGCATTACGTGACGCCATTGTTCAAATGGCTGAAAGTGAGCTGATAAGCAGTGCGTTGACAAATAAGTATATGAAATGGTGAAGAAAAACACTGTCAATGTCAAGCGTCAGAACCACCAGTTGTGTTTTCGTGTTTTATTTATTAATGCACTTTCGTTTATGTGGTTGATTGGGTGCGTATACTTAATGTGAATAAACCGAGTGATATGCTAACGACAGTGCATACCACATTTGCCGTATGCAATAGCTTGATGTAGCGCGTAGTGCCTCATCTGGTTTCCAGCGCAAAAAGCGCGCAACTATAAATCGTGATAAATACAAAATAGTGCTTAACACACGGGACAAATGAAGAAGCTTTACAAATGGCGCTGATAAAAGTCACCGTTGCAGTACTAATCCGATGACACCGACGGGCGTAAACGGAGCTCATTGTAGAGCTCACAGTCTTGCAAAATTTAAACTGATCATCTCAAAACCATGGAATTTGAGGACAACATGTACAGTTAATTATGCTGGCTGCAAAGGACAAATTAATCGAGTAGGCTAATTCTGCGCACCATGTATCCCGTACAGGCGTGCCAGTGTCGTAACAGCTCACAACATTACAACGGCGGGTTACTGAATTATATCAGATACCCTTCATATATTTCTCGAAGTGACGCAACTGTTCTAAGTCCGATGCATCTGCTCAGCAAGGAGAAAAAAGGATTACGCCTATGGCAGAAGCAGATTGGAAGGCAGACCTATCGTCGGTGATATCGGTGTTAGGAAAGCTGCTTTCCAAGCTCGGCAGCCACAGTGATCACGACGAGCAATCTTAAATACAAAGCATTTATCATTACTCGTGGCACTTGTGCCTTTTTTCTGTGTGATCTATCTATCTATCTATCTATCTATCTATCTATCTATCTATCTATCTATCTATCTATCTATCTATCTATCTATCTATCTATCTAGCCGCCCACGTCTGGGAGCAGTCGTGGTCGCCTCCTGAACATTATTTTCAGCAAAATTGGCATTGGAGAGTACGAGTGCATGATGAACACGACTAGCAAGTCATGACATGAATATCATGACATGCCTGTCGCGTACGTCATGACGCCCTTTCCCCCAGTCTCATGTGGCACACGCCCGCATACCACGGTCCATATTAGGTTGTTTAAGGCCCTCCAACACTTTTTTTGAAGCACCTACATCGCTGCCGACCGCATCAACGCGTAGTGGCGCTCGCCAGAACTACTTCGGGCGGAAATGACAAAGGTGTGCGCTGGCCTATGATTGGATAAATGTAACGTTAGAAGTAATAACGGCGTTGCATCACAAAAGGGGTTATTATTGGGTTTAGTTTTCTTTAGCATGATTTTTTCATGAACACCGACTAGACGAACGATCTTAGACTTCTTCAGCTTTAAAACTACAGCGCCCAGCAAAGAATGCGCCGAACGCCACGGCGCTGGAGGAAACGCGCTGGGGACGGTCCAGGCGCCGTTGTTTGAAGAAACTGAATGGAAAAAAATATAAAAGCGTTGACATAGACGCCGTCGCGACAAGAAAGACGACTAAAACTACAAAACATGATTGAGGCCTTCGCGATCTGCCTCCTTTCGCACGTGCAGTTCACTCTTCATGCACCACATTGTTTGTTACTCTCGCAACGGCGTCATCATTACGTTGGAAAGAACGGGCAAATTTGTATGCAATCTGCCCGTACGTAGAATTGTTCACTTCATTTCATTGGGGCGCCATCAGACGTCACAGGGCAAGTCAAACGGGGTCAGGTGACCCCGCGAAAATCAAGTTGAGGGTGGGTCTCCAAGTTATTTTTTATTTTTAGTGTTCAAGGCTGAATAACTTAGGACTGCGTGCCCCTATCGCTGCCGTTCTTGCTGCACTAATCTCTTCAGCCTTCAGTCTACGCAACCCGCATGCACAAAGTATAAAACAATGAGGTCTAGAAAAGTGTTGGAGGGACCCTTTAACACTATATATCTACACAGGAAAAGGAAAAATGAACACTGGAAACTTGTAAGACTTTTTGCGTCGGCTAAATTAGAGAAGGACAAGCTTTTTCTCTTTTTGGCGATCATAACGTAGCCGACACACGCTGAGAAACGCGCCCCAATGAGTCCTGCCATCCGATTTCTGAAAGATAACCTACGTCGTGGTCAAAATTACATCACTTTACCCTACACAATTTATTATTACCCAACATTTTACACTGTGCCTCAAAATAGCGCACTGCAACAATACGTTACAGCTTATACTTCACTGTACGCGGTACAAACGTGTAGTGGCGATGAAGACGGTAGTGATTTTGATCATCAGTTTGAAAATTAGTTTTAAAAAGAGATTAGAGAACACAAAAGACAACAGAGGTGGTAAGAGAAAGTGTTCCTGTATTGGCTCATAGTTTAAAAAACCAACTAGGAGACTCATCGGCAAGTATACGGCTGCCAGTGTAAGTGACATGGAAAGGAAACCGGCCATGTGTAGCTACCAAAAGGGTAAAGACGAAGTAAACAAGGATACATTTCATGATAATTCAAGGAGAAGCGCTTTGCAGTTTCAAAGGAGGTCGGGTTGCCTTAGCACGCATATTTCTAAAGCGATATAAAATAAAAAATTACACCATTTCCCGCTAAAGGGGGCCATAAGGAGATGCGAAGCCGGAGCACTTGCACGATCGCGTTCCGTTGGCGTTCGTTGGGCATGCTAGCGACATCGCGTCGTGGAACGCGAAGAGAAACGCTACGCGCGTCTAAGGGGGGCAGCGTAGAAGAGGAGAGAGAGGGAAGGGGACGCGCATGCGCTGGCGCTCATCGCGGCGTTGCGCAGGAGAGAATTTCTGCATGTCTAGCCCGCGTTTCAGAGGAAGAGAGTGGAGAGAGAAGGTGGAGAGGGGAGAGAGGGAGAGGAGAGAGGGAAATTTAAGAGGGGGAAAGGGAGAGGGGAAGTGTAGAGGGGAGTGGAGAGGAGGATGGGGAGAAGGGAAGTGGAGATGAGGAGTGGTGCGGGAGAGTAGAGAGGAGGTGTGTGGAGAGGGTATGCGCATGCGCAGTAAGGGTGGTCCCGCCGCACACCACCACCGCCACCGGTTTGAATTCCGCTATAAGATGCTTTGCATCTAAAAAAGCGCCAGGCCTGCGCGGAACGCGCAGCACAGCCACAGTGAAAGCCGAAAGGGCGGCCTTTCTGGAGCCCGTTGTAAGCTCCCTTCGGACAACTAATACAAGTCCACTACGCCATTTTAGGGGCGAAGCTCCTTAAGGCGGCACCCGTTCGTCCCCCGTAGTCGTCGTGTTCGTGGTAGTGAGTAACAAGTCTTACGCTTTGACCTCCAAGGTGGTGCCGGTGGGAGATTTCTCCTGTGCGTTGTTGAACAATAAAAAATTCGCAGCGTGCGCGTTAACTAAAAGCCGAATTCTTCTGTCTCTCATTCCCCATTAGCAGCCATTGGCATGTTCCAGTAGGAAACGTTAGTAGAAGTAGAAGTGTAAGTGTTAGCTAAAAGCCGGCTTCTTCTGTCTCTCATTGCCATTAGCAGCCATTGTTTACCTCCAAGGTAGTGCCTGGTGAGATTTCTCCTGTGCGTGATTAAACAATAAAAATTTTGTTCAAAACGCCGTTGATTGATGAAATAAACCAACGAAAGACGCCAGATGTTTTGTAAAAGCAGAACGAAAGAACGCCAGATGTTTTTCTTAAAGTGTAGTAGTAGCAGTTATATGTAGCCACCTCGCCCGATCGTCAACGGGCGAGGTGGACCGGCAACGGCGCGAGGACCCTGCCGTACGAGAGTTAAATCACACTAAAAGACATACTTTGCGGGCGATACACTCTAGTGAGCTTTCAACTTTTCGTCTTAATGTACATGATAAAGAAATTATTTCTACGAAAAACGCAAGGCACACCTTGAGCAATATGTTTGGTTTTGGGACGCTAAATGGAACCATGAGGCGATGCGAAGCCGGAGCACTTGCACGATCGCGTTCCGTCGACTTTCGTTGGGCATGCTACCGACCTCGCGTCGTGGAACGCGCGTCCTGTCTTCCCTCTAGCCTTGCCTTTAATTCGCACAGGGCGAGCGGGGAATGCGGTCGCTCTTGGCGCTCTTTCGCTCGGGAGCGGACTTCTTCCTTGCATTTGACCGATCACAAGTGATAATGAAGGGACTAAGTAAACCAACAGTACAATAAAAGTTTGATGTTTAATATATACACGATGTTTCACACTCTTTATATTATGTACTGGGCGCATTTCACGGAAGAGTTTCACGGTTTACAGATGATTCCCTCCGTAGCTTCGCCCCACTCATCATCATTCACCCCGTGGATATGCTGTGATTTTTTTCATCATCCTGCGGAGAACCGGGATACCTGCTACACAATTCTTGTGTAATTCTGGTATTCCTGTTATATGATGCGGTGTATTTCTTGTTTTCCCGTTCTGTCACTGCCTGAAAAATGGGCAATGAACCCTGTCAAGCCTTTCTGGCTTTTAGTTCAGCCCCGACATCACTCGTGTGTTGAAATAAATATGATTTGATGTGATTTGACATAGGCAAAACATTATGGGCACTTTATGCTGTGGCTGGTGACTGGAGACCGCATTTTTTGGCAATAAATGGGAGCGCTTTATGCATCAAAAAGGTGTAGGCATAACATGGTTGTAGGCGCAAAAAATAGACTGGTAAAATACGTTTTAGACCTCTGACGTCCTAAACGTAGACAATAAATTTTATTAGCGAATCTGTGTAATGGAATCATGGACAAAACGGACTGGTACGTACAGGGGTGCCCAGGGACAACGATGATTGGATGAAACAACGCACCAGGGCGCGCCCCAGTGCTCACCGGTGTAGGTTGTCTTGATGCCCGCGCGCGCATCGAGGCACTCTACACCGGTGAGATTTGTTCGAGACGCCATACGCTATCAGTAACTTGTGCTCTGTCGTGCAAAACTCTACAGGGAGGTATACGCCACAGAAATCGAGCAAGCCCCACTACCGAATACAGCTGGTGCGAGCGCTAAACGAAAACTCTGCTCGGTGAATTGGAACACGTGAAACACGCGAGAGATAAAGACACAAAGAAAGAGAAAAAAAGACAGAGAAAGCGATTGAGAGAAAGAGAAATCAAAAATAAAAATAAATAAACAGAATAAAGACATAAAAAGATTAAATACAGAGAAAGACATAGATACATATAGAAAGAAACAGACACAAGAAAGCGATATAAAGAAAGAGAGAGGCACAAAGAACTAGACAGAAAGCGAGAAATAAAGAATGGAAGGGAAAGAAAGGGAAGAAAGAGAAAGACATAACCAGAGAGATATAGAAAGAAATAAAATTAAGAAATAGAAATAATTAGAAACAAAAAAGAGATACAAGAAACAGAGAAGAAAGAGAAAGAAAGAGAAATAGGAAATAAAAATAAGGAGAAACAAGAAAGGCTTGGCACCACTAGCGCAAAGCTGCCATGATTTTTTTACATAAATGCAAATTATTTCAAAACAGACGTGCGCGACCTGTGCATACTACAGGAAAGCAATAAATGGCATTGTAAATGATGGAAAAAGGCATCTCACAGTTGAACACAGCCATGCAGTTGTCCTTTTCCAGCACGGTTCGCAGAATACGGTCTCTCCTTTAATAGCATGGCGAGTCAATCGTCCACTGTGGAATCATCACGCTCCAAGGTCTTTTTTCTTTTTGGCGTGGCTAAGAAGTGCAGGGCAGGATCAGATAGCCAGACCGCTAAAAGACCAGAAGGGAGAGATGCCTCGTATTGGCTGCATCTAATCGCGTAGGGTCAATGTTTATCCTGTTTAGGAAATAAATTACAAACAATTCAAAAACCTCGTGAAAATTGTATTTTAACACCAAAGTTTTTATGCCAGGTTCCATCGAGACTTTCTACGTATTTTCGCCACGGAAATACGCCAGCAAAGTGAACGTCATCAGATGGCAAAACAAAAGGACTCGAAAAAAAGTCCCGTTGACAGAGTCGAACCCACGATCTCGGTCTGCGACAACGACTGGCGGGCGTTTAAAACCACTGCGCTACCGCCAAGCGCTTGAAGGAGACTACACGAACGCGCCTTATATCTCTCACACTTTCCTCTCACAGTGCTTTTAGTTCGCGGGTGGTGTGGTATCGCTGTCTCCACGCCGACATCTCGATCTGGACCGGGTAGAAAGAACTAATGCGTCGCCTCTGCGATTAGCTCCGGCGACGCGCCACTAGCGTTTCTAGAGCGTTTCAAGAGCTACTTTTTACTAAATGGCTCTCCGACGCTCACCTAGCTGTGGCACCACGTTTCTTGCCCGCCCTGTGAGAATCAAGGGCCAGACTAGAGGGAAGACGCCCGCGTGACACGTTTCTCTTCGCGTTTCACGATGCTTTGAAGGAGTGAATATGGAGTATTATTGTATATTATGCGCTTGTTCATGTCATCTTTGCGTGGAATTCACCATATTCGGCGTCCAGGCATATGTTAACAACATCAGCTACCACAAGGTTTAAACCATGATCATGGGCGGTTGTCGTCGGGACGGAGATGTGCCACTGGGCGTCAACGTGGGTGCGTCCACCTCAACAGCGCCATACCTGCTAAACCACAATAGACGTTACACAATCTCTCATATATCAAAGCACTATAAACAATCAACTACTTCGGTGTTGACTCGTTTCCCTTTTGTGCTATAGCGATTCCTATGACGGATGGATCAGCTATCTTTTGCTGTTCACTCTCCTTTCCCCTGACGGCTCACCACAGTTTCGCATTCGCCAGCAACTCGTGCCATGTGAGCACGGCAGCGTATGGTTGCCGGCGCGTCCCATTTCACTGCTGCTCTAGCGGTTCTTTACCGTAAGTTGGTTCAACTAGAGAACTAGGTAAAAGCCCATAGACTTCCGAATGGTAAACACTGCCTGGTAACATGAATAACGGTCTCAAACTGCACTCGAAAGTGCAATTCGAGGTTAAATACGGTTCCAATAGGCGCCAATATTGAAAATCGGCGCTTATTGGCACTAATAGGGATCTGGGCAAAAACGCCGAAAATAGGCATTTATAGACACCATAAAGACACTATAAGAGCCCTTCTGGAAACAAATGGCGCGAAAATAACGTGGGACTAGTAGAAGAAAGCAACAGGACAAGCGCATGCTAACAACTGAACCTTTATTAAAAACGAATATATTTATACCGAGCAAACCACACGTTCACCACGCCCAGTATGAATTACCAACTCGCCCAACAGTCTATCCTTTTGGAAAGCCCTTCGTAACCCCGATTTTATGCTCATATATCGAAATGGGGCTATAGGAACGCAAGGAACAAAATACGCATTTGCCTGAAATCCGGTCTCTAATTATGACGGTGAAGAATTATGACTGAGCTCTTTACAATTGGTTGCCAGCGTGCAAAGACCGACTCGTTGCGCAATTCCCATTGTATGACGCCTGGTTGTTATGTTACTCTTCTTCCACGGGGAAGCGTGGTACCCGCTATTGATCTGTAAGGCACTGTGTGTCCTTTGTTTGTTCTGTGGCTGATGACGATGAAGAATTACGGCCGAACACTTTGCAATGGGTTGGATGCACTCAATGATCCACTTGTTGCGCAGTTCACATTGTGTGACGTCTGGTTGCTATTTAACCTTTCTAAAACGCCATATTACATAGATTAACATGATTTATTGCACAAAATAACGCCTCTATAGAATATTTTTGGGAAGGAGTTTAAAGCGCCGGCGCGGCTCTGTGCTAGTATACCCGATTGCCACCCAGACGGTCCGGCTTTAAATCCCATCCGATCATAGAATTTTTTTTCTCATTTCATTTTCTATTTCGCGTGTTTCGGTTCTGGACACCGGCGGCGGCGGCATACTACGGCGCTAAAATGAGCTCTTGTGATCTGACAACAGCTTTCGCTCTAAAAGATGGCTGATCCCGCCGTCACAGGAAACGGTATAACACGAATATAAAACGCTCTTCGCAAAAGCAGTTAATTGTTTGGAGTGCACTGAAATATGAGAGCGCGCACAATGTCTGTTGGTTTGGCAGATATAGCACCCCTTGATGTGGACGCACCCACGCTGACGCCTAGTAACACACCCCCACCCGACGATTAACGCCCATGACCACGATTAACTCTTGCGGTAGCTGAAGTTTTTAAAGGGCGCCTCACCAGGTTTGACAATTAACGTCTGCAAAAATTGCAAAATTTGTTGGGAACGCTGGACCGATGCGAGGTTGTCAGCAGTGGAGGACTTAAAGACATCAGCAGGTGACGAATCGGACGTGGAAACAGCACTGAGCGTACGGGAACTGGGACAGTGCGTGTCATCGGGTGCGTCCAGAACTTGTGGGTCTTCGGGGGCTTCCACTCTGCCGAGACATTCCCCTCGCACCAACGTGACAATGTATGGAGATGGATTGTTAACAAAAATAGCGGTGCTGCCCGGAGTGACTAGCACGGTTGCGAAAGGTTCCTTGTGCAAACGTGGTCAGATGACGAAATGAGTGCAATGGTGTCGGAAAAACCGGTGCAGTCGACTGACACAGCCGCCGAGGTGTTTGGAGGTACTTTGGTATCGTCTTTGACGAGGATCTTGCTCGATACCGATGAAGTGTCTGCCGGCGTCAAATTTGAGAACGGGGAGAGTTCGATTTCGGCTGGTGCGCAATGAATTACGGCGTCGTGGCGGGAGAGAAAATACCATCCCAGGATGACGTCGTGAGAGGATGCAGCAATTATAATAAACTCGACGTTGTACAGAACGTCCTGAATGACGACGCGAGCTGTGCATATTGCTGTAGGGTGAATACTCTGGGAGCTGGCTGTACGGAGAGACATCCCAGAAAGTGGCGTCCTCACTTTTCGTAGTAATCGGCTCAATTTTTGGCCCATAACGGATACGGCGGCTCCAGTTTCGACAAGGGCAGATGCGCAAACACCGTCGACAAACACGTCTATCAGGTTCGATGGGCTTCGCTGAGGGCTTTCGCAGTTAGATAGCGTCGCAGTCCTTGCCTCGTGGACAGCGACCACTAGGTTTCGTGGTCGCGTGCGACCGGACGTGGGCGCATCGGCGACAGTGAGCGACGTCGTAGAGACGGAGAGCGCCGAATAGATGGAGCTTGGCGTGACGTCGGTGACAGAGGCGTAGGTGGGGCATAAAATGTGCGGTTTGACTAGCTGGTGGCGGGCCACAAGACTTGAGGCGGCTGGACGCGATTGCAATAACGCGCCACGTGGCCGGCGTAACCGCATGTGAAGCATATAGGGCGGTTGTCAGGTGTGCGCCATCGGTTTGCTGGAGCAGGGCCCGCCCATGGCGCAGGACGCGATTGTGGCGGGGTGGCGACTGATATGACTGCATCGTGGGCTGCAGTCGTGGCCTCTGCATGACGTCGGCGTAGGTAGCCGGCACAGCCGCTTCGAAGGACTGATGTCTAGCGTCGTCCTTTCAGGGGAAAACCAAAGAGGAAAACCCCACACCTCCACCAATTTGTTAGGGTATTTATTAGACGGCACTCGGCGATAATGCGTAATGGCGACAGTCACGGCCAGGCACGAACTCTCAGCGCGAGCAGCGTCCTTTCAGGGGAAAACCAGAGGACGACCCACTATAGAAGGCGCTGGAGAGCGCAACCCATTACTAAGTTCTAAGGCTTCGCCATAATCTATATATTGTAGAGAAGCATTGGAACGTTGTAATGGGCCGTCCTCTCCAGCGCCTTCTAGTGGGTCGCCCTCTTCGCCTCTTCTCGGAGAGCACGCCCCTCGTGCTCGTGCTCGTGAGAGTCTGCGCTCCGTTGTGACTGTTGTGCATCGTCGCCGTCAATCCAGCCGTCAATAAACGCCTTTACAAAGTGGTGGAGAGTGCTGTACCGTCACCACAACTTCGGTCTCCATTCTATGCCCCTGGAGCTCCGATCCCGTACCGTGCCATCTACCATGCCGCAAGACGCCGCTCTTCAAACGCCGCCCCCTGCCCCGACCGCTTGTCCCGGTGTCCCCCGTATCCGCGACCCTCCTGTTTTCACCGGCGCGGATGGCACTGACGTGGAGGACTGGCTCGCAATTTACGAACGGGTGAGTGTTCCCAATAAATGGGACGAAGCAGGCAAGCTGACCAACTTGGTTTTCTACCTCGCGGGTGTGGCAGGCATGTGGTACAACAACCATGCATCCGATTTCCTGACGTGGTCCGATTTCAAAACCGCCATCGTCAACGTGTTTGGCCGCCCTGCCGTTCGTAAGCTTCAAGCCGAACAGCGCTTACGTGAACGAGGTCAGCACGCAGGGGAATCGTTCACGAGCTACATCGAAGACATCCTTGACCTGCGCAAGAAAGCCGACGCGAGCATGTCGGAGTCTGACAGAATCAGGAATGTTCTGAAAGGCATCGACGACGATGCCTTCACCATGCTGCTGGCCAAAAACCCTCGCACATTGGCAGAGGTCATTACCCTGTGTCAAAGCTACGAGGAGCGGCGCCGGCAGCGCTTGATGACCCGTCGACCGCCATCACGCGATGCTGATCTCGCAGGCTTGTCGGCAATTCCTGACCACTCCACCTTGCTTGCCGAAATCAAGTCGTTCGTGCGTGAGGAAATTGCCCGCCAGGTCTTTCTACTGGCTTTCACTCCACCGCAGCATGTTGACCAGCCGCCAACTAGACTTCTGCCTCCTCTCCGCCGAGCATTTCGGCAAGAAATCGCGGAGGTCATTCCCGAATACCACAAGCCGCCTCTAGTGCCTGCACCACTAAGCTAGACGCAAGCTGTCGCCAGGCCGCCCCCAGCGATTCCTGTGGCTGGCCCGCGAAGTTACGCCGAAGCCATCGTCGGACCACAGGCCTTCGACGCGGCTGTGCCGCCTGCATACGTCGACGTCGTCCCCACTCCCCGACTGCTGCCCACAATGCACTCATATCAGCAGCCGCCTCGTCTATCCCGTTCTGCGACATGGATGGGACCCGCGAACCGCTGGCGCACTTCCGACAACTGCCCCATTTGCTTTGCGTGCGGTTACCCCGGTCACGTCGCACGCTACTGCAATCGCGTGCAGCCGCCTCGGGTCGCATCAACCCTGACCAGCTCATTAAGCAGCCCTTATTATGACCAAGCGCCGCCTATGTCACCGACGTCCCGCCCCGCACCATCTACCCCCCGTTCAGCGCCTCCACGACGTCGCTCACTGTCGCCGATGCGGCCACGTCCGGGCTCACGCGACCAGGAAAACAAGTCGTCGCAGTCCACGAGGCAAGGGTTGCGACGCTCTCGAACTGCGAAAGCCCTCAGCGAAGCCCCTCGAACGTGATTGACGTGTTTGTGGACAGTGGTCGCGCATCTGCCCTTATCGACACTGGAGCCGTCGTATCCGTTATGGACGCCAAGTTTAGCCGACTACTGCGAAAAGTGACGACGCCGTTTCCGGGCTCTCCCTCCGTACAGCCAGCGCCCAAAGTATTCACTCAACAGCGGTCTGCACAGCTCGCGTCATTATTCAAGATGCTCTGTACGCCGTCGAATTGATCATAATTCCTGCCTGCTCTCACGACGTCATCCTAGCATGGGATTTTCTCTCCTGCCACGACGCCGTCATTCATTGCGCACCAGCCGAAATAGAGCTCTCACCATTCTCTGAATTGGCGCCGGCTGACAGTCCATCGTCTGCGGGCAAGGTACTTTTCAAAGACGACACCAATGTGCCTGCAAACTCGTCGACGGCGGTGTCAGTGTACTGCGCCAGTCTCTCCGACACCATTGCACTTCTCTCGCCATCTGACCGTGTTTGCACAAGGAAAGGCATGCTGGTGCCTTTCGCGACCGTGCAAGTCAATCAGGACAGTACGTCGATTTTTGTTATCAACCCATCCCCGTACAGTGTTATGTTGGTCCGAGGGGAATGTCTCGGCAGCGTGGAACCCCTCGAAGAGGCACAAGTTATGGACGAACCAAATGAAATGCACTGCCACAGTTCCAGTATGCTCGGCGCTGTGTCGACGTCTGGTTCATCACCCGCTGATGTCTTTGGTTCCTCCATTGCTGACGACCTTACACCGGTCCAGCGTTCCCAGCTTCTGGGCCTGTTGGACAACTTTCGCTCTTCTTTCAATGTCGCTCAAACTCTCTCGGCCGCACTTCCGCCGTTACGCATCGCATCGACAATGGCGCCCAGCCGCCACTGCGGCAACGTCCATATCGCGTATCTCCCACAGAACGCCGTGTAATCAACGAGCAAGTCGACGACATGCTTCGACGAGATGTTATTCGACCTTCTAACAGCCCCTGGGCGTCTCCTGTCGTTCTTGTTGCGAAGAAGGACGGTTCTGTGCGGTTCTGTGTGGACTACCGACGACTCAGCAAGATCACTCGTAAGGACGTGTATCCACTACCGCGAATAGACGACGCGATTGACAGCCTGCAAGGAGCAGAATTCTTTTCATCTCTCGATTTGCGCTCAGGGTACTGGCAAGTACCTATGGCTGATGACGCTCGACCGAAGACCGCCTTTGTCAGGCCCGACGGCTTCTACGAATTCAACGTCATGCCGTTTGGGCTGTGTAATGCGCCCGCCAACTTTGAGCGCATGATGGATACCGTTCTGCGCAACCTGAAATGGCACACATGCTTGTGCTACCTCGACGACGTCGTTGTTTTCGCTCCGGATTTCACCATGCATCTTCAACGCCTGCGGCATGTTTTGACGCGTTTGAGCGACGCCTGTCTTCAACTGAATCTAAAGAAGTGCCGATTTGCAGCACGGCAGCTGACAATACTCGGTTACGTCGTGTCCACGGACGGTATTCTTCCCGATCCAGCCAAGCTTCGGGCCGTGACCGAGTTCCCCAAACCTACGTCCGTCAAAGAACTGCACAGTTTCGTAGGACTGTGTTCCTACTTTCGGCGCTTCATTCGAAACTTCGTGACCGTCATATCGCCGCTGACGAAGCTCCTCGGAAGTAACGGGCCCCTCAATTCATGATCGTCAGAGTGCGACGACGCTTTCGCGAAGCTCCGTCGTCTGTTGACGTCGCCTCCCATACTACGCCACTACGACCCTACGGCTCCTACACAGGTACACAAAGACGCCAGCGGTGTTGGCCTTAGCGCTGTCCTTGCGCAGCGCAAACCAGGGTTCCCTGAATATGTCGTGGCATATGCAAGTCGTACGCTCACCAAAGCCGAGACAAATTACACCGTCACCGAAAAGGAATGCCTGGCGATCATCTGCGCCCTTACGAAGTTCCGAACTTATTTGTATGGTCGCCCATTTGATGTCATCACCAACCACCATGCACTCTGCTGGTTGTCATCATTGAAGGATCCGTCAGGCCACCTCGCCCGCTGGGCACTTCGCCTACAGGACTACGATATCCGCGTGCTTTACCGCAACGGGCGCCAGCATGCTGACGCCGACGCACTCTCGCGCTTCCCCTTGCCTGACGACAATACCCACAGCTCAATGTCTCACAATGCCGTTTCTTCCATCGACGTTCACACTATCGCTACCGAACAGCGCAAGGATCAATGGATCGCTTCACTGCTAGACTTGCTCACTGATCCTTCGGCAACACCATCCACTCGCGCGCTGCGTCGTCAAGCCCACCATTTCACCATTCGCGACGACCTCCTCCACCGACGCAATTACAACGCCGACGGCCGCCAGTGGCTACTAGTAATACCCCGCAGTCTGCGTTCTGAAATATGCGAATCGTTCCACGCTGATCCGCAGTGTGCGCACTCTGGGGTATCGAAAACCTACCACCGCATTCGCCAACGGTACTTTTGGCGAGGCATGTACCGCTACGTGCAGAAGTTCGTTCGCTCCTGCATCGATTGTCAGCGCCGCAAAACTTCAACGCACGTGTCGCCAGCAGGTCTACAACAATTACCTTCCCCTAACCGTCCGTTTGGGTGCGTGGGCATCGATTTGTATGGACCGCTTCCTCTGACTTCGGCTGGTAACCGCTGGGCCATCGTCGCTGCTGACCATCTAATGCGACACGCCGAAACCGCCGCCATCCCAGCGGCTACAGCGCGCGATGTAGCCTCCTTCCTGCTACACCGATTCATGCTGCGCCACGGTCCACCCCAGGAGCTGCTCAGCGATCGACGCCGTGTCTTCCTGTCGGAAGTCGTCGAAACCATCCTCAAAGATTGCAACGTTGTTCACCGCAAAACTACTGCTTACCACCCGCAGACGAATGGGCTCACGGAACGCTTTAACCGCACGCTCGGCGACATGCTCTCGATGTATGTCGCCGCCGATCACACAAATTGGGATTCCATTCTACCTTTCGTCACCTACCCCTACAATACCGCCCCTCAAAGCACCACTGGTTTCTCACCATTTTTCCTATTGTACGGCATATATATATATATATATATATATATATATATATATAATTAAAATTTCTTTATTGAGTTATTTCTTTATCAAATCAAAACCTCTAACTCTATTTTGACCAAATCCAGGGCAATTATGCGTGGCACCACCCATCGACGACCGCGCTCTTGCCGCCAACCGCCATCCAGTGCAGTTGTCTGCGCTGCGCGATCGATGGAACCGCTCCCATCCGCGCCCTGCGTATATTGTTGCGGAATGAGCGCCTCCATTCCTTTCCAATTCCATTCCGGCAATTAAAACTTGCCGCAGTCCTATTCCTTTCAATTCCTGGAAATGAAAAGACTTAGCCAAATCCCACTCCGGGAATCGTCTGACAGTTCAATTCCGCTCCCGTAGTTCCTCAACGTAGGAAAGGTGCCTTGATAGTTGTAGCGAGTTAAGAATAAACGCACCATAAAGCTGATGTCATCAGATGCATCAAAAACTGCAAAAGTACGCAAAACACGTTACCAAGGTGGAGGGATAGTCGCTTGGTGACATATTTCATGCAGTACAAGCGCCCTACTAATTTCCATAGGGGCAGTCCTCCCGCTACCTATAGTATTTGCATGGTCAGCATGTTGGTGAAGAATGGTGAAGTTTTATTGTTGTTTAAGCCTAAATATGTTGACGCTAAAATGACGATATAGCATTTTTTCTGTGGACAAAAGTAGTGTTATAGAATACCAAGCAGTTTTGCCACGCCTCTGGAGCGGTCGTCAATATGGAGAAAACTAATATATGTTTAATGGGGAACAAAACCCTCTAGGTCTACTGGTATTTGTTGGAGCAGTGCACTGCTCGGGCACCTTGTGCCTTTGCATCAAATACGGAACACTGGGCCACACTGCTCGTCAGCACTCACGCTTGTCAGGCGTGCCTCGCAAGCATGGATGGGGTGAGAACTTTCTGTGTTCGCCTGTGCGCAGGTATGCAATGTCTTATTGTTAAATTGCTAAATTCGAGGCTCTGACTTACTAATGTTTGAAGTTTGAAACAGCGCGCAGACGAAAACATGCTCTATTTTTGGAAAAAGACTTAATTCAACTCCCATTCCATTCCGTGCGAAATGCGCTTAATTCCATTCCCATCCCAGTCCTCAAAGCGTTGTCCCCATTCCATTCCGGGGTCGCGAAATTGTGGAATGGTTCCGGAGTCATTCCAATTTCGGAGTGGCAACTCCGCAACACTGAAATCCACCATACACCATGGCGCTTGGGTTTGGTACGCCGTTCCTTTGACTCCACCAGCCTTCAAGTGTCGCACCTTGACGCCACTGTGTGTTCGAGGCACCTACGCCGGAGAGCGCTCAACGGTCACCTTTATCAAATGGGTTTTGCCGTGCCCAGCGGATTTCCTTAGGCCAGCTGCGCCACCTTTGTCCTCAACACCATCTGCTCCCTCCGGAAGCTTGCCTTCGGAACGACCCTCGGCCGCTACACAGCTCCCAGAGCCGCCTGCCAGAGACGCAGTGGTTACCAGTGGTTCTTTCACGACGACGAATTGGACTGCCCACGATGCCAATCCGTTGCCAATGCCCTTGTATATGTGCCCCCATAATTTTTATTTAGGTTTAATTTCTGCGGGAGGGAGTGATCTGTAGAGTCATCATCATCGCCCATCATCATCATCTCTACATTATCATTTTTCTGCCACCACGCCACGCTCCTTGTGCCGCTCACGGTGAGAGCGCGAGACGCGAGCCAGTAGAACGAGCCCACGATCCTCGCTGGTCTGGACGCTGCAGCCAGCACGCCTCCGCGTCGGCTGTCCACCTTGTAATAAAGTGGCGAGCACGGTAACTATAGCACGTGGGCGGAAAAAGGGAGTAACGTTGAGGAGAGATTGGAGGGTGAGGGAGGAAAGAATGAAGGGAAGGTAAAGGATACATAGCCACGTGCACTACAGTGCACCAAGGCATGGAGTGATGAGAGGGTGAGTAGGAGGGTATGGAGGAGAGGGAGGGTAAAGCATAGCACATTCATTTGTAGTACAGAATAGGAAGGGGAACTCAAAGCGAGGGTTAAGAGGAGGAGGAGAAGCGACAGGAACAGTATAGCATAGCTGTACAGTTTAGCAAGAGGGTAGGGAAAGGGAAGGTGAAGAGAAGAATATGAGATGCAAGGAGGAGAGGGAGGGTAAGACATAGCGCAGCCGTGTGTTATAGGAGGGGGCGGCACAGTATCGGAACGGGGTGGAAAAAGGCAGTGAGGGTGAGAAGAACAGATGAGGATGAGGAAGGGAAGGGCAATGCATATCATAGCCATGTATAATACAGTATAGTAAAAGGGTGGAAGAAGTAAGTGAGGGTGAGGAGGAGGAAAAGGAGAACGTGAGCGGGCGCCATCGCATCACACAATGGTTTTCCTTCCCGCTATGGACGCCGAGCAGGCCTCACGTTTGAAACGCCACCGCGCACTTGCCCGTGTACGCCAGCGCAGCTGAAGGACAGCCGAATCTCAGCTCTGCACTTCCTACGTCTTTTCCGTTGACTGCAACTGCATACATTATAAGGGGTATTCACACGAGGGAGAAATCGGCGGCGGACACGGGGGATTGCGGATCACGTGACCACGTCGTCATGGATTAGTGAGTGCGCGCGACACCAGCACGACTGCTCGGAGGAGACGGGGACCTTTTCCCGACAGGACAAACAATCCCCCGGCGGTGGGGGATATGGCGGAATTTCGGGCTTTTGTTTCGCCACGTTCTTGCACTTGCTCCTACAGAGAGCGGCAGTGGGTGTCCAGTCTGCAGCTAAATGGTCGTCTGCAGCTCGTCATGAACAGCTCGTCAAACGGGTGGTACAAGCCACCAGAATAGTCTAATTGAGAAGCGTGCGAACTTGAGCTTGTTGGTACACATTCATCGTAAAAAACAGCGCGAAAACACGAGGACTAGACAGTTGCAACAGGACCAGCGTTCACTACCAACAAATGCGTTTATTTTTGCGGTGCAAATATATACGCTTTTTGAACAGGGAAAGGATGGAGGTAAGGGAGAGGATTTTTCTAGCAGATGCGCACCTGCCGAGCTTGTCGAGGAAGCATGGAACGCTGAACTGCGAAGATAGTTAATGTCTTTGTCAGTTAGTGCGATAGAAGGGGCGCTGATACAAGAGTGACCCACCTCGTGGATGGCGAAGGCTTCATATATTTCGCGGGCGCGATTATCACTGTTGGGGTGCCTCCACACGCGGCACAATGTATTGCTAGATTGCTACCTGTTTTCGTTCTAGTGTTGTTGGAATGTTCACGAAGGCGATGGTTCACACAGCGGCTAGTCTGACCAATGTAGTTGCTGCCGCAGGATGTGGGAACCTCGTAGATAACACCCACACTGCACGGGACGAAGCAGGCGACATGCATCTTCTTGCACGCCTGGCTTGCAGGCCTCGAGTTGTTCACTCTCGTGCACAGTGAACCGAGTTTCAAAGGTGCCGAGTAAACGACGTTGACACTGGCGCGTGCAGCAGCTTTTTTGATGCGGTGGGACAATTCATGTAGATAGGGTATCACCGCCAATTTCGCTCCTTGGTCAAATTGCTGTGGTGTAGTCGAACCTCGCCGCAGGTCTCTTAAGATGACTTCCGCTAAATCAGTTCAGGAAAGCCTGCCGTCGTCGATCACTGGACTTGTTGAGAGAAGCTTGTTGCAACTTGATGAGAGCAGGACCTAATTAGGGCGTTTTTCATTGCAGACGGTGCAATGGCACGCTTGACGAGCTTGGAATGGTGTGACGTGAATGGAAGAAGGCCCTTCTCTGAGCGGATAAACGCATTTGTTGGTAGTCAGCGCTGGTCCTGTTGCATCTGTCTCGTCCTCGTGTTTTCGCGCTGTTTTTTACTATATACTATGCAGAATAGTCTAGTAACGCTGGTCTCCCCCTCCGTTCGCCTCGTCCGTGTGAGTGGGGGACAGTCATGGAGATTTCTTCTCGCGAGCTGACGTCACTAGGCTCTGCCTTTATCCTCCGAGGATTTGTCCCCCGCCTGTATACCCCTTTAGGTTCAAAGCACCTCAGGGGGTCGGCTTGTCAGCGTCTAATGTGGTCACGCCGTGTCATGTAGTCACGGTCTATCATACAACGGCTATGCGCCACAAAAATTGAGTAAATCGCACTACTCGCCACCGGTCCAATAAACATCGAGAAAGCAACAGTTAGCCCAATGAATAGCCGATGATTTAGTAAAGCTGGAACATTCTTACACGCTGTAGGGAGCATGTAAGGAATACGAAGCAGAAGAAGAAGCACCTTAGGGCTGAAGTGAAACCGGGCATGTAGGGAAGAAGAAGAAACACATTAGGGTAAGCTGAATTTCAATGCAGTTTTCTGATGACGTTAATGGAGTGGAAACACCCTTTCCTACATGCCCGGCTTCAGGCTTGGCAACACTATTTCCATCATCAAAGAAATCTCACTCAAAACACTGCAGGCTTCGCCCCTCCCCAGGTTTCACATTAGTGGAGCTGAAACAGCCTTCCCTACATGCCTAAGGGAACTAAAACCGGGTGTGTAGGGAAGAAGAAGGAGAACAAGAAGGAGAAGAACAAAAAGGAGAAGAAAAAAAATTGGCCGTGTATCTGCGTGCTTCGCTGCAAAATGTCGTCGAAAGACGCTTCTGCCAGCCGTACTACATGAGTCCTTCTCTCATCCCCAAGGCCAAGGCCAGGTTTCTCGAGGAGTCTAGGGAACGCGCAGTGAGTTTCCAGACTGCAGCAGCACGCATCGACTATTCCCATTTACTACATGCCGCACTGCAAAACCTGCCGCCGCTGTGGATGTCGAGGCCGAGATACTTAACCGAAGAGGTCCAGAGTGGTCAGTTTTATTGTAGTGTTCTTTATGCTCTGGCGAGCGCCCCTCACCATTGGCAACGGACATCCACGTGGGCAAGCTAAGCGCAAGCAAGCGCAGCCACGCGACAAGAGCGTCGACAGCATATGCTGGCACTACCGGAAGGGGGCAGCCTATGCCACAGACAAGGGGCACCACAAGGCCATGTAGTCCGTGTACAGGATCGTTCATAGCTCAAGTGAAAACATATCTTCTATTCAAGACCTCGTAGCAGCAAATATTTCATACGCATTCCGGAAAATCATTATTGTGTATACTGACACCATAGTTGGCTGTCAAATAATGACACCTTCGTCGTGAAGTAGAATACAGCTTGTAGTTTTACTGGCTTGAATACTAATGAGGTGTTCAGCTTAGATGTGGTCGGGCCTGTACATATCGATTTGCGCGAACTACGTGGCAAAAGTAGGTATATCTAGGCCAATTACTTACAGGGGAGCGTATTCATTGAATAGAAAAGTCACCGAAGAGTAAGAATGGGCTATAGCGTATATGGCAGGCATTAAAGAATCATGACAGACAATCCGTCGATGTCCCTCAGCGAAAAGTAGAAGTATTACATAATGCCATTTTCAACATATGAGACTGAAACTTGCAGGACAACAAAGAAACCCGACTAAAATGTTATTGACCATGCAGCATGCAAGAGGGCACAAAATGGTAGGAGTACCATTAAGAAATGGGTCGAACAGCAAACAGGGGTAACGAATATTTCAATATTCGAAGTCACAAACAAATGAGCTGGACCGGCCACGCAATGCGTAAGACCGACAACCGATGGTAAGTTAGGTGAAAGGAATCCTTGCGAAAGCGTGGAAAACGAAGCAGAGGACGCCGGTGAATTAGACGGAGCGTTGAAATGAAGTTCACAGGCATAAAATGGCATCGGTCCACACAACGCAAACAAAAATGGGGTTGATTGGGGTGAAATTACAATCATAAGCCATTACTGCTGCAGTGCATGTGAAATAGGTCGATAAATATTATATTTATGCAGAGTAGTACCAATGAATCGTGCCAATAAAGATCAATAAGCCATTGATATTATATGACTCGTATATGTATGTAAAACGTCATTTATATTTTGATCTAGTCGCGTTGAACACGAGATGCGCATGACGAGCAGACTGACCTTTGCTGTGAAAAAAATATAACATTACGCGAGTGCTGCAGCAGCTGTCACCGCAAAATGAGGCCGTGATCACCGAAGGAATCCAACAAAAAACGGGGTCATGAAAATGGCACGTAAGAAGAACTGGAGAAAACGTGCATTAAATAACAATGTACTCCAAACATGGAATAATATCTGAGCTCTTGCCCTTGTTAGATGTGTAGTTGTAAAACATGAAGCTTTAAACTTCCCACTTTACCCATTCATTATATTTCTCGCTCTGTATTTTCATCAGCGCCTAATGAGTCAAGAAAAACGAAAATCTACAAAGCAGTAAAAGCCACGACAACCGGCATGACCTAGAGAACAGCGCTCGTTACGTTCCTTAAAAGGCGGAAAGAACATGCATTCACAGCAGTGCACAAGTCTGTTCTGCCTAATGAACTACCGGATTAATGATTGAGCCGAAAGTTACCTTGCAGAAGCAGGAACTGTCCGTGAACCTCGCTGGAACAGCTGCTGGAGGAAGTGATGGTGATGATGATGATGATGATGACCTCTTACTAGTGGCCCTTACCCACAAAGGTGGATGGGCCGAGAACCGGGCGGCAGGATTTTGAGGTAAATACTTGAGGCTAAAGATAAAAGTTGTAATTTTTTACTGAAATAGATAAAAAAAGAAAGCAGAGCTAATACTTGAAAATTCTGCAGAGCGCACAGTCAGTCTATCAGGTGTGATGTTTGACGGATGTAAGAACGGTTGGAATTAGTACTGAAAATAAGCCAATATAAACTAGCATGGTAATCTTTTGGCTTCCTGTATGTAAGCAAACACTGCAGAGTGGACCTCCCTGTGGCTATAACCTAATGAAATGCCACCAAATGATAAAATTTGCGGAACATTGATTTGTAATCCTAACTTTGTACGTGGGTCTGATGCGTGCATGAAAATGATGATAGTGTCTATTCGGGAGGCTTATACCCACTCAAGGTTGCTTCTGAAGCACCGAAAAGCACTTAGAACATTGTATAGCTGTTACCATTGAACGAATGATTAAAAAAAATATTGGTCCACCCGCGACTCTCTTGTAGCATTAGAGAGCATACGCTGTCAATACCGCTACAGGAGAGTTGTTTATGGGCAAGTTCGTAAATGTTTAAACGTGAACGACATCACTAAAATGGGAATTATGAAAAAACATGGCCATCCCTCCCTCATAGGAATCGGTATAACACTGTAGAGCAGGCAGACGTGATGACGGCTGACGAGGCACTGCCGTCGTCGTTGTTTAATTGGGACGCGAGCTTAGGCTAGAGGCAGAAGTGACTGCCGCTGACGCGTCCAGCAAGGCCAAGAGCCCGAGCGTTCTAACCAGCTCGCGCCACCACGAGTCACGCGGCGCAGCTCTTTTTTAGGGGCGAAGCTCCTTAAAGCGGCAACCGTTCGTCCCTCGTAGTCGTAGTGCATAACCAGTCGTAACGCTAGTACCAGATCTTGACCTCCAAGGTAATGCCGGTGGGAGATTTTTCCTGTTCGTTGTTGAACAATAAAAAATTCGCAGCATGCGCGTTAACCAAAAGCTGAATTCTTCTGTCTCTCATTCCCCATTAGCAGCCATTGGCATGTTCCAGTAGGAAACGTTAGTAGAAGTAGAAGTGTAAGTGTTAGCTAAAAGCCGACTTCTTCTGTCTCTCATTCCCATTAGCAGCCATTGTTTACCTCGAAGGTAGTGCCTGGTGAGATTTCTCCTGTGCGTGATTAAACAATAAAATTTTTGTTCAAAACGCCGTTGATTGATGAAATAAACCAACGAAAGACGCCAGATGTTTTCTAAAAGCAAAACGAAAGAACGCCAGATGTTTCTAAAGCAAAACGAAAAAACGCCAGCTGCTTAACGAAAGACGCCAGATGTTTTCTAAAGCAATGGTTTTCTAAACAATCAAAATTCACAGCGTACATGTAAAATTAAAGTGAGCTGCTAGTCGTCATAACTCTCATCGAACCTTTAGTATAAACGCGCCCGATCTCACGTCGGTAATGATGTACTGGGCAGAATTCACGGAAAATTCACGGTTTACCGATGAACTTCCGCAGCTTCGCCCACTCATTATCATTCACTCCGTGGACATGCTGTGATTTTTTCACCGGTCGCTAACGTCCACGATCATGATTTCACCGATGGGGTAGCTGAAGTTGTTAACGTATACCTGGACACAGCGTATCGTGAATATCGTGCAAAGATGACGTCAACATGCACATAGTCAACACTGGTACTCTGTATGCACTTGTTTAAAACGTCGTCAATTCAGGAGAAAAACGGCACGGTGTGCGCTCCCGACTAATAGGGTTATCCTAAGCCTGTGCTCATGCATACACTATTACGCCGTGCTTCAGCAACACAGCAGACAGATATTCGTAGCATGAGCCATAAACGCACGCAGGCATTCCACGTCCCGCTGGCTTCTGTCTTGCCGTTCCCTTTCGGCAGCGCTCATTGCAGCAGTTTTATTACTGGGTGCTTCGCACTCGAAGCATTTGGCGGCGGAGAAACAACGTTGGTGCATGTGGAAGCTGCGCTACTCCGTCAACGAGCCGCCACACGCTAACAAGAAGAGAAAGGCAAAGAACATAACTGCGTCTAGCCGCTTTAATCATGGCCTCCGAGATTGTGCGCTGGTAGGAAACCTGCCGGGGCGCAATCTCGAGAGCCACAGTCAGATTGGCAAGAGTGTGCTAGAAACTCTCTGCGACAGCAAACGCTTGTCCCATATTTCACTTCCTTTTCAGGGTTGCTGGGAACTCTGCTGCACAGAGTAGGCCTACTCTCTTGACAGAGTTCTGGTACTCTGGCTGAACGAGAGTGAACAAATTCTCTCACCAGTGCAAAGTCACGCTTTTTAAGTGGAGTATATACGCTATCGTTTGGACTTCTGCTACCCCCTTACAGAGATTTACAATGGTGGTTGGGCTAGAGTGCATGAACTCCTTCCAAGTGTGGAATCAGTCTTGCTGCTAGGACTAACGTCTAAGAGAGCAAACAAAGAAAAGAAAACCGTAGTGCGGTTTTTACGATGTAACAATTAACCTTGCTGGAATGCCTGAAGCTTACCTTACATACACAGAACACATCCGTACACTAAATCATACACAACACAGCCGCACTGAACATATACACTGCTGGCGCTACACACAACTATACACGCGGAACTCGGTGTATATATTCATGGTGTTTTGCCCCCTTTGGAGTGCCGGTGGCAACTGTTGTGGGTATTTAAGCAGCAAATATACACGGAACACGTGTATGTATTTAATGATCCTTAGCGATACTGTTGACACACCAACCTTTCACTATTGGCGGCGAGGAGGTACGGAGTCGCCCTCTATCGGACGCGCCTCGATTGCGTGCTCGGCAGGATGCCGCCGGCGCGCGACCCGTAGGTTTTGCTGCCGGCGCTCTACAAAATCACCTCGCGGAAGCCCTCAGGAACATTTCTTCAGGCACTTTCGAAAAGAAACATGTTCTTTTCTGTCAAAGGAATAATTTTCGACGAACAGAAAGCATAAGATAGTCTACAGTCCGAGCACCCACTTCCGAGCACCCACTTCACGCGGTCACCGCGTTGGAGATCCCTGAAACGGCTTCTTGCGTGAAAGGTAGTCAGTCGCTGAGTGCAAAATATGTGAAATATCTCGTTAGAGTAGACTGCCGGTATAACCAAACGGAGCATAACAGAAAGAAGCCTCAAGCCAGCTATCGCACGGGTTCGCGACGACTGACGGTACCTCTGCATGTATGAGCGTCTGCATGTATATGCTCGTACTGATGGTTTCGCTTTTGCTACGAGCACGTTTTCGCACCGCGCTGTGAACTTTAGGCCGCAGAATAAGAGAATTTGTGAGTACACAAACAACTACTGTTGCGCGGACGCTATCAGAGCAGTTCAAAAACAATTTCGTTACAACTACGGCTTCGGTGCGCATGGCGATTTTGTGATGTGCCGTCCCGACGATTCAGGTTTTTTTTTCGGTCTAAATTCGTGTACGTTTCAGTGGCATTTGACAAGTTGTCTCGCACGGTGTATTTATCGCTCTTCTCAGCGGGCAAATGCCGCTGCTCCTGTTTCTTTATTCAGTGCATTTGTTTCGTTTGGTGCTGACAAAAAACGTGAGCGAATGCCACGCCTTTTTTAATGCTCCTTAATTATCGTTCTATTTGCATTCCCGTGAACTTGCCGCTCTCTGTCATCAACAGTTTCTTAGAACAAAGCTTCACCACTTTGAGATTGCTGGTGGAAGGAGATGTAGTCTACGAGATCGAGCATTGTAGTAGCGTGCAACGTCAAGGAAAAGACCAAAAATACAGTAACGATCGCCGGACGTTTTCTGCAAACGTCGGCTGTGAACTAGGACCCACGTGAACTTGAAATAGCGGTGAATAAAATAGAAGTTATTCTGGCCACCAGCAGCCGCAAAACAAGACAGTAAATATTTCGCGAGGACCCCAGCAATTTTGGCAGCAGTGTCATGTACAACGCCAACAGGGTGGCATCTGCCACCTGTAAATAAATGAGGCTCCAAGAAAATACATGGGGTTGGAGAGGCCCAACGTCAGTTTGAGAGTGGCACGAATAAATTTGGGACATAGTGTTTGCGTCAGGGGAAGGCAAGCTTGACTGAAAAAAATGTTATTGCCAACATAAATGCAGCACACAGCCGCATCATTTGACTCTCGCTATGTACGTCCACCAGCAATCGTCGCGTAGCTTGTGAAGGCGAAAGCCAGATGCCTCTTCAAACGGGAAGATTGGCCGTCGCGGCTTCAAGAAAAGTGGCGAAAAAATAATCGTCACGTGATGAGGTCAACATATGACATCATGACGTCAGAGACCTCCTAAATTTGTGACTTCAATATGACATCACCATGACGCGACATAACGTGATGTCGCATGATGACGTATTCACACGACATGGTCCCTTTGCATTTCCTCCGTGATCGGTGATGGCGTGATCAAATGACGTCATCATGACGTCACAGATCGCCGAAATATGTAGCGTCATTATGACGTCACATAACGTGACGTCACATGATCACATATTCAACGTCAAGGTCGCTTTGTATTGCCTCCGTGATCGGTCACGGAGGCCGTGCAAAACCGCGTTAGGTGTAGAACGATTTTGGAGGGGGGCGCGGGAGAATCAATACAGCGACTGACAAGAAGAAGATGGCTTTCGCCTTCTAGACATCTTTGGCAAATGCATGAGGGACCCAGTGAGTTCTTTAATTCGACGTATCTAAACAATGACTTGTGCATCTGCAGCCGATTTTGTGAACGCTGAGCACGGGACCGACGATCAAGAGGTCGCACGGGAGAGTTCTAAGATGGCATCGCACGTGGTAAAAGGTAGCGCCTTTCTCATCCTGTGGCAGATAACCATCATTTGCCGGCGGGAAGCGCGCGTGAGCCATCGTATCAGTGCGCGCTCTCTGCTACTCACCGAACATCGCAGGCCCGACGCAGTAACGAAAGTCTTCGTCGCGGAAGTGCTTGTTGCACACAAGTCTCGTAGCCGATGGCTACTTGCCGGTTCTTAGCTTTACAACCCAAGCTTCACGCAGTTTTAACGCGATAGCGTTAGAGAGCTCGTGTCGCAGAAATTCCGGTGTCGGCGTCGGCACCGTTGGTTGTGAGCGAAAAATCGTCCGTGAGCGAAAAATCGAGAAAGAAGCAAATAAATAAACAATAAAAATCTTCGGTCTCATTGCGGATCGAACCCGGGCCGTTTGCGTGGCAAGCAGGTGTCCTACCACAAGGCCATGATGTTACTTGCGGCTGCTGCGGAAAACAACACTACATAAATGCAATGTAGTGGAAGGGGTCTCAACGCATTTTGTACGGCAGATGTCACGACGAAAACGAGCTCATTCGGCGATTTGTAGGCGCGAAGCCGAGGCCATTCAACTACGTCGAAAAAGGCCGGGATAGTGCAGCCATCGCCGCTAAAAACACACACGAACTTTCAAACAGCCCCATGTTCGTCGCCTTCGGAGGCAGCCACTCTATTAAAATGGTTTCGATTGAGCAGAAAATGTGAGAAAACTTCCGTATTTGAACAGACCGCAGCGCATGTGGTACTTGAAACTCGTTTTCAAAGCACGCGGCAGCGCTCCACAAGCAGCCGACGCAGCAGCTGAGACCACGTGATCCTGCCAAGCACGTCACGCCGATGGTGGCGCCGGCGTTTCCAGTAGTGGGCCTCGAGGCCAATAGCCCCGCCAGGGTGGCCTAGTGGTTATGGCGCTCGGCTGCTGACCCGAATGTCGCGGGATCGAATCCCGGCCGCGGCGGCTGCATTTTAGATGGAGGCGAAAATGTTTGTGGCCCGTGTACTTAGACCTAGGTGCAAGTTAACGAACACCAGGTGGTCGAAATTTCCGGAACCCTCCACTACGGTGTCTCTCATAATCATATCGTGGTCTTGGGACGTTAAACCCCACATATTATTGTCACGGGGTCGTGACGTCGACGAAGACAGCAGTGAGCACGTCCGAGATGAAACTGTTTATTTGGCCGAACTTGTGGCCGGGAAACTGAAAGTCAAACTACAGCAATATACTGATAGCGGCGAACAGAGCGTCGACCGTCGATCAACTGACAAGCGGTGAAGCGCGTTGGCATTTATGCATGTGCCGTAGAATATTCCAGCATTATCGCTGGTTGTCGCGCAATCTCTAGAACAAGCTCGAGTGTTCGCGTCTTGCGCGCAATCTTAACAAAATGATCTACAATCATCGAGAAGCTTCTTGAACAATGAGGCGCGGTTTGCGCTGAGCGTTGCTGAGAGTTTTTGTGGGCAAAAACCGAATACAGCAAAAGTAATAATAAGAAACGCACGTGGCAATGCCCCCTCTGAAAAAGCATCGTCTCAATGCCTAAAACAGAACACGGGGTGGGAAGATGGTGGCTAATGCATGCAACACAAAATAACAACAATAAAGAAAGAAAGTACAATAAAGAATAAGCACTAGCAGCCAGCGCTTCTAGTAAGTCATGGGAGTCGCTGCTCTGCTTACCGACCAGCTAGCGGGTTGTGATCTAATTCAAAGAACTTAAATAAGAAGCCTCCGAACGATGACCCTAATACCGATGTAATTACCTTGTACTTAAACGTACTACCATTTACGCAATACTGGTTAACGGGGCAGGTGCACAGCAGACACAACGCTGGTAGCGCCATCTTTTGTGATGCATCGTGTATATGTAGGCGACGTAAAATTGCAGTGTTTTTCCATATTATACCTATCTGCAAGCGCAAAGAGTTCCTTAGCGACGTGCTCACTGACGTGGAATAGCTGAGCAATTTTTCTCTTTCGAGACAACATGTGCAGCCCAGACACGTGTCAGACTGATTGTAGAAAGCGTCGCAGGCGACCGCCGCTACTCACACTGTTGCCATTTAGAGCTCCGATTACCTGGTGTTTACTAACAATAAAAATAATTAAGGAGGCTCTAATCTCTAAATAATCTGGTGCGTCTCCTCAAGACGCACCAGATGAGCGTAGTCGCGCGCCCAGTTTTCTGGAGTCACAAAGGGAATGGCTTCGACCGGAAGTTCTTCGACTCCAGCAAGAGTGAACGATCCGTTGTTGGCTGCAATATACCCCTTGACCTGGCTCCATACCATTTCAATAGGGTTGAATTGACAATGGTAAGGAGGAAGCCGAACATAATCATGACCAGCAACCTTGGCCAGGGCACCAATCCGGTATCCAGAAAAAACGGTGCTTGTTTTGGTTAACCAGCTGAATGAGCTCGGGCGTCAACTGGTCATTACACCACGGGAGGTTTTTTAGGGGCGAAGCTCCTTAAGGCGGCACCCGTTCGTCCCTCGTAGTCGTAGTCGTTGTGAGTAACCAGTCTTACGCTTTGACCTCCAAGGTGGTGCCGGTGGGAGATTTTTCCTGTGCGTTGTTGAACAATAAAAAATTCGCAGCGTTAGCTAAAAGCCGACTTCTTCTGTCTCTCATTCCCATTAGCAGCCATTCTTTACCTCCAAGGTAGTGCCTGGTGAGATTTCTCCTGTGCGTGATTAAACAATAAAAATTTTGTTCAAAACGCCGTTGATTGATGAAATAAACCAACGAAAGACGCCAGATGTTCTGTAAAAGCAAAACGAAAGAACGCCAGATGTTTCTAAAGCAAAACGAAAAGGCGCCAGCTGCTTAACGAAAGACGCCAGATGTTTTCTAAAGCAATGGTTTTCTAAACAAT
This sequence comes from Rhipicephalus sanguineus, assembly GCF_013339695.2. NCBI lineage: Eukaryota > Metazoa > Arthropoda > Arachnida > Ixodida > Ixodidae > Rhipicephalus > Rhipicephalus sanguineus. The sequence continues at coordinate 174,829,935 of NC_051180.1, read as the reverse complement.
GAAAATTCACAGCGTACATGTAAAATTAAAGTGAGCTGCAAGTCGTCATAACTCATAGAACCTTTAGTATAAACGCGCCCGATCTCACGTCGGTGATGATGTACTGGGCAGAATTCACGGAAGATTCACGGTTTACCGATGAACCTCCGCAGCTTCGCCCACTCATCATCATTCACTCCGTGGATATGCTGTGTTTTTTTTTGAGTCAACCAAGACTGAATCTCGGCCTTGCGCGACGACATCGACGGCAACTTTTCGAGCTGAACACTATGGTATGGAACATTGTCCATGACAATTACGCTCCGTGGCTCAATCTTTGGTAAAAGGTGTTCTTTGAACCATCTCTCAAAGCGTGGGCCATCCATTTCACTATGTTAGTCACTGGTAACACTTTTTTTCGCCCGGAAAACGATAGATGCCCCATCTACGAAGCCGTTTTCGCTTCCAGCATGGAGGACAATGAGCCGACCACCTTTGCCGCTCGGTGCGCGAAGCCCATTTGTGAGAACCTTGCGGAATGCGTCCTCACGTGACGACACAAGGGTGTCCTCCCACACCTTTTCCTTGGTGTGCCCAGCATTCACCCTAGTCATGTCAAGGTAGTATATAGCCCTGCGAAAGCAAGGCAAAAATGTGCCAGGTTTCTGTTTTTAACGAAAGAGACAGAAGAAATTTATGATCTGCATCTAATATCATTCTACCGGGCAGGCAGATATTTGCAGTTTTTGGGTGGCATGAATGAGGACGGGTGAACAAAAATTAAATATTTAGCGGTACGAGAACTTCCATCGTTATTTCCTCTTCCTGCTCATTCCACTCTGAATTTTTACATGCAGCATTTGTGTTTAAATTGACATCGATAACAATTATATTTCTGTCCAACAAATCGAAGCAGTAATTGTACGTACCGTTCCTCCTTTCGCATTTCTCGAATGGTCCGCAGATATTTCCGCCACCACACGATGATGTCGTGCCTTTCCAGCAGTGCACAGTTAGGTTTTCGCTTCCGAAATGCAAATCCAATGTCATTCAGAAGCCTGCGTATCGTTCTGACACTCAGCTGCTTCCATATCCCCATGTCGGTGTCGCCGATGACCACCTCCTGGGGATATTTTCTGGAGTTGGCGCCTCGTTGCGAATGTAGTACTGATGTACTTTCCGGCGAAGAGCAGACAGGGGAAAACTATCGTACCGCTGCACTCTTGTCTTTCCAGTAACTTTTGCTGGTGATTCAGCCGCGAAACGACGCCTTTTACGCTTCAGGGACTTCAGGGTACGCTTTAAAACATCCGCCTTAAGCAGCGCGACAGTACGCTCGCTCACGCCGGTAAGCTGGCTAATCGAACGAAACACGGAAGCGACGGAGAGTCCCGGTTGCGTCAGTCTCCCTTGGGCGTACACGTTGCCAACCAATTGCTTCGTTTGTTTCGACAGCTTTTGGCACTCAAGCTTCTTGAATATCCTGTGCGGCGAGCGAATTGGTGAGCAACCGGAGGAAGAAGGCACTGACGATGCGGAGGCCATTGTTTTTCTGAAGGGAGATGGTGAAGTAAGAGCGCCAATGCGAAGGCAGTGGGAAATGCGGCAACTAAAGAAAACCCAAAAAATCTAAAATGCAGCGCTATTGCACATAATATCACTAATAATGTTCTGGCATTCTCAATTAGCAGCTAAAAATTGTAACTGCACATTTGAAAATAATTAGGTTGCGCACAAAAAACTTGTTTTTTTGGGGCAACTACTTCCAGCTACGCAGCGACCATGACGAAACGGCGAGGTTCGGCTCAGCAGCCTTGACGGCATTGGCACAGAAAGTTGTCCCCGAGTATAGATTAGGTAGATATATCCAGTTTCTGCCATTGTCATGAGCTTTTACTGCAAATTGCCTGACTAGGAATGCTTTGTAGCATAGTCGTTGCTTTATCTTGCGAGCACTTTCCGCGTGGTCTTTTGAAGGTAAAGTACATTTTTTTCAATATAAGTTTTTTTTAATTATCCAAACTTCATGTACGTTTTCTAGAGCACTATGCGATCGATTGCGCTGAAATTTTCTAACATTATAAATAAATCACTTACAAATAGTCTGAGCGTAAATTTTTGAAAATGTGTGCGAGCTCTTATTACGAAACATTATCATTGGAAAGACCCGCTTACGGCACGTAACAATTAAAGACAATATTGTAGCGGGCTTACAGCTATCTCTTTGGTGAGGTTTGTGAAGAGGCTGACGACGTGTCGGTGTTCTGGAGAATGATTGACACGATGAGATTACCTTGCTAATCCTTTATCAATTTATGGTTTCCCATCCCCTTTTCCCGAATACAAATTCTTATTTATTTCGTTATTTCCTTTTCTCTTATCACGAGAATGACCTTATTCTACTTGAAAAATGCCACCTTTCCCTTTCCCTGATTTTATTTTTTAACCCAATGTTTCAATTGACTGTAACCGCCGGCTTCTTGGCCAATCCCCCGGTGTGGGTGTGAGCCAAATGCAAGGAGCAAGCAAGCAAGCAATAACAGCCGCCATCTTGACTGCTGGACTATTCGAGTATTCTATATTGTAAATAAGTTATAAATACATCCGTAACATTTTGGTGGACGTGTGGGGTACGACGCAAGACGGAACTCCGCAGCGGACGTGTCCTGGACAGCCACAATATGTCAACAGAAAGCAACTCTGGTGCTGCCCCTTGTACCGCGACTCCGGTACAGCCAGTACAGGCGGTCGTATTGACTCAAACGCGCGATCCCGGTAACTTCTGCGGCACCGACCACGTTGACATCGATGATTGGATTGCGAACTACGAGCGGTTTGCAAAGTGAGGCCAAAAACTTTCTTATTGAACACGCAAAATGTCAAAATAAAATGTTGAGTACTTCCCGAGATAGAAAGCTTTGAAACGAAGACGACCCATTTGCCCTAACATACCCCATTAAATAGGCGAAAATATTATTAACCACTCCCTTTTAAAATATTGCCACGTGGTAGTGATGTCGACGAAGACGGCAGTCGGCGTGTTCATTGTGAAACTGTTTATTTGGCCGAACTTGTGGCCGGGAAATCAAAACTCAAACTACAGCAATACACGCTCTACACTGATAGCGGCGAACAGGCCGTCGATAAACTGGCAAGCGGTGAAGCGCGTCGGCATTTATGCATGTGCCATAGAATGTTCCAGCGTTATTGCTGGTTGTCGCGCAATCTAGATTAAGCTCGACTGTTCGCGTCTTGCGCGCAATCTTAACAAAATGATCTACAATCATCGCGAAGCTTCTCGAACAATGAGGTGCGGTTTGCGCTGAGCGTTGCTGACAGTCTGTGGGCGAAAACCGAATAGAGCAAAAGTGATAATAAGAAACGCACCTGGTAATGCCCCCCCTGTGAAGAAGCCTCGTCCCTATGCTTAAAACAGAACATGGGTGGCTAATGCATGCAACAATAAATCACATCAATAAAGCAAGCAAGTACAATAAATAATATGCACTAGCAATAAAAAAATCAAAACCATCTTCCCAAAGCGAACCCTGATGGGATGCGAAGCAGCAGCGTTCCACACGGGTGGCGTCACGGTTTCAACGGCGCTAACGCGGGTGCTGCGGTGAGCGCTGAAAGATTCGTTTGAAGCGATGGCTGGCGTAGGTCTTGTCGTTTCTTCAGAGTGGACACGAGCGCTGGACCGGAGCTGCCGCGCGTTTCGCCTTGACTACCACGGCCTTGTGATCGGTGAAGTGCACGCTGAGAGGTTCCTGCAGACATTCGACGTCGAAGTTGGCAAAGACCAGATTGATGCACGTTCCCCTTATCGTGGTGGGTAGTTTCCGTTCCGCCGACACGCACTTCAGCGAGCGCACGTCAGCATGTAAGCGACAAGCCATTCTCCTCCTTCTCCGCTGACGTCAACGATGAAGTCTCCCGCGACTATAAGAGGCGCGTCGACACGCCTCGCCGCAATCAGTCAGCGTATCCTCCAGACAGCACTGAATCTGGTCCTTCGGCACCTTGGGAGCGAAGTACAGCGCGAGGATCGCGACGTCGCCGACGCGCACGCAACGCATTTGGAGCAGGAGCGTCTTCGAGAGGTTCCGGATCGTTCTTCCAGGTCGACGTTAAACGCGCGTAGCGCACGCCGACTCCGAGTGTAAACGGCGACTCCTCCCGCCGCCGAACGTTCCGGTAGCGGCAGGTGTTGCGGGCGAACGGACGAGGCGGCAGCTGCGGGCGCTCCGGCGAGCGCGCGGCAAGCGAGGGAGACAGTGACGTCAGCGCGCACTGCGAAGGGATCGTAACGCCAACGCGCAGCTGCGGCGTGACTTACTTGGCACCGCTCCAACACCTGCGGCGAGGGCAGCGCGTTGCGGCGCGTTGGTACGGACGCACGAAGGGACAGCGCTACACAGGCTAGTCAAAGAGGTGCTTCGCATCTAATAAACAGCAATAATAAAGCAAAAAGTACAGTCCTCAGTTTCACTAACGCGCGTACTATGGCTTTAGGGGCACGGCATGGACGACTTCAGGTCGCGCACGGCGCCGCTGAGAGTTCGTAATGCCGTCAGGGACAACCTTGTTGTGGAGTGCGCCGAGGCGTCGAAGTACCCTGTACGGTCCGAAGAATCGTCGAAGAAGCTTCTCACTAAGTCCTCGCCGGCGTAATGGCGTCCATACCCATACACGGTCACCGGGTTGGTGTTCCATGTGGCGTCGTCGAAGGTTGTAGCGGCGGCTGTCAGTCGTCTGCTGAATCCTGATGCGTAGTCGGGCAAGTTGTCGGGCTTCTTCGGCGCGCTGAAGGTAGATAGTCACGTCGAGCTTTTCTTCGTCGGTGACGTTGGGTAGCATGGCGTCGAGCGTCGTTGCCGGGTTTCTTCCGTATACCAACTTGTATGGCGTCATCTGTGTCGTGTCTTGCACGGCCGTGTTGTATGTGAAGGTCACGAACGGAAGGATTGCATCCCACGTCTTGTGTTCGACGTCGACGTACATGGCCAGCATGTCGGCTATGTTCTTATTTAGACGCTCGGTGAGGCCATTGGTCTGTGGGTGGTAGGCTGTGGTCCGGCGGTGGCTTGTTTCGCTGTATTTCAAGATGGCCGGAGTAAGGGCAGCAGTAAATCCGTACCTCTGTCGGTGATTAGGACTTCTGGGGCACCAATACGCAGGACGATGTTCTCAACGAACTTGGCAACCTCGGCGGCACTGCCTTTGGGCAGGGCCCTTGTTCGGCGTAACGGATGAGGTAGTCGGTGGCTACGATGATTCATTTGTTTCCGGAAGTCGACGTCGGGAACAGCCCCAGTAAGTCAAATACCTATTTGCTGGAATGGTAGGCGAGGTGGTTGGATGGGCTGCCGAAATCCTGCTAGCTTTGTCGGCGGTGCCTTGCGTCGCTGACAGTCCCGGCATGTCGTCACGTAGCGAGTGACGTCGGCAGTGAGGCGTGGCCAGTAGCATTTTTCCCGTATCCTCGCGAGCGTGCGGGAAAAGCCGTGGTGGCCAGCCGTCGGGTCGTCGTGCAGGGCCTGCAGAACTTCTGGTCGCAGTGCCGAAGGCACAACGATAAGGTAGTTGGCCCGGCCAGGAGAGAAGTTCGTCTTTACGAGGACGTCGTTTTTAAAGACAAATGACGCCACTCCCCGCCTGAATACTTGCGGAACAACGGCGGTACTGCCCTTAAGGTATTCCACAAGGCCCCTGAGTTCCGGATCGGCTTGCTGTCGTTCAGCGAAGTCGTCGGCACTTATGGTTCCCAAGAAGCAGCCGTCGTCGGGGTCGTCCTGCGGCGGTGCGTCGACGGGGGCATGAGACAGGCAGTCGGCATCGGAGTGCGTCGACGGGGGCATGAGACAGGCAGTCGGCATCGGAGTGTTTTCTTCCGCACTTGTAAACGACGGTTATGTCGAATTCTTGAAGTCTTAGGCTCCACCGTGCGAGGCGACCTGAAGGGTCCTTGAAGTTGGCTAGCCAACCCAATGCGTGGTGGTCGCTCACAACTTCGAAGGGCCTGCCGTACAGGTAGGGGCGAAACTTAGACGTAGCCCAGATGATGGCAAGATACTCCTTTTCCGTTGTGGAATAGTTACCTTCTGCTTTGGATAGGGATCGGCTAGCATAACTGATGACCCTTTCCAGTCCGTCGGTATTCTGCACAAGGACGGCGCCGAGTCCTACACTGCTTGCGTCGGTGTGGATTTTCGTATCGGCGAATTCGTCGAAATGCGCAAGTATCTGAGGCGTCTGCAGGCACTCTCGGTCCGCGACGATGGCTGGCGGGCGTTTAGCCCATTGAGCTACCGCCAAACACATAGCGGAGGTTACATGAACGCGCCTTTTATATTTCGGACTTTGCTCTCGTAGTGCTTTTGATGGAATAATGGATGCTATGAGCGTCCCCTTTATAACGGGGTGGTGACATGTGTGCCACCAGGCTCGAAAAAAAACGCGCCGTTGCTACGAGCGTCCCATTCGGCGCGTTTCCAGTAGAAGCGGAATTTCGTCAACGCTTTAACACACCACGAGGTGGTGGCTTTAGCCGAAGCGTCGCTCATAGCTTCCATCCCTATCGAAAAATAGCTCTCCGACGCTCGCCTAGCTGTCGCACCGCGTTCCCGTGAGTTTGAGTTTGAGTTTGAATTTAATGGTGACATAAGGGTTAGTTCATAATACGTGCATACAGATGAGGGTCCCACAGTATAAATACTGAAAACGGGACCCTCAGTTAAAAAATACAACAAAAGTGGATTTTTAAAAATGAGCAGAATATTAGCGGGTGGTAAACAAGCGAGAACAGTTAAAACATGAGATGAAATAACAGGAAAACAATTAAATAGAATGCGAAATGCTAAATACAATATGCAATGAATACAATATAGAAAGCAATAATAATAATAATAATAATAATACTCTACAGGGCAAAAAATAGCAACAGGCAAGAACAGTTGAAATACAAGATGAAGTGAGGAATACAATAAAATAAAAAGCCAAATGCGAAAAACGATATACAATGCAATGCAAAACAAAGTGAAATACAATACAATGCAAAAATAAAAAAAACGGAATGAAAGTAGAAAAAGCCACAAAAATCAAATAAAAAGTGAAGAAAAAAAGTGAAAAGAAAGGAAAACAACTTATAGAAGAAACAAAAAAATCGCAAATAAAAGGAACGAGGACAAGTCCAAAAAATTATATACGCTAACAAAGGTGAGCAATCAGCAGTTAAAAGGAAATGTTTTATTGATCCTTTGAAATGTGAAAAATGAGGGCACAGTTTTAAGTTCAATAGGTAAACTATTGCAAAGTTGAATGGTAGAGAATTTAGATGTTTTCTTACCGTAGTTAGTACGAATGGGTGGTAGCAAGTAATTATAATTACTCGCCCTAGAAAATTGACGGCCAGGCTAGAGGGAAGAAACGACGCGCGCACCGTTTCTCTTCGCGTTTCACGACGCTTTGAAGGAGTGCATATTGAGTATTAGTGTTTATTATGTGCTTGTCTATGTCATGATTGCACGAGATTTACTATATGGGGAATCTACGCATATGTCAAGAACTTCAGCTACCACAAGGGTTAAATCATGATCATGGGCGTTAGTCGTCGGTATGGAGATGTGCCACTAGGCGTCACGTGAGTGCGTCCACATGAAGCGGTGCTATATCTGCCAAACAACAGTAGACATTGTGCAAGCTCTCTTACACCAATGCAAATAACTACTTGTGTGACGACACCTTTCACTTTCGTGGTATACCGATCTCTATGACAGAGGGATGAGCCACATTTTTTGTCATTTCACGCGATAGCGGTCGCGGACACCGGCGGCGACGGACATCTATGGCGCCAAAATCAGATGTCGTGATCGCATAAGAGCTTTCGCTGTTACAAACTTCAGCGCTGACAGTGCCCTCTCCACTTTGGCCTGCGTGACAGGCGCGGAAATGTCCACTTGCGTTAATATAAATATCCCTGGTTTTTCGCACAGTTTCAACATATCTTGGCTTGGCAATTCCTGCCTGAGGTACGCGCTAATACTGTACTCTGAGACATGCTCACATTGCATGAGCTCAGTCGTTCCAGATTGCGAAGCTTTCTCGGCAACCTCCGGAATGAAATAATAGATAAAGTTTTGGTTACGTTTTCGTTCCGGTAAAAAATATAGTTTTTTTCTTTTTCCGGTTTCGTTCCCTTCCGACACACTGGTTCCTTCACAAGAATGCACGATCAGCAACTCGCCCAAATATGCATCCTTCTACTCTGATCCATAGCCACGCCATTTCTTGACACAGCTTTTGAAAAAGACTTAGGTACTTTCAAGCATCGGCCGCACAGGCTTCATGCGAAAAGTCACGTTAAGAGATGCAGTGTTGCACCTCGGAAGCATAGAATCGCACCCGGTGTGACTGCATGTGAATTGCGCAATGATCCAGTGGTTCATAGCTACCCGCCAATTAATAAGGGCTCAGCCATTATGCATCATCACCATGATCATAATTAACTTCTACGAAGCGCGCCGTTATGCTGGTCCGCGTGTTGCCTTACGGACAAGCAGTGGGTGCTTCACTGAAGAGGCGGTGCGCCCGGATAATTCTATCACGTTTCATCTTTAAGGTGAAGTTTAAGCATCTTCCAAATTTTTCATATTGCAGGAACGATGTTATGCTTATGAACAGAAGAATTATTTACTGTTTTTTGTCAATACAAATTCGATCCTATTTTTCTCGGTCACTATCAGCACTAATTCCTTTTGTGAAACTTTGTCAAAATATCAGTTTTTAGCAATAGTGAGGGGAATGTGCTGTCGGTAGCCGTAAAAAAAGCTTACGTGCTGGATCGATAATTTTATAATTGGTTTATTGGCAATATTGTTCACATAGTCGCAAATGCGAGCCCATTCTTTCGAACCAACATTAGTGGGTATCGGCCTCCACAATTTGCACGCTCATACGTCGGATTCGCGTGGACTATTCCAAAAAGGTCAAGGACAATTCGCTGCTTCTGCAAGGTAACTTTCACATGAAACGATAATGTTTTACTAGGACATACAGACAACTATAGTACTGGAAATGCATGCTGCTCGTGCCTGTGAAGCAATGCAACGAACGCTGTTCTGTCGGGCATGTCAGTAGTGAGGGCTCATAGTGCTTCGTTGCTTTCGCATTTTTCTAGTTAGTCTTGCACTGATAGTAATATAGTAACGAGTACCGTTCTGCGGGATGTGTCAGTACTCAGGGCTCATAGTGCTTCGTAGTTTCTCGCGTTTTGTTAGTTACTCTTGCGCTGCGCTGATAGAGATACGGTAATGAACGCCGTTCTGTCGGTCGTGTCAGTATACTCAGGGCTCATAGTTCTTCGTAGCTTCTCGCGTTTTCTTAGTTACTCTTGTGCTGATAGAAATACGGTAAGGAACGCCGTTCTGTCGGTCGTGTCAGTATACTCAGGGCTCATAGTTCTTCGTAGCTTCTCGCGTTTTCTTAGTTACTCTTGCGCTGATAGAGATACGGTAAGGAACGCCGTTCTGTCGGTGGTGTCAGTACACTCAGGGCTCATGGTTCTTCGCAGCTTCTCGCGTTTTCTTAGTTACTCTTGCGCTGATAGAATTACGGTAAGGAACGCCGTTCTGTCGGTCGTGTCAGTATACTCAGGGCTCATAGTTCTTCGTAGCTTCTCGCGTTTTCTTAGTTACTCTTGCGCTGATAGAGATACGGTAATGAACGCCGTTCTGTCGGTGGTGTCAGTATACTCAGGGCTCATAGTTCTTCGTAGCTTCTCGCGTTTTCTTAGTTACTCTTGTGCTGATAGAAATACGGTAAGGAACGCCGTTCTGTCGGTCGTGTCAGTATACTCAGGGCGCATAGTTCTTCGTAGCTTCTCGCGTTTTCTTAGTTTCTCTTGCGCTGATAGAGATACGGTAATGAACGCCGTTCTGTCGGTGGTGTCAGTATACTCAGGGCTCATAGTTCTTCGTAGCTTCTCGCGTTTTCTTAGTTACTCTTGTGCTGATAGAAATACGGTAAGGAACGCCGTTCTGTCGGTCGTGTCAGTATACTCAGGGCTCATAGTTCTTCGTAGCTTCTCGCGTTTTGTTAGTTACTCTTGCGCTGATAGAGATACGGTAATGAACGCCGTTCTGTCGGTGGTGTCAGTATACTCAGGGCTCATAGTTCTTCGTAGCTTCTCGCGTTTTCTTAGTTACTCTTGCGCTGATAGAGATACGGTAATGAACGCCGTTCTGTCGGTGGTGTCAGTATACTCAGGGCTCATAGTTCTTCGTAGCTTCTCGCGTTTTCTTAGTTACTCTTGTGCTGATAGAAATACGGTAAGGAACGCCGTTCTGTCGGTCGTGTCAGTATACTCAGGGCTCATAGTTCTTCGTAGCTTCTCGCGTTTTCTTAGTTACTCTTGCGCTGATAGAGATACGGTAATGAACGCCGTTCTGTCGGTGGTGTCAGTATACTCAGGGCTCATAGTTCTTCGTAGCTTCTCGCGTTTTCTTAGTTACTCTTGTGCTGATAGAAATACGGTAAGGAACGCCGTTCTGTCGGTCGTGCAGTATACTCAGGGCTCATAGTTCTTCGTAGCTTCTCGCGTTTTGTTAGTTACTCTTGCGCTGATAGAGATACGGTAATGAACGCCGTTCTGTCGGTGGTGTCAGTATACTCAGGGCTCATAGTTCTTCGTAGCTTCTCGCGTTTTCTTAGTTACTCTTGTGCTGATAGAAATACGGTAAGGAACGCCGTTCTGTCGGTCGTGTCAGTATACTCAGGGCTCATAGTTCTTCGTAGCTTCTCGCGTTTTCTTAGTTACTCTTGCGCTGATAGAGATACGGTAATGAACGCCGTTCTGTCGGTGGTGTCAGTATACTCAGGGCTCATAGTTCTTCGTAGCTTCTCGCGTTTTCTTAGTTACTCTTGCGCTGATAGAGATACGGTAATGAACGCCGTTCTGTCGGTGGTGTCAGTATACTCAGGGCTCATAGTTCTTCGTAGCTTCTCGCGTTTTCTTAGTTTCTCTTGCGCTGATAGAGATACGGTAAGGAACGCCGTTCTGTCGGTCGTGTCAGTATACTCAGGGCTCATAGTTCTTCGTAGCTTCTCTCGTTTTCTTAGTTACTCTTGCGCTGATAGAGATACGGTAATGAACGCCGTTCTGTCGGTGGTGTCAGTATACTCAGGGCTCATAGTTCTTCGTAGCTTCTCGCGTTTTCTTAGTTTCTCTTGCGCTGATAGAGATACGGTAATGAACGCCGTTCTGTCGGTGGTGTCAGTATACTCAGGGCTCATAGTTCTTCGTAGCTTCTCGCGTTTTCTTAGTTACTCTTGTGCTGATAGAAATACGGTAAGGAACGCCGTTCTGTCGGTCGTGTCAGTATACTCAGGGCTCATAGTTCTTCGTAGCTTCTCGCGTTTTGTTAGTTACTCTTGCGCTGATAGAGATACGGTAATGAACGCCGTTCTGTCGGTGGTGTCAGTATACTCAGGGCTCATAGTTCTTCGTAGCTTCTCGCGTTTTCTTAGTTACTCTTGCGCTGATAGAGATACGGTAATGAACGCCGTTCTGTCGGTGGTGTCAGTATACTCAGGGCTCATAGTTTCTTCGTAGCTTCTCGCGTTTTCTTAGTTACTCTTGTGCTGATAGAAATACGGTAAGGAACGCCGTTCTGTCGGTCGTGTCAGTATACCCAGGGCTCATAGTTCTTCGTAGCTTCTCGCGTTTTCTTAGTTACTCTTGCGCTGATAGAGATACGGTAATGAACGCCGTTCTGTCGGTGGTGTCAGTATACTCAGGGCTCATAGTTCTTCGTAGCTTCTCGCGTTTTCTTAGTTACTCTTGTGCTGATAGAAATACGGTAAGGAACGCCGTTCTGTCGGTCGTGTCAGTATACTCAGGGCTCATAGTTCTTCGTAGCTTCTCGCGTTTTGTTAGTTACTCTTGCGCTGATAGAGATACGATAATGAACGCCGTTCTGTCGGTGGTGTCAGTATACTCAGGGCTCATAGTTCTTCGTAGCTTCTCGCGTTTTCTTAGTTACTCTTGTGCTGATAGAATTACGGTAAGGAACGCCGTTCTGTCGGTCGTGTCAGTATACTCAGGGCTCATAGTTCTTCGTAGCTTCTCGCGTTTTCTTAGTTACTCTTGCGCTGATAGAGATACGGTAATGAACGCCGTTCTGTCGGTCGTGTCAGTATACTCCGAGCTCATAGTTCTTCGTAGCTTCTCGCGTTTTCTTAGTTACTCTTGCGCTGATAGAGATACGGTAATGAACGCCGTTCTGTCGGTGGTGTCAGTATACTCAGGGCTCATAGTTCTTCGTAGCTTCTCGCGTTTTCTTAGTTACTCTTGTGCTGATAGAAATACGGTAAGGAACGCCGTTCTGTCGGTCGTGTCAGTATACTCAGGGCTCATAGTTCTTCGTAGCTTCTCGCGTTTTCTTAGTTACTCTTGCGCTGATAGAGATACGGTAATGAACGCCGTTCTGTCGGTGGTGTCAGTATACTCAGGGCTCATAGTTCTTCGTAGCTTCTCGCGTTTTCTTAGTTACTCTTGTGCTGATAGAAATACGGTAAGGAACGCCGTTCTGTCGGTCGTGTCAGTATACTCAGGGCTCATAGTTCTTCGTAGCTTCTCGCGTTTTCTTAGTTACTCTTGCGCTGATAGAGATACGGTAATGAACGCCGTTCTGTCGGTGGTGTCAGTATACTCAGGGCTCATAGTTCTTCGTAGCTTCTCGCGTTTTCTTAGTTACTCTTGTGCTGATAGAAATACGGTAAGGAACGCCGTTCTGTCGGTCGTGTCAGTATACTCAGGGCTCATAGTTCTTCGTAGCTTCTCGCGTTTTGTTAGTTACTCTTGCGCTGATAGAGATACGGTAATGAACGCCGTTCTGTCGGTGGTGTCAGTATACTCAGGGCTCATAGTTCTTCGTAGCTTCTCGCGTTTTCTTAGTTACTCTTGCGCTGATAGAAATACGGTAAGGAACGCCGTTCTGTCGGTCGTGTCAGTATACTCAGGGCTCATAGTTCTTCGTAGCTTCTCGCGTTTTGTTAGTTACTCTTGCGCTGCGCTGATAGAGATACGGTAATGAACGCCGTTCTGTCGGTCGTGTCAGTATACTCAGGGCTCATAGTTCTTCGTAGCTTCTCGCGTTTTCTTAGTTACTCTTGTGCTGATAGAAATACGGTAAGGAACGCCGTTCTGTCGGTCGTGTCTGTATACTCAGGGCTAATAGTTCTTCGTAGCTTCTCGCGTTTTCTTAGTTACTCTTGCGCTGATAGAAATACGGTAAGGAACGCCGTTCTGTCGGTCGTGTCAGTATACTCAGGGCTCATAGTGCTTCGTAGTTTCTCGCGTTTTGTTAGTTACTCTTGCGCTGCGCTGATAGAGATACGGTAATGAACGCCGTTCTGTCGGTCGTGTCAGTATACTCAGGGCTCATAGTTCTTCGTAGCTTCTCGCGTTTTCTTAGTTACTCTTGCGCTGATAGAGATACGGTAATGAACGCCGTTCTGTCGGTCGTGTCAGTATACTCCGAGCTCATAGTTCTTCGTAGCTTCTCGCGTTTTCTTAGTTACTCTTGCGCTGCGCTGATAGAGATACGGTAATGAACGCCGTTCTGTCGGTCGTGTCAGTATACTCAGGGCTCATAGTTCTTCGTAGCTTCTCGCGTTTTCTTAGTTACTCTTGTGCTGATAGAAATACGGTAAGGAACGCCGTTCTGTCGGTCGTGTCAGTATACTCAGGGCTAATAGTTCTTCGTAGCTTCTCGCGTTTTCTTAGTTACTCTTGCGCTGATAGAAATACGGTAAGGAACGCCGTTCTGTCGGTCGTGTCAGTATACTCAGGGCTCATAGTGCTTCGTAGTTTCTCGCGTTTTGTTAGTTACTCTTGCGCTGCGCTGATAGAGATACGGTAATGAACGCCGTTCTGTCGGTCGTGTCAGTATACTCAGGGCTCATAGTTCTTCGTAGCTTCTCGCGTTTTCTTAGTTACTCTTGCGCTGATAGAGATACGGTAATGAACGCCGTTCTGTCGGTCGTGTCAGTATACTCCGAGCTCATAGTTCTTCGTAGCTTCTCGCGTTTTCTTAGTTACTCTTGCGCTGATAGAAATACAGTAAGGAACGCCGTTCTGTCGGTCGTGTCAGTATACTCAGGTCTCATAGTGCTTCGTAGTTTCTCGCGTTTTGTTAGTTACTCTTGCGCTGCGCTGATAGAGATACGGTAATGAACGCCGTTCTGTCGGTCGTGCCAGTATACTCAGGGCTCATAGTTCTTCGTAGCTTCTCGCGTTTTCTTAGTTACTCTTGCGCTGATAGAGATATGGTAATGAACGCCGTTCTGTCGGTCGTGTCAGTATACTCAGGGCTCATAGTTCTTCGTAGCTTCTCGCGTTTTCTTAGTTACTCTTGCGCTGATAGAGATATGGTAATGAACGCCGTTCTGTCGGTCGTGTCAGTATACTCAGGGCTCATAGTTCTTCGTAGCTTCTCGCGTTTTCTTAGTTACTCTTGTGCTGATAGAGATACGGTAATGAACGCCGTTCTGTCGGTCGTGTCAGTATACTTAGGATCATTGTGCTTCGTAGCTTCTCGCGTTTTCTTAGTTACTCTTACGCTGAGAGAAATACGGTAATGAACGCCGTTCTGTCGGTCGTGTCAGTATACTCAGGGCTCATAGTGCTTCGTAGCTTCTCGCGTTTTCTTAGTTACTCTTGCGCTGATAGAAATGCGGTAATGAACGCCGTTGTATCGGTCATGTTACTACTCATGGCTTATAGTACTTTGTAGCTTCTCGCGTTTTCTTAGTTACTCTTGCACTGATAAAAATACAGTAATGAACGCCGTTCTGTCGGTCGTGTCAGTATACTCAGGGCTCATAGTGCCTCGTAGCTCCTTGTGTTTTCCTAGTTAGTCTTGCGCTGATTGAAATGTGATAACGAGCTCCGTTGTATCGGTCATGTTACTACTCATGGCTTATAGTACTTCGTAGCTTCTCGCGTTTTCCTAGTTGGTCTTGCACTGCTAGAAACACGGCAGCCAATTGAAGATGAATGCGTAGTATTCGAAGTTCTCACACTCAGCTGCTGCCATTACACTGAACAGTTACAACATCCTAAGCATATACGTGTCCTGCACACTGATTGTATTCGATAAATGTTTTGGTCATTTGTTGTCATTAAGTGCAGTTCCCATTTCCTTTTTTTCTGTTCGACACCACTGATAGACACAGCCTTGTTGTGAGGCTGAAGCAGTGCTCAGATCACGTTGGTACAATTTTTGTTGCAGAGGTGGTGATCCAACAACCTTTACCTAAGTCCTGCGCACAGCGTATTCAACGTGAATATAAATGAAATTAGCAAAAATTTCCATTTTTAACAAGTTATGTGATTTCGACTGCTTACTGTTTCATATTGACAACAGTGATTCATATTTTTTGAAGCGCGACTTTTCACTGATTAGTTCTTTGTAAAACACTACGTTGGAGTCTATACAAGAATATGTATACCTTGGACAACTACTAACAGGAGAGCCTAATCAGGAAAAAGAAGTTCACCGACGAATACCGAGACCAGCCTGAAAAAAGGCTCTCTGATGCCATGTAGCAAGGCCGGTTCAGTCACAAGGGGGCTGGCCAACTGGGCAATGTCCAAGGTCGTGTCGTCTACACAAAGTCTATAACGAAAGAACGTTGCCGCACAGCACAAAAGCGAAGTTGACGCTCCCGTTGATTCGAGTCAATGGCCGCCTTAGGCCACACCAAACGCTTCACTAAAACGTCCACCACGAGAGAGAGCCCACTGTTGGGAGAAGGTCCGTATACCAGGAGGAACGGGGCAAGACTACACAGGGGGTGCTGGCAACCCGCTTGAAGTTCGCCGGCTTCGAGTAGTAGACAGCCGGGAACGTACGAGGCGTGGCTGCAAGTTGCCTGCATCAGCCAACCGCCGTGCAGCAGCCAACCGCCAACCGCCGGAATGAGGGCTGACAGGAACGGCAGGTCGCCAAGAACGAAAGCCTGAGCGACCACGCACGGGCCTGGGCCAATGCTGGAGTGGGCGGACCAGCACCGGGTGAGTAAGGCTGGTGGGTGATGACTTTAGGGTGGAAGGCAAGAAGCAATCGCATAAGGGAGGACCAGGGAACAGCCGCCACCTGGTCAGGAACAGGCTGGCGGCATGGTAGAGCCAGGTACAGGGAGACGACTGGGCGATGCAGGAATAGACAGGAATGACCGCGGAATAACCGTCATGCCAAAAAGGGTGCCTGCCTGACAGTGCTGCCAAACAAAGGGGGCGCTTGCCAGGTTATGGCTTGGATGACACATGAGGGGGTATTTTCGGCGAAGAGGGCCTTCTGCCACTTGCGGACCCCTGTCTAGGCACCAGCATCGGCTATTCTCCATTCACTACCATGGTGTCGAATAAAGTCCAGCTATATGTTAGTGGGAAAAAGGTTGCTTAAGTGGGTTTCCGCAGGTTCGGCCGCTGGCGTGACTTGGGTCCAGCCTCCTCACGGCTTTCCAGTGGACTATACTGCGCTTCGCCTGTCCTTATTGGCCGCCAGTGACAACCCCCTCTCCCGTGTGCTCGCTTCTGTCTGGCGCTGGCTCGCCGCGTGAGATGCTCGCACGCCTGCACGAAAGTTTGACGCGCCCCACTTGCAGGTGGCTTCTCGTCCGCGCGCTCGATTGCTGCTCTTTGTGTGGCAACCATAGCGCCGCAGGCAAGTGTACTCGATAGGTCTTGCGGAGTTACTCTGACGGCCCGCAATTCCGTGATTGTCGCACTGTGCTGCATCTTAGGTTAACGAATCCGTGTTTGTTGACAACCTGCCCCGAGACCCTTTTCTGCACCGCCTCGTTGAGCCGACGAACCCGGCCGTAGCGTCTTTGTTCACTGCAGCAGTGGAGGCCGCGCCCGTTACCCGTCGTCTGGTAGGGTAAGCTTCTCGCAGACCTATTTCCACAGTGGTAAAGCGTGCTACGCTGCTGACGGCATAACCGGATAGGCAGTGTTGTCGGCCTCTGCCGACAAAAGCCGCTCTCTCTCAATGCTACTGTTGCGTGCCTAATTTTTCGGGTGGCAAGCCGTTTACATTGCGGCCCCCCGAGGGGATGCCGCCTTGAAACAGACACTTGGCGACGCTTTCCTTGCCTTCATTTCTCAAAGCAGCGGCACTTACGAAAGCCGTCGCAGTAGTCACGGTGAAGTGACTACAGAAGATGACTATCTTTGTCACGCGTTCAGTCACCCTTCCAGCGTGTCAGGGTGCATTCGCAATTGATTAACAAGCGTGAAGCGGCCTTTGTGGTACCAGAATCCACATCCACCGCAGGCGCTTTCGCCTGTAGCGGCTTGCTGAAATGGGTGCTGGTAGCGGCGGTGGTTGTCACAGCTTTATTGAAGGGTGACCCTTTCGGCCCAGGCGGCGATTGTTTGATGTAGTCTCTGACCAGGTGCTCTGATCAGCTCTATGTTTTCACGTCTGTTTAGAGAGCTGGCAGGAGCGACCTCGATAGGCTTAAATCCTCTCACCCCCAAAGAACGTGATGCAAGGAAGCCAGTGTTTGAATCGCGCAGTTTTGACATATTGGGCTCCATTGCGCGTAGGTAATATAGCTAGCCAATATGAGCAGGGGAATCCTCAGTAGTCTGGCGCGGTGTGGACCGGGCCAGTGGGCTGGACATTCCGATGATGGGAACCGACTTCTGCTTCTAACCGTCAGAACAAATCCACGTGAGGGCGGAAGTGTTTCGGTATCGATATGACCCGAGAAGAGATATGGCCACGCTGCAGGGCTATCCAGCTGCGAAGAGGGTATTTATTCAGTATCACACGAATTTGTGCTCGCTTGCAGTGGTGGAGAGACGTTTTTCTTTCGCGAGTCTTTATTGCGGCGGAACCGGCGCTGTATAGAAGACAGCCTATTTGAGAAGCTCCTAATGCTTGAGCTCACCTTACACAGCAACCTTTTCAGCAAACTGGGTCTAGTGTGCAAAATGAATGTATACTTTCTCTCAGTGCACGGGTGCTCGTTAGGGATTGGAGTGATTTGTTTGGATTAAGCTATTTCTAGTACAGGTCATTTTGTTGTCAACTAGCATGCCGATTTTGGTGTACAATGCCTGTTACTCTTGCTGTGAAATAGTGTATTTTTTTATTGCAATTGCTAGCTGTAATAATGTCATTATTACCAATTATGTACTTTGTAACCCCCCCCCCCTCCTGTATTGTCTTAATAGCGCTGAGGGACTGTAATAAATAAATAAACATACTGCAAGCTTCAATGCGCTGCAACTTTGTTTACAACATTATGCTGCACTGCATAGATGTTTTTGCGGAGTATGAGCATCCGCGAAATTAAAAAAAAGTGTTCCTGCATCTGTAGTACTGTATCTGTATTCCAGCATACCTTTTTTCTTTGTTTGGCAAGAGTATCCTCGCAATATTCCGTAACGCCAAAGGCAACGGATTCTCAGCATATATTTTAGGCTTTGAACCCATGTATTTCGACAGCCGTATTTTCGAATACTTTTACAAGTATCTCTGCCCAGCCCTAAGTGAATGTACTCGGTAAGATGCTCTGCAGGCTTAGCCAATGTTGCGCGGTGGTAATAACTAACCCTGAAATTCTTGGTGACCGAAAGGTTGACCTGCGGCACAGTGCTTATTCAAGCGTTTCTCACTGTTTCTTCCCTCGAGAACTTGGAACAAGTGCACCTTCGTGTACCCGGTTTAGTTGCCGCGGCATCACAGTACACAGCACTTGCATGGCATGTCAGCGTCCTTCCCTCGCTCAACACTAACCACTGAACGGCGAAGAGATTCAGGTCGACATATACGCGCTGGGGAACGCCGACTCTGCAGACGCATGAAGAACGTGCAATACTGTGACCTACCACGGTGACTGGCCGAAGTCGTTTGACGCTAAACTAAAGCCTTTTCCCTCTCCAGTTCGTCTTGGGAAAGCAAGCTCTCGTAACGAAAGCACAGCGATCACGCCACAAGCTCGGAGGGAGCGGCACATGCTACGCGGGCGCGCAGCAAGTGACGTCTTCTATTATATTACCCTCAAATAAGACGAGGGGTACAGTACACTACTGGGGCGCGATTGTCGATGTATCAACCTTGTGGACTATCTATTTCGGCCTCCATTGATTGGCTGTAGCTCGGCGAGCAGTGCACCGCCTGTTCCCGGTACTTTTTCCGCAAGGAATTTTAACGTCACGAAGCTTTCACAACTCTCGACACAACTCAGAAACACAGAATGCATTTCATCGCAAAGAATGCTTCCCCCGGAGATCCATATTTTGACGCACGTCTCGGAGGCCGTGCATGAACTTTATTCACGTGAGCCCTTAAATTATGTTTAACGCGGCCGCCCGCCTGACGCACCGGAAGGTCGGTACGTATTCCCTGCATCGTTCTCAAACATCTGAACACGTTCATACGCAAGTTCAGACTTGTCAAGTTTGTTTAAGTACCTTCTCACTGTACATTTCGTCCACTTTCTTTTTCTTTATGCTGGGAATGTGCTGGCGGGTTCGGTGCGTCGACGTGGTCAAGAATTACATGGCATCAGAGCTCGCCGCTTTTTCGAGTTACTGAATGCGCTCCACCAAAGTGGATATGTCCAATAAGTGGATACATCGAGAATTGCTCCCCTGTAGTCCAGTGTTCTACATGTGCCTACTCCCCAATGCCCCCGTCATCGTAGTTCTATTTGCAGGGAAGCTATCGGCACTCAAAGATCTAATGAGACTTAAATATTCCTAGTTA
Source organism: Rhipicephalus sanguineus (assembly GCF_013339695.2). Taxonomy (NCBI): domain Eukaryota; kingdom Metazoa; phylum Arthropoda; class Arachnida; order Ixodida; family Ixodidae; genus Rhipicephalus; species Rhipicephalus sanguineus. Next base: position 174,810,169 of record NC_051180.1, on the reverse strand, counting down.
AGCTTTACACTCGGTAAGTACACTTCTTGGTAGCTCAAACACTTGGTTACTACAGCCCACCAATCTCGACTTTGCCATGTGTAGGGCAAACCTATAGGCACGTTTGTGAGTCTTCGTGTTTGTATATGTCCCTTTTTATTAGGTATTATTCAACCCTACTCCGGCCGAAGCAGACTTTCTTAATCGACCTATTCCTCACTAACCTATCTCTCCGATACAATTACCAATCTCTAATACATTACAATCTCCTAACTCTCCTATAAAACTAGAATCAGTTTAGAAACATTTTATAAGTTTTTTATGTGCGGAGTTTTGTTTCAACTGTTTGGGGACACGAGAGTCAACGTCACTTCTATAGCCTTAAGTAGCTAGCAGCTGGCACCACAAAAAGCGCGTGAGCGCGAAAGCGGCGCGTCGACTTTGCGCACATTGTCTTCGGGCTCTTCGCGTGTGAAGCAGCACAGTAGAACGGTGAAGGGTGCGACGCTTGATGCACAGTGATCCTGCGGCCATGGGCCTGCTAGGCATGCACGGTCTCACATCGCATTGGGTCCAACTAGGCTTTTGCCTTTACATTCATTGAACGTTTTCAGCATTCCCCGTAATGTTAGTTCCTTTGTACACGGCTGCCATTTCCCCTACACCATCGTTTTGATATGCTTGAAATGAAACGTTTTGTATTGCATCTATACGCAATAAAAACCGCTTATATGAAAGGTGGAATAAACGCGATGGTCAAATTTGGCCTTGAGGTATACACACATCGGTAAAAACACATAATCGAAGCAACATGGCCATCAATACGCTAAATATATCTTAATGAAAATAACACGCGGTGTACCAGTAAGAAGACCGCCACGGAAGCAGCGGTGGAAGAGGGTATGGCTGCGGTTTCCGCATAACGTGTACAATGGTCCACCCTGACGAATATCCAACAGTTCCTATTGTTAGATAGCCAAAATGAACCCAAAATGCCAATTCCTGCTTGTTCGAAAACTGCACTGGGTGGTGTCAATGGCTGAAGGGGTAGGGAGGTGGCCGGTCGCTTGTGACGTTGGCACGTTTCGCAACCAGCGACACAACGCTTGGCTCTTACATACATCCTGGGCCAAAAAAGCGTTCCTGCGTGAGGTGCAGCGTTCATACGAAGCTGAAATGGCCCGATGTCGCATTGTCATGCATGGCGCGTAGAACATCGGAGCTGAGGCTTCCGAGGACTACTAGCAGAAAACACGCTTCCGGCCTAGACTAGTTAGTCTTAAAGCAAGTTGCCACGAACAGTAAAGCGACCACTGCCCGGGGAAGTACGGGCGACGACAAAGCTGGCAGTTGTTCCGTGTACGAATACAACCGATGAGTGCAGTTCCTAGCAAATTGGACTCAAGCGACTATGCGCCTGATCTCGCTGCTGGCTTTCATGAAGGCGATAGGGTGGGGAGCGTGTGAGGAGAGCACCTTCTGCGCTTGGTGGCGGGAACAACTGTTCCCGCCACCAAGCGGGAACAGTTATTTGATTGAATGCGGCGCGCGCAGCGCAGGGAGAGGGAGACATGTGGGAAAGGGGTGAGAGTGGTTATGCGGTGGGGTGCTTCGATGGCGGCAAAGGAACGTCGCGCGCTCTCAGTGTGTTTTTGCACGGGAGCCTGGTGTGGAGATCGTCTGCTACTACGTTTGACAAAGCGGCCTTAGTGTGCTAGAATGATGGTTGTCATTTCACAATCCACGATAAAGACGGTGAAAGTGAAGACGACCATTATAGGCGATGTGCAAAGCGCCGACGACGCCATCTGCCGCCACGGCTCGTAAGCGCTGACGGGTCCCGGCGAGCAGTGCTCCTGCGAGCGTCTACGCGAGTGCACGGATGGATGTGTTTTCGTCGTGATTTAACGACCCTGTCGGGCCTCACCGATGTCGAAAAATAACTGCTGAGTTGTCGGCGTCTCAAACACACACAAACAATCGCAGGAACGCACTTCTACAGGTTTCCGGTGCTATTTCATGAGCGAGAGTGACGGCGGCGGTGGATTGCGGCTGTACGACGTAGAAAGTAAGCGATCGCGCTTTGTTTACGGCAGTGTTAGAACGATTACCGTGTTTTTATTTCTGCATTTATGTCACTACGTATTCAGCGAACGCTACTACGTTTACACTTGGTCGCCTCGCCTGCATTGTAGTCGCTGCAATGCACATGAGGTTGTTATTAGTGATAAGACTCTCTTGGCTCTCTTGAAAAACGAATGGCGTGAAGCGCAATGCCAGAGAATGTGGGGAAAGTGACGGCTCCTTTACAAAAGCGCCGTGGAATCACACGTGTGCTGGACGAAATCGGCTGCATTCTACCTATTGATGGCACTGGAATGCGATCATCGTTGCAGAATGTTCGCTGTGTGCTTCTGCACCGATGATGACATGTGTATCGTTTATTTTTTCACAAGTTTATTGTGCTGGTTTCAAAGTTTTACCAATGGTTACCGTTCGCGTGGCCGCACCTGTGGAATCTATACGCCGGTGCGACAGCGCTCCCTAAAAATCTACTATATAAACACATGGCACGTAAACAAAGCTACTGTGTCGAGAAAAAACGTTGGTTCACGCGTCAACGCATGCAGGCATTATTGATCGCGACGTTATAATGAGGCGGTGTACTTACGATGAGCTCCACTTCGTAGGGAAGCTTGTTGACGCTTGTCTGTGGCAAACACTTGGCGCGTAAAGTGACGTACATTGTCGTCCCACACAGCTTTGACATCGGACACGTGTCCACTATTATAAAGTGTGGCTCATTTGCGCACACTATCGCCGCAAAAGTAATTATCTGGGACGCGCACAAGCGGCACATTGCGCGCGCGCAAATTAAGCGTCTGCTACGCGACCCGCCAGCGGTTCCAACGGCCGCCGCTACGCGGCTTTCAGTGGCGCCCCTATAGGCGCTGCGAATGGCGGATAACCAGTAGTGCACACAGCTTATTTCTTTCAACCTCGAATTTCTGGTGTGCTTGTACGAAACCGCCCAAGGCCTAAATATTTGCTCGTAAATCACCGGCCGCTGCAACGCAATGCGATGCTTAAGAGAAGGGAGCTTCGACGGCGATGGCGGGGTGCGAGCCTAAGGAGCTTCGCTTCTTAAAAGAGGAATCAGGGTGAGATCGTTGCGTTGTTTTCTCTGAAATTCTGCCGCGTCGGAAACGTGCGAGTAACAGCAGCGAGGCAGTCGTCAAATCCATCACCATCGCCGTCGGTAGTCACAAGAGGAATCCGAGAGAGGCAGTCTGCGTCAGCGTGACGACTGCCAATCTTGTATAACACCGTAAAGCCGTATTCCTGAAGGGGCAGCGCCGAACATGCGAGGCGACCAGAGGGATCACGCAAAGCGACCAGCCAGCATAAGGAATGATGGTCGGTGACTATCTTGAATGGTCTCTCGTAAAAAAATTAGGAAGGGGCGAAGCATGTAGGGAAGGGTGTTTTAGCTCCCCTAACGTGACGCCTGGGGAGAGGCGAAGCATGCAGTGTGCGCCGGTGTTTCCCACAGCAAAATCACTGCTAATGGGCTATGAGAGAGAGAAGATTATACACAGAGACCCTCAGTCCGCTTTTAGTAACGTTCAGGCTGCGATCTTTGTTCAACTACGCACAATAGAAATCTTCCACCGGCACTGCATTGCAGGTCATGATCCAGCGCTTATATACATGCGGTGGCCGGTGAACGGATGTGCAGCGCGTGCAGCCTCGTTTTTCACTCACGAAACTCGCTAGCCGACGCTGCCTGCGTCGGCGTTGTCTCTCGCGGGCGAGGGCACGTTCTCGTTCCTTGCGAGCTGTGAGTTCAGCGCTCTTTCATCGCAGAAAGAGCGCTTTCATAGTCAACGCGCACCGGTCGCTCTCTCTCGCCACATGGCGAGTGCTAGGCGGTGGCGCGCTCTCTTGCGCTCAAGCAAAAGAAGAGCTGCCAGGCATTCCTGTTCCTTAACCGTATATTTGCGTTCAGATTTGCTCAGGCAATGGCTGGCATATGCGATACGCTCTGCGCCACTGTGACGTTGTACAAGCAGCGCTTCTATGCCAATGCCATTAGCGTCAGTGGGAACCTCTCAGTCGAGCAAGATGGATCGAAGTGACGCAAAAGTGGCGCTGACGTTAGTATAAACTTAAGTTGGAACAATGAGGCGTTACATTCTGGTGTCCAGTTGAAGACCGCCTCCTGTCGCAGGATATTTGTCAGCGGGTACACGACCTCGGCAAACTGGCGAACAAAACGACGAAAATACGAACATAAGCCGATAAGTGAATAAACTACTCGTGCAGACTGCGCTGGTCTGAAGGTTCTCACCGCTGCATCTTACGAGGATCGGGTTTGACGCCATCCTTGTCGACTAAGTGTCCCAGAACCAGTGCTTCGCGTTAGCCAAACCGACGTTTTGAATTCACAACCAGGCGAGCTTTTTGATGCAGTCGAGAACAAGGCTGAGGCGGTTGTTATGTTCTTCAGACGTACGGCCAAAGGTTACAACGTTGTCAAAGTAATACATGCATATCTCCCTTTCTTTCTGCGTCCTCGTACTTTACGCGCTGTTTCGAACCCATGAAGCCTTACCATCAAGCTCAAGCCCATACTCCCACTTCAGACCGCGTGGTACTGTGTCCATAAATCTTTCAAAAGTAGCAGCAGCATTGCAAAGGCCATTAGGTATCATATTAAATTCGAATAGGCCATCTGGAGTCACGAAAGCGGTCTTTTCTTTGTCTTCAGGTTCCATAGGTATTTACGAATAACAAGATCGCAAATGAAGCGTTAAAAAATCAGAAGCAGCGTGCAAGCGATCAATGACGTCATCGATTCGCGTTAGGGGATAAGCATCCGCCTTCGCCACCCCGTTTAGACGCCTGTTCTCCACGCAGAACCTCGAGGAACCATTTTTTGCGGACAAGGATTACTGGGCTGCCCATGGGCAGGAGGACTCTTGAACGAATGTTTAAGAAAACTTGAAATTCCGCGAGATAGTGCATAGCTGATGGGAAACCTTGTGCGCAAAAACGAGAAAATTCCCCAGAACGAGAGAGACAGGACGGGTGCTACTTTCATCTAAACTTATTTGCGGCTTCGCCAGCAAATATATGCAGAAAACTTACATGCACAGAAATCAAATGCATTGTCACAAACACGTAATCGCTTCAGCAAAAATAATCAAGATATTCAGTTTCTGCCTTCCAAAGCGTCACGGATGTGTCACTGACACATCTACTCCCTATCTTCCTGATATGAAACGCTTCCAGCAACTCCCGGTTAGAAGGTGGAGACAGGTTAGAAGGTGTGAAGACATCTTGCGGGCCTTGTGTTATGCACAGGAGCCTGGTTAGTTGGCTCAGTCCAAGTTACGAGCCATTAATCATCTTATGGCGAACTTGACTGAGGTCTTGTGGGCACAAACCATGCACTAAGCATCACAGACTAATGCGGTTAAGCGCAAAACGAGTAGTCCGCAGAAGAGCTTTGCGGTCATTGGGGATGTGGGTGTGCCAGAAGGAGTGGCTGATGTTTTGAACAAGAGACCAAAGTTCTCTCGTGAGCCAAGTATCGCGGGGCATGATTTGCTGGCTTTGAACCGGCAGATTGTCAGGAAGGTGTCTGAAGAGAACCGCAAGAGGTGCCTACTCGATGATGTGGATGCGCTCATGAAGACGAGATGTAGGCTTACCTCCAGAGGTACCAACGATGGGCTGGCAAATGTGGTGGCCTTTTTTCAACAGAATCAGCGCGTCTGCTCCCGTCAGACAAACAAGGAGGGTTCCTGGTCATTGTCTAGAATGAGTACCACAGGAGAGCGAATGAAACAATCACTAAGAACTTCAATTCAGTGAGTTCCAGTGAGACCAGAGTGAAGGGCAAGGCGGTGGCATTGTGCAAGGATTTAAAGGTGAATAGGTTAGCGAGTGCTGTTGTTGATGCTAAGTGTAATGCCCTGAATGTGTTTTTACGGCAAAGACGCATAAGTTGAAGGTGCCTTTCAGGTCTGTTATTACTGAGAGCGGAACATGGCAGCACGTTCTGAGCAAGTACTTACAGAAACACTTAAGTGCGCTCTAGGTTGAAGACCACGTCGCAACTAAGAACTCTTACGAAGCAGTGAAGTTTCTTGAAGCAAAAGTGTCGCTTGGATACTTCTTGTCTATTGACGTCGAGGATTTATTTTATTCTGTGATGCATGAAGATCGTTTTGTTGCGGTTAGGAATGCCATAGACGAGTAGGGTGTGGTTAATTTTCAAAATTCTTGTGGTTTATCTGTTGCTAACTTTCTGCGTGTTCGTGAGTTGTATCTTGTTCGACATTCATCTCATTTGAGGGCAAATTTTACCGTCAGAAGTAAGGGGTCTGTATTGGATACCGCGCAGCCCCGATCCTTTGTAATATGTCCTTAGCCTTCGAAGACCGTGCTCTTCAACAATTGTTGAATGGGATCGGTGTGCAAAAAAGTATTTCGGTACGTGGACCATTAGCTCATTTGTGTTGATGAAATAACAGATTTGACGTACCCTGAATGTGTTGGAAGGACTTTGAACATCTTTCAGCAGAAGGGGAAGGGTTTAGATTTCACTGACGAGCTGCCGGTACGGGATTCGTTGCACTTTTAGACATTACCATTACCTAAGGGCGTGACATGTTTGCTTGCAGTACGCTCCGCGGGCCCAGAAAGAGTTATTGCCCTATTGTTCGGCTCACTCAAAGATGGTCAAGAGGACTGTAGCTAAACTTTGTTTGGGATCCGCATTCACGAATCTTGTCCTTACGCAATGCTGTCTAGCTTTAATGAGCAAGTGAACCGCAAAAGAACCTCCACCGTCGCTTGACGTTCCCTTGTACAGATGGCCATGCCGATCATACCGAGCGTTATATCTTCATGATGATGATTATCGCAAGGAGAGGTCCGCAGTTAGTGCCGCTATTAAGCTGCATGCGACTTCATCGAAGGAAGCGATCTTCATACCACGAGGAAGCTAGACCGGCGTGGCGGAAGAATGCAGCGCCCACAGTATTGCGACTGCATTCGCCATGCACACGACAGAATAGGACACAACTATATTCATTTTAGCACAGTTTATGCTGAGAGGTCCGACTACACGGTCAACGCAAGCAGCATAAATGGCAGTTGAAGAAACACGAACGGGTGTCAGACAACAAGGTGGTGCTATCACTTCATCAATCACACTGAGTGTGTTCCTGTTTTGCTACGTGTGCTTTGTTCGGAAAGTGCGGGTATAAATAAATTGTTTAACGTTATTTTGACGCTACCACAATCGTCGAAGGCGCCGCATTGCTAAAGAAAATCGACACCAAAAAGCACATCATGTGAACAAGAACCAGAAGTTCCGACACAAATACTTTCCCAGACAACGAAACACTCGCAGCCCAAACACCAAGGGGATGAAGCCACTCAACGCCTGGTCCACGATAGGTAATGGTGTCGCTCCAAGGAAACAACATTGTGGCATGGACGATTTTTGAAGGCCAGGGTCATCACAGACACAGTCGCCCCAGTATCAGCCAACGCCATCGTCGGTATCCCGTCAATTATCACATTCACTTTGTTTTTTAGTATAACAACAGGCAGAGGTATATCTTGCAAAGACCGCCCGGTGACCTCACCTCCATTGGCCGTGGCTGCAAGTTTTCCGGTGGCGGAGGAGAAGAACGACACCGAGGGGACGGCGAGTGACGGAGAAGGTTAGATGGGGGTGTCAAACTACGCTCAAGTGCTGGCGAATCGCTGTGTCTGGTCTCGTGCGAAAAACAGTCGCTCAGAACAACATCATCCGCAGACCATATGATGTACAGGTTCCTGGTGACGAGAACATGGGTGGTGTCCGTCGTGATGGGTGGCTTTGACTACAATGCCGAGCTTTATGTCGTGTGGAAATGCAGTTGTAGAACATGGGAGGGTTGCGGCTGATGCTATATTCGTCGAAACGAATCCTTGGCTGCTGCTGGCGGCGAGCAAGTCCGTTATCATGTAACAGGTCTCTGCCGCTCGCTGGAATCCGCTATATCCGTCGTAAGTCGCATCGTGGTAATAGAGTCGGCGCTTTGCTTGTCACAGCGTGACGTAGTCAGGCACATGACCTCGAGTATTAAAACGCGGCTGTTCTCGTTCTGGTCGAGTGTCGTAGGTAGGGCCTCTATCGTAGAGACGTGGCTGTTGTCGAGGTGTGCGATCATACTCCTCAATGTCCTTGGCCGCTTAATGCGAGGAGAAGGACGCAACATTTTGCTCGGACTGAACTCTGGTGACAGGTGCGAGTGATAAGTGCTTGGGTGTGCCACTTGCGCGTACACACTGAGTTCTTCACGAACTATCTGCCAAATCGTCGATGCAAGATCTAGCAGCTGGTTGCTCTCTGTGCTTTCAACTGTCGTCACATTGGCTAGCTGGCCAAACTTCGGCGTGCAGCACCTCTTTTTTAGTTGCGCGAAAGTACGACAGAGCCGAATGGCAGCGGCGACGGAAGTCAACGTGGCTTTTTGGGCTAGTTGGTTATATGCTTCAGAATGGGGCATAGCGCTAACACACACGGACGAGGAGGAGACAACAGGATAAGCGCCAACTTTCAACTGATCGTTTATTTTAGAAAGCAACAGTATAAATAGATCCGTACGCAAAAGTACTACTCATCGCACATGAAAACCTGCAGCGTCAAGAAAGGCCAACTCATTACCAGTCAGCGCCACCGACGGGCAGCTGGCACAGCTATCACCGGCCCTCGCGATCATGGCGGCTTCCACAATGTAGTGTTATCGGTATTCCTGTATACCACTGTGCACTCTTTAAACAACGCTTCACACCCACAATCATTACAATGCACAGACACGTGTCCCATCCCAATAACGGCCAAACTTCTGGTTAAGTTTCCTTAGCCTATCATTCAGGCATCTCCCCGACTGCGCAAGGTAGACCTTGCCGCAATAAAACGGGAACCGATACACTACGTTATTTACACATGGAACAAATGGATACTGATGTTTCTTCACACATCCTGCACGGCTCTTGGCTAATGGGTCTGTCGCCTTGCAAATGCTCATAAGTTTCTGTGGGGTAGAAAAAAGCACATCTACCTTGATCTTCTGGCCAATTTTCTTCAGGGCGTGTGACACGTTGTGAATATACGACACGACGACCTATTTCATTGCTTGAAAGCTGTTTACACTAGTACCAATCTGTCTAACTTTTTTAGCCCACTTTCTGCTACTGAAATAAGTACATGGCCAGGGTAACCTGCCATTAAAAGGCGCTCCTTCTGCCTAACAAAACTACGAGATATCTTATGGGGGCATGATTTGCGAAGCGCGTTGTCGAAACAAAGATTGGCAATTGCATGCGTACCAGCACAGAGAACCTAACAAGCATCGGCGTCCACAACACAGAGCAAGTTGTCGAAGCGCAGTAATCTGAACATATTGCTAGACTCATGTCTGCGGAGGCGGGAAGAGGGATACTGACTAGGGTCGGCATCAATCCTACGACGGCAAGGGATAGGAGGGTTCAGCTTTCGGACAGTGTGCGGCAGGCTATTACGCTCTCTGTCATTCCCAGGAACGTGCATCCAACGTTAAACACTGGCAAGAGAACGGCTTGCGCCTCCGCGCTTCTACGGTACGCGCATGCGCATGAGGCAGAGTCATGTTTTGTAGATGCTGCCCAGTATGAAGGCGACACCAGTCGCTTTGTTGCGAGCGTTAAGGACATAAAGGGCCGAGTATTATCAGCCGCATCAATCAGGACGTCGTCGGCTTGCAAGGCAGAGCAGCTGGCCATTGCGCTGGCGAACAGGGAAGCGATTTATATGGGCTCGAGCAGCTCTTTGAGCATTCTCGACTCGGGCTGTTTGTGAGGAGGTTGCTAGGGCACTTGAGGGTAAGGTGCTTACTCGTCACGTCATTACATGGCTGCCGGCGCACAAGGGCGCCAAAGTAGGTGGGATAGCCAGCGTACGAGTTGGCCCATGCTCAGGGGCGAGGTCTTGCCGGCCGCGCCGGGCAGTGGGAAGCCGGTGTGCAGGGTGGGACCGGTGAAGGGCTTGGTCTGACCATTTCAGAGACCGATCCCCCCCCCCTTCAGGGACGTAATCTACTTCTTAACCGAGATCACTAGCCACTACTAGATGAGGCGCAGGGTTTTTCCCTTACCATATCGAAATCTCACGAGTCGTATCCCACACTTTCCGTGTTTAGTAGCTACACGGAAGTTCCCCTCTTTTTCCCGACTGTGGTATGGTAAGCGCTTTTAAGCGCATGCTCTGGGAGTGCCCCTTTTTACAGCACCGAAATGGCCCACGGAGAAAAGGAGGAAGCATTTTATTAATTTCTGAAGAGCCCGGTATAGGGCTGACGCACTGGAGTTTTGAGTACTGTGGCGGAGCCTGGTGGCGTGCGCCGAAGTTGCTTGGGTAGTCAAAAATGGACGCCAACCGGCGAGTTACGCAGTTCTCAGTTGCTTTGAGCGTTTTACTTAATTTTGCGCCTAGTTTTCAGGCTCAAAAAGTGCTTAAAACGTACGCAGGAACTTGTCCGCTATGCCTGCAGAGTCTGACATGTTTGACGAGCGATTCCTGCTTCAACAAACGGTGCCGAAAGCAGGTGGTCCGGGCGACGGCTCTGAGCAGCGCGCGGTCCGTAAGCGCGGTCGCCGCCGTTATTGTTGCGTGGTTAATTGCCTCGAACGTGGGGGTAAGGATCCTAATGTGCGGTTTTACTGGTTCCCCTGAAAGCCGTACGAAGTGGAGCGACAGAACCGCTGGATACGTGCCGTCCGACGCGTGAAGTGAGTACGCGAGCAAAACGTGCTTTGCAACGCAACGTGCTGATTACTTTTCGTACGCGCGTGCACTCGTTTATATATGTATATATTCCCTGTGTGCAGTCCAGACGGCACGCCGTGGCTGCCAACGGCAATCACGAGGATATGCAGCCGGCATTTCGTGGGAAACGAGAAAAACGATGCCATGAGTCACCCTGCGTATGTGCCTACGATTTTTCCGGCAGCTTACAGCCGGCTGCTTCCAGCGGCCGGCTGTAAACATTGCGCGCCGTCCCTTCTCGACCGCCACCGCACGCTGACAGAATTTGACGAATTTCCTAGAAGCAAATGTTGAAAATTACGACCGTGCATGGGGAAAAAGTGTGTTTGCGACTGAATGCGGCAGAAAACGGCACACGGCGCGAATGCGCTCATTCGGGCCGCCGACGGCTGGCCTTCGTCACTGGACCTTTCTTGATTCCGTTTCGTCGTGTAATGCAAATCATTTCGGCTTTCTTAACAGCAATCTTTTCGTTTATGCACTGTCGTTAATCGCGCGAGCATGCCTCGTAAAACTTGACTCGAGTTCAACGTCGTAGAGATTCGCTGCACTTGCGAGTTGTAGCGCGCCGAAATGGTTCCTTCAATCTCCTGCACGTCGTAAACATACTTTACGTTGACGAGCTTCTTGCGTTTACGCAGATTGTTTGGCCTGAAGAACTCAGCCACGCCAGAAATTGGCCGAGATCCAAAGCGCAGCACCACCGACAGCGGCGGCTCCATTGCGCATCTGAGCTTAGTGCTGCATGCGGCCGCCAGTCTGACTACTAGAAACCAAAGAACTTGTCGTAGGGGGCGCTTTTTAGCGCCGTTTTCGCAGCGCCGCCTGGGCAGCCAGTCAGGCCTATTATCAACTCCGGGCTGTCCAGAAGGCTCACGACGCAGCAGTGATGGTTGGCATCCCTTTCCCAACACGAGAGTGGCCCGCAGTCTTGCCCCTATAAAAACAGGGTGAAGATTCTTCCGGACCCGCCTAAAGTTTACTACCAACCTAAGTAGCAATTATATGGACACTCGGCGGGTTTAGGCCGTCGCAGCCACCGTCATGTCCCGGATACGTATACGTATGTATATATAAATAAAAGCCAGAAAGAAAAACGAAATCAGAAGAAAATTTTCCGAAGCGCGCCACCACGATTCAAACCTGTGACCCCTCGCTCCGCAGCGCAGCGCGTTAGACAACTAGGGCGCACGTCATCCGTTCTTTGGAATACTACCGGTGAGCTATTAATATACACCATTTGTCCCTGGCGGTACGCAGAGCTAGGAGGTGGTTCCGCGTGTGCAGTATCACCAGCGAGATTGCCCGGAGGGCGCGCTTTAAAGCAACGCTCTTAGCTTTTGTTTAAGTGTGAATACTGCCTTTGAGAATCGCACTAAACAGTGGCCCATTTCTGTATCCACTCGGGAAGTGGAACGCCGAACAAACAATGCGTTGAACGCCACCGAGCGGCAGGAGACGCGGAGGGGTCACTCCTCGGACCGCAGTTTTCAACAAAAAGATAATCTAAAAGCGTTGGGTTGTAGCGCGCTGCTCAAACACGAAGTGACAACTGTGACAGTTGTCACTGCTCGTCCTTCGTTTACCCGTGCGTTTTTAGAGCGTCGTCCTTTATGTTTGAGCAGTGCGCTGCAAGTGTCGAGCCATGACTATTGTTCGTTCGCGCTCTTCCTGTGTGCCTTGTTTTCCTGCCTCGTTTGAGTTTGAGCGGCGCGCTGCAAGTATCGAGCTGATTGCCGTTCTTCGTGTGAAAGTTTGCTTCGTTGGTGTCACATTCATTGCTGCGCCCTTGAGGCGAAACTGATTTTTTTTTCCTTTTTCGACGTGCAAGTACGCTTGCTAATGTTCGGTTATTTATACAGCAATTATAGGGAACTCTCAGGTGGTTTTTGCCGCTGGCGTCGCCGTCATGTTCCCTATATATATATATATATATATATATATATATATATATATATATATATATATATATATATATATATATATATATATATATATATATATATATATATATATATATATATATATATATATATGTTATAAAGGCGTTTATTGACGGCAATAGTCGTCGAAGCACAGCGGGGACAGTCAGGACAGAGCGCGGACTCTGAGCGCGAGGGGTATGCTCTCAGAGAAGAGCCGCAGAGAACGACCCACTAGAAGGCTATAGAGAGCGCAACACGTTACTCATCTCAAAGGCTTCGCTACAATTACCCCGGGTACGAAAAGGGAGCCGTCTGGCGACCTAACAGCTCGTCACTAGAGTGGGTCATAGTAGGCCTTGAGGCTCCACGTTGACTATGTCGAGCGCTCGACGGCGCATGTCCGAAGACGGTTCGATGGGTTCGATCAAGTAGTTCACCGGGGATGTGCGCTCGACGACCCGATAGGGGCTTTTGTATTTCGTCAGTAGTATTGCAGAGAGGCCAGTTGCAGTGGTAGAGACCGAGAGCCATACGAGCGCTCCGGGGAGGAAGGTGGACTCAGAAGTGGTGGTGCCACCGCAAATGCTCTTTGCCGCTCTTGTTCCTGCGTAGTAAAAGTCTTGGCAAGCTCGCGACACTCTTCCGCAAGCGTGGCTGTGTCAGAAATCGGCGCACACTCAGCGGAATCTGGCTTGTATGGGAGTATCGTGTCGATGGTGTGCGACGGGTGCCTTCCGTACAATAGGAAGAAGGGTGAAAAACCAGCTGTACTTTGAGGGGCGGTATTATGGGCGTAGGTGACGAAGGGCAGAATGGCATCCCAATTTGTGTGATCGGCGGCGACGTACATTGAGAGCATGTCGCCGAGCATGCGGTTAAAGCGTTCGGTTAGGCCATTCGTCTGCGGATGGTAAGCAGTAGTTTTGCGGTGAACCGCATGGCACTCTTTGAGAATGGCTTCAACGACGTCTGACAAGAAGACACGGCCTCGATCGCTGAGAAGCTCCTGCGGTCGACCGTGACGCAGGATGAATGAATGAATGAATCAATCAATCAATCAATCAATCAATCGTTTTTTATTTCAAGTTCTTATTACATTAAAGTACACAACACTAATTAGACCCACAGCCACTGGCTAGTAGGGGGTCTAAATAAATATTGTCACGACGCGGAAACAGCAGAAGTCGGATATACTCGTAGCACAGCTCACTTTAAGTATGCGAGGCACTAGAAAAAAGGGATCGGGCGTGAACCTCGTCTTCCTCTCTTGCTGCGCGAGCTCTTCTTTGTTGTCGCTGTGCAGATTGGATGCGGCATTTGCCTCCCTCCAGGGAGAGCATCGTCCCGATGCGCTACTACAAAAGACGGTGCAGTAGACGTATAATGGAAGTTAATCTGCACAATAGGGCTGCATTCGTACAACATGCACGATTTCCGATTTGTGCTGGCGAGTTCGCGAGTGACTGTCCGGGATAACCTCATAGTTCACGTCACTTAGGCGTCGCACAACACTGTAGGGACCAAAATACCTCTTCAGTAATTTTTCAGAAAGTCCCCGTCGGCGAATAGGGCTCCAGATCCACACTTTCTCGCCTGGTTGATAGCTGACGTATCGATGTCGCAAGTTATAACGCTGTGCGTCGTAACTCTGCTGCCGGGATATTCGGACGCGTGCAAGCTGCCTCGCCTCTTCAGCTCGTTGAGTAAAAGTTTCAGCGTCCGTGTCGGTATCATTGCAGTCATGCAGTAACATAGCATCAAGCATCGTTGTCACTTCACGCCCATGAAGAAGACTAAATGGCGTCCTTCGCGTAGTTTCCTGCTGAGCTGTATTATAGGCGAACGTGACGTACGGTAGAATGTCGTCCCTATTTTTATGATCCACGTCTATGTACATACTCAGCATGTCGGCAATTGTCTTGTTGAGACGTTCTGTTAAGCCGTTGGTTTGTGGGTGGTAGGAGGTAGTTCTTCGATGAGCTGTTCCGCTGAGCTCAAGCACTGTCTTCAGGAGCGTGGCTGTGAAAGCGGTACCTCTGTCCGTTATTATGACTGTCGGAGCACCATGCCTGAGAACGATGTTTTGAATGAAGAACCGTGCGGTTTCTACTGCGGTGCCGCTTGATAAAGCCTTTGTTTCTGCGTAGCGCGTAAGATAATCGTTGGCGACTATTACCCATTTGTTTCCAGCATGCGAAGTCGGAAATGGTCCTAGAAGGTCCATTCCAATTTGGGCAAACGCCACGGTGGGCACTTGAACTGGTTGTAACAATCCAGCTGGTTTTAAAGGTGGCGGTTTCCGTCGTTCACAATCGAGGCACGTGCGCACGTAGTGCTTCAATATGTTTTTAAAGGAACAGATTGTGTTTACAAAGCAGATATTTTATAAGTACACTTCAATCATAAGAAAAAAAAATGGAGCAAAATATAAAAAGGGAACATATTTGTGATAGGTAGATTGCAGTATCGTGCAACATGTTGCATGCGTGTAAGGGTTTGTATGTGTGCAATACAACAAACATAAATACAGAGAAGTACGTAAACCATGTTAAGTATGATTTTGTTATACATATAATCAATATATAGCGCAGCACAGATTCCAACAAAGCGTGTGCTAGTGTTCCTGTTCATTTTTCTGCAGAAAGTATTTTTAAGCGCACAGGAAAATCTTTTGCTTTCTTTTATTTGACATGGTATATCATTCCAGACCTTAACTCCAGCAAATTGTAGCAATCGTTTTGCATAAACATTATTAGTAGGCGGAAGATGGAAATTATGTAGTGTGGCACGTCTGGCAAGGGGTGAAGAGGATGAAAATACTGATATATGAAAGGGACAGGTTATAAGAAATGACATTATGGACGGTAAGTGCAATTTTTTGCTGTCGTAAATTATCAAATGGTATGATTTCCATATTATAAAACAATCGGTGTAGCAGGAAGGAGGGCGACGGTTTCGGCGTATTGCGTTAGATAGTCAACAGCGACGATGGCCCAGCAGTTACCAGCCGATGTCAGAGGAAGTGGTCCGTACAAGTCGATGCCCACGCGCCCGAACGGACGGTTAAAGGAAGGCAATGGTTCTAGACCGGTGGGTGACACGTGCGTTGAAGGTTTTCGGCGTTGGCAATCGAGGCAGGAGCGAACGAACTTCTGCACGTAGCGGTACATCCCTCGCCAGAAGTATCGTTGTCGAATGCGGTGGTAAGTTTTGGATACCCCAGAGTGCGCGCATTGTAGATCAGAGTGGAAGGACTCGCATATTTCAGAACGCAGACTGTGGGGTATCACAAATAGCCACTGAGGGCCGTCGCAATTGTAATTGCGTCGGTGCAGTAGGTCGTCACGAATGGCGAAGTGGTGGGCCTGACCAAGTAACGCGCAAGTGGTTGGTGTTGCCGACGGATCAGTGAGCAAGTCTATCAGCGAGGTGATCCATTTATTCTCGCGCTGTTTGGTAGCGATGGTGTGAACGTCGATGGAAGAAACAACAATGATAGGTACCGAGCAGGGGACATTGTCGTCAGGCAAGGGGGAGCACGAGAGGGCGTCGGCGTGAGCATGTTGGCGTCCGTTGCGGTACAGCACGCGGATATCGTAGTCCTGTAGGCGAAGTGCCCAGCGGGCGAGGCGGCCTGAGGGATCCTTAAATGACGACATCCAGCATAGTGCATGATGGTCGGTGATGACATCAAATGGACGACCATACAAATAGGGTCGGGACTTCGTAAGGGCCCATATGATCGCCAGGCTTTCCGTTTCGGTGACGGTGTAATTGGTCTCGGCTTTAGTAAGCGTACGACTTGCATATGCCACGACAAAGTCAGGGAACCCTGTTCTGCGCTGCGCAAGGACAGTGCCAAGGCCAAGACCGCTGGCGTCTGTGTGTACCTCTGTAGGGGCCGTAGGATCGTAGTGGCGTAGTATGGGAGGCGACGTCAACAAACGACGGAGCTTTGCGAAAGCGTCGTCGCACTCTGACGACCACGAATGGAGGGGCCCGTTACTTCCGAGGAGCTTCGTCAGCGGCTATATAATAGTGGCGAAGTTTCGAATGAAGCGCCGAACGTAGGAACACACTCCAACAAAACTGCGCAGTTCTTTGACGGACGTAGGTTTCGGGAACTCGGTCACGGCCCGAGGCTTGGCTGGATCGGGGAGAATTCCGTCCTTGGACACGACGTAGCCGAGTATTGTCAGTTGCCGTGCTGCAAATCGGCACTTATTAAGATTCAGTTGTAGACCAGCGTCGCTCAAACGCGTCAACACATGCCAGAGGCGTTGAAGATGCGTGGAGAACTATGGAGCGAAAACTACGACGTCGTCAAGGTAGCACAAGCACGTGTGCCATTTCAGGTTCCGTAGAACAGTACCCATCATGCGCTCGAAGGTGGCGGGCGCATTACGCAGCCCAAAAGGCATGATGTTCAATTCGTACAAGCCGTCGGGCGTGACAAAGGCGGTCTTCGGTCGACCGTCATCAGCCATAGGTACCTGCCAGAACCCTGAGCGCAAATCGATAGATGAAAAGAATTCTGCTCCTTGTAGGCTGTCATTCGCATCGTCTATTCACGGTAGTGGATACACGTCCTTACGAGTGATCTTTTTGAGTCGTCGGTAGTCCACACAGAACCGCACAGAACCGTTCTTCTTCGCACACGAGCGACAGGAGACGCCCAGGGGCTATTAGATGGTCGAATAACATCGCGTCGAAGCATGTCGTCGACTTGCTCGTTGATTACGCGGCGTTCTGTGGGAGATACACGATGTGGACTTTGCTGCAGTGGTGGTTGGACGCCAGTGTCAATGCGATGCGTAACAGTGGACGTGCGGCCGAGAGAAGTTTGAACAACATCAAAAGAAGCGCGAAATTCTTCCAAGAGGCCCAGAAGCTGGGAACGCTGGACCGGCGTAAGGTTGTCAGCAATGGAAGAAGCAAATACATCAGCGGGCAATGAACCAGATGTGATAACAGCACTGAGCGTGCTGGAGCTGGGGCAGTGCGTGTCATCGGGTTCGTCCACAACTTGTGCGTCTTCGAGGGGTTCCACGCTGCCGAGACATGCTCCTCGCAACAACGTAGCACTGTACGGAGGTGGGTTGATAACAAAAATTGGCGTGCTGCCCTGAGTGACTTGCACGGTCACGAAATGGACCAGCAAGCCTTTCCTCGTGCAAACATGGTCAGATGGCGAGAGGAATGCAACAGTGTCGGAGAGACTGGCGCAGTAGACGGACACCGCCGTTGACGAGTTTGCAGGCACTTTGGTGTCGTCTTTGACGAGTACCTTGCTCACACACGATTGACTGTCAGCCGGCGTCAGATCAGAGAATGGTGAGAGCTCCATTTCGGCTGGTGCGAAATGTATTACGGCGTCGTGGCGGGAGAGAAAATCCCATTCGAGAATGACGTCGTGAAATCATGCAGGAATTATGATCAATTCGACGGCGTACATAGCGTCCTTAATGATGACGCGGGCTGTGCACACCGCTGTAGGGTAAATAATTTGGGCGCTGGCTGTACGGAGGGAGAGCCTGGGAATTGGCGTCGTCACTTTTCGCAGTAATCGGCTAAGTTTGGCGTCAATAGCGAATACGGCGGCTCCAGTGTCGATAAGGGCAGATGCGCGAACACCGTCCACAAACACGTCTAACACGTTCGATGGGCTTCGCTGAGGGCTTTGGCAGTTCGATAGCGTCGCAGCCCTTGCCTCGTAGACTGCGACGACTAGTTTTCCTGATCACGTGGGACCGGATGCGGCCGCATCGGTGACAGTGATCGGCATCGTGGTGACGGCGAACGGTGGGTAGATGGAGCTGAGCGAGACGACGGTGACATAGGCGGCGGTGAATCGTAATACGGGCGGCTCGACTGTCTGGGGATGGAAGAGGCGACACGAGGCGACTGCACGCGATTGCAATAGCGGGCGACATAACCGGCGCAACTGCACGCGAAGCAGATCGGGCGGTTGTCAGAAGTGCGCCGGGGTTGGTCCTATGCATGGCGCAGGACGCGGTGGACGAGGCGGCTACTGATACAACTGCATGATGGGCTGCATCGGTGACGTCGGCAAACGCAGCCGGCGCACTCGCTTCGAAGGCCTGAGGTCTGGCGACGGCTTCGGCGTAAGTAAGTGAGGCAGCCACACAACTTGCGCGTAACTGAGCGGCGCAGGCGCCGGAGGGGGCTGGTGGTATTCCGGCATGACCTCCGCTATTTCCTGCTGAATAGCGCGGCGTAAGGGAGGCAGCAGCGTGGTCGATGGCTGTTCCACATGCTGCGGGTGAGAGAAGTCCAGTAGGGAGAATTTGCGGGCAATTTCCTCGCGCACGAAAGACTTGATCTCGGCGTGCAAAGCGGACTGATCTGAAATGGCCGACAAGACAGCGAGATCGGCGTCGCGTGACGGAGGTCGACGGGTCAGCAACCGCTGCCGGCGCAGCTCCTCGTAGCTCTGGCAGAGCGTGATCACCTAGGCCACAGTACGAGGGTTCTTGGCGAGCAGCATAGTGAAGGCATCGTCGTCAATGCCTTTCATAACGTTGCGGATCTTGTCGGACTCAGGCATGGCTGCGTCGGCTTTCTTGAGCAAGTCCACGACGTCTTTTATGTAGCTCGTAAAAGACTCATCGGTCTGCTGAGCTCGTTCACGTAAACGTTGTTCGGCTTGCAGTTTACGAAAGGCAGGGCGGCCAAACACGTCGGTGATAGTGGTCTTGAAAGCAGACCACGTGGGGAAATCAGTGGCGTGGTTGTTGTACCACAGGCCCGCCACACCCGCAAGGTAAAAAATCAGGTTGCTCAGTTTTCCTGCCTCACCGCATTTGTTGGGATACGCTCACGCGCTCGTATATCGCGAGCCAGTCCTCCACGTCAGTGCCGTCCGTGCCGGTGAAGACAGGAGGGTCGCGGATGCGGAGTACACCGGGGCATGGTTTTGGTACAGGGAGACGTTTGCTGGGCGGCGTCTTGAGGCATAACAGAGGGCACGGTATGGGATCGAAGCGCTAGGGGCATCGAACGGGGACCGAAGCTAGTTGGACGGCGCAGCACTCTCCACCAAATTATACAGGCGTTTATTGACGGCAATATTCGACGAAGCACTGCGGCGACAGTCAGGACAGAGCGCGGACTCTGAGCGCGAGGGGCGTGCTCTGAGAAGAGCCGAAGAGGACGACCCACTAGAAGGCTATAGAGAGCGCAACCCGTTACTCATCTCAAAGGCATCGCTGATTATATATATATATATCAAAATAACAAAGGGTTTCTTGGTCCGATGCAATATGCATAGAAACATCAAGCAGACGCGCGTGCGACGCAATTTTGTGATGAAGCTCGGACCCCTAGCGCAACCTATAGAGGGCTTCACTGTTTACTAACACAGGCCCTGGACCGCTTCCGGCTTCCTGCGCTGGCGTAGGCTAGCAGGATTGGCGGGGAACAAAAGCCTTGGCGAGTAGCCCGTAGAGTTTCAACACTTTTCTCCCTGTGTCTAGCAAAAGATTTGAATTAAATATTCTTCTAAGCTACACACAACACTAAAAGAGTTAGTGTTTAACTATAAGCGTCTTTCTTTTATGTGAAACTGAAAAAAGAGTATTCCCTTACTCTGAAAAATCTTTAAAAAACGCTTTACGCTTCGGTGTTGCAGAATAATAAATGAGGTGACCGGAAGTTTCTTGGGGTACACCACGTGGTCCTGCTATCGCAATCTTGAAACCGTCTATATAACATGCTTCGCAAGCACGTCTGTTTGATGTTTATATATATATATATATATTTACTCATTTATTTATTTATAGAAAAGTAATGCAGAAGAAATCACAGCATATCCACGGAGTGAATGATGATGAGTGGGCGAAGCTGCGGAGGTTCATCGGGAAACCGTGAATCTTCCGTGAATTCTGCCCAGTACATCATCACCGACGTGAGATCGGGCGCGTTTATACTAAAAGTTCGATGAGTTATGACGACTTGCAGCGCACTTTATTTTACATGTACGCTGTGAATTTTCATTGTTTAGAAAACCATTGCTTAGAAAACATCTGGCGTCTTTCGTTAAGCAGCTGGCGTCTTTTCGTTTTGCTTTAGAAACATCTGGCGTTCTTCCGTTTTGCTTTTACAAAACATCTGGCGTCTTTCGTTGGTTTATTTCATCAATCAATGGCGTTTTGAACAAAATTTTTATTGTTTAATCACGCACAGGAGAAATCTCACCAGGCACTACCTTGGAGGTAAAGAATGGCTGCTAATGGGAATGAGAGACAGAAGAAGTCGGCTTTTAGCTAACGCTGCGAATTTTTTATTGTTCAACAACGCACAGGAGAAATCTCCCACCGGCACCACCTTGCAGGTCAAAGCGTAAGACTGGTTACATACTACGCTACGAGGGACGAACGGGTGCCGCTATAAGGAGCTTCGCCCCTAATATTTCCTGAAGCGCGCCCCGGAGATTCATACCTGTGAGCCTTCCCTCCTCAGCGCGTTGCGTTCCACGTCTCGGCCACGCAGCGTACGTCCTCGTGGTTACTAATCCTTTCGGCTCTGGCGGTGTCAACTGACACCACCACACATTTCCCCTAGCACCTCGAATATGAAACCAAAACTGTCCATTCTTGGAGGAATACTTCTTCAGTGATTGCCACTGCGATTGACTCCAAAACTGCGACATGCTTGCGGAGCTGGGAGCCGCAAAGAAGAATCTTGACCGAAGTCATGGGTGACGCTGAGGCGGGAAACCGCCATTTTCGGGTCGACGTTCCGGAGCTGTTTCAATGACTATCGCACTGAAAAATAACACGTAGTCCACTTTAACACGAAAGTGCTTTATGCCGGGGTGCACCAAGACTTCAGTGACGTCACGGAAATGACGTCGAAAAAATGTACACGATCAGATGGCAAAGAAAAAAAGTTCCGTCAACGCGCATCGAACCCACGACCGCTCGGTCAGCAACAGCAGATGCCGGGCGCACCAGCCACTGCGCCACGGTCACAGGCTCTAGAGGCTTTACAAACGCGCCTTTTATATCTACCACTCTCCCGGTCGGCGGGGTGGTGTTGCTCTCTAGAAGCGGCAATGTAATTCATAATTACTGTGGCTTTAGTACCTACAACGCCTTACACGTTCGTCCCATTCGGCGCGTTTTCAATAGAAGTGCAATTTTGTCAATGCCTTAACACACCGCGAGGTGGCGACCTTAACGCAAGCGCCGTAAAAGCGTGGGTCTCGCTCATAGGATCACGCTAATCAAACCAAAACTCTGCGACGCTCGCCTACCTCACCTGGCTGTAACACCGCGTTCCCCGCCTACGCGCTCCCCCCGAGAAAAATTGCGGCCGGGCTCCGGGGCGACACGACGCGCTTTGCGTTTGCCTCTAGTGCGGCCGTGGTGTTCAATCACATTTTAACATGCCGCAAGATGGCGACCAAGTTCTGCGTCCAATATGCGATGCTCTTCTGGCTATCACAACTCGTTCTCTGATTACGCTTTCACCGCTAACTACTAAAGCTACCACAAGGGTTTGTTTAATCATTGAACATGGACGTTAATCGTCGGGATGGAGATGTATCGCCAATCAAGAAAGAGGGTGCATACACGTTAAACGGCACCATAGCTGCCAGACATCAATATACATTGTGCAAACCCTCATATATCAATGTACAGTAAAGATTCAGTTACTTCTGTAAGGGCACGTTTTACCTTCGTATTATTCCGATTCCTATGACGGAGGGATCAACCATGTTTTTTGTGTATACCAGTGAGTAGCAGGAAAAAAGATGGTTCATCCCTCAGTCATAGGAATCGGAATAACACGAAAGTGAAGCGTGCCCTTACAGAAGTAACTGAACGTTTACTGTACATTGATGTAAGAGAGTTTCCACAATGTATATTGATGTCTTGCAGCTATAGCACCGTTTTACATGGATGCATCCACTTTGATGATTCGTGGTACATCTCCACCCCGACAACTAACATCCATGTTAAATGATCACACGAAACCTTGTGGTACTGTAGTATTTATTGGTGAAAGCGTAATCAGAGAACGAGGCGTGATATCCAGAAGAGCGTCGCATATTGGAATCGGGACTTGGTCGCCATCCCGCGGCATCTTAAAATGTGATTGAACGCCATGGCCGGACTAGAGGGAAACGCAAAGCGCGTCGTGCCGCCCCCCGGCCGCGATTGTTCTCGGGGCGATCGCGTGAGCGGGGAACGCGGTGTAACAGCAAGGTGAGGCAGGCGCGCGTCGCAGAGCTATTTTTGGTTGGGATTAGCGTGATGCCACGAACGAGGCCGACGCTTTTACCACGCTTGGGGTAAGTTCGCCACCTCGCGGTGTGTTAAGGCATTGACAAAATTGAACTTGTATTGAAAACGCGCCGTATGGGATGGATGTGTAACGCGTTGCAGGTGCTAATGGCGCAGGCCACAGTAATGACGAATTACTACATTTTGCCGCTCCCAGAGGGCAACACCACCCCGCCGACCGCGAGAGTGGTAGATATAAAGGGCGCGTTTGTAAAGCCTCCAGAGTCTGTGACCGTCTCGCAGTGGATAGCGTGCCCGGCATCTGTTGGTACGGACTGAGCGGTCGTGGGTTCGATGCCCGTTGACAGAATCTTTGCCATCTGATCGTGTAAATATATTTCGACGTCATTTCCGTGACGGAAATACGTCACTGAAGTATTGGTGGACCCCGGCATAAAACACTTTCGTGTTAAAAAGAAGCTATTTTTCTCATTGCACAACCGCTGAGCACTGATAACCTAATTTGAATCCATGCTTATTATTCTACAAATACTTCCACCACTGGCTCAATTGTGCGTTTGTGGTCTTGTGAAGTTCTAACTATTAGGAAAACACGCACGAAAAAAAGTCTGACCAAAATAAAAACTGGCGGTATGCAGAGCTCGGCAGCGCTTCAGCTTGTTCTCTTTATCACCAGCGAGATGGCGCGAAGGGCGTGTTCTAAAAGTCGTGGGGATGCGCGCGCTCCTCCTACTTCTACCACCTATACTTTGCCCTACAGGGTAATGTCGCTCTATCTCGTGATGGGGGTGCTTTGCACGTCTTGTGCTTGCGCGAAGATCACTTCGCTCGCAGCATCGGCCGTGTTGGCAAAAGGAGCGCGCTTACCAAAAAAAGCCGCACCTCCCCGAAGGGGATCGTGACGAAATGCGAATGCATTTGGGTGCACCCGATGAGTTTGCGATTATTAATGAAGAGAGACGAGAGTGTGCACGTAAGCATTATTTATTCATACGTCAGCACCTGTTCGTGTTATCGTTGTACCTGCGGCCACAATGACCGCCTTGTAGTCGCTGAAGTGCACAGTCAAATGGTCTTTGAGAAGCATACGCGCGGCACAGATTCGCGTAAAGACCAGATCAATGCAACTCCCGTGAATGGTAGTGTGGCACGTGTTGTCGGAGGCGGCAGAGAGACAATGCATAGAGCGCTTGGTCTGCATGTATTATAGCAGCCACTCGCCACTCTTCTTGCGCACGTCAACGTTGAAGTCGCCGACCAAGACAATGGGATCAGAGGGTTTGGAGCGCACACGCTCACATTCCATAGCCAGCTTCGCGGCAACGGCGTCCCGAGTGAGCTTGGGCGCGAGGTACACGGTCACCACAAAGGCTCGGTCTCCGATGTAGGCAAGGGTGTACAAGTCTTTGTACGGAGACGTGTCGCGAACGGGAGACGTGGCAGCGGCGTGCGATATCAGTTCCCGTACTCGCATCGCGGAGCGAGCTCCGCGATGTGAGCGCCCTCACCGGGTACACTCCTCCTCTCCCTTACCCTCCGCTGCTCCGCGATGCGAGCGCCATCACACGCCCACGCGCTCCTCCTCCCCCTTACCCTCCGCCGCTCACCACCTGCTCCGGTTGCTAGGCGCGGCGCAGCTGTTGCTAGGGGCGAGGAGGAGCGCGCGCGGAGAGATCTGTGCGCACGCCGACCAGGGACTCACGACAACCCCCGACTAAGAAATGCATTCGCATTAAAAAAAAAACGAGTAACATCTGGGAAAGTTAGTTTGCGCTTGTCGTCTGTATACCGTTTCTTTCATTTCGTGCTTCCCTTGTGTTTGTGCAAGTCGCGTATCTCGGGAGCGCTTGCAGTGTGGGATGGAGATGGGAGAGGAAGAGAGACGGGCGACCGTAGTGGCACGGCCAACACTTTAGCTCACACCACACGGCAAACAACATTGACACACACTCAAAATTTAGACCAAAATGTAACACGTGCAAGAATGCTAAGCTAGTGCGTAATCACTAACTAAAATCACCAAGCATTCCAGCTGTTACCTCGCCCTAACTCGATAGTCTGGCCACTATGGCGTCTCAGTTTGTCGCTATACCAATCGAACGTTCTTACGGTTTGTGGTGTTCGATGACGCGGTTCGGTAGCAGAGTCGACGCCCTGTCCCGTCGTAGAAGCTCTTGTCGACATATCAGAGTCGTCGTCGTTGATCAGCCGCCTCGCTGGTCGTTCTCATTGCCGATGCTCGGTCTGTCGTCGAGCACGTCGATCTCGCCCGGTTAGGCCTAACTCTCGGCCTCTACTCAGCTCCACTGGACCAAACTGCCTACGTGGCTCTCCGGGGATTGTCGGTGTGTTGCCGTCTTGTTGAGCTGCAGATTCCCTGTGCCGTAGATTCCCTGACAACTGCTGTGATGAGGCTGCCGAAAGCCGAGGAAGCCTCGCTCGGTTGACACCAAGGTCGACGGCGACCCTCCCGAGCCTCTCTTGTTGCTGGCTCCAGAACTGGGCCCTGATGTTCTCGTCGCGGGTGCGACACTGGCTTGCACCAACTTGCTCTTCTCCAACTCCACCGAACAATAATGACTGCCTCTTGTCCTGGGGTCCCTCTCCTCAGCTCGGGTCTCGTGGCACGCGCCCTTCCCAAGCCAATGGTGTGCGTGGACGTGGTATTAGTGCACACCATCGGTGAATTTCCCTGCGCCGCACACCATCGCCACATTCCGCCCTTCGGCAAGCGCCTCGTGGCCCTTTACTCATGATATTGGGCCCCCTTTTTGAGAGTTCTTTCTTGGACAACTGCTTTTCACCTCCTCCTTAGGGTTACGGCCCTCTGCTCTTCTGATGGTGTCTTGCAGATTGTGATACGTACTCTTTCCTTGCTTGACTTAGGCTCATCTTCCGCCACATTCC
Organism: Rhipicephalus sanguineus; assembly: GCF_013339695.2. NCBI lineage: Eukaryota > Metazoa > Arthropoda > Arachnida > Ixodida > Ixodidae > Rhipicephalus > Rhipicephalus sanguineus. The sequence goes on along the minus strand of NC_051180.1, from coordinate 174,784,217 downwards.
ACCACATTGTCACGCACTATCAATCATAATTTGTCTCCACTTCACCTCACACAGTTTGTACAGCACCACTATCAATGGTTCGACAAACCACATGTTCATTGTCCAGAACACTATAATCCACAAGGTACAATATTGTGACGCGCGCCGTTCGCTGGGAGCTTCAAGCAGCAAGTCACTGCAAGCAGCAAGCCACACACCTCCCTTCGACCAAGCCGTTGTCCAAGCACCCCCCCCCCCACACGGTCTCTGTTAATCAGGCCTTCGTGCGGCAAGAAATTAATCTCGGTTTCCCTGCCGCCTGCTCCGTTTCGCGACCGGAATACCGACCGACGCAATGAGTGCACCCCGCAATGAGTGCACCCCAAGATCCCGCAACCCATCGAAATGGAGAACTCCCGACGACAAAGCCATCTGCTTCCGCTGCTACCGGGTGGGTCATGTCTCCCGACACTGCCGCACCACCTGGACGTCGCCGTATTGGGGCCAATTCTCGTCGCCTTCTCGCCCATACGCTGTACCTCACCGGTATTCGCCCAGTCATATGTACGCTGCCTCTGACGCACCCAACAGCCGCGCTACGGCTCGGTCACTGTCGCCCCAAGGCCGTCGTTCCCCGTCGCCTCAACCACGCCGCTATTCCTCGCCGCCCAACTACGTCTCGTCCCGGACGAAAAACTAGATCGTGCAGCTCCTGGAGGTAGTGCTGCATCATTTTCGTCTGAACCAAATCCTCCGTTAACGCTCCCAATGAACACGAACTTAATTGATCTGCAAGTAGACGGCATTTCTATGACGGCGTTAATTGATACTGGAGCTCAGGTATCTGTCATCAGTGCGCATCTCTGTCGTCGACTTAAGAAAGTACTGACGCCTGTTACAGCTCAAGCCGCACGCGTAGCCGAAGGCGGAACTGTTGCCGTCACGGGAATATGTACCGCTCGAATAAGCATTGCCAGCTGCCATGTTCCCGTCCTCTTTACCGTGCTCCGCAGTTGCCCTCACGACCTCATCTTAGGGATGGATTTCCTCTCGACGCATTCTGCCTTGATCGACTGTTCTGCCGGTACTCTTTGCTTGGAACTTTCTCTTCTGCCAGATACTAGCCCCAAACTCCAGAACAGCCTCTGTACCACAGACTTTATCCGCATGCCGCCTAAAGCCCTAACATTCGTCGAATTGGCTACGTCTTCACCGGTGCTTGGCGGGGACTACGTCGTCACGCCTATTGCTGATGTCCTTCTGGCACGCGATATCACTGTACCACACTGCGTTTTCACTGTAGCCGCTAACCGGATACATCTCCCTGTTCTAAATTTCGGCTTCACTTAGAAAGTGCTACCCTAAGGCATCTCAGTCACCACGCTCCGATCCTTCTCGGATGACCACGTCACCAATTTTGCTGCCGACGTGTTCTCAGATGTTCCTTGTCACCCGCCGGCTACCACATGCCTTGACATGGCATTACGTCACATGATCACCCCGGACCACGAACCTGAGCAATCAGCCGCTCTAAGCCGCCTTTTGCCTTCTTACCGCGACATCTTCGAAGTCGATAATCAACCACTAGGCCAGACTTCTCCTGTAAAGCACCGAATGAACACCGCTGATTCTCTTCCCATTCATCGCTGGCCATATCGGGTGTCTGCCGCAGAGCGTAAGGTCATTCAACAAGTGAACAAGATGCTGGCCAGAAGCATTATTGAACCCTCATCGAGCCCTTGGGCGTCACCCGCCGTGCTGGTTGAAAAGGAAGACGACATGTGGCGCTTCTACGTTGATTACCGCCATCTGAATAGAATTACGAAGGACGTTTACCCTTTGCCCTGAATTGACGACGCTCTTGATTGCCTACACGGCGCGCGCTACTTTTATTCAATAGACCTACGCTCTGGCCACTGGCAGATTGCTATGGATGAGAAAGACCAAGAAAAGACTGCGTTTGTAACTCGCGATGGCCTATACCACTTCAAGGTTTTGCCGTTCGGTGTGTTCAACGCCCCAGCCACATTCGAGCGTATGATGGACTCTCTTCTACAAGGATTCAAATGGACAACCTGCCTTTGTTACCCTGACGACGTCCTTGCATATTCCCCTACATATGAGACCCACCTTTGGCGTTTGTCAGCTATTCTTGACGTCTTCCGCAGAGCGGGCTTGCAACTGAACTCGTCGAAGTGCAACTTCGGTCGCCGGCACACTACAGTCGTGGGCCACCTCGTGGATGCTTCAGGTGTGCAGCCGGACCCAGAGAAAATTTGTGCAGTCACAAGTTTTCCTGTACCCCACTAAGCCAAAGACGTCGGGATTTTTGTGGGACTCTATGCTATTTCAGAAGGTTCGTGGAAGGTTTTGCAACAACTGCTCGACCACTCACTGTACTTCTGAAGAAAGACCTGCCTTTTACGTGAGGTCCCACTCAAACCGCCGCTTTTTCTCGCCTCGTCACACTGTTCACAACGCCACCTATATTGACCCACTTTGACCCATCCGCTCTTACAGAGGTCCGAACCGATGCTAGTGGTCACGGAATCGGAGCCGTCCTAGCCCAATGACAACAGGGACGCAACCGCGTTATCGCCTACGGCAGCCGCCTCCTTACAGCTGCCGAGCGCAACTATTCCATTACAGAGCGTGAATGCCTTGCTCTTGTCTGGGCAGTTTTGAAGTTCCGCCCATATTTATGTGGCACGCATTTCTCTGTAACAACGGACCATCATGCGCTGCGTTGGCTTTCGTCACTAAAGAATCCTACTGGTCGGATTGGTCGCTGGGCTCTACGACTCCAAGAGCATACATTCACAGTGACGTACAAGTCGGGCAGACTACATCAGGACGCAGACTACCTGTCTCGCTAACCGTTCGATGAATCGAGCACCATCCCTGACACCGACACCGACGCTTGCGTCTTTTCAGTTTCCTTACTGACAAACATCGGCGACGAACAACGCCGTGATGCGTCCTTGCGTACTATCATCGAACGCCTAGAATCATCGTCTGCCGACCGGTTCCATCGCTTGTTCGTCCTCCAAGATGGTGCGCTCCACCGCCACAATTTTCACCCAGATGGACCAGCCCTGCTGCTTGTTATTCCGAAATACCTCCGCTCGGCTGTCCTCCGCGAACTTCATGACCTTCCAACTGCCGGTCACCTTGGTGTATCGCGCACTTACGACCGGATCCGCCGACGCTTCTTTTGGCCAGGTCTTGCTAGCTCCGTCAGAAGACACGTTGCGGCGTGTGAGAAGTGTCAGCGCCACTGACATTTCACAATGACACGATCGATCGCTTCATTGGCGACTTTTCGCAAAGCGCTTCACATCGTTATGTATGCCTTATGGTCACCCTTACAATCACTGATCTGTCACCAAACACTTTCGCGAACACGTCATCACACATTGCACAGAACCGTTCAGAATATCCACGAGTTCATCTTTCGTAAAACTCTAGACCGCAGTCTCTACTCTTGCCGAAATAACTACTCACACTACGCCACACTCACCCTTCAAAAATCTGCACAAATATACTGTGTATCGATGTCTACTCAAATAGTCATCCATTAATATCCTCACAACCTATTTCCATTCACAGAATCCGTATAATACAATAGCAGCCACCAGTTTGATACATGATGCTTCAATTTGTGCTTTTCACATTGCGCATCTTTTTCAACTTCTTCCTGCGCCTATTCGCTACCCATTGTTTCGAACGCTTACTCCAGCTGATGCCTCTGTTCTGCTCAACCGACGCCTCTTTGAGCCACCTTTCCCAGGTGGCGTCCTACATTTATGTCTGACACTGCATACTTGCACCACTCTCTCTGCATCCAAATAATCACAACCTCCTTTGTGCGTTTTCGCAACAGTCTTTCTCTTTCGTCTCCCGCGTCTACTGTTCATAGCTTGGGGAACTCTTGCGTTCTCCAAATTGTAACTACCTTTGACTACCCTTGGAGCTGTCTGCGTCCCCTTCACGTTTACGCGTTTACCACCCTGCGTATGACACACTCCATCGCTCCTACTCGTCTCTGGTGTTTTCGGAGCCTTCTTTCTCTTTCGTCTTACGCATATTCCGTTAACCTGAGCAACCATTCCTTGCGTCCGGATAGTTACAGCCAGCTTTCGGTGCTCTCAGAGCTATCGGCGTTCCCTTTACTTTTGCGCGTTTACCAACATGCGTCTGAGACGCTCCATTCATCCTACTCCTCTCTTTCGTCACCACACGCGAAGGCTGAATACTTCTTCCTTGAACAGGCATGCTCCTCAGCGAAACGCTGTCATCTGTTTCTACGTTGCCTGGATGCTCCGCGTTCTCTTCTTCAGAGCCCTCTTCAACACTGGTATTCAGTTCACTAATCGTTGTTTTACTCTCCCTATATCCAGCATCTGGCCCCTTTGTCTTCAGCTCATTCCTAACCAGACTGTTCTCATTTGTACAACTAGTGTGCTCACTGCCCATTTGCTCAGCGGAGACAGACCTCTAACAATCAGGCACACGGACTTCTCCTGATAGAACCTCTATGCACCTTCTCTCATCTTGTCCAATGCACCCTTTGGCTTTGGCTTCTGCCAATGGCAGTTTACGCTCGAGTTCCTGCATTTCTCGAGCGTAAGCTTTTAAGGCTACCGCGTATTCTGCCTCGAACTCTTGCCGTCGGCGTTCTCTCTCTTCTTCAATAAAGTGTAGCCCTTGCTCCTTATTGAGCTTTTTCTCCCGAATGACTCTTAATATCTTCTCCCAATCCACCCTTGCAACCTCCGACGATACGTGACTAAGCCAAACGCTGGAGAAATCTTGGCAGGCTCGCCACTTATTGTGTCGCGTATCTCGAGAGAGATTCTTTATTTGGCAAAATTAGGTGAAAAGTGGCGGTAAGTGGCGCAGTAACTGTCTCTAAGGCGAGGACAACACAACTGCGACACTTGGGGGAAAAGGGAGAAAAGTATAGCAGAAGTTAGAGTCAGAGTGGAGGAGGAGGCCTCGGGGAGTTAAACACATCACTGTGGGGAGAGGAGAAAAAAGGGGGACACTAGGGAAACACATGAGTGGAAGGAGAGGGGAAAAAATGCCCCCACCTCCCCGAAGGGAATCGTGGGGAAATTCGAATGCATTTCTTGCGCCGAGAGTACACGGCGTAGTAATTTTAATGGCGTAAAGCTGGACACATCGACGCGCTCAAGTGTCTCCCTTTTGGGCGCCTCTTTCAACGAACGCTTCCTACGTGCGTTCGTAATCACCTCAGGGATGTTGCCACCGCCTCCAATGCAGCATAAAGCCGTTTAGAACGCGCTGTTTTCAGGCTGTGCCAAGGCAGCACAAACGCTACGAACGCGTTTCAAACGCACTGCACTGAGGCGGTGGCGCAGGGAGGAGTGAAAGCGAACGGCGAGAGAAGGAGCGGCGAAGCTCTGCAACTACCCTCTCCTACACACTCTCCATACACGCGGGAGCTCCGCCGAGCTCCCACGATGTGAGCGCCCTCACACGCCAGAGCGCGCTCCTCCTCTACACTCACTATCCGCTACTCCGCCCGCACCACCTGCTCCGGTCGCTAGGGTCGAAGATGAGCGCGCGCGCCCGCAGCTGTTGCTATGGGAGAGGGAGTGAGAGCGGAGAGGCGCGCGGACAACGCCGGATACCTTACATAGCACGACTAAGAAATGCATTCGCATTTAAAAAAAAGGAACGGGAGTTCCGTCTGTTGGGGCTTGGTCGGCGTGGTTCAGAGACGGTCGGTCAGTTGCGCGGCCTCGATGTAGTGGAGGACCGCGCGCAGGGCAGGGCGCACGCGATGGGCTGATCCTACCGGGTGCAGAATGTCATCCGCCGTGGCAGACGAAAGTCCCAGCTGCTTGAAAGCACGCGCGAGCGCTTCGCGGAGGGTGGAGAGGGCGGAGCAGGAAAGGAAGAGATGCGCCACGGTTTCCCTTTCTCCACAGTCACTGCAGAGGGGCGAGGGCGCACTGCAGAGGCGGTGCCGGCGCTCAGCAGGCCAGACGGAACCTGTCCGCAGTGCGAGGAGGAGGGACCGCTTGTTCCTGGTCAGCATGTTTTCCGATAGAATGCGTGGTGGAGAGCCGGCGGCCGTGCGCTCGTCGGGGTGGTTTCGCACGAGCTCTCGCCAAAGGTTTCGGCGCGCTGAGTCCACGGAGTCAGCGCTCGTTGTCAGTAGAACAGCTGGGTCGTGTGCTGTCTTTATGAAGTCATCGGCAGCCTCGTTCCCACGTACCTGGGAACGGCAGCCTCGTTCCCAGGTAATAAGTCCCGGGAGCACTTGCAACGCGATCTGTAATTGGGAGAGAGAAGAGACGAGAGACTCGGGAGAGACCGTGGTGACAACGCAAACTCACTTTATCTCACCCACCACGGCAAACAAAACACACGCACTCAAAATTTACGACAAAAGGTAACAAGTGCAGAAATGCAAAGTTAATGCGCACTCACTAACCTTACACAACATTCCAGCTATGCTTAGCTCCTCCTGACATGAACGTCTGGCCACTGTGGCCTCTCAGTCAGTCGCGCTACGAATCAAACGTCCTTACTTCGTTCGTGGTGTTCTCTGACTGCGTCTGTTGCCCAAGTCGACGCTCTGTCCCGGCGTCGAAGCTTCTGTCGACGTCTCAGTGCGTCGTCGTTGATCAGCCGCCTCGCTGATCATCTTCATCGATGGTGCTTCGTTCTCCGTCGAGAACACCGGTTTTTCCCAGTTAGGCCTAATCCTCGGCATATCCTCAGTGCCACTGGCTCGAAATGTCGACATGGCTCTCCGGTGATTTTCTGTGGGTTGCCGTCTCGTCGAGCTGGGGTAGTGCCGCATGTGCCTGGGAAGCCTAGCTCGGTAGACACCAAGGTCGACGGCCACCCTCCCGGGACTCACGCGACGCTGCCTCCAGAACTCGGCCCTGCTGCTCTCGTGGCGGGCGCGACGCTGGCTTCCACCACCTTTCTCTTGGCCAACTCCACCGAACAATGACTCTCTCTTTCTCTGGGGTTCCGCACCTCAGTTCGGGTCGCGCGGCACGCGCCTTCACCGGGCCAATGGCGTGCGTGGACGTGGCGGGGGTGCACACCATCGGGTACTTTTCCATTCCCCGCACACCATCGACGCATTTCGCCGAATGGCACGCGCCCCGTGCCCCTTTACTCATGACACCTCGTCTCTCACTATTCCCACTTCTCTCACTAGCTTCTGTGTTATTGGTGCTTCCCTTTACCTGATTCCTGTGTTTAGTATACACTGCACTGGATCATCCACCCTTCGTACACCTGGCCTATTCCCTAGAATAACAAAATATAATGGATCTTCCATGCATTTAACAATAATTTCTCCTACAAAATAGGGAGTATCTAGCCGTATCTTGGCCTCTGGTAATCTCACCTTAGAACTATCTACAAACATTACAGTTATCAGTCTCCCCGTGAAACCTTTCTCCTTGACCAGACTTCTCCTCACTAATAGTGTCTGCTCCGGAGTCCCCCAACACAGATACTCGTTTGCCGTTTACTTTTCCTTCCGCAACTGGCATATCACTGCCTGCCAACATGTTCCTTACTGTGCTAACGATTTCTATTTGTTCTTGTGACCTCACTGAACATGCAGTATTCTCTACTGCTCTACATCTGCACTCGTTAGCCTTAGGCCCCTTTTCTGGCACAGCTGGCAGATCGCTGGTGATTCATGTGGACTATTACTCGCTCGACAATTCATGGCTCTATGCCCGAAAGGATTGCACAGGAAACACCGCTGCTGTGCCTTTTGTTTACTAAGTGGGTCTTCACTTTTCGACTCTCCCTCCGTATGATTGTCGCTGTCCCCTTTTTCAAGGTTCCTTAGCCCTTGAGCTTCAATAAACTGGTTAGCCTGCTTCGCCATCTCCTCGATCGTGTGGAACTTCCTTTCTTTAAAAAATACCGCTTACTTATTGCTGCCCTGGTTTAGGAACTGCTCACCAGCCATTCTGTCGCGGACTCCTCCATATGTTTTCTTTGTCTCTGACAACTCAATCCAGCGATCAAAAGTTAGCTAGCCGACATGCAAACTGCTTGACAGTTTCTGAATCATCGGGCTTGCACGTTCGGAACTTGTCGGGAAAACCTCGGCAGTTAGCCGGAACCTTTCCAATAGAGTCTTCTTTACCGTGTCATAGTCTAGTGACTCTTGAGCGGGCATGCGACCAAGCACACTCAAGGCCTCCCCCACAAGACAAAGGCTCAAAGCGCTTGCCCACTCACTTCTCTCCCAGCTTGCCCTAACACAATTTTCTCAAAATGATGGAAACAGCAATCGCAGTCGTCCCTTCTTTCATCAAATGGCGCCATCAGTTTCCGAGGGCAGAGAAGCTTGGGTCTGGGACAAGGTGGATTGATCGACGCCGTCGTTGTGGCACTAAGGTCTTTCGCGTCATCCCGAGCCATCACATTAACCTCGGCTAAATGTACATTTAACTCGAGAATTTCCTTTCTCGGTCCTGCTGCTCGCCTGTACGTTCATGCGCTCTCTCTTGTTCTTGTTGGGCCTTGTTCAAGAACGCAATTGTCCCATCCTTGTTCATGCCAAACTGTTCGGCCACTGCCACCAACTTATCCCTATCCATCCTTGCAATCCCCGACGATACGTGACGGGGAAAAAGACTGGAAAAATCCTGGCACCGGGACGCCACTTATTATGTCACGTTATCTCGGGAGCGCTTCCAATGTGGGATGGAGTTGGGAGAGAGAGAGAGACGGGAGACCGTGGAGGCACGGCAAACACAATTTATCGCACACCACACGGCAAACAATATTCACACACTCAAAATTTGCAGCAAAAAGTACCACGTGCAAAAATGCTAAGCTAGTGCGCAATCAGTAACTAAAATCACCAAGCATTCGATCAATGCTCAGTTCTCCCTAACTCGAAAGTCTGGTCACTATGGCGTCTCAGTCTGTCGCTATAGTAATCGAACCTCGTTTTATCGGATCATTCTGATAGTGTATCTCCCGTAGCACATCTTCCAGGATTAAGTGATCATTCTGTATTGCATGCTGAACTCACTTGCCACCTACCATGAGCAAAAAGATTACGAAGAAAATAACGCTTTAAGATAAAGGCGATTATGATAGCATTAATACCGCGCTGACTGACTTCTACAACCAGTACATAACAGAATTTCCGAAGCACACTGTTGAAATAAACTGGACGTCTTTTAAGAACAAACTACTAGAACTAGCGGAAACATTCATCCCTACCATTACTATAAAAGTACGCCCTTCATCCTCATGGTTCAACAGGGCACTAAAACGCCTAAACAAGAAAAAGAAAAGGTTATTTTGTTTAGCCAAACGCTCAAATAGTGTCTCTTCCTGGGAAAAATATAAAATAGCAGAAAAGGAGTTTAATTCATTGGCCACAAGCGCTAAACGATCGTTTTATTCGGAAACACTGCCTTCCGTGTTAAGAAATAATCCGAAAAAATATTGGAAATACATTAACCCAAAGCCACACAAACCATTATCACTAGTTGATGACGATAATAAGCCTATTCCAGAGCATAACGTAGCTCATGTACTCAACAGTGTTTTTTCGAGCGTGTTCACTTCTGAGCCTTGTACTAATCTTCCTGAATGTCCCTACCTAGACCACCCACCAATGTCCGGTATATAACGTTTGAAGTAAATGGCATCACCAAATTAATTGAGACGCTTAAGTTTACGTCTTCAGCTGGTATTGACGGGATCAACTCTAAATTGCTAAAGAATACTAAACACGTCACCAGTACCTTCCCATGCCACATCTTTCAGAAATCTCTGTCACCTGGAGTGGTGCCGCAAGATTGGATGGTGGGCAAGATCATTCTAGTACCAAAAAAGGTTCATCATCTTCATGCAATAACTATCGTCCAATTTCCCTGACCAGTGTTTGTTCGAAACTAATGGAACATATAATCTATTCTCCCGTGGTAAAGTTTCTAGCATCCTGTCATTACTTCAATCCTAACCAGCATGGCTTTCAGAATGGTATGTCTTGCGAAACACAACTCGCCCTCTTCATCAATGACATGTCCTCTCACCTCGACCAAACATACCCGTCGACACCCTCTTCCTAGACTTTCAAAAGTCATTTGTTAAGGTTCCTCATAAACGGATCGTTCTGAAACTCTCACGATTAAATCTTAACCCTCCTGTTTACAAATGGCATTATATGGGCTCCTGGCCATCAGGGCTTACGAGGTAATGAGGCCGCTGACGCGGCCGCCCGAGCGCTTACCCACCGGGCTCCTCACCCTGGCTCTTATGACTCGGAGGCCAATACACCGCTTCTGCGGTTCAAAGAAATTCTCTCATATTATCGCGACACTCACCGCCTTTTCCCGGCTCCTGCAAAGGGGCTGAGTAAGGCGGATGAGCGAACGCTAAGGCGCCTGCAGACAGGTACTCTACTCTGTCCTGCAATATTAAAGCACTACGATCCAAACACGGATGGGCGGTGCCCACACTGTGGGGAGACCTGTGATATCTTCCACATGGTGTGGGCATGTACTAAAAACCCCGACGTGCCCCCTTCCCCTACCCCTTCACGACAGGCATGGGAGACTGCCCTCCTCAACTGCTCCTCACTGGAGTCGCAACGGGCTCTGGTGCGACGGGCGCGAGACGGGGCCTCGTCTGCGGTGTCCCGGACTAGGGAAGCCGACCATGTACCGGGGTCATGCTTTGGCCCCCAAACTCTCTTTCTTTTTCTTTTATAATAAATGTTTTTCATCATCATCATCTGCGACTTTCTGTCTAACCGTCAGCAATTTGTTACGCGAACCAACACTCCTCTCCTTTATCACATGTTGTCTCCGGCGTACCACAGGGCGCTGTTCTGGGCCCGTTGCTTTTTAGGGGCGAAGCTCCTTAAGGCGGCACCCGTTCGTCCCTCGCAGTCGTAGTCGTAGTCCTGGTAGTCGTAGTCGTAGTGCGTAACCAGTCTTACGCTTTGACCTCCAAGGTGGTGCCGGTGGGAGATTTTTCCTGTGCGTTGTTGAACAATAAAAATTCGCAGCGTTAGCTAAAAGCCGACTTCTTCTGTCTCTCATTCCCATTAGCAGCCATTCTTTACCTCCAAGGTAGTGCCTGGTGAGATTTCTCCTGTGCGTGATTAAACAATAAAAATTTTGTTCAAAACGTCGTTGATTGATGAAATAAACCAACGAAAGACGCCAGATATTTTGTAAAAGCAAAACGAAAGAACGCCAGATGTTTCTAAAGCAAAACGAAAAGACGCCAGCTGCTTAACGAAAGACGCCAGATGTTTTCTAAAGCAATGATTTTCTAAACAATGAAAATTCACAGCGTACATGTAAAATTAAAGTGAGCTGCAAGTCGTCATAACTCATCGAACCTTTAGTAGAAACGCGCCCGATCTCACGTCGATGATGATGTACTGGGCAGAATTCACGGAAGATTCACGGTTTACCGATGAACCTCCGCAGCTTCGCCCACTCATCATCATTCACTCCGTGGATATGCTGTGATTTTTTTAATATACATTAACGACTTACCCAAGGGTGGTGCTTCTAAAACCTGACTGTTTGCTATGACTGTGTAATTTACCGTGCCATATTCAACAACACTGACATCCTCACCCTACAGTCTGACCTTTCTCTCATAGAATCTTGGTGTAACAAATGGCTAATGTCTCTAAACGTGAGCAAAACATTAGTTTTAACTTTAAATCGCCGTCAATCGTTCGTTTCCGCTAAATACACGATAGCTGGATCGGAACAATGTGCAGTTACATCTTACAAATACCTTGGTGTTAACTTATGCAATAACCTTACTTGATCCCTTCACATTTCTAACATCAGCAATGCAGCTAATTGTACGCTTGGCTATTTGTGTCGTAACCTACGCTCTGTTCCTTCCCCGCTGAAACTACCAGCATACTTAACACTCGTTCGACCAAAACTCGAATACGCATGCTCAGTTTAGGACCCGCATCAAACTAACCGCTCTGGAATCCGCACAAAATCGTGCACTAGGTTTATTTCTTCAGACTACTCTTATCACACCAGCGTCACCGAGCTTAAGTCATCTCTTCCTCTTCAAACCCTCGAGCAGCGCCGCAGGACTGCATGATTGTGCTTTTTTTATAAGTTCTATCACCTTTTACGTCATCAGGCTGATATCGAACCCTTGTATCGTACTTCATCCCGTCATGGCCACCCAAAGGCACTCTATCCTCCGGCAGCCCGCACTACCGTTCCCATGAAATCATTCTTCGTTCACACGGCAAAGGACTGGAATCGTCTTCCTGCCGACGTTGTGCACCACTCCAGCCATGCATCTTTCAGGGCATCCATCGAAACTATCATCGACTAGTTAGGCCCACCCCTCATGTAATACCCCTCACGGGGCATTTGAGGTACTAATAAATAAAGAAATAAAATAAATAAATAAATAAATAAATAAATAATTAACGTACTCACGCTTCGTGGTGTTTGATGACTCGGTTCGGTACCGAAGTCGACGCCCTGTCCCGTCGTCGAAGCTCTCGTTGACGTATTAGAGTTGTCGTCGTTGTTTAGCTGCCTCGCTGGTTGTCCTCATCGCCGATGCTTCCGTCTTTCGTCGAGAACATCGGTCTCGCCAGGTTAGGCCTAACTTTTGGCCTCTACTGAATGCCACTGGATCAAACTGCCGACGTGGCTCTCCGGGGATTGTCAGTGGGTTGCCGTGTTATTGAGCTGGGGTAGTGCCGTAGATGCCCTGAGAACTGCTGTGATGAGGGTACCGCAAGCCCCGGAAGCCTTGCTCGGTTGACTCCAAGGTCGACCACCACTCTCGCGGGCTTCTCGTGTTGGTGCCTCCACAACTGCGCCCTGCTGTTCTCGTCGCGGGTGCATCGCTGGCTTGTACCACCTTGCTCTTCTCCAACTCCACCGAAAAATAATGACTGCTTCTTGTCCTGGAGTCCCTCACCTCAGCTCGGGTCTTGTGGCACGCGCCCTTCCCTGGCCAATGGTGTGCGTGGATGTGGTATTAGTGGACACGATCGGGGAATTTCCTTTCCCATCACACCATCGCCACATTCTGGCTTTCGGCACGCACCTCGTGCCCTTTTACTCATGAGAGTGCAACGAGTTTTCAGTGTCGAGTTGTGACCGTTGTTTTTTCGCGCCCGTCCGGTGCATGCTCCTTTCGCGCTTCCTTTGTGCTTGAGCAGCGCGCTGCACGTTTCGAGCTGCTTGCCATTCTTCGCGCAACATTGTAATTTGTTGCAACCGCATTCCTTGCTTCGCCCTTGCGGGGCAACTTACTTGTCCTGTGCAGCGCCGGCAGTGCGTCACTCACATACATTCTGTTCAGGCTAGTCGTTCGTACGAGTTCCGGGCAGGGAACGACAGATTTGTGAAACCAAGCGATAAACCAAGTCACGGTGGACCATACAATATGTCGCATGGCGGCCACTTCCATCGCTTTTCGTGTCACTCATCGCAGTTGTGTGGATTTTCCCGCATATGCGCGACGGTGCCTTCTTAAGCCGAATATCTCAGTGCCGCTGTGGCTCTGGATAAAAGCAAGTCCACAGGCGATCGCAACAATATCTTTTGTCAATATTGAGCGTAACCTTGCTAACACGCGCTGTGGCCTTCTGTAATAATAAATAATAGCGTTTATTTCCACCAATACAAACTTGATGGAGGGGGTGAGAATAAAAGCGACTGTCCGCTTCACTACGTTCTCACCCCCCTGTACATCAGACAGATGTGGTGGTGGCAATAGAACACAAGATCTGACGAAGATATACAACATTCTAGAATTTAGCAATAACATAAATTCGAAACAGCAGGCTGCGGTGCTGGCAGAAAAAAAAAGAATCTCAATGCAATAAACAAATTACAAGCATAGATCAAACGTAAGTACATTAACTACAAATACACTGAACAAAAAATTTACGCGTAGCAGTGAAGGCTTTTTCGTTATTTTTATTTTTAGGCACGTAAGTTCAAGAAGTTTTAAATGTCAGGTGTGTTGATAAGATAATGGCGTAGGTGAGAAAAGGTGATGTCTGCTATGTCAATACCTGAAGAATGTAGCCTGCTTAAATATAACGGTAGCTGATGGGTATTTTTTGTTGTCCATAATTATTTCTCGTAGAAGAAGCATCCAGTGTGGTTCATGACGGTGGGAATATTTTGGTTCATAACGTATCATGGAAGCTAAGTCTGTAATAGTGGATAAACGTCTTTTTTGTTCGATCTTACAGTTGCGTAAGAGCCTGTAACTGTAGCGGTTGAAAACATTCATGATTTCGTGTTCTCATTAAACAAATGTTGCGTTGTATGTCTGTAAGGAAGGTTGTAATTAGACGAAGGAATTTATTATGTACAGGTGAAATCATCCGCAAATTTGTTTCAGTCGTCTTGCCCCATACTAACGTGTAGTAGTTTAGGTGTGAAAGACATAAAGCTTTGTATATATGAAGTTTTGCTTTTAAAGATAAAACGGATCTATGACAACTATACCAATCGCTCTGGATGCCTTTAATAAAATACTATTAATATGGTCATTCCACTGCATGTGCTGAGTAAAATAAACTCCTAGGAACCTAACTAAAATAACAATTTCGATGGCTGGAATTTATACTGCAAATTTATTGGAGTATCAGGTTTCTTATTTCTAGAATTAATAATTATAGCTTTGGTTTTATTTCCATTAACTGACGGCGCATTTTCGTTTGTCCAGAGTTCAAGCTTACCTAATACATTAATACCGCGCAAAGATAGCTCAATATGTGTATCTGCTGAGAGAAGTAGTGTAGTGTCATCCGCATAAATAATGAATCTGGACAGATTACCAATGTTTGTGATGTCCTTAATTGAAATGTTGAAGAGAAGAGGCCCATGTATGCTGCCCTGAGGTACACCAGCTATGATGTCACGAGTTCTTGAATGAAAATTCCTAATTTGAACATAATGTTTCCGATGGACTAAATACGACTTTATTAAACTAAAGCGTGTCCTATAATACTACACAAATCTAAATTTCTCAATTTTTTAAACATTGTTTGCGGCTAATTCTGAAATTTCCAAGTTATCGTATTCGTGCCTCACTAGTTCTTTCTCTGAAACACGAGGCAAAATGATTGGCCTGTTGAACAAACGACAACCTTGCCATGTGACAGGCAGCGCCTACGTCTATGCTTCGGTCGCAAAAGTGGCAATTTACCACCTGCTTTGCCACCGTTTTGTTCGCGGTTACTGAACCGACTTCAGACACCTTCTTTGTCCCAGACCATACCTCGTTTTGGCGAGCTGCGGGTTTTGGCCACTTCGCATGAAGTCCCTACCCTTTGCAGTGATCTCATAGAAAGTGAATAGTTCCGCCTCCCACTGCTTGCGTGCACGAAACACGTATTTTTCTTGAACTTCGTGTTCCTGCTTGCCCTAATGATTCTAGAATTTGGCGACGATCACCGCGTAGTCTTTCTTGATCTGAACGACAGAAACTGATGTAAATCCTTATCGTCTCGTTATCTGTTATGGGAAGCGTGCAGCACCCACAGGTGGCGCAAAAGTCTACTACACTAATATGCCGCAAGTGCGACGAATGGCCGCTTGCGGCCACTTCATTTTCAACTGGCTTGCCACGACTGCCGCCTCTTCGTCTGCTACGCCCGTGTTGCATGCAAGTGCGTTCGCGCGAAGGCGTACGCACTTGCATCGAGTTCAGCATTCGTTTAGAGCCTCAGACGAAGAGAAAGGACAAATTATACAGCATTGATCATGTTCTTGATGTGTCAGAAAGCACCGACGTGCGACGTAGTGTTTTGGAAAGGCGATTCATGCGGCCCGTCAGCGAAGACTTCGAAGCATAGGCCGTCACCCTCGATGTTAGTATGCATTCTTTCTTGTCATTTTGCCGGCTTATTGTTGAGTAAACCATTACATTTGTGTCTGACGTGTGTTAGGCAACCCATTGCGATGGGCGCAAGTAAAACATACGATCGCCGAATTGCACGACATGCATTTAGTAATGCGTGGCAGTTCCGTCTATGTTTTCCGTGCAGTAGTTCAGCTTCGTTCCTAGACGTTGCTTGGGTTGCATGGGTCAGTGAGTAAATTTGTCACGTGCTAGCTTTGCACGTGATGTTTTGCCTGTCACGTAGCTCAATCGAGCAGCTTGGCGCGGCTTCGCTTGCACGCACAGTGATGTTAAGGGCAACGGCTGTACAAGGGGATTACATTTTAGGGGCGAAGCTCCTTAAGGCGGCACCCGTTCGTCCCTCGTAGTCGTCGTGGTCGTAGTAGTGAGTAACAAGTCTTACGCTTTGACCTCCAAGGTGGTGCCGGTGGGAGATTTCTCCTGTGCGTTGTTGAACAATAAAAAATTCGCAGCGTGCGCGTTAACTAAAAGCCGAATTCTTCTGTCTCTCATTCCCCATTAGCAGCCATTGGCATGTTCCAGTAGGAAACGTTAGTAGAAGTAGAAGTGTAAGTGTTAGCTAAAAGCCGACTTCTTCTGTCTCTCATTGCCATTAGCAGCCATTGTTTACCTCCAAGGTAGTGCCTGGTGAGATTTCTCCTGTGCGTGATTAAAGAATAAAAATTTTGTTCAAAACGCCGTTGATTGATGAAATAAACCAACGAAAGACGCCAGATGTTTTGTAAAAGCAGAACGAAAGAACGCCAGATGTTTTTCTTAAAGTGTAGTAGTAGTAGTTATATGTAGCCACCTCGCCCGATCGTCAACGGGCGAGGTGGACCGGCAACGGCGCGAGGACCCTGCCGTACGAGAGTTAAATCACACTAAAAGACATACTTTGCGGGCGATACACTCTAGTGAGCTTTCAACTTTTCGTCTTAATGTACATGATAAAGAAATTATTTCTACGAAAAACGCAAGGCACACCTTGAGCAATATGTTTGGTTTTGGGACGCTAAATGGAACCATGAGGCGATGCGAAGCCGGAGCACTTGCACGATCGCGTTCCGTTGGCTTTCGTTGGGCATGCTACCGACCTCGCGTCGTGGAACGCGCGTCCTGTCTTCCCTCTAGCCTTGCCTTTAATTCGCACAGGGCGAGCGGGGAATGCGGTCGCTCTTGGCGCTCTTTCGCTCGGGAGCGGACTTCTTCCTTGCATTTCACCGATCACAAGTGATAATGAAGGGACCACGTAACCAACAGTACAATAAAAGTTTGATGTTTCATATATACACGATGTTTCACACTCTTTATATTATGTACTGGGCGCATTTCACGGAAGAGTTTCACGGTTTACAGATGATTCCCTCCGTAGCTTCGCCCCACTGATCATCATTCACCCCGTGGATATGCTGTGATTTTTTTAAATTCTCGCCGTCCGCGACGCATTTTGCCAGGCATGAGGCGCTTCTTCCTAACTGTTCCCGCTTGCGAACTGCGCAGTCTGCGAACTGCGCCGCTAGATAAACTTAGGTATGGTGGAAAAACAGCAGCAGCGTACGAAGGAAAATAGCTTAATTGGTCGATGGCTTCCTGCTGACGACATGTCAACTGCAGACTCGAGATCAGATTACCGGCAGGGTAAAATTAACAGTTAAGTGGCGTGGAGCGTAATTGACAGCGAACTAGCTACATGTACTTCATAAACGTGCCCGCAGGATCACTTGCCTTACGCGGCGTACACTAATGCAGCGTTCCCGCCTGTTTATAAAGCATGATCATGGCGTAAAAGTGAAAAACCTAATTCCAGGTACGTAGTTCTTATAGTCATTAGCACAATTTACGACACAGCAAATTATACGCGGCATTGGTGAGCACCGCTGATGACTTGACACTCATCGGTCGACAGCTTCGCGAAGCACGCCACTAGCTTTCGTTCACTCCCGCACCACGGCGCTCAGTGCACGTTCCCTATAGTCACTGCTTCTGACCTTGGTTTTTCTGCCGATATTGCCTTCAAGAGAAGCTTGAATATTTGTTGAGCAGTTTCCTAATTTTGTGGTGCCTCCAGATACGTTCTATGGTTCTGGGGGCCTAATGATTTTCACTACTCCTGCTTGACGTGCATCGCTGGCTGAAAACTAGTGCAAGAAAAAAGTGATCTAACGAAACTCAATTTTACAAAGTTCCCGATATAACGAAGGAATTTCGATTCCCTAGCAAATGTACTACGGGGCTTGAGTGTTATCATCAACCGAATTGGCGAACTAGCTTGCACACCCAGCCCCACTGAACGATGTTGTTCACAAAATAACTGAACAAAAAAAGCGATTTCCTTCCAATTTTGAATAAACGAGTATTTCATCGTGCGTGCGCACTAACGCTATCGTATGGAAAAGTCTAGGCGCCCTACTCGCGGTCCAATAGCTTTAGTTTCACTTGGCTGCACGCTGCAACCATGCATGGAGCAATAGACTCTGCAGTCGGCAACAGTTATAAATACCGACTGGTACTACTACGGTGTTGTCGGAGGCGGCAGAGAGACAATGCATAGAGCGTTTGGTCTGCATGTATTATAGCAGCCACTCGCCACTCTTCTTGCGCACGTCAACGTTGAAGTCGCCGACCAAGACAATGGGATCAGAGGGTTTGGAGCGCACACGCTCACATTCCATAGCCAGCTTCGCGGCAACGGCGTCCCGAGTGAGCTTGGGCGCGAGGTACACGGTCACCACAAAGGCTCGGTCTCCGATATAGGCAAGGGTGTACAAGTCTTGTACGGAGACGTGTCGCGAACGGGAGACGTGGCAGCGGCGTGCGATATCAGTTCCCGTACTCGCATCGCGGAGCGAGCTCCGCGATGTGAGCGCCCTCACCGGGTACACTCCTCCTCTCCCTTACCCTCCGCTGCTCCGCGATGCGAGCGCCATCACACGCCCACGCGCTCCTCCTCCCCCTTACCCTCCGCCGCTCACCACCTGCTCCGGTTGCTAGGCGCGGCGCAGCTGTTGCTAGGGGCGAGGAGGAGCGCGCGCGGAGAGATCTGTGCGCACGCCGACCAGGGACTCACGACAACCCCCGACTAAGAAATGCATTCGCATTAAAAAAAAAACGAGTAACATCTGGGAAAGTTAGTTTGCGCTTGTCGTCTGTATACCGTTTCTTTCATTTCGTGCTTCCCTTGTGTTTGTGCAAGTCGCGTATCTCGGGAGCGCTTGCAGTGTGGGATGGAGATGGGAGAGGAAGAGAGACGGGCGACCGTAGTGGCACGGCCAACACTTTAGCTCACACCACACGGCAAACAACATTGACACACACTCAAATTTAGACCAAAATGTAACACGTGCAAGAATGCTAAGCTAGTGCGTAATCACTAACTAAAATCACCAAGCATTCCAGCTGTTACCTCGCCCTAACTCGATAGTCTGGCCACTATGGCGTCTCAGTTTGTCGCTATACCAATCGAACGTTCTTACGGTTTGTGGTGTTCGATGACGCGGTTCGGTAGCAGAGTCGACGCCCTGTCCCGTCGTAGAAGCTCTTGTCGACATATCAGAGTCGTCGTCGTTGATCAGCCGCCTCGCTGGTCGTTCTCATTGCCGATGCTCGGTCTGTCGTCGAGCACGTCGATCTCGCCCGGTTAGGCCTAACTCTCGGCCTCTACTCAGCTCCACTGGACCAAACTGCCTACGTGGCTCTCCGGGGATTGTCGGTGTGTTGCCGTCTTGTTGAGCTGCAGATTCCCTGTGCCGTAGATTCCCTGACAACTGCTGTGATGAGGCTGCCGAAAGCCGAGGAAGCCTCGCTCGGTTGACACCAAGGTCGACGGCGACCCTCCCGAGCCTCTCTTGTTGCTGGCTCCAGAACTGGGCCCTGATGTTCTCGTCGCGGGTGCGACACTGGCTTGCACCAACTTGCTCTTCTCCAACTCCACCGAACAATAATGACTGCCTCTTGTCCTGGGTCCCTCTCCTCAGCTCGGGTCTCGTGGCACGCGCCCTTCCCAAGCCAATGGTGTGCGTGGACGTGGTATTAGTGCACACCATCGGTGTATTTCCCTGCGCCGCACACCATCGCCACATTCCGCCCTTCGGCAAGCGCCTCGTGGCCCTTTACTCATGATATTGGGCCCCCTTTTTGAGAGTTCTTTCTTGGACAACTGCTTTTCACCTCCTCCTTAGG
The DNA here is from genome assembly GCF_013339695.2 of Rhipicephalus sanguineus. Taxonomy (NCBI): domain Eukaryota; kingdom Metazoa; phylum Arthropoda; class Arachnida; order Ixodida; family Ixodidae; genus Rhipicephalus; species Rhipicephalus sanguineus. Next base: position 174,764,144 of record NC_051180.1, on the reverse strand, counting down.
GTTACGGCCCTCTGCTCTTCTGATGGTGTCTTGCAGATTGTGATACGTACTCTTTCCTTGCTTGACTTAGGCTCATCTTCCGCCACATTCCACCACATTGTCACGCACTTTCAATCATAATTTGTCTCCACTTCACCTCACACAGTTTGTACAGCACCACTATCAATGGTTCGACAAACCACATGTTCATTGTCCAGAACACTATAATCCACAAGGTACAATATTGTGACGCGCGCCGTTCGCTGGGAGCTTCAAGCAGCAAGTCACTGCAAGCAGCAAGCCACACACCTCCCTTCGACCAAGCCGTTGTCCAAGCACCCCCCCCCCCCCACACGGTCTCTGTTAATCAGGCCTTCGTGCGGCAAGAAATTAATCTCGGTTTCCCTGCCGCCTGCTCCGTTTCGCGACCGGAATACCGACCGACGCAATGAGTGCACCCCGCAATGAGTGCACCCCAAGATCCCGCAACCCATCGAAATGGAGAACTCCCGACGACAAAGCCATCTGCTTCCGCTGCTACCGGGTGGGTCATGTCTCCCGACACTGCCGCACCACCTGGACGTCGCCGTATTGGGGCCAATTCTCGTCGCCTTCTCGCCCATACGCTGTACCTCACCGGTATTCGCCCAGTCATATGTACGCTGCCTCTGACGCACCCAACAGCCGCGCTACGGCTCGGTCACTGTCGCCCCAAGGCCGTCGTTCCCCGTCGCCTCAACCACGCCGCTATTCCTCGCCGCCCAACTACGTCTCGTCCCGGACGAAAAACTAGATCGTGCAGCTCCTGGAGGTAGTGCTGCATCATTTTCGTCTGAACCAAATCCTCCGTTAACGCTCCCAATGAACACGAACTTAATTGATCTGCAAGTAGACGGCATTTCTATGACGGCGTTAATTGATACTGAGCTCAGGTATCTGTCATCAGTGCGCATCTCTGTCGTCGACTTAAGAAAGTACTGACGCCTGTTACAGCTCAAGCCGCACGCGTAGCCGAAGGCGGAACTGTTGCCGTCACGGGAATATGTACCGCTCGAATAAGCATTGCCAGCTGCCATGTTCCCGTCCTCTTTACCGTGCTCCGCAGTTGCCCTCACGACCTCATCTTAGGGATGGATTTCCTCTCGACGCATTCTGCCTTGATCGACTGTTCTGCCGGTACTCTTTGCTTGGAACTTTCTCTTCTGCCAGATACTAGCCCCAAACTCCAGAACAGCCTCTGTACCACAGACTTTATCCGCATGCCGCCTAAAGCCCTAACATTCGTCGAATTGGCTACGTCTTCACCGGTGCTTGGCGGGGACTACGTCGTCACGCCTATTGCTGATGTCCTTCTGGCACGCGATATCACTGTACCACACTGCGTTTTCACTGTAGCCGCTAACCGGATACATCTCCCTGTTCTAAATTTCGGCTTCACTTAGAAAGTGCTACCCTAAGGCATCTCAGTCACCACGCTCCGATCCTTCTCGGATGACCACGTCACCAATTTGCTGCCGACGTGTTCTCAGATGTTCCTTGTCACCCGCCGGCTACCACATGCCTTGACATGGCATTACGTCACATGATCACCCCGGACCACGAACCTGAGCAATCAGCCGCTCTAAGCCGCCTTTTGCCTTCTTACCGCGACATCTTCGAAGTCGATAATCAACCACTAGGCCAGACTTCTCCTGTAAAGCACCGAATGAACACCGCTGATTCTCTTCCCATTCATCGCTGGCCATATCGGGTGTCTGCCGCAGAGCGTAAGGTCATTCAACAAGTGAACAAGATGCTGGCCAGAAGCATTATTGAACCCTCATCGAGCCCTTGGCGTCACCCGCCGTGCTGGTTGAAAAGGAAGACGACATGTGGCGCTTCTACGTTGATTACCGCCATCTGAATAGAATTACGAAGGACGTTTACCCTTTGCCCTGAATTGACGACGCTCTTGATTGCCTACACGGCGCGCGCTACTTTATTCAATAGACCTACGCTCTGGCCACTGGCAGATTGCTATGGATGAGAAAGACCAAGAAAAGACTGCGTTTGTAACTCGCGATGGCCTATACCACTTCAAGGTTTTGCCGTTCGGTGTGTTCAACGCCCCAGCCACATTCGAGCGTATGATGGACTCTCTTCTACAAGGATTCAATGGACAACCTGCCTTTGTTACCCTGACGACGTCCTTGCATATCCCCTACATATGAGACCCACCTTGGCGTTTGTCAGCTATTCTTGACGTCTTCCGCAGAGCGGGCTTGCAACTGAACTCGTCGAAGTGCAACTTCGGTCGCCGGCACACTACAGTCGTGGGCCACCTCGTGGATGCTTCAGGTGTGCAGCCGGACCCAGAGAAAATTTGTGCAGTCACAAGTTTTCCTGTACCCCACTAAGCCAAAGACGTCGGGATTTTTGTGGGACTCTATGCTATTTCAGAAGGTTCGTGGAAGGTTTTGCAACAACTGCTCGACCACTCACTGTACTTCTGAAGAAAGACCTGCCTTTACGTGAGGTCCCACTCAAACCGCCGCTTTTTCTCGCCTCGTCACACTGTTCACAACGCCACCTATATTGACCCACTTTGACCCATCCGCTCTTACAGAGGTCCGAACCGATGCTAGTGGTCACGGAATCGGAGCCGTCCTAGCCCAATGACAACAGGGACGCAACCGCGTTATCGCCTACGGCAGCCGCCTCCTTACAGCTGCCGAGCGCAACTATTCCATTACAGAGCGTGAATGCCTTGCTCTTGTCTGGGCAGTTTTGAAGTTCCGCCCATATTTATGTGGCACGCATTTCTCTGTAACAACGGACCATCATGCGCTGCGTTGGCTTTCGTCACTAAAGAATCCTACTGGTCGGATTGGTCGCTGGGCTCTACGACTCCAAGAGCATACATTCACAGTGACGTACAAGTCGGGCAGACTACATCAGGACGCAGACTACCTGTCTCGCTAACCGTTCGATGAATCGAGCACCATCCCTGACACCGACACCGACGCTTGCGTCTTTTCAGTTTCCTTACTGACAAACATCGGCGACGAACAACGCCGTGATGCGTCCTTGCGTACTATCATCGAACGCCTAGAATCATCGTCTGCCGACCGGTTCCATCGCTTGTTCGTCCTCCAAGATGGTGCGCTCCACCGCCACAATTTTCACCCAGATGGACCAGCCCTGCTGCTTGTTATTCCGAAATACCTCCGCTCGGCTGTCCTCCGCGAACTTCATGACCTTCCAACTGCCGGTCACCTTGGTGTATCGCGCACTTACGACCGGATCCGCCGACGCTTCTTTTGGCCAGGTCTTGCTAGCTCCGTCAGAAGACACGTTGCGGCGTGTGAGAAGTGTCAGCGCCACTGACATTCACAATGACACGATCGATCGCTTCATTGGCGACTTTTCGCAAAGCGCTTCACATCGTTATGTATGCCTTATGGTCACCCTTACAATCACTGATCTGTCACCAAACACTTTCGCGAACACGTCATCACACATTGCACAGAACCGTTCAGAATATCCACGAGTTCATCTTTCGTAAAACTCTAGACCGCAGTCTCTACTCTTGCCGAAATAACTACTCACACTACGCCACACTCACCCTTCAAAAATCTGCACAAATATACTGTGTATCGATGTCTACTCAAATAGTCATCCATTAATATCCTCACAACCTATTTCCATTCACAGAATCCGTATAATACAATAGCAGCCACCAGTTTGATACATGATGCTTCAATTTGTGCTTTTTCACATTGCGCATCTTTTTCAACTTCTTCCTGCGCCTATTCGCTACCCATTGTTTCGAACGCTTACTCCAGCTGATGCCTCTGTTTCTGCTCAACCGACGCCTCTTTGAGCCACCTTTCCCAGGTGGCGTCCTACATTTTTGTCTGACACTGCATACTTGCACCACTCTCTCTGCATCCAATAATCACAACCTCCTTTGTGCGTTTTCGCAACAGTCTTTCTCTTTCGTCTCCCGCGTCTACTGTTCATAGCTTGGGGAACTCTTGCGTTCTCCAATGTAACTACCTTTGACTACCTTGGAGCTGTCTGCGTCCCCTTCACGTTTACGCGTTTACCACCCTGCGTATGACACACTCCATCGCTCCTACTCGTCTCTGGTGTTTTCGGAGCCTTCTTTCTCTTTCGTCTTACGCATATTCCGTAACCTGAGCAACCATTCTTGCGTCCGGATAGTTACAGCCAGCTTTCGGTGCTCTCAGAGCTATCGGCGTTCCCTTTACTTTTGCGCGTTTACCAACATGCGTCTGAGACGCTCCATTCATCCTACTCCTCTCTTTCGTCACCACACGCGAAGGCTGAATACTTCTTCCTTGAACAGGCATGCTCCTCAGCGAAACGCTGTCATCTGTTTCTACGTTGCCTGGATGCTCCGCGTTCTCTTCTTCAGAGCCCTCTTCAACACTGGTATTCAGTTCACTAATCGTTGTTTTACTCTCCCTATATCCAGCATCTGGCCCCTTGTCTTCAGCTCATTCCTAACCAGACTGTTCTCATTTGTACAACTAGTGTGCTCACTGCCCATTTGCTCAGCGGAGACAGACCTCTAACAATCAGGCACACGGACTTCTCCTGATAGAACCTCTATGCACCTTCTCTCATCTTGTCCAATGCACCCTTTGGCTTTGGCTTCTGCCAATGGCAGTTTACGCTCGAGTTCCTGCATTTCTCGAGCGTAAGCTTTTAAGGCTACCGCGTATTCTGCCTCGAACTCTTGCCGTCGGCGTTCTCTCTCTTCTTCAATAAAGTGTAGCCCTTGCTCCTTATTGAGCTTTTTCTCCCGAATGACTCTTAATATCTTCTCCCAATCCACCCTTGCAACCTCCGACGATACGTGACTAAGCCAAACGCTGGAGAAATCTTGGCAGGCTCGCCACTTATTGTGTCGCGTATCTCGAGAGAGATTCTTTATTTGGCAAAATTAGGTGAAAAGTGGCGGTAAGTGGCGCAGTAACTGTCTCTAAGGCGAGGACAACACAACTGCGACACTTGGGGGAAAAGGGAGAAAAGTATAGCAGAAGTTAGAGTCAGAGTGGAGGAGGAGGCCTCGGGGAGTTAAACACATCACTGTGGGGAGAGGAGAAAAAAGGGGGACACTAGGGAAACACATGAGTGGAAGGAGAGGGGAAAAAATGCCCCCACCTCCCCGAAGGGAATCGTGGGGAAATTCGAATGCATTTCTTGCGCCGAGAGTACACGGCGTAGTAATTTAATGGCGTAAAGCTGGGACACATCGACGCGCTCAAGTGTCTCCCTTTGGGCGCCTCTTTCAACGAACGCTTCCTACGTGCGTTCGTAATCACCTCAGGGATGTTGCCCACCGCCTCCAATGCAGCATAAAGCCGTTTAGAACGCGCTGTTTTCAGGCTGTGCCAAGGCAGCACAAACGCTACGAACGCGTTTCAAACGCACTGCACTGAGGCGGTGGCGCAGGGAGGAGTGAAAGCGAACGGCGAGGAGAAGGAGCGGCGAAGCTCTGCAACTACCCTCTCCTACACACTCTCCATACACGCGGAGCTCCGCCGAGCTCCCACGATGTGAGCGCCCTCACACGCCAGAGCGCGCTCCTCCTCTACACTCACTATCCGCTACTCCGCCCGCACCACCTGCTCCGGTCGCTAGGGTCGAAGATGAGCGCGCGCGCCCGCAGCTGTTGCTATGGGAGAGGGAGTGAGAGCGGAGAGGCGCGCGGACAACGCCGGATACCTTACATAGCACGACTAAGAAATGCATTCGCATTTAAAAAAAAGGAACGGGAGTTCCGTCTGTTGGGGCTTGGTCGGCGTGGTTCAGAGACGGTCGGTCAGTTGCGCGGCCTCGATGTAGTGGAGGACCGCGCGCAGGGCAGGGCGCACGCGATGGGCTGATCCTACCGGGTGCAGAATGTCATCCGCCGTGGCAGACCGAAAGTCCCAGCTGCTTGAAAGCACGCGCGAGCGCTTCGCGGAGGGTGGAGAGGGCGGAGCAGGAAAGGAAGAGATGCGCCACGGTTTCCCTTTCTCCACAGTCACTGCAGAGGGGCGAGGGCGCACTGCAGAGGCGGTGCCGGCGCTCAGCAGGCCAGACGGAACCTGTCCGCAGTGCGAGGAGGAGGGACCGCTTGTTCCTGGTCAGCATGTTTTCCGATAGAATGCGTGGTGGAGAGCCGGCGGCCGTGCGCTCGTCGGGGTGGTTTCGCACGAGCTCTCGCCAAAGGTTTCGGCGCGCTGAGTCCACGGAGTCAGCGCTCGTTGTCAGTAGAACAGCTGGGTCGTGTGCTGTCTTTATGAAGTCATCGGCAGCCTCGTTCCCACGTACCTGGGAACGGCAGCCTCGTTCCCAGGTAATAAGTCCCGGGAGCACTTGCAACGCGATCTGTAATTGGGAGAGAGAAGAGACGAGAGACTCGGGAGAGACCGTGGTGACAACGCAAACTCACTTTATCTCACCCACCACGGCAAACAAAACACACGCACTCAAAATTTACGACAAAAGGTAACAAGTGCAGAAATGCAAAGTTAATGCGCACTCACTAACCTTACACAACATTCCAGCTATGCTTAGCTCCTCCTGACATGAACGTCTGGCCACTGTGGCCTCTCAGTCAGTCGCGCTACGAATCAAACGTCCTTACTTCGTTCGTGGTGTTCTCTGACTGCGTCTGTTGCCCAAGTCGACGCTCTGTCCCGGCGTCGAAGCTTCTGTCGACGTCTCAGTGCGTCGTCGTTGATCAGCCGCCTCGCTGATCATCTTCATCGATGGTGCTTCGTTCTCCGTCGAGAACACCGGTTTTTCCCAGTTAGGCCTAATCCTCGGCATATCCTCAGTGCCACTGGCTCGAAATGTCGACATGGCTCTCCGGTGATTTTCTGTGGGTTGCCGTCTCGTCGAGCTGGGGTAGTGCCGCATGTGCCTGGAAGCCTAGCTCGGTAGACACCAAGGTCGGACGGCCACCCTCCCGGGACTCACGCGACGCTGCCTCCAGAACTCGGCCCTGCTGCTCTCGTGGCGGGCGCGACGCTGGCTTCCACACCTTTCTCGGCCAACTCCACCGAACAATGACTCTCTCTTTCTCTGGGGTTCCGCACCTCAGTTCGGGTCGCGCGGCACGCGCCTTCACCGGGCCAATGGCGTGCGTGGACGTGGCGGGGGTGCACACCATCGGGTACTTTTCCATTCCCGCACACCATCGACGCATTTCGCCGAATGGCACGCGCCCCGTGCCCCTTTTACTCATGACACCTCGTCTCTCACTATTCCCACTTCTCTCACTAGCTTCTGTGTTATTGATGCTTCCCTTTACCTGATTCCTGTGTTTAGTATACACTGCACTGGATCATCCACCCTTCGTACACCTGGCCTATTCCCTAGAATAACAAAATATAATGGATCTTCCATGCATTTAACAATAATTTCTCCTACAAAATAGGGAGTATCTAGCCGTATCTTGGCCTCTGGTAATCTCACCTTAGAACTATCTACAAACATTACAGTTATCAGTCTCCCCGTGAACCTTTCTCCTTGACCAGACTTCTCCTCACTAATAGTGTCTGCTCCGGAGTCCCCCAACACAGATACTCGTTTGCCGTTTACTTTTCCTTCCGCAACTGGCATATCACTGCCTGCCAACATGTTCCTTACTGTGCTAACGATTTCTATTTGTTCTTGTGACCTCACTGAACATGCAGTATTCTCTACTGCTCTACATCTGCACTCGTTAGCCTTAGGCCCCTTTTCTGGCACAGCTGGCAGATCGCTGGTGATTCATGTGGACTATTACTCGCTCGACAATTCATGGCTCTATGCCCGAAAGGATTGCACAGGAAACACCGCTGCTGTGCCTTTTGTTTACTAAGTGGGTCTTCACTTTTCGACTCTCCCTCCGTATGATTGTCGCTGTCCCCTTTTTCAAGGTTCCTTAGCCCTTGAGCTTCAATAAACTGGTTAGCTGCTTCGCCATCTCCTCGATCGTGTGGAACTTCCTTTCTTTAAAAAATACCGCTTACTTATTGCTGCCCTGGTTTAGGAACTGCTCACCAGCCATTCTGTCGCGGACTCCTCCATATGTTTTCTTTGTCTCTGACAACTCAATCCAGCGATCAAAAGTTAGCTAGCCGACATGCAAACTGCTTGACAGTTTCTGAATCATCGGGCTTGCACGTTCGGAACTTGTCGGGAAAACCTCGGCAGTTAGCCGGAACCTTTCCAATAGAGTCTTCTTTACCGTGTCATAGTCTAGTGACTCTTGAGCGGGCATGCGACCAAGCACACTCAAGGCCTCCCCCACAAGACAAAGGCTCAAAGCGCTTGCCCACTCACTTCTCTCCCAGCTTGCCCTAACACAATTTCTCAAAATGATGGAAACAGCAATCGCAGTCGTCCCTTCTTTCATCAAATGGCGCCATCAGTTTCCGAGGGCAGAGAAGCTTGGGTCTGGGACAAGGTGGATTGATCGACGCCGTCGTTGTGGCACTAAGGTCTTTCGCGTCATCCCGAGCCATCACATTACCTCGGCTAAATGTACATTTAACTCGAGAATTTCCTTTCTCGGTCCTGCTGCTCGCCTGTACGTTCATGCGCTCTCTCTTGTTCTTGTTGGGCCTTGTTCAAGAACGCAATTGTCCCATCCTTGTTCATGCCAAACTGTCGGCCACTGCCACCAACTTATCCCTATCCATCCTTGCAATCCCCGACGATACGTGACGGGGAAAAAGACTGGAAAAATCCTGGCACCGGGACGCCACTTATTATGTCACGTTATCTCGGGAGCGCTTCCAATGTGGGATGGAGTTGGGAGAGAGAGAGAGAGACGGGAGACCGTGGAGGCACGGCAAACACAATTTATCGCACACCACACGGCAAACAATATTCACACACTCAAAATTTGCAGCAAAAAGTACCACGTGCAAAAATGCTAAGCTAGTGCGCAATCAGTAACTAAAATCACCAAGCATTCGATCAATGCTCAGTTCTCCCTAACTCGAAAGTCTGGTCACTATGGCGTCTCAGTCTGTCGCTATAGTAATCGAACCTCGTTTTATCGGATCATTCTGATAGTGTATCTCCCGTAGCACATCTTCCAGGATTAAGTGATCATTCTGTATTGCATGCTGAACTCACTTGCCACCTACCATGAGCAAAAAGATTACGAAGAAAATAACGCTTTAAGATAAGGCGATTATGATAGCATTAATACCGCGCTGACTGACTTCTACAACCAGTACATAACAGAATTTCCGAAGCACACTGTTGAAATAAACTGGACGTCTTTTAAGAACAAACTACTAGAACTAGCGGAAACATTCATCCCTACCATTACTATAAAGTACGCCCTTCATCCTCATGGTTCAACAGGGCACTAAAACGCCTAAACAAGAAAAAGAAAAGGTTATTTTGTTTAGCCAAACGCTCAAATAGTGTCTCTTCCTGGGAAAAATATAAAATAGCAGAAAAGGAGTTTAATTCATTGGCCACAAGCGCTAAACGATCGTTTTATTCGGAAACACTGCCTTCCGTGTTAAGAAATAATCCGAAAAAATATTGGAAATACATTAACCCAAAGCCACACAAACCATTATCACTAGTTGATGACGATAATAAGCCTATTCCAGAGCATAACGTAGCTCATGTACTCAACAGTGTTTTTTCGAGCGTGTTCACTTCTGAGCCTTGTACTAATCTTCCTGAATGTCCCTACCTAGACCACCCACCAATGTCCGGTATATAACGTTTGAAGTAAATGGCATCACCAAATTAATTGAGACGCTTAAGTTTACGTCTTCAGCTGGTATTGACGGGATCAACTCTAAATTGCTAAAGAATACTAAACACGTCACCAGTACCTTCCCATGCCACATCTTTCAGAAATCTCTGTCACCTGGAGTGGTGCCGCAAGATTGGATGGTGGGCAAGATCATTCTAGTACCAAAAAAGGTTCATCATCTTCATGCAATAACTATCGTCCAATTTCCCTGACCAGTGTTTGTTCGAAACTAATGGAACATATAATCTATTCTCCCGTGGTAAAGTTTCTAGCATCCTGTCATTACTTCAATCCTAACCAGCATGGCTTTCAGAATGGTATGTCTTGCGAAACACAACTCGCCCTCTTCATCAATGACATGTCCTCTCACCTCGACCAAACATACCCGTCGACACCCTCTTCCTAGACTTTCAAAAGTCATTTGTTAAGGTTCCTCATAAACGGATCGTTCTGAAACTCTCACGATTAAATCTTAACCCTCCTGTTTACAAATGGCATTATATGGGCTCCTGGCCATCAGGGCTTACGAGGTAATGAGGCCGCTGACGCGGCCGCCCGAGCGCTTACCCACCGGGCTCCTCACCCTGGCTCTTATGACTCGGAGGCCAATACACCGCTTCTGCGGTTCAAAGAAATTCTCTCATATTATCGCGACACTCACCGCCTTTTCCCGGCTCCTGCAAAGGGGCTGAGTAAGGCGGATGAGCGAACGCTAAGGCGCCTGCAGACAGGTACTCTACTCTGTCCTGCAATATTAAAGCACTACGATCCAAACACGGATGGGCGGTGCCCACACTGTGGGGAGACCTGTGATATCTTCCACATGGTGTGGGCATGTACTAAAAACCCCGACGTGCCCCCTTCCCCTACCCCTTCACGACAGGCATGGGAGACTGCCCTCCTCAACTGCTCCTCACTGGAGTCGCAACGGGCTCTGGTGCGACGGGCGCGAGACGGGGCCTCGTCTGCGGTGTCCCGGACTAGGGAAGCCGACCATGTACCGGGGTCATGCTTTGGCCCCCAAACTCTCTTTCTTTTTCTTTTATAATAAATGTTTTTCATCATCATCATCTGCGACTTTCTGTCTAACCGTCAGCAATTTGTTTACGCGAACCAACACTCCTCTCCTTTATCACATGTTGTCTCCGGCGTACCACAGGGCGCTGTTCTGGGCCCGTTGCTTTTTAGGGGCGAAGCTCCTTAAGGCGGCACCCGTTCGTCCCTCGCAGTCGTAGTCGTAGTCCTGGTAGTCGTAGTCGTAGTGCGTAACCAGTCTTACGCTTTGACCTCCAAGGTGGTGCCGGTGGGAGATTTTTCCTGTGCGTTGTTGAACAATAAAAAATTCGCAGCGTTAGCTAAAAGCCGACTTCTTCTGTCTCTCATTCCCATTAGCAGCCATTCTTTACCTCCAAGGTAGTGCCTGGTGAGATTTCTCCTGTGCGTGATTAAACAATAAAAATTTTGTTCAAAACGTCGTTGATTGATGAAATAAACCAACGAAAGACGCCAGATATTTTGTAAAAGCAAAACGAAAGAACGCCAGATGTTTCTAAAGCAAAACGAAAAGACGCCAGCTGCTTAACGAAAGACGCCAGATGTTTTCTAAAGCAATGATTTTCTAAACAATGAAAATTCACAGCGTACATGTAAAATTAAAGTGAGCTGCAAGTCGTCATAACTCATCGAACCTTTAGTAGAAACGCGCCCGATCTCACGTCGATGATGATGTACTGGGCAGAATTCACGGAAGATTCACGGTTTACCGATGAACCTCCGCAGCTTCGCCCACTCATCATCATTCACTCCGTGGATATGCTGTGATTTTTTTTAATATACATTAACGACTTACCCAAGGGTGGTGCTTCTAAACCTGACTGTTTGCTATGACTGTGTAATTTACCGTGCCATATTCAACAACACTGACATCCTCACCCTACAGTCTGACCTTTCTCTCATAGAATCTTGGTGTAACAAATGGCTAATGTCTCTAAACGTGAGCAAAACATTAGTTTTAACTTTAAATCGCCGTCAATCGTTCGTTTCCGCTAAATACACGATAGCTGGATCGGAACAATGTGCAGTTACATCTTACAAATACCTTGGTGTTAACTTATGCAATAACCTTACTTGATCCCTTCACATTTCTAACATCAGCAATGCAGCTAATTGTACGCTTGGCTATTTGTGTCGTAACCTACGCTCTGTTCCTTCCCCGCTGAAACTACCAGCATACTTAACACTCGTTCGACCAAAACTCGAATACGCATGCTCAGTTTAGGACCCGCATCAAACTAACCGCTCTGGAATCCGCACAAAATCGTGCACTAGGTTTATTTCTTCAGACTACTCTTATCACACCAGCGTCACCGAGCTTAAGTCATCTCTTCCTCTTCAAACCCTCGAGCAGCGCCGCAGGACTGCATGATTGTGCTTTTTTTATAAGTTCTATCACCTTTTACGTCATCAGGCTGATATCGAACCCTTGTATCGTACTTCATCCCGTCATGGCCACCCAAAGGCACTCTATCCTCCGGCAGCCCGCACTACCGTTCCCATGAAATCATTCTTCGTTCACACGGCAAAGGACTGGAATCGTCTTCCTGCCGACGTTGTGCACCACTCCAGCCATGCATCTTTCAGGGCATCCATCGAAACTATCATCGACTAGTTAGGCCCACCCCTCATGTAATACCCCTCACGGGGCATTTGAGGTACTAATAAATAAAGAAATAAAATAAATAAATAAATAAATAAATAAATAATTAACGTACTCACGCTTCGTGGTGTTTGATGACTCGGTTCGGTACCGAAGTCGACGCCCTGTCCCGTCGTCGAAGCTCTCGTTGACGTATTAGAGTTGTCGTCGTTGTTTAGCTGCCTCGCTGGTTGTCCTCATCGCCGATGCTTCCGTCTTTCGTCGAGAACATCGGTCTCGCCAGGTTAGGCCTAACTTTTGGCCTCTACTGAATGCCACTGGATCAAACTGCCGACGTGGCTCTCCGGGGATTGTCAGTGGGTTGCCGTGTTATTGAGCTGGGGTAGTGCCGTAGATGCCCTGAGAACTGCTGTGATGAGGGTACCGCAAGCCCCGGAAGCCTTGCTCGGTTGACTCCAAGGTCGACCACCACTCTCGCGGGCTTCTCGTGTTGGTGCCTCCACAACTGCGCCCTGCTGTTCTCGTCGCGGGTGCATCGCTGGCTTGTACCACCTTGCTCTTCTCCAACTCCACCGAAAAATAATGACTGCTTCTTGTCCTGGAGTCCCTCACCTCAGCTCGGGTCTTGTGGCACGCGCCCTTCCCTGGCCAATGGTGTGCGTGGATGTGGTATTAGTGGACACGATCGGGGAATTTCCTTTCCCATCACACCATCGCCACATTCTGGCTTTCGGCACGCACCTCGTGCCCTTTTACTCATGAGAGTGCAACGAGTTTTCAGTGTCGAGTTGTGACCGTTGTTTTTTCGCGCCCGTCCGGTGCATGCTCCTTTCGCGCTTCCTTTGTGCTTGAGCAGCGCGCTGCACGTTTCGAGCTGCTTGCCATTCTTCGCGCAACATTGTAATTTGTTGCAACCGCATTCCTTGCTTCGCCCTTGCGGGGCAACTTACTTGTCCTGTGCAGCGCCGGCAGTGCGTCACTCACATACATTCTGTTCAGGCTAGTCGTTCGTACGAGTTCCGGGCAGGGAACGACAGATTTGTGAAACCAAGCGATAAACCAAGTCACGGTGGACCATACAATATGTCGCATGGCGGCCACTTCCATCGCTTTTCGTGTCACTCATCGCAGTTGTGTGGATTTTCCCGCATATGCGCGACGGTGCCTTCTTAAGCCGAATATCTCAGTGCCGCTGTGGCTCTGGATAAAAGCAAGTCCACAGGCGATCGCAACAATATCTTTTGTCAATATTGAGCGTAACCTTGCTAACACGCGCTGTGGCCTTCTGTAATAATAAATAATAGCGTTTATTTCCACCAATACAAACTTGATGGAGGGGGTGAGAATAAAAGCGACTGTCCGCTTCACTACGTTCTCACCCCCCTGTACATCAGACAGATGTGGTGGTGGCAATAGAACACAAGATCTGACGAAGATATACAACATTCTAGAATTTAGCAATAACATAAATTCGAAACAGCAGGCTGCGGTGCTGGCAGAAAAAAAAGAATCTCAATGCAATAAACAAATTACAAGCATAGATCAAACGTAAGTACATTAACTACAAATACACTGAACAAAAATTTACGCGTAGCAGTGAAGGCTTTTTCGTTATTTTTATTTTTAGGCACGTAAGTTCAAGAAGTTTTAAATGTCAGGTGTGTTGATAAGATAATGGCGTAGGTGAGAAAAGGTGATGTCTGCTATGTCAATACCTGAAGAATGTAGCCTGCTTAAATATAACGGTAGCTGATGGGTATTTTTTGTTGTCCATAATTATTTCTCGTAGAAGAAGCATCCAGTGTGGTTCATGACGGTGGGAATATTTTGGTTCATAACGTATCATGGAAGCTAAGTCTGTAATAGTGGATAAACGTCTTTTTTGTTCGATCTTACAGTTGCGTAAGAGCCTGTAACTGTAGCGGTTGAAAACATTCATGATTTCGTGTTCTCATTAAACAAATGTTGCGTTGTATGTCTGTAAGGAAGGTTGTAAATTAGACGAAGGAATTTATTATGTACAGGTGAAATCATCCGCAAATTTGTTTCAGTCGTCTTGCCCCATACTAACGTGTAGTAGTTTAGGTGTGAAAGACATAAAGCTTTGTATATATGAAGTTTTGCTTTTAAAGATAAAACGGATCTATGACAACTATACCAATCGCTCTGGATGCCTTTAATAAAATACTATTAATATGGTCATTCCACTGCATGTGCTGAGTAAAATAAACTCCTAGGAACCTAACTAAAATAACAATTTCGATGGCTGGAATTTATACTGCAAATTTATTGGAGTATCAGGTTTCTTATTTCTAGAATTAATAATTATAGCTTTGGTTTTATTTCCATTAACTGACGGCGCATTTTCGTTTGTCCAGAGTTCAAGCTTACCTAATACATTAATACCGCGCAAAGATAGCTCAATATGTGTATCTGCTGAGAGAAGTAGTGTAGTGTCATCCGCATAAATAATGAATCTGGACAGATTACCAATGTTTGTGATGTCCTTAATTGAAATGTTGAAGAGAAGAGGCCCATGTATGCTGCCCTGAGGTACACCAGCTATGATGTCACGAGTTCTTGAATGAAAATTCCTAATTTGAACATAATGTTTCCGATGGACTAAATACGACTTTATTAAACTAAAGCGTGTCCTATAATACTACACAAATCTAAATTTCTCAATTTTTTAAACATTGTTTGCGGCTAATTCTGAAATTTCCAAGTTATCGTATTCGTGCCTCACTAGTTCTTTCTCTGAAACACGAGGCAAAATGATTTGGCCTGTTGAACAAACGACAACCTTGCCATGTGACAGGCAGCGCCTACGTCTATGCTTCGGTCGCAAAAGTGGCAATTTACCACCTGCTTTGCCACCGTTTTGTTCGCGGTTACTGAACCGACTTCAGACACCTTCTTTGTCCCAGACCATACCTCGTTTTGGCGAGCTGCGGTTTTGGCCACTTCGCATGAAGTCCCTACCCTTTGCAGTGATCTCATAGAAAGTGAATAGTTCCGCCTCCCACTGCTTGCGTGCACGAAACACGTATTTTTCTTGAACTTCGTGTTCCTGCTTGCCCTAATGATTCTAGAATTTGGCGACGATCACCGCGTAGTCTTTCTTGATCTGAACGACAGAAACTGATGTAAATCCTTATCGTCTCGTTATCTGTTATGGGAAGCGTGCAGCACCCACAGGTGGCGCAAAAGTCTACTACACTAATATGCCGCAAGTGCGACGAATGGCCGCTTGCGGCCACTTCATTTTCAACTGGCTTGCCACGACTGCCGCCTCTTCGTCTGCTACGCCCGTGTTGCATGCAAGTGCGTTCGCGCGAAGGCGTACGCACTTGCATCGAGTTCAGCATTCGTTTAGAGCCTCAGACGAAGAGAAAGGACAAATTATACAGCATTGATCATGTTCTTGATGTGTCAGAAAGCACCGACGTGCGACGTAGTGTTTTGGAAAGGCGATTCATGCGGCCCGTCAGCGAAGACTTCGAAGCATAGGCCGTCACCCTCGATGTTAGTATGCATTCTTTCTTGTCATTTTGCCGGCTTATTGTTGAGTAAACCATTACATTTGTGTCTGACGTGTGTTAGGCAACCCATTGCGATGGGCGCAAGTAAAACATACGATCGCCGAATTGCACGACATGCATTTAGTAATGCGTGGCAGTTCCGTCTATGTTTTCCGTGCAGTAGTTCAGCTTCGTTCCTAGACGTTGCTTGGGTTGCATGGGTCAGTGAGTAAATTTGTCACGTGCTAGCTTTGCACGTGATGTTTTGCCTGTCACGTAGCTCAATCGAGCAGCTTGGCGCGGCTTCGCTTGCACGCACAGTGATGTTAAGGGCAACGGCTGTACAAGGGGATTACATTTTAGGGGCGAAGCTCCTTAAGGCGGCACCCGTTCGTCCCTCGTAGTCGTCGTGGTCGTAGTAGTGAGTAACAAGTCTTACGCTTTGACCTCCAAGGTGGTGCCGGTGGGAGATTTCTCCTGTGCGTTGTTGAACAATAAAAAATTCGCAGCGTGCGCGTTAACTAAAAGCCGAATTCTTCTGTCTCTCATTCCCCATTAGCAGCCATTGGCATGTTCCAGTAGGAAACGTTAGTAGAAGTAGAAGTGTAAGTGTTAGCTAAAAGCCGACTTCTTCTGTCTCTCATTGCCATTAGCAGCCATTGTTTACCTCCAAGGTAGTGCCTGGTGAGATTTCTCCTGTGCGTGATTAAAGAATAAAAATTTTGTTCAAAACGCCGTTGATTGATGAAATAAACCAACGAAAGACGCCAGATGTTTTGTAAAAGCAGAACGAAAGAACGCCAGATGTTTTTCTTAAAGTGTAGTAGTAGTAGTTATATGTAGCCACCTCGCCCGATCGTCAACGGGCGAGGTGGACCGGCAACGGCGCGAGGACCCTGCCGTACGAGAGTTAAATCACACTAAAAGACATACTTTGCGGGCGATACACTCTAGTGAGCTTTCAACTTTTCGTCTTAATGTACATGATAAAGAAATTATTTCTACGAAAAACGCAAGGCACACCTTGAGCAATATGTTTGGTTTTGGGACGCTAAATGGAACCATGAGGCGATGCGAAGCCGGAGCACTTGCACGATCGCGTTCCGTTGGCTTTCGTTGGGCATGCTACCGACCTCGCGTCGTGGAACGCGCGTCCTGTCTTCCCTCTAGCCTTGCCTTTAATTCGCACAGGGCGAGCGGGGAATGCGGTCGCTCTTGGCGCTCTTTCGCTCGGGAGCGGACTTCTTCCTTGCATTTCACCGATCACAAGTGATAATGAAGGGACCACGTAAACCAACAGTACAATAAAAGTTTGATGTTTCATATATACACGATGTTTCACACTCTTTATATTATGTACTGGGCGCATTTCACGGAAGAGTTTCACGGTTTACAGATGATTCCCTCCGTAGCTTCGCCCCACTGATCATCATTCACCCCGTGGATATGCTGTGATTTTTTTAAATTCTCGCCGTCCGCGACGCATTTTGCCAGGCATGAGGCGCTTCTTCCTAACTGTTCCCGCTTGCGAACTGCGCAGTCTGCGAACTGCGCCGCTAGATAAACTTAGGTATGGTGGAAAAACAGCAGCAGCGTACGAAGGAAAATAGCTTAATTGGTCGATGGCTTCCTGCTGACGACATGTCAACTGCAGACTCGAGATCAGATTACCGGCAGGGTAAAATTAACAGTTAAGTGGCGTGGAGCGTAATTGACAGCGAACTAGCTACATGTACTTCATAAACGTGCCCGCAGGATCACTTGCCTTACGCGGCGTACACTAATGCAGCGTTCCCGCCTGTTTATAAAGCATGATCATGGCGTAAAAGTGAAAAACCTAATTCCAGGTACGTAGTTCTTATAGTCATTAGCACAATTTACGACACAGCAAATTATACGCGGCATTGGTGAGCACCGCTGATGACTTGACACTCATCGGTCGACAGCTTCGCGAAGCACGCCACTAGCTTTCGTTCACTCCCGCACCACGGCGCTCAGTGCACGTTCCCTATAGTCACTGCTTCTGACCTTGGTTTTTCTGCCGATATTGCCTTCAAGAGAAGCTTGAATATTTGTTGAGCAGTTTCCTAATTTTGTGGTGCCTCCAGATACGTTCTATGGTTCTGGGGGCCTAATGATTTTCACTACTCCTGCTTGACGTGCATCGCTGGCTGAAAACTAGTGCAAGAAAAAAGTGATCTAACGAAACTCAATTTTACAAAGTTCCCGATATAACGAAGGAATTTCGATTCCCTAGCAAATGTACTACGGGGCTTGAGTGTTATCATCAACCGAATTGGCGAACTAGCTTGCACACCCAGCCCCACTGAACGATGTTGTTCACAAAATAACTGAACAAAAAAAGCGATTTCCTTCCAATTTTGAATAAACGAGTATTTCATCGTGCGTGCGCACTAACGCTATCGTATGGAAAAGTCTAGGCGCCCTACTCGCGGTCCAATAGCTTTAGTTTCACTTGGCTGCACGCTGCAACCATGCATGGAGCAATAGACTCTGCAGTCGGCAACAGTTATAAATACCGACTGGTACTACTACGGTGTTGTCGGAGGCGGCAGAGAGACAATGCATAGAGCGTTTGGTCTGCATGTATTATAGCAGCCACTCGCCACTCTTCTTGCGCACGTCAACGTTGAAGTCGCCGACCAAGACAATGGGATCAGAGGGTTTGGAGCGCACACGCTCACATTCCATAGCCAGCTTCGCGGCAACGGCGTCCCGAGTGAGCTTGGGCGCGAGGTACACGGTCACCACAAAGGCTCGGTCTCCGATATAGGCAAGGGTGTACAAGTCTTTGTACGGAGACGTGTCGCGAACGGGAGACGTGGCAGCGGCGTGCGATATCAGTTCCCGTACTCGCATCGCGGAGCGAGCTCCGCGATGTGAGCGCCCTCACCGGGTACACTCCTCCTCTCCCTTACCCTCCGCTGCTCCGCGATGCGAGCGCCATCACACGCCCACGCGCTCCTCCTCCCCCTTACCCTCCGCCGCTCACCACCTGCTCCGGTTGCTAGGCGCGGCGCAGCTGTTGCTAGGGGCGAGGAGGAGCGCGCGCGGAGAGATCTGTGCGCACGCCGACCAGGGACTCACGACAACCCCCGACTAAGAAATGCATTCGCATTAAAAAAAAAAACGAGTAACATCTGGGAAAGTTAGTTTGCGCTTGTCGTCTGTATACCGTTTCTTTCATTTCGTGCTTCCCTTGTGTTTGTGCAAGTCGCGTATCTCGGGAGCGCTTGCAGTGTGGGATGGAGATGGGAGAGGAAGAGAGACGGGCGACCGTAGTGGCACGGCCAACACTTTAGCTCACACCACACGGCAAACAACATTGACACACACTCAAAATTTAGACCAAAATGTAACACGTGCAAGAATGCTAAGCTAGTGCGTAATCACTAACTAAAATCACCAAGCATTCCAGCTGTTACCTCGCCCTAACTCGATAGTCTGGCCACTATGGCGTCTCAGTTTGTCGCTATACCAATCGAACGTTCTTACGGTTTGTGGTGTTCGATGACGCGGTTCGGTAGCAGAGTCGACGCCCTGTCCCGTCGTAGAAGCTCTTGTCGACATATCAGAGTCGTCGTCGTTGATCAGCCGCCTCGCTGGTCGTTCTCATTGCCGATGCTCGGTCTGTCGTCGAGCACGTCGATCTCGCCCGGTTAGGCCTAACTCTCGGCCTCTACTCAGCTCCACTGGACCAAACTGCCTACGTGGCTCTCCGGGGATTGTCGGTGTGTTGCCGTCTTGTTGAGCTGCAGATTCCCTGTGCCGTAGATTCCCTGACAACTGCTGTGATGAGGCTGCCGAAAGCCGAGGAAGCCTCGCTCGGTTGACACCAAGGTCGACGGCGACCCTCCCGAGCCTCTCTTGTTGCTGGCTCCAGAACTGGGCCCTGATGTTCTCGTCGCGGGTGCGACACTGGCTTGCACCAACTTGCTCTTCTCCAACTCCACCGAACAATAATGACTGCCTCTTGTCCTGGGGTCCCTCTCCTCAGCTCGGGTCTCGTGGCACGCGCCCTTCCCAAGCCAATGGTGTGCGTGGACGTGGTATTAGTGCACACCATCGGTGTATTTCCCTGCGCCGCACACCATCGCCACATTCCGCCCTTCGGCAAGCGCCTCGTGGCCCTTTACTCATGATATTGGGCCCCCTTTTTGAGAGTTCTTTCTTGGACAACTGCTTTTCACCTCCTCCTTAGGGTTACGGCCCTCTGCTCTTCTGATGGTGTCTTGCAGATTGTGATACGTACTCTTTCCTTGCTTGACTTAGGCTCATCTTCCGCCACATTCCACCACATTGTCACGCACTTTCAATCATAATTTGTCTCCACTTCACCTCACACAGTTTGTACAGCACCACTATCAATGGTTCGACAAACCACATGTTCATTGTCCAGAACACTATAATCCACAAGGTACAATATTGTGACGCGCGCCGTTCGCTGGGAGCTTCAAGCAGCAAGTCACTGCAAGCAGCAAGCCACACACCTCCCTTCGACCAAGCCGTTGTCCAAGCACCCCCCCCCCCCCACACGGTCTCTGTTAATCAGGCCTTCGTGCGGCAAGAAATTAATCTCGGTTTCCCTGCCGCCTGCTCCGTTTCGCGACCGGAATACCGACCGACGCAATGAGTGCACCCCGCAATGAGTGCACCCCAAGATCCCGCAACCCATCGAAATGGAGAACTCCCGACGACAAAGCCATCTGCTTCCGCTGCTACCGGGTGGGTCATGTCTCCCGACACTGCCGCACCACCTGGACGTCGCCGTATTGGGGCCAATTCTCGTCGCCTTCTCGCCCATACGCTGTACCTCACCGGTATTCGCCCAGTCATATGTACGCTGCCTCTGACGCACCCAACAGCCGCGCTACGGCTCGGTCACTGTCGCCCCAAGGCCGTCGTTCCCCGTCGCCTCAACCACGCCGCTATTCCTCGCCGCCCAACTACGTCTCGTCCCGGACGAAAAACTAGATCGTGCAGCTCCTGGAGGTAGTGCTGCATCATTTTCGTCTGAACCAAATCCTCCGTTAACGCTCCCAATGAACACGAACTTAATTGATCTGCAAGTAGACGGCATTTCTATGACGGCGTTAATTGATACTGGAGCTCAGGTATCTGTCATCAGTGCGCATCTCTGTCGTCGACTTAAGAAAGTACTGACGCCTGTTACAGCTCAAGCCGCACGCGTAGCCGAAGGCGGAACTGTTGCCGTCACGGGAATATGTACCGCTCGAATAAGCATTGCCAGCTGCCATGTTCCCGTCCTCTTTACCGTGCTCCGCAGTTGCCCTCACGACCTCATCTTAGGGATGGATTTCCTCTCGACGCATTCTGCCTTGATCGACTGTTCTGCCGGTACTCTTTGCTTGGAACTTTCTCTTCTGCCAGATACTAGCCCCAAACTCCAGAACAGCCTCTGTACCACAGACTTTATCCGCATGCCGCCTAAAGCCCTAACATTCGTCGAATTGGCTACGTCTTCACCGGTGCTTGGCGGGGACTACGTCGTCACGCCTATTGCTGATGTCCTTCTGGCACGCGATATCACTGTACCACACTGCGTTTTCACTGTAGCCGCTAACCGGATACATCTCCCTGTTCTAAATTTCGGCTTCACTTAGAAAGTGCTACCCTAAGGCATCTCAGTCACCACGCTCCGATCCTTCTCGGATGACCACGTCACCAATTTTGCTGCCGACGTGTTCTCAGATGTTCCTTGTCACCCGCCGGCTACCACATGCCTTGACATGGCATTACGTCACATGATCACCCCGGACCACGAACCTGAGCAATCAGCCGCTCTAAGCCGCCTTTTGCCTTCTTACCGCGACATCTTCGAAGTCGATAATCAACCACTAGGCCAGACTTCTCCTGTAAAGCACCGAATGAACACCGCTGATTCTCTTCCCATTCATCGCTGGCCATATCGGGTGTCTGCCGCAGAGCGTAAGGTCATTCAACAAGTGAACAAGATGCTGGCCAGAAGCATTATTGAACCCTCATCGAGCCCTTGGGCGTCACCCGCCGTGCTGGTTGAAAAGGAAGACGACATGTGGCGCTTCTACGTTGATTACCGCCATCTGAATAGAATTACGAAGGACGTTTACCCTTTGCCCTGAATTGACGACGCTCTTGATTGCCTACACGGCGCGCGCTACTTTTATTCAATAGACCTACGCTCTGGCCACTGGCAGATTGCTATGGATGAGAAAGACCAAGAAAAGACTGCGTTTGTAACTCGCGATGGCCTATACCACTTCAAGGTTTTGCCGTTCGGTGTGTTCAACGCCCCAGCCACATTCGAGCGTATGATGGACTCTCTTCTACAAGGATTCAAATGGACAACCTGCCTTTGTTACCCTGACGACGTCCTTGCATATTCCCCTACATATGAGACCCACCTTTGGCGTTTGTCAGCTATTCTTGACGTCTTCCGCAGAGCGGGCTTGCAACTGAACTCGTCGAAGTGCAACTTCGGTCGCCGGCACACTACAGTCGTGGGCCACCTCGTGGATGCTTCAGGTGTGCAGCCGGACCCAGAGAAAATTTGTGCAGTCACAAGTTTTCCTGTACCCCACTAAGCCAAAGACGTCGGGATTTTTGTGGGACTCTATGCTATTTCAGAAGGTTCGTGGAAGGTTTTGCAACAACTGCTCGACCACTCACTGTACTTCTGAAGAAAGACCTGCCTTTTACGTGAGGTCCCACTCAAACCGCCGCTTTTTCTCGCCTCGTCACACTGTTCACAACGCCACCTATATTGACCCACTTTGACCCATCCGCTCTTACAGAGGTCCGAACCGATGCTAGTGGTCACGGAATCGGAGCCGTCCTAGCCCAATGACAACAGGGACGCAACCGCGTTATCGCCTACGGCAGCCGCCTCCTTACAGCTGCCGAGCGCAACTATTCCATTACAGAGCGTGAATGCCTTGCTCTTGTCTGGGCAGTTTTGAAGTTCCGCCCATATTTATGTGGCACGCATTTCTCTGTAACAACGGACCATCATGCGCTGCGTTGGCTTTCGTCACTAAAGAATCCTACTGGTCGGATTGGTCGCTGGGCTCTACGACTCCAAGAGCATACATTCACAGTGACGTACAAGTCGGGCAGACTACATCAGGACGCAGACTACCTGTCTCGCTAACCGTTCGATGAATCGAGCACCATCCCTGACACCGACACCGACGCTTGCGTCTTTTCAGTTTCCTTACTGACAAACATCGGCGACGAACAACGCCGTGATGCGTCCTTGCGTACTATCATCGAACGCCTAGAATCATCGTCTGCCGACCGGTTCCATCGCTTGTTCGTCCTCCAAGATGGTGCGCTCCACCGCCACAATTTTCACCCAGATGGACCAGCCCTGCTGCTTGTTATTCCGAAATACCTCCGCTCGGCTGTCCTCCGCGAACTTCATGACCTTCCAACTGCCGGTCACCTTGGTGTATCGCGCACTTACGACCGGATCCGCCGACGCTTCTTTTGGCCAGGTCTTGCTAGCTCCGTCAGAAGACACGTTGCGGCGTGTGAGAAGTGTCAGCGCCACTGACATTTCACAATGACACGATCGATCGCTTCATTGGCGACTTTTCGCAAAGCGCTTCACATCGTTATGTATGCCTTATGGTCACCCTTACAATCACTGATCTGTCACCAAACACTTTCGCGAACACGTCATCACACATTGCACAGAACCGTTCAGAATATCCACGAGTTCATCTTTCGTAAAACTCTAGACCGCAGTCTCTACTCTTGCCGAAATAACTACTCACACTACGCCACACTCACCCTTCAAAAATCTGCACAAATATACTGTGTATCGATGTCTACTCAAATAGTCATCCATTAATATCCTCACAACCTATTTCCATTCACAGAATCCGTATAATACAATAGCAGCCACCAGTTTGATACATGATGCTTCAATTTGTGCTTTTTCACATTGCGCATCTTTTTCAACTTCTTCCTGCGCCTATTCGCTACCCATTGTTTCGAACGCTTACTCCAGCTGATGCCTCTGTTTCTGCTCAACCGACGCCTCTTTGAGCCACCTTTCCCAGGTGGCGTCCTACATTTTTGTCTGACACTGCATACTTGCACCACTCTCTCTGCATCCAAATAATCACAACCTCCTTTGTGCGTTTTCGCAACAGTCTTTCTCTTTCGTCTCCCGCGTCTACTGTTCATAGCTTGGGGAACTCTTGCGTTCTCCAAATTGTAACTACCTTTGACTACCCTTGGAGCTGTCTGCGTCCCCTTCACGTTTACGCGTTTACCACCCTGCGTATGACACACTCCATCGCTCCTACTCGTCTCTGGTGTTTTCGGAGCCTTCTTTCTCTTTCGTCTTACGCATATTCCGTTAACCTGAGCAACCATTCTTGCGTCCGGATAGTTACAGCCAGCTTTCGGTGCTCTCAGAGCTATCGGCGTTCCCTTTACTTTTGCGCGTTTACCAACATGCGTCTGAGACGCTCCATTCATCCTACTCCTCTCTTTCGTCACCACACGCGAAGGCTGAATACTTCTTCCTTGAACAGGCATGCTCCTCAGCGAAACGCTGTCATCTGTTTCTACGTTGCCTGGATGCTCCGCGTTCTCTTCTTCAGAGCCCTCTTCAACACTGGTATTCAGTTCACTAATCGTTGTTTTACCCTCCCTATATCCAGCATCTGGCCCCTTTGTCTTCAGCTCATTCCTAACCAGACTGTTCTCATTTGTACAACTAGTGTGCTCACTGCCCATTTGCTCAGCGGAGACAGACCTCTAACAATCAGGCACACGGACTTCTCCTGATAGAACCTCTATGCACCTTCTCTCATCTTGTCCAATGCACCCTTTGGCTTTGGCTTCTGCCAATGGCAGTTTACGCTCGAGTTCCTGCATTTCTCGAGCGTAAGCTTTTAAGGCTACCGCGTATTCTGCCTCGAACTCTTGCCGTCGGCGTTCTCTCTCTTCTTCAATAAAGTGTAGCCCTTGCTCCTTATTGAGCTTTTTCTCCCGAATGACTCTTAATATCTTCTCCCAATCCACCCTTGCAACCTCCGACGATACGTGACTAAGCCAAACGCTGGAGAAATCTTGGCAGGCTCGCCACTTATTGTGTCGCGTATCTCGAGAGAGATTCTTTATTTGGCAAAATTAGGTGAAAAGTGGCGGTAAGTGGCGCAGTAACTGTCTCTAAGGCGAGGACAACACAACTGCGACACTTGGGGGAAAAGGGAGAAAAGTATAGCAGAAGTTAGAGTCAGAGTGGAGGAGGAGGCCTCGGGGAGTTAAACACATCACTGTGGGGAGAGGAGAAAAAAGGGGGACACTAGGGAAACACATGAGTGGAAGGAGAGGGGAAAAAATGCCCCCACCTCCCCGAAGGGAATCGTGGGGAAATTCGAATGCATTTCTTGCGCCGAGAGTACACGGCGTAGTAATTTTAATGGCGTAAAGCTGGACACATCGACGCGCTCAAGTGTCTCCCTTTTGGGCGCCTCTTTCAACGAACGCTTCCTACGTGCGTTCGTAATCACCTCAGGGATGTTGCCACCGCCTCCAATGCAGCATAAAGCCGTTTAGAACGCGCTGTTTTCAGGCTGTGCCAAGGCAGCACAAACGCTACGAACGCGTTTCAAACGCACTGCACTGAGGCGGTGGCGCAGGGAGGAGTGAAAGCGAACGGCGAGAGAAGGAGCGGCGAAGCTCTGCAACTACCCTCTCCTACACACTCTCCATACACGCGGGAGCTCCGCCGAGCTCCCACGATGTGAGCGCCCTCACACGCCAGAGCGCGCTCCTCCTCTACACTCACTATCCGCTACTCCGCCCGCACCACCTGCTCCGGTCGCTAGGGTCGAAGATGAGCGCGCGCGCCCGCAGCTGTTGCTATGGGAGAGGGAGTGAGAGCGGAGAGGCGCGCGGACAACGCCGGATACCTTACATAGCACGACTAAGAAATGCATTCGCATTTAAAAAAAAGGAACGGGAGTTCCGTCTGTTGGGGCTTGGTCGGCGTGGTTCAGAGACGGTCGGTCAGTTGCGCGGCCTCGATGTAGTGGAGGACCGCGCGCAGGGCAGGGCGCACGCGATGGGCTGATCCTACCGGGTGCAGAATGTCATCCGCCGTGGCAGACGAAAGTCCCAGCTGCTTGAAAGCACGCGCGAGCGCTTCGCGGAGGGTGGAGAGGGCGGAGCAGGAAAGGAAGAGATGCGCCACGGTTTCCCTTTCTCCACAGTCACTGCAGAGGGGCGAGGGCGCACTGCAGAGGCGGTGCCGGCGCTCAGCAGGCCAGACGGAACCTGTCCGCAGTGCGAGGAGGAGGGACCGCTTGTTCCTGGTCAGCATGTTTTCCGATAGAATGCGTGGTGGAGAGCCGGCGGCCGTGCGCTCGTCGGGGTGGTTTCGCACGAGCTCTCGCCAAAGGTTTCGGCGCGCTGAGTCCACGGAGTCAGCGCTCGTTGTCAGTAGAACAGCTGGGTCGTGTGCTGTCTTTATGAAGTCATCGGCAGCCTCGTTCCCACGTACCTGGGAACGGCAGCCTCGTTCCCAGGTAATAAGTCCCGGGAGCACTTGCAACGCGATCTGTAATTGGGAGAGAGAAGAGACGAGAGACTCGGGAGAGACCGTGGTGACAACGCAAACTCACTTTATCTCACCCACCACGGCAAACAAAACACACGCACTCAAAATTTACGACAAAAGGTAACAAGTGCAGAAATGCAAAGTTAATGCGCACTCACTAACCTTACACAACATTCCAGCTATGCTTAGCTCCTCCTGACATGAACGTCTGGCCACTGTGGCCTCTCAGTCAGTCGCGCTACGAATCAAACGTCCTTACTTCGTTCGTGGTGTTCTCTGACTGCGTCTGTTGCCCAAGTCGACGCTCTGTCCCGGCGTCGAAGCTTCTGTCGACGTCTCAGTGCGTCGTCGTTGATCAGCCGCCTCGCTGATCATCTTCATCGATGGTGCTTCGTTCTCCGTCGAGAACACCGGTTTTTCCCAGTTAGGCCTAATCCTCGGCATATCCTCAGTGCCACTGGCTCGAAATGTCGACATGGCTCTCCGGTGATTTTCTGTGGGTTGCCGTCTCGTCGAGCTGGGGTAGTGCCGCATGTGCCTGGGAAGCCTAGCTCGGTAGACACCAAGGTCGACGGCCACCCTCCCGGGACTCACGCGACGCTGCCTCCAGAACTCGGCCCTGCTGCTCTCGTGGCGGGCGCGACGCTGGCTTCCACCACCTTTCTCGGCCAACTCCACCGAACAATGACTCTCTCTTTCTCTGGGGTTCCGCACCTCAGTTCGGGTCGCGCGGCACGCGCCTTCACCGGGCCAATGGCGTGCGTGGACGTGGCGGGGGTGCACACCATCGGGTACTTTTCCATTCCCCGCACACCATCGACGCATTTCGCCGAATGGCACGCGCCCCGTGCCCCTTTACTCATGACACCTCGTCTCTCACTATTCCCACTTCTCTCACTAGCTTCTGTGTTATTGGATGCTTCCCTTTACCTGATTCCTGTGTTTAGTATACACTGCACTGGATCATCCACCCTTCGTACACCTGGCCTATTCCCTAGAATAACAAAATATAATGGATCTTCCATGCATTTAACAATAATTTCTCCTACAAAATAGGGAGTATCTAGCCGTATCTTGGCCTCTGGTAATCTCACCTTAGAACTATCTACAAACATTACAGTTATCAGTCTCCCCGTGAAACCTTTC
Organism: Rhipicephalus sanguineus; assembly: GCF_013339695.2. Taxonomy (NCBI): domain Eukaryota; kingdom Metazoa; phylum Arthropoda; class Arachnida; order Ixodida; family Ixodidae; genus Rhipicephalus; species Rhipicephalus sanguineus. The sequence continues at coordinate 174,736,470 of NC_051180.1, read as the reverse complement.
TCCTTGACCAGACTTCTCCTCACTAATAGTGTCTGCTCCGGAGTCCCCCAACACAGATACTCGTTTGCCGTTTACTTTTCCTTCCGCAACTGGCATATCACTGCCTGCCAACATGTTCCTTACTGTGCTAACGATTTCTATTTGTTCTTGTGACCTCACTGAACATGCAGTATTCTCTACTGCTCTACATCTGCACTCGTTAGCCTTAGGCCCCTTTTCTGGCACAGCTGGCAGATCGCTGGTGATTCATGTGGACTATTACTCGCTCGACAATTCATGGCTCTATGCCCGAAAGGATTGCACAGGAAACACCGCTGCTGTGCCTTTTGTTTACTAAGTGGGTCTTCACTTTTCGACTCTCCCTCCGTATGATTGTCGCTGTCCCCTTTTTCAAGGTTCCTTAGCCCTTGAGCTTCAATAAACTGGTTAGCCTGCTTCGCCATCTCCTCGATCGTGTGGAACTTCCTTTCTTTAAAAAATACCGCTTACTTATTGCTGCCCTGGTTTAGGAACTGCTCACCAGCCATTCTGTCGCGGACTCCTCCATATGTTTTCTTTGTCTCTGACAACTCAATCCAGCGATCAAAAGTTAGCTAGCCGACATGCAAACTGCTTGACAGTTTCTGAATCATCGGGCTTGCACGTTCGGAACTTGTCGGGAAAACCTCGGCAGTTAGCCGGAACCTTTCCAATAGAGTCTTCTTTACCGTGTCATAGTCTAGTGACTCTTGAGCGGGCATGCGACCAAGCACACTCAAGGCCTCCCCCACAAGACAAAGGCTCAAAGCGCTTGCCCACTCACTTCTCTCCCAGCTTGCCCTAACACAATTTTCTCAAAATGATGGAAACAGCAATCGCAGTCGTCCCTTCTTTCATCAAATGGCGCCATCAGTTTCCGAGGGCAGAGAAGCTTGGGTCTGGGACAAGGTGGATTGATCGACGCCGTCGTTGTGGCACTAAGGTCTTTCGCGTCATCCCGAGCCATCACATTAACCTCGGCTAAATGTACATTTAACTCGAGAATTTCCTTTCTCGGTCCTGCTGCTCGCCTGTACGTTCATGCGCTCTCTCTTGTTCTTGTTGGGCCTTGTTCAAGAACGCAATTGTCCCATCCTTGTTCATGCCAAACTGTTCGGCCACTGCCACCAACTTATCCCTATCCATCCTTGCAATCCCCGACGATACGTGACGGGGAAAAAGACTGGAAAAATCCTGGCACCGGGACGCCACTTATTATGTCACGTTATCTCGGGAGCGCTTCCAATGTGGGATGGAGTTGGGAGAGAGAGAGAGAGACGGGAGACCGTGGAGGCACGGCAAACACAATTTATCGCACACCACACGGCAAACAATATTCACACACTCAAAATTTGCAGCAAAAAGTACCACGTGCAAAAATGCTAAGCTAGTGCGCAATCAGTAACTAAAATCACCAAGCATTCGATCAATGCTCAGTTCTCCCTAACTCGAAAGTCTGGTCACTATGGCGTCTCAGTCTGTCGCTATAGTAATCGAACCTCGTTTTATCGGATCATTCTGATAGTGTATCTCCCGTAGCACATCTTCCAGGATTAAGTGATCATTCTGTATTGCATGCTGAACTCACTTGCCACCTACCATGAGCAAAAAGATTACGAAGAAAATAACGCTTTAAGATAAAGGCGATTATGATAGCATTAATACCGCGCTGACTGACTTCTACAACCAGTACATAACAGAATTTCCGAAGCACACTGTTGAAATAAACTGGACGTCTTTTAAGAACAAACTACTAGAACTAGCGGAAACATTCATCCCTACCATTACTATAAAAGTACGCCCTTCATCCTCATGGTTCAACAGGGCACTAAAACGCCTAAACAAGAAAAAGAAAAGGTTATTTTGTTTAGCCAAACGCTCAAATAGTGTCTCTTCCTGGGAAAAATATAAAATAGCAGAAAAGGAGTTTAATTCATTGGCCACAAGCGCTAAACGATCGTTTTATTCGGAAACACTGCCTTCCGTGTTAAGAAATAATCCGAAAAAATATTGGAAATACATTAACCCAAAGCCACACAAACCATTATCACTAGTTGATGACGATAATAAGCCTATTCCAGAGCATAACGTAGCTCATGTACTCAACAGTTTTTTCGAGCGTGTTCACTTCTGAGCCTTGTACTAATCTTCCTGAATGTCCCTACCTAGACCACCCACCAATGTCCGGTATATAACGTTTGAAGTAAATGGCATCACCAAATTAATTGAGACGCTTAAGTTTACGTCTTCAGCTGGTATTGACGGGATCAACTCTAAATTGCTAAAGAATACTAAACACGTCACCAGTACCTTCCCATGCCACATCTTTCAGAAATCTCTGTCACCTGGAGTGGTGCCGCAAGATTGGATGGTGGGCAAGATCATTCTAGTACCAAAAAAGGTTCATCATCTTCATGCAATAACTATCGTCCAATTTCCCTGACCAGTGTTTGTTCGAAACTAATGGAACATATAATCTATTCTCCCGTGGTAAAGTTTCTAGCATCCTGTCATTACTTCAATCCTAACCAGCATGGCTTTCAGAATGGTATGTCTTGCGAAACACAACTCGCCCTCTTCATCAATGACATGTCCTCTCACCTCGACCAAACATACCCGTCGACACCCTCTTCCTAGACTTTCAAAAGTCATTTGTTAAGGTTCCTCATAAACGGATCGTTCTGAAACTCTCACGATTAAATCTTAACCCTCCTGTTTACAAATGGCATTATATGGGCTCCTGGCCATCAGGGCTTACGAGGTAATGAGGCCGCTGACGCGGCCGCCCGAGCGCTTACCCACCGGGCTCCTCACCCTGGCTCTTATGACTCGGAGGCCAATACACCGCTTCTGCGGTTCAAAGAAATTCTCTCATATTATCGCGACACTCACCGCCTTTTCCCGGCTCCTGCAAAGGGGCTGAGTAAGGCGGATGAGCGAACGCTAAGGCGCCTGCAGACAGGTACTCTACTCTGTCCTGCAATATTAAAGCACTACGATCCAAACACGGATGGGCGGTGCCCACACTGTGGGGAGACCTGTGATATCTTCCACATGGTGTGGGCATGTACTAAAAACCCCGACGTGCCCCTTCCCCTACCCCTTCACGACAGGCATGGGAGACTGCCCTCCTCAACTGCTCCTCACTGGAGTCGCAACGGGCTCTGGTGCGACGGGCGCGAGACGGGGCCTCGTCTGCGGTGTCCCGGACTAGGGAAGCCGACCATGTACCGGGGTCATGCTTTGGCCCCCAAACTCTCTTTCTTTTTCTTTTATAATAAATGTTTTTCATCATCATCATCTGCGACTTTCTGTCTAACCGTCAGCAATTTGTTTACGCGAACCAACACTCCTCTCCTTTATCACATGTTGTCTCCGGCGTACCACAGGGCGCTGTTCTGGGCCCGTTGCTTTTTAGGGGCGAAGCTCCTTAAGGCGGCACCCGTTCGTCCCTCGTAGTCGTAGTCGTAGTCCTGGTAGTCGTAGTCGTAGTGCGTAACCAGTCTTACGCTTTGACCTCCAAGGTGGTGCCGGTGGGAGATTTTTCCTGTGCGTTGTTGAACAATAAAAAATTCGCAGCGTTAGCTAAAAGCCGACTTCTTCTGTCTCTCATTCCCATTAGCAGCCATTCTTTACCTCCAAGGTAGTGCCTGGTGAGATTTCTCCTGTGCGTGATTAAACAATAAAAATTTTGTTCAAAACGCCGTTGATTGATGAAATAAACCAACGAAAGACGCCAGATGTTTTGTAAAAGCAAAACGAAAGAACGCCAGATGTTTCTAAAGCAAAACGAAAAGACGCCAGCTGCTTAACGAAAGACGCCAGATGTTTTCTAAAGCAATGATTTTCTAAACAATGAAAATTCACAGCGTACATGTAAAATTAAAGTGAGCTGCAAGTCGTCATAACTCATCGAACCTTTAGTAGAAACGCGCCCGATCTCACGTCGATGATGATGTACTGGGCAGAATTCACGGAAGATTCACGGTTTACCGATGAACCTCCGCAGCTTCGCCCACTCATCATCTTTCACTCCGTGGATATGCTGTGATTTTTTTTAATATACATTAACGACTTACCCAAGGGTGGTGCTTCTAAAACCTGACTGTTTGCTATGACTGTGTAATTTACCGTGCCATATTCAACAACACTGACATCCTCACCCTACAGTCTGACCTTTCTCTCATAGAATCTTTGTGTAACAATGGCTAATGTCTCTAAACGTGAGCAAAACATTAGTTTTAACTTTAAATCGCCGTCAATCGTTCGTTTCCGCTAAATACACGATAGCTGGATCGGAACAATGTGCAGTTACATCTTACAAATACTTTGGTGTTAACTTATGCAATAACCTTACTTGATCCCTTCACATTTCTAACATCAGCAATGCAGCTAATTGTACGCTTGGCTATTTGTGTCGTAACCTACGCTCTGTTCCTTCCCCGCTGAAACTACCAGCATACTTAACACTCGTTCGACCAAAACTCGAATACGCATGCTCAGTTTAGGACCCGCATCAAACTAACCGCTCTGGAATCCGCACAAAATCGTGCACTAGGTTTATTTCTTCAGACTACTCTTATCACACCAGCGTCACCGAGCTTAAGTCATCTCTTCCAGTGGCGTACCAACTCGTTCGCGAGCAGGGGGGCTGGCGTCTCTCACTCTGTCCGCCGTATATATATATATATATTATATATATATAGAGAGAGAGAGAGAGACAGAGAGGGAGAGAGAGGGAACTACATTTTCGCTGAATTTGACGTGATTTTTATATTCATAGGGATGATTTGATGATTTGCTTTTCAAAACTGTTTGTTTTCAATCAAGGAAGAATCTGCACAAACAGATTGTGCACGTTGGGCCGTCGTATACTGCGACAACACAGCCGTGTTTAATAACATTTTGGAAATATTACCGTGAAGTTTAAGAAGTACAGCCACATTTGACCTGTACTTCATCTGAGCATTCCATCCGCTAACTTCACAGTCTCAGTTTGGCGTTCTAAATAGGATGAGTATGAAGAATCTGCTATGACTGTAGTACCGTAAATTCTCACTTCTTAGAGGAGCACTGACACCAAATTTCGAAGGCGAGATAATGAGTGAAATAGATGTATGTGGAGCCGTACACAACGTCTACGAAATATCAAGGGCCAATATAGCCGAGAGCATATTTAAAATCAATTTTAAAGTGCATGGCGCGCGACTGAGCGAGATGCGAGCGCTTCGCGACGCCGACATCAACGCGGCGGATGTGTAAACAAACCTACGTCACGAGTTTGTGTTGGCTGGTGGCTGGTTGTGCCCTTGCGCTTGTGCCGTGCTACCTGCCATGTCTTCCTCCGTGCTTGCGGCTTTGCGTGTGCTAGTTGTGTTCTCTTCCGCTGTTGGCTCGTCGTGCCCGTTGGCAGATGTTATGGCCCGCTCACGCTAGCGGCAAGCCTGCCGCAACGGCGCGGTGCCGCAGAACATCGGCCGTCGCCGCACGCGCGAGAGCTGTCCAACTTGCACGGCAAGCTTCGCCGGCGAAGCATTCGCGCCTTCGAAAAACATGGCAGCACTGCCAAAAGCGGTTGTCGTCCACTTCGAATCTATCAAGTGGCCGCCGTGCGCTCTGTAACGTGTAAGTTCCGAAGTGATGCTTCCATTTGCTTTAGATTCATGTCCTTAAGCTTCTACAGCAATGTATTCGTCCCGATTCGGCGCCGTTTTTGAGAGTCATAGTCAAATAATCGATGCTTTAAGCTTAGCGAGTCGAGATGGGCGCTTCCGAATGCTCGGAGGACATAGATTACGCGTTTGTTAGTTGTTTCTAATCCTCCATAGCTGGCGCCACTTGACCTGGTTCGGCGCCCACCGCACCTAACCGCACCCACGTTCGCGCGCCGCCTACGTCACAATTTTGCGTGTTCACGTGGCCAGCTGTGTTTTCCCGTCCACCGGAGGATGCTGCCTAGCTCGGTGCTGTTTGAAACCGAAACTGCGATTGGGCGCTCTAAACACGTCTCTAAACAAATAACCGTTGCGCACTCGCGCAAACGAGGTTTGCAGCCGTGACAAGTGGATTATAAGCTATCTATTGCAACAGAAAAAAAAAACAAGGTGCAAAATTTTTGTGTCAGTGCTCCTTTAAACAAAACATGTGGCTGACAAAGCAAGGTACTTCGCAGAAGTCTTCAGGATAATCCGAGGGCCAATTTCTTTACTCTTAGAGCCCTCTAATATAAAGTGTTTCTAAAGAAGAAGACGAAGTTCAGTCGAATATTATTTATGGAAACCACATTGAGCTGGTTGAGCATAATATTAAGATTATAAGTGACTACGAATTTATATACTATAGGTGTCGTTCCTGGCCCTCCTATTTTCCTAGCTTGTGTGGGGGGTGGATGGGAAAGCGGTGAAGTGGCCCTTTACTCCTCCCCTCCGGCCCCTCCAAGTAGATAGCCTACGCTAACTGTGTAAGCTCAAATTTTCTTTGAAAATATGTGGGTGATTATAACGTTAAAACCCCAGGTGGTCGAAATTTTCGGAGCCCTCCACTACAGGGTCTCTCATATTCATATCGCAGTTTTGGGACGTTGAACCCCAGATATTATTAGTATTATTATAACGTTAAACTACCCCGCATTGTCTCCTTCCGTAAAGGTCGTTAATGATTGGTCGAAAGTTTCTGGGTTATGCTCACAGCACCTGCTCGTAACACGACACAACAAATGACGCGCAAGTCATCCACCGCGTAATTATCATTTACGCGTGACCGCGTAAAGAAAAAAAAATAATAAACTATATTTTCAATGCGGTGTAATATTGGTCATTGATTCTTTGCTATTCGTTAAAAATTTTTGGTGTGCCATGAAATCGCCTCCTTCTTAAGCGACGTCACGAGTATGCGAAAACTCGCGGCGTTAAATTGAAGTGTGCACTATAGGCAGCGCATTACTGTGCTGAACAATATTTTTTTTTTTTTTTGGAATAGCCACAAAGTGTCTCTTTCTAAACGTAATTCAAGAAGGCTGCCCGCCAATCACATCACCCGCTACTTCCGCTACATCGCCCGCTACATCGCCCGCTACATCCATCTCGCCCGCTACTTATAGCAGCGGGCGAGATGGATTCATATGTGCATAATAGATACTTTCTATAGTAGTATAACGATGTTGAGCTGCTCATGCGCGTATAAAACTTTCTGTGAACTCATCGTTGCTGACAGAGACGTAGAGAGAGAAATAAACATTATTAGGAACAGACATCATCCTTTGCAGGTGGGCAGCCTTCTTAGTCCAGAAAACCATGGACGATGATCATCTCCCTGGTGAGGTGGATCAAGTTACGGGGCAAACTTGAAAGCTGGGCTTCTCAATGTGCTGGACTCCACATCCTTGTCAAAAGCCGCCGCCACCGCTGCAGGATACTATATGAAAAGCAAGGTGTTTTTAGCTCTCCTGGCTAGGCACAACTAAAATACTTGACACTTCTGCCCACTTATCAACTCGCAGCAGCTTGGATATGGAGCAGTGGCGATGCTAATCGTTTTCAAAGAAACTAAATTTCCCGAAAAAAAAAGAGACGGTTTCATCGGGCTATAAAACGTTCACTGGTTCCCGCCCATATTTGTGTCACCGATTACTGTAATTTCAGGCCAGGCAGAACAAACTAAAATCATGACAGATTGCTGTAATATTCTAGAGCCCCAGCTGAGCGATAGCCTCCTCTGCAATGCTCGAACGCAAGACGCGAAAGCGTGGAATAGGCAGCCCGCACAGAAGAGAGCCTACAGTGCGTGGTCATGACACACGGAGGACAGTCGTCACAGCTGAATCGGCTGACAAATTTTATAACATATTTACGTCATTGCTGCGTTAGGTTGCCTGACTTGTTAGTTTCACAGTCTGCAGACGACAATGGCCACTGTCGGAAGTGGGGGGGCTCGGCCCCCCTAACATTTCTCAGTGGGGGGGCTAGCGCCCCCCTTGCCCCCCCGGTTGGTACGCCTATGATCTCTTCCTCTTCAAACCCTCGAGCAGCGCCGCAGGACTGCATGATTGTGCTTTTTTTATAAGTTCTATCACCTTTTACGTCATCAGGCTGATATCGAACCCTTGTATCGTACTTCATCCCGTCATGGCCACCCAAAGGCACTCTATCCTCCGGCAGCCCGCACTACCGTTCCCATGAAATCATTCTTCGTTCACACGGCAAAGGACTGGAATCGTCTTCCTGCCGACGTTGTGCACCACTCCAGCCATGCATCTTTCAGGGCATCCATCGAAACTATCATCGACTAGTTAGGCCCACCCCTCATGTAATACCCCTCACGGGGCATTTGAGGTACTAATAAATAAAGAAATAAAATAAATAAATAAATAAATAAATAATTAACGTACTCACGCTTCGTGGTGTTTGATGACTCGGTTCGGTACCGAAGTCGACGCCCTGTCCCGTCGTCGAAGCTCTCGTTGACGTATTAGAGTTGTCGTCGTTGTTTAGCTGCCTCGCTGGTTGTCCTCATCGCCGATGCTTCCGTCTTTCGTCGAGAACATCGGTCTCGCCAGGTTAGGCCTAACTTTTGGCCTCTACTGAATGCCACTGGATCAAACTGCCGACGTGGCTCTCCGGGGATTGTCAGTGGGTTGCCGTGTTATTGAGCTGGGGTAGTGCCGTAGATGCCCTGAGAACTGCTGTGATGAGGGTACCGCAAGCCCCGGAAGCCTTGCTCGGTTGACTCCAAGGTCGACCACCACTCTCGCGGGCTTCTCGTGTTGGTGCCTCCACAACTGCGCCCTGCTGTTCTCGTCGCGGGTGCATCGCTGGCTTGTACCACCTTGCTCTTCTCCAACTCCACCGAAAAATAATGACTGCTTCTTGTCCTGGAGTCCCTCACCTCAGCTCGGGTCTTGTGGCACGCGCCCTTCCCTGGCCAATGGTGTGCGTGGTTGTGGTATTAGTGGACACGATCGGGGAATTTCCTTTCCCATCACACCATCGCCACATTCTGGCTTTCGGCACGCACCTCGTGCCCTTTTACTCATGAGAGTGCAACGAGTTTTCAGTGCCGAGTTGTGACCGTTGTTTTTTCGCGCCCGTCCGGTGTATGCTCCTTTCGCGCTTCCTTTGTGCTTGAGCAGCGCGCTGCACGTTTCGAGCTGCTTGCCATTCTTCGCGCAACATTGTAATTTGTTGCAACCGCATTCCTTGCTTCGCCCTTGCGGGGCAACTTACTTGTCCTGTGCAGCGCCGGCAGTGCGTCACTCACATACATTCTGTTCAGGCTAGTCGTTCGTACGAGTTCCGGGCAGGGAACGACAGATTTGTGAAACCAAGCGATAAACCAAGTCACGGTGGACCATACAATATGTCGCATGGCGGCCACTTCCATCGCTTTTCGTGTCACTCATCGCAGTTGTGTGGATTTTCCCGCATATGCGCGACGGTGCCTTCTTAAGCCGAATATCTCAGTGCCGCTGTGGCTCTGGATAAAAGCAAGTCCACAGGCGATCGCAACAATATCTTTTGTCAATATTGAGCGTAACCTTGCTAACACGCGCTGTGGCCTTCGGTAATAATAAATAATAGCGTTTATTTCCACCAATACAAACTTGATGGAGGGGGTCAGAATAAAAGCGACTGTCCGCTTCACTACGTTCTCACCCCCCTGTACATCAGACAGATGTGGTGGTGGCAATAGAACACAAGATCTGACGAAGATATACAACATTCTAGAATTTAGCAATAACATAAATTCGAAACAGCAGGCTGCGGTGCTGGCAGAAAAAAAAGAATCTCAATGCAATAAACAAATTACAAGCATAGATCAAACGTAAGTACATTAACTACAAATACACTGAACAAAAAATTTACGCGTAGCAGTGAAGGCTTTTTCGTTATTTTTATTTTTAGGCACGTAAGTTCAAGAAGTTTTAAATGTCAGGTGTGTTGATAAGATAATGGCGTAGTTGAGAAAAGGTGATGTCTGCTATGTCAATACCTGAAGAATGTAGCCTGCTTAAATATAACGGTAGCTGATGGGTATTTTTTGTTGTCCATAATTATTTCTCGTAGAAGAAGCATCCATTGTGGTTCATGACGGTGGGAATATTTTGGTTCATAACGTATCATGGAAGCTAAGTCTGTAATAGTGGATAAACGTCTTTTTTGTTCGATCTTACAGTTGCGTAAGAGCCTGTAACTGTAGCGGTTGAAAACATTCATGATTTCGTGTTCTCATTAAACAAATGTTGCGTTGTATGTCTGTAAGGAAGGTTGTAAATTAGACGAAGGAATTTATTATGTACAGGTGAAATCATCCGCAAATTTGTTTCAGTCGTCTTGCCCCATACTAACGTGTAGTAGTTTAGGTGTGAAATACATAAAGCTTTGTATATATGAAGTTTTGCTTTTAAAGATAAAACGGATCTATGACAACTATACCAATCGCTCTGGATGCCTTTAATAAAATACTATTAATATGGTCATTCCACTGCATGTGCTGAGTAAAATAAACTCCTAGGAACCTAACTAAAATAACAATTTCGATGGCTGGAATTTATACTGCAAATTTATTGGAGTATCAGGTTTCTTATTTCTAGAATTAATAATTATAGCTTTGGTTTTATTTCCATTAACTGACGGCGCATTTTCGTTTGTCCAGAGTTCAAGCTTACCTAATACATTACCGCATAAATAATGAATCTGGACAGATTACCAATGTTTGTGATGTCCTTAATTGAAATGTTGAAGAGAAGAGGCCCATGTATGCTGCCCTGAGGTACACCAGCTATGATGTCACGAGTTTTGAATGAAAATTCCTAATTTGAACATAATGTTTCCGATGGACTAAATACGACTTTATTAAACTAAAGCGTGTCCTATAATACTACACAAATCTAAATTTCTAAATTTTTTAAACATTGTTTGCGGCTAATTCTGAAATTTCCAAGTTATCGTATTCGTGCCTCACTAGTTCTTTCTCTGAAACACGAGGCAAAATGATTTGGCCTGTTGAACAAACGACAACCTTGCCATGTGACAGGCAGCGCCTACGTCTATGCTTCGGTCGCAAAAGTGGCAATTTACCACCTGCTGTGCCACCGTTTTGTTCGCGGTTACTGAACCGACTTCAGACACCTTCTTTGTCCCAGACCATACCTCGTTTTGGCGAGCTGCGGTTTTGGCCACTTCGCATGAAGTCCCTACCCTTTGCAGTGATCTCATAGAAAGTGAATAGTTCCGCCTCCCACTGCTTGCGTGCACGAAACACGTATTTTTCTTGAACTTCGTGTTCCTGCTTGCCCTAATGATTCTAGAATTTGGCGACGATCACCGCGTAGTCTTTCTTGATCTGAACGACAGAAACTGATGTAAATCCTTATCGTCTCGTTATCTGTTATGGGAAGCGTGCAGCACCCACAGGTGGCGCAAAAGTCTACTACACTAATATGCCGCAAGTGCGACGAATGGCCGCTTGCGGCCACTTCATTTTCAACTGGCTTGCCACGACTGCCGCCTCTTCGTCTGCTACGCCCGTGTTGCATGCAAGTGCGTTCGCGCGAAGGCGTACGCACTTGCATCGAGTTCAGCATTCGTTTAGAGCCTCAGACGAAGAGAAAGGACAAATTATACAGCATTGATCATGTTCTTGATGTGTCAGAAAGCACCGACGTGCGACGTAGTGTTTTGGAAAGGCGATTCATGCGGCCCGTCAGCGAAGACTTCGAAGCATAGGCCGTCACCCTCGATGTTAGTATGCATTCTTTCTTGTCATTTTGCCGGCTCATTGTTGAGTAAACCATTACATTTGTGTCTGACGTGTGTTAGGCAACCCATTGCGATGGGCGCAAGTAAAACATACGATCGCCGAATTGCACGACATGCATTTAGTAATGCGTGGCAGTTCCGTCTATGTTTTCCGTGCAGTAGTTCAGCTTCGTTCCTAGACGTTGCTTGGGTTGCATGGGTCAGTGAGTAAATTTGTCACGTGCTAGCTTTGCACGTGATGTTTTGCCTGTCACGTAGCTCAATCGAGCAGCTTGGCGCGGCTTCGCTTGCACGCACAGTGATGTTAAGGGCAACGGCTGTACAAGGGGATTACATTTTAGGGGCGAAGCTCCTTAAGGCGGCACCCGTTCGTCCCTCGTAGTCGTCGTGGTCGTAGTAGTGAGTAACAAGTCTTACGCTTTGACCTCCAAGGTGGTGCCGGTGGGAGATTTCTCCTGTGCGTTGTTGAACAATAAAAAATTCGCAGCGTGCGCGTTAACTAAAAGCCGAATTCTTCTGTCTCTCATTCCCCATTAGCAGCCATTGGCATGTTCCAGTAGGAAACGTTAGTAGAAGTAGAAGTGTAAGTGTTAGCTAAAAGCCGACTTCTTCTGTCTCTCATTGCCATTAGCAGCCATTGTTTACCTCCAAGGTAGTGCCTGGTGAGATTTCTCCTGTGCGTGATTAAAGAATAAAAATTTTGTTCAAAACGCCGTTGATTGATGAAATAAACCAACGAAAGACGCCAGATGTTTTGTAAAAGCAGAACGAAAGAACGCCAGATGTTTTTCTTAAAGTGTAGTAGTAGTAGTTATATGTAGCCACCTCGCCCGATCGTCAACGGGCGAGGTGGACCGGCAACGGCGCGAGGACCCTGCCGTACGAGAGTTAAATCACACTAAAAGACATACTTTGCGGGCGATACACTCTAGTGAGCTTTCAACTTTTCGTCTTAATGTACATGATAAAGAAATTATTTCTACGAAAAACGCAAGGCACACCTTGAGCAATATGTTTGGTTTTGGGACGCTAAATGGAACCATGAGGCGATGCGAAGCCGGAGCACTTGCACGATCGCGTTCCGTTGGCTTTCGTTGGGCATGCTACCGACCTCGCGTCGTGGAACGCGCGTCCTGTCTTCCCTCTAGCCTTGCCTTTAATTCGCACAGGGCGAGCGGGGAATGCGGTCGCTCTTGGCGCTCTTTCGCTCGGGAGCGGACTTCTTCCTTGCATTTCACCGATCACAAGTGATAATGAAGGGACCACGTAAACCAACAGTACAATAAAAGTTTGATGTTTCATATATACACGATGTTTCACACTCTTTATATTATGTACTGGGCGCATTTCACGGAAGAGTTTCACGGTTTACAGATGATTCCCTCCGTAGCTTCGCCCCACTGATCATCATTCACCCCGTGGATATGCTGTGATTTTTTTAAATTCTCGCCGTCCGCGACGCATTTTGCCAGGCATGAGGCGCTTCTTCCTAACTGTTCCCGCTTGCGAACTGCGCAGTCTGCGAACTGCACCGCTAGATAAACTTAGGTATGGTGGAAAAACAGCAGCAGCGTACGAAGGAAAAAATAGCTTAATTGGTCGATGGCTTCCTGCTGACGACATGTCAACTGCAGACTCGAGATCAGATTACCGGCAGGGTAAAATTAACAGTTAAGTGGCGTGGAGCGTAATTGACAGCGATCTAGCTACATGTACTTCATAAACGTGCCCGCAGGATCACTTGCCTTACGCGGCGTACACTAATGCAGCGTTCCCGCCTGTTTATAAAGCATGATCATGGCGTAAAAGTGAAAAACCTAATTCCAGGTACGTAGTTCTTATAGTCATTAGCACAATTTACGACACAGCAAATTATACGCGGCATTGGTGAGCACCGCTGATGACTTGACACTCATCGGTCGACAGCTTCGCGAAGCACGCCACTAGCTTTCGTTCACTCCCGCACCACGGCGCTCAGTGCACGTTCCCTATAGTCACTGCTTCTGACCTTAGTTTTTCTGCCGATATTGCCTTCAAGAGAAGCTTGAATATTTGTTGAGCAGTTTCCTAATTTTGTGGTGCCTCCAGATACGTTCTATGGTTCTGGGGGCCTAATGATTTTCACTACTCCTGCTTGTCGTGCATCGCTGGCTGAAAACTAGTGCAAGAAAAAAGTGATCTAACGAAACTCAATTTTACAAAGTTCCCGATATAACGAAGGAATTTCGATTCCCTAGCAAATGTACTACGGGGCTTGAGTGTTATCATCAACCGAATTGGCGAACTAGCTTGCACACCCAGCCCCACTGAACGATGTTGTTCACAAAATAACTGAACAAAAAAAGTGATTTCCTTCCAATTTTGAATAAACGAGTATTTCATCGTGCGTGCGCACTAACGCTATCGTATGGAAAAGTCTAGGCGCCCTACTCGCGGTCCAATAGCTTTAGTTTCACTTGGCTGCACGCTGCAACCATGCATGGAGCAATAGACTCTGCAGTCGGCAACAGTTATAAATACCGACTGGTACTACGGACGGTGGTGGTTGGTTTCGTGATTTCGTGGCACATATCGCCTCCTTGCAAGTTTCTTGCTCAGCTTGCTCGCACAATCACTTCATTTGTTCTCCGCGCTTCCGCGTACCATTCGCCCGTCATGACTTCACGAACCGTGCTTCACGTAATCTGGCTTGCATCGCCCGCACATGGTGCCCCTTATGTCCTAACGACATGGGAGGCTCCATGTCAGTTCCATGTCAGGGCGGACTTTTCACATTCGCAGGAGTAAATTGGTGGCAGGGGCAAGAACCTAGTAGCTTTTGGTTGTAGCTACGTTACAATTTTCGATTTGAAATAGCCGAAGAACCCCTTTGTGTATTTCACGAACTTCCCGAATGAACGAAATAATTCGAGCGTCCCAATTACTTTTTTTACTTAGTTTCAACTGCAGCGGGACATGTCAGGAGCAGGCCTCACCACACGCTTCCGACAATATGTATCATTATTAGGTTTGTATAATAAAGCGTCGACACGGCCAGACAACAATGAAGAAATGTGCTCATTGAACTTCGGTATTTGTATGTACCATGCATTTAAACTTCCCTCTGCGACATCAGCACCAGGACGTATAGCGTAGGAAGAAAATCGGCAGATCCCACGCAGTGTGGGAATCGAGGTAATGCGAAGCAGCCAGCAAAGAGCTGCATACATCGTCTTGTTTGTCATTGAGGCTTATGACGTCATTCATGGCGTGACATCTAGTTCGCTATATATCGCGAGCTTGTCATACATGCATGCGTGTGTAATCTGGTATATGCCACTGCTAATGAAACATATATTCTGCTACATATATGTGATGCGTGACCTGCTATTTATGTTCGTCACGCACTCCTGTCATGCCATACCAATTTAGGTATATATCCAGTAAACAAAATGGCCGTGAGTGCACCATGAGCGTGGCATCTAAATCATACCCTACATGACATGCATGTCATGATTTTCGTGTTACCACCTGTTGTTTATGTTCGCCACGCAGTCACGTCGCGCGAAACCAATTTTGGTGTATATCAAGCTAGCGAAACGGCCGCCAGCGCTCCATGAGTGTGGCACTGAGTAAAGTTGTGCATGACATGCGTGTCATGATTTTCATGTTACCACCTTTTATTTGTGTTCACCACACAGTCACGTCGCGAGATACCAATCTTGGTGTATATCAAGCCAGAGAAACGGCCACCAGCGTGCCATGAGCGTGGCACGTAAGTCATGCTGTGCATGACATGCGTCTCATGACTTTCATGTTACCACCTGTTATTTGTTCGTCACAGTCCGCCGCGATGCCAATTTTGGTGTATATCAAGCTAGCGAAACGGCCGCCAGCGCGCCATGAGCGTGGCACGTAAGTCATGCTGTGCATGACATGCGTCTCATGATTTTCATGTTACCACCTGTTATTTGTGTCACGTCGCGCGATGCCAATTTTGGTGTATATCAAGCTAGCGAAACGGCTGCGAGCGCACCGTGAGCGTGGAATGTAAATCATGCTGCACATGATATGCGTGTCATGATTTTCATGTTAATTCCTGTTGTTTATGTTCGTCACACAGCTACGTCGCGAGGTACCAATTTTGTTGCATATCAAGCTAGCGAAACAGTTGCGAGCGCTCCATGAGCGTGGAATGTAAATCATGATGTGCATGACATGCGTCTCATGATTTTCATGGTACCACCTGTTATTTGTTTTTGACACACAGTCACGTCACGCGATACCAATGTCGGTGTATATCAAGGTAGCGAAACGACCGCCAGCGAGCCATGAGTGTGGCACTTGAGTAAAGTTGTGCATGACATGCGTGTTCATGATTTTCATGTTACCACCTTTTATTTGTGTTCACCACACAGTCACGTCGCGAGATACCAATCTTGGTGTATATCAATCTAGCGAAACGGCCGCCAGCGCGCCATGAGCGTGGCACGTAAGTCATACCGTGTATGACATGCGTAGTTTAATCATTTTCATGTTACCACCTGTTTTCGCGCGATACCAATTTTGGTGTATATAAAGCTAGCGAAACGGACGCGAGCGCACCGTGAGTGTGGAATGTAAATCATGCTGTAGATATGCGTGTCATGATTTGAACGTTAGGACCTGTCACTTGTGTTCGTCATACACTATTTTTACGCCATACAAATTTTGGTATATATCAAACTCACGAAACGGCCGCAAGAGCACCAAAACAGTGGCATGTAAGTCATGTCGTTCATGACATGGATATCATGATTTTCATGTTATGACCTGTCATATATCTTCGTCATAAAGTCGCGTTACGCCATACCAATTTTGGTGTATATCCTATTAACGAAACGGCCAGGAGAGCCCAAAGTCGTACGCGGATAGATAGATAGATAGATAGATAGATAGATAGATAGATAGATAGATAGATAGATAGATAGATAGATAGATAGATAGATAGATAGATAGATAGATAGATAGATAGATAGATAGATAGATAGATAGATAGATAGATAGATACGCTCAAACTCGCAGAAGTTCGCTAGGAAATGCTTCGCATTTAAAAAAATGGAAAAACTGGGCACACGCATTGTCACCTGGCGTTGTGTTTCTTACGAAGACTCAAAGTTGTCCGTTATGTAGAAGTTTTCAAATGCGCAAGCGCTCCATGCGACGAGCGATGAACCACAAAGCGCGTTTTCGTGCTTTCGTTATTTTCGTGACACGTTTACTCGTAGCCCTATCGACTGATGTCGGCGAAACTGGGCTCATAAGTGAGAGCTAAATAGCGTCCTCTCAGCAGTGCACGATCCTGCCCGAGCGTGCGATTAGAAGTAACATGATATTGTTCCCAGTACTGTCGCGGCTTTCACGTCTCCACAGCGCGGGAGGAAGTAGCAACGCATTTTTGAAGGAAACCTGAAACTGCAACTCAAACAGCAACGGAAATGTAACAGTACACGACTGGTTTGTTTTCGTGCCCAGGATGGACGGCGCTTGTGACATCGTCAATAGATAGTGCCCTACAATTTTCATACCCCCATTAGTGCTACTTGATTCGTAACGTTTACACGGTTGGTATGTATGTATGCATGTGTGTGTGTATGCAAGGATGTACGTACGTACGTACGTACGTACGTATGTATGTATGTATGTATGTATATATGTATGTATGTATGTATGTATGTATGTATGTATGTATGTATGTATGTATGTATGTATGTATGTATGGTTTCTTGTTCACTTCCAGGTGCATGGTGGCTCTGCAAGGGTGACCTTGGCCGTGGACCATAATGTCGGCCTGCGGCAAGCTATGCACTTTTTTATGGAGAAGACTCTTCTTACAGACCATCAGGCGCCATTATTTGGCTCTGCTCACGGAAATAGTCTTTGTTTTATTAATATTCACCGTTTTCCTTCGGATAGACCGCGTCGACCTGGCCCGTGTGAGGAAGCTCAATTCCACCTACTTTGAAATGGTGGCGCGTCAGCCTTTCGATATGAGTGAGCGGGAATTGGGCCGGCTCTTTGTCGTGTATGGACCCAGTAACGACAGAACAGACAAGCTGGTTAACAAGCTACTGGAAGAGACAAATAGGCCACCGAATGGCTACTACCCCGGTCACAATGCACCTCAAGATGCTGGCGACGTGTACTACGACACCAGGTATAAACTCGCACCTGGTGTCAAACCCACGTATGATCACTACCCAGACAGGAACAATCCGGACGGTGAGTAACCGCAGCTATTGAACCCACATTGCACATAATGAAATTCGCTCCGAAGATTAGGATAATGCGTAAAAGTTATTTGTAATTTCATCACCCAGCCAACACAACGTTATGCTAGCCGAAATTAGCCATGTTCAGTAGAACATTACTAAACGTTAAGCGGCGACATCCAAGCGCTGCTAGGTGCCATTAGCGTCAATTTAGCCACCTCTAGCTGACATTAGCCGTAACATAGAAAACATAGGCTGTTGCTTTATGGCTAGTTACTGCGGCAACTGTAGTCGCTTACTTGTTTTTAGACGTCGACTACCCAAGGGACAAACGGGCTCGGCAGAAAGAAGGCCCGATGTCCATGGCCGTTCTAAAATGGCCGGCCTGATTTTGTTTTTTGCATGTGGCCGAGCTGTTTGCCCGCCATCGGCAGGTGGTCCTCCAACGGCGTCGGGCCAATGTCATGGACATGGCAGTGCCCACTTCGGGCAACACGCTGCCCGAGTATTTGCCAACGATGGCAAAAACATGGCCAACGCCCTTCTGCCAATATTCACTGCTAAATATTCGGAATTTATTTATTGCAAATATATACTATAATAATCGCAGTGAGGGTCACTTTTTTTAAGATAAGCAATTGTCAATCTACTGTGGCTTTTTATTGCGCAACGCTTGATGCATACAAGAAGTAAAAACATTTCCACTGAATTATTGCTTGAAATGATGAGAAGCAATAAGGAAATACTTTTGCACAAGCACCCTTGTTTGCATAGTCATAGAAACTAAGCCCAATCGTACTTGACTGTACCCATCAAGGACCTAAAATTCACAAATACAACTGCTGCTGATGCTCTATGAAATGTTGGCATCCACTCACGCGAGGTCCTTGACCAATAAAAAATCGGAAAAATACAAATAAAATTTTAATGTTCTTAATTTATTCCTTAATGACCTTAGTCAAAAATGGATGTTTTTTGGTCGAGGTGCCACGCGCGGTGTCTTCAAGATGACTCTACACTGATGTCACCTTCCGTTTCAATCGCCTCTTGTTACGACCACCGTCTCTTTCGCTCGCGGCAATAAACCACTTTTTCACATTTCCTACGGGTGCCAGTGATGCTTCCGCGAAGCTGCGCCAAACGGACACGGCAGCAATAATCCATGTAATGGAAGAAATTGTTATCCCATATTTACGATAAAAATACGAACAGTATCCTGGCGAGAAAAATTGCTGTTGCGCAATTATCATACATGCTAAAGGAAAAAAAGAAGCGTTTTTGAACTAAAACAGGCGCATCGTATCAATATCAAAATAAAGCAGTGACACCTCAATAAAGCGGCCGCCTACAGACAAGCATTATGAGCTTTCGACAGTCTTGATATATGTACATGTGACACCATGCAGGATAAGCTTTTACATTTATTACGTATGTTGCAATAATGATAGAGACCAGAAGGAGCTTTCTGAAGGAAAACCCTTAGCGTTTTCTTCGAAGAGGTGTGCACTATCATAGCTACAGCATGCCTGTTACATAATATGACAGTCTTGGCCTGACGTGGCTGTTGCCCATTAAACACTGCATGTCGTAAAGCCCAAGTGCGCAAGGCACTAGCTCTTCGCACACGCCTTTTCTGAAAGTTCACACTTAACGATGGCAAGTGAAAACTGAAAGGCCACAGGAATGCTAATACTAAAGCAAAGAATTGGAAAATATCAGGGTGCGCTTCGCTCATCCATTTTATCATACGTAGGCACAGCATTGCATAATCTTTTACGGTTTCTGCTGTCGTCGTAAGCTCTCTCGGTATGCCGTATACTGAAACCTGAAGTCTTTTCAGGCTTTTACCGGCACATGACTGCACCAGTATTAGCGTGATTCGGCAAAGGGGCTTTAGATTAATTCTGTTAAGACAAACAGATCAGTAGTCGTGCTTCTCATAGTCGGCATCCATTCTGTACAAGCTTACGTAAAATATGTAATATTACTTTAGACTGAATCATCACAAAAGTTTTCCATCGATATATTCCCCATATTGAAATAAAAATTAGTGTGTTTACTCAAAATTATGTTCAGTACGTTGCTCCATTTTCAAAAGCTTTCTTTTTTTTGTCATTGCTTTCAAAAGCCTTCCATTTTTAAAGTTGCATTCGAGAACTCCTTGACACTTCTATTATTCACAAAGTCGCCCAACACATGACCTCTAAGAGGGAGGTTATTTGCTGACTATATTTGTGCGTCCTCGCTGCCATAACTTTCCCGCGTTGCAATGAACGCGCGCTCTGAATTGGCGATCACGTCACGGGCCGACACTCGCTGCTTCAATTTTTTCGCGCGACAACAGCGGCGCTCCTTCTAATATTTTTTTTCCCCCCAACACATATGAATGCGTCGAGGCACGCCCTAACCATGGTGTCGCGTGCATGCTTTCTACTAAAAGGACAAGCAAACAGAAGAAATAGGACGCCGAACTTTCACTTACGTAAAAAGGTGGCGGTGCTGAAGCCAAATGGCACGTCGAACCAGTGTCTGCAGGTTGTACAGCCGCAAGAAAAAAAAAGATTTTCACAAGTGACAGGTCGCCTGAGCGGAGCGACACGCGTCGTTGTTTCTGAGGGCGCCGATAGCGATCAGTACCATGCACATTCCCTTCTTCGAAGCAGGAGTGACCTGTGAAAAGCACTCCAAGAAACAGCTTTTTCGGGGTAACTGCGATAAACATGCGTTTGCTCGAAACTCCAGCGAGAAAAAAAAAGAAATGCGCATAGGCAAGTGTGCCGATAAAGAATGCACGAGCATTTATTTATTTATTTAAGATATGGGCTTTCGGATGGGCCAACAACAAGTTGGGCTGCTTTCTGCCGGCCACCGCTGCATTGAAAAATGAAATGTGCTTAGGCACTGATTACTACCGGCGCCCTCGGAAACAACAGCGCCGCGTGTCGCAATTCTGACGCTAAGGCCACCGCTCACTTGTACTAATCTTTTTCCGTTGCGACTGTACAATGCTGTTGCGGTGCGCACACCAGCACACTCAAGTGTGTGCGCAGCGCACCAGGAGACGAACACAAGGCTCTAGACGACCTTCCCAGCAATCGGAGCGTCGCGCAGTTCTCTCCTTTGGTTACAGCTCATTTTTAGCTCAGCGAGTTAATCGAACACGTTTTTCCAATACAGGCTGCTGAGAAAGAGACACTGCCTATAACAGATCTCTCAAACGAAGTTTACAACTGTTTAATAACATTCCAGCAATTTGTTAGAGTCCTTCCTAATTGCAAAAAAACAGCAGTGGGCCCTGATCGTATTCACTATTCAATGTTGGCACAGTTATCTCAAGCGTCAAGCGACTCTCTTGCGTTTTTCGACAGATCTTATGTTATCACAGCTTCCCATATTCTGCTGAAAATTTTAAGGAGAGGCTCTGTTGACGCTCGGGATAGGTCTGCCAACTTGAATAGTGAAAATAATCAGGGCCTCTTATATGTTTTAACATAATACGGGAATCTGGAATTTTGCCTGAACAATGCAAAAATGCTTTAATGGAGCCCTTTTCAAAATCCGCTAAAGCATCCACATCACGCAGCACCTAAAACCAATTGCTTGAAGAAGCTGCCTGAAAAGGAAAACATATGAAAGCACCTCAAATAATAAAATAGTATACATAATTCAAACGAGAAACTTATCAGACATGCACCAATGTGTATACAAGAAAGGCCGCTCGACCACTGACAACCACGTCCAACTAGCGCATTGAATACCAAAAGCATTCCTATATGAGCAGCACTGTCTTGTATTTTTTGTTATTTAGAGACGACATGATGCAACTTGCAGATACGGACTTTTACTACACCTCGCTAACCTCGGAATTTGTGGAACAATGCTAAATGGTCTTGCTGATTTCATGACCGATCGAGCTTTCCAAATGAGTTTATAGTAAAAATTACCTAAAATAACAAGGTCACACCACCCAAGATCATGCACTCTGTCTACGTTGATGGTCCTCAAATCGCGTGTCGTGCCTCCAACCTACTAATCTGTGAAAGGCAACTCCAAATTGGAATCAGCTGATGCACTAAGGAAAACAAAACGGTTTTCGCTCTCCACACAAAACAAGCCGTTGCAGTTCTGTTTACGCAAAAACAGAGGACTATGCCCTGACCAAGATCTCAAATTAAACAACGTCGCATTGCTTGAAAACATGTATTTACGTTCCTGGGATTTTCATTTCACTGAAAACGCAACTTTGTGGCACACATAAATGCGCTAAAAACTAAGCAAAATGGGCACTGGACCTTCTTAAAGGGGCCCTCTAACACTCCTCAAGCCCCCATTTTTTACTCGTGGATTATGTAGACTGAAGTACAGAGAAACTAGTGCAGCAAGAATGGCAGCGATAGCGGCACGCTGTACGAAGTTATTCAATTTAGAAGATTCAAAATACAAGAAAAAAATGCCTACCCTCAACTCAATTTTCGCGGGGCCACGTGACCACATTTCACTCTCTGCTGTGACATCGGGTGGAACTCCAATGAAATGGGTTGAAAGCTCTTACGTAGGGGAAGCTGGCACACCATTGTTGCCTGTTCAGTCGAATGTATTGATGACGCTGTTGCTATAGCAACAATCATCGTGGTGCCTGACCACGCCGTTTTGTTTACACGGTCGAACAGCTGAGTGAGGCTGGTAGAAATGAGCTTCCCAGACTTGACAGAATCCGCGTCTCTCATTTTCCTGTGCTGCCATCTGCCGTTTTGGTAGGGGTTTGGTAGGAGCCGGGTACAACCGGTATTCCCAGAAGCAAAGCCTCCGAGATGATGAGACGTTTCGCGACATTTCCGCTAGGGGAGAGTGCATGCACGGGGGCGCCGTGAAAAAGGCGAAAAAAAAGCGCTTTTGCTTCGAAGCGAGGCTTTGCGCGTCGTTCCTTACAACGACACTCCAAGGCATCAATAAAACTCCTCGGACTCGCATTCGACAACAGCGAGAGGTGTTGACGACGACCGTACGGCATCGCCGTCGCCGCCTGGAAGCCGACCCCCGGACGGCGAGATGGAGGCCGCTTTTTAGTGGTGGCTGTAGTCATCTTCTTTTTTGCGATGGCGTCTGTTTGAGGACCAATGAAAAGCTCGGAAAAGAAAAATTAAGCTCAGTAATAATCCATATTTTGATGCTACGCCACGATTGCTTCTAACGTTACATTCGTCCTCTGATAGGCTGCGCCAATCTTCGTCATTTCCGCCCACATAGTACTGGAGAGCGCCACTATGCGCCGATGCGGTCGGCAGCGATGTGGTGACTTTATTGCATGATTAAAATACTAAATTTGATATCGGTGCTTAAACCTATGCTAAAATTATCCCCAGCCATCGGTCTACGCAAAACACAAACAAAAAATAGGTGCTTCAAAAGTGTTGGACTGTGCCTGTTAAGTATTTACCGTTCTGTTGTGCGCAACATTTTATATTGTGGTTATATAGTTTCCGGCTCAGCTCGAGATTCATACATTCGCCGTGTAGACCCTGCACAAAATCTCTGTGTGCATTTGTCTAATGGTACTTACAGAACGTCACCTGTGGAGTGTCAGTACGAAAACTGCAACGAGCCTCCTCTGCGTCAGCGAAGATTAGTCCCTCTCCTGTGTTTTGAGAATCAAGTCATCATATGAACGCATAAGCCACAAGATTCGCACGGAATGTGGCTGACGCTTAGTCTACTTGAACAAACCGCACTTAATCAAGCCATGTTTTTTTACGGTTCGAAGGATGCTGCCGCACGTATGACATACCCGAAGAGACACTCAATGTCGCAAAGAAACCACGACGACTGCTGCCATGGTTTGACCTGACGCTACTTTGTGACTTTTCCATAACCCACCTGAAGAAAACAGACACCCCACCGGAACGTATAAATCACAATTACTTCCCACTTCATAATAAGTATGGAGATCGCATCGAATACTACACAAACGGTTTGAAAACGAAAAACCATGTCGGAATAGGGGGCATTCATAATGCTTGGTGCTCCGGCAACACTGGGCACGTCCGCCATTTTTGTCGGGCACCGTCGCGGAATCGTCTGCTAGCGAGAGGCCACGGAGAGGCTGAGCTGCAGTCGTTGGCGAAGCCTTCGGACCAAAAAACTGCGGCTGTTTTTTTCGTCATCTAACGCGGAACGGTCATCGGATCTTACTGTGCTGCCACAAATCGACGAGAACTCAATATCGGAGCTCTGCGCGCTTAAAAGCTCATTCGATGGTAGCTGTAAGAGGCGCACTTCGTCGCAAAGCTGAGCTGCTGTTCTTTAGTAGCATGCGCTTCCGGTCTGTGATAGCCGTTCAAAAAAAGTGTTCGTTGCAGAGGAGGTGTTATTGTCAAACTTCTGAGACATCCTTGCACTGCAATACATCTCTATCGTATTTCCAACTGCGACTTTATACACGCGTCACAAACACTCGTCAGATATCAACACAACGCTGTTTCTGCGCGACCTGTGCAATGCTGTACTGCTTTCCTCAGCTCATTTCTTTAGCCAAAAGTATCTTCGCACCCTCCACAGTAGCGTGTGTCGTAAAGTTTTCGAAATAAACAAGGAATGGACATGTGCATGAGCGGTGCGCCGCAAGCTCTTTTCCTCTTTTAGTGCACAGTGGTTGTTTATGATTTTTTTTGGTCGCAATATATCGCCCGGATTTAGCATTGTCGTTTTGGTTTTGTTGAACTCTATACGTATGCGCTCGTTGACGTATATTTTTAAAATATTGCGCTCTTTGCTTTCGCATGCCACAGCTGCGTGCATAACCGCGCGCTATTGCGAAGAGCATGTGAGAGCGGACAGATGAGTCCATGATCTACCGAAAAAATAGCTCCATATACTGTACGGCCCCGAAACTCTTGTTTCCGTGTTCGCAGCGCACGCTGACTGAAATCAAAATAAAAAAAATAAAAGGGGAGCGATAAGGGGGCGTAAAACGAAGGGCAGAGGTGGCATGCGGACTGTGTGCTTCGGCGAACATTGCCTTGCGAAGCTTGCAAAGAGATGTTGGAACGTTTGCACCAATCGAGTGTCGTGTGGTGACGCTGATTAACCGCGGAAGCGCGCAGCATCGCCTGTGGCACTGCCTACGCATGTTTGTATATGTAAATAATTGATTTCGTCGATCTGAAAACACTGACAAGCTAATGTTGATAAATCATGCTCTCTCGTATGCGTGCGACGTCGACCATCTCTTTTTAAATGGTTCAGCAAATACAGCTAATGTTGCAGGCGAGCAATGAAATTGCACGGGGAAAAAAGAACTGAGGTTGAAGAGAGCGTTGGCGCGCCGATCATTTCCCAGCCAAAGCACAGTGTTGATCTTGTTGACAAAACAAGTTCGTGTCGGTACATTCATTTTGTTCGTTCAGGTAACTGATAAATTCGATTAAGAATAGTGGCACATTGTTCCCGGCATTGTGAGGGATCACTCGTTACCTGAACAGGACACGAAGAATCGGGAAGTCATCGCAGAACGGAGATAAAAAAGAACAGTAAGTAGCACCTGAAATGCTGTGATACACGACTGATTTCGTTTTCTTGGCCAGCAAAAAAATGGCGGATTGAGCTTATGGCATTTTCGGCAGATGGCGCTGTACATTTTGGATATCCCCTGTTGCAATCATGACAGCGCAATGTGCTGTCAGCGTTAGACCACTCCAGTCCATGATCATTTTCACAGCTGAAGTCTATGCCTTGTTCGTAGAGCTTCGGAATATCACCACTGGCCGTGTGCTTGATTGGTCTGGTAGGAACATAGTAGATGCAGAATAAAACAGCGCTTAAAAGATGCGACGAGAATACACAGACGAGCACTGAATTCACAACGAAGGTTTATTGCAAGACCACTCCTATATATAGGAAGCAGGTTTCTGTGAAGAAAAAGCAAACATGAGCAGAAATGCGAATACATGTGAGTGAGTCAGGGCTGGGCAAAGATACTTTGAAATTGTATCGCGATACGATAGAAGATACTCAGGCAAGAAGTATTTTAGATACTATAGCATGACAGCTCTTTATAGACTTCGCTGATAGTGGTTTTTGCTTGTCGCTTTTGTAATTGGGTGGAGTCGCTGCTCTTCTTGCCGACCAGCTAACGGGTGGCCATCTAATCACAAGAACTTCAATAAGGAGCTTCCGAACGCATGTGCAAATACCGCTGTGGAGTTATAGCTTGCCCGTTAACGTATCGCAGTTTTTGCAATAACCGATCGCCGGACAGGTAACACCATTAACAACGCTAGTAGCTTCGATGGAGGCGAAAATGTTTGAGGCCCGTGTATTTAGATGTAGATGCGCGTTAAAGAACCCCAGTTGGTCAAAGTTTCCGGAGCCCGACACCACGGCGTCTCTCAATTATATCGTGGTTTTGGGACGTTACACCCCATATATTATTATTAACGCTAGTAGCGACATTCTTTGCGACTCATCGTGTTTACGTAGAGGACATAAAACTGCAATCACTTTTATATTCTACATATCTCCTGGCGTATAGCTTTCGTTAACGACGTACTCAGTAATGTGCGATTGTTTAGCAATTTTTCTTCTATGAGAGGACATTTGCAGAATTACTTGGTGATTAGTGAAGACTAAAAAAGTAAAACAAATGTAAATACGTCAAACAGAAAAGCTGTTCCCTATCAAACACTGTCAATAAGTAGAGAAGCACGATACAGGAGGCAACCCGAAGGGGTAATAATAATTGTTGGGTTTGTGTCCCGGAACCACGATATGATTTTGAGGGACGCCGAAGTAGAGGGCTCCGGAAATTTCGACCACATGGTGTTCTAAAGCTTAACTATAAGCACACGGGCATCGAAACGCGGCCGCCACGGCCTAGGGGTCAGCATTCAAGCACCATAACCACCACCGCGGCGGGTAACCCCTAATATCTATGATAATCAGGCATTTAAGCTAAGATCACAGAAAATTCAGTGCCGATGTAAAATAACGTCAACCACCGCTCATTGGAAAAATGGAGTATTTTGTATAACAACGTTTCTACAATCACTGCTAACATCTTTGAGATGGCTCCTAATAATTTACGTTGTTATCATGAAAACTCGATTTCGCTTTTTACTAAGCAGTAAGCTGAACTTTTGTTACTGTATACTCCCAGCACGCGCAGATTATTACATATTTGTTCTCAACGTCGCGTTGACATAAGAGCAAACATAAGTAGAGTATAAGTATTTAAACAGTAGCTGGAATGATGCAGACAGCTCAAAGTAAGAATAAAGCAGAGTTTACCTTGCCACCACGTTAAAGAAATATTGCCGCAAGCAGCCCCGAAAAAAAGAATCAGAGACATAGGTAATAAATGAGATGGAAAATGACAGTTGAGAAAAAACTTGTGCTAACAATGAAATTAATATTTTGAGAACTCATTGAATAAAAGAAAAAGAGACGTACGCCAAGGTACGTTCTGTTAGATCCAGAATCGGTACCGGTGGTGCTATAGCTGTTCGAATTTGCATATAAGCCAATTTCATTGCATCTAAGTCGAGCTTGCAGTGACGATTTCCTTGAAATCGCCGATGTGTGGAATCCACAAGACGCAAAGGAACCCCTTTTCTTGCATTCTTCAGGCATCGTAACGAAGCACAACGCAAGAGAAACTTCGATAACGACACTGTAGTGGCATCAGAATTTGTGCAAAAGACACCGCACGCATTAGAGTACGCGGCAAAGGACAGTGGCAAAGAGCCAAGTGTCACAGCGCTGACAAAACTAAAAAGAAAAAAGAAACCGCAGAAACAAAGGTCCTCTGAGCGTAGAAGTTCGCATGTTTGTCTGGCGAGACGACGCGAGTGCCACCACGTGGCTCTGTTCCCTCTGTAGGGACGCTCAGAGTTCATCGTCCACCCTCGCTGGAAAACTCTTGCGAAAAGATAAAATAATGTCACTGTCTTCAGTTTTAATGTGGTGGCTTAGTGGGAGCAGTATCGGCTTGAGCAGCGGAGTTCAACCAACGTTTATTGTTTCGCACCCTGGGGTTGCGATCGCAGTATCTTGTATCTTAAGATACACGATACATTATTCATTGTATCGGAAATACAAATACTGATACATGTCTTGCCAGACGTAACGAGATACAGATACAAGATACCCAAACCGTATCTAACATACATGTATCTTAGATACTTCCCAGCACTGCATGTGACAAAGGCCATACGACAGAGATAATTAGCTCGGGAACATTACCATGAAGCTGCCGCCCTAGTAACCCTTGATATCTGATTTCACTACAGCGAAGGGTAACAGCTTTGGCGAAGACTGTGAAAGCGGCAACGGGCCTGAGGCTTTCTGTGCTCTTTTCTGCGAAGTTCATTTTTCATCCACTGTAATTTCTTTTCATTGGTGTCGTAATTACAATGCTAGTGTTTAAACTTAAAACATGCATGTAATATCCCATATACTTTCGTTTTTTACAAAGCCTTTTGACTGTTGGTTTCATGAGGTTGTGTCTATAAAAAAAAAACAAGCCCTCGATCAATCCCGCCTGATTCGTTCATTCATTGAGAGGGTGTCGTACTGTCAGTCTTCAGCGTTAGGCAGCATATGAGAGTTTAGCTGCTACTCTAAGCTCGTAATAAGATCTCTTGCTTCTGGACGCCAGCTGGCAACAAGGAAAGTGTTACACATTTGCCGTTACAAAAGCGAGCGACAGTTGCTAACACTTCCAGGAACGCAGAAACAAAAATAACAAATAATGAGGATGGGAAAGCAACCGCGTTTGTCGCTCCATTGGTAGAGCGTCGAACGCGTTAGGTCATGGTTGTAGGTTCGGACTCTAAATGAAGCAAGTTGATTTTTTATCCACTTGAATTCCTTTCCAAGTATGTCGTAATTATTACATTACAGGTAAAACATACAAGTAATGTAAATTATATTTGCTTAGCGTCCTTGTCTGTGGGTTTTTTAGGCCGAATCATGACGTGAAAGTGAAACTGAAGCACCTGCGATAGAGCAGCTGTGCTATGCAGCCATTTACCACAAACGGGTGGTGTTCTGACAAAAAGGTAAGTGCTAAACAGACGACCCTAAAGCGGTGGCCGAACAAACAGACTTTATACAGTATGTGTGAAATATCTGATTCTCTTCTGGCTAATTGCTGCACAACGCTACAGTTTTAGCTAAATGTGAATGCTCAATAGCGGTACAAAGCGATAAACAGAGCCGCGGTCATTTATTACACAATTTAGTCGCAGATTGCCATGTTACATACCGCTATATTATCAATGCTAGCCGTGGAATACACATAGTAAAGAAGTGATGAAATATATGTGATTGAGCTCGTATAACCTGCAAGACAATGTGTTTTCATCGTATTCTTGGTATTACTCGCTTTCAGACGAACACCCACGCTATGGACCAATACCGCTTCTGGATGCAAGTGCAGTGGCACATAAGTGCTGTGAAACGATCACCCATCTAATGGAATGGCATAAATACAACGAGGCCATAGAACAAATCATTTGCATCGAGTTTAGGTCTGATAGCGCCTACGACGTTTCCACGAGAGGCCTCACCTACAACCTCGTGCTACCTCTTCATCCAAAGTTCGTTTTTCCACAAGAGGTCGTCCGCAACGGGCATGACATCTTCAACAACCCAAGTTTGCTATACGGTGATGATGCCACGGCAGTTATCGGTGGTAAGTGACTAAGACCGCAGTTCATATTTTATTTCCTAATGGCGTGCAAAAATATCGCAGGCGGTCAAGTCAACATTTTGCCACTAGGGTCTGGTTAATGAGTGCACGAAATTGCCCAGCGAAGCATCAATTTATCAATTCGTTATTTTACTCTGCATTGTGATACACCAGAATACCCCGTATGTAATCCGCTTTCTGCAAGATCTTTTTGGCAATAATAAATAAATGAATTTTTCGCCGTATTGCGGAGCCGCGGAAGGTGACTAGAAAGACAAAGCCTAAGAGGGCCCTTTATGCATTCTATTTAAAGGACTCGATGGCCAAACCATCTAGTTATCTTACATCTTCAGCTCTGTTTTTCTTCTCAGCCGATGTGTTTATCGATCCCCGCAGCCCTCTAAAAGCTTTCTTCACTTGGCGTGGTTTTGCGCATCCGCCAGGATCGGAGGTGTTGCAAGGTTTTCGCACGTCACCTACGCGATCGGCCCACCTTTGACCAAGCGATGATGTCTTGTGATAGCGTGATGTGGCGTCACGTAATTTGGCGTCACCATGACATCATGATGGCGTCAAAAATCTGGATTTTTCTGACGTCTTCATGACGGCCTATTTCCTTTGGCCAAAACAGCGTTTCCATTCACTCCAAGTGCATTTCAGAATGCTGGGAGGCTTTGCAAACACTGTACAGTGAGTCCCAGTATGTTGCAGCGGGACGGGGAAACACTGAGACTCATTGTACGTCGTTTTCAGTGCCCCTCAGTGCGCTGAAAGGAGCTGGCAATACTGTGAGGCGTGGCTGGATACTCTACAGCGCACTCGGAGGCATTCAGGAAACTCTATAGTGTCTCCCATGTACACGAAGCTGCACATTCGAGAAAACTGGGCACTTTGGGTGTACCTCGTGTAAAATTTATTATTTGATTGGTAGCTGTCCCTGTTTTACTTAGGCGAATATCTTCACATTTTTGTTCAACTTTGTGTTCGTTGCTTGCAGTTTAGGCGTTATAATTAGGTGCGGGCATTCGTAAACGCTAAAGCAATTATCGATAGAGCAAGCGAAAGTTTTATGTAGTGTGAGATCGAGTTTCGTGATTTTAGAGCGTAGGTCTCAGGCGCCCGTCGGCGTAAGCGATAGAGTAACCGAGGTCGAAAGAGAGCGAAACAGAGACTGCCGCAAGGACTTTTATACGATGAGATCCAGCGAGCCGCTGTGTTAGCGTCTGCAATGCCTCATCAGTAAAACTTCTTTTGGGCCTAGTTGGCTCATAATCCTAGAAGTAAATTTACAGCGCAAACGCAAAGACGCACCACAAAGAAAGAAACGACACACACAAGCGCTGCTATCAACTGACTTTATTACGCCGATTGTCAATGCATATATACCTCCAAGGCAGCCTTACCGCACATGCGCCACGCAATCAACATAAAAACAAACGTGAAACAGAGTGGAAACAATGAAACAGTGTATTACATACGCGATGAAATGAAATCAAACTCACATGAGTGCAGAGAAAGAGACGTGTCGCTTATGCAAAGATGGGCCCTTTTTCTGATATGATAGGCTTCTAAAGCTAGCCGCGCATGCTCATTGTGGCTCCTGCCAAGGATCGACGTCCCTTCAAATCGTGCCTCACAATTGCAACAAGTGTTAATATGAGCCACAAGGTGGGCTCCTTTATCTGCATTCTTGTTAATCTTTTGCGCGTGTTCCCTGCTCGCGCTTCTTATGAGAGCACAACGCATACCTCTCGCGAACGGGCACGAGAAAGTGGGTTGACATGCGAGGCATGTAAGAAGAGGACACGCACTGCTCAAAGGGACAGTTTGTGTGTGAAACGCTCAAGCGGGATAATAGATTTAGCATCTAGTTTTGCGGGTACAAGTTCACCCTTCATAAACATGTTCTACAGCGCAGCTCTTAGGCACCTGTTCCTGCGTTGAGCGGAGTACGCGTCATCATAACAGGCCGAGCGAACGAGGACAAAAGAAAGCGAACGCGGAGCGCAACGAAAATAAAAGACGTCAATAGCGAGGAGAGTGTGAGGACGAAGGAATGACACTGGCGAGACGACAGGTTCCGTGGCGGCCACCCGCGGGCGCCACAGTACTGTGTGCCGTCGTGCTTTGGTTGTTGTAGAACACGCCCATGCACTGGTTTTCGTGGTCTTCCGGTTAGCGAGTCAGTCTCGCTACACTCCGCCTGCGGCGGTTGATGTGTAATGGGCTGCACGATGGTGTCCGCGCCAGTCACCCTGCTCACAGGGTTCTCAATTTAAACCGCGTACCTATATACCAAATAGTCTCAACCAGTCGACCGCAATCGCACTGAAGAGGTAGAGGTCTTTCCACAATCCTGATGACGTTAAAGAACTACTACAGAAATGTGCGTCCGGGAAACGCATTTGAAGTC
Source organism: Rhipicephalus sanguineus (assembly GCF_013339695.2). NCBI lineage: Eukaryota > Metazoa > Arthropoda > Arachnida > Ixodida > Ixodidae > Rhipicephalus > Rhipicephalus sanguineus. The sequence goes on along the minus strand of NC_051180.1, from coordinate 174,704,367 downwards.
GTCACAAACTCGCCTTCTGCGCCAATATGCTGTGATTAGCAAGGACGGTGCCGAGGCCACTGCTTCGTCCGGTGGTGTAGCAGTTATTATGAATATATGCCTTGCCAACCTGGTGTTCTTAAGACGGCACTCGAAGCAGTGTCAGTCCTCGTTATCCTGTTTAGCAAGTTATTCACTGTGCACTTCATATGTATACCGCCAACTTTAAACTGAACCGCACATATTTCTCTCATCTTATTCATCAGCTCCCCGCACCCTGAACTGGTGCTAGCGATTTTAAGGCACACAACAATCTGTGGGATGACACTCGCTCCTATGCGAGAGGCCAACCATTGGAGCAGTTTCTTCTGTGTTATGGAGCGTGCGTCTTTACTAAAAAAGAGCGCACCTAATGCAATGTCCATCATAACGCATATTTTTCGCCGAGTTAGAATGGATCGTGGTCCTCTTTTCGCCGAATTAGAATGGAATGTGGCCAAGAATTAATATTGTAGCAACACTAAACCTAATAACACAACAAGACTGCCCCCCGCATATCCCATAATGGAAAATAGCATTCGCTAAGTGGATGAACTTTAAAGAATCAACAAGTTTATCTCGTAATCTTGTAACTAGTCTCAGCATTGATGACGCAGTAGCATTTTTCAGCGCTTTAGTTCTTGATGCCGCGGTAAGGCCTATACCGCAAACAAACGATCACTCATGCAGAAGACGTGTTTCCTGGCGGAACGAAGGCTTTATGAATGCGCGTAAGAAGCAGAGTAGAGCATGGGGTATCCTGCGCCGATACCTGAACGAATGCAGAGAATGTCGTGGAATTAAAAAAAGTGGCTGGGCCCCCGAATACGACGTCAGGCAAGAAGAGAGAGCTGGGTCAGGTTACTGTCCCCCATTAACACCTACTTCGCAGAAAAAAGTTTGGAATGGTCTCAAAACTCTTAAGCGTCAAGTCCATCTCTTGCCCTCGGTGAATGAAGGAGACACGCTGGAGTACCAGGCCAACACGCTTGGCGAGCACCTTGAGCGGGTTTCGAGTTCCGTACACTACTGAAAATCTTTCTTAAAATACATGGAAATGGCAGAGCGCAAAACACTCCAGTTTAGGCCCAGAAAAACCGCAAGATGCAACTCTACTTTTAATATTACTGAGCTTAGGGCTGCCATGAACGCATGCCACAGCGCAGCACCGGGAGCTGAAAGAATTCTGTATGATATGCTCAAGCGCCTCCATGATGACACAAAAATCACTTTACTTGCCTTTTAGAGGACTGTCTGGGCAGCCAGGTACTCTCTGTTCACGTGGAGGGAGGCTATTGTGGTCCCTGTTTTAAGGGAAGGCAAGGACCCCTCTTCAGTTACAAGCTACGGTCCAATAGCCGTTGCTTGTGTAAGCTGTTCGAGAAAATGGTAAACAGAAGTCTTTTGAATTTTCTGGAATCAAAGAAACTGCTTGTTCCTTATCATTGCTACTTGAGCGTGGGTCGGTTCACTGTTGACTATCTTGACGCAGTGAAGCATTCATTCGGGGCACGTTTATAAGAAAACAATAATGTCTCCATATTCCGCGACACGGAAGAAGCATATGACACCAAATGGTGTTACGGCAATCTCCGAGATCTGTCAGACATAAGTATCCACGGTAACTTGCTGAAGATCATGAAGAGCTACCTACCCGAACGGGCATTCCTTGTCCGTATCGCGGTGTTCTATCCAGGCCATTTATTTAGCTAATTGGGGTACCGCAAGGTGGTGTACATCGCTGTACCTTTCTTATTGTTAAAATGAACTCAATGCGCTCATCAGCTTAACATACCATGTTTCATTCTGCTCATGCACGTATGAATAATGTGCAGATAATGTTCAAGCGCCAGTGCTTGTCTTTCTAGTCTTTGTGGTCCGTCTTCATTTGCGCTGAAGTTCTGTTTCTAAAGCAAGCAATTTCGCAATCTGTGAGAGACAAGCGCAGGTTGGTGTGAACAAGGTGTCGAAATGGGTGATCGACAATGGATTTAATCTCAATCCGTTCAAAAGTCAACGTGACATATTCTCAAGAAACGCGGCCCTGTTCTTGGTATCGAATTGTATAGGCAGCTTGTTCCTGTAAACAAAGAACACAAGTTCTTGGACATTATTCTTGATTTGAAGTGGACGACAATTATCTACACAATATACCTTAAAGCAGGTGCTTAAAAACGATGAAAATTACGAATATCTTCTTGTACAAAACATGGTGTAGTGACAGAAAGTGCCCATTGAACTTGTACACAAGCGTCGTGCAAACGCGCTTAGACTTTGGTGCTGTGGCGAATAATCCCACTACACAAGTGTCCTGAGTATTTTGGATCTGGTGCATCACTTGGGCACCCTCAGGGGCGTCTGCGCAAGCAGGCGTTTGGTGAGCCGTGTCACCAGGGGCCCGAGCCAACGGGAGGTTTCGACCCCCTCCCGGGCCTCGCTGTGCGTGGTGTAGCCATGTCCGAGAAAGATACGATCCTGGGGCTTGAGACGACGCTAGGTGCTAGAACCTTTGAGGCACCCCGGCAGAGGCGACATACCTCCTTGGCCCCGGCTGCACGTAGACGGCGCCCCTGAGCTGACCCACCCAGGAGAAATTGGCAGTCGCCTTTTCCTATCTCTCTCCCCACATCTTCGCCTTTCTCTCCCACTTTTGACTCCTATCTTCTGTTTATTTCCTCTTTTCTCGGCGGCAAGGGGTTAACCTTGTGCGGCTAACCAGCCAGAGTTCAGCCATATTAAGTTATAGTCGCGGTATACATCTGGCGCAGACAACTCTTGCTAGCGAGATCCTGCCCTGTCCCCTTGTTGGGCTCCGTTGTGGGACGCTGGTACCGCCGCTGAAACGCATAAAAATTTGATGGTCACTTCACTTTCTTCACCTGATCGCAACCCTCAGAAGAGGACGTGCACCGATGTGACAGCTAAGTTCTTCAGGAACAAAACCAATACTTTCCCTAGATTCCACGTGATTCACAGTGAGCAGTCGCAAACAACTGCAAGACACGTTCCATTCTTCAAAGTCGCCAGAACCCTAACAGATACCTTAGGACGACGATATCAAATAAAGAGGCTAGCCAACGGGAACCTTCTTTTGGAAGTGCTCTATCAACACCAGTACGAGAACCTTTCAACAATCCCACCCTTCGTAGACATTCCAGTAGCAATTAGCCCTCACCGATCAATAATCAGCGTCCGAGACGTCATTTCCGACGATGGCCAAAAATATATGCGTGAAGAACTCCCAAATGCACTCAAGGACCAAACATCGCGAACGTCGACACAATAAAGATCAAACGAGGAAACAGTGAAATCGAAACAGAGCACTTCGTTCTGACATTCGCATCGAGCATACTACCAGACATTGCGGAGGTTGGTCACACCTGACTCAAACTACGCCCATACATACCGAACCCATGACGCTGCTTTAACTGCCAACCGTACGGCCATGGCTCACAGAGCTGCAGATGCCAAACCACATGTTCTAAGTGCGTTTCTCGTGAACACACTTCTGAAAACTGAAAAGTTGTTTCACAGCACTGCGTCAGCTGCAAGGGTTGTCGTCCTGCTTACTCGCGAGCTTTCCCAACATGGAAACAAGAAAGAAGCATCGTCACACTCAATATTAAAGAAAACATCCCTTTCAGAGAAGAGCAGAAGCGACTTTCGTTCGTGGAAAGCAGAAGCGATTGCGTTGTGCTGCAACAGGGCGCTGCAACACAGCGGCCGACAGCGCCTGCCCAGGGCATGTCTAGTGATGCGGGGCCAGGACATCCTGCGCCCAAAGTAGACGCAGCTCGCGCTGCACCACTATCGCGAACTCAGGTTCTGCGGATCCCAGTGTCAGCGAGCTCAAGACCTCTCTCCAGGCAGCAAGGCTCCAAGCGAACAAATTCGCACATTCAGTGCGGTCGTTCAGCGTCTCAGGCGATACGTTGGACACGAGTCAAGATTGTCCTTGTCCGTCGACGTCAGAACGACGGCGGGACTCCTTGGATCAGAATAAAGTCAAGCCCAGGATAACTCTACCTGAAAGCAACATCTAGGTGTTTTTACATATTGCCGCGCCCGCTCTAATGCAGACAACGAAAAAGATGATGTGCGCTCGGACAGGCTCGCGGAGCAGGACTCTGAACGAAGGAGAAGACGTGTTTTGTGTATATGTTCTTGTCTATGCTGCCGCATAAAACGGGCTGCTTGCTGTTCTGCTAAACGTCTTGGTTGTCCGTTTACGGTGCACCGCGACACTGGTGGAGGTGCTGGACCGCAACCCTGCCTGATGCTCCACACTCCATCTGGGAGCCGTTCATCGAGTCCTGACGCGCCGTCACCTGTTACAACTCCCGTGCACCGCTTCAGTCGGCGGTTGCTAGGCCTCTCTCCTGAGCTGACCGCCTTCGAGGAATTGACTACCAGGCATTCCGTATCTCTGGAAATGGCCAACACCAGCCTGCCACAAGTTGAACATGGCACCTCTTCTCCCAATCCGCCACAGGTAACTCTTCTTCAGTCACTTGTACCTGATCGCTTCAGTGGTGCCCCACATGAAGATGTTGAAGATTGGCTTGACCACTATGAACGCGTTGCCGACATCAATCAGTGGAATGCTCAACAAAAGCTTGCCCCCGCATATTTCACTCTCGATGACAGCGCCCACACGTGGCTTGAGAATCGAGAAGGCCGTATCTTCACATGGAATGATTTTCGACAGCAGCTCATTGACACCTTTGCTAGCGTCGATCGTCGAGAGCGTTCTCAACAGTTACTAGATTTAAGAATTCAGAAACATAAAGAAACTGTGGCAATGTTTGCCGAGGACATGACACCCCTGTGTCGTAGGGCTGATCCCAACATGTCCGAGGATAAGAAGTTACGCTTCCTTATGCGCGGCGTGAAAGAACAAATGTTCGCAGGACTTGTGCGCAATGCCCCAAGTACTGTGGCTGATTTTATAAGGGTAGCCACTGCCATTGATCGAGCTCTGCACCAAAGATCCAGGCAGTACGATCGCCTGTGCACTAGCACCCCAATCAACGCCGCCTTCATGACTCTGGACAATCAAAGCTCCCTGCGTGACCTGATCAGGGAGATTGTTCGTGAAGAACTTCAGAAGCTTTGGACTCCAACAACGGATACACCCGTGGCGGCCATTGCCGAAGTCGTTCGTGACGAAATTCGGCATGCTTTCTCCGTAGCTGATCCTGGTTACGACCAGTGTCAGATGGCTTACGCCGATGCTGTCCGACGTCCACCACCTGTCAGAGCTATCGCGTCGTACTACCAGCCGCCTACAGCCGCACCTTCGTCACACCCTCAGCAAGAGGCCTTGAGACGTCCGCCTATGACTCCGATGCCATCATGCCGCCAGCCATCACTTCTCGCGCCTCGGTCACCACCACAAGAGGACACCATGGGACGCCCGCAATTTCGGAAAACGGACGCTTGGCGCACTGTCGATCGCTGCCCCCTCTGCTTCAACTGCTGTGGTGCTGGCCATATAGCTCGCTATTGCTGGCACCGTGACACAGCGTTTCGCCCTCTTCGGCCGTTGTATGACGGTCGCCTCGCCAACGCCGACTACATGGCTCGCCGTGACGACGCTAATTTCCAAGGACCTCCAATGACGCGGTCTCCCTATAACGAGTCGCTGCCCAATCACTAGCCCGACTTCGGCCACCGGTCACGCTCTCCATCCCCTGCACAGTCGTCATCACCGAATCGACGTACCTTTGCTGACCTTCGTGGGAGGAGGTCGCCCAGCCCACGCCGGGGAAACTAAAGGCGGCGACCTCACGGGATAAGGTCGCAGCCCGACAACAAGAGGATAAAAAGCTTCTGTACATGTTGGTCATTAGCAAGGGCGAGAAACGGCTATAAAAAATCGGCAGTAACAGCCATCACACTGTACCCTGCTCCTCGATCCATTTGATATTTTTTGGAGTTAAGACGGGAATTCTTAAAGAAACTTAGCGATCTTCCCATTTTGGGCGCTTCATTCGTTTCCGGCAACCCTTTGTTCGTCTCTAATAAAGAAGCGAGCCTGATTTGGAAATGAAGATCGCGGCTTCCTTGAGTATGCGACATCAAAATATCAAACGAAACGCTGCGTGAATGGGTTGACCACCCCTTTACAGCAAGGTTGACATCTTTCAGCGTGGCGCAGTAGTGTTTCTGAGGGAGGCCATAGGAAAAGCCCTCGTCGAGGATGTTGCATATAATGCGAATGGAGGACATTATCCCCATTATACACATTTTCAGGGCAATATTCATGCAAGGTTAGACAAAGCCTATTTATCTCAAGGAATTGCCGCACTTTGTAAAGATTACGAAGTGCTGAACATAATCTTTAGTGACCATTGTTTGGTAGCCTCCACAATTGGGAAAAAGATCACCGTGAAACCTAAAATGTAGTGGGAGACGCGGAAACTAAACACAAAGCTCTTAAAAGATGATGTATTTATACAAAGCGTGGGAACAAAAACTGCTAAATCAAATCGAAACTGTCATAGAGGATGGGGTGGGCGATGGGAGGGGTTTAAAAAAGCCGTAACAGTGAGCGCCATAGAGCGAGCTGAAGAAATACGTTTTGAAGAGCGTAAAGAAGAAAGTAACCTGAAAAAAATGCTGCAAGAATACGTAGGTACAGGGACGGTTACGCCAGGTACATTTATGGAAGAAATAAGAGAAACAAAAAATAAGGTTGAGGCTATCAACATGGAAAAATACCGTGCCGCGCTTGATCGTGCTCGAACGGAAATGAGTTTGACTGATGAAACACCTACGAAGCGGGCTATCGCAGTTGAGAAAAAGTATGCTAAGAGGAATGAGATAGTTGAGGTTGAATATAAAGGGGAATTGACTGGAGATGCAAAACATATTAAGCATGCTTTTGAGGAGTATTACAAATAACTGTTTAAGTGTAGGGTACCGAGCAGGCCTCGTAATGAGAACAATTTCATATCCGCTTTGCCTAGATTAGACGCCGAAAAAACGGAAATATTACCAGCAGATATTACAGCTAAATAGGGTGAAATGGCCATAGCACAACTTAACCCAAGGAAGTTGCCAGGTCCTGACAGCCAAAAAGCAGCCTTTTACAAGGCTTTCTGTCCTCAGATAGCCACGCTACTAGAACGGGTGTTTAAGGAGGCGTATCAAGCAGGACGCCTTCCACCATCTTTCAAAAGGGCTTACACAGTCTTGATACCAAAAAGCGACGATAAGAATAAACTTAACAAAGTAACAGGCTACACACCAATTACGCTGACCAACGTAGACAAAGTATTATTGAACGTACTTGCGAGCAGGCTACAAGGTGTTCTTTGCGATATAGTAGGGCCGCATCAGACCTGTGGAATAAGAGGGAGGTCAATATTTACCAATATCCACGCGGCTCGTAGCATACTCAAAACTTGTGATGCAGATTTGAGAAAAGTCGCTATGTTGCAAATTGACTTAGCGAAGGCCTTTGATAGAGTATGTCATGATGTCCTGTTTTCTATTCTTTAGTATATTGGAGTTGTCTCATTAATAACCAAATGATTTAAGATGCCATACAAAACTGTACGGCTAACCTCATTATCAACGATAAGCTAACTCAAAGCATTGAAGTGCGCTCCTCTGTGCGTCAGGGTTGTCCCCTGTCACCTCTTTTGTTCGCGATATATCTGGAGGCTCTGTGTAAAAGGATTATTGATAGCGCAGATGTCCGTGGCTTCAGGCTTGAAGGTGTGAAGTGCGTTTATTGGCTGACGCTGATGATGTTGTTGTCTTCGGCTCTGAAAAGGAAAGTGTTACAACTCCTATGATAATTATGCGAGAGTTCTGTGACATGACAGGCAGCAATTTAAACCTCAATAAGTGTGTCTTTTTATGGCATGGTCAGTGGGAAACAAAGCTGCGCATTTTTGAAAGCGTGCAGTGGACGCGCATACTTGGGATTTCGTTTGGTGTACCATTGGGCACCCATCCAGACATCAAAGAATTATGGAATGCAAAGATCCAAGAATTGAAATCTCAAGCTGACAAATGTGGAGGACGTGACCTCTCAAACCTCGCACGCGTGGCTATTTGCAGGATGTTCTTGGCGAGCAAGCTGGTCTATCTCATGCAAGTCCTGAGCTGCTCCAGATTCAACTTTGAGAAATTTCATACAGTATTTGCTGTTTTTGTGTGGCAGTCAGAATATGAAAGGACAAGCAGAAACAAATTGTTCCGCAAGTTCAGTCAGAGGGCATTAAAGCTGCCGAACATATTCTTAAGGTAACTCGTCTCTAGATTTTTGGTCTGGTGCGACACGACAAATCCTTTCTTGAGAACAGTTATCCAACTACGGCTAAGCCATGTCTCACCCAACTTTATGTCTCGATGATGGAGGGTGGATGTTACGCAACGAGTAAAATTTTACGCGAAGTAGTTACGCGAAGTAGATTTTTAAACTACCACTTCTGCATCGAATATTCAGGTACTGTAACACGCAAGCATTTGAACTCGGATTTCATAAAAATTATGTTCCCACAACCTTTGCACCGAATATTTCACAGCGAAGGCCAGGGCAAAGATGTTCTAAAACGTGTCAAACAAATGATGGTGCCAGGAAGAGTGAAAATATATTCTAAACCCTGTGAAACGAATGATCGTGCCAGGAAGAGTGCAAACACTCTTTTTTTAAACTGCATACTACCACCTTGCCCGTTCAAACGTGGCTAGAAGAAAAATGGGAGTGCCTATCATGGGGTACCGATTGTTTACTTTGTAGTAGGGGTGTGCGAATAGTCAAATTTCATCCCGAGTTGAATTCGAATGGAATTCGAATCGAATCATGTCGAATAGTGGCCAAAATTTCGAATATCGAATCGAATATCGAATAGTATATTTACAATAATTGTGTACCGCCAGTTACGGCAAGACAAAGAAAAAATCAGGGACGCTACGGTGTGCTGACCGCTCCATTACGCACTTCTTCGAGAGTGGCTTTTGTTTCAGCTTTTATGCGCGCGCAAGCATGTTGACAGAAGAGCCGCCATTCCAGTCAGCAGCGCCCCTCCTAACATCCTAACAGAGGGAGGCACGGTAGGTAGCTTTTTTTCCCCCTATGGTAGCGCAATACGGCTCATCTGACAACGGCAATGTTGTGCTTTATCGCCATGGGTGCCCCGGGCCCAAAAATTTGCGGGCGCCCGTTCACAGCAGTGTTTTCACTGCGCGCCGGAACGGTGGGAGTTTCTGAACGAGTGGTGCGGTGCGGGAGTGGCGAGTGCCCAGCGTGAACAAATTTTTATCTGCAAGACCAATCACTGAGCGTTTCGCAGGCCAAAGTCAGGTCGTTTTAAGGTGCTTACGGCATATGCGACCTAACTACGCAAGAAGTCCCTGCCTTCGTTTCGGGAGCGAACTTGTGAAGGACTTGACAGTTTTCTCATGTGTTTTTCTCAAAAGATCTTGTTGGGCTAGTTGGCCACTTGTCATTTTGAAGATATTCGGCGGAACTTGGCCTTCACTCGAAAAACACACTCACATTCACACACGCTTCCACTCAAGCGCTCTGTGTGTGGTGTGTTCTTGAGTGGACGCGTGTGTGAATATGAGTGTGTTTTTTGAGTGAATTCCAAGTTGCGCCGAATATGTTCAAAATGAAATGTGTTTTTCTACGTGCGGAAATGACAGAATCTTCTTTAAGATCAACATGCGCGCTTTTGAACCAGAATGTACTGAAAGTTTAACGAAGGGCGATGCTAGCGTTATTTTTAGCCACCCCACCCTAACCAAGTTGCACCATTGGCCTTTGTCGCGTTTTAAATATTCGTCCTGTCTAATTATTCGAAACTTCGAAAACTATCTATTCGAAAGTCGAATCGAATTATTCGATTAGGAACTATTTGATTCGAATTCGAAACTCGAATATTCGCACACCCATACTTCGTAGGAAACTTGAATCTATAGAACACGTATTTGTAGACTGTTGGAGTGCGGTCTTCTTTTGGGATATTATGCAAATAACCCTTACAAAATAACGCTCACACCACACGGTATTCATTATTTAGCTGCAGGTCAAGGCACTGTGCCCTATGACATGCATTTTCTCATCGGTCTTCACAGTATTTGGAGAAACCACATGGCTGTAGGGAACAGAGACATAAATCCGAGACCAGTGAACTCTAACTTTACCGAGTTCGTGAGCAGATTTCGCGAAGCGTTTCGGAAATTGGAATATGACGAAGAAGTGTTGGTATTGATGAATGCTCTGGTGAAAATGAAAGTTTTGTAATCTCAACCGCATGCTAACAGTGCGGCGGTGGGAAAGTGTTTCCCAATGTTTGGAAATAAAGAAAAAAAAACTAGATATTGGTAGAGTACTTTGTTGGGAATGGAGAGGTGGCGAGTTCGAAGCGAAGAGGTGATGCTTTTTTTTTCGTACGGCTTACTTTTTTTATTGCGCTAATGCTTTCTATAGCACTTTGTTTACTAATATATCTATGTAGGGCAGATAGGCACCGCCGTTTTAACGCCGCAGAGTCGTTTTGCGCTTGAGTTCCAGCGTCTCCGAGTAAAAAGCCGCTCCAGCGGCACAGTATCCAGCGCGACACTGGACCCATAATGCAGCATGGCACTAGACGGTAGTACCCAGTGGCGCTGGGTTTTGCAATAGGGTAGATGCTGGTTTTACATATAAAACCATATAATACAACATGGCTTTTCTACACGGGAACTGCAGGAGACTTTTACATAATCTAAACGGCATAAAGGGCATACTAGCCACTCTTTCACCAGTAACCTTGTGTTTACAACAAATATACTTAAGTTCTAAACACAGAAATATCTTGAAAAAATGCAATGTCAATTCCAGCACAAACGAGAGCATACGCTACACAATCAAGATCTACGTCTCTCAACTGGTGCATATTGTCACGCGGTCGTGACGTCGACGAAGGCAGCAGTCGGCGTGTCGAAGATGAAACTATTTTATTTGGCCGAACTTCTGGCCGGGAAAAGGAAAGTCAAACTACAGCAATACACACTGTACACTGATAGCGGCGAAAAGAGCGTCGGCCGTCCAAAAACTGCGCATGGCTGAGACGCGCAGTCTTTTGTACATCACGCATCGAACTTTCCAGTCTTATCACTGGTGGTCGCGCATGCTCTGGAATAATCCAGACTATTCGCGTCCTGCGTGCAATCTGATCAAAGTGCTCTACTACAACCGCGAACCTCGAACACTGCGGCACGGTCAGTGTCGAGCGTTGCTAACCGTCCTTGCTGGTCAAATCCGAATACATCAAAATAAAACAAGAAGCGCGCGTGGCAATCCGCCTCGTGCGCTGCTGCTTTGAGCTGTACTTGTGGCGCCACCAACGGCGAACGGTGGCGAAAGGTAGATGCGCGCGGCTCATAGAAGTCGTGGGCAAAGCGCCCGTTACTCACCCTTTTTCTATTAATTTTTCGTTCTGGTTTGATATTTGCATTTTGCACTGCCGACGCTGCTCCACTAGACAGCCATGCCGTTTGTTACGTCGATTGTTCAATATTATTTGTTTTCAAATGACAGGCCCGTTTTTTTATGCGTGCACGCGATGCACTGCGTACGTTTCTTACGTGCATGCGTCCAAGTAGTTTGCGCGATATGTTAACACCGATGAAATAAAAACAGTTGCAATACAAAACAGCATTCTTGTTTTATTGAACACCCCAAACAGTACAACAACAATGAATATTACGGCTGTATGCCTGCTTAAGAAACGCACAAGAGACACGCGTTTTTATCTTCGCCCAACAATCGTAGCACTCAAATAGGCCAAGAAAACCGAAATCTAACTTGCTGAACTTTTAACAGTAGTCACACAGCTGCATAATAACGCGTGAAAGTACTTTAGCAAATGACCAACAAACATTCACACAGCGTTTTTTTTTTGTTCACAGACCGTGTTCACATATGAGAAAGTTCTAACTGCATTGTAATCACATATTTCGGGATATCTAATCACTTTCACCATTGAAGCCACAATCCTCTAACACATGCGCTTTAAATTGAGCATGGCATTACTCAGACTTATATAGGAAATGCGCACGCGTGAATGTATCTTGTATGCAGGATTCTCCTGTTGTACGTGAAACTCGACATAAAATGCGATTCTAGAAGTACGTTCGTGGAGTAGCGAGCATATAGAAGGGCAACTTACAGCTTCACTTACCTTTGCGAAAACGGTATTCGAGTTGCAATTCAATATTAACCGGCGCAACAACCATAACAACACACTTGTTGCAAACAGTCGTATCAGGTTGACGCGAGAGGCCAAGCGTGGTATTTTAAGTGTAGCACAGTCGTGCGCGTACAGTACGCTGGAATATTCTGACACAATGTCGTCAAGCTTGCAGTCACTTGAGCGGTTCCCACGATGTAGCACCAGTAGACCTCCTCGCGTCATCAAACTGCTGCGACGCCGAGAACGACACACACAGCTGACTTGGAAAAACGCGGTCTTGCAGGAGGCCATCTTGTCTAGCAACCAACGGACAAAAGTACACAACTGAGGCGTCTGAAACATTGCCGTTGATGATATGGCAGCTAACGAAATCAGGGCTCATCGTCCGACGTGTGGCCACCACCTTAACACAATACTAACGTTGCAACGTTCAAGGAAGACGCGACGAAAGCGACGAGCCCAGCCGGTATAGTCAGGTGCACTACTGCACAGTGCACAGCGCGCACTCTCACGGCCACTGAAAGAAATAAAAGAAAGTGGAGAGAGGGGTCACCTTGGAGCATGGCATATCGGTGGAAGCAAGAAGAGGTGTTGTATAGTCAGTGTGGCGTATTGTCGAGAGATGACGCTAGTTTGTTTTTGCGCAACGGAATCGCAAACTTCATTCAAAACGCATGGTATCCTATCAGGGGTTGCGAGAGGGTGCAACCGCCTGAGCCGAGCGGTGGCGTCACCATACCAGCGCAAGAGGCGGATGTAGGACGTCACGCTAAGCAGTACGTCTGTATGTAGAAACCAATGAGTCACCAATGGCAGACAGAAGCAGCAGGCTCACATGGTCATTTGTTCCAAAGATTAGTTCAGTACCAAACCACCTCTGTCACCCTATAGTTAAAGGCGCCCATCAAGAACACTATTAGTGAAAAGCGCCCATCTAGAACACTATTCACTAACAAGCCCCCAAAAATAAGGCCACTCCTTCTACGCTTTGAAGTGCCAAGAGTTAAAAATAAAGGGCACATTGCCTAAAAGCGCACATACAACCAATACGTTTCCGCCTTGGTAGTGCCTACCTTCCGTGTGCGACTTCCCGCTGCCTCAATTTCAAAAAAACCAAACACCCGTCAGCATATATTACAGGAATTCCTAGCACTTAAAGGCAAAATATGCGAAACACATCGTTTTCCACCGTCGGTTCAAAATGAACACAATACGTTGAATGTGCGGTAATACAAAAACACTGTGAAACTAGTCTGGCTACGCCAATGCGCATCCTTCTTCACCGCAGAATACTACTCAGTCTCAGTGGCGGTATAAACAGTAACAAATGAAAACATCGAGAACTGCATAATTTACAGGTTCGTTAAGTGTACTAAGAGCACTTCAGCCTTGAATCAATTATGTACCAATAATAGGCGATACCCTACACAACACAATAACAGTCTTACGACAAGGACGCAATATGAAATTTTGCTCGGTGCCGATCACGTCGTAATTGATGGAAATGACAAGGCAGATGAGTGTGCAGCGAAAGCGCGGCATAGAGAAATCAAGAACGTCGGCATCCCGTGCAAAGAAGTTATAAAATTAGTGCACCAAAAAAATTCGGCAGATCCCACGCATTGTGGGAATCGATGTAATGCGAAGCAGCCAGCAAAGAGCTGCATACATCGCCTTGTTTGTCTTTGAGCCAAATGAAATCATTCATGCCATGGCATCTAGTCCACCATATATCGCATGTTTGCCATGCACGCATGCATGCACAATCTAGTGTACACCATGCCAATGAAACGCATATTCTGGTATATAAATACATGACCTGTCGTTTATGTGCATCACGCACTCGTGTCATGCCACACCAATTTTAGTATATATCACGTTAACAAAACGGCCCGAAGCGCACCATGACGGTGACATGTAAATCATACCGTTCATGACATGCATAACATGATTCGCATGTTAAGACCTCTCATTTATGTTCGTCATACAGTCACATCGCGCAATACCAATTTTGGTGTATATCAAAGGAGCGAAATGGCCGCGAGTGCACCATGAGTAGAGCATGCAAATCATGCCATACATGACATGAATATTATGGTTTTTCATGTTACCACCTGTCACTAATGTTCATCATACAGTCACATCGCGCAATACCAGTTTTGGTGTATATCAAGCTATCGAAACGGCCGCGAATGCACCATGAGCGTGGCATGTAAGTCATGACATACATTGCATGCATGTCATAGTTTTCATGTTACCACCTGTTATTCATGTTCTTCATACAGTCACATCGCGCAATTCCAATTTTGGTGCATATTAATCTAGCGAAACGGCCGGGAATGCACCATGAGCGCGCCATGTAAATCATGACATACATAACCTGCATGTCATGATTTCCATGTTACCACCTCTCATTTACGTTCGTCATGCAGTCGCGTCGCGCAATGCCAATTTTGGTTACATCAAGCTAGCGAAGCGGCCGCGAATGCATCATGAGCGTGGCAATTAAATCATGACATACATAACATGCATGTCATGGTTTTCATCTTACCAGCTGTTATTCATGTTCTTCATACAGTCACATCGCGCAATACCAATTTTGGTGTATATCAATCTAGTGAAACGGCCGCTAGCGCATCATGAGCGTGGCATGTAAATCAGGTCGTACATGACTTGCATGTAATGATTTTCATGTTACCACGTCTCACGTTCGTCATACAGTCGTGTCGCGTAACACCAATTTTGGTGTATATCACGCAAGCGAAACGGACGTGAATGCACCAAGAGCGTGGCATGTAAATCATGACATACATGTCATGGATGTCATGGTTTTCATGCTACCACCTGTTATTCATATTCTTCATAAAGTCACATCGCACAATACCAATTTTGGTGTATATCAATCTAGCGAAACGGCCGCGAGTGCGCCATGAGCGTCGCATGTAAATCATGTCATACATGGCACGCATATCATGATTTTCATGTTACCACGTGTCAGTTATGTTCGTCATACAGAAATGTCTCGTCATACCAGTTTTTGTATGTATCCCTTCATTTAAACGGCCGCCAGCGCCCCGAGACCATGTCATGTAAATCATGCTGCACATGACATGCGCGTCATGATTTGCTTGTTAGGACCTGTCATTATGTTCGTCATGATCTCTTGTCACGCCTTACCAGTTTTGGTATATATGAAATTAACGGAACAGCCGCAAGAGCCCAAAGGCCGTGGAATGTAAATCATGCTGTTCATGACATGCGTGTCATGATTTTTATGATATGACCTGTCATTTATGTTCGTGATAAGGCCATGTTATGGCACACCAATTTTGGTATACATCCGATTAACGGAACGGCCAGGGAGCCCAAAGGCCGTGAAATGTAAATCATGCTGTTCATGACATGCGTGACACGATTTTCATGATATGACCTGTCTTTTATGGTCGTGATAAGGCCATGTTATGACACACCAATTTTGGTTTACATCCGATTAACGGAACGGCCGCAAGAGCCCAAAGGCCGTGGAATGTAAATCATGCTGTTCATGACATGCGTGTCATGATTTTCATGATATGACATGTCATTTATGTTCGTTATAAGGCCATGTTATGACACACCAATTTTGGTATACATCCGATTAACGGAACGGCCAGGGAGCCCAAAGGCCGTGGAATGTAAATCATGCTGTTCATGACACGCGTGTCAAGATTTTCATGATATGACCTGTCATTTATGTTCGTAATAAGGCCATGTTATGACACATCAATTTTGGTATACATCCGATTAACGAAACGGCCAGGAGAGCAGAAAGTCGTAGGCGGCTAGATAGATAGATAGATACGCTCAAAGTCGCAGAAGTTCGCTAAGAAATGCTTCGCATTTAAAACTCAGAAAAAAATAACAGTCAAGATGGGAGTTAGAAGCAAAGAGCAAGCTCCACCTCCTAAGACCCACCAAAGAAGAATGGAAGTCATGGTCACACCAGGAACGTTTCATAGAAGTAATTTTTGTCGCTTACACGTTGGACACACACATCTTACAAACAATTTCTTACTAGCAAAGGAAGACAAACCTCTGTGTGAGAAATGCGGAGATGAGCTATCAGTGATTCACATTTTACTGTCATGCGCTAAACTGGAAGAACTGCGAAAAATTATTTCAGCGTATTTTACAATGAATATCTACGTTTTCATCCTGCATTATTCTTGAGGGCACAGGGTAAGCGCTATACGTCTGATGCATTTTTGGCCGTTTTGAGCTACATTTTCTCAGTGACTAAAAGGGATATCCAGATAACGCATATATCATTGTCTTCGAAGTTTTCCGCTCGTTTAACGGTCTCTGACTAATATTAGAATTCTGGTGAATTTTGCACTACTAGGACCTAAATTGTGAGTTAATTTGCATTTTGAAAATTTGTAGGACAAAAACTGTAAAATGCATAGTTTCAATTCTGCTTCAGTAGTTTTGTCTATTTATGCAGAATAGAAGAAAAAAGAACGGACATGTAATCTTGGATTACATATGATATAATAGTACCTAAGTTTTGGGATAATCGAATTTAAAGTTAGAAAACAGCTGAAACGCGAACATACAATGCCACAAACACCGCTGAACTATTTTATTTAGTAACTACACGCTTGGTAATCATTGCCAAATCAATTTTTCACGGAGCAAAACTATAATCGTAATGGTCGGGGAGGCTAGCGTGCACAGCTGCAGTACAAGGATGAAAGAAAATATGTCCACGCGGGTGAAGAACACTGAAGTTTTTCGTGTACAGTTCAGGAACACGTTGTTTTCTGCACAAAAATTACTAACCGCGTATAGACCGTTTTCATAAATACGCCACCTGACGGTGGGCTTTTCGTCAGTTTCGCTTCGCAAAGGAGCGTGGGATAGCCAGCGCCATCGTGAGGGCATGGAAAGCGAGCCGTCAAATGCGTGGGTGCTGTGATGTTTGTGTTGGCGGCTAGTTCTTCGTGTCACCCGCTGAAATCTCACCGTTTACGTGCTTGAACGAGCTCTTAGTACTCTCCGTTGGTCTTTCTGAGGCGCTTCCGCTGCACAATGAGCAACATTGTGTACCCTTCAACGGGTTGGACGAGCAGTTTGGCTCGATTGCCGCGGTTGCGGGACCGTGACCACAGCCAACTCGCGTACGCGCCCGGACCGGGAAAAAAAAAAAAAAAAAACGCTCGCCGAAGCTGCAAACTATTCACCGAAAGCTACAAACTTCTCACCGAAGGAAAGGAAGGACGTCACTGTGAAAATCCTGTCTGCCGCAAGCCTCACCACGCAATTATTTTCCGGACGCCACGGGTTGGGTATATTTGTATGCTGTGGCATAGCCAGGGGGCACACCGGGCCCGTGCCCCCCCCCCTCCCGAAAATTTTTTTTGCCATGGCACACAGAGCACAAAATGACACTCGACCACATCTGCTTGCTCGGCCCCCACTTGTGATCAAGGTGGTGCCACCCCCCCCGAAACAATTTTCTGCTACGACCCTGTTTGTACTAAAAAAATGTTGACACGTGGCTTACGATATGCGAGTACTGTCGCTACTAAGTTAACGGTACGCAACTTCATTTTTATTTTTATGGCTGGGCTTACGAACCCTCGCAGTATTTCGGCACAAACAATCTATCGCAATTCAGCGCATGCAGGCACTCGGTAGAAGACTATTCATTCGTAAAAGCAAGGCTACACATGGCGCTGTGAAATAAGCACGGTCGTTTCTGTAGCGCGTTTACAAAAAAGCGCCCTTCCGCACGTCCGTTTGACATGACGTACGGAGAGAGAGCACGTGCGCTCGTTCAAGTTTTATCGCGTACCTTATCGTTGTTCTCGTCGCGATATCCTCGATGGTGGCACATGGGAACGCAGCACGTCTGCACCATTGCAACACGCCGTCTCTACGAAAAACGTTGACGACTGTTCACGATTAGGCGGTGCTGAAATGTCACGCACAGGCACGTTGCCGAAGCCTGCGTCGTCTGCTGCGGTGCCCTCACAATGGCGGCAGACTGTAGTTTGCGTGCGCGGCGCTAGGGGCGCCCTTTTTCGAAAAGGGTCTATTGCGTCAGTGCGAATGCCGCACACATCTGATTCGGTCAGAGTGTCGGAACGGAATGAAAACCGAAAACGAAAAACGAAAAAAACGATATTTTTGACCGGAACGAAAACGTAACCGAAATTTTATCGATTATTTCGTTCCGGAGCGAAACCGAAATTTTTTCAATCGTTTTTCGGTTCACGAGAAAACTTCGCAATCCGGAACAACTAACCACATGCAATGTGAGCATATCTCTGAATACAGTATTAGTGCGTAGCTCCGGCAGGAATTACAAAGCAAATATACGTTCAAATCGTGCGAAAAACGAAAACAGTGGCAACCAGAGATATTTATATTAACGCAAGTGGGCTTTCGCGCGCCTGTCACGCAGGCCAAAGTGAAGAGGGCGTTGTCGGCGCTGAAGTATGTCACAGTTAAAGCTGTTATGAGTCCACAACAGCTGATTTTGGCGCCATAGTTGTCCGCCGCCGCCAGTGTCCGTGACCACTATCGCGTGATATAAGGAAAAATTAAATGAGAAACAAATTTGTAGGATCGGATGGGAGTTTATCCCGCGCCCTCTGCGTGGCAGTCGGGTCTTCCACCACAGTGCCACGCTGGTGCTTATAACTCCTTCGGAAAATACTCTATACATGCGTCATGTCGGGCCGTGAATCGTGTTAACATATGTAATATAAAGTGGCAGAAGAGTAAAATAACAACCAGTCATCACACAATGCTAATAGCGCAAAGAGTGTGTAGTTTAATGCTTGCCGCAAGTGTTGCGCAGTTGTCCCACCAGAATTGGAATGACTCCGGAATCATTCAACATTTTCGCGACCCCGGGAACGAAATGGGGACAACGCCTGAAGGAATGGAATGGGAATGGAATTGCGTCTTTTTCCGAAAATAGAGCACGTTTTGGTCTACGTGCTGTTTTTGAAGCTTCAAACATTAGTAAGTCAGAGCCTCGAAATTAACAATAAAGCAGCATTGCTAAAATGGCTTGGCTGATTACAAGCACGGTACATTTATAAGCAACGCGCCTGCTACAAACCGATGCATCAGTTAGTGTACAAACAAATGCATTATCCCAGCAGATATCGAAGGAAGAAACAAATTACCCCTGCGCGCTGCATGGTTCCCATTGATACCCCCACACGAAAGTGGCGAATACTCTATGCACAGCCTGATATTTATCTCACGAGCAGTTTAGTACCTCACACATGTAAATAACTTTTGCTACAAGGAAGGCATTGCACACCTGCGCACAGGGTAGCACAGAATGTTCTCCTCACCCCATCCATGCTTGCGAGGCGCGCTTGAGAAGCGTGACTGCTGACGGGCAGTGCGGCCCAGTTCCGTATTCGATGCAAAGGCGCAAGGTGCCCGAGCGGTGCACTGTTCCAACTAATACCAGCAGATCTACAGGGTTTTGTTCCCCATTAGCCAAATCTTAGTTTCTCCATATTCACGACCGCTCTGGACGTGTGACAAAACTGCGTAGTCTTCTTGAATACTACTTTTGTCAGCACAAAAATACGCTATGTCGTTATTTTAGCATTAACACATTTAAGCTTAAACAATATTAAAACACCACCATTCGTTCGAACATGCTCACCATGCAAATACTATAATTAGCGGGAGAACTGTCCCTGTGGGAATTAGTAGGATGGTCGTACTGCACGAGATATGCCGCCAAGCCACTATCCCTCGACCTTGGTAACGTGTTTTGCGTACTTTTGCAGTTCTTAATGCATCTAATGACATCAGCTCTATGGGGCGTTCATTCTTAACTCAATAAAACTATCAAGATGCCTTTCCTACGTTGAAGAATTGCAGGATTGGAATTAAACTGTCCGGGCATTCCCAGAGTGTGAATGGGCTATGTTTTTTTCATTCCGAAGAATTGAAAGGAATGGAATTGCGGCAAGTTCTAATTCCCCGCAATAGAATTGAAATCGAATGAAGGCGCCCATTCCGCAACACTGCTTCCCACTCACTGCAAAATGCTCAGCCATAATTCTTCATCGTTGTCAGCCACAGCACAAAGTGTACATAATGCCTTATAGATGTGTAGCGTGTACCACGAGACTTCGAAGAATGACGAAAAATGGCATAGTGGGAATTTCTCTACTTCAGAAAAATTGGAATGATTTATGGCGTAGTAGGTACCTTGCATGTGTACTTGTATTATTACCCCAAGAGACACTCCAAAGAGCTCTGCAAAGTCCGTTCTCCCAGCTTTCGCTGTGACTGTGTGGCGTGTTCCGCGCGGGCCTGGCGATCTTTTTATCAGCACAGCGGTCTGGCACATCAGAGAGTACGCTCAGTCACGTGCTCCTTCTGAGATCGTGCTCACTCCCTTGACACAAAGCATTCAGCCCACTAAACAAATTCATGTTCGTCTTTTGAGAAAATAAATACTACGACTTTGAAATTAATACTGGTTTGTGCTGGTTGGCAGGAATTCGTGGTACAGTTACTTCCGCTCCACTGACCAACGTGTTTCGCCCTTGTCCCGCTTTCTAAAAAGGAGGGCAAGTCACTGCATCACAAATCCAATGTTTTTTTTTTAATGATTACCTTAACTTCAAATTTTTGCATACAAAAAAACCGTTACGAACCGTTACGGAACATTTTTTTTCGTTCCGGAACAGAAACGGAACGGAACTTTTAGCGGTGGAAGGAAACTAAAACCGAAACGAAAAACATTTCGTTCCGACACCCTGGATTCGGTACCGCTATTATTTCCCTACTGCAGAACGCGTCACATGGACGTTCTGATCTTGGTAGTAATTAAGAAATAAATGATGTACCTACGGTTAAGATACCTCATGCACGAAGAGACTGAAAATCTCCTTTTCTAAGCGATAAAATGAAAGGCGGGCCACGGAAATCAATTCTTGCATGAAACAAACAAAACAATTACGCCATATCCCGCTAAAGGGGATCATGAGGCGATGCGAAGCCGGAGCACTTGCACGATCGCGTTCCTTAGGCGTTCGTTGGGCATGCTACCGACGTTGCGTCATGGAACGCGAAGAGGAACGCTACGCGCGTCTTGTCTTCCCTCTAGCCTGGTCGTTAATTCTCACAGGGCGAGCGGAGAACGCAGTCGACATTCGCGCGAGAGGGGATCAACGTAGGACAGGAGAGAGAGGGAAGGAACGCGCATGCACTGGCGCTCGTCGCGGCGTTGCGCAGAAGAGAATTTCGGCATATCTAGCCCGCGTTTCAGACGATGAGTGTAGAGGGGTAGGGGGAGAGGGGAAGTGGAGAGGGTATTCGCATGCGCAGTAAGGATGGTCACGCCGCACACCACCACCACCACCGGTGGATTGAACTCCGCTATAAGATGCTTCGCATCTAACAGAAGAGCAGAACTCGTCACCCACTATAGTGTGGTGGCAAGGTGTCAAACTCAAGGAATAAGGTGCTTGGGTTAGTGCGTTCGAATCGCGGTTCCTTTTAGGGGCGAAGCTCCTTAAGGCGGCACCCGTTCGTCCCTCGTAGTCGTCGTCGTCGTAGTAGTCCGTAACAAGTCTTACGCTTTGACCTCCAAGGTGGTGCCGGTGGGAGATTTCTCCTGTGCGTTGTTGAACAATAAAAAATTCGCAGCGTGCGCGTTAACTAAAAGCCGAATTCTTCTGTCTCTCATTCCCCATTAGCAGCCATTGGCATGTTCCAGTAGGAAACGTTAGTAGAAGTAGAAGTGTAAGTGTTAGCTAAAAGCCGACTTCTTCTGTCTCTCATTCCCATTAGCAGCCATTGTTTACCTCCAAGGTAGTGCCTGGTGAGATTTCTCCTGTGCGTGATTAAACAATAAAAAATTTGTTCAAAACGCCGTTGATTGATCAAATAAACCAACGAAAGACGCCAGATGTTTTGTAAAAGCAGAACGAAAGAACGCTAGATGTTTTTCTTAAAGTGTAGTAGTAGTAGTAGTTGTATGTAGCCACCTCGCCCGATCGTCAACGGGCGAGGTGGACTGGCAACGGCGCGAGGACCCTGCCGTACGAGAGTTAAATCACACTAAAAGACATACTTTGCGGGCGATACACTCTAGTGAGCTTTCAACTTTTCATCTTAATGTACATGATAAAGAAATTATTTCTACGAAAAACGCAAGGCACACCTTGAGCAATATATTTGGTTTTGGGACGCTAAATGGAACCATGAGGCGATGCGAAGCCGGAATACTTGCACGATCGCGTTCCGTTGGCTTTCGTTGGGCATGCTACCGACCTCGCGTCGTGGAACGCGCGTCCTGTCTTCCCTCTAGCCTTGCCTTTAATTCGCACAGGGCGAGCGGGGAATGCGGTCGCTCTTGGCGCTCTTTCGCTCGGGAGCGGATTTCTTCCTTGCATTTCACCGATCATAAGTGATAATGAAGGGACCACGTAAACCAACAGTACAATAAAAGTTTGATGTTTAATATATACACGATGTTTCACACTCTTTATATTATGTACTGGGCGAATTTCACGGAAGAGTTTCACGGTTTACAGATGATTCCCTCCGTAGCTTCGCCCCACGCATCATCATTCACCCCGTGGATATGCTGTGATTTTTAGGGGCGAAGCTCCTTAAGGCGGCACCCGTTCGTCCCTCGTAGTCGTCGTGGTCGTAGTAGTGAGTAACAAGTCTTACGCTTTGACCTCCAAGGTGGTGCCGGTGGGAGATTTCTCCTGTGCGTTGTTGAACAATAAAAAATTCGCAGCGTGCGCGTTAACTAAAAGCCGAATTCTTCTGTCTCTCATTCCCCATTAGCAGCCATTGGCATGTTCCAGTAGGAAACGTTAGTAGAAGTAGAAGTGTAAGTGTTAGCTAAAAGCCGACTTCTTCTGTCTCTCATTCCCATTAGCAGCCATTGTTTACCTCCAAGGTAGTGCCTGGTGAGATTTCTCCTGTGCGTGATTAAACAATAAAAATTTTGTTCAAAACGCCGTTGATTGATGAAATAAACCAACGAAAGACGCCAGATGTTTTGTAAAAGCAGAACGAAAGAACGCCAGATGTTTTTCTTAAAGTGTAGTAGTAGTAGTTATATGTAGCCACCTCGCCCGATCGTCAACGGGCGAGGTGGACCGGCAACGGCGCGAGGACCCTGCCGTACGAGAGTTAAATCACACTAAAAGACATACTTTGCGGGCGATACACTCTAGTGAGCTTTCAACTTTTCGTCTTAATGTACATGATAAACAAATTATTTCGACGGAAAACGCAAGGCACACCTTGAGCAATATGTTTGGTTTTGGGACGCTAAATGGAACCATGAGGCGATGCGAAGCCGGAGCACTTGCACGATCGCGTTCCGTTGGCTTTCGTTGGGCATGCTACCGACCTCGCGTCGTGGAACGCGCGTCCTGTCTTCCCTCTAGCCTTGCCTTTAATTCGCACAGGGCGAGCGGGGAATGCGGTCGCTCTTGGCGCTCTTTCGCTCGGGAGCGGGCTTCCTCCTTGCATTTCACCGATCACAAGTGATAATGAAGGGACCACGTAAACCAACAGTACAATGAAAGTTTGATGTTTAATATATACACGATGTTTCACACTCTTTATATTATGTACTGGGCCCATTTCACGAAAGAGTTTCACGGTTTACAGATGATTCCCTCCGTAGCTTCGCCCCACTCATCATCATTCACCCCGTGGATATGCTGTGATTTTTTCTTGCGGCTTTGTCTTTGTCGGCTTTTTCACTATTCAGCCATAATTGCGATCTGCGCATCATCAAAATACTAAAAAGCACTTTCGCGGCCCAAATCGACCCGTACCGGGTGTCCCAGTGTGCCTCGCACTGGCGGCAAGTATGCAGCGTGCAGTCTTCCAATGTCAATGTGCCCAGCGCCACACTGGTCCAGTAAGCATGGACGGCACTGGGACAGCACCACTGACTTTTCTAATGGATATGGTGGTGTCGTTACTTCTAATGATATTTTGCATCACTCGTATTGACGCCGATGCCCGGGGACGCCGCCGACGCCGGTGGTGAGATCTTGCGTTTGATGAGACATGTAATGTTTGTACCTTAGATTCACAGTAACTTACAATTTTATTTATTGCGCGCAAATTTTTTCGTCTTCTTTATTATGGTAGCTATGTAGATTAAATTTAATACAAGATTTGTGAAGGAAACAATCGGCAAATGGTAAATCCATATCAAACGTTGGCAAAGAAAGAAAGTTCCGTCGGCGATTCAGATTCCGGGCACACTATCCACTGCGCCACGGTCGCATACTCTGGAGGCTTTACAAACGCGCCTTTAATATATCATACTTTCCTCTTTCTGTGCTCTTGGTCGGCGGAGTGGTGTCGCCGCCTGGGAACGGTAAAGTGAAGTAATGCATTATGACCGCGGCCTCCGCGATTAGCTCCTGCAACGCCTCGTTGCTACGCGTTCATCCTATTGGGCACCTTTCAAATACATAGCTTGCACGTGACGTCACAGACAGGTTCACTGCGCTTGTTCACAAACATGACGGCCACTGTGATTTTTTATCCCATTGGAGTGTCACTTCAGCGGAGGACACCCAGTCATTCCCTCCCCCGCGCGTTTATTTTGTGCTTCCCCGCTTTCTTCTGTTCGCCTGCTGTGCCAAGGGGGAACACAAATGAGTGGAGGGGGCACCAGAAATAACCTAATATCGCCGTTTCTTGCTCCGCGCGTTCGAGTAAGAGTTTACCTTGCGTTTCCACCAGTTGGTTCGAAAAGATGGTGGCTACGGTGACGTCAGTGTAGCTCTGTATAGAAGTGCAATTTTGTCAACGTGCTAACTCGCCGTGAGGTGGCGACCTTAGCCCAAGCGTCGGCTCTCCTCATACAATCCATCCATACCAAAATACTGGCCGCGTATCTGCGTGCTTCGCTGCAAATGTCGTCTAAAGACGATAGAAGAGGCGCTGCGTGAGATATGGACGCCATCTGGCAATACGTCAGGAACATGAGTGCTGTGTTGCGGACTGGTAGTCCCGGCGCAGCAGCAGGCGAAGATCGGCGGTGACCAACATGACCGGCGGGGACGCCAGCCAGCCCGAACACGCGGTATGGCGCGAAGCGCTGAAGCAGAAGAAACGTCCGCACTCAACGAGTACTCTCCACACACTCTTTTATTTACACGTCGCCTGGCTAAAACAGGAATGCCAGAGCGGGGCCCCATGGCATTTGTACAGTGCAATACAGAACCGAAACCGAAACACAACAATGAGCTCATGCAGAGGGCACGGAGGAAGTCAAGTTTAACGCGCAGTCGCATTTTCAGCGCAGCTTAAGAAACTTTGGTCTTTAGAATTACGTATGTATGCATTTTCTATTAAAGGAACACACCACCTAATACTTACCTAGTGATGTTGCGCCTCAGATATGCGTAATGTTGGATTTTTGATCGACAATGTATACAAGTATGAACCTAATCAGCCGTTCAAGATGGCTGGCCCTTGGGCAAGTGGTTCAACTTTGGCCGAGTAGCTGAATCGAGTGACGTGCCGACAAACAGAAAGACAGACCAAAATTTCTCCGTTTAAGTATCCCAAGAAAGACTATCGTCTTTAAAATAGCTCTGCGACGTGCGCCTGCCTCGCCTGGCTGTAACACCGCGTTCACCGCTTACGCTAGCCCCGAGAAAAACTGCTGCCGGGCTACAGCGGAGGCACGACGCGCGTTGCGTTTCCCCCTGGTCCAGCCGTGGCGTTCAAGAACTCTTTTGCATGCAAGTGACGGCGGCTTTACACCGTGTTCTGCGTCCAATCAGCGACGCTCTTCTGGCTGCCACACCACTTTTTCTGATTACGCTCGCACCGTTAACTACTACAGCTAACACAAGGGTTTGTTTAATCATTGATAACGGACGTTTGTTGGCGGGATAAGGATGTACCACCAAGCGTCAACTAGGGTGCATCCACGTTAAACGGCGCTATAGATGCCAAACACCAATAGACATTGTGCAACTTCTCTTATATCAATGCACAGCAACACATTCAACTATAGTCGGTGACAGCCTAAAAATAAATATAAGCTCCGCCCACGAGGCCGCATTGCTCATATTCTGCATGCATCCGCGCTACAAACGTAGTAGTTCCTAAACAATGGCAATATTTTTCACTCATATAAACCATATTTTGCAATACTGCACTGATAGTGAAATAAAGAACGAAAAGCTAGATAAAATAAATTGTGAAGGCACGGAGTTCAGCGTCAGCATAACAATATATGTGTTGTTTAAATCGTACCCCCCACTGCGTTCATCTCGGAGCCTATACGAACAAGTAATGTACATCTCAAAGGTCATGTTTCTGAGCAGTACGTATTATGGTATTAAAACAAAGAATGCCAGATTTAACATAAAATTTAAAATAAAGGAATCGTTATTTTACGGTTGCACAGAACAAAACAGGGACATTAGTCACATTTAATAAGGTCGTTTGTAATTTTTTTGCGAAACTCTCGCCGCCAGCTTTCTTCACTGTCTGCTATAACTATGGCAACTGTGACTAAAAGCGAGGTATGGCGAAGTGGTGCGAGATCGCCTTTGAGAATTTCGACTCTCGTGTTGCCGTAAATACCGCATTTGCGTCTCTAGTCGCCGTGCTTGTCATCATGTTTGAGGAAAACCCCAAGGCTTTATTTGACGCCTTCTTTCAACGAAGTAAAAGCGTGTAGCACACATGGCGTCTAAGTGTGGGGGCCATTGCATGCGTTGCCGTTACGTTCACTCGAAGGAGGTGTACGCGGCTAAATTGGCATTGACTGTAAGCTTTACGTGGGATTGTTTCTCGCTTGGACAACTTGCACTGGCACTGTCATTACCCCTTAAGCCCTTGAACGTTCAAGTTACATACCTGCGTCGCCCCAGTGGGCATTACAGCTGGGGGGCCCACTTTTGCTAGAAGGGGGGCCCCTGCCTTCTATATATGTGTGTGTCTGTGCGAAGGTATATATATCTATACTTCGATTGTGAAGAGGCTGTCATTGGTTGCCGTAAGACAAATAGGAAAATGATACACGCTTCTCAAAAGAGAGTTTATTTGTCAACGTTTCGATCGCAGACCGATCTTTATCAAGGCAAAATTTACGAGGCTTCGATGCGCATTTATAGCATCATCCTCCGTGCAGGTAGAGCGACACACAAAGAAATAAATAATAAAAATGTACAAATGAAATATCAGTAGCCAAAAGACCACAAATGTTCACCCGGACATAGAAAAAGCAGGTGCATCCTCGGAGAAAAAAATGAAAACATGTAGATGTCTATATAGATAATCTCGGTGGACATAATCAGTAAGTACATTCCTTTCGTACATTGTCAAGCCCCACCTCTCTGTCTCCCCCCTCCTCATTTGTTCGTGAAGCATAGTGAGGGGGTGAGGCTTCACAAGAAGGGATAAGCGCTTAAAAAAGGGTCTATGCACTATAAGCTTCAAGAGCTTAATATAAACAAATTATCACTGCGTAATACATGCACACAATACACGCGAAATGCTAAAAAACGCATGTTAGACAAAAACAAATATTCCAAATATGGTATCGTGAAATATGATGCAACGCAATTAAAAACAAAATCTTTTTTTTTTCATTCAATAATAGTTTTAGCGGCGTCACTTCAGTTACGATCACGAGACATGCAATCTACGTGTCACGGCGAGCCCATCATTTCACGGTTTGTAGCCAACGATTACCTCGCACGGCGTTTCTTATTGCAAGGTGTTCGTGCATCGAGCGCGATACTTACGCGACGGGCACTTCAACCTAGCACATAATTCTGGGCTGGTGGAACTAAATTCCGTTGAGACGACGCAACTGCGCAAATAGGCACACGTTACATAATTACAAACGCACCAGGTGACCACAAATATCTTCTTATAAATCGCACACCACTGCATATTCTCCACACCTGGTTTGTTTACTTTCGCATTGTGTTGCGCTAACGGGCTATGTTGGTCGCTTTCTTTCTCTCAAGCTTCGTCCGCACTACGTCACTTATATAGGCGCACAGCACGGCACACATCACGAAAGATCACCAAGGTTCCCACGCTGCGAGCTCCAAGTAACACGCACACGCACATGTGGCAACGCTAGTGCCATGGCTTTTGCGGGTGGTAAATCATACACAGACGCGCACATTCCGATATCACTTTCACCTCACTTACACGAATGAACGCGACAACAATCGCCGATGTGGTGACCCTCAGGCGATATACTTGGTGTATCCCAGCGATGGAGGGAACACACGCCATGTTGCAACTTGACGCAGCCGAAACGACGGAACGCGCTAAAGCGTCGTAAAACACTCCGAGCTGCTGCCGCTTCGGTGCACTTCAAACGCGGCACATTCACAAGCTTCTACTGCATCGGATGACGACGGCGAGGACGATGCTCGGTACGTGCGAATAACAGCAGAAAATAGCTTCTTCTGGAAGAAATAAACACCGCAGGAAATTCGAAATGACGGATCAGGTCTCGGTGCAGCGGTACCTTGCCTCTCGTCGCGAACGGCACCATGTTGCATTTTTCATTGGTTCGTCTTAACCGTTACGTCATGGCAAAGAGCAGCCGTAGTTGGACGCGCATAATACAAATGGACAGCGGTACAGTTTACTTTTTATTCTTAGCTTGTCACCGACTATACTTCTGCAAGAGCACGTTACACTTTCTTGTTACCGATTCCTAAGACAGAGAGATCAACCATGTTTTTTAGATCCGAAGTAGCTTTTGCTCGAAGGCTGTGTCCTTCCTTTCTTCATGCGTCCGCTCCCCCACTGCGCATGCGCCAACCCTCCCCCCTCTGATCGCGTGAAAGCGAGGAGGTGGGAGGAGGTAGGGCGGAGGAGGTGGCGTGAGCGCTGCCTCCGCTTTGTTTCTCCTCTCCCGTTGCTCTTTCTCCGCCACAGCTGTGCGCTCGTATATAATGCGGTGCGCGCTCGCTTCCGTTGCACTCTCCTTCGCAACGGCGCTGTCGACGCTCGCGAAGCTGAACGTAAACGGCAACGCCAGCAGGCGTTGCACTCTCCTTCGCAAACGCGCTATGGACGCTCGCGAAGCTGAACGTAAACGGCAACGCCGGCACACGAATCTCGAAGCCGCGAGGCAACGCGAAGCCGAAGCACAACAGATACATCTAGCTGGGGGGGGGGGGTAAAATAAGCGGTACACAACATGTACACAACTCCACACACAAATCAAACATACACGGAAACATAGAAATGGAAAAACAATGGAAACACAAGTGAACACCTAGTCGAACTGCGGCAGAAAGTTTCGGGACGACTTTTCTTCTCGGCTATCAGCCACAGTGTGACTCCGTGTTAGTATTCTTTTCATAAGCGCAGGTTCGCTCATATAAAGCCGCCCCTTTTGTTGCTGCGCTTACGCTACTCGTGCGTACTTCCGGCATCCCTACACTGGTACGTGGCTATATTCGTAAGTCACTCTTCACGCAATAAATGCTTAATTTCACCCAAGCGAAATTCGGCTTAAATTCGGTTCCAATCATTCAGTTCCAACAAAACGCGTCCTACATTTTGCTGTACCGAAACTTTGCTTCGCATGCTATCTTTCCTGCTACAAGCGGGCCCGGCACTTTGCGATGGATTCGGGGCCCCTAAATTTAGCAGATGACTCTATGTGGAGAAATGGGAGGTGAAAACGCGTCAGAAACGATGAGGTGCTGCGAGCTGCTCCTACTGCACGGACTTGAACGTGTCATGGGAGCGGCACGGTATGCGTCCTCACGTACGAAGAAAAGCCGCTATTCTCCATCCGCTGGCCTATCTGACAAGTTCGTTGCAGTACTGTGGAGACTACGCGGCTGTTTAATAAATGGGAAGAGCGAACAACCCTCACAATGTATTGATCCACGTCACGTCGCCTGCTCGGCGCCCCCATAACGTCTGCTCCCACGCACTGCACGAGTAGTGCGACAACACGGTAGCGGAAAACACTGCCCGAGACGCGTGTCCACTTCTTTCAATACAATCACTCCCAGGCAATGAGCGATCCGTACTGGTGACCTAAAGCCATGTATACAAAAAGTCATGGTACAGCTTGAGCCGAGCGACGTGCACAATTTCTTGTCCACGACGCCGCTTGTCCGCAGATACGTCCAGCTTCTCTATTATTTTTTATTATTATTAGTTGCATACCTGCATCGCCCCAGTGGGCATTACAACAGAGGGGTTACAGTAAAAATTATGTGCAAATTGATCACACACACAAAGCGCGGTAAAAGACATCATTGTACAAAATGTTTACAATGTCAGGCGATAGAGCATTCTATTCTCTTATGGTTCGTGCAAAAAAAAGAATATCTGAAAACGTCCCCTCTGAAAGTATACTCGCGGACTTCAAGTGCATGGTCGCGTCTCGAAGACACATAGGTAGGCAACATGATACATCTTTCTCGATCAATGCGGGTTTTAGAATGGTACACAGAGTGAAAAAATTGAGTCTGGTTTTTCCACCGGTCTTGTAGTGGCTGCCACGATTATTTATGTTATCGAGGTAGTTGACCGGCGGTGTTATGTATATTACCTATTAGGGACCGTGGCGCCTCGAAGAAAGCTTGTGGGAGAGTCCTGGAGGAGTCTACCGAACCCATAACCACACTAATGCGTTAGGAGTAAAGCACGTAGGCGTAGTTGAGTCATTATGGCGATGTTTTTGGCGCGTCTGGTCTTGTGACGTGAACGCACGAGGAAGCTGGCGACATTGTTAAGCATGTGCAGCTGCTCGTGAAACAGTTGTCAGCTTTGAAGTGTCCGGTCGATAAGAAAGAATTGTATCTATTGTGGATGATGGTTCACGTCCATAAAGAAGAAAGGAAGGTGAAAATCCTATGGTGCTCTGTGTTGCAGTATTGTAGGCATACGTGACGAAAGGCAGTATGCTATACCAATCAGAGTGCTCGCATGCAGCGTTCATGGCCAGCATATCACCAAGTGTAAAGGTTCAAACGCTCTGTAATTTCAATAATTTGCAGATGATATGCGGTGGCGCGGGGCTGTATGATGCGACACTCGCTCAACAACGATGTAATAGCGTCGAAGAGAAAAGCTCGGCCGCTTTCGCTTGGTAATTCCCGAGGCGCTCCATGCCTTAAGCTAAGGTTTTGCTGTATGAAACAGGTAACGTATCTTGAGGTAGCAGAAGTTAATGTAGCTGTTTCAGCGTACCGCGTAAGGTGATCGATAGCAACAATAACCGAGTGGTTGGTGCTTGGAGTGTAGGAAAGCGGACCGTAGAGGTCGATGCCAACGCGATCAAAAGCTCGGGCTGGACATGGTAACGGTTGTAAGGGACCTGGTGGTATGTTGAGCGGGGTCATGCGTCGTTGGCACGGAGGGCAAGACCGGCGAGCGAAACGCTACATGCCGGGCCAGAAGTAACGAAGCTCCAAGCGAGTGTATGTCTTTATCACACCGGCGTGACCATATCGCGGATCATCGCGCAACGTTGCGCCGATGTCAGACCGAAGGTGTTGGGGAATAACAAGCGACTATTTACGGCCGATGGAGTTGTAGTGGCGGTAAAGCAGGTTATGCCGACTGGCGAAGTGTTTTATTTGGCGGTCAAGCATCCGGGGAATCGGAGCCGCCATGCGGTTTCAAAGAAAGTTCAAAAGCGAAGAGATCCAAGAGTCTTTGCGTTGCCCGGAAGGCATGGCAGAAATGTTGATGGCCATGGCATCGCTCGCGGAGATAGATGAGCAGACAGGCTCCGAAGCTAATGGGGAGCGGGATAGGGCATCGGCGTCGGAAAGCTATCGGGAAGAACGGTAAACAATGCGGATGTCGAAGATCTGTAATGGTAACGCCCAACAAGCGAGTCGACCATGCGGATCGTTCAAAGGGCCCCTCACCAGGTGACATAACGAATTTCAGGTAGACATTGGAGGTTGTTGCGAGCCCAATAAAGAGCATTATGCCACAAGAATTTTTCTAATCGGTCTGCTAGAAGCTGAGAAAAACAATAATTTGTAGCGGCGCGAAACCATGATGCGAGGAGGCAAGCTGCAAACCCTTGCTGCTGACCCCGTGTAGCCTTCTCAAGCCAAATCCCTTCCCTGCCCTCTTCGGCACGCGAACAGAATGATCACATAACGCATACGCATGAACACGTCATGCGCACACAATGCCATGAGCGCATGACGTGGCCGAACCAGCCCGAGACCCCGAGACGCGAGCGGTGTCGTGGCGGCGTTCTTTGCGCTTCATCTCTGCAAGTTATGCCGAATGCGCCCTCGCCGATCACTTGGCTTTTAACCTATTATACCCGTGTCACACGGGCGCGCAAAAAGTCTTTTACGTAAGTGGTATTTTACTTTGTTAAAAGACTTTTTATGAAGAGGCGTTCCCTCGCAGTCACACGGCACCGACGATCTCTTTTTAGAGGTTCCTTCCGAAGGCGCTACCGAAAGAGTGGCGCTCGCTTTCAAAACAGAACCAGCGAAAAGAAAATTATGTATCTCGACAGAAGATGTCCAAATTTATTGTATGGCACGTTTGTTGACATGAATTTAACAACTCAAGTTGAAAAAAAAAAAAGGTTCACGCAGTAGTATCTTAAGAAGCGTTTGCACAACTGGCGGCCTTTATTTATTACTGTGGCAACAGTGGGCGTCTGTGTTCCTTGTTAGCGCTCTTGTCTGCCTCGCCATGGATGACCGTACGAAGGAAAAAGTGACAATTGCAAGTCTTGAAGCGTACCATCTCTCTCTGGAAAACGAGGCAGACGCGGCGACGGGCTGAATGCACACTGGCGTTCGCCTTTCCGCGCTCACTCGCGTCCATGCGGGCGGCCACAACCCCAACCCGTTCGCCCTGTTTACGAGAGTACACAAAAAATAAAGTTTAAATGGTTTTCTTACGCTGCTTAGGAGAAATGAAATTTATTTTTATGGTGAGCCCAAGTGACACCGTAACAAACAGTTGTGGTTTTTTTTTCGCCACTTAATAAATGCTGGCGCCCACTGGTTTTTAGGCTACTCCTTTAAGATTTCGTCGAACGCCGTTTCTAGAAAAGACCGCTTCTGAAAAGGAGATCGCTCTCTGTCGTGTGACAGCGCGCGGAACTCTTTTTCGGAAAAAGTCTTCTTGCTTAAAAGACTTTTAGTGTCCGTGTGACACGGGTATAATACTGAGCATGAAAGCAGCGACATTTGTACGTACGCGAGACTAGTGGTGTGCCGCACGAACATCTAGTTAGGCGTGCGAGGATAAATGAGCCTTATGAGCGCTGGAACGCGGTAGAAAATTAGTTTCGTTGTAAAGGGCGGCGTCTGCATGATGCGCAAAGCGCGAGAACATGAACGCGTGCGAAACGTAGGTAGATTAGTCTCGAAAAAATGAAAAAAGAAAACGCAGACATTCCGTTTGTGTGTTTTATTATTGCTCTAAAGTTTTATTCATCCATTCAAACAACAAATCACACAAACTACACGTCGTGCCAAATAATGATCGCAGTGTCACGTGCTACTGTTGGCGACGTCAGAGCACAGTCGTTTACGTAGAGGAGCGACGTCACAGCACTACCATCTACGCAGGGCCAATCCACCATGTACGTCATCCCCTCATTTTCTCAGCGCGCGGCCGCGAGAAGAAGGGCAAGCAGCGTTGAGCTTGAAATTTGACACTTTTACGCGGCGCGTAGCGTTGCAAATTTTGGCAGACGTAATCGTGAACTCCCAGTGCATGCATTGCGCTCGTCAGCTCAAAATTGTCAAACCTGGTGAGGGGCCCTTTGAAAAATAGGAATAGCATAACGCATGGTGGTCAGCCACAATGTCAAACGGTTGTCCATATAAATACGGGCGAAATTTTCCGATGTCCCAAATAATGGCGAGGCACTCTCTTTCAGTAACAGAGTTGTTCCCAGCTTTGGTTAGGGTGCGGCTAGCATAGGGAACGACGTACTCGTCAAAGCCATGCTTGCGTTAGGCAAGTATAGCAGCTAGACCGACGCCAGTAGGGTCCGTATGAATCTCTGTTGGAACATACGGATCGAAATGTCGCAATATGGGAGGCGTTGTAATTAGGACTCCGAGTTCCTAAAATCCATCGTCGCACGCCTTCGA
Source organism: Rhipicephalus sanguineus (assembly GCF_013339695.2). NCBI lineage: Eukaryota > Metazoa > Arthropoda > Arachnida > Ixodida > Ixodidae > Rhipicephalus > Rhipicephalus sanguineus. The sequence goes on along the minus strand of NC_051180.1, from coordinate 174,670,025 downwards.
GCGGCTGATAAACCAGAACTACCGGGAAGACGGCTGGTCAAGGGGGCGATAATGGAGAGAACATTGCGGACGTAACGTCGGAAATAGGAGCATAAGCCTATGAACATTCGGAGCTCTTTGATTGTGGTTGGTTTCGGCAACGCAGCAACGGCTTTAAGTTTTGTAGGGTCAGGAAGGATACAGTTCCTTGAAAGCTACGTGACCTAGGATGATAAGCGTGCGAGTGCCAAAGTGGCATTTCTTCAAGTTCTAGTCCTGCCTTGGGAAAACACGTAAGGAGTTGCTCGAGGTGGCTGAGGTGGGACGCAAAGTCGCTTGAGAATACCACAATATAATTCATATAGCAGAGGCAGGTGCTCTATTTCAAAGCTCGCAGAATAGTATCCATCATTCTTTCGAAAGCGGCAGGCGCTTCCAGAGGCCGAAAGGCATAACGATGAATTCATGTAGTGCATCAGGTGTTATAAAGGCTGTCTTCGGGCGGTCATCCTCTGCCTTGGGCACCTACCAGTAGCCGGAGCGTAAATCTAACGAAAACAACTCTGGTCCCTGTAGGCAATCCAAGGCATCACCAATACGAGGGAGAGGGTATACGTCTTTGCGCGGTATTTTGTTGAGTCGGCAGTAGTCGACGCAGACCCTGATGGACCCGTCTTTTCTTGACGAGAACTACTCATGAAGCCCACGGATATTTGAAGGGCTCGATGATGCCATGTTTCATCATGTCGTCCACTTGTTCGTCGAGGACACGGCGTTCAGCAGACGACACACAGTATGGACGTTGTCTTAGCGGGGCTTCTTGACCCGTGTTAATACAGTGAACGACTGCGGATGCTCGACATAAGCATGGCTGGTCACGGTCGAATGAAGCGCGAAAATGCTCTAGGAGGTTCATGATCTGCTTGCACTGGGTTGGTGTGAGCTCGAAATCAATGGCAGCGGTGGGTGAGGGGACAGGAAAAATTGGGAGGGATGCCGTGGGATCGGGTATAGTAGCGAGGAAAACGCAGTCGTAAAGTTCGTAGCTTCCCAGGCATTCACTGCGGAGTAGTGATGACGAGCTATCGGAGGAATTGCACACATAAATGGTAGCGTGACCATCGCAGATAGTGATGACTGTAAACGGAAGCAAGAAATCTCGATAGCGTGCAGAAGTGACCTATGGCATAGACAAAGCAGGTGATTCTGGAGGAGAGGCACACGACATCGGGACGAGAGCGGCTGATAAAGGCGCAGTGTTGACGTCAGAAGCAGCAAACAATTTACACGAAGCGCTGTCATCGGAGTCGAAGCACGGCACAGGTAATATGAGTTCAGAACAAGCGCAGTCGGCCACAGCAGAATTTGACGGAGGGAAATTCCACCCAAGCAAAACGTAGTGCGAAGAAGGGAATAAACGACAAATTCGAAGACATACAGCACAACTTGAATGACGACTCGCGCAGTGCACAATGGTGAAGGCTGAACATAGTGGGACGTAGCTGTCTGCAAAGATAGGTCGGTAAGTTGAATGGTCACTTTGTTCATATTGCGGCAGAGTTGTTTGCTAGGTACAGATACGGCAGCTCCAGTGTCAACAAGTGCGCGAACGTCAACGCTATTCATAGAGAGTGCAATTTCGCTCGGGAGAGAGCAATTAGGTCTTGAAAGTTTCGCCGACAACCCAGTTTTTGCCTCCGGAACTGCGCCTCTCAGTTTTCCTCTCGGGATGAGCTGTGGCTGCGTAACAGTGGAGAAATTGATCGGCGACGGGATGAAGGCGAGCGGCATGAGTCGAAAGGTTGGCGACGGGGAGGTCTGTCCATAGAACAATCGGCAGGAACGGGATATTGATGTTGATGACACATGTAGTTGGAGGCCCCGGCAGTGTCACGAGAAGGGAAGCTGCGACGGCGGCAGTAGCGGGCTATATGACCGGAGAAGCCACAATAAAAGCATAGGGACCGATTATCAGGTAGCACGCGCGCACCATGGGCTAATGGCAGGAGCACTGTTGGCTCAGTAAGCAACGGTAAACGGACATGCAGTTCGCAGCGACGTGTAAGCGTTACGAGATGCTTGGAATGTAGCCGGAGATGGTGAAGCACGTGGCTCAACAGCGGCAGCATACGTCAGTGGTGCTGTAACAGGCGGTTCAGTATGACAGTTGCAAGGCCTCGGCCACTTCCGATTCAATGACGTGACGAAGGAAATACGACAAGGGTGCAAGCGGCTCGGAGGCGCTCGTGATTAAAGATAGCTGCCATGCAACCTCTTCCCGAATGAACTGCTTTATGAGTGACATTAAAGCGGAGTGATCGATGGTGTCATCGCGAAAGTCCAAAGATGAACGATCCGCTGTGCCCTGAGCAGCGCAACGTGCGAAAGCGCGCCGCCAACGCAGCTCGTCGTAGTTCTGGCAGAGCTGAATTATATCAGCGACCGTCTGGGCATGTTTGGCAGCAAGCATGTGGAATGCACCGTCATCGATGCTTTTCATGATGTGTTTGCTCTTGCCTGCCTCGACCCGAGTCGAGTTGACGAGCTTGCAGAGGAAGAGCACATCTTCGATGTAGCTTGTGAAAGTATCATCTTTTCTCTGTGCCCGGCCACGCAAGCGCTGCTCAGCATGAAGCCGACGCACAGCAGGACGGCCAAAGACCTCGGTGAGAGTTGTTGCAAAATGTGACCCGGTAGAGAAATCGCTTTCATGATTTCTAAACCACAGTTTAGCGACCCTGGTCAAGTAAAAGTTCACATTTGTGAGCTTGTCACTGGCGTTCCACTTATTTTAAACGCTCACCAGTTTGTACTCGGCAATCTAATCATTAACATCTTGGTCGTCGGCACCACGAAATATGGGTGAATCACGTTGCCGGAGTGTGCCAGGGAGAAGAAAAGCGCAGGAGCGGGATCCGGAGTAGCCTGAGACGGTCCTGAATCATTCATTGCGAAATGTCGTCGTAGTGTCTGGCTGCGAAGTTCCAGGGTGTGGACCAGGTGGCACCCAGCACCTCCACCAGTTCGAAGGGGGTGTTTTACAGACAGGAGTTGACCCGAAGAGCAGTCGCTTATTTTGCACTAGAACTAACACAAAGACGGCCAGCGATCACAGTACGTCGTCTTCCTCGTCCCTCTTGCTCGAGCCCCGTGTCCACTAGCCCGTGTCCACTGCTCGAACCCCGCGTCCACTGCCTTCATTACAGCAGACACATTTTATCACTACCCCTTGTAGTGCGTGACAACACTCTTAGAATGTTCATTGTTTTAAGGCACTTATTTTTGGAATACTTTACATGTGGCATGAAAGTTATCTTCGAGTCCAGAATTACGCTTAGAAATTTGGCTTCTCTTATTGCAGGTAAGCGATGACTCTGCAGGTCTATGTTAGGGTCTGGGTACAGCCCCCTTTTTCTCGAAAAGAGAACGCAGATGCTTTTCTGCGGATTTGATGTGAACCCATTCTTATGTGCGCATTTGGACAGTCTGCTCAAAGCAAGCTTAACCTGCCACTCATACATTGAAAGGTTGCAAGACTTAAAACTACACAGAAGTAACACCTACCAGGCTACGAACAACACACGCACACACTGCACACATGCATGCCTTCCGTCCGCTGGCGATTCACCTATGTGTGAAAATGTGGTGAACGACCTACCGTCCTTCACATTCTTATCTATTGCAGTGAATGAGACGCTAGTAGAAGAAAAGTACTTCACATTGGCTTACAGACTGCAAATGCTACTGCATCCTCTGAGTTTCATAAGTAAAGAGCCAATCTTAAAGATGAGTCGTTGTTCGCGTTCTTAAGGGACGTTTGTAGCCCTCGCGCCATATGCCCAGGCAATCTTTAGCACGACCTCCAGAAAGTGGTTGCTGCTGCGGTAGCTACATTACAGAAAGCACCTGCCTTCGGCTTTTGGCCTCAAGGGCCTTGAGGATGCATTCGCGCTTAATTACCATCTCTCACTTGTAGATATGCTCACTCGTAATTCATCCGACACCCATAGATCACACCACGTCGCACTGTTATAATTCTATACTCTGTACATATCTTTTAGGCTTCTATATAGCACGTCTTTATATCTCCATAATAGATCCTGTCATCGAAATCATTGGCCATCGCGAGCACCACACAAAAAGACATGGCGTTCTTTGGCCAACCCTGGCCCTTGCACAACACAAATCCACTAATCATCAACCAACATTCGTCGAAATTTGCAAGCGTGTAACCGTAGCACAGTGGCTTGAGCACAAGGCACCTATTACCGCGGACCAAGTAGCTGTGCGCTTGATTCCCACTCAGCGGAACTTTTTTGTAGTTTTTTTAACATCTGACTGTGTTTATTTTTCTGACGTCATTTCCGTGATGTCAGTACACTCTTTGATAACCCCGGTATCAAGCAGCTCCATGTTTTGAAAAAGGGAGCGGAAAGTTATTTAGCCCGGCGGGCAACAGACTCGGCTTCTGAGCGGGGGGGGGGGGGTTGTAGCTTCGGGACTGGGTAACGTTTAGATTGCGTAAGGATTTCTATGCCAACCCAAAGTACATCTTAGTCCATTCGTCTATCACGCAAGACGTGGCGTAACAGACTAGTTAATGTACGAAATCCAATAAATTGGAGAGGAAAACCTAGGGTGGCGCTGCGTTTTCAGCGTAATACGAGACGCCCAAAAACTGTGTCTTTCCCATCGGCTTGCTTACACAAGGCGAACATATCTCAGTATTTCCCTATTCGCATAGGGAAACATGTTGCTGTACTCTTTCGCCCGTTTGTTTTAAGCGCGTTTACACACCCAGCAGCATGCCTCAGTACTATTTCGAGTACTATAATGGTGTGCACTTGGCCTAAATGAAACCAAAAAGCGCGTGGTGGCACCAAACAATTCACGAGTGACTACACAGCACAGAATCATTTATTAACAGCTAACAAGCAATACTCTTTCAATGAAAGAAATAAAATTATGGTGTTGAAACAGTTATCGAGAGCTCGTAAATTATCGAGAGCTCGTCATTAGAGAGAGAACTAACTGGAAAGCGTGCGTCGCCTGATGGCGCGGTTAGTTACCGTTCACAATAACTAAAATGTATTACAAAACAGTCGTTAAACGTCAGCCTTAGCTGCTACAGTGACATGGACTGCTTGGAATATCAGCACTTTCTCTCGAGGACCGCCGCTTAACACACCCAAGTTTTTATGTATTACAACATACTGCGGTCAAGCTGGGGGCACCAAGCAGGTGGCGCTTTACGCGAACAAATCAGGTTGGAGCGGAAGTAGAGTGAAGCGTGAAAGTTCTAACACGTCTAGGATCAGTGCAAATGTATGCACATAAACGTACATCACTGTCAGTGGCAACAAAGCATCAGAATGTAATCACTCCCGAAAATAACAAATATGCACGCATCAGCAAAACGAATACACATGTCATCGCCGGAGAACCTGTAGAAAGCTATGCCTTCGACTGCATCAGAGCTCCTTCGATACCATACATCAGTAGAGTGGCTACCTACCATCACTACGCTGTGGCTACATGAGGGAATTGTCGAAAATTCACGGACAATTACGATACTGCCTAATGCGAATTCTAAGTGCAGCACTTTAGCTGTTTTGATTTTGCGATAAGTTGAAGCAAATGCGTCTGCTTCGGTGGCGCGCACCTCTGGATTCTGGCTTCGGCGGCGTTGAGCCTCTGCTTGGGCAGCTCATTTATCAGCAGCGGCAGACGACGCACCTGCGCGAGTTGCGTCGCTCATTGCTCCGAAATAACTGGCTGAGACTATTTTGTATATAGGTACATGGTTTACATTATGACATGAACGCCGTCATTATCTCTCTGGTGCGGCAATATTGTGCAGCCAATTTTAAATCAACCACCGCAAACGGAGCATAGAGTGACTGCGGACGGGGAGACCGCGAAAGGCAGCGGATGGGCCCGTTCCACAACAGCCGACGCATGATGGCGCCCTCTACTGTGGCGCCACTAGATGACGCCACGAGTGGCCGCCGCGGAACCTGTCGTCTCGCAACTTTCGATGCCTGCTCCTCGCACTTTCTCGCTATCGCCGTCGTCTATCCTCCGCTGCGCTCCGCGTTTGCTCTCTATCGTCCTCGTTTGGTCTATTGGTTACAATGATGCCGCTCAGCGAAAAAACGGGCGCCTAAGAGCGGTCCTATAAAAAAACTTCCAAGGAAAAGGCAAGCCCGCACCGGACTAGGTCAACCACTAGTTCAAAACTAACTGCGCATCTGCGCGTTAGCTGCGGCACCTGAAGAGCAGCAGCACAGCTTTTCTGCTGCATCACTGGTGAGTTAATGCAGGCCAGAAGTCAGGTGGCAGGTCGATGAGGTCGAACGTTTAAACATCTGCTGAACATAATTGTATCGCAATCGCTAATGAACATATTTAGTGCTCATAAATACTTTTCAGAATACAGAATTCGAACATTACCATTCCTTTATGTAAGAAATAGAACAGCTTTTTTTTGCAAAAACGATGGTTTGCTTTTTTTAATATTGTGCTTATTACGGCACCACTAGTGGGAAATTGTGCGTTAGCGAGGGTGGGATTTTGAAGATAAGCGCTTTGTTGTTTTTGTAGGAGTGGCGTGGTCGATTTTCTCGGCACCTTAGTTGATGGCTGGAACTTCAGACTTTGCGCGGCCTGGCCAGCTTGTCTAGTTCCTTGCTCTAACACGCTATTGCACCTGCTAATATTTTTTTACAGAAAAAAAACAGCATTAGATTGTACTGCATCACTTTGGATCCATATGTATCGTGATCACTTATGAGACTGGTTCAAGACAGCGGGATATGTTGTGTGAATGAAAACGTGCAATCGAACACAAAATGGGGACTTTCTTGTACGAATTTTTCGAGAGGTGAGGGGATGTAGTTTGCGCTTTGAGGGGATGGTTGTTTGCGCTCTGTGTGTTGTCGTCTCTCCTTTTTGTCCCTGTCTCGTTTGCGCGATTCAACCCTCAAGATCATGAACCAACAAGCCCAACTGACAGCCATTCCAAAGCAAAAGCGACGAAAAATAGAAGACGATGTGACCGTGTCTTTTTAGTGAGAACGCTGGCGCTGACAATGGCGTAAAAAAGGGTGCTACTCTGATGGCTACATCGAGCACATCTTATTCGCTAGGAGCGACAGCTGCTGTCGCGACCTCTAGCTTCATTAGTCTTAGGGAAGCTCCAATTACCTAACGTGAAGCACCAACTCGCTAATAACTCCATAGTGTCACGTGCTCGTGACGTCGACGAAGACCGCAGGCGACGTGTCCAAGATGAAGCTCTTTATTTGGCGGAACTTGTGGCCAAGAAACGGAAAGTTAATTTACAGCAATACACAGGGTATGCACTGATCAACGTTACTAGAACAAACTCAGTTTCAGAGCTCCGTATCTCCGCCAGCGGAGGAGGGTGGTCCGAACGGCGGTCGCGAGAACTAGCGGCGCTGCAGTTCCGTCTTGCGCCACTATCGGCGCGTCGTCTGCTGCCACGGCATAACGCTGCGGTCCGCCGCGCAGTTGCTCGCGGCAACTTTCTTAGTGTACTAGTTAGGTGGATATGCATAATGTCGTCTGTATGTATTGTCCCGCGTGCGTTGTTCATTTATTGGCTAAGAATTGATGTTCGGTCTATATTGCCACGCCCACTTCTTGTTTTATTTTGATGTATTCGGGTTTGACCAGCAAGGAGGGTTATCACCGCTCGACGCTGTCCGCGAAGCAGTGTTCGAGAAGCTTCGCGATTGTAATAGATCGTTTTGGAAAGATTACGCGCTGCACGCGAATGTTCCAGTTTTGCCGAAAGATAACGCCGCTACCAGCGATATCGCTGGAAAGCTCGATAGCGCCTGTATAAAAGCAGACGCGCTTGACCGCTTGTCAGTGATCGACGGCCGACGCTCTGTTCGCCGCTATCAGTGTATTGCTGTAGTTTGACTTTCAGTTTCCCGACCACAAGTTCGGCCAAATAAAGAGTTTTCATCTCGGACCTGCTGACTGCTGCCTTCGTCGACGTCACGGCCCTGTGACAATATTTGAGCTGTCTACATTGCGCTTAACTTCCAAGCATAGGAGTTTCTAAGCGAATGAGGGTTTTCAGAGTAATTTTTATAACTACCACCACAATTTTAGCCGCTGCCGTCTTATCTAGACCAAGAACAACCCACACGTTTGTAAAAGCCTTTATAGTGCACAAAGAAGCGTACATACTCGAGATACAAAAACGTTCTAGAAAAACAGTTCTCATGTTTCTACAATTTATTAAAAAAAAACTTTCTCGAAAAACATCACCAATGCCTTGCAATGCTTACAAGACACGTTTTCGCGACGGTTAAACGGATACTGACCCAAAATCGAAAAATTTTACGAGAACTCGGTAAATGAAATCTCAGTGTGCTATTACATCGAATAGATGTCGTCTCTGAGCAGTTATTTCAGCGGATAGTTGTATTTTCGGTGTCTCATCTTTCTACGGTGCCTTAAACAATTCGAACAGATCGGCCGTGATGTGAGGACCGAGCAATTATTCGAGCGTACTCTGTCGCTAGAAGAGTCGTCAGTATTCAACTTCAGTTTTTCAACTTCACCGAGCAGATGATCCATGCCCGCAGCACGTTACACTGTACGACAGCCGTTTGCGTTTCGTGCTGTAGCCGTTCACTACGCAGTTAAACTGCTCGTCAACTACAATTATCTTTTGCACAAGTAAGTATCCGTTCCCGAAGCAAAGTGTGGGATTGGGCTAGTTGGTATTCCATTATTAAACTGTTCAGCGCAAAAAATTTGACACGGTACACATAGAAAAGACGAGGACCAGCGCTGGTCCTCGTCTTTTCTATGTGTACCGTGTCAAATTTTTGCGCTGAGCAGCCCGTTCCCAAGCCGGCGAGTGTAATATATTCCGCACATCTTGTTCAATACCTCGTCGAAAAATCTCTCGAAAATCCACTGCTTTGAAGGCATAGCGACAGCTGACAACTGATCGAATGTTAGTGTGATGCAACTCAGTCTTGGTAGCGTATATAGGTAATCGCCTGCCTTTCGTTTTGCTGTTCTATTTCTGGCGGCTCCTCCAAATTTGGCACTGGGCTTTCGCGGGACGCCGTGCGTTTTGGGGGGGAGTTGCGCCTAAACACCGAACATTTTGGCTTTGAAATGTGGGGTGGAAGTGCTGGGAACAAGCGCGGCACGGCACCTGGCGCGAGTTCGCACTTTCCGCGTGGGATCAAAACTTCTTGTCCCGCAACGACACGACGATAGTGCTTTACAATGTCGCCACTCTCAAAATGAACGTCACAGACCTTGCATTTCGCAGTAAGCTTTCTATCTTTGCGATGCGAAGCTTGAATGGCGTAGGGTCTTTTGGAGGTCCGAAGAAGTGTCATGAAGCGGAGTCGTCGTTGCGGTAGCCGCTCTTGCAGCCCGGCGCAAAGCAAGTCGGCATACCGCACTGTGAATCTGTTCGCCCTCGTTACGCATCGTACATCATGCACGTGTCTTCGAACAAGACGCTAAGCCTGGTCAAGAACAGTCGCAAAAATGACGAGCTAACAAAGCGCAGACGACGCTGTAACCCACGTGCGCTCGTACATCGGCGGCGCCGATCACAACAAGCGCCAGCCGCGGGAGCTAGACGTGACTGCAGCGCCACTAGTTCTCACGACCGCCACGCGGACCGCCTCTCCGGCGGAGCTTTTAAACTGAGTTTGTTCTAGTAACGTTGTGCACTGATAGCGGCGAGCAGAGCGTCGGCCGTCGATCAACTGACAAGCGGTGAAGCGCGTCGGCATTTATACATGTGCCGTCGAATATTCCAGCGTTATGACTGGTTGTCGCGCAATCTCTAGAATAAGCTCGAGTGTTCGCGTCTTGAGCGCAATATTAACAAAATGATCTACAATAATCGCGAAGCTTCTCGAACACTGAGGCGCGGTTTTCACTGAGAGTTGCTGACAGTCTTTGTGGGCGAATACCGAATGCAGCCAAAGTGATAATAAGAAACGCACGTGGCGATTTCCTCCTCTGAAAAAGCATCGGCCCGATGCCTAAAACAGAACACGGGGGGGGGGGGGAGGGTTGGCCAATGCATGCAACAATAAATACCAACAATAAACAATAAGCACAAGCAAGATAGTACAATAAACAATAAGCACAAGCAAGAAAGTACAAAAAAAGTCTCACCATCTCCCACTAAAGGGAACCATGTGGGGATGCGAAGGAGCGCATGGGTCGACTTAAAGTTCCGTTCATCACCGGCACCTTGCCCGATGTTAACGCGTCCTTGTATGTGGAGCACACCATGAATTCAATGTAGTTGCTGTTGCTGATACTCGTACCGAACTGTTGTTGGAGCACGCCACGCGGGTTCATCGCGCGCCTGCAGAATCTCGTTCGCCGACGCCATGACATGATTGCTGAGAGAGTGTAAGGGGGAGAGGGCACAGCGTCTTACCCAGCTCCTTACACAGGCCTGAACGCGCTAGCGCGTGCCAGCACACGTGGTTTTGTCTGGGTTACGCCAAGCTAGGACAGCATACGGCAGCCCGGGTCCCTAAGGTGCTCTGCACTTATCATCATCAAGGCGGTCGACGAAAAAGACGAAGACTTCTCCTTCGCGCGAGCGTGCGCTCAATATGTTACAGATGGCTATGGTAGATTTTAGAAAGCGGACGGTCGCCAATGGAACTACGGACAAAACCCAGCGGTAAAGCTGCTTCGCATCTAATAAAGCAAAATTACAGTCCTCAGATTCACTAACGCGCATAATATGGCTTGAGGCGCACGACATGGAGGACTTCAGGCCGGGCGCGGCGCAATGCCGTCAGGGACAACCTCGTAGTTGAGTACGCCGTGGCAGTCGAAGTACCCTCTACGGTGCGAAGTATCGTCGAAAAAGCTTCTCACTAAGTCCTCGTCGGCGTATTGGCGTCCATACCCATACACGGTCACCGGGTTGGTATTCCAGGTGGCGTCGTCGAAGGTTGTAGCGGCGGCTGTCAGTCGTCTGCTGGTTCTTGGTCCGTAGGCGGGCGAGCTGTCTTGCTTCTTCGACGCGCTGTAGGTAGGTGGTGACATCGATGTTTTCCTCGTCGGTCACGTTTGGTAATATGGCGTTGAGCGTCGTTGCCGGGCTCCGTCCGAAGACCAACTTGTATGGCGTCATCTACGTCGTTTCCTGGACGGCCGTGTTATACGCGAATGTCACGTACGGAAGGATGACGTCGCACGTCTTGTTTTGCGCTGTTTGCCACCTGAATTGGACGGCGGTCTTCGTGAGCTGCGTTAGTGGCTCGGCGATCCGTGAAAAGTCTTTGACAAAGCGCCTGTAATAGGCGCACAAGCCGAGAAATCGGCGCACGGCCTTCTTTTCGGTGGGTGGCGGGAAAGTGGCGATGGCAGCTGTTTTCTGCGGGTCTGGGCGCACTCCAGTCTTGCTGATCTCGTGACCCAAAAACAAGAGTTCCTCGTACGCGAAGCGGTATTTCTTTGGCTTCAGGGTGAGCTCGGAGTTCGTGATTGCTTGAAGTACGGATTCAAGGCGCTGGAGGTGTTCGTCGAAGTTCGAGGAAGACACAACGACGTATTCGAAGTAAACAAGCCAAGTTTGCCACTTCAAGCCAGGTAATAATGTATCCATGACTCGTTGGAAAGTCGCAGGTGCCGAGGAAAGACCGAAGAGCATGACCTTGAACTCGAACAGGCCGTCCGGTGTTATGAAGGCAGTCTTTTCTCTGTCTCTCTCGTCGACTTCGATTTGCCAGTAGCCGATCTTGAGGTCCATTGAAGAAAAGTACTTCACGTTATGGAGTCAATCTAGGGCGTCGTCTATACGTTGGAGAGGGTACACGTCCTTTTTCGTGATTTTGTTCAGGCGACGATAATCGACGCAGAAACGTAGGGTCCCATCCTTCTTCACTAACACCACAAGTGACGCCCACGGAGTATTGGAAGGCTGAATGATGTAGTCGCGTAGCATTTCGTCGACCTGTTTCTTGACGGCCTCGCGTTCCCGCGTCGAAACTCGGTACGGGCTCTGACGGATTGGTCGGGCACTTTCTTCTGTTATGATGCGATGTTTTGCGACTGGGGTCTGTCGAATTCTTGACGGTGACGAGAAGCAGTCCTTGTATTGCAGGAGCAGGGTTTTGAGATGGTCTTGCTTGACCATCGGAAGGCTCGGGTTGGTGTCAAAATCTAGTTCGGGACCTCGATTAGTCGAAACAGGTTCGGCAGTATTGAAGAGGGCGAAAGCATTGTCGGCGGCCACACATTCGTCGATGTAGGCGACCGTCGTACCGAAGTTGATGTGCCTATATTCGTGGCTGAAGTTTGTCAGCACTACCTTTGCTTTGCCGTAACGCAGCTCGGCTATAGCTCTTGCGACGCGAATTTGACGGTTCAAGACTGCGTGCTGACCGCCCTCGATGACGCCTTCAAGGTTCGCAGGCTTTCCGGTGCCGACATAAATAATGACGCTGGAGCGCGGCGGAACGGTCACCTGCTCTTGCATTACACTCAATGCATGGTTCCCTGGCGTCGGGTGAGGCGGGCGCGCTTTGTCTGAGGTTAGTGTTTACACGGCTCCGTCATCGACTCAGACCTCAGGTCGATGACGGCGCCGTGGTCACTTAGGAAGTCCATTCCAGGTATCACACTGCTGGACCAGTTTTGTAGGACTACAAAGCTGGCAGGATAAGTTCGGTTATTGATGGCGACTCTCGCCGTGCAGACACCAATCGGCGTTAGCAGATGTCCTCCAGCTGTCCGGATTTCAGGTCCACTCCAAGCGGTCTTTACTTTCTTCAGCTTGCTGGCGAATGGCTCACTGACGACAGAATAGTCGGCCCCAGTGTCGACGAGAGCGGTGACGTTGTGGCCGTCGATGAGAACGTCGAAGTCGCTAGTCCATCGCCTTGCGTTGCGGTTAGGTCGCAGCGTCGGGTCACGGCTGCGTCGATTTCTTGCGGTGCTTCCAAGCCGCGTCGTCATGTATTCTTCGGTCTGGGAGGTTTCGTTGTGAAGGCTTCGTCTGCTTCGCGTCGTGTTCTGCAGGTCTCGTCGTGTTGTCGTCGTCGGCGGCCGCGGAGGATCTTCGGCATTTCGCCGTACAGCAACCGCACCTCCATCGGTTTCTGCCCATAGTTTCCCGGATACGGGCTAGGTGACCGGCCCCGGTTTGGGCCAGTGTGCTGCCCGCGGTGCGGTGACATGTAGCGGCCGGGCGACGGCGAGCGGGAAGGTCGTCTTTCTTGTCACTGTGTTCCGGTGAGGTAGTCATCGATGTCGCGACGCCGTTCGCCTGGCTGCGGGCGCGGCGCGTTGACGGCGATAGAGTGCTAGACGGCGAATCCGCGTAGCACCATCTGTCGGTACTGGCAGCGGCGGTACGTGTGGCCGGCCTCCCCGCAGTGGTAGCAGAGCGCGCGGTTGTCAAGGGCGCGTCAAACGTCGCTCTTTCTTGGCGCGTAGCGCGGCACATAGTGCTGGGCGACAGGAGGACGGTAGGTCGTCGGTGGTGGTTGCGGCAGCGGCGTCTGGCAGCTGAACTGTGGCGATGCGCTGTCTTGACGTTGTCGCGGAATGGGCACGGGACGGCGGACAGCAGCAGCGTAGGTCAGGGCCTCCAGATGAGGCTGCGGTGGTTCGGCAATCCCTAATGCTAGCTGAACTTCTTCACGAACAATTTCGTTGATCGAGTGCACTTAAGGCTGTTGCGGTGGTAAGAGCTTGCGCAGTTCCTCCCGCACGATCGCTCGTATCGTTTCACGCAGGTTGTCGGAGCAGAGTGGTTGAACTCCTGCGTACGATGGCGTCGAGCGGCGATTGTATTGTCGGTCGCGCATCTCTAGCGTCTTTTCAATCGTCGTCTCTTCGGAGATGAATTCCTGGACGTAGGTTCCGCATCAGACCCGCGAACAGCTCCTGCTTTACTCCTCGCATGAGGGAGCGAACATTATTGTTTTCCAGAATTTCGGGGTCGGCGTGGCGTCTGGTCATCGCTTATGCGAACAGCACCAGGTTTTCGTTTGGTAGCTGCGAACGGGTTTAAGCAGCGCTTCAGCGCTCTCCTTGCGGATAACGCTCGTGAATGTAGTGAGGAACCTGGTACGAAATGTGTCCCACGTTGTCAGGGTTCGCTCTTGGTTCTCGAACCAGGTGTGAACGGGATCTTGCATGGTGAAGTACACATTTCGAAGCTTGTCTTCGCTCGTACACGCATTGAAAACGGCGACTCGGACGTAGGCTTGCAATGCGCGCTTCTTTTTGTCATTTTTATGTAACTTGTCCTTTGCACGCGTAGCTGCCGCCCTGAGCAAGCCGCGGCTTAATGCCAAGGAACCTTCCACATTATCTGAGAATCAGAGGCTTGGGCGCGCAAACGCGAACAGTTGAGATTATTCTCGAACTAATGCGGCCAACAGCGATAAGGCTCGAATCTTCGATGCCGCATGTATAAAACCGACGCGCCTTACCGCAGAGCAGATTATCGACTGCCGACGCTCTGTTCGCCGCTATCAGTGTGCAGTGTTTGACTCTTTCTCGGCCACAAGTACGGCCAAGTAAAGTTTCATCTTGGACACGCCGACTGCTGCCTTCATTAAAGTCACGACGCAGTGACGAATATTCCTCGGATAGAAAGCTTCCTTGTTCACGCAAAATTTTTGCCTTGTTTATAGCTTTAGGCAACTTCGATTGACATATTTGAGATGAAACGTATATTTGAAGTCTTTTTCGTATGTTCAGTATGTATCGCTGAGTCAATATGTAGCTTTATCATTCATCATACCTATCTGGGATAAGAAGCTAGGCATACCGGCCGGCAACCTCCTTCAGAAAAAAATATTCCTTGGCACAATAAAGATATTAGGCAAAAAGAGCAACGACATACTTTTCTTGTTGAATATGCACAAACATTTGTGAGCATTTCTGTGAAACTTACGCCATGCCTCCCAGAGCGTAATCATTTTATTTCGTGCATTCCAGACGAAATATTTCCTAGGAATGAACTTTGCCGCGTATTGGGGGCTTCGAATGGAGTGCGTTGCTGATATTTTGTACAAGCAGAATTCTTGAGCTTCCCTGCATACTTTCAAGGCAGAACCCAGCACTGAACGTTTATGCAACTGCTATTCGCAGATGTAGTTTTATTCCCATGAAAAATAGAGAACAGCCATTTAACATTCGGCACATTACCGCACTGGCTACCAAATCCAGCGCACCGCCAGGTTGAAAAAAAGCACGGTAATAAGACCAAAGCCAGCAATTCTAGACACAAGATCTCTCCCAAAGACAGCCCTTTAGATGCCGGATGTGAACATGCATCCTCACAATGCATTCCCAATCGCAAATGAGAACCAAGTTGTTGATTGAGTGCCTTAAGGTACTATATAATAAACAAAAGTGCTAAAGGTTGTGTAGTGTCAACGCGCGTCATATATAGTTCATAGAGAGGACCTAACGTTCGTGCATGCATTCTTATATTGTGGACAGCTTCACTGAAAAGTTCACCATTAGCTTAGTTATAGACATAGCCACGTTTTCACTGATTCCTGTGCCACCTGGATATATCTTCATTGTCACGGCCTCTTTGCAGACGTCATACAAAAGTGGCTGTCATTTATCGACCAGAAGCATATGCTGCTACAAGGCAACTACAAGAACGATACCACGGTAAGACAAAATAAAGAGCATTGGTGGGGTGGCTTTCACAGAGATGAATATCCCGTCGGCCTTTGGATGACGAATCGTGTATATCGGCGCTTGAGAGTGGACGCGCGAAGTATATTGCAACGGTGCATAGTCTCGAAAGAACAGGAAAAATCGTTATGTGCTGTAGATACCAGACCTCACTAAGGCAGTTCGTGCCTATATATTTATACGTAGTTATGGTTCCGTTTAATATCTAGCACTAACATTCTGATACAAAGTTCTGCAAAAATTCACAAAGGGGCACAACAATGAACTGCCTAAAGTGCCGACGGCTTAAAAGGACCAGCGCAACGAGAATTCGACACAGTTCGGCAGCGGTGCGTGCCTGATCAGCACCAAAATATTGCGCTTGCTTTTACAGGTAGGCGGCATTCTTGAAAAATCCTGTTATACTTTAGAATTGTGCACTGCTGCCGAACAATATATCACTTGTTTTGTTTCCATAGTCGTTGCTGTTCGCTTGCTGTTGGTTTACTGTAGGTTTGCTGTTGCAATGGCTTAAAAAATGACTAAGGCCTTCGAAGAATTTCAAGCGTGAGCTTAGGCTAGAAATCAGAGGCTTAAAAGAAAAACTTGAGGGCACTGGTGAAATCACGAAGCAGAGACAGGAAGTATTGAAAGAAAACAGAGAACTCCGTGCCCAAAACATGAAACTGACAAACAAACTAGAAGAGCTGGAACAGTACCACCGTTCCAACAATGTTGACATTAAGCGCATTCCGCTTCAGGGAGAACCAGTCGCTATAATCAAACAAATACAGGAGGAAGTTACGGAAGCTGGCATTGATGTTTTAGGGGCGAAGCTCCTTAAGGCGGCACCCGTTCGTCCCTCGTAGTCGTCGTGGTCGTAGTAGTGAGTAACAAGTCTTACGCTTTGACCTCCAAGGTGGTGCCGGTGGCAGATTTCTCCTGTGCGTAGTTGAACAATAAAAAATTCGCAGCGTGCGCGTTAACTAAAAGCCGAATTCTTCTGTCTCTCATTCCCCATTAGCAGCCATTGGCATGTTCCAGTAGGAAACGTTAGTAGAAGTAGAAGTGTAAGTGTTAGCTAAAAGCCGACTTCTTCTGTCTCTCATTGCCATTAGCAGCCATTGTTTACCTCCAAGGTAGTGCCTGGTGAGATTTCTCCTGTGCGTGATTAAACAATAATAATTTTGTTCAAAACGCCGTTGATTGATGAAATAAACCAACGAAAGACGCCAGATGTTTTGTAAAAGCAGAACGAAAGAACGCCAGATGTTTTTCTTAAAGTGTAGTAGTAGTAGTTGTATTTAGCCACCTCGCCCGATCGTCAACGGGCGAGGTGGACCGGCAACGGCGCGAGGACCCTGCCGTACGAGAGTTAAATCACACTAAAAGACATACTTTGCGGGCGATACACTCTAGTGAGCTTTCAACTTTTCGTCTTAATGTACATGATAAAGAAATTATTTCTACGAAAAACGCAAGGCACACCTTGAGCAATATGTTTGGTTTTGGGACGCTAAATGGAACCATGAGGCGATGCGAAGCCGGAGCACTTGCACGATCGCGTTCCGTTGGCTTTCGTTGGGCATGCTACCGACCTCGCGTCGTGGAACGCGCGTCCTGTCTTCCCTCTAGCCTTGCCTTTAATTCGCACAGGGCGAGCGGGGAATGTGGTCGCTCTTGGCGCTCTTTCGCTCGGGAGCGGACTTCTTCCTTGCATTTCACCGATCACAAGTGATAATGAAGGGACCACGTAAACCAACAGTACAATAAAAGTTTGATGTTTAATATATACACGATGTTTCACACTCTTTATATTATGTACTGGGCGCATTTCACGGTTTACAGATGATTCCCTCCGTAGCTTCGCCCCACTCATCATCATTCACCCCGTGGATATGCTGTGATTTTTCATCGTGTGCCTACTGCTCGGCACGACGAATCAAACATAATTGTCCGATTCATCCGGAGAACAAAGAGAAATGCTTTCCTCAGCAAAGCGACGAAATCAAAATTAGATGCAAAGAAACTTGGATTCCAGTCCCCTTCCAGAGTTTCTATGAATGAACACCATCCCGCTATGGCATGCAACTGCTCGGTGCCACAGTACAAAGAAAGAAGGAACTACGATGGAAATTCGTGTGGATGCAGGAGGCAAAATGTTTGCAAGGAAAGATGAAAACTCACCAGTGTTGAAGATTGAATGCATTAGTGACGCTGAAAATGTGAACGAAGGAACGTAGTGCGCGGTCTTCTAGGTGTACTTCTAGGTGTACGCAATGGACAGCGTGTAGCTATTACGATGTTGCCACTTTTAACAAAACGTATTCATGTGATTCTAAACCGTTTAAAATCCTACACCTAAACACGCGTATCATTAGAAATGGACACCGACAACTTAGTGACTTGTATGCCTCGATCACCCACAGCTTTGATATTCTGATGTACACGGAAAGCTGGCTAAAAGAAACGGAAAAACCGCCAGATTTCCACGGTTACTGATATAATGGTCTCGTGCGGTCAAGCGGTAGAGGTGGTGGCCTAGTAACTTATGTTAAAACGTTATTAAGGCATGAAATTATTTCTGAGTTTTCAGTAATAAACAACAACATTGAATGTATGTCGGTTTGTTTGCAGAAATTAATAGTTTTAGTAATTTATTGACCACCAATGAGCAACAAACTAGATTTTTTTGAGTATTTGGAGCGTATGCTTTCTTTTCTGTTAATTTTCGATGCCTTTTCTAATAATGGGGGACGTCAACGTAGATATGTTATCGAGTAACACTGCAGCTAAAAGGTTTATTGAAATCATAGCAATCTTATTACGGAAGCCACAAGATTAACTGAAAGAAGTGCAACTTCACTCGACATATGTGTAAGAAACATTCATTCTCGAGACTTTTTCGGGACTGCTAACAGCTGACGTAAGACCAATCTTTTTGCTTACTGCCAAATATGCAGGTCAAACGCGAAATCACAGTGGAAGCCTTATCTCGCAGCAGTAGTGCTGCAGGCTTGAAAGTGTTTCGCTCACATATTCAATCAGTCGATTGGACATGCGTGTTTGCGCAAAGAAACCCAAATGCAACATACTAAGCATTTTTTGAAAAACTTAGAGTGTGTTATAATCAATCATTGACAATGACATTGCGTAGCCCAAAACCCAAACGTGCAAGGAAGCCGTGGATTGATGAAAAGCTACTGAAAATGATTAAAACAATAAATAAAATGGACCACACTTTTGCTCGGTCACGGAACCCGAAGGCGTTGTCAGAGCTTAAAAAAATACCGAAATAGTGTGAACACCGACTGAAAGCGTGCGAGGGAGACATATTATGAAAAGTTGCTTACGAAATTAATAAATGACTCTAGGAAGCTGTGGGACGAGGTTAAGAATCTAATGTCGGAGAAAAAAGAAGCACCATCACTATGTTTTCATACTAATGCAGGCACCTTATCTGATTGTTACTCAGCGAATATGATGAATGATTACCTTGTGACCAGTGAAGAATACAAAGTGGCTTCTGGGTGTCGTCGTTGGGCATGTAGTCGGTGTCAGTGAGGTGGACGAAGCGTTGTCCAACACAAATAGCCGCGGAAGCAGGTGGCAGAAAATCCCACCCTAAATTTAGTTTGTGAAAGCAACGGGACAGGACAGCAAACTGGATATGATGACGCATACCGTGGATAAAAAAAACGACAGCACAAAAAGCCGAGGGGCGAATGGTGTTTCCCTGGGCAGCGACCAACGTGGGCCCATCGTAAGGCGTCATCACTTTGTTCAAACGTTGACACAAATCAGCGCGCATAACAGAAAATGTCGCACCCGTGTCCACCAAAGCATCGAGATGCACTCCTTCCACTACCACAAAAAACATGTTGCACGGGCCTGACTTAGAATTTCAGTCCAAATTTGGAATGCAGTTTTTTCCTCCAAAAACTGCATCACCTAGTTTTCCAACGGAATATCGGTGGCGAATGAGGCAGGCCAAAGTGGAGAAGAGGAGCGGCGAAAGGGCGAGGGTGAGCGGCGTCATGCGGATCGGCTGTTCCGTGGTGGATTCGACGCGGGCGGAGATGGAGACCGCTGCGGGGGTGACGATTAACGCGGACAATAATAAGAGACCCCAGGGGAAAACTCTCGTTCACGCATGTCGTAAACTCGGCGTTCGTCTTGCTGGCGCTTTCGGCAGAAACGAGATATGTGGCCCCGATACCACCAGTAGTAGCATACTGGGCGGGATGAGCGCTAGGATGGTGAGTAGAAGGCGTTCGGAGCACCCAGAGGTAGTGCGGTCAGGTGAAGGGTCAGGCGGCACCGAACGCAAGTTGACCGGGGGCGCGGCCGCAATGGACGCGTATGATGGCAGCGGCAACGTCGTGTTTACATCGCCGGGAGGCGCGGCAGCAACTTGGGCGTAGGTTGGTATCGGCCGAGAAGCAGGTGAATGTGCGTGCGAAGGGGAGGTCATGGATGTGAGTTCCTCCCGGATGATGTCGCGCTAAGCCGGCCCAGAAGACTGTGTAGAACAAGGTGAAGGAGGTGAGAAGCCCATCGACTGTAGTTATTCACGTATTCAGTCCCTTATCAGGTCACGGAGATGTTTACGAGACGTACAGTGGTGTTCGCCGGTGTCTCGTTGTAGACGAACCGAGTCCAGGGCATCGAGGCGCTGACAAGTCGTGACGACGTCAGCGATGGTAGTTGGGTTCTGAGCAGCGAGGGTATTAAAGGCACCAGCCCCTATGCCCTTCAAAATGTGGCGTACTTTGTCCGATTCCGCCATGGACGAATTGACACGCCGGCATAGCGCAAGAACATCCTCGATGTACGATGTGTACGACTCGCCGGGATGTTGACGAGTACCGAGGGTCCTCTTCGCGACGGTGGACCGAATGGCCGGTGTGCCAAAGACGTGGCCGAGCTGCTGAAGTACCACGTCTTCGCGACGCCGGTTAGCCAGAAAGAGACGCAACGCAGTTTGGCGGCCTCATCTCACCGATTAGCGGTACTCATGCGGTCGTAGTGTTCGAGCCAGTCCTCGACGGCTTCTCCACGAAGACCAGGGAAGAGCGGAGAGTGACCTTGTATGATAATAGGAGGCACGGCGTGCGGCGGACAGATGGAGATAGCATCAGCGCCGGCAGGCTCGTTCTGCGACATGCTGCCGGGCAGTGGGGGCAAGCGGCGGCCTGAACGAAGCTCCAGGGGGCAGAGCGGGCTGGGAGAGGACCGAGGACCGAAAATTCACCTCCACCACGTTTGACGTGTTGGTTAAACGTTTATTCGACCATGAGTATGACAATGACACACGGTGACGATGATTATGATAATGCAAAGATGAGAAAGAAACACACAACGCAGTGCCTAACTATATATATATATATATATATATAAGTCTCAAGGTTTCTGCTCTGTAGGTAAGTACCGGTAAGATGCAGCTGTTATATACCTTTCTCTTGAGGGATAGTGGTAGATTACCATTCATGATTTGAGAATGCTTGCCGAATGAGCCCCATCCCATCCTTATTCTTCTAGTTATTGCACTCTCATGGTTCGGCTCCGCGGTTACTACCTGTCCTAAGTAGACGTACTCCTTTACAACTTCCAGTGTCTCTCCACCTATCGCAAAGCGCTGTTCTCTGCCAAGATTGTTCCACATTACTTTAGTTTTATGCGTATTAATTTTCAGACCTACTCTTCTACTTTCCGTATCCAGTTCAGTAATCATGAGCTGTAATTCGTCTCCCGCGTTACTCATCAATGCAATGTCATCAGCGAATCGCAGGTTACTGACATACTCTCCATTAACTCTTATCACTAATTCTTCCCAATCTAGGGCCCTGAAAACGTCCTGTAAACACGCGGTGAATAACATTGGAGAGATCGTGTCTCCCTGCCGTACGTCCTTCTTTATTGGGATTCTCTCGCTTTCTTTATGGAGGACTATAGTGGCCGTGGAGCCGCTGTAGATTTCTTCCATTATGTTCATGTAGGCTTCGTCGATGCCCTGATTCCGCAGTGCCTGCATGACTGCTGATGTCTCCACAGAGCCAAATGCCTTCTCGTAATCTATGAAGGCTATGTATAGGGGTTGGTTGTATTCCGCGCATTTCTCTATCACCTGATTGATAGTATGAATATGGTCTATTGTTGAGAAGCCTGTACGAAATCCTGCCTGGTCCCTTGGTTGATTGAACTCTAATGTCGTATTAATTCTGTTAGCAATTACTTTTGTAAATAGCTTGTAGACAACGGACAGTAAGCTTATGGGCCTGTAATTTTTCAGGTCCTTGACGTCCCCTTTCTTATGGATCAAGATGATGTTGGCATTCTTCCAAGATTCTGGTATCCTCCCCGTCGAGAGACATTTCGTATACAGGGTGGCCAGTTTTTCTAACATAATCTCTCCACCGTCTTTCAACAGGTCTGATGTTACCTGATCCTCACCAGCTGCTTTGCCTCTTTGCATTCCCTGTAGGGCTTTCTTTACTTCTCCTGTCAATACTGGTGGGATGTCAGATTCCTCTGCGCTAATACTGGTTCTTACGTTATCATCCTGACTGTCTCGGCTGCTGTACAGATCTCTGTAGAACTCTTCCGCTACCTCAACTATTCTATCCATATTGTTTGTGACCTTGCCTTCCTTGTCCCTTAATGCATACATCTGATTTTTGCCTATGCACAGTTTTGTCTTCATAGCTTTGAGGCTTCTTCCGTTCTTTAGAGCATGCTCAATTCTCTCCATATTATACTTTCTTATGTCAGCTACTTTACGCATATTGATTAGCTTCGAAAGCTCCCCCAGCTCTATTTTGTCTGTTGCACTTGAGGCTTTCATAGCTTGACGTTTCTTAATGAGGTTTTTCGTCTCTTGGGATAGCTTACCAGTGTTCTGTCTGACGACTGTACCCCTGACTTCCACTGCACACTCCTTAATGATACTAGTCAGATTATCATTTATTGCGTCAACACTAAGGTCGGTTTCCTCGGTTAAAGCGGCGTACCTATTCTGAAGTGAAACTATGAATTCCTGTACTTTCCCTCTCAGAGCTAGTTCATTAATCGGCTTCTTGCGTATCAGTTTCTGCCGTTCCTTCCTCACGTCTAGTTGAATTCTAGATCTTACCATTCTATGGTCACTGCATCGGATCTTGTTAACTACTTCCACATCCTGTACAATGCCCGGGTGGCCGCACATTATGAAGTCTATTTCAATTTTTGTTTCGCCATTAGGACTCCTCCACGTCCACTTACGAGTAGCCCGTTTTCTGTAGAAGGTATTCAAGATGCGTAAATTATTGCGTTCTGCAAACTCTACTAGTAACTCCCCTCTGGCGTTTCTATAACCGATGCCATATTCCCCAACTGCATGATCTCCAGCCTGCTTCTTGCCTACCTTTGCATTAAAGTCGCCCATCAGTACAGTATACTGTGTCTTTACCTTACTCATTGCTGATTCTACGTCTTCGTAGAAGCGTTCAACCAGTTGATCATCATGGCTGGATGTAGGCGCGTAGGCCTGTACCACCTTGATCTTGTACCTCTTATTAAACTTAATTACGATACATATCACCCTCTCGTTAATGCTATAGTATTCCTCTATATTACCAGCTATAATTTTATGAATAAGGAATCCCACCCCTAGTTCTCTTCTCTCAGCTAAGCCACGATAGCATAGGACGTCTCCGTTCTTCAGCACTTTATATGCCTCCTGTGGCCTCCTAACCTCACTGAGCCCTATTACATCCCATTTAACACCCTCCAATTCCTCGAATAGCACAGCTAGACTCGCCTCACTAGATAAAGTTCTAGCGTTACACGTAGCCAAGTTCAGATTCCAATGGCGGCCTGTCCGGACCCAGAGATTCTTAGCACCCTCTGCTGCGCCGCAGGTCTGACCGCCGCCTTGGTCAGTTGCTTCGCAGCCGCTGGGGACTGAGGGCCGAGGGTTAATTGGTGTATTCATGTGGGAGGTAGTGGCCAAGTACTACACCAGGGTGGCCAATCCTGCTCTGGTGAGGGAGTGCATTGCTGGCTGTGGTCGCCAGTGACGCTGCACCCCAGGCCTTCTTACACAATTCCATCATCACGCGGATTTTTTTTTAATCCGGTTGGGAATTTTCCGGCACCGGGATTCGAACCACGGACCTCTTGCATGCGAAGCTGATGCTCTACCACTACGCCATCGCTGCGTTGGGGGCATGTAAGCCTCAGCTTACATGCCTCCAACAGATGTTCTTATATTATTCAATGTGGTTTTCATGGGCACACCACGCTCCAGGTCGTCTGCTACGTTGGTTAACCCCGTTGGCCTTTTCTTTGTCACTCATCCTCAAGTGCTGAATTTCTGCTTTATGGCCGTAATGCTTTCTTTGGTACCTTACATTTATGGTGATATCTTCAGGTGCCGGGCTCTGAGTGTCCTCCTTCTTCGTCACAGTAATAAATGAAAGACATATCTTACCGGACTTGCAGGTACCCTGACTTTTTTCTCGACGATTACCATGACCTTCCTTTGGCCTAGCCACTCTTGATCTATTAGAGTAGTAGTGGCTCCTCGTTTCCCCACTGGCCAGCTTTTTGGGAGCCGTGTGAAGAACAAACCAACAGTTCTCATTCGCCTCTTCCTGAGCTTTCCATTCACTGAATTCTTTATCTTTGTAGACTTACAAAGAGGGTTCAACTTAAATTGAGGACGACGCAGCGAGCGATGGAAAGGAAAATGATAGGTGTAACCTTAAGAGACAGGAAGAGAGCAGAGTGGGTCAGGGGGTTAAAACGGGGGTTAAGGAGATCATAGTTGAAATCAAGAAGAAGAAATGGATATGGGCCGGGCACGTAGCACGTCGGCAGGATAACCGTTGGTCATTAAGGGTAACTGACTGGATTCCAAGAGATGGTAAACGCGTGAGGGGGAGACAGAAAATTAGGTGGGTAGATGAGATTAAGAAGTTTGTAGGTATAACGTGGCAGCAGAAAGCACAGGACCGGGTTGATTGGCGGTACATGGGAGAGGCCTTTGCCCTGCAGTGGGCGTAGACAGGCTGATGATGATGATGATGATGATAGTTACATTTGGGTCGATGGAGGTGATCCCGATGGTTCGGATGATCGTGGCGACACGTTGAAGGACTGGACAGGCCCGGTTGTTCAGATCCTGGCAAACTTGAGTTTATTTACACACATGATGACAAACAAAGGCCGGGGCGGCCACTGAACAGCTCTCGCGACAACAACTGGGCTGGGCCCGCACCAAGCGTTCAAGCCCTTAAGAGAATATCTCTAAGTCCTTCGTCCCTGGATCAGAGTCGGCGCCAAGCACGACCTCTGTCCCCTCCGCAATCTCTCCGTCGAGCACCAAGCTCTTCTCTCCTCTCCTATTTCTTCCTTTAAATCCACCCTGTCTCGTCTGAGACCGCCTTACGGGACCAACCCTTTCCGATACTCCACCAATGAAGCAGAGAACTTTGTTTCTCTCAGAGACGTGTCTCCGCTTCCGCGTTCCCACGCTTTGCTGCCCTCACTATGCGGCAAGCCAACTAAAACGCCATCAATCACATACACAGTCAACGTACACTGAAATGAACCACACCAACGTGCCCAGTTTACTATGCCGTCTCGAACCTTGTCTGCGACAAGATGCCGCCGCCTGTTGCAATTACTGCAAAACCACGTCGGTGCTCCTTCAGTGAGGACCGTCGCGACGGCGACACATTGTTTACGTTGTCAGTCTCCGTGAGATCGCTTCCGACGTACAGGTGACTACGCCGCGAAAGGAGCGGTCGACAAAAGGTCGCGGGGTTCGGCTACAAAGGCGCGGGTAGAGGCGAACGGCCTAATGGCCCTTCCGAGCGCCCCTTTTCCGTCACGCGCCGTCCGCGATTAGTCACCGTTGATCCGTACTGGGGAAATCGTCCCCCGAACATAACTCCTTCCAACCCAAGAATGTTGTATGTACGCTTGTTGTACATTCAACTTCAAAATTCCATGCGGGGGCGGGGGGGGGGGTATTCACGCTCAAGGGCGCTGACAACGTTTCGAGATTGTGGTCCAGTTTCATCACCACTTAGGCAAGTAAGCAATTAACATCGCACAAGGACAAACACTAAACACGTTATAAAAGATTCCCCAACATCACTACCGAGCGTCCTGCCGGATGCACCCCTTCCCAAATGTTTGTGTTCAGTCCAATGCATGAAGTCACGCATAATCGCACGAGGGGGGTTGTTACATCCACACGCACACACACACACACCAAAATGCACTCACGCAGGCACACCCGCGCCTGTTTGGAACGTCACTTGCAGGTTGGACCCTGTACTGTACATTCCTTGAAGCACCATGACAATTAGTCAACATTTAGGCACAATGCTGTTGCTGACTGGCTAACCGAAAAAAAAAACTAGCATACTCTTATTTCACAATGGGGTCCGTGTTAAGGTACTGTCCAAAAACAATATTTACATTAACGCCCGCTCCTCCAGTCACAGTTTCCATTAGCAATCCCCGCTGTCCAACCGCGACAAGGCATCGACGCACTTATTAAGTGATTGGCCTTCGATCGGCCACCTTTCTACTCGCGAATTTCTGGCAGGTAAGGTAAGGTTGGCAACGCCTTTTGTTGTCCGCCGCCATTGTTGGCCAAAGGAATGCACTACGAACGCTCCCTTTCGTTTTCTTTTCTTTAAAATGCCCACAACAAGGTGCATCATGAGCGAGCTCCAGCACTGCTTTGCGACGTGTTTCAGGTAAGACAAGTTGATAACAATGCCTCCCGTTCAAGAGTTCCCGGTGGAACAATAACCCATCCATGAACATTCCGTGTGTACCCTCACGCGTCTGCCCCCATGGCAATAGCAGGAAGCTGTCCTCCCGTTGCTCTTTTGTCAACATCTCATTACCCGCTTCCTTCGCCGTTACGTGTCTTTCTGTCGCAGGCCCTGTTCGCGATCCCGTTGAATCTAGCAGGTGCTCCGGCGTCTCCTGAACACCAATCTGACATTCCCGATCGACCTCCTCAGCAGCATTCTGCTCCGCTATCACTATGTGAACCGCCAATTCCCGCGCTTCTCTTTGCGTTTGTTTAAGCTTTTCCAGCGTGTCTGGCGTTAATAGGGCATCTACTCCCTCCGCGAGTCTCTCGGTAACCGCGCACAGTTCCATAAGCTCCGGAGTAGTGCCTCCCTCTGGGATATGCAGTGCCAAAGGGACGTACATCAGGTCAACGGGGACAGCCTGCCCAAATGCCCCTCTCAAGCTCACTTTGCCTACTCCCTGTAGTTTTGCCCCTTCCGGAACTAACGCTTTCCTGATCACTGTTATGTCTGATCCTGAATCTAAGCACGCGGTGAACTTGCGCCCCGCACTTATCAAGTCGATCCATGTTAATCTTGACACACCGGCATAGCACCTTTCGGGGATTATGCTTTCCACCGCCGGTTCACATGCTACCCTCGCGGCGAGTCTCTCCGGAGGGAAACGGTCTTGTCCCTGTTCCGCGGGTGGAGGTGTCGTTTGCGAGCATTGCCACTGATAGTGCCCGTTCTCGCCGCATGCATAGCATCGGACACCCGTTCTCTCATTTCCCTGCAATGACCTCTCTGTCGTGCGGCGATTGAACACTTCGCCATTCTTCGAACTACCAGTGGCTGTTTTACCTGACTTTCTATTACTCGTGCTCTCGTCATATTTCTGCGCCAGTTTCGCGAGGTCATGAGGTCTAAGCCATTCCGCCGTCTCGTGCTGTAGCACATATGTGCGCATGTCTTCGCGCATCAGCTGCTTGACCCGGTCTGAAATTAGCAATGCCCGCAGCTCCTGAACATTAGTGACCTCTCTACTGCGGAGATAATAATCGAGCAAAATCTCGAGCCTAGTGACGAACTGTCCCCACGTCTCACCTCCCTTCCGGCAGGCATAGAGGCGGCGCTTGTACTCCTCAGGGGTGAGCTTTAATTCATGCAGGATTAGGTCGCGAACCTCCGGGTACGAAAGTATTCGGTCATCAGCCCGATTTGCCACCAATGTGCGGCTATTTTCGTTCAAGAACGGCACAATGATAGCGCCTTGTACCTCGTTAGGGATCTTGCAGCTTCTCAGCATATTTTCAGCACTCCGGAACCACGCCGGCACCAGTTCATCGGAAACCGGCATTGGCGGAAGAACTGCTCGCAACTGATCCGCATACCGCGCCAAACTGCACCTGTCACTCTGCCCCACTTCATTGCTCGTGTGCGATTGAAGCTTCAATTTTTGCAGCTCGATTTGGAGCTTTAGCGCTTCTATTTCCAGCTCCTTTACACGAACTTGTACGGCTGGATCGGCGCTTTCTACAGCACGCATATCTGCGCTATCAGTATTTACCGATGCCTCATCACGATCTAGCTCGTGGTCCTCACTAGTCCCATCTGCCCTCTGACTTCTGGTCACCCTAGTCGCCATGGTGCTCCCGGAGAAAACAGAACAGGGACCCACCTGTGATTTCTGTCGGTAACTGCGTCGCCACGCTGGCTCCTCGGCGAGGCCTCAGTCAGCAGATCATGGGAGCCGCTTTCCGATGTACTTGGACGTATTCGTACCGTTCAGTCTCTGCCTTCTTGTTTGGGACGACGGCCGGTCGTGCAATGACTCTCGCAGTACTCGTCGCTCCAGCAGTCGCCAGCCGCTCCGGGTGAGGTGCCGATGTCCGGGGAGAGGACGCTGCCGATCTTGATTGCAGCTCAGTTGACTGCCGCACTCGGTGTTGTCTCAGGTTCAGCCTTCTCGAGCTGCATACTTGCATGCGCCGTTCCGAGGTACCTTTTTTTTTTCTTCGCCCCACCTCTCTTTGCTAAGGTTTATGTGCGTATACACAGGACTGTGGGATGTCTCATTGTCCTCCAGGAAGCCGCCACGTCATCCTGTCGACTGCGCCAGTTAAATTTGGGTCGATGGAGGTGATCCCGATGGTTCGGATGATCGTGGCGACACGTTGAAGGACTGGACAGGCCCGGTTGTTCAGATCCTGGCAAACTTGAGTTTATTTACACACATGATGACAAACAAAGGCCGGGGCGGCCACTGAACAGCTCTCGCGACAACAACTGGGCTGGGCCCGCACCAAGCGTTCAAGCCCTTAAGAGAATATCTCTAAGTCCTTCGTCCCTGGATCAGAGTCGGCGCCAAGCACGACCTCTGTCCCCTCCGCAATCTCTCCGTCGAGCACCAAGCTCTTCTCTCCTCTCCTATTTCTTCCTTTAAATCCACCCTGTCTCGTCTGAGACCGCCTACGGGACCAACCCTTTCCGATACTCCACCAATGAAGCAGAGAACTTTGTTCTCTCAGAGACGTGTCTCCGCTTCCGCGTTCCCACGCTTTGCTGCCCTCACTATGCGGCAAGCCAACTAAAACGCCATCAATCACATACACAGTCAACGTACACTGAAATGAACCACACCAACGTGCCCAGTTTACTATGCCGTCTCGAACCTTGTCTGCGACAAGATGCCGCCGCCTGTTGCAATTACTGCAAAACCACGTCGGTGCTCCTTCAGTGAGGACCGTCGCGACGGCGACACATTGTTTACGTTGTCAGTCTCCGTGAGATCGCTTCCGACGTACAGGTGACTACGCCGCGAAAGGAGCGGTCGACAAAAGGTCGCGGGGTTCGGCTACAAAGACGCGGGTAGAGGCGAACGGCCTAATGGCCCTTCCGAGCGCCCCTTTTCCGTCACGCGCCGTCCGCGATTAGTCACCGTTGATCCGTACTGGGGAAATCGTCCCCCGAACATAACTATGATGATATATATATATATATATATGGTTTCAAAAGAATATTCCTGGCTATTGGTTTAATTATATGAAAGAAAACTACTCACAGTGAAAAATATAACAACATTTATTATGAGCTTTCGGCCGGGGACCGGCCTTTATCAAAGAATGCATTCGTACATGTCGAAACGCGTGCTGCACATCCGGCGTCCGTGAGCGTATTCTCCTTTTGTCCCGTAGTTGATGGGTCTCCCCATTTAGCGTGGTAAATGCGTTCGCATTTTGTCCTTTTTTTTCCCCTCCGCCTCTCGTTCTGAACCACACACGCAGGTTCGTTTCGCTGTTTGTTATTTATTTTGTGTATGTTCTGACCCCGCCTATACTCTACTCTCACAGATTGCAATGCTGTGTATGTCACCTTGTATGCGTGTCTCTCTCTCCCAGGGATTTGTTTGCTGTTGTTGTTGTTCTGGCCCCTCCCATGTCATGGTCCAACGAATCACGATGGTGTGTCCACATCTATGTATTGACAAAATCTGTACTTAAACCCGTACGCCATGTACGAATGCATTTTTTGATAAAGGCCGGTCCCCGGCTGAAAGCTCAGAATAAATGTTATGTTTTTCACTGTGACTAGTTTTCTTTCATATATATATATATATATATAATATATATATATATATATATATATAAGTATAAAAGTATATGCGCCTTCATAAAAACAACTGTTGTCGACGTTGCGACGGCAGCCCCGGCTTCTTCACGACAGAACATAACGCTATGTTATGTCTTGAGGAAGACGGGGCTCCCGTCGAAACGTCGACATAATAAACAGTTGTTTTTCATGAAGGCGCATATACATTTATACTTATAACCTTGCGGCTACCGAAGTTACTCTTGCGCATTTAAGCCTTATATATATATATATATATATATATATATATATATATATATATATATGTGTGTGTGTGTATGTGTTTGTGTGTGTGTGTGTGTGTGTGTGTGTGTGCGTGTGTGAAAGGGTAGATGACTTTCAGGGCTCAATTATTGTTGTTAGAGCAAATAATAATGCGAACTCACAGATCATATTGCCACGGAAAGTATAGATGTTAGTTCCAGTAATTAGGATACAAATATGAAGAAAGAAATGTGGACGAAAAAATCGCCGGCAGAAGCGAACCTGTGACCTTCGAATAGCGCGTCCGACGCTCTACCATCCTCCCGGCGGTCATCCTACCGTCCACATTATAGGGTATATATGTACATTTAAACCTGTTCGCCGCGAGATGGGGCTACAGGTCGCAGCACCGTCGCCACGCTAGTGTGGATAGGCGGTTGTCGGCGCGTATACAAACGCACACAGCAGCGCTTCGTTGCGAGCGATTTGACCCCATTCCCGGCAAACAAAATGCGTTGACTGCAGCTTTCTGGTAACATGTGCGCTCTTCATTCCCGAATTAATGCACGAAGCGCGCCGAACCTTACTGTTACTTGTGAGAGAAGCGCATCCTGCCAACGAAAGTGTTGCTCGCCTTCGGCAACAGTCAGCGTTTTCGCAATGAAGGATGTTTTCTTGTTGTTTTATTTTTACGTGTTTAGATTGTGTTCCACCTACTACGCACTGTTGTAGCGCGACGGAATTAAGTAATTACTTCTTGTTCATCTGGATACCCCACAACAAAAAGAAAGCCCTATTCCTGCACGATGAGTTCAAATAGAACTTTGTGCCCTGCGTATTCAAATATTCATCCGCATTCCTTATTCACTTCTCCATGAAATGTAGGACAGTTGATAGGTTTACTGAGGAAAACTACGTGGCTGACCGCGCTTTGGCGCTACGGAGACGTTTAACACGCACACGCTTGTTTTTATTCCAGTAGCAATACACAAAGTTAACAGTACAGCACGGAACTTTCTTCGATTGATTACTTGCACTACAGTAATCGAACAAAGGCCTGGTTATTTCACGGGACCAAAGTAAGTTTTTTCATGCGAATAATACCCGCTGCCTTCCGTCAATCTATAACAACATAACACAAACGTTCAAGATAATGTGAAGAAAAAAAGATGTGGCTTCGCGTGAATTTACTACGACATAAATGCAAAGTACGCCCTTTAGATTAATTTTGACCATCAGGGCTCTGTAACGCGTACATTAATCTAAGTACACGGGTGTTTTTGTATAAATTTCCCCACAAGTTAAAACTGCGCAAGGCTACTCAGTTTTGCGATTTCCGTGTCATTCCATTTTCTGTTCTTTTTAGGCGACAATTTAAGTACCGAAGTGTCAGACGTGACTTGACAGAAATATTTCTCTGTAGTTGGACGAGGACCGTACGCAACTAAAGCTCGTCGCGTAACCTATAAACCACAGTCTCGAAGTTATTCGCCTAACCACAACGCGCAAGTGAGAGCCTTTTTTTACCACCGAGCCGCTAAAAGGCTATATTCACATGAGATTTAATAGTTCTCATCTTTAGGACAACGCCAAGTGCCATCTGCAATGCGCTTGAACCACAGAGCGTCACTACACTGATATGACTCTCGTGAACGGAGCGTACGACGACCGCACACAGCACTCTCGACAAGTGCATTCGCTGATCTTATTACAGTGCATATACAACCGATAAAGGCCAAATGCTTCTTTACATCGTGTTAGGCATACGTACCAGCGATTAAACTTGCACTAACGCAACCGAACAAACCGCCTTTTGAGGACCTGCATGACGTACGCGCACACGCAAACACAACGTGGCTAGCAGACGACGCATGGCGCAATCCACACTAGGCGCGGTTCAGCCAGAAGCCGCCAGGCGGCGACTCCGCTCGATCTCGCGGCCAATAGGAGTGTTAGTCAGTGCCGATCGCAGCAATGGCGGCGAGTGTGGAATACTCTTTTTCTGCCTGTTCGCGTCACGTAGCACGTGAGCTTGCTAGGAATTGGCAGCTGACCGACAATCCCTGGCATACTACCTGAAGGCATCAAATCTGCCAGAACGAGATCCTCGCTATGAATGAAGGAAAGAAGATGACTTTTATGGAGTCTTTTTTCGTTTTTAGACACAATAATAACGAGAACTAACATACAATAGTGCCACGGAAAGTATAGGGGATGCTATTTGTAGTAATTAGGGAATAAATGTCAAGAAAGTAAAGCGGACGGAAAGATCACTTGCCGCCGGTAGGGACCGAACCTGCCGGCTATATATATTCTGGGAATTGTGTGCACCACTACACACTGGCATGTGCTGCGCAGTGTATGCGCGCGGGACCCAAATATAGGCTACAAAAGCGGCAGCGAACATGCTGCGGGAGGACACGGAGATTGACTCTCGGGGAGTGTACGTGCGTGCGGTATGCGCCCGGCGCGGCGACGGCAGCGGACCAGTGTAATGGTTGTGAGTGTGTTGATTGAACTGTGCGCTTAACCCGTTCCATATAGGTCGTCGTTCTAATTAACGTTATTTCTGAGTTTCGGAAGCAGCGGCTGCCTCCCGTCCTTGGCCATATATATATATATATATATATATATATATATATATATATATATATATATATATATATATATATATATATATATATATATATATATATATGCCACAGGTCAAAATATTTCAGAAAAATTTCCCGAACCCGACGACCAAGGATTCAAACCTGCGATTTCTTTATTTATTTATTTATTTAAAAATACTGCTGTCTCGTATTCGAGCCACAGCAGGAGTGGGTACATATTTTAGTACAGACAACAAAAACAAAAACGAACGCTAGAAATATACAAACAGAAGAAAATATGAGGTGCATGCTGACAAAACTGTTCTACAAAACCATTTATCAGGTGCGAGAACAGATGCGGATGGGAACACGGAAAAAGAACAACCGCTAAGATAATACAAAACAGATAAAAAGGTGTTAGAGCTATGTAGTTCCTCTATGAACCCATCATGAGTCAATGCATGAAGTGAACCATCCAAGATGCTCCAGATTTTAACAGCGAAGGGAACAAAACGGAAATTTAAAACAGTCAATGTGTGTCCTGAAAGGAATAATGTTTAGTCTGTGGGTTAGTCCAGTGGCACGTGCATCAGCGCGTATAAAAGAGAAGGGCGCCTGATTACCGGATGGCGTGTGGACGACCTTATGCAGCAAAATGACGCGTTCGCATTTGCGCCTATGCTCCAAAGTCTGCAATGATAATGTGAGCATGTGGTGCAGGTGAGGAGCTGCGATCATAACGACCGAAGATGAATCTGATAGTTTTTTTTCCGAATTGAATCTAGCTGCTTTATATCACACGTAAGATGTGGAGTCCATACAGTTGAAGCATAATAGTGTATAGGACAAACTAGTGATTTGTAGGCAGTTAGTTTACATTCCAAGGTTGCAATTTTTAAAGTTCGCTTAATGTAGCTTTAGAGTTCGCTTAAAGTTTCGAAAGTACTTTTCAGAGATGTGGTTGATGTGGGCATGCCTATTTGAGGTTATGTGAAAAAAATAACACCCAGATTTTTGAAGTCACTAGCTTGGGCCAAGTTAACTATCATTGGCGATAAGAGCAGCTTCTTTTTTTTACCGAAAGTCATAGCGACTGTTTAGGTACAATTAGTTTTCATTTGCCACGTATCGCTCCAGTCGAAGCCCCGCCACGGTGGTCTAGTGGATATGGCGCTCGACTGCTGACCCGAAGGTTGCGGGATCGAATCCCGGCCGCGGCGGCTGCATTTTCGATGGAGGCGAAAATGTTTGAGGCCCGTGTACTTAGATTTAGGTGCAGGTTAAAGAACCCCAGATGGTCGAAATTTCCGGAGCCTTCCACTACGGCGTCTCTCATAATCATATCGTGGTTTTGGGACGTTAAACCCGAGATATTATTATTATTATTATTATCGCTCCATTCGAAGAATATTGAATGTTTAATTCTTATTGATCACTGGAGGCCGGATATTTAGGCACTGAAAAGCGCGTTTTACGCGCCAAAATAAGCAGATAAAACAGCGTTTTAGGTCTCCAAAATTGTAAATATAGGCACAATAAATGTTTACGCAAATTCAAATAATTTCAAACAAAGATGTTGGCGACCTGTATGTACGACAGCAAAGCCAGAAATGTTTATGATGGCGCAAAGGCGCCAATGGTTCAACATAGCCATGCAATTGTCCCTTTTGCCGCACGGTTGGCAGATCACGGTTTCTCCTTTTACTGTCTAGCATGGTAGGTCAAGTGCCCACCGCCGAATCAACACACTCCTGGGTATCTTTCTTTTCGGCGTGGATGAGAAGGGCAGCACAAGACCAGATACCCAGACCGCAAAAAGACCAGAAGGGGGTGCCTCTTAATGACCGGGGCTAATCGCGTAGGGTCAGTTTCTCCCCTGCTGGTGAACACTCCGAAGGCCTCCTTACCAGGTATAAACATTTTGAGCTGACAAGTGCAATGCATGCACTGGGTGCTCACGATCACGTCTGCCAAAGTTTGCAACGCTACGCCCCGCGGAACAACGTGAAATTTCAAAGTGGACGCCGTTGCCCTTCGCGTAGCCGCGCGCTCCAAGATGGAGGGGCTGACGTACAACAATGAGTGGTCTTGCGTAGTTATAATGCGCTCTTACGTCGCTCACCTACGTAGACATTGATGCTCTGAGTCTCTGACGTCGCTAACCATAGCCAATGACGCTGTGAGAAGTATTCGAGACGACATGTGTAATTTGTTTAATCTGTTGCTTGAACGAATGACCCAAAGCTGAGAGAAATAATAAAACACAGAAACGGAATTTGTCAGTGTTTTTACAGCGAAGCTGTTAAGGCTAGCCGTAATGTGTGCGGCCCACCAGAAAACGGATATGTGCCACGACATATTAGAAAACTATCATCATCGTAAACGGGTTTGCGCCACAGAAATTGGGTAAGTCTCACTACCCACCACTGGTAAACTAAAGATGAAGAAGGCAAGATTTAGCCCAACAAATGGCTGAGAAGCGATGGCGGCGAGCCGAAGACCCCGAGTACGTACAACGAGAGAATACTAGGGAACGGGAAAGGCAACGGCGGCCGCGAGAAGACCCTGAAGCGATGGAAAGCCTAAGTGAACGACGACGTGTCCGTAGATCTGAGAGGTGCGAACGCTTAGTTTCAGCGCGAGTTTCGGTCTCTGGAGGTTGGACATCCGTGTCGCGTCTGTGACTGTCAGGTTTAATCGAACCTCTCTACGCCGAGGATCAACGTAGAAACAACCCAGCATCACCTAGCTAAAGCCTTGCAACGACCTAGAAGCAACCCAGAAAGAACCATGCATCACCTAGCTAAGGCCTAGAAACAACATAAAAGCAACCAGATGAGTCGCCCCGCCACGGTAGTTTAGTGGTTATGGCACTCGATTGCTGACCCGAAGGTCGCGGGATCCAATCTCGGCCGCGGCAGCTGCATTTGCGATGGAGGCGAGAATGTTTGAGGCCCGTGAGCCTAGATTGAGGTGCACGTTAAAGAACTCCACGTAGTCAAAACTACCGGAGCCCTCCAATCCGGCGTCTCTCATAATTATATCGTGATTTTGCGACGTTAAACCCCAGATATTATTAAACCAGAAGAGTCTTCAGAATCGTCCAGTTTCGCTGTTTAGAACTTTGCGCGTTTTATTGCAACTTCGCCAATTGTTTCTTTTAAAGACGACAGTCTTTCTTGGGTACTTAAACGGAGAAATATTGGTCTGTCTTTCTGTCTGTCTTTCTGTTTGTCGGCACTACACTCGATTCAGCCACTCGGCCAAAGTTGAACCATTTGCCCAAGGGCCAGCCATCTCGAACGGCTGACTAGGTTAACCCTTGTGTACATTGTCGATTAAAAAGCAAACATTACGCATATCTGAGGCGCAACATCACTAGGTAAGTATTAGGTGGTGTGTTCCTTTAATAGAAAATGCATACATACGTAATTCTAAAGACCCTGGTGTCTTAAGCTGCGCTGAAAATGCGACTGCGCTAAAACTTGCCTTCCTCCATGCCCTCTGCACGAGCTCATTGTTGTGTTTCGGTTTCGGTTCTGTATTGCACTGTACGAATGCCATGGGGCGCCCAAGGAGTTTTAAACCTCCTTGGGGGCGCCGCGCTGGCATTCCTGTTTTACCCAGGCGACGTGTAAATAAACGAGTGTGTGGAGAGTACTCGTTGAGTGCGGACGTTTCTTCTGCTTCAGCGCTTCGCGCCAAACCGCGTGTTCGGGATGGCTGGCGTCCCCGCCGGTCGCGATGGTCACCGCCGGTCTTCGCCTGCTGCTGCGCCGGGACTACCAGCCCGCAACACAGCACTCATGTTTCCCGACGTATTGCCAGATGGCGTCCATATCTCATGCAGCGCCTCTTCTATAGTCTTTAGACGACATTTGCAGCGAATCACGCAGATACGCGGCCATTTTTTTTCTCTTTTACTTCTAATCGCAGGAGATGCCAGAGCAATCTGTCTCAATTTCGCATGCGTTCGTGTTCTCACCATCCCGCGTCGTGGTGATGCCCGCCCTGACAACAATTGACGCCTTTTGGTGCATCGTCCCTTACAGCAGTTCTAGCTGTGAGATGCGAGTAACGATACATGATCCGAGCCAGCCTCTCCAAACGTGCGCGCACTGAAGGGTCCACCCCACAGAAGCGAACCCCGAAACGACACAACACCGATCGCGTTCACGAGCTGGCCCTGACCCGTCATGTGCACGGTACCTTGAGTGCGCATGACCTGTTGATGCGTCTGCGTCATGTGATCCTACGGCTCCGACACTGAAGAGGGCAGAGAAGGGACTTGGCTTGCGAAAGCTACAAGGGCCAAGTGGCAAGGGTTTCAAGATCGCCTTCTCGCATCACCGTTTTTCAGCTCATAATGAACCAATTTGAAACATTCTTGTGGTAAAACGCTGTTCATTGTGCAGCGAAAACTCCCTGCGTCTAACTACATTTTCTTATGTGACCTCGTGGGCGGCTTTTTCAGAACTAAATTACAAAGAAAACAAAAACCACGTGCGCTTCATAATATTTATTTCTGTTTATCTAAACTCTCCTTTCCCCTGACGGCACTTCACGATTTTGCATTCGTTCTTCACCTTCCCGCAGCTGAAAAGAGGGACCTCTTGTTCCCTGCACACCGCCACACCAAGGTCTTCAAGGCTGTCTTGACTTCCTTTGGAACACTTGACTTGACAACCGGCTGTGCAAGCCACCCGCCGCGTCCTCGGCAACGAACGCCACTCTCCTCTCTCTTCTTCTTCTTTCTGATTCCCATCCTTATTTCCCTCTGTCCACTCTCCTGTAGACGCTGAGACGGGATTCCTATCAGGTTCACTGCTGCTAGCGGTTGTTTTTCCTGAAGTTGGTTGAACTAGAAGGATAGGGGAGAACCCCCTAGAGTGTCAAAAGGTCAATATTGCCCGGTAACATGAAAAACGAATTCAACTTCACTAAAAACGGAAATTTGACGTCAAATAGTGCTCGTATAGGCGCCGTTTCTGAAAGTAGGCTATAATAGGCACGTATAGGCATTTAGGCACAAACATCCAAAATAGGCATATTTAGGCAATATAACAACACTATCAAAGCCCTTCTTAGCCTCTAATTCATGCTCATATATCGAAGTGGCACGATATGAACGCAAGGAACAAAATATGCATTTGCCTAAAATCCGGTCTCTATTGATCACTGGCAGTAGCAACAGTGCGGTATAGGACACAGTCATCTGTGTCCTATACCGCACTGGACACAGTGGTCGTCATCTCAAAGCAGCGCTGCAAGCGCTGCTTTGGGATGACGATGGAAACGCTCTACGAGCCCGTTTGAGGATGGTAGGATGCAGTTCGTAGCCGTGCCGCTCCGAGCAGCTTGAGGAATTCCTTGAAGAGCAATGACTCGAACTGGCGGCCGTGGTCCGTGACGATTGTTGTGGGGCAGCAGAATCTGGCCACCCAAGTAGAAACGAAGGCATCAGTGACAGTAGCTGCTGCGATATCAGGGATCGGCGTTGTCTCAGGCCATCGGGTGAAGCGGCCAACACAAGGTATTAAATACCGGTAGCCTCGACAAGGGGGAAGTGGGCCGGCGATGTTTATGTGGACGACTGCGAAACATTGATCGGCCTGCAGAAAACGTTGAAGTGGGGGAGCTGGGTAACGATGTACTTTTGCTCGTTGACATGATGCGCACGCGCGCACCCAGTCGCGAACGTCAGCGTTCATGCGACACCAGACGAAACGCGATCTGATCAGCCTTTGTGTTGCACGAATTCCAGAGTGTGAAAGGTTGTGCAAGGAATCGAAGATTTTCTTTCGGAAGCAGAGAGGCAAAAACAGTCTCTGTGTGCCTGTAGAGGTATCGCAAATGATTCGCACGTCTTCAATGGAGACTGTCTCCAGCTTGAGTGAGGTTTGTGTTTCCAGTAAGTGAGATAGCTCTGAGTCGTCTGCCTGTGCTCTTGCCAGTTCATGTATATCGATGGGATAGGACGACGAAACTGCCATTTCCGAACGACTGCGTGTGACGGCATCCACGCGACTGAGTGCGTCAGCCGGAGTGTTGTCAGCGCCGCTGATGTGCCGGATGTCCGTTGTGAATTCGGAGATGAAGGCTAGTTGTTGTACTTCCCGTGGTGTACACATAGATGCAGAACGGCCTATTGAATAGGTGAGCGGCCTGTGGTCGGTGAAAAACTGTGAACTGTGAACGAAATTGCTATATCGTGTCTGAGTAGGGGTCATGTGTCTTGAGAAGAACGCAAGGGGTGGCCATGCGCCATTGACCTGCTGCTGTAGAACGGCTCCTAGCGCTGTGTTGGACGCGTCAGTCATGAGTGCCAGCGTACAATCTGGTGGTGGGTGGGCGAGTAGAGAGGCCTCGGCTAAGGCGCCCTTCATAGCATCAAATGCGTAATCCGCAGCAGTATTTCATTGTAGTGCTTTCGCTGAGTGTTTGCCGCAAAGCATGCGGTCTGGGGGTTCCAGCAGCGAGGCACAGTTTCTGATAAAGCGGCGGTAAACGTTTACGAGGCCGAGAATCTCGCGGAGCTTTGTGGTTGACGTTGGTTTGGGAAACTCGATAACTTGCACTTTGTGAGGAAGTGGGCCGATGCCGTTGATGTCCAAGTGATGACCAAGGAATTCGAGGGTTTGTTGTCCGAATTGGCTCTTTTCTGTGTTGATGACGACGCCGTTTGCGGATAGGCGCTGGAAAAGTTCACGCAGATGGTGCAAGTACTCTTCGAGGGAAGAACTTGCGACTAGGATGTCATACACGTATGTAAATACGAAAGGCAGTCCACGCACAACAGAATCGATGAAACGCTGGGAGGTCTGCGCCGCATTGCGAATTCCGAATGGCACACTTATGAATTCAAATAGTCCGAATGGTGTTGTGATTGCTGTTTTAGGAACGTCTTCATCTGCTACAGGAAATTGGTGATAGGCACGTACTAGATCATTTTTTGAATAGATTGTTGTGTCGTGTAGAGATGAAGTGAAGTCTTGTATGTTCGGGAGGGGTAGCGGTCCCGGAATGGTCTTGGTCTTTAGGGACCGGTAGTACCCGCATTGTCTCCATTCCCCAGACTTCTTGGGAAGAAGATGGAGAGGAGATGCCAAGCTACTGGAGGAGGGTCTGATGATAGCGAGTTCAGCATATGTTCGAATTCTGAACAGGCCACCTTGAGTTTGTATGGAGCAAGGCGTCGCCGGTGAGAGAATACAGGTGGTCCTCACGTGACAATGTGGTGCCGAACTTCATTGCAGACAGGTTGAACCCAGTCGGGTGGTGATGTCAGCTGAGGAAACTCTGCTATGAGGGCTGCAAATGGCTTGTTCGCCACTGTGGCACATGAGAGTGCTACATCCGTAGTTGCGCGCACAGCGATGCTGTGGATGAAGAGGTTAGTTCCAGAGTCTATTAAGCGCTTTCGCTTGACGATGACGAGGAGTCCATGTTAGTTTAGGAAGTCAGCACCAATTAATGCGGAACCAACATCAACGACCAAGAACACCCACCAGAAGATTCTTCGAAGCCCCAAGTTGAGTGTTACAGAACGTTGCCTGTACACGGGAATGTGTGTTCCGTTGACAGCTTTGAGGAAGAACAGTACAGTGGAGGCGCGTACGGCTTTTGTAGCTGGGAGTACACTCACTTGGGCTCCGATGTCAATAAGAAATTCCTGTCCGGTAGTTCGGTCGACGATGTGGAAAAGGCGACATTCTTCTTGGCGCTGACCACTCGTCGCCGCTAGTGGTCGGCCATCGGGTTTTCCGACCGAGTGCATGGCAGGAGGCCGTGGCGGGCATTTGCGCCGAAGCGGCGATGGTAAAAGCACATGCGCGAACCTGCGGACTCGCTTCGCTCTCGTTGTCTGCACCGATTGGGCGTGGAAAAACGATGCCGTTCACGGTGTGAGGATGGCTCTGGGTAAATTGCTGCCGCGATGAGTCCCAGCCGAGTGCAATGGCGCTCAACTTCGGAGGGGCCAATGACAGTGGGTGCCGGGTTAGGTGGCTGAGCATTTGTGACAGAAGCGGTCGGAGGTGTTGATTGCGTGGGCGTGCTGATGAAGGCCATTGGGAGATTTGGTGTCGCCAGCTCCATAACTTAATTGGCTAGCGCAGCCAGCGATGTCAAATCCATGGCTGCGGCTGTAGCAAACACCATTTGGACCTGGGACGGCAGTCGCTGTAGAAAAAGTTCACGCACCACTGCATTGTCCACAGCTGTCGCACTACTGCCAAGGAGCTGCGTCATTCTTTGCAGGAGCTGGCTTGGCCGTCGGTCACCGAGTTCATCTGCGGAGAGTAACTGTTGTATTCTGGTTCTCTCCGACGCAGCAGTTCTTTCTAGTAGGGCTTCCGTGAGCTTGTTGTGAGGCCTTGCTGGGGGATTGTTGCGGAACGAGGTGAGCATGTCGGCTACTTCTTGTGCAGCTCTTGACGGGAGCGCGCCGACTACGTGGTGGAATGGCGGCTGTTGTGAGGTGATTCTTGATAGCTGGAATTGGGATTCCACTTGTAGGAACCACACGGCACGGTTGCGATCCCAGTATGGTGGAAGACGGACAGCGACGGCGGAGACGGCCTCGCTGTATGCATCGGTCTGTGGAGTCGTTAGTCGGGGCTGGGAGTCTGGACTTGATGTTGTTCCATTTTAGACTTCTGTGCGTCGGCGTCCTATCTTTGTCAGTCGTGAAAGGCGCGACTCTACGTTACTTATGTGTGTTTAAAAACCGGGTCACCAAATGTAGAGAGCATGCGTCGAGATGGACTGACAGCGAGTACGAGACGTCCGTGCGGTATGGTTGTTCATTCTCCGTCTGCTGAGCTGCGGCGGCACGCGAGCGCGGGACGCCATCGCGAGAGGGGGATAGGTAAGAAAGGAGAGGGAAAGCGTACACCACAGATTGTCTTACGCATACACAAAGTAAGGTTCACGGCACAGAATTTATGTTACGTGCGGGTGCGGAGGCGTGAGAATGTAAACACAACTTGGGCTTGCGAGTTCCGACGCTCACCACAACTGCATCGAGCCTCGGCCGCTACTGCCAGCGGCCGCTGCCGGCGTGACACGAGCGCACACGCGATCGTCGTTGCATTCTACGAGTTTGCACGAGGACTCACAGCCGCCGATCGCCTCATACACTGTACGTTACCTAACACCTTGTCACAGTCGCAGCATAGTCTCAAGTGCTTTTGCGTCATAAAAACCGAATTAACTAACGAAACTAACTCCCGCTTGGGATTTAAGATGCTAGCGCTTATAAAGGCTTTAAATAGCACACTCCATGACCTGCGTGACGTTCAACCGTCCTTCAGGTGTGCTAGTGCGTGTGCGTGTACATATAGAAACGTAAATTCCAGAAATTTCACCATTCCCTGTCTAAGCCAATACCCATGACCAAATGGCTTGTTTCAGTATTCCAGCGTCGTTTAGAAGACGCCACTAGCCGAATATTGCGATTACAAATTGTCGGGGTGTCGAGAATTCTCGCGGTATTAGCAGAACTGCGAAAGACATCGCTGTACATGCATCAAACATAATTTCTTGTTACTTTCAGCTGCGCAGGGTCACGCTTCCTTCATCGCCACCGGTGTACGACATCAAGCACTACAGAACGGGATTTTTTCTTGCTACAACAGTTGGATTTTGCCTGCCCCTGCTCTTGCGCATTAAAGACGTCACTACGGAGATAGCGTCCGGCCTCAAGGTATG
The DNA here is from genome assembly GCF_013339695.2 of Rhipicephalus sanguineus. Lineage (NCBI taxonomy): Eukaryota > Metazoa > Arthropoda > Arachnida > Ixodida > Ixodidae > Rhipicephalus > Rhipicephalus sanguineus. The sequence goes on along the minus strand of NC_051180.1, from coordinate 174,627,397 downwards.
TGCTCCATTCAGATAACCGAGGTTGGCTAAACGGCCTTATGAGGCCTGCCTAATTTTGCCATTCAGTATACTTGCACGCTGTAGAAATAAATCGTATTTATAAAATAATAAAATGTTCACTAATTTATCCATACGAATTCATGTCTTCGTGCCGCGAACGACACGTCACAAAATTTGGCTGGGGCTTAGCTCGGCTAGGCCCGGTTATGCAAGCGAAAGCTTGTTAATGTTGGTTATGGTTGTCTACCCTCGCACTTGAAGAACAGTTTGCCAACCGAATGATATGGCTAGTCGAACGTGCCGTACTGCGAGTACTCAGTACCGTGGTTTCGTCAGTTTCCGAAGCCGTCGCCGAAGTCGAACGCGAGGCGTCCATTGCCGCCCCTAAAGGTCGTCGCTGTCATCTTTCTCCATCCTTCTCCCGACGTTTAGGTCGCCGAAGTTCCCCTTCATCACTCATTTCAGCCTACCACTTTGTGCACAGGTACACATGTTTCCGCTTTAACTCATAAGCAAGCCGAGCGACATCCACAGGATGATCCGGCGCAGCTTGCCGCTGTCGCCTCTGGGACTGCGCAGACAACTTAGGCACAAATGGACCAGAGTCCTCGCTCCCTTCTTGCATTGCACGACCACGGCACAAAGGCTGAACTGAAGCGCTCGCCCACTGACCCGACAGTGGCAAAGAGAGCGGCGAGTCGCGGGGTTAATCACGTAGACACGGCTGGCGAGGCAGCTTTTGTGATCCTAGCAGCGGTCGGAGCAGCGGCGGCGGCGACTGACGAGGCTATCACGCGGTATGCGTTCTTCGATTCAAGGCCAAGTGGATATACATTGCGAAGCTCGCTTGAGTAGGGTAGTAAAGATTTCACTTTAAATACAACACTAGAGACGTTGCCGTATATGAATTGCATGTCATGATTGTCATGTTACCACCTGTTATTCATGGTCCTAGTACAGTCACGCCACGCTATACCAATTTTGGTGTGTATCAAGCTAGCAAACCGGCCGGAAGCGCACAATGATCGCGGTATGTAAATCATGCCCTACATGACATGTTCGTCATACAGTTACGTAAGGCAATACCGAACTTGCTACATGTCAAGCTAACGAAACGGTGGCGAGCACACCATGAGCGGGGCATGCAAATCATGCCATACATGACATGCATATCACGATTGTCATGGCACCACCAGTGACATATGTTCGTCATACAGTAGCGTCACGCAATACCAAGTTTCGTGCATGTCAAGCTAGCAAAATGGCCGCGAGGGCACCAGGAGCATGTCAGGTACGTCATGCCAAACATGACATGCATATCATGATTTTCATGTTACCATCTGTCCTATATCGTCATACATACATCTAATTAAACAGCCGCAAGCGCACTGATTCCATGTCATGTAAAGCATGGAGTTCATGACATGGATGCCATGATTTGCACGTTAGGACCTGCCATTTACGTTGGTCATACACTCTTGTCCCGTCATACCAATTTTGCTATGCGTCAAGTTAACGAAGTGGCCGCAAGAGCATCATGGCCGTGGCATGTAAATCATGCCCATCATGACATACGTGTCAACATTTTCATGTTATGAACGGTCATTTATGTTCGACATACCGTCAGTTATGCTATACCAATTTTGGTATACATCCCATTGACGAAACGGCCAGGGGAGCACAAAGTGGTAGGCGGCTAGATAGATAGATAGATAGATAGATAGATAGATAGATAGATAGATAGATAGATGGATAGATAGATAGATAGATAGATAGATAGATAGATAGATAGATAGATAGATAGATAGATAGATAGATAGATAGATAGATAGATAGATAGATAGATAGATAGATAGATAGATAGATAGATAGATAGATAGATAGGGGTCAATCCACGCCAAACGTCACAGACATTGCGCTCGACCCTCTCCAATTGTATTGTAAAAAATTGTGGACGTTCATATCAGTGCACTATTTGCCCTCGGAAAGTATTGTTTGGAAAAAAAATTTTCTTGTCTGTTACAGTGATTTGAATTTTGCCGTAGTGGGTGAAACATAGGTTGCGAAAAAATACTCTAAAAAATACAATACTTTACGGAACGCCTAAAATATCTGCTCTTTACTTGAAACGGAATGGTACTATCTTATTATCGCCCATTGACGACCACTACTTTGTCTCACGATGTGCTTTGTGGTGAAGCAATGCTGCAATTCTGCGCCCATTTTGATTATTTTTTAAAAATTCTACGACTATTACTGACAAAATAGGACTATATCACATGGCTCGATAGTTGGCAGTAAGCGTGTAAAAAAAGTATTGAAGTCGATGACCGAGTAGTTTCGAAGTGGAAGGGGCGCAAACATTGAAAAATGTGTGAAATGCTCCACATTCAGGCACCTGTAGAGTGGTGATGCAGTCCAAGTAAAAATGCACGCTTGGTCTCGTTGGGAAGAGTAAACAAAGGAGATTTATTTGTGGAAGTTTCATTGGAGTGTTTTTTGTTTTTGGCGAGAAACAAAAATTTATGTTGAGCGTTCGCGGCGTGCTTGGGCGCGGGCCCGTAAGTCCGCTTCACTGCGCCGCCACTGTTCCTTGGGGCAACGGAAGTATGCAGCGCCCACGCGGGTGGCATGATCGTATGCTGCTGTGAGTTTTCACGTTGCTGAAAACTTGCAAATAGTGTATATGACTGGCAGAATGTTTCGGAAGGGCACTAAAGGCTGCCGGTTAGTAGTCGGAACAGAGCACAATTTCATTACCACGTCACTGCATGCACAATGTACGACAGGCGCAGAGCTTGGGTTGTGTTTTCGATCTCTGCGGAGGTTGCAGTTCTTACTTCCGTTGCCGACGTATGGTCTTCGCCACTTGAAATGCCTGTGTAGGTGGTGAGCCCGGCATTAAGAGTGGTCAGTGATGATGGCACGAAAAGGTGAAACGTGCGCGTACCTTTGACTGAGATTGTAGACTCAAACATTGCTGAGAGCTCAACTTAGACGCTGCATGCGATGCTTTCATCTTAGTAATCGCCTTGCGATTACTAAGCGAAGGCGATAGACATTTAAAAGGACGAAGCCGCCTTAAAGGCGGCTTCGTCCTTTTGTATATTTATCGCTTTCGGTTTCCGTTGTACAGGCTCTCCGTCTAAAGTATGACACGATAGCAGTATCACGGCCGCTGGATAAAAAGCGCTCCAGCGGCCGTGGCAGTATACTCACCATTCGCAATGTTTATCTTACGCGCTGCCAAGGGATGCGGCCGAAAGACGAACCTTCGAGTGCCGCGTGCTCGCTCGGCGACGCGATCACCGGAGCAAAGTTCACCTCTGTCGAAGATCCGAGCGTAAGAATACGTAGCACCATTCGGCTCCGAGGCACGAATGGCGCGAGTCACGTTCAAGCTAGCTGCCCATAAAAAGGAATTATAAGTGTATTCCTGGTGCCTGTTAGCCAGTTTTATTATATAATAATATATTTTAAATGAACCATCACTCGTTTTTCCTGACACTTCGTCGGCGGCACTGCGGAAAGCCGAAGAATGCGTGTCGAAACGTGAAAACTCACAGCAGCACACGATTGTGCCACCCGCATGGCCGCTGCATACTTCCGTTGCCCCAATGAATAGTGGCGGCGCAGTGAAGCGGACTTACGGGCCCGCGCCCAGGCACGCCGCGAACGCTCAACATAAATTTTTGTTTCTCGCCAAAAACAAAAACACTCCAATGAAACTTTTACAAATAAATCTCCTTTGTTTACTCTTCCCGACGAGACCAAGCGTGCATTTTTACGTGGACTGCATCACTACTCTACATGTGCCTAAACGTGGAGCATTTCACACATTTTTCAATGTTTGCGCCCCTTCCACTTCGAAACTACTTGGTCATCGACTTCAATACTTTTTTGACACGCTTACTGCCAACTATCCAGTCATGTGATATAGTCCTGTTTTGTCTGTAATATTCGTAGAATTTTTAAAAAATAATCAAAATGGGCGCAGAATTGCAGCATTGCTTCACCACAAAGCACATCGTGAGACAAAGTAGAGGTCGTCAATGGGTGATAATAAGATAGTGCCATTCTTTTTCAAGTAAACAGCAGATATTTAAGGCGTTCCGTAAAGTATTGTATTTTTTAGAATATTTTTTCGCAACCTATGTTTCACCCACTACGGCAAAATTCAAATCACTGTAACAGACAAGAAAATTTTTTTTCCACAAAATACTTTCCGAGGGCAAATAGTGCACTGATATGAACGTCCACAATTTTTTACAATACAATTGGAGAGGGTCGAGCGCAATGTCAGGGACGTTTGGCGTGGAATGACCCATAGATAGATAGATAGATAGATAGATAGATAGATAGATAGATAGATAGATAGATAGATAGATAGATAGATAGATAGATAGATAGATAGATAGATAGATAGATAGATAGATAGATAGATAGATAGATAGATAGATACGGTGAAAGTCGCAGAAGTTTGCTAAGGAATACTTCGCATTTAAAATACTTTTGAAGCCAAAATAAATGAAGCGATAACAGTGCAGGATTGTGTACGCCTTAATTGATATTACGAGCGAAAACAAACGTGATTTTCAACATACAACCGCCTGCTGGAAGAAAGCGGCTTGTTTAACCCGTATAGCCACGGACCTGTTCATATTCGAGATTCGAGACACCACGAAAGCGTGTTGGACTTTATTGAGCTCTTCGGGAAAAACACAAAATTTTGGAATGCGTGAACGCCAACCGCCGCGAGCATTCAAAACAATTGAAGCTAAGCCTCTGCATGTGAGAATGAGTTGTTTTAATCTGCTTTCATGTCGTATGGTGGAGCAACGTATCCATATCGAGCGAGCGTGTCTTGCTGATGCACAGCGATCCGTGTAGATAGAAACGAGCCCGACGCAACGGTGACCCCTGCTGGCTCCGAAGCATGCAGTCTATACACCTGCTTATAATGTGGATACCTTATGCCACGCTATAATTTTTCAGGCTAGCTACACAGGAGGTATCTGTATTTGAACAATTTTCTAAAGTTGTTGAATATCTCTCCATATGTGAATTGCTGACCGTATTTTTCTTCAGGAAGCTTTTCATTTGTACAGCAAGAATGAGGGTATTTGTATTTTTCTATATTGCACCTTGACGCGTAACCTTGTGGATGAAGTCTGTACGTAGCATTGCTTTTCTTTCAAATGACTGACACTAACACAAGGTTTGCGCAATGCGAACCTAATTGTTGTAGGCTGCCTCACAAGCAAAATCAGCTGACAATATCGTAGTGATATCTGAAGGGGTCACTGCACGTAGGTGTTTCAGTGGACAGTGCGAAAAATTTGTCTTTTTTTTCTTTACTCTGAGCTCTTGCATACTGGTGCTATTGCCCGCTTGCCCATGCGAATAAGTTTGTTTTTATTTTTTTCTTGTGCGTGTTCTTTTCGGGCTTTTTTGCGCAGGCACCACAACTATTACATTGTGATTCCCGAACTCACCGGAACTAGGCCACGATAATACCGCTTGGCGCATGAGTTTCAGCCTTCTCTTGCTGCCCCAGCACTAAGACAGGGCTTAAAGATGGGCAATGTTTATACCGCACCGCATTATTGATCTTGAATAGACTCAAATTGCCTTGTGCCGGAACCCAACGCAAGAAAACTACAGCGTTGCTGGCTTTCCGCGCGCTTGCCGAGCGCAGAAACCCCACGGGTCCAGCGCATCAGCGGCGCAGCGTGGCAGTTCACCACAAAAGGTCCTTTTGTGGTGACCAGACTCTAGTCCTTTATTCGCCTCGTATTCTCTAGGTAACGCCCGTCTTGGGCTATCATTGTCCGCAATCTATACGATGGTAACGTAAATGACTTTTATATGATTTAGCCTGGCATGACTTATGGAGTCGAAGTTCACGTTGGGTTAGGCGCTCACCTAGTGTCATCGCCATCGCTTGATGCGATACAGAGGTGTCGCTTCAGTGGTTTGGTCTAGCTGGACATTGCTTCTACCTAGCAAAACACTGAACCGCGCGCAAACAAGGACACATGGAGTGGATGACAACACAAGCGCTTACTTCCAACTGGTCATTATTCGCCAAACTGTATAATATGAACTTTTATGACGTTGCATGACTGCAATGCCGACATCAGGTGAATATGCTCAGCAACTTTCTTTAGATGACAAAATAATGAAATGATTATAAACTGACATATTCGCTCTTATTTATTACTACAACCCTATACAAATCAAACAGTTTATACAAGGCTTTCGGTTCTTTAACCTACACTCATGACAATGTACGGAAAGACTGCCGTCCCGATCGGTGCTGTTGCTTCTACTCAGTGGGGTATCTTGAAGTCAATAAGTAAAGGGAAAACTTCCCCTTACTCCGTATATATATATATATATATATATATATATATATATATATATATATATATATATATCTTGTAGTGAAGCATTGGAACGCTGTAATGGGCCGTCCTCTCGAGCGCCTTCTAGTGGGTCATCCTCTTCGCCTCTTCTCGGAGAGCACGCCCCTCGTGCTCTTGCTCGTGAGAGTCTGCGCTCTATCGTGACCGTCGTCGTTGTGCATCGTCGCCGTCAATCCCGCCGTCGATAAACGCCTTTACAAAGTGGTGGAGAGTGCTGCACCTTCCCCACAACCGGTCTCCATTCGATGCCCCTGGAGCTTCGATCCCGTACCGCGCCATCTACCATGCCGCAAGTCGCCGCTCAGCAAACGCCACCTCCTGCCCCGACCGTTTGTCCCGGTGTCCCCCGTATCAGCGACCCTCCTGTCTTCACCGGCGCGGATGGCGCCGACCTGGAGGACAGGCTCGCGATTTACGAACGGGTGAGTGTCCCCAATAAATGGGACCAAGAAGGCAAGCTTGGCAACTTGGTTTTCTACATAGGGGGTGCGGCAGGCATGTGGTACAACAACCATGCATCCAATTTCCCGACGTGGTCCGCTTTCAAGACGGCCATCGTCGACTTGTTTGGCCGCCTTGCCGTTCGTAAGTTGCAGGCTGAACAGCGTTTGCGAGAACGAGCTCAGCAGACCGGCCAAACCTTTACCAGCTACATGGAAGACATCCTCGATTCGTGTAAGAAAGCCGATGCCACCATGTCGGAATGTGACAAGACGAGGCACATTATGAAAGGCATCGACGACGATGCCTTCACGATGCTGCTCGCCAAGAACCCCAGCACAGTGGCCGAGGTCATAACGCTCCGCCAGAGCTACGAGGAGCTGCGCCGGCAGCGGTCGATGACCTGTCGCTCTCCATCCTGCGACGCCGAGCTCGCTGGCTTGTCGACCATATCCGACCACTTCGCCTTGCTCGCAGAGGTGAGTCATTCGTGCGCGAGGAAATGGCGCGCCATTTCTCTCTGCTGGACTTTGCTCAGCCTCAGTACGTTCAACAGCCGTCAACCACTCTTCTCCCTCCCCTCCGTCGAGCGATTGAGCAGGAAATCGCGGAGGTCATTCCTGAGTACCAGCAGCACCATCCGGCTCCTGCACCACTATATTATGCCCGAGTTGTTGCAAGGACGTCCCCGGTAATACTTACGGCCGCCCCACACAGTTACGCCGAAGCCGCCGCTGGACATCGGTCCTTCGAAGCGGCTGTTCCTGCTACCTACGCCGACGTCATGCAGAGGCCACGACCGCAGCCCACGATGCAGTCATATCAGTCCCTACCCCGTCAATCACGTCCTGCGCCATGGGCGGGCCTTGCTCCAGCAAACCGATAGCGCACACTTGATAACCGCCCCACATGCTTCGCATGCGGCTACGCCGGCCACGTGGCGCGTTATCGCAATCGTGTCCAGCCGCCTCAAGTCGTGTCGCCCGCAACCAGCCAGTGAAACCGCATATTTTACGCCCCACCTACGCCTCTGTCACCGACGTCACGCCAAGCTCCATCTACTCGGCGCTCTCCGTCTCCACGACGTCGCTCACTGTCGCCGATGCGCCCACGTGCGGTCGCACGCGACCAGAAAAACTAGTTGTCGCAGTCAACGAGGCTAAGGCTGCGACGCTATCGAACTGCGAAAGCCCTCAGCGAAGCCCATCGAACGTGATAGACGTGTTTGTCGCCGGTGTTCCTCCATCTGCCCTTGTCGACACTGGAGCCGCCATATTCGTTATGGACAAAAAATTGAGCAGATTACTGTGAAAAGTAAGGACGCCAGTTCCTGGGATGTGTCTCCGTACAGCCAGCTCGCAGAGCATTCATTGTAGAGCAATATCGACGTTCTGTACGACGTCGAGTTCTGCATGCTCTCACGACGTCATCCTGGGATGGGATTTTCTCTCCCGGCACGACGCCGTAAATCATTGCGCACCAGCCGAAATCGAACTCTCCCCGTTCTCAGATCGGTATCGAGCAAGATCCTCATCAAAGACAATACCAAAGTACCTCCAAACTCGTCAAAACAGGGTAGTCGCTGTTATCACAAGAAACATCGTTTGAAAAAACAGCCGCAAAGACCTTGTTGAGAACAGAAGCACAATCGTTTGTTGGGAATAAAAGTCCATCAGGGGATGTAAGTGGCAATGAGGTGGTGTCCTTATTTAGGACGTTTCAGAATTATTTAGGATTGTTAATCAGCATAGCAGGCAAAGTTTGGTTGAGGAATGTATCCTTGGCGTTTTTAACGCAGCTTTGTACTCGGCAGCCGCGAGAAAGTAGGATTTCCAGCGCACCTTAGAATTCAACACCTTTGCCGAGCGAAACAAACGTTTCTTCTTATTTGACAGTCTTTGCAAAAATTTATTAAACCAAGGCGATTCTCTGTCACACCTCAAATACTTAAGCGGCACAAAAACGTTAGTAAGACGTTCAATGTTGTCCTTAAAAAATTCCCAGTTAGCGTCAACAGAACGCGGTGAAAACTCCGGCATGTATTCGTCCAGAAAAAGACCTAGTTCACGGTTAATCGCATTGAAGTCTGCCCGTTTATAGTTCCAATGTGTTTTATCTTATTAATGCGTTTACATACTGGAATTTAAACATCAAAGTGGAGCAAGGAATGATCACTGAGGCCAGGTAGATGCATGACTGAAGAAATAAGATGCGGTATGTTAGTTAGAAGGAGATCTAAAATATCGGATAAGTTGAAGTAGTTCGAGTAGGTTCAAAAACAAGCTATGACAGGTTGAAACCCAAAGATGTCGTTAAAAACTTGTTACATTCAGTCGAGAAAGGGCTACGATTAGGCGTTGTACTAATCCACATAATAGTGGGGTAATTGAAGACTCCAGCTAAAAGGATAGAAATGTTGGGCAAGTGTACAGTGATCATGATAAGCGCGTCATGCAGTTCGTCAGCGAAAGTTGAACACGAAGATGGGGGACGGTAACATATGCCCAAAATCATCACCTTGAAACGTACTCTACGTTCAACCCAGAATAATTCCAGGTTACTTGGGAAATGAATGGGTGATGCAATAAAATCTTCCGCAACAGCTATTAAAACACCTCCCCCATATCTTTGGCCTCTATCAAAGCGAAATACGTTAAACCTCTTTTTGCAGTTAAACAGTTTCATAATCATTATCTTGGAAGAAAGCCGCGTTTCGGTTAGTAAAACAATAACGGCACCACAGGAATCAATTGAAGAACCAAGTTCATCTCGCTTTGGTAATATACTTCTTATATTGGTATAGGGGCATTGAATTACTGCTCCTCGCGCATTCCTATGACGCAGTGCGTGGTAGAACAGTCACATCGTGGGTTAACTGCTGATTGTGAATTTGCGCACAAGCAGAGCGATCAGCGGTCACAGTATGCGACGAGTGACAGATATTAGGGTCATCGTTATCATGAAGTAGTGCCTATCCCCGAAAACTATTTTCCATAAAAACGCGGTCATGAGCAGCGCTGTAGCTATAACACTGACCGTTAATGTACAGTTTGTTGTACCTAAGCTTGTGATGCGAGCCCTGATTCTTTGCAAATTGAAGCAGCTTTTCCCTGGCTTGACGCGTTTCTAAAAAAAAAAAAAAAACATCTTCCCTTACGGAGATACCTCTGTCCTTGAGCCTCACTGACTGAGATAGAATTAGTTGCTTCGTTTGAAATGAACGTAATTTCACGATAACAGGACGGCATTTTTCCTCTGTGAATGCATCGATCCTATGAGCTCGCTCAAGCGCATTCTTCGTAAGTTCTGGGGCAAAGCAGCTAGAAATTATGTTTAACAGCTTTTCCTCTGTTGCCTCCCATGTTTCCGATAAACTGTCATGTACACCGAAAAACAATAAATTGTCTCGTTGTTGCATGTCTTCCATCTGAGATGGACCCAGTCGCAATTTGTCATTTTCACGAGCTAGGTTATCCGCGAGTTTACGCAAGGCCAACAGATCTTGCTGAGCTGCGTCTGTGGTAGGCGGGTTAGTTTCAACTGCGGATAGCCTAGCATCAATATCAGATATGTTGTTCTTCATGCTTTCCTGGGCTTCCTTTATTTCAGCAATAGACGTAATTAAACGTGACTGCTCGGATTTCATTCTAGCTGTGCGTGAGTTAACGCTTTGCAACAGGGTTAACAAGTCATTAAGCTACTTTTGTAGTGCATCATCGCCTGCATTGTGTTTAGACCGCGTAACAACGCCAGAAGCACAATTAGTGTCCTCAAGTCATCAAGTCCTCGAGAGCAAAGTACTTTGGCTATTTCTTGTCATTCATTGTTATGTATAATAGAAGTTCTATAGGGAGTACCTATTTTTTATGTTTGTTTTTTCCACCCCTGTTATAGCCCAAATGGGGCTGACAGTATAATAAAATGAAATGAAATGAATGGGAAGGGCCAGGGTTTAGCTCTATGTCTCCTGATTGCAAAAGAAGCTGACCACACGTATTGCCTGCACAAGCAAAACAAGTAGCACTCGTGGGCATGGGAACAGCAGCAGACAAGCATTCCTAGATTTCTGAGCAGACAACGAAGTGTCATTACTGACCTGCATGAACAAACGCACGCTGTGAAGCAACCGAAGGACGAAGCTCTTCACAGGCCCACTATATATATATATATATATATATATATATATATATATATATACAGCTTCAAACTTGCATCTGAAGATAAAAGGGGATTTTGACTGTGGCACAAGCAACCTTGTGTACATGCTTGAATGCTCTGTGTGCAAACTTCAGTATTTCGGCCAAACTGAAACCGCTTTTAGACTGCCTTTCAATAACCATAAGTCACATGCGATAAGCCTACCTAATCTACCTCTTTCCAAGCACGTTAATATTCCTGGCTACTCTTTCGATAAACTCACAGCAACTATACTGGAATCCGGTTTCCCTTCGCACCATGATAGAAAAATTCGGGAGTCATTCCTCATCCGCAAGTTCAACGCTGTCTCATCTGGCATAAATGAAAATACAGGCAAGCTGACGTTTCTTTCGGCGCGGAACTCAGTTCTAGTATCATCACAATCTCATAATAATCATTGTATACGCAGATTTTTGCTGCACGCTTTCGTAGCATCACTTTTTTTTTGCTTTTTGTTGTCGATGTTCGCACCCCTTCAATTGTTTAGTGACGCATCTTGTCGTGTTCAAGCGCGTTTTCGCTCTTTCTCTTTTTTTTCCTATATGCGTTTGCAGAATTGTATTTTCGTTTGTAGATCTTGTTACGGTTTTCAAATTATTAGTCACGCAATCTGTTTCATGGAAGCACCTATTCTTCAGATACGTTTACACGCCTTTGCAATGACCTTTTGTTGTCACCGTGCATAACTCGCCTTACTGCAGTGATTACTGTGTGACAGTGATAGATCACATGTTAGGGGCCCCTTATACCGCGTGTCTGCTTAAAAGGAGCGCATCTCTGTATTGTGTGTTCCCTGATGAAGGCCGGTCCCCGGCAGAAACGTCGGATTAATAAAAAGTTTTCGTGTTGCACGTCCTCTACTTCCCAAAGCATATATATATATATATATATATATATATATATATATATATATATATATATGTTTCTGTGTGTACAGCATCAACAAAATAATGTACAATACATAAAGATAAGTGCAGGTGAACAGTCAGATTTTACCTAACAGCGTAACTTGACAGCATGATCAAAGCGCACCCTTCCAAAAGATACATGTAACCTTCAAGGAAAAATAAGCTAACAGAGTGATCGGATGGGCGAAAGCAATTGAGACGGTGTTTAAAGTTTCAAATCGAGCAGGATGAATTGAATTGAGTAATCTCAGTAATTTTTCCTGTACCATTCGCATATCATAATATGTTCTTGATTGCGGTATAAACCGAAGTTCACCATGACGGGTTGTTTATGGAGCTCTACTTTTATGTACACAAGCTATTTCATTAAATACGCTGTTTTCCGCGTTTATTTTAGAGTGTCACGCACAAAGCATGAAACGATTGTCGAGGTAATAGATAGTGTGGTTGTTGTACTGCATGAAGAGATACTCAGTGAGATGTTGGTGTGATACATTAGCTCTAATACGTGGTATCTTTTTTTCTAATATATATACGTGTATTTTCTTAAGGTTAGATTCAGTTCCAGTGCCTGAATCAAGATGTGCGTAATTTTGTTAGTTGCAAATAATGAGCGGTAGACTAGCAGTTTTACAGATGTTGGCAGCCGATTTCTGTGATGCGGCTAAGTATTTTGTTACAAAGTCGACGTGTTGATTCATGTTGTATTGTGCTGGCAAAATATGTTCCTAATAATTTATCTTCACACACCATTTCAATGTTTCATTTCTGTAGCACCAAGTTGTGATTAAATGGAATTCTTGTGCATATGGCGTGATAAATCACCGTTTTAGATTTATCACAATTCATATTTAGGTGGTTTTCTGATGACCATGTGTACATGTTCCGGAGAAACTCCTTAGTCCTATTCATTAGCTTAGTGTAGCGTGAGGATGAAATGAAAATTCTCGCATCGTCCGCTTAAATGGCATACTTAGCATTGTTTTAAATTAGTACATTGTCATTTATATAGGGTGTCCCAATTACATCGCAGCATGACTTTAAAAAAAGCCACTTGCATTAAATGAAGAAAGCCTATTGCATATTGTTCCTAGCACAGTAGACTAACCGCTAGCAATTTTTTAATTAGATTTGTTTGTGTGTTTGTAATTATATATCTAATTTGAGAAGTACCATTCAAATCAGTGAAGTGTCAATGAGGCAGTTGTAGTCAACCACGTGGGCCATTGAACTGCACTATTTGCAGCGACGTCCTAATCGCGTACTCATTTTTTTCTGAATGATAAACGATCCCTGCGAAATATGAAAAGTACGACGTGACAGCGCTCTCAGCTGCATCGTAAAGTAGCGCCCTCAAACAAGTTCATTGAGAGTGATTCTTTTGCATCTCGCACATCCGAAGAGACAGCGCATCACCTTGATAGTGATATGGAAGTAGCAGCAAGCTACTGGCTTTCCAGCGATTCCTCTCTGTCAATTATACGTCACACTTCTTACCCGCCTCTTACGACTTACTGATCCGCTTGATAAGAATGGCCTTTGACAGCATGATCGAAGCGCTGCTCATACCACGGACAAAACCCGAAAAGCAACGAAGTAGCCGTAGAATATTTCAAAATATCAGTTCTACTCGCAGCGCAATTCAAGTGTGCACGTGCTGCTGTATTTTACGTCAGAAACTCGCTTCAGAACAAACACAAATTAAAGTTGAAGCTTAATTTTTTATGATTACGGGCCCACAAAAAAATGCATTTGGCAAAATCAAATAAAACTGAAATAAACACGCCGGATAGCTACCGACGTGTAGAAAGAAAGCAAAACCGATGCGTTGAAGAAGCTAAATGTGCTACTGCTATACGTTGCGATTTGGCAAATGGGATGTCTGCACAAAAGAAAGGAAAAAGTCAGGTTTGATTGTTGCTTTATTATTGGTGCATTCGTAAGCACTGTTCAGCATTAGATACCGCTTAGAGAACGTGTTCAAATAGGTCCTCTCCTGCCGCTACACAGTATTAAGCCTGCTTTACAACATCCTCAGTGGCTTTTTTGATGACGGACGGGGGAATTCTGCTGCATACATTCGTTATCCTGGCCTCCAGGTCATCTGATGTCTTCGTGTCGGTCATGGAAACACGACCCTTCACATATTCCCACAGAAAAAAATCCAGTGGAGAGAGATCAGGTGACCTAGCCGGCCAACGGAGAGGCCCGTGCCTTCCAATCCATTGTTCGTGAAATGTCGCATCCAACCAGATTCGTGCGCGGCTGCTGCTGGGTGCTGGCGCCCTATCTTGCTGGTACCACAAAAGCGGAAGCCATGGCAGGAATATTTCACTGTTGAATCCATCCACCATTCCTTTAGGATTTCATCCACGTAACGCTGTTCAGTCAGCGTGTGATTGAAGATGGGGCCAATTATACTTCCGGCGTAAATTCCGCACCAAACATTAAAGGACCACTGGTACTCGTGCCGAGTGTGCTTTACTAAGGTGCGTATTTGGGCCGGTTGGTACATGTTCAACGATTATAGAAACAGCGCGACACACAGGACAGTGAAAGACACAGGACAGCGCTTGGTCAGTCTCTTTCACTGCCCTGTGTGTCGAGCTGTTTCTCGTATCGTTGAGTGTGCTTTACCCACTGTGGATTGCTGTCACTCCAGTATTGAGAATATGCAGATTTACCTTTAGTGAGCATTATGAAGATTTACTCGCCAGCTCCTTTGCAGCGGTAGGCCGATAAGTCGGCGGTGGTTTCTTGGCCCGCGCATGCTACAACTTGCACCGTCATGCGCGTCAACTGGCTGACGCGGGCCAAGAAACCACCGCCAACTTATCGGCCTAGCGCTGCAACAGAGCCGGCGAGTCGGGGCCGCAGCTGATTTTGTTCGCTCAAGCCACGGCTGAGAGCAGCAGGTTCGCTGCCGCGCGAATGCGCTAGTCACGTGGTCCTTTTTGTATTTCACTGACTTTGATTGCAGCTTGGAAAAAATGGTATACGTGAGACTTTATCGCAAATTATGCAGTGGGAGTGTCTGAAGACGCTCTTAAACTTTGCTAGCCGCATTTCTTGCCTAAAGTCAATATTTAGCAATTTAGGTAAATGATCCTCATTAACAAATTATTTGACCAAAAAAACAAAGATTGCCTGTAGTGCGCAAGGTGACTGTGAGCAAGTTGCAACTTATTTCACTCGCCTGCTAGAACATACCTATTGTATGTTTTAACACTTGGCTAAAGATAGCTGGGACACCCGGTATACATACATATAGATGTGGGTGTGTGTCTGTGCGCCAACTCATCGAGGTCAACCGACAGGCCGACCTACCAAGGCCTATGACAAACACAAGCCGACAGGCCTTTCGTATAATTCGACACGATACCATGTTATGCCAACTACAGATACTAAAATAGGCCCCAAATCTTATATCCTCGTCCGTGACTTTCTATCTTGGCACACTGCCTTCTTGCACACTCATAGCCTAAGCGCGGCCTCTTGTACGCTCGGCGAGGCCGGAACTCCTGAAAGCGCCGTCCCGTCCCCATATTCTGCTCGGCTCTCAGGAGGTGCACGAAAAAAAATTCAGGGGCCCTTGCCCTGTTGGGAAAATGAGGGAAAGCGAGGGTTGTGTGCGTGTTTGGCGTACTATTTTTGTTTCTTTCGTGCTTTCATTTTTTGCCTTTCTTTTTATCGGATTGCGCAATGCTCCCTCCTAACTGTTTCCTTCCTCCGGGCAGGAAATCATGTTTAGCCGCACAACTCTCAGTTGCTTCCGCCAACAATGACGGTCAGTCATGTGGTCACATGCAAGCAACCATTAAATGTGGTAATGAGATATGACAAGTGAGCAAGATCGGAGAACCTCATCGGAAAGGGGTGGCTTCTCTTGCGGTTACGCCTACAACGCTAATTCATGCGGCTGTTGTGGATATCAAAAACATCATATTTCGAAAATGTTGAGGCGGGAGTACTGTTCCAAATAGCCAATCTTTTGCACCAGCATTTTTTTGCTTTCTTTCAGGTGCTTGTTGTCAGATACACGGCGCATGCTTTCTAATTTCGCTGCTTCAAATTTATTGCGAATTAAATCCATACCTTTGTTAAATCGACATCCTCAGGTTTCAACTCATTTAGACTCTCAGGTCGGCATCTGGTCACTGCAGCCTTCACTGATTCTAAGGTGTTATGAACGGCAGCTAGTTTTCTTTCAATTGACATCCTAAAGTGCACAAACTCTTTAGAAAGCAATGCAATGGTAGGGAATACAGCAAAACGAGCGATCAGGGCACTGCTGTCAGGAAAAAGAAGGCAAACATAATACAGAAAAAAGTTCTCAAATTACCTCTGCAGAAAAAGCCCGCCACGGTGGTCGAGTGGTTATGGCGCTCGACTGCTGACCCGAAGGTCGCGGGTTGGAATCCCGGCTGCGGCGGCTGCATTTTTGATAGAAGCGAAAATATTTGAGGCCCGTGTACGTACATTTAAGTGCATGTTAAAGAACCCCAAGAGGTA
Source organism: Rhipicephalus sanguineus (assembly GCF_013339695.2). Lineage (NCBI taxonomy): Eukaryota > Metazoa > Arthropoda > Arachnida > Ixodida > Ixodidae > Rhipicephalus > Rhipicephalus sanguineus. The sequence goes on along the minus strand of NC_051180.1, from coordinate 174,610,911 downwards.
GAAATTTCCGGATCCTTGCACTACAGCGTCTCTCATTCATCATGTGGTTGTTTTGGGACATTATACTCCAAATATTATTATATTATCATTATTACGTCTGTAGAAATTATAGACGTATTAGAAGCTGAGAACACAGCAGTCTGCAGGCTGTTATCGCTCACTCGAAATGCTAAAAGGCGTCAACGCGGGCGCATCCAAGTAAATTTTTGCTATAGCAGCCAAATACAAATACAGATCGTGCAAGCTCTCGTATAGATGAACAATCGGCTACCTTTGTGAAGAAGCGTTTCATTTTCAAGCTATACCGATTCATGCCACGCAGATATGAACGATGTTCTTTTGTAGGAGGGCCTTGCAATATTTTTGGAACCTTTTTGGTCATGCCTTGTATGCTACAACCTGTTACGCCACATTATTAAGCCGCGAATGTTATAGCAGACCTCATTTCAGCGTTGTTGCTAGCCTTTGTAGACTCAACCCATCAGAATTTCGTAGAAGGATTTTAAGGACATCTTCGAAACCGTGTTAATAATTTCAGGCCACCTTGAATGTGTTACGTCACAATATTGAACTACAGTTGCTATATGTGGCCTGATTTTCTCAGTGTTGCTCTTTTCACAAGGAGGAATTCCTGAACATCTTCGGAATTATTTCAATAACTCCAATTAAACTAGAACCTCGTATGCAACATTATTCAGCTGCAGATTTTACAGCAGGTTTCATTTCTGCAGTGTTGCTTTTTTTTCGTACGACCAATTTCGCCACATATTCGGAGCCATGTAAAACATTCACAGGCAACCTGGAATCTTTTTTGTCACATTATTGATCTACAATTGCAATATCAGGCGCCATTTCCTCAGTGTTGCTCTTTCTGTAGGAGGCATTTCGCTGCATCCCTGAAATTTTTTTAGGGGCGAAGCTCCATAAGGTCGAGCCATGTCCCTCCCTCGTTGTGACACTCTAGTTCTGGAAATGCTAGCCTCTCGCGTTCGCGCCAAAGAGAAGTCTTTTTCCTCTTGTTCTTCGAGCGCCTTGATGATGACGCCAATGAGAAAGATTTCAGAATCACAGCATAACCACGAAGTGAATGATGACGAGTGGGCGATGCTGCACTCGCGCCACAGAAAACTATTCTTCCTCTTGTTCTTCGAGCGCCACGATGATGACGCCAATGAGAAAAATTTCTGAATCAGAACATATCCACGAATGAATGATGATGAGTGGGCGCAGGCAAAACCACACATAAAAATTGAAAAAGAGGAAGCAAGCGAAAAATAGAGAGAAAGAATAAAAAACTAGGAAGAAAAATAGAAGTAACAATAATAAAGCAAAAAACAAAAAGAGAAAACTAGAGAAAGAAAGAAAGAGAGAACGGAAGAGAAGCAAAGAAGGCTGCGCAGAAAGAAATAAAAAAAAATAGGAAGAAAATTAGAAATAATGTGAGCGCGAAAAGTGAATGACTCTTCCTCCTCTTTACATATCATCATCACTTGTGCATCTTCGTCATCTGTATATATTATCATCGATGTGATTTCAACTCGAGCACGGCTGAATAAAGCGGTCCCTCACAAGTGGTGGACGGTGCTTTCCGATCCTCAAGTCCTCTCGCCAGTTCTCGCTGGAGCTTCGCTCGGGTCGTTGCGTCATACCACCTGCCATGCCCGGTCAAGAAAGGCCTGGCTCGTCAGACACCGCCGGCCCTCTCCAACCTCCACCGCCCGCTCTGCCCATCACCAACCGTCTGCGTGATCCACCTGTGTTCTCTGGTCTTCGAGGGGATGATGTAGAATAGAGCACTACACGGGCCGTGATTCTCGGCCCGGGCCCGGCCCGGGCCCGGATCTCGTTCAAGCGTACCCGCCCGGGCCCGGGCCCGGCCCGGTGACTCATAGCGAGACCCGGGCCCAGCCCGAACCCGACAAAAAATTTCAAGGGGCCCGAACCAACAACCTATGTGGTGTTGCCCGAACATGGAATGGACAGCAAGGTGTTTTAATTGGCAATTATCTACGCTTTCTTGGCTCATGTTTCGCTAACGATTATGCTTTAACCTACGGTAATTTCTCGTAAAAAGGGGCTCACGGTGGAAACAGCTGAGCGAACACACTGGGCGCAATGGATGTTTGTTCAGCAGTGGTTTAATGTATACCTATTTTTTCTGCAAATACTATGGGGATCAAGAGCGTTTTGTAGCAGATAATATTGTATCAAGGAAAGTGATTTGCAGCATGAGTTCAGTTTCAATAGGGAGCGCATTAAAAATCGGAGACAGGGAACAGAACGCCCTCTTCACTTCGTTTTTGTTGCACTCTCTGTTGAAATATAAAGCATGCTGTAACGGCAAAGCCGATCGTGCACCCTTCTGGACATGTAGAACCTGTCTTCAGCATAATAGCACCTTGCCACAGGAAGAGAAATAGGCGAAGAAAGCCAAATTTATTACCTTGTTGTAAATACACAAACCTATAGATAAAAATTATAATGAACCGCGTGCACCCCGTGTACTTTTAGAAATACGTATAATCAGCCAAAAGGAAGAAACAAAATCTATTTGGCATAGCACTATATTTGCAACTATCACTATTGCTAGTATATACAGTCTATAATATTTTGTGGCATATATTGTAGTTTATTTCTTCACGTGTTATTGTGCAAAAGTGAAATTCTCAAGAGATTCCTGCTATATAATCACCCCATGCGCTGTTGCATCACCTATCCTGCCACGCTAAAAGTTTGTCGCACTGCTTGCGTTAGCCGCAGGGGCGCACATCTACCTTGCGCATTCTAAGGCGTCGGCAGTCGTTGTTGTTAACTTCCACCACCGGAGCAAATTTAGATTACCTTCGTGGACCTCTGCAGAATGAACATAGCTGTCCAGCTCACCCCTTCATTCCTCTTGTTCTTGAACGCCGCGACACTCTTCAATGTCATCTGTAAAACTCCTCTTTGAGGGCTTCTCCTTGCACTTCTCAGCAGTGTATGTTATCCACGGTTTGCACCGTGCTCTTTTTTTTCCATAATATAATGGTGTATGCCTTCCTAACGATGTTGTACTGGTAGAAGGTGGTCATTGGACTACCCGGGTAAAACTGGCATGAGGTGGACGAAGCGATTTCGATCAATTTTCGGGGTTCGTTACCAGTGTGGTAATAAAGGCGCGAATAAGCTTCTCGAAGCTTACTCATTGTATGCATATGGTTCGACAAAATTCTACATTTCAGAATCGGCGTCCAGATTTTAGTCATTTTGAGATAAGTATCCATGTGTTGCTGGAATTCTGCCTCCGAATACCCTTCAGAAATGATCCATATAGGAGATATGGAAAATGTCTTTCAAATGGCAACGTTAGCTGACATTTGCGGCGACCTAACCCCCCTCCCACTTATCTTCGTCACCGTCCTTTCCGCTGCGGGAGTAAATTTTCATGAATGGGGCCCGTTAGCTGAGGTCAGTTGGATACCCCTTATATAGCGGAGCAAGATGAAAGCTCAGAGGTTAACAATGGGGGCACACAAAGCAGGCTGTGCACGTATATCTCGCGCCACATGACCACTGGGAGTCATGACGGAACCAAGAAAAAATAATGTCTTTATAGGAATTATATACAACGAGACTCCGTGCAGTTCTTTCGTTTAAGTGAAGGGCTGGAACTTTCAAGAACGTTTCCCCGTTTTGGAGCTATGTGATCGCTCTTGCGCTCACAGAGTTGCAATCTTGCGAGTAATAAATTTATTATATTTATTACTGCGATTACACAATAACGTTTGTGATATAAAATAGTAGCGAATGCAAATAAAGCACAGAATAGCGATATGTTAATCATATAAGCGCCTGGTCAATTTACTTTTAGCTCGCCTGTTTCAGATAAGTGAAGTAGCCCCAATTGCAAGAAGCAGAAAATGTTCAGCACCTGTCCCTCATAAGACTTCTCCAAATAGCGTGCCCCACATAAAAAAGCGTTTTTTTAGATAAGATGTGAAGCATATATGTATGCACAGCGTGTGTAGAGACACTGAAGAGAAGAACGACTTTACCATAATCAGTAAATTACTCTTACAATTCCAAAATCACGGCGCTCGCTACGACAAACTCTTGGCAAGCGATAAAACGCACAAAAATAAAATGCGGGTGGCGACGCCACCTTGAAGTTCGCGCAGCAGACGCCGTGACGTCATGGGTTCCGACAGTGTCCACAGGAGCCTACGTATTTCCTAATCGGTAGATATGAAATACATTGACCTCTGAGGGGGCCATAGACCTAACATATCAAGTTTCAGGAAATTTATTTGAGCCAAAGTCCGCAAAAAACGACAAACACAGTTTGAAATCCGTGACGTCACGCGCGGAGTTTTCAGGGCGAAATTCAGAAATGGAACTTTGACCTTGACTTTCTCCTTTATTAATAAACTTATGATGACGAAGCTAATGACATTTGAGTTCTCAGAGTAGACTTTATCAGTCTAACCCGATTCAGCAGTGTTTCACTTTAGTGTCCCTTTAAGGGCCGAGCAAAGTCCAAGCCCTGCCCAGAAGTTGCGCAACGTCCCTTTCTACCTGTCTGACGTCGCGAAAACCTGGTACTGGAACCGTCAACCAGATCTTCCCGACTGGGACACGTTCGCGCAGCACCTTCGGCAAATTTTCGGTGCCCCCACAGTTCGAGCTGAAGCAGCTAATAAGAAGCTCGCTGAACGCATTCAGCTACCCGGTGAGTCATACACCTCGTACATTGAGGATATCCTTGCCTTGTGCAAGCGTGTAAACGCCACTATGTCTCCGACCGACGAAATACACCACATTATTAAAGGCATCAACACCGTCGCCTTTAACGCACTCGCTACGCAAAATCCTGTCACCACTCAGGATCTAATCACCATTTGCCAGCGACTCGAGGAACTCCAGACTCTTCCCCTATGTTACGATGCCACCAACATTCGTCGTCCTGTTAACCCTCGATTTACGTACGCTGATTCTCGACATCGTTCGTGAAGAGCTTCACGGGCGCTGTTCTTCCTGCGCTCCGGAAACTACTCTACCTTCTGCACAAACCAGCTTGCGAGGCATCATTCGGCAAGAGATTGCGGCCGCATCGCATCTGACGTGTTCCGACGGCCCCTGCGCTCGCCAGGCGCCAACGTACGCTGAAGGTGCGGCGCTCTCTGCGTCGAGGCTCTCGTGGACACTTGCGCTGCCGTTTCGATTATTCGTGCTGATGTTTGTCCCCGCCTTCGAAAAGTGACCACGCCTTACTGCGGCCCACCTCTCCGTGCAGCGACCAACTCCATCATTCGTCCATTGGCACAGTTCGCGGTTCGTGTCTGCATAGATGGCATTCGTCATCTCAATGTGTTTGCGGTATTTCGGGAGTGCACCCACAAACTCATTTTGCGGTGGGATTTCTTATCTTCTGCATCTGCATCCATATCTTCTGATCAGCGCCTCATACATCTGAACGCCACTGACTCTTCGCCTGAACACGAAGGGCGCGTTCGCCTTGTCGCCAGCTCAGGTTATGTTCTTCGACCATCCATAGAAGAAGAGATTATAAGCGTTAATTCCAGCGGCATTGTGGATGGCGATGTCCTCATTCTGCCTTACGGCCATACCCTGTCTCGTGAAAATTCCAGGCCTTATTCGCTTCTCTGTCGCGTCTGCCTTCCTTACCACTTTAAATCAAACCCCCGAATCTTTACTGCTGCCCCGTGGGTCAACCATCACTTGCGCGGTCGACACTCATCCCGTTGCGATTGTTGCCCTTCCGAGCCAGGAACTACCAGAGTCAACTTCGCCGCCACTCAATGCCTCTTTCACACCTTTGTTGCCAACCATAAGCCCTGACCTAACACCTGCACAGAGTCAAGATGTGTTTGCCCTATTGAACCGACACCGTTCTTTGTTTGACGTAAATTCACCCGTCCTCAGCATGACTACCGCTGCTACCCACAGCATTCAGACTGACGGCTACCGTATCATTCACCGGAGCCCGTATCCCGTGTCTCTCGCAGAGAGCAAGATCATCGACGTAAACGTCTCAGACATGCTACGACAAAACATCATACGCCCTTTATCGAATCCCTGGTCATCCCCAGTTGTTCTAGTACAATAAGAAATATGGAACAGTTCGTTTCTGCGTCGATTACCGTGTAATTAACGAAATAACGCGCAAAGATGTTTATCCTCTACCACGGATCAACGACGCATTGGATTCCTAACATGGCGCCCGAGTATTTTTCTAGCCTTGACCTCAGATCAGGCTACTCGCAAATACCGAATGTCGGAGTCCGACAACGAGAAGACCGCCTTTTTCACCCCAGATGGCATCTACGAGTTTAATGTGATGATGCCTTTTGGGGTTTGTAATGCGCCCGCTACGTTCGAACGCATGATAGACAGCGTACTGCGTGATCTCAAATGGAAAGCATGTATCTGCTATCTCGACCACATAGTAGTGTTTTCATGCACGTTCTCGCAACATCTGCGACGTCTTGAGGAAGGCCTCACCTGCCTCGCAAAAGCCGGCCTACAGCTCAATACGAAAAAAATGTAGCTTTGCAAGCAAGACAATTAAGGTTCTCGGCCACTTACTCAGCAAATAAGGCATTCGGCCGGACCCCGAGAAGCTTGCCGCCGTTCTCAACTTTCCCTGGCCACAGCGTCAAAAAGACATGCGCAGCTTTCTTGGGTTGGCTTCTTACTTCCGGCGCTTCATACGCGACTTCGCAGCACTTGCGTCTCCGCTCCATCAACTCCTCGCATGTAACGCGCCCTTCGTTTGGTCCGAAGACTACGAGAGTTCATTCCTGTCGTTAAAGGAAGCCCTTACGTCCGATCCGGTACTGTGCCACTTCGATCCGGACGCACCCACCATCATTCACACTGACGCTAGCAGTCATGGTTTAGGTGCCGTTCTCCTGCAGCGTGACAGCATCTCGCGCGAACGCGTCGTTGCTTACGCTAGTCGTGCTCTTACCGTTGCAGAAAAGAAGTACACCATCACCGAGCAGGAGTGCCTTGCTGTTGTTTGGGCAGTACAAAAATTTCGCCCATATCTCCACGGCCGCCACTTTACAGCCGTTACCGACCATAACGCACTGCGCTGGCTTTCGTCACCCTGGTCGCTGGGTGCTTCGCTTGCAGCAGTACGATTTCGATGTCATCTACAGGTCTGGAAAGAAGCACCAAGGCGCCGATGCCTTATCACGCTGCCCTCTGCCCAGCAAAGATAATCAACCATCGTCGCTCCAAAACGACACCGCCTCTCCAGTCGCAGCGCTAAGTTGGCTATCATCCGGCACCCCATCCGTCCTCGTTTCGCACCAACGTGTCGATCCTCACGGGCGTAGCCAGAAGTTTTTTCGGGAGGGGTTCAACCATACTTTTTGTATGTTCGTGCGTGCGTTTGTATGTGCGCGTGTATATATACGCCAGCAAAACTGAAAAATTTCGGGGGGGGGGGGGTTGAACCCTCCAACCCCCCCCTGGCTACGCCCCTGTCGATCCTTACTGCCGCAATATTGTTGAACGCATCAACGGCTCTTCTCCTCCAAACGCCCGACTCCGTCGACAACTTAGACAATTCAAGCTTAACGGTGGTGCTTTATATCGCTATGTTTACCACCCCAATGGAAACAAATGGGTCCCAGTCGTACCACGTTCTCTCCAATGTGAGGTTCTGGAAGCTTTTCACGATGATCCAACCGCCAGTCATCTAGGCTATCATAAAACTTACGACAAAATACGAAGTCGCTGAGCCTGGCCTGGCCTTTCTTCAGCCGTGGCCAAGTATGTCGTCTCTTGTGTCCATTGCCAACGGCGAAAGCGACCAACGACTGCTCCTGCTGGCTTAATGCAACTACTTCCTTGTCCCGCCTTGCCTTTCGAAGTCGTCGGAATAGACTTGTACGGCCCTTTTCCTACAACATCGAATGGGATTCCTTGGATTGTCACGGCCGTTGACCATCTGACCCGCTACGCGGAAACAGCCTCTATAGAATCTGCGACTGCCACTGAAGTCGCCGATTTTTTTCTGCGCAACATCTTTTTACGCCGTGGAGCCACACGCGTTCTCCTCAGCGATCGCGGCAAAGTCTCTCTGTCTTATATTGTGGATCCATATTTTGCGTGCCTCCAACAACATTCACAAGACAACTTCTAGTTACCATCCGCAGACAAACGGATTGACAGAACGCTTTCATCGGACCATCTCGGACATGATCTCAATGTACATCCAGACCGACCACACGAACTGGGATGCAATCCTGCCCTTCGTGACATTCGATTACAATACGGCAACGCAGCGTACTACCGGCTTTTCTCCATTTTTCCTCGTCCATGGCCACTCCCCGAGTTTCGCTCTGGACGTCTCGTTCCTTTCGGCACCTGCACCCTCAACAACTCCTTTCTCTGAACAATTTTTGTCTCGCCTCGCACACTGCCGTCACCTGGCCCGTGTTAACGCCGGCCTTTCCCAGGAATCTCGAAAGTCTCGCTATGACTCGTCTCGGCGTGTTGTGACTTGCTCACCTGGAGACGAAGTTCTTCTCTGGACTCCACTGCGTGTTCCTGGCTTATGCGACAAGATCACCAGTCGTTTTATCGGACCGTACGCGGTCGTCGAACAGACATACCCTGTTAATTACCGCGTGTGCCCTCTTAGCCCTCCATCTGATCACCGTTGCCGTAGGACAGAGATAGTGCATGTATCTCGTTTAAAGCCTTATACCCGACGCATTTCATAATACTCTCAGGCGGCCAGGCAGGCCGCTTCCATCGAGCGGGAGAATTAGTGTGAGCGCGAAAAGTGAATGACTCTTCCTCCTCTTTACATATCATCATCACTTGTGCATCTTAGTCATCTGTATATATCCTCATCAATGTGATTTCGGCTCGAGCACGGCTGAATAAAGCGGTTTCTCACAATAAAGGTAAATAAAGAGAAACAAACGAAAAGAGAGAAAGAGAGGAGGAAATAAAGAAAAACAAAGAAGGCTGCCCAGCTACGCACTTCTTTCAGGCTCAATAACAGGGACCAGTTCACAGGACGGGACCAGCTCACAGCACAGGACCAGTTCACAGATCACAGGACGAGGCATTAACCTGGTGTTCTCATATTTCAGGTTGGATCCCATACAAGAACCTTTGGCTTTACATTTCGCCGATCATAGGCGGTCATAATGAAAGGAAACCGACGCCCACATCTCAACACCATATACGCAGTGTGATTAATAAACAACTTTGTATATACTGCACACGTGGTGTCACGTCTTTGCATGATCGAGTGGGAAATGTACGGGGAGATTCACGGTTAATGATCCCCCGGAGCTTCGCCCACTCGTCATCATTCACTTCGTGGATATGCTGTGATTTTTTAAGCATTCCGAGCTATTAGGCAAATGTTCTGCCGCATTATCTACCGGCATGTGCTATATCAAGTTTCACTGAGCTGCGATATTTAGCTACGAGTATTGAACCGAACTGGACAGCTGTCGGTCACGGTATTTGATTTACTTCGGTCAAGTTTTCCTAATATTCCTAGATATCAGCTTGCATGGCTGCTAAACAACTCTGCGCCGTCTATGCAGTCAATGCAGTGGACGACCTTTTGCATAGCGCTTTGCCTCCAGCTAAGCGGCGCCGCAAGAAAAACAAAGTGCATGGCTTCGTGAGTGCGCTGCTGGAAGGAAGCTGGGCTGAGTTTTTTTATCACTTTCGTAATATTTGTTTTTTTGCCAGGAAGACCTTGCGGCGCTTGAGAGCCGCGAGTCATTGCAAGCAGTATGATTTATTGTGCCAATAAAGGAGCAGTGACATCGAGGAGCAGTGACTTTGCACATGTCGCGTTTTTTTGCGTCCGCGTGTAGTTATCGACCTCCTGTTACGATTCACCACTCATAATGGAAGGCAGAGACAAATAAATATCTGAAATATTGATTACTATGACCAGTATCGAGCGTGATCCAAAATGCGTGCAAAGCCCGCAACATTACAGCGCTGGCAGCGCTACCGCGCGGCAACCCTTTGTGGTCACTTCCTGAAAAGGCCCCACGTGATCGCGGGGCGACACACAACGGTGACGGGACTTCTAGCTGTCGTTTCGTCTGCCAGGCGCGCACGTGTAGTCATCGCTTCATCCCCACCATCGTCGTCGCCGCCGTCATCAGTGTCTACAAGTTTAGGAAACATTGAGGTATTTGGGAATCACTGCGATTTGCAACGTCGCAAATAATTTACACTTGGATCGTCTCCAAAGCCGCGATTCTAAAATTGCCACGCGCATTTACAGCCCGGCCGCGTCGAAATGAAGCCGCTGCCAGGCGCCGCCGCCAGCCGACATAACGATAACAACGCTGAGATCGTCAACGTTACATTTACTAGCGCATCGTCTCTCGGTGCCTGGGACGTGGCCTGAGGGCCTACCGGACGCGTCAGAGTACCGTCGATGTCACAAGGAGCTGAATGCTTCGTTGAGGTTTCGCAAGCTGTTTGCCTTCAAAAGAAAATAACTTCTACGGAAGGGACACTATTCATACTTCGCTCAAAAAACTTACGCACGCCAAGCTATCCAGTGAACACCCAATCTCTAGCTTGAAATTTTATGTCGCTGCTCTTTTAACTTCGAGGAAGCGAAGCATCTGGTGATGGGAGCTCGGAGAGTGGATTTTTTTTCGTCGGCACGTATCACCCCCGCTCATTGGTCACTTCATGTGCGCGTGAAATACAACGACATAATGAAGAAAAGCTAAAAACATACAAATACGCACACATAAGAGGTGTCGCATCACGTCGTGAGGCGAGTCGATGTGAATGCTCGGCCCCTTGGGGACTGTTATTGCTCGTCTTGAATGTTTGACACTGTATTTGATGCTCTTAGGTTGATCTTGCTCGATCCTGGTTTGCATGCTCGATAAGGCTTTCTTGGCGCTTATGTGGTCTCTGAATGCGAAGGCACTGTGTAGATAACGCTTGGCTTCATTGCGAAAGCGCCAAATGCGGCATTGTACGAGGACTGACGGTGGCGGTTGTTTGTGGCTAAACTGTCGAATGGGCCAAAAGTTACTGCCTGCCTTTTGTGCAGAAGGCAAGCTGTGCTTCCGCAGTGTGTGTCTTCGGAGTGTAATTTTAAATGCGGGTTCACGTAACTACGAAGCCGGTATGACTGGAACCGCGGAGTTCTGCGTCAGTTATCAGCTGTCAAAACACCATTTACCGCTTATGAAAAACGTGTGTCAAAAACGTTACGTTCCTTCTGCATTGTGGGCAATTAAATTTTATATATTGAAATTATACGGTTCAGCCGACGCTTTATTCCACGAAAAGAAAAAATGGTGCTCACGAAGAAGAGGCGCGAGCAAATAACTGATGATGGTGTTTTACGGATGAGCAAGAAGAAGTCCGATAAATGCCTACACAAATTTCCCCGTTGACGGAAGCGGCAACCCTGGCCGCAAAGTACATTATGGAACGCAGATAAGAGGGCTTGAGACGCGAAACGTACGCAACCTATGTCCCGCGGCAGCGTGTGTCAGTGGGGGAATGAACAGGTGTGACACGGTAGTTCACCGGCGAGGTCTGATCTAAAACTTTGCAGGGGCCAATATAGCGAGACTCAAGCTTATCGCATAAACCAGATGTTCGTGCAGGCCTCCATAGGAGTAGATCTTCGCCAGAGTGAATGAAAATGACGCGGTGAGTGACACCGTAATTATGTATGCGATCTTCTAGTCTAGCTTCAATGTTTGTACGGGCACGACCATGATATTGGACAACACGGGACAGAAACTGGTCGCAAATAAATGGTGTAGAGTTGACGGGGCCAGAGAATAAATAAACGTCGAGTGATGAGCTTGGTTGGCTTCCGTATACTAAGAAAAACGGAGGGAAGCCTGTGGTCCGTTGAAGAGATGAATTGTACGCAAATGTTAGAAATGGGAGAACCGCATCCCAGTTACGATGGTCAGGTTGGATATACATGGACAGCATGTCGCACTACGTCCGATGAAATCTCACCGTTAAACCAGTGTGCTTGATACAAATGTCTTGTGTCGGTCGCTCAAGGGGCCCGTAACGTAGGTAGATAGCTTTCAAGAAGGTTGCTACTTCGGAAGCAGTACGTGATTGGATTCAGGGCGTCTCAGTGTACAGGGCAGAGTCATGAAAAGCGGTAACGATCCATTTCTTGCCGCCTAGAGTAGTTGGGAGTGCCCGGAAAGGCCAATTCCGACGACACAGAACGGCTGTGCTGGGCAAGTAAGTGGTTGTAGGGTCCCCACTGGGCGGTAGTAGGCCGCTTGCGGTATTGACAAAGTGCGCATGGGGCAATGTATTTATTTACGCCGTTGGACATACCTAGGCAAAAGAATCAACTGTGGTTTCGCTCGAGAGTTTTGTGGTAAGCAAAGTAGCCTGACGTTGGATCGTCGTGTGAAGCCCTCAGAACATAAGCGCCAAAAGCGCGTCGTACGACGGGAACCCGTCGATGGCCTTCCGGATGAAAAATATACCGATAGAGTACATCGTCTTCGAACTTGAATAGCTGTAGCTATTTCGGTAGCCTGGCATTAGGGGAAAACGAGCCATCGCTTAGACGACGGTTGATGTGACTGTAATAAGAATCGACATGCTGGTGAGTGGAGAGCACTGAGGGGCGGGTCGATAAAGTCAGAGAAGAAATAGATGTAATCGACGATGCGTCCTCAGTACGGCAGTTTTGACAAGGTGATATGACGTCCTCCGATGATGGTGGCAATGAGCATCATGACACAGCATCGGCATCTTGGTGATTCCTTCCTGTTTTAATTGATGTCAAAGGCATGTGCTTGTAATCGCAAAATCGAGCGACCAAGGCGTCGCGACAATTATTTTTTATCGTGGGCAACCTACATAGCGCGTGGTGGCCTGTCACAACAGCGAAATGTCAACCATGGAGGTAGAGACGAAATTTTTGGATGGACCGGAAAAGAGCCAAGCATTCTTGTTCGGTCATCGAGTACTTTTTTTCCGCAGAGGTCAGAGAGCGGCTTGCATACGCGACAACCTTCTCGCAAAATTCACGGTTGTGTTGTAGCAGTACGGCGCCAATTCCTTGTCCGCTGTCGTCAGCGTGAAGTAACGTAGGTGCCTTGTCAGCGAAATAACCAAGAACCGGTGGGGATGTCAGTGCGCGCATGAGTTCTTGAAACGCGGCGTCGCGCTGGTCATTCCAATCGAAGAAACCGGTACTAGCAAGGAGCTTGTCCAGAGGCGAGGCAATGGTGGCAAAGTTCCGGATGAAGCGTCGAAAGCATGATGCGAGTCCAGTAAAGCCGCGCAGTTCTATTGCACGAAATAGGCATCGAAAAGTGTGTACTGCGGAAGTTTTGGGGTTTTTGGAAGAGTCGGATTGATTGCAGGGTATCAAGCCGCAGGCACACAGATATGACGTCTGATACCGTCGAAGGGTTTTCCACTGGCGAGGGCATTGAAAGCGGTAGGGCCCATACTCTTTAGGAGGTGTGGTACGCGATCAGTTTCTGGCATGGCGTCGTTGATACGGCGACAAGACGCGAGAGAATGTCTTCAATGTACGAGGTATAAGACTCGCTCAGCCAGTTACTTCCTGGCAACTTCTGAACGAGCCGTCTGTGTGCTGCGAAACATCCGCTGTAGCTGGTCCTTGAAGGAAGACCAATCTTGGAAGTCGTGCTCGTGATTGAGGAACCAAGTCTTGGCTACTTGGAACACGTAAAAATGTAGGCGGGCTAACTTCGATTCCTCGTTCCAGTTGTTGTAAACGCTTACATGGTCACAGTTGTCTAGCCAGTCTCCGTCACCTTCTCCAGGAACACCGTAGATGATTTTGGGATCGCGTGGGGGGTTGTTAGCAGTGGGAGGAGAGGAGTGCTGGTAGCGGTTGGTTCTACCGGATGGGTTGGCACTGTGGGCTCATCATGTGACGTGGTGGTCTCCCGGCGTGAGCGGCGTCCCGAACGGAGCTCCAGGAGAGATCTTTAGGAGAGAGGTCTAAGGGATCGTGAAGCTTCTCCACCATTTGAAATGATACGCTTAAGCCTAACGCTTTCTTCCACGAAAAGCAATATGGCGGCGACGAAGAAGACGCCGGAGCGAATGACTAAGCGTGACTTTTTTACAGATGAGGACGAAGAAGTCTAATCAATAAATGCCTCCAATATGAGGTTTTACGTGCCAAATCCAAAATATGATTATGAAGCGTGCCGTAATGGACAGCTCCAAAAATTTTGACCATCTGGTGTGCTTTAACTTGTACTGACACCGGGCTCTACATGGCATCTATCATTTGTTTCCATTGGTATGCGACCGCCGTGGCCGGAATTGAACCGTTAACCTTCGGGCCAGCAGCGGAGCACCATAACCGCTACATCGCCATGGCGGAGTGCTTACTGGGAAGGTAACCAGCGATGAATCAAATATTAAGTGGTGTGGTAGCACGCATTTGCGCATAAGAACGTCACGGTTTGAGTCTGCGTTACGCTAAAATTCAGTTGACTGTTTCTTTCTGAGTGTTAATGTTGATAACAAGGAACTAATCGTGCTGTTCTTTATTTTGACTGTTATTCTTTCAGGAACTACAAGAAGTTATGGGTCTTTCTTCGAGCGTTTTTTGGATGGGCCATTTCCTTTCCGCCTGGTTGGTGTCTGCTGTTGAAGCTGCTTTTGCGATATATGTAACAATGATTGCAACAGACTCATACCAACCAGACGATAATGACGATTTGCCAACGATCAAGAAAGAACGAGAGATTTTCGAACTTACTTACAATAGGGTCTACCGAAACATCCCCGAAAGCACTCGATATCTTCAAAATGCTGATGGATCTCTTTTGGTGGCATCGTTTGCTACCTTCGTGACCTGCCACACGCTGTTGGCACTTCTCATTGCCTGCGCTTTTCCACTAGGTGAGTTAATGCGTGTTTTTTTTTTCACGTTTGTGGTAGTCGAAGATGAACACCGCGTTTTATTCCAAGCAGACCCAATGTGAACGCGACCATATACAGCGATTACAAAAGCTCGAGAACGGGACAGAGGGTAAGAAGTAGACAACACACGCGCTGTTTATCCTCTATTTTACATGTACCAACTAACCCGTAAACGTACTCTTCTGCAACCACATGCACACTGGAACCAAGACAGCTCTTTTGTTGTTTTGATTTGGATTTGCCTAAGAAAACTTAAAGCGTCTGACTAAAAAGGGCATGACTGTGCTCTTTAAATAAATAATATGTCGCATACCTTGTTTTGTCGGCCAGTACTTCTCAAGCCATACAAATTCTACCATTATATTGCTCAGCGAAAGCCGTATCTGCTCGAAACCTAATTTTTAAAGGTTGTCGCTTATGTCATATTAAAAATCTGGAAGCTCACTATGGTTGCCAACGTCCAAATACCGGTTTGCGATCTCCAATATTGACGAACAGTCGTGAATATGCTTGACGTGTCACTCTGGTTCGTTATAAACGATGGGGACAAAAAATGACTGATCCCTCCGTCATAGGAATCGGCGTAACACAAAAGTGGATCGTGTCTTGACAGGAATATAGTTGATTATTTATGGTACATTGATGTATGAGACCCTGAACAATGTCTATTGGTGCTTGGCAGCTATACCAGTGTTCGACGCAGATGCACCTATGTTGACGCCTATGACACGTCTCCATCCCGACGACTAACGGCGAAGATCATGATTGAGCCCTTGCGGTAGCTGATGTAGCTAACGTACACTTGGACACAGCATGTGCGGAATCGTGCGGAAAGATAGCATCAACAATCGCATAATAAAGAACGTGGTAAATACAGTATTCTAGGCACTTGAAAAACACTGGTACTGTATATGAACTCATTCAAAGCGTTGTCATTTGGCAAGAGAAACGGCGAGGTGCGCGCTTCCCAACAATAAGGAAACCTACCCCTGTGCTTCAGGGACGCGTAAGGCAAAGTTCGCAGCGTGAGGCGTGAACGCAGGAAGTTCCGCTCGCTGGCGTCTCTTTCGCTGCACCGAAACCTGTTGACCGACAGCTGAAACTGCCGAAGCACCCACAATCGGCGCTCTGTAATATCATAATGCAGTACCTCACTTCACTGCTCCCTGATGGCAGCAACGCCCTCCACCACCCACCCAAGGGCACCCTCAAACGTAGAATGTGATATATATATATAAGGTGCGCTTGTAAAGTCTCATGCAGGAGCATCAGTGGCGCAATGGTGAGAGCGTCAGACCTATCGTCGCGGACCAAGCGGTGGCGGCTTTGACTCCCAGGTCATCCAAATCGATGAAACATTTTGTTCTTGTTTTCTTTGGCATGTATATTTTACAGACGTAATTCTATCATGCAAATACGTCACTAGAGTCCTGGTACACCCCCGCATGAAACGCCTTCGTGTTAAAAAAACCAGTGGTCAGTTCATTCTTTCAAGGTGCAAGACCAGTAAACTGCTGCATATCACGCATGGTTGGGCATGTAAGGGATAAGTTCAGGAGAAGAAGGAAGCTTAAAGGAAAAGAAATCTTGAGCACGGGTTGTCGCAGGAGCCGGCATTTCCACAAGCGGTCTTGTCTACTTGAGTCTTGTGTATTTTCAGAGCCGCAGCATTCAACAGGCCAAGACCGCTTGTGGAAACGTTGTCTACAGCGGCAACCCGTATTGAAGAATTTTTCATGCCTTCAGGGATAGACAAGACCACGTGTATTCACGCCATCATTTGCTAAGTGCAGTCATGATACCTCTGTAATTGCAGCGACGCGCATTGATTGATTCGCTTTGAAGCTTGGACTAATTCTTGGCCAGCCACACTTTAAGCTATACACGATCATACCAGAGTAGTTAAGCGAATTCAATTGGCACTGCACATGAAGCCACTCTTCAACACAAATTCAGCAACTGCGCCCTGCAAAGGAATTTGAGCCTTTTATAGACGTTACGGCTGCTTGCGCAGCGTGCATCCTTAAGCTGCTAAGCAATTCTCTCTTCAAAGCTCCTTGTATTCGCCCACGAAACCACTGCCGATACATCCATAGCTGTTCCAGCACTAGACCAAAAGCTCTTCCTTAAACAAAAGCTGACAGCTTATTGGCAGCGCCTATGGAATTTACATACACTAACAGAACTGCACGTTATCAAGCGGCACTTGCGCATTGGTCGCCAGTATCGAAGTTACGCCGCACAGAAGCACACATGCATACACACAAGGACACACACACAGCACACATGCATACATTCTGTCTGCTGGTGATTCACCCACGTGCTAGAAATCTGGCGAACCAATGTGGGATGCGGAGTCGGTGAAGGACGGATCCCAACATAAAACAAAACGATGTTTATTAACGTAATAGCAGCAGCAGGGCAAGCATGCCGATGCTGCGCTTCGGAAGGTTAGAGAAACAAAACAGGGAACCAAGCTTGGTAGCTTGGGTTATATAGCCAGCATTGGTGACGTAAGCCTCCGACGAAACTGCGTGGCGCTGTCTTTTATCGGAAGCGTGTTGTAGCAAGTAGCAGTGTCACGCCGGGCTAATCAGTGACGAGACGGAGGCTGCGTAGGTCTGTGCGCAGTGGTCGCCACATCACCCCCCCGCGGAGTGCAGAGCCCTCAGGGTCTGTAGAAATCTGGGAGGCGTACCAGACGTCCAGAGCGTGTCGTGAAAGGAGCGGGCTGCGACGTCGGTGGCTGTGGAAGGACGCCAGTTGAAAGAGTGGCGCTGCCAGGTTCGTTCGCCGCGATGTATGCGGGCTTGAGTCGGTCAATCGAGACGCGGACGTCGTTCCCGTTCAAGCGCAAGGTGAAGTTCTTGTCGTCGCGATGGACGACTAGATAGGGTCCGCTGTATGGTGGCTGGAAAGGCCGGCGGACGGTGTCGTCGCGGAGGAAAGCATGCGTGCACGATGCTAGCTCTTTGAACACAAAAGGTGTGGGCTTGCTGTGGTGGGCTGCAGGGGACGGGCGTAAGGCAGCGATGGTGCGTCGGAGGCTGGCGACGAAGTCGGTGGGGTCTGACGTCGTAGTGCTGGATGGCAGAGCTGCGAGAAATTCACCTGGCAGACGGAGTGGTTCCCCGTAGACGAGCTCTGCTGGCGTAGCATGGATGTCCGGCTTGAAGGTGGCGCGAAGACCGAGGATGACAGCTGGGATGGCCTCGAGCCAGGTTGAGTCCGGGTGGCACATAATGGCGGCTTTGAACTGTCGGTGAAAACGCTCGATCATTCCGTTGGCGCAGGGATGGTAGCTCGTGGTCCTCAAGCGTTCAAACCCGATGGTCAATCCCAGGAGCCTGAATAGGTGAGACTCAAACTGTCGCCCTTGGTCGGTGGTTACGCGGCGGGGAGCGCCGAAGCGGGCAATCCAGCCGGAGAAGAAGGCCGAGGCGACGTCTTCCGGGGCGATTCCCTCGAGAGGCCATGCCTCGGGCCATCGAGTGTAGCGGTCGATGGCGGTGAGGCAGTAGCGGTAGGGTCCTGCCGGGGGAAACGGTCCTATGATGTCGAGGTGGACGTGCTCGAACCGACCTAAGGGCTGAGCGAATGTTCCGAGTGGGGACGTGACGTGCCTGGTGATTTAGGCACGTTGGCAGTGAATGCAGGAGCGCGCCCACGTGCGACAATCCCGCTGCATGGAGGGCCAGACGTAGCGGTCAGCCACGAGGCGTGTCGAGGCGCGTATGCCGGGATGGCTGAGGTTGTGGAGCTGGTTGAAAAGACCACGGCGATGGCACAGGGGCACATAGGGCCTGCTTCGTCCTGTCGACATGTCGCAACAGATTGTAGTTGTCGACCCTGGGATGGGGACTTGTTGCAGCTGAAGTGAGGTCGTGCCCTTGAGAAGTTCCTGCAGTTCGGTGTCCGTAGTCTGAGCCTCGGCGAGGACGTCTGCTGTTATCTGCACAGAGCTGATGGCTGCTACACGTGAAAGCGCGTCGGCGACCACGTTGTCTTTCCCTCTGACATGTTGGATGTCGGTGGTGAACTGTGCTATCAACGAGAGTTGGTTCTGCTGTACAGGCGGGAGTTTGTCGCGACGTTGAGAGAAGGCGTAGGTAAGAGGCTTGTGGTCTGTATAGATGGTGCAGTTCTGTGCTTCGAGAATGTGGCGAAAGTGTTGCACTGCTTCGTATATCGCCAGAAGTTCTCTGTAGTAGGCTGGCAACATTGTCGGGGCGGTGGTCGTGGTTTCCACAGTAGAACTGGCGGTTGAAGGGGTCATTTTGCGAGCTTCGAGCTTCTTGGAGCTTCTTGGAGGGATGCCAGATGTTTTCCACGCGTTGCATGAGGGCGGCGCCGATGGCGAAGCTAGATGCGTCCGTGAACAGTCCCAAGGGAGCGTCTGGCACGGGGTGGGTGAGGAGCGTGGCGGTACAGAGGGCGGCTTTGCAATCTTCGAAAGTTCTCGCTAACGTCGGTGTCCACGTGATGGGTTGGTTTCCTCGTAGGCCGGCCAAAGCATCATGGAGGGGAGCCTGGTAGTCGGCAGCGTGTGGCAAGAAACGCCTGTAGAAGTTCAGCATGCCAAGGAAACGGCGAAGGTCTTTAGCGGTGGTGGGTTGAGGGTAACTTTGCAGGTCTGAGATGCGTTGGGGCAAGGGCCGAGTTCCCTCAGATGAAACTTCGTGGCCGAGGAAGCGGACGACGGAAGCGCCTAGCGTGCTTTTTTGGATATTGACGAGTAGACCGTGGTCGTCGAGGCGTTGGAACAGCAGACGAAGGTGCCGGTGGTGCTCTTCGGCGTCGCGGGAAAATACCAGTATGTCGTCAAGGTAAACGAAGCAGAAGTCGAGGCCGCGGACGACTTCGTCGATGAAGCGCTGAAAGGTTTGTCCAGCGTTCCTCAGGCCGAAGCTCATGAAGGGAAACTCGAACAAGCCAAAGGGAGTGATGATTGCCGTTTTCGGGACGTCATCCGGATTGACGGGTATTTGTGTGTACGCCTTCACCAAGTCTAGCACGGAGAACACGTGGCAGCCATAGATGCGATGGGCGAAGTCCTGTATGTGGTGGATGGGGTACCTGTCCGGGATGGTGCGGGCGTTGAGGGCACGGTAATCTCCGCAGGGCCGCCAGCCTTCGATATTCTTCGGAACAAGGTGGAGTGGCGAGGCCCATGGACTGTCAGAGCGGCGGGCGATTCCTTCGCGGAGCATGTCCTCGAACTCTGCTTTGGCTATGCGCATGCGGTCCGGGGCAAGGCGACGGGCGCGGCAGAAAACCGGGGGGCCTGAAGTGGTCCGGATGTAGTGCACAGTGGTGTGCTGCACTCTGCGCGGCAGTCCGCTGGGGCGCGTCAATCCGGGAAATTCGGCGAGGATGGCGTGGTACGGCGAATGATTTGTCAACACTGAGTACCTTGATGCTTGGCTGTTGGGCGGTCGTTCGCTGGCCTGGTGTGGAATGTCCCGTTGTCGCGTCGACGAGGAGGTCGTTGCGGCAGTCCGGAAGGAGGTTGTAGTGGGCCAGAAAATCTGAGCCGATGATTGGCTCGGCGACGTCGGCGATGACAAAATTCCAGCGAAGGTCACGGCGTATGTTTCTGAGCTGGATGTGCAGGCAGAGCGAGCCGTACGTCTTGATTGTAGAGCGGTTTGCCGCGCTGAGCTCGGAAGACGTAGGCGGACGAGGACCTTGAAGATGGGATCGCGGGTAGCAGCAAATGTCGGAACCGCTGTCGACAAGGAACCGCTGCTTCGTGATTTGGTCGGTGACGAAGATGCGACGGCCTCCGGGTTGGCAGCTTGCGGCCGTCGCTACGAGCTGCCGTTGGCGTTTTCCGCATGCCCAGCGGAACAGGGTGGTCGACATTGCCGGGCTCTGTCCCCGAAGCGTCGGTGGTAGTAGCACGGGCCGTTGTCGGGTTGCCGCGACGAACTGGTGTTAAGGTCGCGGATTTGCGAGTGGCGGCGCTGGTGCATCGGAAGACGTTCACCCAAGCGTTGTTGAATGGTGTTGAGCTGTCGATCGATGTCGTCGATGCGGCGTGCAAGCTCCGCGGTGTTCAGAGGTGCGGCGACAGCCTGGATGGTGGGCGACAACTGCGGCAAGGAGGCCTCGATGACGCGATCAGCCATCTCCGCAAGTTCGTCGAGGGGTAGCCTAACCTGAGGAATCGGCGTAACACAAAA
Organism: Rhipicephalus sanguineus; assembly: GCF_013339695.2. NCBI lineage: Eukaryota > Metazoa > Arthropoda > Arachnida > Ixodida > Ixodidae > Rhipicephalus > Rhipicephalus sanguineus. The sequence continues at coordinate 174,589,792 of NC_051180.1, read as the reverse complement.
GTGGATCGTGTCTTGACAGGAATATAGTTGATTATTTATGGTACATTGATGTATGAGACCCTGAACAATGTCTATTGGTGCTTGGCAGCTATACCAGTGTTCGACGCAGATGCACCTATGTTGACGCCTATGACACGTCTCCATCCCGACGACTAACGGCGAAGATCATGATTGAGCCCTTGCGGTAGCTGATGTAGCTAACGTACACTTGGACACAGCATGTGCGGAATCGTGCGGAAAGATAGCATCAACAATCGCATAATAAAGAACGTGGTAAATACAGTATTCTAGGCACTTGAAAAACACTGGTACTGTATATGAACTCATTCAAAGCGTTGTCATTTGGCAAGAGAAACGGCGAGGTGCGCGCTTCCCAACAATAAGGAAACCTACCCCTGTGCTTCAGGGACGCGTAAGGCAAAGTTCGCAGCGTGAGGCGTGAACGCAGGAAGTTCCGCTCGCTGGCGTCTCTTTCGCTGCACCGAAACCTGTTGACCGACAGCTGAAACTGCCGAAGCACCCACAATCGGCGCTCTGTAATATCATAATGCAGTACCTCACTTCACTGCTCCCTGATGGCAGCAACGCCCTCCACCACCCACCCAAGGGCACCCTCAAACGTAGAATGTGATATATATATATAAGGTGCGCTTGTAAAGTCTCATGCAGGAGCATCAGTGGCGCAATGGTGAGAGCGTCAGACCTATCGTCGCGGACCAAGCGGTGGCGGCTTTGACTCCCAGGTCATCCAAATCGATGAAACATTTTGTTCTTGTTTTCTTTGGCATGTATATTTTACAGACGTAATTCTATCATGCAAATACGTCACTAGAGTCCTGGTACACCCCCGCATGAAACGCCTTCGTGTTAAAAAAACCAGTGGTCAGTTCATTCTTTCAAGGTGCAAGACCAGTAAACTGCTGCATATCACGCATGGTTGGGCATGTAAGGGATAAGTTCAGGAGAAGAAGGAAGCTTAAAGGAAAAGAAATCTTGAGCACGGGTTGTCGCAGGAGCCGGCATTTCCACAAGCGGTCTTGTCTACTTGAGTCTTGTGTATTTTCAGAGCCGCAGCATTCAACAGGCCAAGACCGCTTGTGGAAACGTTGTCTACAGCGGCAACCCGTATTGAAGAATTTTTCATGCCTTCAGGGATAGACAAGACCACGTGTATTCACGCCATCATTTGCTAAGTGCAGTCATGATACCTCTGTAATTGCAGCGACGCGCATTGATTGATTCGCTTTGAAGCTTGGACTAATTCTTGGCCAGCCACACTTTAAGCTATACACGATCATACCAGAGTAGTTAAGCGAATTCAATTGGCACTGCACATGAAGCCACTCTTCAACACAAATTCAGCAACTGCGCCCTGCAAAGGAATTTGAGCCTTTTATAGACGTTACGGCTGCTTGCGCAGCGTGCATCCTTAAGCTGCTAAGCAATTCTCTCTTCAAAGCTCCTTGTATTCGCCCACGAAACCACTGCCGATACATCCATAGCTGTTCCAGCACTAGACCAAAAGCTCTTCCTTAAACAAAAGCTGACAGCTTATTGGCAGCGCCTATGGAATTTACATACACTAACAGAACTGCACGTTATCAAGCGGCACTTGCGCATTGGTCGCCAGTATCGAAGTTACGCCGCACAGAAGCACACATGCATACACACAAGGACACACACACAGCACACATGCATACATTCTGTCTGCTGGTGATTCACCCACGTGCTAGAAATCTGGCGAACCAATGTGGGATGCGGAGTCGGTGAAGGACGGATCCCAACATAAAACAAAACGATGTTTATTAACGTAATAGCAGCAGCAGGGCAAGCATGCCGATGCTGCGCTTCGGAAGGTTAGAGAAACAAAACAGGGAACCAAGCTTGGTAGCTTGGGTTATATAGCCAGCATTGGTGACGTAAGCCTCCGACGAAACTGCGTGGCGCTGTCTTTTATCGGAAGCGTGTTGTAGCAAGTAGCAGTGTCACGCCGGGCTAATCAGTGACGAGACGGAGGCTGCGTAGGTCTGTGCGCAGTGGTCGCCACATCACCCCCCCGCGGAGTGCAGAGCCCTCAGGGTCTGTAGAAATCTGGGAGGCGTACCAGACGTCCAGAGCGTGTCGTGAAAGGAGCGGGCTGCGACGTCGGTGGCTGTGGAAGGACGCCAGTTGAAAGAGTGGCGCTGCCAGGTTCGTTCGCCGCGATGTATGCGGGCTTGAGTCGGTCAATCGAGACGCGGACGTCGTTCCCGTTCAAGCGCAAGGTGAAGTTCTTGTCGTCGCGATGGACGACTAGATAGGGTCCGCTGTATGGTGGCTGGAAAGGCCGGCGGACGGTGTCGTCGCGGAGGAAAGCATGCGTGCACGATGCTAGCTCTTTGAACACAAAAGGTGTGGGCTTGCTGTGGTGGGCTGCAGGGGACGGGCGTAAGGCAGCGATGGTGCGTCGGAGGCTGGCGACGAAGTCGGTGGGGTCTGACGTCGTAGTGCTGGATGGCAGAGCTGCGAGAAATTCACCTGGCAGACGGAGTGGTTCCCCGTAGACGAGCTCTGCTGGCGTAGCATGGATGTCCGGCTTGAAGGTGGCGCGAAGACCGAGGATGACAGCTGGGATGGCCTCGAGCCAGGTTGAGTCCGGGTGGCACATAATGGCGGCTTTGAACTGTCGGTGAAAACGCTCGATCATTCCGTTGGCGCAGGGATGGTAGCTCGTGGTCCTCAAGCGTTCAAACCCGATGGTCAATCCCAGGAGCCTGAATAGGTGAGACTCAAACTGTCGCCCTTGGTCGGTGGTTACGCGGCGGGGAGCGCCGAAGCGGGCAATCCAGCCGGAGAAGAAGGCCGAGGCGACGTCTTCCGGGGCGATTCCCTCGAGAGGCCATGCCTCGGGCCATCGAGTGTAGCGGTCGATGGCGGTGAGGCAGTAGCGGTAGGGTCCTGCCGGGGGAAACGGTCCTATGATGTCGAGGTGGACGTGCTCGAACCGACCTAAGGGCTGAGCGAATGTTCCGAGTGGGGACGTGACGTGCCTGGTGATTTAGGCACGTTGGCAGTGAATGCAGGAGCGCGCCCACGTGCGACAATCCCGCTGCATGGAGGGCCAGACGTAGCGGTCAGCCACGAGGCGTGTCGAGGCGCGTATGCCGGGATGGCTGAGGTTGTGGAGCTGGTTGAAAAGACCACGGCGATGGCACAGGGGCACATAGGGCCTGCTTCGTCCTGTCGACATGTCGCAACAGATTGTAGTTGTCGACCCTGGGATGGGGACTTGTTGCAGCTGAAGTGAGGTCGTGCCCTTGAGAAGTTCCTGCAGTTCGGTGTCCGTAGTCTGAGCCTCGGCGAGGACGTCTGCTGTTATCTGCACAGAGCTGATGGCTGCTACACGTGAAAGCGCGTCGGCGACCACGTTGTCTTTCCCTCTGACATGTTGGATGTCGGTGGTGAACTGTGCTATCAACGAGAGTTGGTTCTGCTGTACAGGCGGGAGTTTGTCGCGACGTTGAGAGAAGGCGTAGGTAAGAGGCTTGTGGTCTGTATAGATGGTGCAGTTCTGTGCTTCGAGAATGTGGCGAAAGTGTTGCACTGCTTCGTATATCGCCAGAAGTTCTCTGTAGTAGGCTGGCAACATTGTCGGGGCGGTGGTCGTGGTTTCCACAGTAGAACTGGCGGTTGAAGGGGTCATTTTGCGAGCTTCGAGCTTCTTGGAGCTTCTTGGAGGGATGCCAGATGTTTTCCACGCGTTGCATGAGGGCGGCGCCGATGGCGAAGCTAGATGCGTCCGTGAACAGTCCCAAGGGAGCGTCTGGCACGGGGTGGGTGAGGAGCGTGGCGGTACAGAGGGCGGCTTTGCAATCTTCGAAAGTTCTCGCTAACGTCGGTGTCCACGTGATGGGTTGGTTTCCTCGTAGGCCGGCCAAAGCATCATGGAGGGGAGCCTGGTAGTCGGCAGCGTGTGGCAAGAAACGCCTGTAGAAGTTCAGCATGCCAAGGAAACGGCGAAGGTCTTTAGCGGTGGTGGGTTGAGGGTAACTTTGCAGGTCTGAGATGCGTTGGGGCAAGGGCCGAGTTCCCTCAGATGAAACTTCGTGGCCGAGGAAGCGGACGACGGAAGCGCCTAGCGTGCTTTTTTGGATATTGACGAGTAGACCGTGGTCGTCGAGGCGTTGGAACAGCAGACGAAGGTGCCGGTGGTGCTCTTCGGCGTCGCGGGAAAATACCAGTATGTCGTCAAGGTAAACGAAGCAGAAGTCGAGGCCGCGGACGACTTCGTCGATGAAGCGCTGAAAGGTTTGTCCAGCGTTCCTCAGGCCGAAGCTCATGAAGGGAAACTCGAACAAGCCAAAGGGAGTGATGATTGCCGTTTTCGGGACGTCATCCGGATTGACGGGTATTTGTGTGTACGCCTTCACCAAGTCTAGCACGGAGAACACGTGGCAGCCATAGATGCGATGGGCGAAGTCCTGTATGTGGTGGATGGGGTACCTGTCCGGGATGGTGCGGGCGTTGAGGGCACGGTAATCTCCGCAGGGCCGCCAGCCTTCGGTATTCTTCGGAACAAGGTGGAGTGGCGAGGCCCATGGACTGTCAGAGCGGCGGGCGATTCCTTCGCGGAGCATGGCCTCGAACTCTGCTTTGGCTATGCGCATGCGGTCCGGGGCAAGGCGACGGGCGCGGCAGAAAACCGGGGGGCCTGAAGTGGTCCGGATGTAGTGCACAGTGGTGTGCTGCACTCTGCGCGGCAGTCCGCTGGGGCGCGTCAATCCGGGAAATTCGGCGAGGATGGCGTGGTACGGCGAATGATTTGTCAACACTGAGTACCTTGATGCTTGGCTGTTGGGCGGTCGTTCGCTGGCCTGGTGTGGAATGTCCCGTTGTCGCGTCGACGAGGAGGTCGTTGCGGCAGTCCGGAAGGAGGTTGTAGTGGGCCAGAAAATCTGAGCCGATGATTGGCTCGGCGACGTCGGCGATGACAAAATTCCAGCGAAGGTCACGGCGTATGTTTCTGAGCTGGATGTGCAGGCAGAGCGAGCCGTACGTCTTGATTGTAGAGCGGTTTGCCGCGCTGAGCTCGGAAGACGTAGGCGGACGAGGACCTTGAAGATGGGATCGCGGGTAGCAGCAAATGTCGGAACCGCTGTCGACAAGGAACCGCTGCTTCGTGATTTGGTCGGTGACGAAGATGCGACGGCCTCCGGGTTGGCAGCTTGCGGCCGTCGCTACGAGCTGCCGTTGGCGTTTTCCGCATGCCCAGCGGAACAGGGTGGTCGACATTGCCGGGCTCTGTCCCCGAAGCGTCGGTGGTAGTAGCACGGGCCGTTGTCGGGTTGCCGCGACGAACTGGTGTTAAGGTCGCGGATTTGCGAGTGGCGGCGCTGGTGCATCGGAAGACGTTCACCCAAGCGTTGTTGAATGGTGTTGAGCTGTCGATCGATGTCGTCGATGCGGCGTGCAAGCTCCGCGGTGTTCAGAGGTGCGGCGACAGCCTGGATGGTGGGCGACAACTGCGGCAAGGAGGCCTCGATGACGCGATCAGCCATCTCCGCAAGTTCGTCGAGGGGTAGCCTAACCTGGGTCTGCAGAATTGCCTGGGCAAGCGGCGGGGTCGTTGGAGCCAAAGCACTCGCAGAAAGGAATCCTGGACTTGCAAGCTTCCCGCGAGCGCACGCATGTGGCGCAGGAGCTGCGAAGGTTTGCGCTCAGCAAGCTCTGTGGACTGAAGTTGCCGCACCTTCTGTTCATCCGAGAGCGACAGGCGGCGGATAAGGGCAGTCTTCAGGTGTTCGTAGTGTTTGGCCGTTGGTGGGTTGGCGAGAATATCCCGGACCTCGTTGGCATAACGTGCGTCGAGGTGGGCGACGACGTAATCGTAGCGGGTGCGGTCTTGCGTGATGCGCGCCAGGGAGAACTGGGCCTCGACCTGGGCGAACCAGACTTCGGGCGAGTCCTCCCAAAACGGCGGAAGCTTGACGGCGACACGCCAGGCGTCGTATGAGGCAGCGTGCGGGATGCCTTCTGTGGGAGCTCTGACGTCCTCAGCGGAGCCGGCAGGCACGGCCTCTGTTGTGGAGGCGCTGCGGGAAGGCTGCTGTTGCTGGGTCTGCAGTGCCTGTTGAAGTTGTTGCACTTGCTGGCGCAGAGCGGTGAGAGCTTCCGGGTCGGCCATGGCGGTGCGGTTTGTTCGGTTTCCGGGTCACCAGATGTGGGATGCGGAGTCGGTGAAGGACGGATCCCAACATAAAACAAAACGATGTTTATTAACGTAATAGCAGCAGCAGGGCAAGCATGCCGATGCTGCGCTTCGGAAGGTTAGAGAAACAAAACAGGGAACCAAGCTTGGTAGCTTGGGTTATATAGCCAGCATTGGTGACGTAAGCCTCCGACGAAACTGCGTGGCGCTGTCTTTTATCGGAAGCGTGTTGTAGCAAGTAGCAGTGTCACGCCGGGCTAATCAGTGACGAGACGGAGTCTGCGTAGGTCTGTGCGCAGTGGTCGCCACAAGCCTAATAAACAGGCGGTAAAACACCGAGCGAAGAAGACGGTCGAGTTCGAACGCAGATCTCGTGGGTGCCTCCGCTCGTGATGATGATCGTTAAGCCCCATATGGTTTTGTTTGTTCCCTCATTATAAGTGTAACAATCCTTGTGGTATGATATTGTTTAATTTACACCAACGGTAACAAACAGCACGCATGCGTTCTCGTTTAAAACACTTTGCAATATATAGTCGTTTAAAATGCGCGACAGCGACTTTAGCCAAAACAAATTTGGTGGCATAATTTCGACAGCTTAGCCGTCTAAGAGCAATTTCGACGGGTCCTGACGAAAAAAAGCGATGCGCCGCTGCGGACCGAGCAAAACATTTCCGACATGTTGGTCACTCGCCGCTGAGCGTTGCGGCGAGAGTGATCAGCCGTTAACTCTGTGACTGAATCGACGGCCCAAAAATCGCTATGTGTAGTGTCATGTGAAATTTCCTTTAGGCCAATTTCGCCGCGCAACATCAGGGGAGGTCCATATTGCTTTTTTAGCGCAAAAAAGGACACCTAAAGAAAGAAGACGGAACACAGCGCTACGCTCAACTGGCATGGTTTATTGCGTCACTCCACTCTTTATAGCAACCAGATACCGGTAGGACATGCGCTGTGCACCCTATGCGCACAACCACCACACCTTGGACACCTGAGCGCAATCATGAAAGCGAGTCCAGAAAACAAAATTCAGAGGAAAGCAAGGTGATAGAAGGCACACTAATGCACTGCGACCCAACTGATTGAATGAAAAAAGCTTCTGATAATTCTCAGGCGGTGGTGTCACGACTCTTCTTTAAGTTAGTGGTTAGTCTAAACAAGGCATGACAATTGCATTTTTTGCAGTGTTGAGCTAAATGTGAGTCTGTACCAGTCGGTAGGGTTCGCTCATGTTTTTTAAGGCGCTCATTCACACAGCGGCCTGACTGACCTACATACACTTTGCCACAAGAGAGTGGAATATTGTATACCACCCCTACGCTGCACTCAGCAAACTTCTGGTGTCTCTTTTCACATTGCGGCGCTCCGGTGTCCAAGGCGTGGTGGTTGTGCGCATAGGGTGCACGGCGCATGTCGTACCGGTATCTATAAAGAGTGGAGTGACGCAATAAACCATGTCAGTGGCGAGTAGCGCTGTGTTGCGTGTTTTTTCTTGTGCTGTCTTTTTTTTGCGCTAAAAAGCAATATGGATTCTCACCAACTAGCCCGCCAACGCATTCTGTTGATCAGGGGGAGATGTTGAAGGAGTGGACAAGAGGCTAATTTTGCAGCTCTTCTTGGGAGCAAGGCTCAGCCTGCGACAGTGGTGTGCGTTCCTTCCGACATGTCGTCTGAGGGACATGCCGTTTGAGAAGGGCGTTCGTGGAGTTTTCTGTGCATCACTTTTCGCAACGTGTCACCACATGAAAACTTTGCGTACGCTGTGTGGGAGCCACATTTTAACCCGAAAGTGTTCTATGCCGGGGTCCACTCAGACTTTAGTGACGTATTTCAGTCACAGATATGATGTTGACAAAATAAACGCTAATGGATGAGAAAGAAAAAAAACAGGAAAAAAAAAGTTTTGAAATGTAAGGCGCGACGACAACGGACGAAATGTAGAGTACACACACACGGAGTTCCCCCGCCGGGAATTGAACCTACAAGCTCTGGCTCCTCGACAAGCGCCCGGTGCTCGACCGACTAAGCTAGCTACTGAAAGCGAATCATTTTTCGTTTCTTCGAACATATTTCCACTCCTCCCTGATCGTCATTTTCGGAAAGAGGGCGCACGAATGAAACCAGCTTCTTCCTGCAGACCAAAAACAAACATGTCGAAAGTACCATGTCATTTATTCAGAGCATACAGGCAAGAAAGGGACAAGTATATTGCCATTATTCATATCTAGACGCCTCACTGGATCCATCGGAAGTAGTTACAAAGCTACCAAGATGGTTAGTGAAGATCTCCGAATTTATGTACAAATCAAAGTACAAAAGTTGATGACCATTGTGACATTTGGTGACAACTCTATCTTTTTTAGTACACACCTTACTGTGAACACAGTCCAAGTGTCTTTTCATACGATGACCTCGTAGGTCTCTCTGATGATCAGCCGTACCTGTGGCGCAGTCGGCGCCACAGGTGCAGCTGAACCCGATCATAAACCTTGGACAAATGGAAGGAGGAAACGTATTACATGTACAGCAGATCATAATAAGGAGGGACAGCAGATAACTACCGACCAGACACATAATACTCACCTTTCGAACCAGTGCACTCGCAGACAAAACCCATTTGTGCTCCAGATATACCCATTTGTGCTCCAGGCCTAAATCCCGAACCCTCGGCCCCGTTTGAGTGCCGGAGGTTCGGGCATGGGTCTCAAAGTTGCCGTGGTCAACTCGCTCGTGCAAAATTCGCCACAACTGGACACTATTCTGATGACTGCGATCCGGAGGCTGAGGCCCATTGCATGAATTGCGATGGAGGCCACCTTCCGTATTTCAGGTCTTGTCCTTCCTGGAAAACAGAAATTCTCACGAAGTCCTACTTAGCATTAGCATGCGAGAAGCCCGGCAGTTGGTATCATGAACCTTCGATGACAAGCCATCATTCGCCGATGTAGTGCCTCGGAGGGCAGCACTACAACGGCACGAGCAGTCGCCATGCCATGCGCATTGTTCTGGCGTAACCCCACCCGCTTCCCCACACACACCCCTGTAAGAGCAGCCAAGTATGCCCTGCCTCCCGACAACACGGCCACACCAGTGGCCTCTGCAAGCTCTGGCAGCAGCCAGGGCGACCCAGATGTTCAAATGGTTCCCTCGACCTCTGGCCTAGTGCGGTCAAAGGCGTCGTCCGTCGTGACCAAGCCTACTCGCCTCAGACACCACTTGTTAGAGCGTCTGCCTGGCGCCTCGCAAGACGCGATGAACACTACGTTCCACTGGCGCCGACTGCGCCACAGGTGTGGCGAGAATCGCTGGACTGCTCCAAAAAGACAAAAGCCAAATTACAGGGCCTGATAAAGGCTCTGTAAAAAAGGTCAATTAAGACAGAACATCAATTCACCTTCTCATCGATTGTCCTAGCATTGTGTCTCCCACCCTTGTAGTGAAGTTTAACTGGGGAGTGTCTAATAACCCTTATGGGAGCGATGACTTGCCAATACTGCTGGCAGCTCAAACAGAAATAGAATTTTCCCCATAGGCTCCACAGCGAAGGATTGCCGCAGCCGTTTGGGAGAAGTCCAGAAGTATTACTGGTATCTCGTTGGCCGGCATGTCCGCTTTGGAAATTTATGGTGCCATTCAATATTTTACGGGTTTTATGATTGACGCTGCTTCGAAATGTATATCAGAGCTCAGCGTTGTGGCGAGCGAACGTCGTGTCCCTTTGTGGAAGGATGGATGCCTTCAAGCTCGTAAGAAACAGAAGAAAGCGTGTGGTCTCCTGCGCAATTTCTCCACTGCTGAGAATCTTGTCAATTTTAAAACACAATGTTGCAAGGTAGGAGAACACGCCGGCAGGCCAGGAGGGAGAGTTGGCAAATGTACATAGCAGGTGTAAAACTCTACACCCAGAAAAGTAGAGTGTGGAATCGGATAAACAAGTTAAAAGGGCGACAAACGCATTCACTAAATTCGTCGGAGGGCATTTCCAGCTGGCCACCAGTTTATCACGCTGCTCCAAAACCTTCCAAAGGAACGAAACGAAGATGGAGCGGGAGAAGTTGGAATGTAAGTGTGCATAAACTGAGGCATACAACCAAGCATTTCCCTTAGCTGACATACAACACTACGTGACAGTTTGGAATTTTGACTTGCCACACTTTGGCGAAGAACGCAGAATGTTATATGTAAGAGAAAACTATTTGTTGAGCCCTACATTCTGTGTTCGTTTGAATAGTGTTATATCACAACCGCTTGTGCCGAAAACCAGAAAACTGAAGTGCCTCAAGGAGGGTACCCAGTTGTACGCTTTTATTGTTCAAATAAATTACTTGAGCCTGTGCATCTCATCCATTACGTTTTGCTGCACATAAGTTGACGATGTAAATATAGGTTTGAAATCGCGAAATCTTGCAATGTGTGGGCTCATTCAGCTCAGACAGGTTCAGACATTCGGAGAGGTTCACAGTCTTAATAAGGTGTCTAAATGAGCCGAGGAAAGCGGCTTGAGTTTCGATCTACAAAAGAGCACATGTGTCCTTTTCTAAAAAAAGGGACGCCGACCCCGACATTTCCCTACAGGATCAGCGCCTGCCTGTAACAACGGAGCATACATTTTAGCCCTATTCGCATACACGAAGCTAACGTTTGTGCCACATATCAAATATCTTAAATCAAAGTGTATCAAGACAATGGGTATTTTAAGAGTCTTGTCACGTACACCATAGTGCAGTGACAGTAAATGTTTCTTGAATCTGTACGAGTCTCATACGCGCGCACCTAGATTACGGGGCAATAATCTCTCAGTCTTCGGCATCGAGCACCTTGAATAGGCTTGACCTTGTCCATCACCTAGGCATTCGCGTTTATACGGGTGCAACTACAAGAAGCCCCATAGAAAGCATCTACGTCGAATACAATAAGTTGTTACTCGACCTGCAGAGATCCTACAAATACTTCGTAAATTTTCTTACAGTGAACGAAAACCACGAATACATCTGAAACTCCAATGTCAATCATTTCTCCAGTTCTGTCCTCTTTCGCAATCGTCCTGCGGTGAGACACCCCCTACTCAATTTGTGTGAGGGGCCTAGCTAAAGAAATGGATGAGCCACTTCTTGAACACCGTTTGGCGGCTTCCGCTGTGCATCTACAGCCGCGGCAGGGGTAACTCACAGACGGTGATATAACACCCGTGGAAGTTACAAAGCACGCACATATTGCACACATCCTTACCTACTTCCTCGAACTGCAGCACACTTACACTCTTCCTGTATTCTTTTCAGATGTCTCAGTCACACATTCGTTTGTCCGACGTATCGGTCGGTCGATCGTTATCGCACGCTGGCGCTCCGCACCCTAATACAAGCAGGTTCACAGCAGAGGTATATACAATATCTGAGGCCGTTAAACACAATAATGATTTAAAGCTGCCAAGTACAGTCGTATACACAAGTTTTCTAAGCGTCGTAAAATTTTAAAAACTCTGAAAAAACTTACAAATCCTGTCGTAGTTTTGCTTCATTCACTCTTATGCGCAATTTATGGACTCAAACAGCACGTGGTAGAATGATGGGTGCCAAGACAACACGACATCGACCAGCGAGCTACATACGCCTGCGAGAGCACTGTCGCTATATTCATAGCTTTCCCTGTACTAGACCTAAAACACTTCCTAAAACGAAAACCCAGGGCTTACCGGCAGCGCTTATCGGACAATGAAACACAATATAAACTGGACTTGGTGAAGCCACACCTCGCAAATTGGCCACCCATATCAAAACCACATCGTACAGATGTCACACTTAGCAGATATTGAATAGGGCAGACACACAGCACGCGCGCACACCTTTTTCCCGGTGGTGACCCAGTGAGCTGTGATGGATGAGGCTAGTCACTAACAGTCCTGCATGTACTCATATAATGAACAGGACTGGAGTCTCACAGGAGGAAGCATTCTGCGTTATTACACCAGCAACGAATACCACTACATCATTCAATGCTTATAGGAAATGAACATCTATTCAATCATGAATCACTATAAGAATCTTGAAAAATGTATTAATGCTCTTACTGGTGTATGCCCAGGAACTGCGTAGCACGGCGTCTTTTCAGATGCCTGCGGCGGTAGCTATAGTCCACAAAGCACCGGCCTCCCAGCCCTTGGACTCAAGGGTGTTCACGAGGCACTCGCGGTGATGTCTCACTTCCACATTTTCGTTTCATGATCGCTTCTCACTCACGTTCATCAAACATGTTTCGCGTCATTGTCTTTTTTTTAATAATTATTTAATTATTTGTTTTTACGAACGTTTGGTGCGCTGAATTTGAGGGCTTTATACATTCACTAATACCATCAATGATCACATATCAGGTGTCACGAACAGGTCCTACTGGTGAGCACTGGCAATGGCGCCATTAAACACCAAAGACCATCATCATCACTGCTCTGCGGAAACCTTAGCTTTCAGTTCATTGGCCCACATGAGCAGGCCGGAAGGTGCATGACGAGGAGAATCACGAGGATCCCGGTAAGGATATATGAGTAACAAGGCTCGACGGGAGACCCATGCACAAGATAGAAAAGACACGCTTACACATCGCGGGCAACAGCCACAACGGCGAGACCTTCAGACGACCGGAAGGCGTGGTCCCTCAGAGCATCATCTGATTACTCATAAGCAGAGCCAAGAGTTGCAGAGGTATGAAAGATGGTAACATGATTAGGCTAGTTCAGGCCTTCTTAGTCAGCTGTATAACGCCCGTGGCACCCTGCTTGAAGTAGCATGTAGCTGAGAAAGAAAGGGTGGGAAGTGTATTCATCAAGGCTTACAAACAGGCTGTAGGGTTATCCCGACAAACACGACCAATTCACTGAATCTGCGCCTGCAGACCACGCTGGGGGGATAGAGACACAGAACATAGCGCAGTATGAGCGGCTTTCCTAGAGAAGGACAGGCAGATACATGCTAGAGAAGTCAGCAATGAGGTATCACGCTCAACGCGGTGTTAATGTTGACATACGGAGCAACGTCAAGAATATGTTGGTCGTCACTTTGATACCAAAAAACATGCACCCCGAATGTCCAAGTAGTACGTGGGAAAAGCGAGCGGAGAGCCTACTGAGGAAGTACACAAATCTAAAGACCCGGTGTTCCAGGACGTGGCCAGGTACGCGCGCAAGTACGGTTTCGTGGCCGCCGTGACAAATCAGGACAACGCTTGATAGATCACGTTATGCACAGTGCACGTGGAGACGGCGAAGCGGTGCCTATTGCGCTCGGAGTGACGACCACCGCGGAAGAAGTGGCTATCACCTGTTCCCTAAACGCAGATCGCAGCTTCGCCAATGGCCGCGTCTCCACCGAGGCCTTAGCAATTCCACTTGCGGGTAAAACTGAGAAGAAGAAAGTTTGCACCACGTTTGGTGGATGCTGCCTTACCAACTAGATACACTTTCAATACTATTGCAGGAAGTTTACATTATAGGGGCGCCCACCCATACCACCTCGCTCACCGGCAACAAGACGGCACATGGGGTAGCTCCAGAGCTTGCGGATCAAGCCGCCATCATCCACACTGTCGCCGCCTCGGCCGTGACATCGGGCGAAGAGTGGCGGTGGGAGGATCGCCTCACAAGTTTCAAAGAAAAAATCTGGCAGGCATATCCCATGCACTGTGGGAATCGATGTAATGCGAAGCAGCCAGCAAAGAGCTACATACATCGCCTTGTTTGTCTTTGAGCCAAATGAAATCATTCATGCCATGGCATCTAGTCCACCACATATCGCATACTGAAAAACCAAAAAGACGCGTACCATCAAGGAAAAAGGTAAGGACAGGACAGAAAGGGCGTCACTCGCAACTAACTTTATTCCCAGAACATCAGCATCATATATAACCACAGCGACCCTGCGCGCGCACATAGCCTCACAAGCTCGTCAAAAACCCGCGATAACAAGATTAACTAATCGAAAAATGAATCGATGAAACTAAATTCACCCCCACGCAGAGCAACAGATGTGTCACTAACACAGCATTCTTTCTTCTTTCTAATATAGTATGCTTCCATAATTTCACGCGCTAAGACATCGCTACTCTTTCCAAGAACGGAAACACTGGCAAACCCAGGCTCACACTTGCAGGAACCACAATGCACAGGCAAATGTGCTGAAAGTTTATTTTTCACCGAAAGTTCGTGCTCCCTCATCCTGTCGTTTATGCACCGGCCTGTTTGGCCGATACATACCCTACCGCAACTAAGCGGGATCTCGTACACCACGCCAACCGAGCAGGCGACAAAAGGCCTTGCGTGCCTCTTCCCACACGGGGAGGGCCTCGGTGCAGAAGAAATGCGTGGGCACATGCTAGCCAACTTGCGGGGCGCCGAGAACACCAAGGGTACCTTGTACCTGTTGGCCACATTCTTAAGGTTGTGAGCAACCTTGTGCACATATGGCATAACCATGGGCCTTTTTTCCATAGGCTGCCTATTTCTTCTCGATCCCTTCAGTTTCTAAAGGAGGGTTTCCGAGACTGCAACAACGACAGAACCAGGGTAGCCGGCTGTATACAGCCTCGTGACCTGATTATTGAAACTTTCCTGCATTAGATGAGGACAAGATTTCACCAGCGCTCCTTCCAGGCACATGGAAGCAACGGCCCTCTTGACAAGTTTCGAATGCGAGGCATCATAAGGAAGAAGTGCCTTGCGTGAACGTGGGCAATATGCCCAACATATGTGCGTCTCTGAGAAAGTGAGACTCAGGTCTAAAAATTGCAGCACACCACCAACAGGAAGCTCATGCGTGAATAAAAGACCCTTGGCGTGTTGTCTAAAAACAGCTAAAACCTCATCCACTGAGTTAGTGGTTGTCAAAGAAGGGTTAGCTTTAAAAATGATTAAAAAGTCATCAACATACCTAAAAATCTTCACTTCAGCTTCGTCAATAACCTGAGCCACTTCTCTGTCAAAATCCGCTAAAAATATGTTACATAACGCAGGTGCCACGCATGAACCTATACAGATTCCTTTTCTTTGAATATAAAACTGATTATCGTGACACACGAACGTGGAACATAGATAAAATTCGAGCAACGTCATAAAGTTGTCAAGGGAAATGCCAGTGGCGCGCTCAAAGGCAAGAACACCGTTCTGCTCAATACAGCTTCTAACAACTAAAAACAACTCTGCGTGGGGAACCGAATAAAACAAATCTTCAACATCAATAGAAAAAGCATTGCCACCTTCGTTTAGGCCTATCAAGAACTGTGTAACATCATTTGACTTCTTAACAAGAAAAGGGTCATCCACAGTAAGCGCTTTAAGATGCTTCAGTAAAAATTGCGCACATATGTTGGGCATATTGCCCACGTTCACGCAAGGCACTTCTTCCTTATGATGCCTCGCATTCGAAACTTGTCAAGAGGGCCGTTGCTTCCATGTGCCTGGAAGGAGCGCTGGTGAAATCTTGTCCTCATCTAATGCAGGAAAGTTTCAATAATCAGGTCACGAGGCTGTATTCAGCCGGCTACCCTGGTTCTGTCGTTGTTGCAGTCTCGGAAACCCTCCTTCAGAAACTGAAGGGATCGAGAAGAAATAGGCAGCCTATGGAAAAAAGGCCCATGGTTATGCCATATGTGCACAATGTTGCTCACAACCTTAAG
This sequence comes from Rhipicephalus sanguineus, assembly GCF_013339695.2. Lineage (NCBI taxonomy): Eukaryota > Metazoa > Arthropoda > Arachnida > Ixodida > Ixodidae > Rhipicephalus > Rhipicephalus sanguineus. Next base: position 174,573,945 of record NC_051180.1, on the reverse strand, counting down.
AATGTGGCCAACAGGTACAAGGTACCCTTGGTGTTCTCGGCGCCCCGCAAGTTGGCTAGCCTGTGCCCACGCATTTCTTCTGCACCGAGGCCCTCCCCGTGTGGGAAGAGGCACGCAAGGCCTTTTGTCGCCTGCTCGGTTGGCGTGGTGTACGAGATCCCGCTTAGTTGCGGTAGGGTATATATCGGCCAAACAGGCCGGTGCATAAACGACAGGATGAGGGAGCACGAACTTTCGGTGAAAAATAAACTTTCAGCACATTTGCCTGTGCATTGTGGTTCCAGCAAGTGTGAGCCTGGGTTTGCCAGTGTTTCCGTTCTTGGAAAGAGTAGCGATGTCTTAGCGCGTGAAATTATGGAAGCATACTATATTAGAAAGAAGAAAGAATGCTGTGTTAGTGACACATCTGTTGCTCTGCGTGGGGGTGAATTTAGTTTCATCGATTCATTTTTCGATTAGTTAATCTTGTTATCGCGGGTTTTTGACGAGCTTGTGAGGCTATGTGCGCGCGCAGGGTCGCTGTGGTTATATATGATGCTGATGTTCTGGGAATAAAGTTAGTTGCGAGTGACGCCCTTTCTGTCCTGTCCTTACCTTTTTCCTTGATGGTACGCGTCTTTTTGGTTTTTCAGTAAGCATGTACCAACTAGCCCAACAAAAAGTTCTATTAAATCACATATCGCATGTTTGCCATTCACGCATGCATGCACAATCTAGTATACATTATGCCAATGAAACGCATATCCTTGTATATACAATGCGTGACCTGTCGTTCTTGTGTCATGCCAAACCAATTTTAGTATATATCCAGTTAACAAAACGCTCGGAAGCGCAGCATGACAGTGGCATGTAAATCATACCGTACATTACATGCATAAGATGATTCGCATTTTAAAACCTCTCAATTATGTTCGTCATACAGTCACATCGCGCAATACCAATTTTGGTGTATACCAAACGAGCGAAATGGCCGCGAGTGCACCATGACTATAGCATGTAAATCATGCGATGCATGACATGCATTTCATGGTTTTTCATGTTACCACATGTAAATAATGTTCATCATACAGTCACATCGCGCAATACCAGTTTAGGTGTATATCAAGCTAGCAAAACGACCGCGAATGCACCATGAGCGTGGCATGTAAATCATGACATACAAGGCATGCATGTCATGGTTTTCATGTTACCACCTCTTATTCATATTCTTCATACAGTCACATCGCGCCATACCAATTTTGGTGCATATCAATTTAGCGAAACGGCCACGAGTGCGCCATGAGCATGGCATGTAAATCATGACGTACATGTCCTGCATTTCATGGTTTTCATGTTACCACTTTTTATTTACGACCGTCACACAGTCGCGTCACGCAATACCAATCCTGGTGAATATCAAGCTAGCAAAACGGCCGCGAATGCATCATGAGCGTGGCATGTAAATCCTGACGTACATGACATGCATATCATGGTTTTCATCTTACCAACTGTTATTCATGTTCTTCATACAGTCACATCGCGCAATACCAAATTTGGTGTACATCAATCTACTGAAACGGCCGCTAGCGCACCATGAGCGTGGCATGTAAATCAGGCCGTAACTGACTTGCATGTGATGATTTTCATTTTACCACCTCTCACTTACGTTCGTCATACGGTCTTGTAGCGCAATACCAATTTTGGTGTATATCATGCAAGCGAAACGGTCGCGAATGCACCATGAGCGTGGCATGTAAAGCGTGACATACATGTCATGGATGTGATGATTTTCATGCTATCACCTGTTATTCATGTTCTTCATACAGTCACATCGCACAATACCAATTTTGGTGTATATCACTCTAGCAAAACGACCGCGAGTGCGCCATGAACGTGGCATATAAAGCATGTAGTACATTACATGCATATCATGATTTTCATGTTACCACGTGTCAGTTATGTTCGTCATACAGAAATGGCTCGTCATACCAGTTTTCGTATATATCCCTTCACTTAAACGGCCGCGAGCGCCCCGAGAGCATGTCATGGAAATCATGCTGCACATGACATGCACGTCATGATTTACATGTTAGGACATGTCATTATAATCGTCATGAACTCTTGTCACGCTGCACCAATTTTGGTATATATGAAATTAACTGAACGGCCCCAAGAGCCCAAAGGCCGTGGGATGTAAAGCATGCTGTTCATGACATGCGTGTCATGATTTTCATGATATGACCTGTCTGCTAAGAGGTTTATTGGCAGAGAATGCGTGTGAACAAGCAGCATTCAGCAGCGTTCGGCCGAGCGCAGCAACCACGAGCTCACAGCGATGGCGATGCCGCTGAGGCGCCGCGCAGAGCAATGCCGCTGAGGCCACTCTTCTCAACAATTGCCCTTCTCAGAAAAAGGCGCCATCCTCGCGGCTTAGGGTGAGGACACAACGCTTCGGTCGTAGTACGGCTTGATGCGAGAGACGTGGACAAGTTCGTGGCCACAATAGCGTAGATCTGTCGATGACGTGATGGGCTCCAAGAGGTAATTGACGGAGGACGTTTGCTCTACAACGCGGTATGGTCCGAAATATTTGGCAACGAGTTTTGCTGAGCGGCCGGGTGCGGTAGCGGGTACCCGAAGCCATACCAAAGAGCCAGGGGAACACGTTGGTGCGGAACGGTCGCCAGGTTGACGGGATTGCTGGGGCCACTGGTCCTCGGTAGAAAAGGAGGGGCAAGCTCGCGGCATTCTTCAGCATGTCGGGCAGCTTCGGACAGAGGTGTACTTTCGGACTGGTCAGGCTTATATGGTAGATTGGTGTCAATCGTATTTGAAGATTCTCGTCCGTATAGAAGGAAGTACGGAGAAAATCCAGTAGTAGCTTGTACCGCAGTATTGTAAGCGTAGGTGACGAAAGGGAGTACTTGGTCCCAATTGGAATGATCAGAGGTGACGTACATTGATAGCATATCGCCAAGAGTACGGTTGAAGCGCTCTGTCATGCCGTTCGTTTGCGAATGGTACGCTGTACTTGTGCGGCGGACGATTCGGCATTCTTCAAGTAGTGCCTACAAAGCGTCGGCAATGATGGCACGGCCTCTATCGTTTACGGGCTCGCGAGGGGCACCATGGTGTAGAACGAAATGTCGCAACAGAAACGTTGCAACGTCACGGGCTCTGGCAGTCGGCAGTGTGGCCGTTTCGGCATATCCTGTCAGGTGGTCTATCGCAACGATAATCCAGTGGTTACCTGCTAGAGTTGATGGCAGCGGTCCCTTTATGTCAATGCCAACATGGTCAAAGGGTCGACTAGGACAGGGAAGAGGTTGTGACGGATAGACTTGTGCGGCAGGTAACTTTCGTCGTTGGCACTCAGCACACGAGCGATTGAACTTCCGCACGTAGTTATACATGCCGCGCCAATAAAATCGCAGTCGAAGCCTAGCGTATGTCTTGAAGAGGCCTGCATGCGCGCACTGTGGGTCCGCGTGGAAAGCATCGCATATAACAGCACGGAGATGGCGGGGTGTCACAAGAAGCCACTTGCGACCGTCGGAAAGGTGGTTGCGTCGATAAAGAAGGTCATTCCGGATGCAAAAGTTGAAAGTTGGTAGCCTGGCGGCGGAGAGTACGAGACGGGGATGAGGTGACAGGATCGGAAAGTATGCCGAGGAGGGCACTGATCCAGGGACCCTTCCGTTGCTCCGCCGTTATGTTGCGTAGGGCGGGTGACGCAAGTGCAGGCTCAAGGGCAGATAGGCAAGCACCGTCATCCGATACCGGTGAGCGACAAAGGGCGTCAGCGTCCGTGTGCTTGCGACCGGATCTGTAAATAACGCGGATGTCGTACTCCTGAAGTTTGACGGTCCAGCCAGCAAGTCTTCCAGACGGGTCCTTAAGAGTGGATAGCCAACAAAGGGCGTGGTGGTCAGTGACTACGTAAAATGCGTGACAGTACAGGTAAGGGCGAAATTTTCAAAGGGCCAAAATAATTGCTAAACACTCTTTCTCGGTACCCGAGTAGTTAGCCTCGGCTTTCGTCAGAGTTCGGCTCGCGTAGGCGACGACATACTCATGAAACCCCGCTTTTCGTTGCGCGAGCACAGCGCCAAGTCCGACACCGCTGGCATCAGTGTGAACCTCCGTAGGAGCGGCTGGATCGAAGTGGCGGAGGATGGGCGGCGAAGTTAACAGACGGCTTAATTTGGCGAAGGCGTCGTCGCAGGCTGGTGACCAAGCAGAAAGGTCCTTGTCGCTGCTAAGGAGGTCCGTCAGGGGCGCACATAGGAGGCGAAATTTCAAATGAAGCGTCTGAAGTACGATGACAAGCCGACAAAACTTCGGAGCTCCTTTAAGTTCTTCGGTTTCGGAAAATCGGCGACTGCGCTAAGCTTGGTTGGGTCTGGAAGGATGCCGTCCCGTGATACGACGTGTCCAAAAATGGTGAGCTGTCGGGCGCTAAAACGACACATTTTTAGGTTGAGTTGAAGTCCTGCGTCAGTGAGGCATGTGAGAACGCACTCGAGACGACCTAAATGGGTGTTGAAATCAGCGGAAGAGACAACTATGTCGTCGAGGTAGCATAGACATGTGTTCCACTTGAGGACTCGTAAAATAGTGTCCATCATCCTCTGAAAAGTGGCTGGAGCATTACATGGGCCAAAAGGCATGACAGTAAATTCGTATAATCCGTCAGGTGTGACAAATGCTGTTTTCGGTCGATCAGACGCTTCTATGGGAACTTGCCAGTATCCAGAGCGTAAGTCCAGCGAATAAAAGTCGAGGGCGTCGTCGATTCGCGGTAACGGGTAAACGTCCTTCCAGGTGATCTTGTTTAAACGTCGGTAGTCGACACAGAAGCGAATGGAGCCATCCTTCTTCTTAACAAGAACGACAGGTGACGCCCAATGACTGTTGGAAGGCTGTACAATACTTTTCTGGAGCATCTCAGCAACCTGATCGTCAATAACACGGCGCTCCGACGTCGAGACTCGATAGGCACATTGCCGTAGAGGCGCATGGCTTCCTGTGTCAATGGTGCGAGAAATGGTCGATGTGCGACCGAGATCAGAAGCATGGCTGTCAAAAAAGCGCGGAACTTCTGCAGTAGGGTGATCAGCTGGCTTCGTTCTTAAGAAGACGTTGCGGCATCGATTGAGCGATGAAAAGCGTCAAAGAGTGGCTGATCAACGGCAGGGTCAGAAGTGAGTGCGCTGAGGTCCGTAGAAAGGGAAGTAGGCGGAGCGTGGAAAATGTGAACGGTGTCGATCAGCTGTACGCGACCGAGGCATTCACCATGCAATAAAGGTAAGGGCCACGCCAGTGTGTTGTGAACGAGCGTCTTCGTGACGCCACTGCGGAGAGTGAGGAGAGCGACGGGTAGTTGAGAACATTTGCAATGAATGAAGAGGTCAGAGGGCGTAAAGAGAACATCGTCATCTCAAATAGCGGCGCAGGACACAGACACAAGCATGGAAGAGCACGGAGGAACGGTTGTGTAGTCGGATATGGACAGTTTATAACACGGAGGGGGGTTTCGACAGCATCAACGTCTTGAAGTGGAGAAAGCTCGAGTTCCGCTCGACAGCAGTCAATGACGGCAATATTACTCGCAAGGAAGTCCCAGCCTAATATGTCATGGGAACACGAGGGCAGCACAACAAATTCTGCGATATGACCAACTCCTTGGACGACGACACGTGAGCTGCAGGCCGCGAGATGTGTTATGCTTTGTGCGTTCGCCGTTCGAAGCGACAGGTCGGATAATGGCGTCAGAACTTTTCGGACTTTGCGGCAGAGATGGGTGGAAATTACGGATACAGCGGCTCCTGTGTCAACAAGTGCCATGACGACGATACCGGCGACCGACGCTTCAATGACGTTGGCTGGAGAGGGGCGAGGACTTGTGCATGACGACGTGGACGAAGTTCGTCGGCCATCAACTGCGGCCATCAGTTTTCCTGCTCGGTGGGTCAGGTACGGCGACGCATCAGAGAAAAGCGAGCGACGACGTGGAAATAGCGAGCATCGGGTAGGTGCGAATGAGCGATCAGGGCGAAAAGATGTGGACGGATTGCTGGAAGGCGCCGACGAAAACTGAGGAGCGAAAGGCGGCACTCGTGGAATGTTTGGAGAGGAAGCTGTGCGACGACGGCAATAATGCGCCACGTGGCCAACACCACCGCAAGCAAAACATATGGGACGGTCATCGTAGGTTCGCCATTGGTAGGAGTAGACTCCAAGCTGCGGCTGGGGGGTCGGAAAAGGTGGCTGGTGTGGAATCGGCATAGGGGGCGGTGAAAAGGTCGGTGGTTGATACATAGGCGATGGCTGGATCGTCTGGTGAAGCGGTCGGGCAACGGCCTCTGCGTACGTGAGTGGAGCAGTGACTGGTGGCGGTTCACGGGCTGGAGGAATAGCTTGCGCGACTTGGTCTTGAATGAAGTCGCGGAGCGTAGGTGCCAAACTGCGTGGTTGTTCTGGGACGCAAGATATCAGAGAGAGTTGACGAGCGACCTCGGCGCGTATGAATTCTTGTATCTTCGATAGCAGAGGAGCGTGGTCGTCTCCGATGCCAAGGCTGGCGAGAGAGTCGTCAGGCGCCGAAGGACGTCGGGTGTGAAGACGTTGCCGGCGCAACTCGTCGTAACTCTGGCCTAATTCTGTGAGTTCGACGACAGAGCGAGGACACTGCGACAGTAACATTTGGAAAGCGTCGTCCTCAATGCCCTTCATAATCTGTTTGATCTTTTCCTCTTCGGACATCGACGCGTTCACCCCCTTACAAAGGTCAACGATGTCCTCGATATAGCTGGTGAAATCCTCACCAAGCTGTTGGGATCGAGTACGCAAGCGTTGTTCTGCGCGGAGTTTTCGCACGTCGTGCCGACCGAAGACCTGGGTGAAGCTGGTCTTGAAAACCGACCACATAGGAAGTTCAGCTTCGTGGTTTATGAACCACAGTTTGGCCACATCCGACAGATAAAAGGAAACGTAGCTCAACTTGGAGTCGTCGTCCCATTTGTTGTGAACGTTCACTCGCTCGTTCGTGGAGATCCAATCGTCCACGTCCTTGTCGTCAGTGCCGGAGAAAATGGGGGGATCTCGCAGACGCAAGGAACCGGCGCAGAGCAGGGTGGGCGGTGCCGTTGGAGGAGTTGGATGAGTGGCACCTGCGTCGATGGGCACGATGGACGGCAGAGTGCGATACCGAAGTTCCAGGGCGATCGAAACCGAGCAGCCTCCACCACTTGCTAAGAGGTTTATTGGCAGAGAATGCGTGTGAACAAGCAGCGGTCAGCAGCGTTCGGCCAAGCGCAGCAACCACGAGCTCACAGCGATGGCGATGCCGCTGAGGCGCAGAGCAGCGCAATGCCGCTGAGGCCACTCTTCTTCTCTACACTATCATTTATGTTTGTAATAAGGCCATGTTATGACACACCAATTTTGGTATACATCCGATTCACGAAACGGCCAGGAGAGCACAAAGTCGTAGGCGGCTATATAGATAGATAGATAGATAGATAGATAGATAGATAGATAGATAGATAGATAGATAGATAGATAGATAGATAGATAGATAGATAGATAGATAGATAGATAGATAGACACGCACAAAGTCGCAGAAGTTCGCTAAGAAATGCTTCGCATTTAATACCATAACATCATTACAGATTGGAAAGGGGAAAATTGCTGTCACCACATCAGAAACTCCACACAAGACATAGCGACAGCATCAGACCAGAACGTTCCCAATCCCGGTGACCTTCAATCTCTCTCACCATAGCTTTATTTCGGTCACCAGAAATTTGTAAAATAAGTGTAACTTCTGCTAGATCCCGGCAACCCTGGAGCCATAGAGTTAATATACTAACTCTATAGGAAAAGCTGGGCCGCGAGACCGCTAACCACAAGAACGCTGACATCTTGGAACGTTTCATTTTTGCCATCACATATTAATCCTAAAGAAGCATTTGCAGAATTAAAAACGCGCGGATCTTGTTTGGTGTTTATTTTGAATACTTTTACAAAATAATACGACGGTGATTTAGGCAACTTACTGTGCACGGAAAGGAGCGTTTGCAGGCTGGTTTACTAGATGACGCCACCACATCAACACCAACACGAACGCTCGAGAGTGCGCTCGCGGCCGATTGCGCCGGTTTGCGCGTCGTGTTAAAGCGCCTGAAACTTCGCTTACCTTCGCTTCGCTATTTCGTAGTTGTCATAGTGTCCCGTGGTGTGTGTTTTCTGTTGCCATGTACCACTCTTCATGAGACCGCCTTTTTAGATGCGATCTTATGGCGAAGTTCAATCCGGTGGTAGTGGTGGTGGTGTGCGCCGTGACCACCCTTACTGCGCATGCGCATACCCTCTCCACTTCCCCTATCCCCTTCTCCTCTCCACTTCCCCTTTACCCATATCCGCTTCCCCTTTCCCCCTCCCCCTCTCCACTTTCCTTATCACTTTCCCCTCCCCCTTTCCACTCTTCCTCTGAAACGCGAGTAGACATGCCGAAATTCTCTCCTGCGCAACGCCGCGATGAGCACAAGCGCATGCGCGTGCCCTCCTCCTCTCTCTCCTCTCCTACGCTGCCCCCCTCTCGCATGCCTGCCGACTGCGTTCCCCGCTCGCCCTGTGAGAATTAACGGCCAGGCTAGAGGGAAGTCAAGACGCGCGAAGCGTTCCTCTTCGCGTTCCACGACGCGAGGTCGGTAGCATGCCCAAAGAACGCGAACGGAACGCGATCGTGCAAGTTATCCGGCTTCGCATCGCCTCATGGTCCCCTTTAGCGGAAAATGGTGTAATTTTTTTCTTTCAAGCTGAAAACTTCAGTGCAAACCAGCACAGACGGCAATGAGATGAGACAAGCACTGAAAGTTATGTACCAACTAGGCGCAACCGAAGTTTTTTTTTTAGTCTTTTTAAGGGCGATAAAAAATCGTGTGCCGTGTATCTTTAGTTTTGTTTGGAGCTTTCGGGTGACGTCTCACTCACATTCGCCACTTCATGCTGCAATCGACATTTTTCTGCTTTATGGCTCTCGGCGCTGAAGTACCGCAGCAATGAGCTGGAAAATAACGCGCATACAGGTGTCTCGTCATTGCAAGTCGAAGCACCGCGCGACCACGGCCTTCGCATTTTGCTTCGAGCTGCGAATATGTCGAGTGACCCTTGTGCCAGCTAACGGAGAAACTTTATTCGTTGTGCATTATTGGTAAGGCGTGTAAAAACGATTCACAAACAGGTGGAAATGTTAACTGTTATCAATCGGGCCAGCTGCACAGACAACGCTACACTAACACACGGCTTCACACATCAAAACACAGCTGATGTTCCCTGAACAGCACGTACCTGGCTTTGGTTGGTAGATTCAGAGTCCTTCAATACTTCTTGAAGGACTCTGGTAGATTAAAACTGATTACTACCGTCAAATATAGCGAGCGTCGCAGGGTCTGTCAATGTTCGTTTTGTTCCATCATTGCGGAACTTGGGCGGTTATAAGTTTCAATGCATGTCCCTATGGGAAGCTTTTCCTCTAGAGTCTTTATATTAAGGTGGCGGTTGTATGGTCGCCATCTTGCGAGTAGTTCTTTCCTGAGACACCAGACGACGCCACTCGGTCATGTTTAGAAAAAGGGTGCAAAATGTGCTTTTCACCGTCGTAGCATGCGGTGGCGAAGAGCCTGCACCTGCTGCAACTAATCCCTCCTTTTTAGGGGTGCAGCTGTTGCTATAAACTCCTTTGGGATGTTGCAAATGCGCCTCACGCCCCCCCCCCAATCCCGTTCTCAAGAAAAAAAAAGATGCACAGCCCAGAGATCCTTTGTATTCCCGTTCAACTGTCCAGAAAAGAGGTGCCCCCTCGCTCTCGTGGAAGGGTAAAACTATTTACAATAAAGCGGTTAAAAAAGAGAGAACACCGTTCGTTTCTTCAGGGACTTCTCGAGAATGTTTGACATTGGCCCTGAACACCGGCACAGTTGGCTTCCGTGGAACAGCCCGGACCATGTGCACGTGCATATTAATTAGAGATGTTCCCGCTGTCACCAGTTTTGATTCGACTATTAAAGTAGCGCGCGCATGTGCCGCTTGACCTCATACATATGGCCGTACATTCAGAAGCTCCCCGGAAAGGCTTCGATGAAAAGGTCCATAGGAGGGACACGCTTGAGCGCGTCTATGTATTCTGTGAACGTCTCATTTTCTAGCTTTTTATGACCGCCGATAATGAGACGGTAAATAAGAGCTACGTCGGGCGCTTTGGTCAGTAAGGGGTGCTTATAAAATATGACATGATTGACATGTGAAAACAGATTATTGCTAAATTTAGTTCTTGTAGAGGTTATTAGTCCATATAGCGTAAGTTTTGCACATGTTGTCTAACTACTTGGGACTGTCCAAGCTTTATTTCTGCTACCTCTCTGCTAGATGGGTTGCCGTGCACTGCAACAACCAAATGGTAGTCGCACATGAGTGATTTTCGAGGGTAGGATGATCACTCGAAAAAAGATGACGAAAGCGCATGTGTTACCATTACGCGAGTGTATTGATTGCGGTGGTAAATACAATATATATTTCCACGACAAGATCACCTACTGAAAATCATGGGTTTCAAAACTTGTTTCAAAATTTGTTGCGAGCGGCTGGGAGCTCCAGAGCTCGCGCAGCCATCTGCACTTTTCGCTGCAGTCGGGGCAATAAGACTCGCTATAATTCACAGCTTGCAAAATAGTTACAGAGCACGCGCGAGCAAGTTTGCTTTCCCCAGGAAAGCCTCTACCAGAAGGGGAGACAAACAATTTTTTCCCATTCACCACCAATCCCTGTCTTTCCTTTCTTTCGTTTCCCCCCTTTCTCTCAGTGTAAGAGGGAACGTACAATGAGGCGTGACATTCTTGCAGCATGTTTGGTGCTGAGCCCATGCTGGAATGTGGAAGGGTGAACACGCTTAGACGGAGAAAAGCAGTCATGGAACGAAGAGTTTTCTAGGAAACTTTTCATGCTCGAAAGCCAACTTGCAGGTGTTTGCAAAAGTACGCCAAAAGCTCTCACTATTTTGCAAAGTTATTTCACTATTTTGCACTATTTTTGCAAAGGTAGTCATGGTGAACAAGGAAGCAAGCGACAGCGGGGACAGCGGGGCATCGACCCCAGCACTGGTAGACGCGAAGGGGGAAACAGGTGTGGAAAAGGCAGGTGCATGGGTCACAGGACCCAGCTTCCGCGATGTAGTTTTGGGAAGGGGAGGGGACAAAACAATAGCAGTGGCACGCGCTAGTTACTGAGGCAGTGGCCAGGTGCGGGACAGTCCAGCAGAAAAGTCGGAGCACGGGATAATCGCCGGGGACTCGAATTTAGTTAGATGCGCAGAAGCAGTCAAGGAAAGGGTGAGAGGCGACAAACGAGTTTTAATAGGGAAGTTCCCGGGACATAGGCTGGAATCAGTGATGAGACAAGCTAGCGCAAACCTCGCAACTAAAGCTAATGGACGTAATCTCGAGATAATCGCGGGAGGTCTAAACGACGTCCTGTATGAAGAATCAGCCGAACTAGCGACCACATTGGCGAAAGAGGTCGATGACATGCGCGCCATTTTCCCTCAGGTAGTGGTATGGACAATACCAGTGCGAAATATCAACTTGCAAAGAGCGGTTGTCGACGGAAACAAAGAGATATGGCGAATTAGTCAAGAGAAGGGCTTCAAGGTAGTGGATATAAACAGGGAGGTGCAAAGGTGGGGCGGTTTCCAAAGAGACAGAATTCACTTCGATAAGAGGCTTGATCATTAGGTGGGCTGGCGACTGGCAGGACGCGCAGTAGCTTTTTTGGGGGGCACTCGGGCCCTTCGGTGTCCACGGTAGCTTGTAATAAGGAAAACAACCAGGGGGACTCTTTGACAGGCAGTATAGCGAAAAACCAGAGAAAAGGTAAAAGACGGGAGAAGGCGCGTGTTGCAATTAGTTACATAAACATGCAGGGTGGCAGAAAAAAGGCGAAATGGTTATAGATTGAGGAGCAGTTAAACAAGGAAGAGATAGGTATTTATGCGGTTACAGAAACACACCTTAGAGACTTGGAAGAGCCACTGCATATTGACAATTATATTTGGGAGGAATGTAACAGGATCACATCAGAAAGGAGAGGTGGGGGTGTTGGAATGCTACTTCATAGCAGAACAAAATTAGATAGAGTGAAACAAACGTGTTCAGAGCACATATGGGTTTCGGGCACAGTAGGTGGAAAGTAAACGTGGCTAGGTGTAGCTTACATGTGGACGGGGAATAACTGCAGAGAAAAGAATCTGGAGATAGTGAAATGCATATGCACCGATATTGAAGAATTTGGTCATGATGCAGAAATAATCCTTCTAGGGGACATGAAGGCTCACATTCATGACCTTGACGGATATTCAAACACGAATGGCAAGTTATTGCTAGCTCTCTGCGAGCAAAATAGTCTTGAGATAGTTAACGTGGGGCCTAAGCGTGAGGTGTAGATCACGTGGGAAGTCGGAAACAGGCAATCGAGCATTGATTATTGTCTCATGACAGAAGGATATATGACAAACTTAGAGCGATTAGAATAGACGAGGAAGGCATTAACAGCTTGGGTAGTGATCATAAACGCATAATATTACAAATGGGATATAAAACTGAACATAAGAACATAGAATCAATGTTTGGCAGCTTGTATCTAAATGACAAACAAATAACAAATATAGTCGCAAGAGTCGAGGAGAACGTAGACGAACTACCAGGCAAAGACTGGAAGTATAGTGAGCTGCTACATGTAATCACGAATGAAATGGAAAAAGAGAAGAAAACTATTTATTGGAAAGGAAAGAGAAAGCCAAAAAGTTGGTGGAACAAAGAAATCCGGGAGGCGATCGAGAAGCGACGTGAGGCATCACGGGAGCACAGACAGGCAAAAAGGGGAAGCGGCCACAGGACGAAGTCAACCAAATATGGGAAATATATTTAGAGCAAAAATCCATTGTGCAGAAATTAGTCGAGTCAAAAATTAAAGGTGAAAGTGAACGCTGGATGACAGAGATTGGCGAAAAGAAGGCCGCGCCTAGGATATTTTGGAGCCACCTAAAAGCGCTGGGTAGGAAGTCTGTCACAATGCAACAACATATGGTAGATGAAGGAGGAAATCAATTGGAACGGTATGAAGCGCTAGGTTACATCCGAAACATAACAGCCGATTCGTTTAAAAAGGTCGCCCAGGGGATTCCCCCGGTGAGTAAAAGTACGCAAAGGAGTGCAACCGACGAAGATGTAGTACTAGAGATTTTCAATTGGAAGAAGGCCGAAGGAAAAATTCCTAAACGCACTACTCCGGGCTTAGATGGGGTTCCCGTCAGCCTCATTAACGAACTCGGACATAACACTAAAGAAGCACTGCTGAAAGCCGTAGAAAAATGCTTACAGGAGAGGGAAATACCAGACAGTCGGCGAAAAAGTATAATGAACTTAATCTATAAAGGCAGGGGAGAAAAGGATAAATTCGCTCGTATAGACCGCTAACCATTACATCGGTGCTATACAGGTTGGCGATGCAGGCAGTAAAATTAAAAATGGAAGCGTGGGTAGAACAAAATGATATTTTGGGAGAACTTCAGAATGGATTTCGAATCGACAGGTGGTTAGACGATAATCTGTTTGTTCTTACCCAGTGTATAGAAATATCGAAAATAGAAAGCAGGCCCTTATACGTAGCTTATCTAGATATCACCGGGGCGTATGACAACGTTAATCAGGAAATTTTGTGGGATATATTGACAGAAGTGGGCATAGGTGACGACTGTATGCAGCTTTTGAGGGAAATATACCGAGAAAATACAGTTTGTGTAGAATGGGAAGGAATAAGTAGCAAGGACAGCGTTGAAATTAGCAAGGGGCTGAGACAGGGATGTCATTTGTCCCCGCTGTTATGCATGCGGTACATGGTGAGGATCGAAATAGCGCTAGAAGGTAGCAACATTGAATTTAATTTGTCACACAAACAGGTCGGTACGATGGTTGAGCAGATGCTTCCAGGTCTATTTTATGCTGATGATATTGTCTTATTTGCGGACAGTCAAGATGATATACAGCGACTGGCAGATATATGCGGAAGGGAATGTGAGGCTATAGGACTAGGATTTAGTGCAACAAAATGTGGATTGATGGTATTCAATTATCACGAAGACCATGCGGTGTTGATACAGAGCCAAATAATACCCAGGGTAAGCGAGTACACGTACCTTGGAGTATGGGTAAATGAGGGGGATAGATATATGAAGGTACAAGAGAAAGCATCGGTAGCAAAGGGAAAGAGGAATGCTGCAATTATGAATCACACAGCTTTATAGGCATACAATAGGTACGAGGTGCTTCGAGGGCTGTGGAAGGGTGTGATGGTCCCGGGCCTTACATTTGGGAACTCAGTGGTGTGCATGAAGTCAGAGGTACAATCAGGAATGGATGTAAATCAAAGGACGGTGGGCCGCCTCACGTTGGGCGCTCACGGGAAGACGACAAATGAGGCTGTAAAGGGTGATATGGGATGGACAGGCTTTGAAGTGAGGGAAGCTCAGAGGAAAATGAGATTCGAAGAGAGGCTGAGGAAAATGAAGAAGCGTAGATGGGCAGAGAAGGTTTTCAGGTATTTGTATAGAAAACGCGTTGACACGCAGTGGAGAAAAAGAACTAGGAGGCTCACCAGTAAATATACGGCTAGCAGTGCGGGCGATATGGCAACAAGGAGCATTAAGCGGAAGGTCAGAGAGGCGGAGAATACTTATTGCATGGCAGCGATGGAAAAGAAGCCGGCTCTGAGTAACTACCGAAAGGAAAGAAAACGAAATAAGGAGGGAAAGGTTTTATGATAATTCAAGGGGAAGCGCTTTACTGTTTGAAGCAAGGTCGGGCTGCCTTAGAACGCGTAGTTATAAAGCGAGATTCAGTAACGAAGAAGAACAATGTACATGCTGCGGGGGAACTAAGGAAACGATGGAACATGTACTGATCGAATGTGGCGATATTCACCCAGGTATACATGTGGGCACGAGTACACATGAAGCATTGGGTTTTAGGGACAACAATGGAAAGCTGAACACGTCCGCGATTGAAATAAGTAAGAGACTGTTAGAGTATTGGTGGCAGAAAAGTAGAGATAAAATACAAAAATAAATAAAGGGGAAAAATAAGGTCATTCTGCCTTAAGAGGCAGAGAGATGGACCGTGAATTTATATTTTTGGTATAATAACATAGATATAATCAATACAGACAAGGTATTAGGCCAACATGAAACAAGGAAGTTTTTTTTCTTTTTTTTTCTTCAAGCCTGGTGGCAGACATGTCACCGCCCCGTTGCAAAGGGTACGCATATGCCATCCATCCATCCATCCAGTTTCAATTGTTTTGCTGCTAATCCTATCGCTCACCCGGCGCCACGTGAAATAGTCAAACACACATACACTGCCAAGCACTCACCACCTCACCACGTGGTTTTCGGAAAGCAGGTATTGTCATACGAGCCTGAAAAATATGAGTAGGCAAGGTCAAGTTCTTTGTGTACTTCAAATACACTTCTACAGTCACCTGAGTACAAAGGCCAGCAACCAAGCAATTCCTGGAACGCTCGGCACGATAGCCTAACCTGCTGGCTATGCATTCATGATGTACAGTGCAACATGCTTTATTCCCTTCTTCCTTTCTCTCTATCCCTCTCTTTCTTTCTTTTTTTCAGCAGCCCCACGGGGTCACTATAGGGTTACATTGTGCACTGAAGAAGTGGCAATGAAGAAGTGTGGAGAAATAACCCATCTGTGTTTTGACGACTTAGTAATGCTTAGAGCCGTCACTTTTGACGAACGTTGGCACTGACGTAAAACAACTCACAGATGGCGCCACCACCAAAAAAATGTTTGCGAAAAATAATATTTCTTGAAAATCTTTTGTTTCAAGAACTGCTTCGTAAACTTAATGAGTACTGGTAATTACATGACACTACATGGTCCTGAAAATGTGCATTACTTGTTTTGAATTAACCTGTTAAAGGAAAAAAAGTAAATTTGCACGAACCCTACCAGCAAAAAATGAGCTAAATTCACTGCGTTCCTACAAATATTCTAATTAACTTGCGACAATTTTCTCTTCATAGAAACCCAGAGAAAGGCTTGCTGCTTAAATATTGAAGATTTAAGAGTTTAAGCTTGGATAGTTTTGTCCCTTCGTCGGTAATGCCTGACCAAGGAGAGCCATAAATTGCCGTATTGAAGTAGTAATAATTCATGAACTGTTCATTAAAACGCAAAGCAACGTCTCTTGAACATAAAGTACAATATAGCCTGGAAACCAATTAAATATTTTGTTCTACACAGAACAGAAAAAAAAGGTGTTTACTCATAATCTTTCACTGTTTTGCCCATTTTTATTAGAGCCTGCATCAATTTCTATTTGCTTTGCTGGCAATATCTCTTCATAGAAACCTTGCATAACGCTTCATTAAAAGGCTCAGCAAATTTCATTTTGGTATGTTGAACAGTTTTGCCGCACTGGCAGTACAACGGAGGATTGTACAGCAAAAACGCTGTTTTTTGCTCAAACTATATTTATTGCCATGAAATAACGCTCGAGAGTAGACAACAATACTATCTGCCATTAGAAAGCGGAGAACGTAAACTTTCTAATGCAATAAATGCAATTCATATTCGTCCATTGAGCAGAGCAAGCACAGTGCGCCACTAAACAATGACTAAAATGCGGAGCGGGTGCCACCGGAGTGGGACCGCCACCTAAACTCTATGCCTGCAACACATGGTATGTGAGGTGAATGTAGTGGGGTTCCAGGCGAGAACGCAGCCTCGAACCGAACGCGCTGGTAGACTACGCTTCTCTGCTCCGTCCTCGAAGACCAACTGTGTGCTACTCAGCAGGACGCGGAAGCCGTCATAGCTCAAGGGCTTGTGGATGACGCCTAGTCGGGCATATTCGCCGAAATCACAATATTACTCGCCAGACTTTTTATTAGAGTTGTTCTGTCCTGTTTTACCACATGAATAACGCGATAATGCATGAATACCTGCTGATTGACTGGAAAAATTGTGTAGATTGAGCAACTGCTCCATTTCTTGAACAAAACGAAAATCTGATGGTAGTGTTTATGTGTTGTCAGTGTCATCACGTTAAAGCATTGCATGTGCCATTCACGGTGTTAATGAAATCTTAGTAGGAGCACTGGTAGCGCAGCTCGCGCTAACATGCAGGAGGTTTTAACAGAGGCAGAGACGATTGCTGCAAAGCAATGCCTGCCAAATGTAGCAATAAAGTATGGTTGTGTAAATATGCTTCCTTGTGACAACTAAACTAAACTGTTCGGACTATCACGGACAATCGTCAGAATAGCAATATCAAATCAGATCGATCGCCAGTGCGGCGTCACTCACCCATAGACAGCGTAATGGGGAGGGATGACTGAAAACAGTTCTATGATCTGTAGCATGTCCCATGCTGAAAACATTACGTGAATCTACGCACTTTAACCAGCGAGTTGAAGTGCGTTTGCTGATGATGTCTAGGTGTTGCTCGACTGACTCATCGGTTATATACAAAAGTGAGAGAACCATTTCAAGGTCCTTTAAAACATGTGAATAACCAACGCTTTTCCTAGGAAAGGTAGCTGCGATGATGTATTTTTGACAAAGCATTTGCATCCATTATATCTCCTAAAGGTTTAACATACCTCTTGTTATCATGGTTCGAGCGTTGAAATATTACCCTATCGTTAATTTTCTCGAGAAAGCCAGTGCCCCCCCCACACACACACAAAAAATCACAGCATATCCACGGAGTGAATGATGATGAGTGGGCGAAGCTGCGGAGGTTCATCGGTAAACCGTGAATCTTCCGTGAATTCTGCCCAGTACATCATCACCGACGTGAGATCGGGCTCGTTTATACTAAAGGTTCGATGAGTTATGACGACTTGCAGCGCACTTTAATTTTACATGTACGCTGTGAATTTTCATTGTTTAGAAAACCATTGCTTAGAAAACATCTGGCGTCTTTCGTTAAGCAGCTGGCGTCTTTTCGTTTTGCTTTAGAAACATCTGGCGTTCTTTCGTTTTGCTTTTACAAAACATCTGGCGTCTTTTGTTGGTTTATTTCATCAATCAACGGCGTTTTGAAAAAAAAATTTTACTGTTTAATCACGCACAGGAGAAATCTCACCAGGCACTACCTTGGAGGTAAAGAATGGCTGCTAATGGGAATGAGAGGCAGAAGAAGTCGGCTTTTAGCTAACGCTGCGAATTTTTTATTGTTCAACAACGCACAGGAAAAATCTCCCACCGGCACCACGTTGCAGGTCAAGCTTCGCCCCTAAAAAGAAAAAGCAAGCTCCAGTTGCACCCTTCTATAATCCTGAAAATGTGTCAAGCTTACAGAGTGTGGCCAATCTCCATGGCAGCGTCACCGTTAAATGAATGTACTGAACTTTGCAAGTGATTTCTAGATGTGCTATTTTAGGGGCGAAGCTCCTTATAGCGGCACCCGTTCGTCCCTCGTAGCGTAGTATGTAACCAGTCTTACGCTTTGACCTGCAAGGTGGTGCCGGTGGGAGATTTTTCCTGTGCGTTGTTGAACAATAAAAAATTCGCAGCGTTAGCTAAAAGCCGACTTCTTCGGTCTCTCATTCTCATTAGCAGCCATTCTTTACCTCCAAGGTAGTACGCCTGGTGAGATTTCTCCTGTGCGTGATTAAACAATAAAAATTTTTTTCAAAACGCCGTTGATTGATGAAATAAACCAACAAAAGACGCCAGATGTTTTGTAAAAGCAAAACGAAAGAACGCCAGATGTTTCTAAAGCAAAACGAAAAGACGCCAGCTGCTTAACGAAAGACGCCAGATGATTTCTAAGCAATGGTTTTCTAAACAATGAAAATTCACAGCGTAAATGTAAAATTAAAGTGCGCTGCAAGTCGTCATAACTCATCAAACCTTTAGTATAAACGCGCCCGATCTCACGTCGCTGATGATGTACTGGGCAGAATTCACGGAATATTCACGGTTTACCGATGAACCTGCGCAGCTTCGCCCACTCATCATCATTCACTCCGTGGATATGCTGTGATTTTTTTTATGTTTTCAAAAAGGCATCAAAACATTCAAATACGGACCGACTTCTTTTGGAACTGAGATCTCGCTCCTGTAGTTTTATTGGTATTCGTAATGCCTCGGATAAATGTTGTAACAATATTTGGACACATTATCACGGTACTCTGGAATTGTTCTCGATATGTTTTTATCTATGATATTGTTAGACAGAGCATGAAGGTTAGGCCATGGTGTGTACTTGTGCGACAAATTATTGTATGCGTTGTATATAATACGTTTACCTCGACAATGCAACCTCTTTCATTGCTCTTTCAGGTCGTTGGGCGATGACTATAGCGTTTGGATTGTATTTCATCTTCCCAATATGTGATGCTGAGAAGATGAATTTCTTTTTATCTGCAAGTCTATTCCAATACCTCAGTGATACAAGGCTAGAGAAACTGCGCACTGCTTTCTATCCAAGTGTGGCGTTCGGAAGAATCATAAAGATCCTAGGCATCTTCGACGACTTCGATGGTAAGAAATAAATATTTCTTCTGTATATTTGCAGATAGGGTAAAAATGACAAAAGCTATGAAGGCCCGACAGATCATTTTGCTTGGTTAAAGCTTTTCCCGATAGCGAACAGTCAATGTTGTATCAATGACATGATACGCCGAGTGGCCGGACGGGGAAAAGCCAGATTCATTGAAAGTGAGGCGTTTATATGCACTGCATGCGTGCGTATCATGTACATCTGTAGACAGCTCATGCGAATATCGTGCGCCACGTGTACGGTACATCTTTCTGCTTTCTGAACACAAAATAAACAGAGCATGAACACATCGCACCGCCTCCGCAAGGTTAGGACATTGTTAGTGAAGTGTTAGTACATTGCTAGTGACATGCACCGGCAAACACACTTAGGGAACATGTTGAAAATGTCTGTCATATCTAAAACGATCTGGTGGTCTCCGTTGCCTCTGTGATCTTCGGAGCGGTCAAGCGTTCGTCCCCGTTGCTCCGATTGACAGAAACTGCTGTTGTGCTGATGCACCACCACTGCTGTCGAGTGGCTCGTCCTCCTTGTAGTTCTGATTGCGATCTTAAAAATCACGCACAAAATGTTCTCTGGTTCGCAACAAATCTGTCCTGTTACGCCGTAGGACCCTCCCCTCTTTTGTGACCACATTGTAAGATCTATTTTGTGGGCAGTGCTCCACCACCAGCGCTTTTGTGTCCCACGATTGCTTCTTCAGACGCACCACATCTCTTTGCCTCAAAGCTAGCAGGGGGCGCGTCTGGTTGTGTGTTTGACGAAGCTTGACAACGCGGGGGCATGAATCACCTCCGGATTCCGGTAGGCTTGTTCTCAGTTTCCTGCCCTGGAGAAGCTCCGCCGGTGCCGCTCTGCCTTCCAGGGGTGCTGCCCTGTAACCAAGCAAACCGAACCAAAAGTCTTCTTTTCCTTCATCAGTTTTCTTTAAAATTTGTTTCACTACTTGTAGCCCCTTTCTGCGAGACCGTTCGATTGCAGGTAGCCAGAGCTAGAAGTGATATGCTGAAAATCATACTTTCGCGCACACTCGGCAAAAGAGTTGCTCGAAAAAGGTGACCCATAGTCGGAACACACTTTCATTTGTATACTATATCTGGAAGAAATGGCATTTGTCGCTTGAATAACCGTGAGAGCCAACGCATTTTTGAGCTTTTCTACTTCGGGAAAGTTCGAAAATGCATCGTAGACGCATACGTACGTTTTGCCGCCTTAGTAGAAAAGGTGTGTATCTACTCGGCACCATGCACCGGGCGCATCCGCAATGGTTCACGGAGCTGGCAGTAGCCGAATTTGCTGCAAACTGCACTCTTTTGTACAAAGTCTTCAATGTCGCGACTCATTCCAGGCCAGAAAACAATATCACGCGCCTTGGACTTGCATTCGTGATTCCTAGATGTCATTGGTGAATTTTTTCCGTATTCCTTGCTTCATGCTGAGCAGGAGTTACAATCCTACACCCTTTAACCAACACACCTTGCACGTGTGAGAGCTCGCCGGTAAACGGTTTTGGGTGGCAATCAATTAGCGCGTTTTTGCTCAGGCTTTCTAGAACTTTCCCAAGTATTTGTCCTTACTTGTTTCATCGGCCTGTCGCTCTTCAGTCCCGTTGCTGACAAGGGATGAAAGCGCACTCACGGCGTGCACCTCCGCATCGTCGTTCGCGTATGCCTTTGCACTTGGAATATTCTCAAACACTTCATTCAAAGTTTTTTGGGAAAAATCTGGTGCTGAAGAAATGCCGAACAGTAGTCTCATAAAGCGGTATCGGCCAGAAGGCGTTGCAAACGTGCAGATATTTGAAGTTTCTTCATCCAATGGTATCTGGTGGAAACCACCGTTAGCATCGAGGCGAGTGAACACTTTTGCACCGCCTAGTTCAGCTTTTATGTCCTCACGCGTCGGCATTTGATAGAGCTCCCTTTTTATGCATTCGTTATTCTTCCTCGGAGCCATGCATACTCGAAGCTTTCGGTCCTTCTTACGCACTATCACGAGAGGACTCACCCAATCTGTAGGCTCTGTCACCCTTGCAAAGATGCCGCCTCGTTCCATACGTTCCAGTTCTTAACGCAGTGGTTATCGCAAGGCTAGTGGAACCCGCCGTGCTGGTTGGACCACCGGAAGAGCGTCATTTCGGAGTACCGTGTGGCTATGGTCCTTCACGCATCCCGTCCCACTCAAAAGGTGCAAAAAATCCTTCACTGTGCGTTCCGCTGTGCTCTTTTCCACGATGTCCACTGAGCGTGAGAGCAGCTGGAGTTGTTCACATGCTTGCAGTGCCAATATCGCTTGACCTTTGCGTACGATGAAAAATTGAAGGGTACGGTGTGTCCGTTGAGTATTATATCATCGGTTATGCGGCCGCAGTGATTGATTTCATTCCCTCCGTAGGAACGTAGAAGTGAGCAGCTGGATGTTAACGGTGGTTTTGGTTGCATTTTGTTGACCAAACTCAGTGCAATAATGTTTGCTTGCATGCCGGTGTTGACTTTAAAGCTTACTGATATGTTCCCAACATTCGCGCGAAAAAGCCAGCTGACCTTGCTTCTCAAGGAGACATTGAGCACATCAAAACATTCTTCATCGTCCGTGAGCCCGTTGACTTGTCTACCTACTTTGCAACAAATTGCGAAATGGTTCTTCCGCTGGTATTTGTGACAAGACCACCCGAATGCAGGACACTTTCTCGGTGCGTGTGCTCGCGCGCATCTGGAACATATGTAGTCGGGTTGCTTCCTGGCGTTGCTGTTTCCTTGTCTCGCTTCTTGGTGATGCCATCCTGGCGCGGAAAAGTTTCGAATGGGATCCACTTGATGGTCCCGTAGCCATATTTCTTGCTGCGCTGCTGTTGCTTCGGCTGACTTGCAGCTCTGTTCCGTTTTCTGCAGCGTGCTCCTCAGCAGCTTCTCTCGTAATTTCTCATTTTGTATTTCAAAAACAATCTGCTCCCGGATCATGGAGTCACGGAGTTCTTCAATGTTATACAGACGAGCTTGTGTCTTCAAGCCTCGCAGGAAGTGCTCAAACGGTTCGCCTAGCTCTTACATTCGTTTCCTGAACAAGTCGTGTTCGCATGTTTCCTTGCTCTGGCTCTTACAATACTCGTCAAACTTCTTGACTACCGTAGCGTGATAGGTGTTGCTTTCGCCTTCCGAAAAATAGAAGGTATTGAATAGCTCTATGACTTCTTCGCCTGCAGTTGTAAGCGGTAACGCAGTCTTTGTCTGCTCGTGTCGTGGTTGTACGGGAGGTTCGGTAGCCGTCATGAAGAGCTCGAATTTCTGCTTGAAAAGTGGCCAGCTCTTGCCTATGTCTCCTGTGAAGCGTACTGCATCCGGTGGTAGAACAAATTCCATCCCAACTGTTCAGCTGGCCATCGGCGCCTACGTGTGCGGCAATGGGTGCGCGGCACTTCTGACACCATGTATCAATGACATGATACACCGGGTGGCCGGAGGGGAAAAAGCCAGCTTTATTGAACGTGAGCCATTTATATGCACTGCATGCGTGCGTATCATGTACGTCTGTAGACAGGTCACGCGCATGTCTTGCGCCACGTGTACGATACACATATAGTCAAAATAAATACTACAACTTGACTTTACAAAAAAGACTTGTAAGCTAACAGACTACACTTATAGATACAAGAAATGAACTGAATTGTTGTCTTAAGTAAAATGAGAAGCAGTCACTTAGCTATATAAGCTCAATATAAACTCATAAAAGTAAGTTACAAAGTGGTCAGTATACGATGCACAACAACTCCAATACCAAGTAATATACTACAGATTTAAGGTATTCAGCAGCGTGAAAGACATTTGGAAGCTATGTTCGGCAAGAACAGCAAAAACCTGAAAATAGTAGACACAGCACAATTAAAATACAATCGGCAGCGAAAGAAATCAGTTGCATTCAATTTCATTTTCAATGAACGACTTGAAATATTTCTTACTAAGCTATTGAACATTGTAGCTTGAAGGCTTCGAGGTTAGTGGAGAATCCCCACGGAGCCTATGGTACTATATTTAGCTTCAGTTCGAAAATTACGAGGCGGAGCACGTCATCGCTCAGTCTTCCGCCGCATGGTCGGCCCGACTTTCCGGCTCGTGAAAACCCCCATCTGGTCGAAACACGCTGCGTAGGCCGTTGCTATTGGTGCCATTTCGTTGCGCTTTAATCACGACACTTCACTTATGTGGCATTATAAGAGAAGCTGTGATGTGACCAACAGACATGTCGCGCTGCTTCGTGACCGGCTGAAAAAGTGGCATTTCTACGGACACCTGACGATGGTGCACGCCTTCAGGCTTCAAGTGCGGTAGCGTGCTATTCCACGGCGTTACAAGCAGCTGCTTGTGGCAGCATAATCTTTCATGACTAGACAAGCAGCTCACAAGTCAATTGTTGGGTCTTGTGGGACCTCCGGTTCCAGTACAGTGACGTTGAGAAAGAGTTTGTGCACAACATAAAGAGCGTTTTCACTCCACGTGATAAATGGGGGGATGTTTTGTTCCCCAACTGCCGGTCATACCTGTCCGAACCCGCGCGGAAACTCAATCGACCTGCAGAGATGACAGTCAAGCTGCTCAGAAAAAAAACACAAGTGAGATCAAAAAGCCTACACGCCAGCCTGCGCGCTCAGCAATGCAAGTCCCCTGTTTGTGGCGGTACCCAGTCGCTTTACAGCGTGCTCCTGGATATGGCAAATACAGGCCAGACAATTCAAGGCTCATCATCAAAGTTGTTGACGCCAGTGACGTGAGGTACTAACTCAAAGTGATGTGAATGGTTTACCTAGAGTTGAGAAGGCCGTTGTCGCCTCGGGCTTCCATAATTTTTCGCTGAATGCCAATGGACGAGTTTCAACGTCAGCAGTCTACGCTAAAAAAAAGAAACTCTTTATGTGCAGTACCTCAAATAACGACAGCCTTTGCTTGGACATCAGGATGAAATACAATTGCGAAGGCGGTTCTACTAATCTATACCCTTATGAATTAAGCCCGGTGGTAGCACATCATGGCAACACATGGCAAGTAAAAAGGTGCACAGCACTCTGCTTAAGTTGCCCACTGGTGGTTGAAACTCTTGAACTTAAAAAGTACATCTTGATGGGCCGTGAAAGCTCCAGACTTTTTTCTGTCCTCGAAATCTCTTCAAAGGCGGGATGAGTGATGTGAAAAGTTGACAGTGCTACCCGATTTCTGTGATATATAGCATCGATCCCTCAGGGCTATCTGTCAAAAACAAACAACGTTAATGAAGCAAGAGCCAACTACTGGGCCTTCGGCGCTGGCTCCTTTCCATTGTTGTAGTGCTTTTTATTGGTTTTTCCTATCATTCGTTTCACCCCCAACCGTTGGTCGGCTTTGTGTTCATTGCTCTCTCTGTATTTATCTGCTTGCGACTTCGTTCTGTCTCCTGCTTTATGCTGCTATTTTCCTCATCAAGCCAGTTGCGTGAGAAATAAATGCACGCGAACGAATTGAAGCCCTGCTAATGCCAGAAAACCCTTAGTAAATGTTCAAAACATTACTTCTTTGCTGCATTGTGCATTATTTTGTACGTGATAAAGGTTAGACATCTGTACAGTACGACGAAAGCATAATTATATAAAAAGTGCAACGAAAATACTAGTCAGAATTTTCAAAGTTTTAATAGCAACAAATTCCTCGTTGTGTGACGTTTTTTAGCCCTTGAAATAACAGGTACAGGGCCCTGAATATCCCTCAAGTTTCCTTTTTTGAATCCTGTAGGAACCCTGTTAAATGTTTCAAACATTAAACACAACGCGCCTTGAGTTCAAGACTCCAGGCAAGTTTTCGCTAGTGACAAGATGTATTGTGTTTCATTCATTCACTCTCAAGTAGGAGGAATGGATTGGCGAAGGGAACACGGAATCTTGTAGCACATGCAAACATTGAAAACAACATCGCTGTTTGTAAAAGATTATCGTCACGGGCAATACTCGCCGCAAATTCGATTAGGCATACAATCAGGTATGTGAGCTTCACAAATGGACAGCGAAATAATATAGGGGATTGGTTACTTCTGTGCTGGGCAGTTTCACTACGTCGCTGATACTTAAATCTAGCGAAACGCTGAAACATACACCGAAATAATTTAGAATTGGCATGCCCGAGTACAACCGGACAGCTCCATTTTCTTTTCGCAGCCTCTTTAGGATCCATGGAAGAGAACTGATTACGGAATCACGCAGTGCGCTAATGGGCGCGAATAATTTCCACTTTCTTTCTTTATCATTATCACGTGAAATCATCGCATATTCCAGTCGCTGAACAATCGAAACACTAATATAATATGCAACCAGGCTCAATCAAGACCAATAAAATGAGAACGAAGTACATGGATAAGGAGCATAACGAACGTTCGCTGCTCCCATGAAGGCGGTCTAAGTTACCTTTAAAACGACAACCAAATATTGCATGGGAAGAGTTGTGCTTGAATGTTCACCCTCACCCTAAATATATCGAATTGAACGCGCACGTCCTTTATGAAAGAGGGAGTCCCTTATTCCTGTACGTCAGAGACATGTTCGAAAACGAAACCGCGTTGGCAACAGCCATCCGTCAGGTGACGAAATATAGTGTTTTCCTCATCACAAAATTACATTTTGTAAAACGTTCGCGTATTAAGCATAGATTATTTCGTGCGGACTCTAACCTCTGTGCTTCTTGCCTATTCGCAATGTACTGCCATTGCTGTCAAAGATCACGTTAAAGGACCACGTCAAAAACAGGAGGATTTCTGCAGCTGCATGCGGGCTAGGAAAACCTTGTATCGGTGAAAAATATCACAGCATATCCACGGAGTGAATGATGATGAGTGGGCGAAGCTGCGGAGGTTCATCGGTAAACCGTGAATCTTCCGTGAATTCTGCCCAGTACATCATCACCGACGTGAGATCGGGCGCGTTTATACTAAAGGTTCGATGAGAGTTATGGCGACTGGCAGCTCACTTTAATTTTACATGTACGCTGTGAATTTTCATTGTTTAGAAAACCATCGGTTTAGAAAACATCTGGCGTCTTTCGTTAAGCAGCTGGCGTCTTTTCGTTTTGCTTTTAGAAAACATCTGGCGTCTTTCGTTGGTTTATTTCATCAATCAACGGCGTTTTGAACAAAATTTTTATTGTTTAATCACGCACAGGAGAAATCTCACCAGGCACTACCTTGGAGGTAAACAATGGCTGCTAATGGGAATGAGAGACAGAAGAAGTCGGCTTTTAGCTGACACTTACACTTCTACTTCTACTAACGTTTCCTACTGGAACATGGCAATGGCTGCTAATGGGGAATGAGAGACAGAAGAATTCGGCTTTTAGTTAACGCGCACGCTGCGAATTTTTTATTGTTCAACAACGCACAGGAGAAATCTCCCACCGGATCACCTTGGAGGTAAAGATCTGGTACTAGCGTTAAGACTGGTTACGCACTACGACGGGGACGAACGGGTGCCGCTTTAAGGAGCTTCGCCCCTAAAAGAAGGAAATATCCGGGCCTCGAGAAATTGGTTGCTGATTGTGTTAAGGAATCTGAAGGAGATCTACGTAGACGGAGCTCGCCTAGGTAGAAGCTCTTGAGCGCGATTGAGGCGAATCCAGAAACATTATTAAAGCAACAGAAACTGGATCACAGAAACCAAAGGAACTGGCACGAGAATAAATAGACTATTCTACGAAGTGAACGCGTACCTGTATTTCTTTTTATTTCTCTTTTGATTGTCATGTGGTATACGGCTAGGTTTTAGCCAAACTGCTTGCGTATGAACAAGGCGTGTAGAAAATATCTCGTCGACCAAACAGCATCGAAGTGCTTGCTGGGCAAGCACGCAGCTGGCCACATGTGTGCGGCGTAGGGCGACTCTCGCAGCGAATGCCGCGCACATCTGGCGTTCGCGATCAAGGCTACAGACAGGATACTTGATTCTTTTGCATAAAAGCCAAGGTAAATTAGAAGCCTCAGAAGCCCACACGTCCAGAAAGTGGCCGCACGTCAGCTGCTCATGGGGCCTTGCACCGTCTCTGTGAGGAGAGAACACTTCCGGCGGAACAAAGAATAAAGCGGAAGTGACGTAATATTCAGGAAAAAAGAGACGCCATTTAGTTGGCGCTAGCGCGAAATTTGACCTAACATCAGTTTTCAAAGTCCCTGACCGCATAGGACGGGTGTCATTGCCATCTGAGGTGACTCCTTCGGCCAGGCAGGGGCGTCTGCTCCTTTGCGTTTGGCGACTGCCTGTCATAAGCACAAATCGTGCTGTACTGAGTCGTGTCGAAATTCTTCACGCCACACCGGCATAAAATTCTTTCCGATCCCGGCGGACGAAAGGTACGATCTGGATGCTGCTCGTTTTGATTTTCTAAGCTTGCACGGCATATCAGAATGAAACTTTTCTATGCTACTAAAAACGTGAAATATTCAAGTTGTGTTTTTACTGTATGAATGGTACGTTTAGGCAATAAAAGATTCAAATAAACCCTGCTCGTTATTCTTGTCAAATTTATGTGTACACGTAAACAAAACCAAAGTCTTACTTAGAATAACGGGTGCAAAAATAGGTGGATGGGCAACCCTGCATCAATCGGAAAGCAACGATTGCCGTTTTGATCATGTGGCGGGTTGCGCAACAGGAAGAAGTTCGCGCGCTCGCCATTGGAACACCTTCCACTCCCTCAATTTGGCCTGCTGGTCCATCCCAATTGAATTTGGCGCTACATCGCAAACCCCCTCCCCTCCCCCCGCCACTCGGATCCTCAGTCTTCATCAAGATTCCGTCCCCCAGTGCGTGTCTGCAATGCGCCGCCA
This sequence comes from Rhipicephalus sanguineus, assembly GCF_013339695.2. NCBI lineage: Eukaryota > Metazoa > Arthropoda > Arachnida > Ixodida > Ixodidae > Rhipicephalus > Rhipicephalus sanguineus. The sequence continues at coordinate 174,545,493 of NC_051180.1, read as the reverse complement.
AATTTTAGTACCGCCCCGAAACACCAGGTGTTCGTCCGGCGCTGTGAGCGAATTTCGCATTCCAGGTATGGTATAGGAAGTTTCACTCTTCTGGCAACGCCAGTGAGTGGCACGATTCATCTATAGGCTCCCCAAGCAACGCTTCGCGGCGCTGCTGCTCTTGGCAGGCAACGCCATCTCTGGCAGAAAAAGAGAAACTGGGGTGTAAGCAGCGCGCGTTTTCCCTTCTCTCCACCGCGTTTCCGCTCGCTTCTGTGCACGTGCAGAGCTCTCGTGGTGCACTTGCGGCGCCTCACAATGTACCGCTTGCAGTGCGGCTTCAAAAGGATTTTCAAGCTTGACTGGCACTTCCGAAAAGCGAACTTGATAAAATGAGAAAGGCTTGTCAATCACGTTAACGGTGAAGAGCAGACGATCGACGACAACGACGCCCAACTCAAAGCTAAATGCATTTCCCATGTCGCGATTACACCGCGTAGGACGTATACCTCGAGGTAAGTCTCATTCTGTCATGTTAAAGATGAATAATGGTCCACATGCACTCCGAAATGAAGCCGTACATGCTATCGATGTTCTGCGGCGTGGACTACGAATCATATGATTGTTGTTTTGATATGGCAAGCTTACAGTAGCAGCCGTGTACTTTCGTGAACAAACGTTTGCGGCGTGCGAAAAAAAGATTGTACGGCCATGGCACTGAATCCTGAGAAGGTTAGAGTCAAGTCATCCGTGCCACTGGAGAATCACCCGCCGATTAAGACACGAGGCAGCTAGCTGAGCTTTAACCACTGTGAAGCAAGGTGAACTGCTCGTCTCGTTTTTTCGGCTCTCGCGTCATGCTTGCAGTCTCTTTTTATGATATTCACTTGACAGGCATATAAAATCTGCTGCGTGAACGCGGCTAGAAAATCGCACAAAGTCAGAAGGTGGTTACTTCAAGGTTGCAATTGCAAAGCACGTATAAAGTGCCAGTTATATTTAGCGGCTCAAATATATATCACCCTAATAAAGTGACAAAAACAAAGCAAACCTGCAGAACGATGTCAAAGCTTGCTGAAAATGCACAGACGTCCGGTCCGGCGTGATAAAGCTGCCTTTCCGACGCGTAAAATGCAGGCGCCGAACTTCTAACAATGTGCCGAATTCAGTTGAAATCAACCAACCGCGGAATGCTAACGGTATAACGCGAATGTGAACGTTCAACAACGACGGGCAGGTCTCACGAACAAGGGGAATCAAAACACAGAGTTGCTTCACCTACAACCGTAACTGGACTCTAACAATACGAGAAGACAGCGAGTAATCATTACTGTAGTCGCTGCGTGCATGAGCCGCGTTACTTACCGATTCAGGTAGTCGGAACGAACGAAAGCGATGAACTCAGACAGCCAAAATAGAAGGCGAGACAGCGCCGTCAGCTATCCACGCTTGCCGCCTTTATTTCTCGTACGACACGCCCAGGAACCGATACAGTTTAACACGTGAATCGTGTGCCTTGGTGTTATCTGCACTGTTGTGGCTGGCCACTAACCGCAATATTTCGGACCACGCTTGCGCTTCCGCGGGGTCGCTTCTGGCAGCGTGGAAATGCGCAGCTTCACACAGAAAGCCTCTCGGTTCAACGTACCCAGCTGACGGCCCCCCAGTTACCCGCACCGAGAGAAGAACGCGTGCGCACGTGCGCTACCGCTACCGTGAAAGGGGCTGAGTCGGCCGCGCATGAGGTTCAGAGCTTTCCGACAGAGCCGCAGCGCGGCTGGCGCGGCGCTGCCGTCGCGCCGCAAACTTGAGCTTGGGTTTCCTATGGGTTTAATCGCACAGACTATGCACACACGCACGCAGAACTTAAGGTTATATCATCACGTTGCTACGATGTCTCGCATTCAGTTTCACCGCGCTCGCGAGGTACCACTCACCGCCACAAAGCAAGCGTCCCTGGTGGGATTTGCGGCGAGAAACGTTATTATTTATTTGTTTGTGGAGGCATTGTTTCTACAGATTCGTTACTACAGAAAAATCTCCAGACGTGTAATGTAAGTATAGCAGTGATCTGTCCATTTATTTGTCTGTAATATTCCAGAGAAGAGAAACGAGCTGCACCAGAGTGTTGCGTGTGCGCCCTTGTTGCCTTTGAGAGTGGAAATTTCCATTCTGCAGGTGGAACAAAAGAATTTTCCGAAAGAGGGCATACGCACAAGAACACGCCCATGGGAGGCGGGATGATCAGTTGGCAAAACGATAGCGCGACAATCACGCTGACGTCGCAGCACTGTCGAAATGTTGACTGAGTGGCGACGCTGTCGCGTTCGCATGCGGCGTTCCTTTGAAAACCGCCGCAAAATCCGCACATGCGCTTGAGACACCATGCTCGTTCTTGTAGCCATTTTTATCAACGCTGCTAACGCGTGCTCTGCACTGTCTTCCTTTCATGACCACCGTAATGCGAGCTCGGAGCAAACTCGTGTGCCCGAGAAGCTCCGGCCATCCTGCATAGCAACCCAGCTCTCTCTTGTTTCAAAAGCATCGTGCAGTACGACAGCACTACTATGTTTTTCAAGCCGAAAGATGCACTCAAGCAAGACTTTGATTTGGGCGAGTTGGTACATGCTTAGCTGGCGAAAAAACTGCGCAAATACAGCGATGACAAATAAAAATTCACAATGGCAGTGCAATATGAAGCACAGAACGCGCTACACACGATGCGTTTGCAATGTGGTTTACAAGATACCTGTTACCTGCAGAGGCAAGTATATAGACTATCTTACGTAAGGTACATGGTCGCCGTCATCATGGGCTGTTAAACGAACGTTTTCGTATTTTTGTATCCCGTGACGCGAACTGATAAAGCCAGGAAAAGCCGAATGCACCAACCCAGCAGTTATCACTCGTATACGCCCACCGTAGCGCTGTTCGCTTAGTTGTTCAAGATAAAACACGGCAAGGTTACAGCCCAGCATGGCGGCACCGAAACCAGTCCTTAAAATAGTCTGTAGCGCCTCAGAATGCGGCGCTCGTCAAAGAAGAAGAAGTTGGCATTCGGCCGCGCGGCGGGTGCAGCGCGATAATAAAAAATCAGTTCGAAAACTGAACGCTGTCAGGGCTGGATCTTTCTCGCGTTAGCTCCGACAGTTAATGGTGACCCGATAAAGAACAGCAGCCCCGATCATCCCGCATGGATCTCGCCGGCTCTGCCACCAATCCTACCGGTCCTGACGCCCAAGAAGACGCCAGACCTAGCGGTGCTGCGGTCGCTGCGATCCAACATGTCAACCTGCCACCGTTTTGGCCCAACAGCCCCAGCACATGGTTTCTGCAGGTCGAGGCGCACTTCCGTCTACGGCAAATCACCAGCCAACAGACCAGGTACTGGCATCTGGTGTCCTGCTTACCTCCGGACGTAGCCGACGACTTAGCTGATATTTTAGCGTCGCCGCACCCGAGCCATCCCTACGACACGTTGAAGGCAGCTATCATTTCCCGCAAGTCTGAGTCCGAACACAGCAGACTCCAACAGCTCATAACGGCCACAGAGCTCGGTGACCGTCGCCCATCACAGCTCCTGCGACGCATGCGCCAGCTCCTTGGCGGCCCCTCCGCCCCTCAAGAGGAGAAGCTGTTGCGTGAGTTGTTCCTGCAGCGCTTACCGCAGAGCATGGTACCGGTCCTCGTGGCTGCAGGAGATGTCCCAGTAGACACACTCGCTGAAATGGCTGACCGAGTGGCGGACTACTCGCGGGCACATAGCCTCAACGCCGTTACCACACCGCCACCGGCCACCGCTGCAGACCCGGCGCTCGCGAGCATCGAGAACCGTTTGGACGCCCTTGTCAGGCGCCTCGATGGCTTTGTACCTGCGCATCGTCGACCGTCATCCAGGTTCCAGATACCCACGTCCCCACGTTCTCCGGAACTTCGGCCAACCGACGCGCCGCGGGACGTCTCATCCTCAACCGTGTGCTGGTACCACCGCCGATTCCGTGCCTCTGCTCGCAAGTGCACTCGCCCGTGCTCCTGGTCGGGAAATGCGACGACCGGCCACTGACGGCGGCAAGTGGTACTGGTCGAAAGTCATGCCGCCTTTTCTATGTTTCTGATAAGGTCACTGGCGCTTGCTTCCTAGTCGACACAGGAGCCCAGGTTAGCGTCATACCGGCCTCGTGTGCAGATCGCCGTCGCAACGAACAGACCTGCCCACTCCAAGCGATCAACAATTCCGCCATTCGCACATACGGCCAACGCTCTCTTACACTTGACCTTGGACTACGCCGTACTTTCCGCTGGATTTTCATCCTCGCTGACGTCTCGCAAGCTGTTCTTGGAGCTGACTTCCTCAGTTTATTCAACCTTGCTGTGGACATGCATGCTCATCGCCTCATTGATCTCAACACCCGCCTCTCCATCAACGGTGTACGCTGTACTTCCTCGTCAACGGGACTGAGAGCTCTCACACCTGCTTCGCCGTATGCAAAAATACTCGCCGACTTTCCCAACATCACGAAGCCGCACACCAGAGAGTCACCGGTGAAGCATTCCATCACTCACCACATTGTGACCACTGGACCTCCCGTTTTTACACGACCCCGTCGACTATCTGGAGAACGCCTCGCCATCGCCCGCCGTGAGTTTGAGCACATGCTTGAACTCGGCATTGTGCGGCCTTCCTCAAGCAACTGGGCGTCGCCACTCCACATGGTGCCGAAGAAAGATCCTGGCGACTGGAGACCATGTGGGGATTACCGCGCTCTCAATGCCCACACCTTACCAGACCGCTATCCACTTCCTCACATACAGGATTTCACATCAAATTTGGCTGGGTGCACAATCTTCTCTAAGACTGACTTAGTGAAGGCTTACCATCAGATTCCTGTAGAACCCGCCGACATTCCGAAGACGGCCATCACCACCCCATTCGGTCTGTTTGAATATGTGAGGATGCCTTTTGGATTGCGCAACTCTGCACAGACCTTTCAGCGCACTATCAAAGAGGTCACACGAGGTCTCAATTTCGTATTTGCCTACCTTGATGACCTCCATGTAGCAAGCTCATCCGGCCCTGAGCATGAAGCCCACCTGCGCACCCTGTTCCACCGCCTGGATGATTACGGCCTCGTAATTAATCCCAATAAGTGCCTCTTCGGCGTCGCTACAATAGAGTTCCTAGGCCACCTTGTCACTCCACAGGGTATCCAACCACTCGCCAGCAAAGTGAAAGCTATTCAAGACTTTCCACCCCCGACTTCACTGAAGCGACTCCGAGAATTTCTGGGCCTACTAAACTTCCATCGCCGCTTTGTTCCAAAGTGTGCCACATTCCTAAAGCCCTTGACCGACCTATTGGCTAAAAAGAAAGACCCGGCTGCGCCTCTGGAGTGGACCGAGGACGCTGCATCTGCCTTCGGCACTGCCAAGAAGGCTCTGGCAGACGCCACCATGCTCATACATCCCGTCCCTGATGCCCCAATTCGTCTCATCACCGATGCATCAAGCGTGGCAGTTGGCGCCGTTCTCGAGCAGCACGTATCCGGTTGGCAGCCCCTTGGTTTTTTCTCGCAAAAACTGAAGCCACCGGAAGCTAAATACAGTACATTTGCCCGAGAACTCCTCGCGGTATACCTTGCCATCAAACATTTTCGTCATTTATTGGAGGGCCGGGACTTTTACGTCGTTACAGACCACAAGCCCCTGACGTTTGCCTTCCATCGCAATCACAGCAATTACACTGCACGGGAGATCCGTCAACTATGCTTCATTTCCGAGTTCAATGTGGATCTCAGACACGTCCATGGGCCGGAAAATGCTACTGCTGATGCACTATCCCGCATCGATGCCTTGTCGACCCAGCCACCACTAGACATGGAAGAGCTAGCAGCTGCACAAAGCAACGATTCTGAGCTGCATCGTCTTCGTTCTTCATCCACGTCTCTATCGTTCACGGAGTGCCCGCTTCCATTTTCTACCTCATTAATAACGTGCGAAACGTCTACTGGTGTCCCTCGGCCCTTCGTGCCTTCAGCTTTTCGTCGTGCAATTTTTGATCAATTGCACAACATGAGCCATCCTGGTGTTCGTGCGACCCAGAAGCTAGTCACATCTCGTTTCCTTTGGCCAAGCATCAATGCTGATGTCCGACGCTGGGCGCGAACCTGCCTTGAGTGCCAGCGGGTTAAAGTTCACCGTCACACTCTCACGGCAACATCCCCCTTTCAGCCTCCAGACGCAAGGTTTTCTCATGTCCATCTCGACATCGTCGGCCCTCTTCCGTCATCGCAAGGAGCCTGTTACCTGCTGACATGTGTGGATCACTTCACCAGATGGCCGGAAGCGTTTCTCATTTCCGACATTACAGCACCAACAGTTGCTAAGGCTTTCGCAAACGGCTGGGTGTCGCGCTTTGGATGCCCTTCTGTCGTCACCACTGATCGCGGTCGTCAATTTCAATCGGCCCTTTTCACCGCACTTGCCAATATCCTGGGCATTCGACACATTCACACAACTGCCTACCATCCTTCTGCCAATGGCATGGTCGAACGGCTTCATCGACAACTGAAAGCTGCCCTCACTGCTCACCAGCCAAGGGAACGTTGGCTCGACCACCTCCCCTTCGTACTTCTGGGCATCCGATCAGCATTGAAAGCGGATCTCGGCTGCTCATCAGCCGAACTAGTCTATGGCGTTTCCCTGCGTCTTCCAGGAGAATTCTTCGAGCCATCATCGCCACCTTCCACTCACGATGCCTCCACGTACATTCGAGAGCTGCGCACCACGTTTCCTGACCTTGCTCCTGTGATTCCTGCCGACCGACACCCCCAGTCTGTCTTCGTCAGCCAGGATCTGCATGACTGCAGTCACGTCTTCGTTCGGCGTGACCAAATACGGCCACCACTCACACCAGCCTATGATGGCCCATTCCGCGTCCTCCATCGTACACCTAAGACGTTCACGCTGGACATCAATGGCCGTGAAGACGTCGTGGCTGCCGATCGACTGAAACCTGCGTATATCGCCGCTCTCGCGTCCGCGGGGCTTCAATCTTCAGCCTGGATGCCCACATCCAAGCATGTCCACTGGGCGACTCCTATGGCTCTCGTTCTACGGGGGGGGGAGCCCTGTAGCGCCTCAGAATGCGGCGCTCGTCAAAGAAGAAGTTGGCATTCGGCCGCGCGGCGGGTGCAGCGCGATAATAAAAAATCAGTTCGAAAACTGAACGCTGTCAGGGCTGGATCTTTCTCACGTTAGCTCCGACAAGTCTATAGGGCAGACCGGAAGGTGTTTTAATGAGAGAGCGAAGGAACACAGTCTGAATGTGCGTAACAAAACGGGAAGCTTTCTGGCAGAACATTGCAAACAGTGCGGATGTGCTACCACTTGTCAGAACAGAAAATGTTTAAAGTCGGTAAACGGCAAAACAGAACGTGAAATTGTTGAAGCGTTTCTTATCAGGGAAGCAGCAGACAGTTGCATAAGCAAGCCATCTAATTTGCTCACTGACGCTGAAATTCAGTATCTGAAAAGTTTCATATAAATCATTTCCTTTACCGTGTTTTTGTTGGTGATCCTCTAATTTTCCATGGAGTCACTCACAGTCATTGTTATCGCAGTAAAGGAGCCAGCGCCTCGAAAATGAATATTGAATGTTTTTATTCATTTTTTCTGTTGCTTGTTCATGCTTGTTAGTGGCTGGCTTTATTGGTTTGTCGCTTTTGTTCATTTTATGTGAGTGTGGAAGATGCGTGCGCACGGTGTAATTCATGTACGCGCGATAGTTTTTAGTGACAATGTAGTTTGCCTACTTGATGCGTTTGATTGGTGGTTTGATTGGAATGGTGTGCGTGGTTTGTTGCGCTGTAAACACGAGCGGTTGGTGCAATGAAGAAGTCAATTGTAAATTCAGCACTCGTCCAGTGTACTGTGTTCCTGCATCCTCGTCTTTTTTTCCGCTGTTTTTTCCCCAGGAAAATTGCTCGTCCCTCTTCTAGACCACCAACTTTAGAGCTCCCCCCATAGCAGTGGCGAGTTGCAGACTATGATTTATCATTTGTGGGGGTAACAAAGCGCGCTCATGTTGAAGAAATACTGATGTACTCCTTTGAAAACAGCAGCAATACTCTTGTCCGGAATTTTTCCCCGATGGATCAAAATTTCACGCTGACGTGCCTTAGGAAGCCGTGAGCCCAACCTATACGGAGTCGGACACTCTGCAGTGCAGCACAAGTATATTCACAGCAAGAAATTACGCAGTGCTAAGGCCGTGAAAGATATCGAACAATTTCATTTATCAAGAGCAGTCTATACATAATCTCTATGCGTTGTAAAAGCTTTTAAAACTACAATAATGCACAGAAATTATGTAATCGTGCCCCTATTTAATATTCTGCGCACCATTTATGCATCCAAGCAGTGTGCCGTGATATGCTGGGTGCCAGGGTGCGGGGATATTGAAGGGAACGTATTTGTTGACTAGCCAACCACACCTGTTCACTCAAACTCTGTCTACTCATTATTGGCTGTTCTTGTAACGGACCTTCAAACCCTCATAAGAAATAACCTCCAGAGTTACTGACAGCAACTATGCGATACCGAAACACAAAACAAACTACATCAAGCCAACTGTAACTGGCCGCCGCCATCAAAGACACGCCATACAGAAGTGAGAATTTGCAGACTTAGGAGAGGCCACACAGAGTACACTCCCATACCATTTGGTCGGTGGTCATCCGTCCCTCTGTCATAAATGTGGTGAGCCTCTTACTGTGCTTCATATCCTGCTGCAATGTACGGAGGTAGACGCTGAGAGGAAACTACTTTCCGCTATCTTACCGACATTAATTCCCACTCCATCCGGCTACGTTAACTGGCAGGGGATCTCTGTTTAAATATCCGTCACTATTTGGACTTTTAAAAGATAAAAATAATATTGACGTTGTACTTCCTAGGAATGCGTAGCGCGGCTTCTCAGCAGAGGTGGCTGTTGCGGTGGTTGTATCAAGGAAGCACCTTTGTGGCGCCTTTAGGTACAAAGGACTAGAGAAGGCAGTTGCGCGGCGTAAATTCTCGCACTTACTTTAAACATAATCACGTGTCATTAGTCGAACACGCATTGACTAATACAAGTGTCATTACCATTATTTCATACCATGTGTATCCCCCGCCATGGTGGTCTAGTGGTAATGGCGCTCGATTGCTGAGCCGAAGGTCACGGGATCGAAACCAGGCCGCGGCGGCTGCATTTTCGATGGAGGTGAAAATTTCTGAGGCCTGTGTGCTTAGCTTTCGGTGAACGTAAAGAACTCCAGGTGATCTCGAAATTTTCGGAGCCCTCCACTGCGGCGGCTCTCATAATCATATCGTGGTTTTCGGGCGTTAAATCCCAGATAATATTACTATACCATATGTACCTTCTACGCTTCGACATAGCGCGTGGTTATAGGACCTCTTGACAGCCCTAATACATCTCATCATGAAAAGCATTGGTCAACGCTAACCAAGCCCATAGGCCGCGGGGAGAGGCTACAGGCTTAGGCTTCTCCCTAAATTTTGCTGGATTAGGGTGTTTCACCGAAAAAGTAGTAATATTAGTAGTGTTTTTCCTCATATTGTCAAAGCCTTCAGCAGGTGCCGTCCCTCCCCCGAAAAAAATTCCTAGCAACGGGTCCGACGCTAACGCTACTTCGAAAGACAAGACGCTCGTTGGCCAAGCTTACCTTGGCACCTAAAAAACCCACTACTCATAATAACGACAGCTGTTGTTCTCGTATCGGTACCACTTCTTTCTATATTTTCTGATATTTATTTCGACTACATTGAAATTCTGCTGGTAAATTTGCACAAAAGCTTAACAATTTTTAACACACACGAAAATATTTCTGCATGTTGTTTCCCATAGGATTTCATACGCTTTTCGTCTGTTTATAATTCACTGCTTATAAAATTATGTCTATGCTGAATGTGTTGTTTTAGAAACGGCAGGATGGAGCATCATACGCAAGACCGCTCTGAACATGGACAACGTGACCATTCTTGAAATGTGGATCATCCTATTAGTCACAACGTTTATACTAGCCATATTGATTGCTTACCTATCAAATGTCTTGCCTTCGACTACATCTCGACCGCAGCCTCTTCTGTTTCCCGTAATGGTGAGTCAAAAAAGCACTATATTCCGTAGCACGTTTAAATTGCTCCTCTGAAAAATGTTGAGTGCAGTGGCAACTCGCAAATAATCACAAAGTTTGAGCCGCCAGATAGTTCAACACACTTGCAAAATGGAGCCAGACTGGCCCTGTTAACAATCGCTGGTGGCCATGCGAAGCCAAGTGTCCCCAAAACAAGTTATGATAGCAGGCAAAGTTATAAAACAGGTGGTTTAATTGCTGAGCAAGCATTATGCTAGTTAGGTTACAATTACATGCATCGCGCCCAGCATCGCTGGCGTCAACAGGCGCATCCTAAAGGCAGGAATTTTGAGGGCTACATTGTGCATGGGCTGGAGCTATACAGCCGAATAAACTCCTCTATGAGTGAGCTAGAACCAAGCACACGCTAAAGGGCATCGAAAGCGACGCTCTTCAGATGCTGCTCGCGAGAAATCATACCACAATCCCTGCACTTATCTCATTGTGTGAAACACCTGAAGAGTTGCGTAAGCATCTCACCATAAGCAGCCGAGCTCTCACGACGCCCAACACGCTATTAATCTTGCAGTTAGTTGCCCGTCCTGCCGTAAAGACAACTGCTGATATCCACGGCCAAGGAATTTATCCCTGAATAGGTAGCGCGTCAGCTTTCATTACTAACTCTCACGTAAGAGCCTGCGCAGCCTCTTCCTCTACACCTCTTACACGTGATTCGGACCGTGATTGCTGAAGCCATCCCGCATATGGCCCTGCAACCACATGTGTTGCGCCACTTGCCTACCGTTCCGTCGTTGGTCGGCCTTCTCTACAGCCTGCGCCTTGCGCTCGTTCAGCAGTGCCGACCCATACCTTCTCGAAAACCGCTGACTCTACGCTACTGCCCTTCGCTAGATCTTTTGTTCTATTTCTTTTTTCGCAGCCTAGACGAGTGGCAAACGCTGGGCAATCGACCCTTCCGGTTTCACTGTGGTGTCGCTCGACAAGTCGCTCGCTGCAGTTGGGGATGTCCACTCTCTACATTTGACGTCGAGGGCAGGCTTGTGCCTTCGTCATGAAGTATACCACCCTGAAGACAAACTGCCCTATGCCAGGCGCCAGCTATTATCCCCGCGAGGACCCTTCTTGTCAACCATCCGTCGCGGACATGCTGCAGAAGAGGGAAACTCATCGCTGAATTTTGGATGATATGAGCTGTATGTTGAGCTGCCCAAGGACTCCATCGAATTTCTTGGCAAACTGTCCTCGATGTCCGTGTTGAACGAAGCGCCAGAGCGGCGCTTAAAAATGCGATAGCCTTCAACGACTCATCAAAAGCGAAACGTGACTATCGGCGTTGGCGTGAACACGAGTGGTGCAAAAAGTTGCGGTCACGTGATGGCATCACAAAATTCGGTCGCCATGACGTCGCAGTTTGTCAAAACTTTCTGATGTTCTAATCTAATGGCCTCACTATGCGGTGCATAGTGACGTTACGTGATGGCGTCATCACATGACATCTTAGCTTCGTCAAACGTGGGCCGATCCGGGAGGCACTCCACAACTACGCGAGATGCAGAAACGTCGAGTGCCCGCGATTCCGGAACTAATGTCAAACACCGTTGGGCGCAGATAGGCACGGAGGGGGGGGGGTCAATAAAAACGACTGGGAAGAAGAACAAGATGGTTTTTGCCTTCGAGTCACCTTAGGAGAATGAATAAGAGAACTTGTAAGTTTTTGACAATGGAGCGGCCGTAATCGGCTAGAACTTATGCCGCAAGACAAAGAGTTAGTAACTACTTTGATCTCGCCTACAATACTCCGCACTGCGTGCTGGACCCTGCATCTGTGTGCACCGCGCGTGTCTTTGTGGAAGGTGAACATTGTATCATTCAGTTTTTCGGACTGCCGCCATGCTCCAACGATGTTGTTCTCGGATTTGATTTCCTTTAACGTCATTGCGCCATCATATCTTGATCCCAATCAGGAATTACCCTCACGCTACTGCAGGCATCTCTTGCGGTCCACCCTCTTCCCGATACTCACAAACTTGCTGCTGTGGTAATAGACATCATGTAGCGCAAAAAAGACACAACGGATACAGCGAACCCCAAACCACCGGCACTGTGGACAAGTGCTGTGGCTGGTTTGTGGTTCTGTGTGTCCGTTGTGTCTTTTTCGCACTGCATTATGTCTACTAGCATGCACCAACTAGCCGAAAAAACATGTCCTTCTGTTGTTGATGTGGACACAGAAAAAGCCTTAAAACATCGAGCCTTGCAAACTTGTCTTGTACGGCGCGCCGCAGACAGACATTTCCTTTTGCCACGTCAGATGTACTTCTCCGCCGCCTCGGCCAACGAATTTCGTTTGCCGTTCATACAGCTCATTTGGGTGCCACAACCGTGTGTTTCCCAACCCGCTCACATCTTTTTTTTTCCTCTACTTCGTGTGGGATCTTTGGGCGACACACAAGACGCGAATTTCTTTTGCTCAATGGAGTTTGCTGAGCACCAACCCCACGTTAAACTGACTGTCATGGTATCACATGCTTCCAAACTTTCAGCCTTAAGCATACTCCACGGTTATATTGCTACCCATATGTTGTCAGCACATCACAGCGAATTCTTTGACTCAACGAAATTCACTGCGCGGCCAATTGGTTTATTATCTTGAATAGAGAATAGCGCAAAATCTTACAGGAAGAATAAAGAACACAGAAGAACAAGACGTCTGTGCATCTGTGTTCTTTCCTTGCCTTGTTCGATCTCACGCTATCCAATATTGAAGATTTTGTGGTCCTTCTTTGAGACTTCTCATCTTTGTTCTATCGCGCTGATATCGTGGAACGAGTATCACGTGCGCCTTTTACACCGGTTTTCATATTCCCTCACGCCAACGACTGTGTGTTCTAGTGGAAGAACCGCATCTCATTAACAAACCACTAGATGACACGCTTAAGCGTGTTGTCATTCAGCTATCGCAGAGCCCCTGCACTTTTGCGCAAAGAGGATGGATTTGTAGGATGTTCTGTTGATTACCGGCCCCTTCATTGAAATAACTAGGAAGGATGTATTCGCATAAGAGTGATGCACTCGATTGCTATAAAGGGGCAAATATTTCTCGCCTTATGATTTACACTCGCGTTAGCGGCAAGTTTGAACTACCGGCTCTGACCGAACGAGGACAGCGTTCGTCACTCCTGACGACTGTATGACTTTAACGTTACAGCATTCAGATTGCGCAACACCCCAGGTACTTTCTAACTGATGATGGATAACATGCTTCGTGGTTACATGAGAATACAAGTATATGCTACTTTATGAGAGAGGCGGTTGTGGGACGCCGTTGTGAGGACTTCACAATGAGGGACGCCGTTGCGGAGCCCTTTGGAAATTTTGACCATTAGGGTTTCCTTAACGAGCACCTAATTCTAAGTGCACGGGCCTCTTGCATTTCGCCTCCATCGAACTACAGCAGCCGCTACCCCCACCTTCGGCTTAGCAGTCGCGCACCATACTTGTCAACGACGGCTAGTCTATGAGCAAAACATTCAAGATAGATAAAGAATCATTCAAAATCCGCGAGTATTCAAGTATTCAAGTTAAGTCTCTTTTGCGTTCTGTCCGACAGAAAGAACGGACTGCGAAAAAATGAAAGCTGTGTATAAAACAGCTGATTACTTTGCAATTCCAGAGAAAAAACACAAAAAGAAAAAAAGAAGTCACACTTTCGCCGCAAGGGCGAAGCAATGAATGCGATAGCAAGAAACTAATGCTATACGAAGTGAGGCTCGCCAATGGATACTCTCAGTTTGAACAGCGCTCCTGTTGCAAAGGCGACCGAAGCAGCGAAGGAAACTAGCGTGCTTCAAGTGTCGAGCTGTGTCACTTGATAGTTCGCGCTCATCTTCTGTTTGTTCATTTAGCGGCGTTCCTTCAGCTCGAGTTACTTTCGTACGCTCCGTAACATGAGCGCGCACATCACGGTGAAAGCTCGGAACATCCCTGTTCCCCTCGCCACGAGAAAACCGCGCGAGCAGACAGCGGAAGGGCAAGGTTCTCACTACGCAAATATAAGGAGCGAGCGAGCTCGCCGACGCGCTCCTCGCGCCATCTCGCTGGTAATAAAGAAACGCTTGTAAGCGCCTGCCGTCTCTGAGTCCTGCCATCGGTAAAGGTTGTGTATATAACGCTCGCCGTTAGCAACCTGAAGGATCTGCGCTTTCTGGCGTAGTGGCTAGCGCCACGCGCTGGGGAACGGTAGGTCGCTGGTTCGATTCCGCGCTTGGGAAGCATCTTTTTGAATGCTTTTTCTTTGGAACATTGATATATATATATATATATATATATATATATATATATATATATATATATATATACATATACGGTGCACGACGGCGGCGACGGCGACGGCAAAATCCAGCCGAGACTGTCCATATAATTGCTCTCGCAATAAAAGAAAAAATCGGAGATGTAACAGCACCAAGGTAAACAACATGGCAATATTGACACTTCAAGGACAGTGCTCTGCAAGGTTGCATACACATTGAAATCTTACTCCCAGCCGCGGCAGACGAATTTAAGTGGAAGAGGTCCGTGTACTGTGCGATGTCAGTGCGCGCTAAAGAACACCAGATGAACACAATTTCCGGAGTCATCCACTACGGCGTGCCTCATAATCACATCGTGGTTTTGGCACGTATAACCCGAGATGTTTTCTCTACATTGAAATCGTTATTCTCATACATAGCCATAGGAGATCGAACATACGCATATTAGACTAAAAATTGCGAAACACGATGACGTGATTGTCATTCTAGAAAGTAGGTGTATGGGCACAAAATATTGCATACAAAATGACATCATTCAGGTTACCGTCCTACAAATAGCTACATAAAATTGAAAAAAAATTACACATAGGATTTTTTTATTTTGACATTGAAAAGAAAATATGCCATTGAAAGTAATTCCTACTGAATTGAAGAATATGCCACTGCAAATGCCCTACGCATGTTCTGATGTGAACAGCGGAATGACGAGTGCTGTTTGCCGCAATTAAATCGTGTGACATCTATCTCCGAATTTTCTCTATGGCGGGTGGAGTATACAGATTCGTAACTCGTTAGTTCGTTTGATCACGTAGCTTTTCATTTTCGGACTAATCTATAAATATATGTATATCCACCTGCATAGCAATACTAGTGGCACGGGATGTATGCATTTCTTTGTACGTACAGGCCGTGTCACACTGAGGAGAAAACTTGCAGCGCGTTGCAACGTGCTCCGCTTTTTCTCCTAAGTGCGAAACAGCCAGTACATATGCGTTCGCGCTGTGTCTCGACGGCGGAAAGTTCCATCTCGATATCCCGTCTGTATACTTCAGCCACTCCCTCCCTGGCTTAGGTCACCCATTTGGCCGCTTGGATATCCACTTTAGTAGCCTGCTCTTCTCGATCACCTCTTGGCATACTTGGATAAATTACCGGTTTCACCCATCTTACGCGTTGTGCAGAGAATTAAGCTTGCTTTGTACACAACAGCGATAGAAGTTTTTCCGGAACTTCGTATTGCGCCACGGAGGTCCCCGTGGTCTTTCCAGCGACAAAGGACGTGTTGACTTACCTGATGCTATTCAAGTCCTGCTTCTTAAATGCACATCGCCGTGCTCTTCGCGAATAACTGTATACTATCCGCAAAGAAGCGGCCTAACTAAAACATATAACCGAATTCTTGGCTATTTGCTGATGATATACCTCACATTGGACCAGACCAACTTGGACGCCGTCTTCACCCTGGTCAACATGCGTACAATACTGCTATGCACGCGTCCCCATGTTTCTCGCTGTTCTTTCACTTGTACATACGTAAGCGATCGTGCACTCTGGACACTATGCATCCGTCCACTCCTGGCTGATGTGAGGAAACTTCATCATTTTGATGTTGCTAGGTACGCCGAAAATTGTCGACAACTAGACCGTTCATTCACAACGAAGCACTAAGGTCACCAGAAACTGTGGCACGACACAGATCGACCTGTCCATAGTGCCTTGACTGGTGTTCTCGTTTATCTTTTGATTTTATCAAATACCCCTAGCATTCTGCCTATAGAATGGGCCTGATATCACCAGCCCTATCACATCTTCCCTTGGATATCTGTCGTAAGTTACGGGTTTGAGCCGCTGACACCGGCCAATGCTTACGTCGTCGTGGACGAACAATGGTCTACGAGAGTCGCCTGAAACCATATTATAACACCACTATATTTTCAATACCTTAAACGACCCCTGACGACGAAGTCTTTGACTGTGACTTTTTGTACTGTAATTTGTAGCCTTGTGTCTGTTAATGCACTATCGTATCGTATATTTATTGCTAGCGTTGTACATTGTGAATAATTTTAGCTTCACTTAAAACGCCCGCCTAAAATCTTAAAAGCTAGCGCCGTGTAGCGAGGGAGCGCCTGAGACCACGTGTGCTCAAGCTTCGGTGACGCTCAACGCGCAGTTTTGGAATCTGGGGACCCGCGCGCGGTGAAGAATCAAACTATGGGGGTGCTTTAGGCGTGTCCCCCTCAGGAAAAAGAAAAGCATTCCTGTCGTAAGCAGCCAGAACCACCTTGAGAGCAGCCCGACAACAAAGCGAAATGGATGCGTAAAAATAGCCCTTGTTGGGTGGCAGTCGTGGTTTCGTATGCGCCCCGTGTAGGTTCTGCAACGTCGATAACACTAGCTTTTCTTCGGGACTGTCACAATGGGCCTCTTTATACGTCATACTAGTGGCGATGTCGCGAGGTGCTGAAAACTCAGATAAGCACTCACGTTAACTTTAAAACCAAGTTAAATCTGCCCAAAGGCAACGTTTGTCACACATAATCGGTCAGAAGTGCTCACGCGTGCAGGACTATCAAATAACACAAGCATCTCGAGTTTCCAAATTGGTGGTCAGGGGTCCTTTAGGTCGCGACGGTGTGTACACTATTCCCCGGCACCCAGTGCAGTAGAAGCGTAAGACGACGACCGAGCATCACACGCTCGCTTGATTTCATCGTCATTCGCTGAGGTAAATATATATATATATATATATATATATATATATATATATATATATATATATATATATATATATATATATATATATATATATACCGTATATATGCTTGCTTTCTGAACGTTGAACATCGGGGCGATGTTTATTTTTAAAGGGGAAATAATGCCGCGCGTATGTGCCAGTGGCGACGGCAACGAAGCAGCGCGAGTGTTTTTGGCCCATCGCGGGAACGAAGAAGACGTGGCAGTTTCTCTGAATGATAAAGCGTGTTTGCCTATCGTTCTCCGTGTCCTCGTCGATCCCACGTCGTTACAATATATATATACATGGTCCCAGCTAGTTTGGACCAAGATAAAAAAATCATGTGATCTAGCGAAGGTCTACTTGTAGTCGTGTGGTAGTCGCGGTAGTCGTGTGTACATAAAACCTGTATTTTTTCCATGCGCAAATACTAAATAATTATTATACATTATTTTTGTAAACTTTTGTTATTCTTGCTGGAATCAGTAAAATATTAACTTTATGGTTAGGTCACCTCTAGTAAACCCATGTCACGTATCTCGGGAGCGCTTGCAACGCGGAGTGCAGTTAGGAGAGAAAGAGAGACTCAGGAGAGACCATGGTGGCACCGCAAACACACTTTTATGTCACACACCACGGCAAACAAAAATGAACACTAACACGCACCCAAAGTTTACAACCAAAAGTAACAAGTGCAAACCTACTTTGTTAATGCCCAATCACCAACATTACAAAACCTTCGAGCTATGTCTAGCTCCTATCGACTCAGTCTGGCCACTATGGCCTCTCAGTCCGTCGCGATACCGATCGAACGTTCTTACGGTTCGTGGTGCTCGCTGCCTTGATTCGGTGCCCAAGTCGGCGCCCTGTCTCGTCGTCGAAGCTCCTGTCGACGCCTCAGTCGTCGTCGATGATCAGACGCCTCGCTGATCCTCTTTATCGCCGATGCGTCGTTCTCCGTCGAGATCACCGGTCCCTCCCAGCTAGGCCTAACTGTCGGCCTCTCCTCAGAGTCACTGGCTAAAACTGTCGACGTGGCTCTCCGGTGATTGTCGGTGGGTTGCCGTCTCATCGAGCTAGGGTAGTGCCGCAGGTGCCACGAGAACTGCGTGATGAGGCTGCCGCAAGCCTGGGAAGCCTTGCTCGGTAGACACCAAGGTCGACGGCCACCCTCCCGGGACATACCAACGTAACATTCAACGGGGATGGGTTGGTAACAAAAATATCTGTATTGCTCTGAGTGACTTCCGCGGTCGCAAATGGCCCCAGCAAGTCTTTCCTAGTGAAAACGCGGTCACATGGAGAAATGAGTGCAACGGTGTCGCAGAGACCGGTGCAATAGGCTGACGCAGCCGTTGACGAGTTTGAAGGAACTGTGGTGTTATCTTTGACGAGTACCTTGGTCGCAGCCGATGGACTGTCTTCCGGTGTGAAATCTGAGAATGGTGAGAGCTCTATTGCGGCTGGTGCGCAATGAATTACGGTGTCGTCGCGGGCGAGAAAATCCCATCCCAGGCTGACGTCGTGAGAGCATAAAGCAATTATGATGAATTCGACGGCGTACAGAGCGCCTCGAATGATGACACGGGCTGTGCATACCGCTGTCGGGTGAATACTTTGGGCGCTGGATGTACGGAGAGAGAGCCCGGAAAGTGGCGGTGTGACTTTTCGTAGTAGTCTGCTAAGTTAAGCGTCCATAACGGATACGGTGGCTCGAGTGTCGACAAGGGCAGATGCGCGAACACCGTCTACAACACGTCTATCACGTTCGATGGGCTTCGCTGAGGGCTTTCGCAGTTCGAGAGTGTCGCAGCCCTTGCCTCGTGGACGGCGACGACTAGTTTTCTTGGTCGCGTGGGACCGCACGTGGCCGCATCGGCGACAGTGAGCGACGTCGTGGAGACGGTGAACGGCGGGTAGATAGTGCGGGGCGGGACGTAGGTAACACAGGCAGTGGTTGGTCATAATAAAGGCGGCTTGATTGGCTGGTGAGGATTGAGGCGACCCGAGGCGGCTGCAAGTGATAACAATAGCGTGCGACGTGACCGGCGCAACAGAACGCAAACAGACGGGGCGGTTGTCAGAAGTGCGCCATCGGTTCGCGGGTTCCATCCATGTCGCAGAACGCGATGGACGAGGCGGCTGCTGATATGACTGCAAGGTGGACTGCAGTCGGGGCCTGTTGATGACGTCGACGTAGGTAGGCGGCACAGCCTCGTCGAAGGCCTGGGTTCTGGCGACGGCTTCGGCGTAAGTGAGCGAGCCAGCAGCAGGAATCACTGGGGGTGGCCTGGGTACAGCTTCCGCGAGCTTAGTGGCGCAGGCACTGGAGGCGACTGGTGGTTATCGGGAGTGACCTCTGCGATTTCTTGCTGAATCGCTCGGCCGAGAGGAGAGAGAAGTGTAGTTGGCGGTTGGTCAACATGCTGTGGTGGAGCGACAGCCAGTAGAGAGACCTAGCGGAAAATTTCCTCACGCACGAACGACTTGATTTCGGTGAGCAAGGTGGAGTGGTCAGAAATGGCCGATAAGCCCGCGAGATCAGCGTCGTGTGATGGCGGGCAACGGGACATCAAGCACTGGCGGCGCAGCTCCTCGTGGCCTTGGCACAGCGTGATAATCTCTGCCGCCGTGCGAGCGTTTTTGGCCAGCAGCATGGTGAAGGCATCGTCGTCGCTGCCTTTCAGAATATTCCTGATTCTCTAAGACTCGGACATGCTCGCGTCCGCTTTCATGCACAAGTCAAGGATGTCTTCAATGTAGCTCGTAAAAGATTTACCGGCCTGCTGAGTTTGTTCACGTAAACGTTGTTTGGCTCGAAGCTTGCGAACAGCAGGGCGGCCAAACACGTCGACAATGGCGGTCTTGAAATCGGACCACGTCGGGATATCGGACGCATGGTTGTTGTACCACATGCCTGCCACACCCGCGAAGTAGAAAACCAAGTTGCTCAGTTTGCCTGCTTCGTCCCATTTATTGGGGACACTCACCCGTTCGTAAATCGCGAACCAGTCCTCCGCGTCTGTGCCATCCGCGCCGGTGAATACAGGAGGGTCGCGGATACGGGGGAAACCGGGGGTCAGTGTGGGAGGCGGCGTTTTGCTGGGCGGCGTCTTGCGGCATGGTAGCTGGCACCGTACGGGATCGAAGCTCCAGGGGCATGGAATGGAGATCGAAATTGTTTTAAGGGCACAGCACTCTCCACCAAATTGTAGAGATGTTTATTAGCGGGCACTTGGCCACGATGCACGAAAGCGACAGTCAAGGCAGGGCCGATTTTCAGCACGAGGGGCGTGCTTTCAAAGAAGTGGACGACCCACTTGAAGGTGCTCGAGAGGACGACCCATTGCTGAGTTCGAACGCTTATTGTGGTTTTATTTACGCTTCGGATGGTGGGCTAGCCTTCGACAGAATGAATGCAGTACATGTTACAGGCACTATTTGTATGTGTGTAGCCTCACACTCTGGCGCATTGAACCACAATCAGACGCACGGCGCATCGAGAAAACAAGTTATAGGCACATGATGGACGCAACGCTGCGAATACCAAACAAAGTTAGACAAGAAACTGCATCACTGGCGAGTGAGATACCGCGAGACATGAAGAAAGCACATATCAGATTCATTGAACCGTGCAAGGTGTACTGCATAGTAAAGGGGCACACACTGCGAATAAAATCGGGCAAGCAAGGAAAATGAAACGAACACTTTCCCGATAGAATATATGTCCAAACGAACAAAGGCAAGTTTGTAGCTGCATGGAATTATGCACTGTGTGCTATGCAAGCATGCTAGCCAGCTTACCAGGGTGCTTTCAGCCGCTGCACACCGTGTTGAACTTGTGAATTAGAATGACTCGAGCATTTCGCGCTTATAATATGTCGTGAATCCCGATTCCAATATAGTCGCCCTACATGAATCAAACATATGCCCGGTGGTGGCGATGTGTCAATATATTAGCAAACGAAGCATGGAGTGCACATGCGCCTTGTGGTTGTTAAAACGGCAGCGCAATGCATTTTCGGTTTGATCGATATACTGCAACTTGCAGGTGCATCATTCCAGCAATTAAAATACACTATCTGTCTCACACGTAAAATCACCACAAAGTTAATGTCATTGGTGGTGGTTTTAGCAGCAGTGGTGGTCGTCAGCTGTGTGCATACGTTGCATCGAGGTTTGTGTCATCGATGGCAATGAGCCTGTGGAATAGAGTTATTTGGAACTTTGGAGAACGAAAGAATATCCTTCAAATTCCAACAACGCCGATACACGACGCGGGTGGCTCTGAAAAAAATTTTGTGAAGGCGCTCGCTTTGCGTCAACATGTTTTGATGTTTCTTGAGAATCGCTTCTACATTAGGCGCGCACGCGCAATGCCTGAGTACAAGATTAGCACTATTAAGGATACGGGGACGTTTCTCTGCGTTGATAAGCGCTCTACGGTCAAGGTTATCTGCTCCTGCTACTGCGTCATCGATAATCTGAACGAGGCATTTCTGTTTTAGAAGGGAAACACGGCAATCTGTCGCAGCTGGCGCTGCAGTCTGCTTGTTCTGAGCAAATGCACTTAAAACGGAATGCTTGACTATATGGAATGCTTGATTTACAATGTTTAACGTGACCACTATTGAAATGAACATATTGCTGCCCGTCAGTAGGTTTGTGATAAAGCTTGGTAAATAAGTTACCGTTTCTTAGGCATATAGCGACGTCCTGAAAGTTAATAGCTTGCACTGAGTAGGCGTGCGCGAAGGATATGGATGGGCGAACGTTGTTAAAATTTGATATGAATTCGAGAAGTTCAGATTCACGATGAGGCCAAAAACTTCGGCAGATCCCACGCACTGTGGGAATCGATGTAATGCGAAGCAGCCAGCATGGAGCTGCATACATCGCCTTGTTTGTCTTTAAGCCAAATGAAATCATTCATGCCATTGCATCTAGTCCACCATATATCGCATGTTTGCCATGCACGCATGCATGCACAATCTAGTGTACACCATGCCAATGAAACGCTTATTCTGGTATATAAATGCATTACCTGTCGTTTATGTTCATCACGCACTCGTGTCATGCCATACCAATTTTGGCATATATCACGTTAACAAAACGGCCGGAAGCGCACCATGACAGTGGCATGTAAATCATACCGTGCATGACATGCATAACATGATTCGCATGTTAAGACCTCTCATTTATGTTTGTCATACAGTCACATCGCGCAATACCAATTTTGGTGTACATCAAAGGAGCAAAATGGCCGCGAGTGCACCATGAGTAGAGCATGTAAATCCTACCATACATGGCATGATTATTATGGCTTTTCACGTTACCACCTGTCACTAATGTTCATCACACAGTCACATCGCGCAATACCAGTTTTGGTGTATATCAAGCTATCGAAACGGCCGCGAATGCACCGTGAGCGTGGCATGTAAGTCACGACATACATGGCATGCATGTCATAGTTTTCATGTTACCACCTGTTATTCATGTTCTTCATACAGTCACATCGCGCAATACCAATTTTGGTGCATATCAATCTAGCGAAACGGCCACAAGTGCGCCATGAGCATGGCATGTAAATCATGACGTACATTTCATGCATGTCATGATTATCATGTTACCACCTTTCATTTACGTTCGTCATACAGTGGCGTCGCGCAATACCAATTTTGGTGTATACCAAGCTAGCGAAACGGCCGGGGATGCATAATGAGCACGGCATGTAAATCATGACATACATAACCTGCATGTCATGATTTCCATGTTACCACCTCTCATTTACATTCGTCATGCAGGCGCGTCGCGCAATACCAATTTTGGTGTGTCAAGCAAGCGAAACGGCACGAGCGCGTCATGAGCATGACATGAGCATGTAAATCATGTCGTGCATGTCATGCATGTCATGATTTTCATGTTACCACGTCTCATTTACCGTCGTCGTACAGTCGCTTCGCGCAATAGCAATTTTGGTGTACATCGAGCTAGCGAAGCGGTCGCGAATGCATCATGAGCGTGGCAATTAAATCTTGACATACATGACATGCATGTCATGCTTTTCATCTTACCAACTGTCATTCATGTTCTTCATACAGTCACATAGCGCAACACCAATTTTGGTGTGTATCAATCTACTGAAACTGCCGCTAGCGCATCATGAGCGTGGCCTGTAAATTAGGTCGTACATGACTTGCATGTCATGATTTTTATGTTACCACGTCTCACTTACGTTCGTCATGCAGTCGTGCCGCGTAACAACAATTTTGGTGTATATCACGCAAGCGAAACGGACGCGAATGCACCATGAGCGTGGCATGTAAATCATGACATATATGACATGCATATCATGGTTTTCATCTTACCAACTGTCATTCATGTTCTTCATGCAGTCACATCGCGCAATACCAATTTTGGTGTATATCAATCTACCGAAACTGCCGCTAGCGCATCATGAGCATGGCATGCAAATCAGGTCGTACATGACTTGCATATCATGATTGTCATGTTACCACGTGTCAGTTATGTTCGTCATATAGTCGTGTCGCGTAACACCAATTTTGGTGTATATCACGCAAGCGAAACGGACGCGAATGCACCATGAGCGTGGCATGTAAATCATGACATACATGTCATGGATGTCATGGTTTTCGTGCTACCACCTGTTATTCATGTTCTTCATAAAGTCACATCGCACAATACCAATTTTGGTGTATATCAACGTAGAGAAACGGCCGCGAGTGCGCCATGAGCGTGGCATGTAACTCATGTCATACATGACATGCATATCATGATTTTCATGTTACCACGTGTCAGTTATGTTCGTCATACAGAAATGTCTCGTCATACCAGTTTTTGTATGTATCCCTCCATTTAAACGGCCGCGAGCGCCCCGAGACCATGTCATGTAAATCATGCTGCACATGACATGCGCGTCATGATTTGCATGTTAGGACCTGTCATTATGTTCGCCATGAACTCTTGCCACGCCGTACCAATTTTGGTATATATGAAGTTAACGGAACGGCCGCAAGAGCCCAAAGGCCGTGGAATGTAAGTCATGCTGATCATGACATGCGTGTCATGATTTTCATGATATGACCTGTCATTTATGTTCCTGATAAGGCCATGTTATGACACACCAATTTTGGTATACATCCGATTAACGGAACGGCCAGGGAGCCCAAAGGCCGTGGAATGTAAATCATGCTGTTCATGACATGCGTTCATGATTTTCATGATATGACCTGTCATTTATGTTCGTGATAAGGCCATGTTATGACATACCAATTTTGGTATACATCCGATTAACGGAACGGCCAGGGAGCCCAAAGGCCGTGGAATGTAAATCATGCTGTTCATGACATGCATGTCATGATGTTCATGATATGATCTGTCATTTATGTTCGTGATAAGGCCATGTTATGACACACCAATTTTGGTATACATCCGATTAACGGAACGGCCAGGAGAGCACAAAGTCGTAGGCGGCTAGATAGATAGATAGATAGATAGATAGATAGATAGATAGATAGATAGATAGATAGATAGATAGATAGATAGATAGATAGATAGATAGATAGATAGATAGATACGCTCAAAGTCGCAGAAGTTCGCTAAGAAATGCTTCGCATTTAAAAAGAAAATATCGTCAATGAATCTTTTGTAGCATAGCGGTTTTAAATGCCGACTGTGCGAAAATTGCTTTTCAAGCCTCCACATAAATATATTTGCATCATTCGGTTCAATCTTAGTTCCCGTAGAGGTGCCACTAACTGGTACGTGGCGGACTTCATTAAACACGAAATTGTTCACTTCGTGAATAATTTCAAGTACTGTCACTATGGTAGTGCTGTTTGTCATACACTTCCACAACCGCCAATAAGGAAGGAGAGGGTCGATACGTCCAGCGTTACAAGAAATGAAATATTAAGCATGGGAATATCACCAACTGCCGACAAAAAGTCGTTTGTGTCCCTCGCGAAAGACTGAAATGTGGCTGGAATGTGACTAATTAGCGAGTCCGCATAACAAGACAGGTTTGCTGTCACCGTTGCGTTAGCTGAAACAATGGGGCGGCACAGATTGTTTCGCTTATGAATCTTTGGAAGTTTACAAAATCAGCTTGCAGATGGATCTAGAGGGACTAGCGTTGTGGCTGGCTTATCGCATATTCTTTTTCGTCTTTCAATAGTACATTTATCTTTTCGTTCAAATTTTTTTATTCTTTTGTTGAGTCTGCATCAAGTCGCCTACAAAATGAGCGATCATTAAGCAGCCTATGAGCCTCCCCCATATAGTCCGCTATGTCCATATACCCAACGACACCACCCTCATCAGCTGGCTTGATAGTTATGTCGGCACGCTTCCTTAATGTTTCTACTGCCTTCAGTTCTTCTTGGCGTAAATTTGGATGTAACGAAGTTTTCTGCCTGTATGCTTTAATGACATCGCGCTGAATAGCATCGATATATAAGTCAAGACATTTGTCACGTCGCTAGTGTGGTGTCCAGCGTTTAGATGTCGGTAGTGCCAAGGAACTATCACTAGTAGCAGCTGTTTCATGAAACAACTCTCGCAACCTCACGTTACGCGCAAAATTATCTAGGTCGGTAGGTAAGCTGGACTTCGTCGCAGTGAACCATTGCGGGGCAAAAATTTTGATCACGCGATAATAGAGTCACTTCAATATTGGATAGAACACAGCTCAATGTTAAGAACGTTGGAGATATCGCTGGAACATGCCTTACTTTGGAAACGGGAGGGCGCCCTACTGAAATTTTTCACTAGGTTATCTTTTTCAGACATCATGGCGTCCCGGAGTAACTTCTTACATTTGACGGCACATTTTTATACGGCGGTATCCCACTGGCCAGTGACACGGTTAACGCGATATCAATGTTTTTGCAATGATAACGCGATATCATTGTTTTTTTGTTATTCGCAGTGTTGTTTCCATCATATACCTATAACGTGTTTTCTCGATGCGCAGAGGGTCTGATTGCGGTGCACTGCACCACAGTGTGAAGCCAGACACCTAGTGGTCTAGGTGCTTGTAACATACACTGCATTCATTTTGACGAATGCAGGTCCATATATATATATATATATATATATATATATTGTAGCGAAGCCTTTGAGTTGAGTAAGGGGTTGCGCTCACTATAGCCTTCTAGTGGGTCGTCCTCTTGGGCTCCTCCCGCTCGCGCTCTGAGCTCGTGTTCTTGCTTGACTGTCGCCATTGAGCATCGTCGCCGACTGCCGTCTAATAAACACCTCAACAAATTGGTGGAGAGTGCTATGCTCCCATTCGATGCCCCTGGAGCTAAGAACCCGTACCCTACCAACTACCATGCCTCAAGACGCTGCTCAGCAAGCGCCTCCTGCAACAACGACCTCCTGCCCCGGTGGCCCCCGCATCCGCGACCCCCCTATCTTCACCGGCGCGGATAGGACCGACGTTGAGGACTGGCTTGCTATGTACGAGCGTGTGAGCGTACCCAATAAATGGGACGAGGCAGGCAAACTCAGCAACTTGGTTTTCTACCTCGCGGGTGTGGCGGGCCTGTGGTACAACCACCACACCACCGATTTCTTAACGTGGTCTGCTTTCAAGACCGCCATCATCGACGTGTTTGGCCACCCTGCCCTTCGTAAACTGCAAGCCCAACAACGTTTACGTGAACGAGCTGAGCAGACCGGTGAGTCCTTTACGAGCTACATAGAAGACGTCCTGGACATGTGGAAGAAAGCCGACGCAGCTATGCCTGAGTCTGACAAGATCCGCAACGTTATGAAAGGCATCGACGACGACGCCTTCACTATGCTGCTCGCCAAGAACCCTCGTACTGTGGCCGAGGTGATCACGCTCTGCCAAAGCTACGAGGAACTGCACCGGCAGCGGTTGCTGACCCGTCGACCTGCATCACGCGACGCCGATCTCGCTGGCTTGTCGGCCATTTCTGATCAGTCCGCCTTGCTAGCCGAGATCAAGTCATTTGTGCGCGAGGAAATTGCCCGCCAGTTCTCCCTACTGGCCTTCCCTCAGCAGCAGCATGTTGAACAGCCATCGACCACGCTGCTGCCTCCCTTACGCCGCGCTATTCAGCAGGAAATCGCGGAGGTCATGCCGGAATAGCACCAGCCCCCTCCGGCGCCTGCACCGCTCAGTTACGCGCAAGTTGTAGCCAGGTCACCCCAAGCGATCTCTGTGGCTGCGCCACTTACTTACGCCGAAGCCGTCGCCAGACCTCAGGCCTTTGAAGCGAGTGTGCCGGCTGCGTTTGCCGACGTCATACCTGGGCCACCGATGCAGCCCATCATGCAGTCGTATCAGCAGACGCCTCGTCCACCGCGTCCTGCGTCATGGATGGGATCTACCCCGACGAATCGATGGCGCACTTCTGACAACCGCCCGATCTGCTTCGTGTGCGGTTGCGCCGGTCATGTTGCCCGCTATTGCAATCGCGTGCAGCCGCCTCGTGTCGGCTCAACCATCACCAGCCAGTCAAGCCGCCCGTATTACGCTTCACCGCCGCCTATGTCACCGTCGTCTCGCTCAGCTCCACCTACACGCCGTTCGCCGTCACCACGACGCCGACCACTGTCAGCGATGCGGCCACGTCCGGTCCCACGTGACCAAAAAAACTAGTCGTCGCAGTCCACGAGGCAAGGGCTGCGACGCTGTCAAACTGCGAAAGCCCTCAGAGAAGCCCATCGAACGTGTTAGACGCGTTTGTGGACGGTGTTCGCGCATCTGCCCTTATCGACACTGGAGCAGCCGTATCCGTTATTGACGCCAAACTTAGCCGATTACTGCGAAAAGTGACGACGCCACTTCCCGGGCTCTCCCTCCGTACAGCCAGCGCCCAAAGTATTCACCCTACAGCGGTGTGCACAGCCCGCGTCATGATTAACGATGATCTGCACGCCGTCGAATTGATCATAATTGCAGCACGCTCTCACGACGTCATCCTAGGATGGGATTTTCTCTCCCACCACGACGCCGTGATTCATTGCGCACCAGCGGAACTAGAGCTCTCACCATTCTCTGATCTGACGCCGGCTGACTGTCCATCGTCTGTGAGCAAGGTACTCGTCAAAGACGACATCACAGTGCCTGCAAACTCGTCAACGGCGGTGTCAGTCTACTGCGCCAGTCTCTCCGACACCGTTGCACTCCTCTCGCCACCTGACCGTGTTTGCACGAGAAAAGGCTTGCTGGTGCCTTTCGCGACCGTGCAAGTCACTCAGGCCAGCGCGTCAATTTTTGTTATCAACCCATCTCCGTGCAGTGTTACGTTGGTGCGAGGAGAATGTCTCGGCAGCGTGGAACCCCTCGAAGACGCACAAGTTATGGACGAACCAGATGAGACGCACTGCCCCAACTCCAGTACGCTCAGTGCTGTTACCACGCCTGGTTCATCGCCCGATGACGTATTCGCTTCTTCCATTGCTGACAACCTTACGCCGGTCCAGCGTTCCCAGCTTCTGGGTCTCTTGGAAGAATTTCGCGCTTCTTTCGATGTCGCTCAAACTTCTCTCGGCCAACGTCCACCGTTACGCATCGCATCGACACTGGCGCCCAACCGCCACTGCGGCAACGTCCATAACGCGTATCTCCCACAGAACGCCGCGTAATTAACGAGCAAGTCGACGACATGCTTCGACGCAATGTTATTCGACCATCTAACAGCCCCTGGGCGTCTCCTGTTGTACTTGTTGCGAAGAAGGACGGTTCTGTGAGGTTCTGTGGGGACTACCGACGACTCAATAAGATCACTCGTAAGGACGTGTATCCATTACCGCGCATAGACGACGCGATTGACAGCCTACAAGGAGCAGAATTCTTTTCATCCATCGATTTGCGCTCAGGGTACTGGCAAGTACCTATGGCTGATGACGCTCGACCGAAGACCACCTTTGTCACGCCCGACGGCTTGTACGAATTCAACGTCATGCCGTTTGGGCTGTGTAAAGCGCCCGCCACCTTCGAGCGCATGATGGATACTATTCTGCGCAACCTGAAATGGCACACGTGCTTGTGCTACCTCGACGACGTCGTCGTGTTTGCTCCAGACTTCTCCACGCATCTTCAACGCCTCCGGCATGTGTTGACGCGTTTGAGCAACGCTGGTCTGCAACTGAATCTAAAGAAGTGCCGATTTGCAGCACGGCAGCTGACAATACTCGGCTACGTCGTGTCCAAGGACTGAATTCTTCCCGATCCAGCCAAGCTTCGGGCCGTGACCGAGTTCCCGAAACCGACGTCCGTCAAAGAACTGCGCAGTTTCGTAGGAGTGTGTTCCTACTTTCTGCGCTTCATTCGAAACTTCGCGGCTCTCATATCGCCGCTGACAAAGCTCCTCGGAAGTAACGGGCCCCTCCATTCGTGGTCGTCAGAGTGCGACGACGCTTTCGCAACGCTCCGTCGTTTGTTGACGTCGCCTCCCATACTACGCCACTACGAGCCTACGGCCCCTACAGAGGTACACACAAACGCCAGCGGTTTTGGCCTTGGCGCTGTCCTTGCGCACCGCAACCCGGGGTTCCCTGAATATGTCGTGGCATATGCAAGTCGTACGCTTACTAAAGCCGAGAACAATTACACCGTCACGGAAAAGGAATGCCTGGCGATCATCTGCGCCCTTACGAAGTTCCGACCCTATTTGTATGGTCGCCCAATTGATGTCATCACCGACCATCACGCACTATGCTGGTTGTCGTCTTTGAAGGATCCCTCAGGCCGCCTCGCCCGCTGGGCACTTCGCCAGAGGACTACGATATCCGCGTGCTGTACCGCAACGGTCGCCAGCATGCTGACGCCGACGCCCTCTCGCGCTCGCCCTTGCCTGACGACAATACCCCATGCTCGTCACGTAACATTATTGTTTCTTCCATCGACGTTCACACCATCGCTACCGAACAGCGCAAGGATAAATGGATCGCCTCGCTGATAGACTTGCTCACTGATCCGTCGGCAACGCCAACCACTCGCGCGTTGCGTCGTCAAGCCCACCATTTCGCCATTCGTGACGATCTACTGCACCGACCCAAATGCAACGCCGATGGCCGCCAGTGGCTACATGTGATACCCCGCAGTCTGCGTTCTGAAATATGCGAGTCCTTTCACTCTGATCCACAATGCGCGCATTCTGGGGTATCCAAAACTTACCACCGCATTCGACAACGATACTTCTGGCGAGGGATGTACCGCTACGTGCAGAAGTTCCTTCGCTCCTGCCTCGATTGCCAACGCCGAAAACCTTCAACGCACGTGTCACCCGCTGGTCTACAACCATTACCTTGCCCTAACCGTCCGTTCGGGCGTGTGGGCATCGACTTGTACGGACCACTTCCTCTGACATCGGCTGGTTACCGCTGGGCGATCGTCGCTGTGACCATCTAACGCGATACGCCGAAACCGCCGCCCTCCCAGCGGCTACAGCACGCGATGTTGCCTCCTTCCTGCTACACCGATTCATGCTGCGTCACGGTCCACCCCAGGAGCTTCTCAGCGATCGAGGCCGTGTCTTCTTGTCGGAAGTCGTCGAAGCCATTCTCAAAGAGTGCCATGCTGTTCACCGCAAAACTACTGCTTACCACCCGCAGACGAATGGCCTAACCGAACGCGTTAACCGCACGCTCGGCGACATGCTCTCAATGTACGTCGCCGCCGATCACACAAATTGGGATGCCATTCTGCCCTTTGTCACCTACGCCATAATACCGCCCCTCAAAGCACAACTGGGTTTTCACCCTTCTTCTCCGGTCACATCCCCGGTCAACTACGTGATCGAACCCATCGAACCATCTTCGGACATGCGCCGTCGAGGGCGCGACATAGTCAACGTGGAGCGCCTCAAGGCCTACTATGACCCACTCATAGTGACGAGCTGTTAGGTCGCCGGACGGCTCCCTTTTCGTTCCCGGGGTAATTGTAGCGAAGCCTTTGAGTTGAGTAAGGGGTTGCGCTCTCTATAGCCTTCTAGTGGGTCGTCCTCTTGGGCTCTTCCCTCTCGCGCTCTGAGGTCGTGTTCTAGCTTGACTGTCGCCATTGAGCATCGTCGTCGACTGCCGTCTAATAAACACCTCAACAATATATATATTGTAGAGAAGCATTGGAACGTTGTAATGGGCCGTCCTCTTCAGCGCCTTCTAGTGGGTCGCCCTCTTCGCCTCTTCTCGGGGAGCACGCCCCTCGTGCTCGTGCTCGTGAGAGTCTGCGCTTCGTCGTGACTGTCGTGCATCGTCGCCGTCAATCCAGCCGTCAATAAATGCCTTTACAAAGTGGTGGAGAGTGCTGTACCGTGACAACTTCGGTCTCCATTCGATGCCCCTGGAGCTCCGATCCCTTACCGTGCCATCTACCATGCCGCAAGACGCCGCTCTGCAAACGCCGCCTCCTGCCCCGACCGCTTGTCCCGGTGTCCCTCGTATCCGCGACCCTCCGGTTTTCACCGGCGCGGATGGCACTGACGTGGAGGACTGGCTCGCGCTTTACGAACGTGTGAGTGTTCCCAATAAATGGGACGAAGCAGGCAAGCTGACCAACTTGGTTTTCTACCTCGCGGGTGTGGCAGGCATGTGGTACAACAACCATGCATCCGATTTCCCGACGTGGTCCGATTTCAAGACCGCCATCGTCAACCTTTTTGGCCGCCCTGCCGTTCGTAAGCTTCAAGCCGAACAGCGCTTACGTGAACGAGCTCAGCAGGCAGGGGAATCGTTCACGAGCTACATCGAAGACATCCTTGACCTGTGCAAGAAAGCCGACGCGAGCATGTCGGAGTCTGACAGAATCAGGAACGTTCTGAAAGGCATCGACGACGATGCCTTCACCATGCTGCTGGCCAAAAACCCTCGCACAGTGGCAGAGGTCATTACCCTGTGCCAAAGCTACGAGGAGCTGCGCCGGCAGCGCTTGATGACCCGTCGACCGCCATCACGCGATGCTGATCTCGCAGGCTTGTCGGCAATTCCTGACCACTCCACCTTGCTCACCGAAATCAAGTCGTTCGTGCGTGAGGAAATTGCCCGCCAGGTCT
Organism: Rhipicephalus sanguineus; assembly: GCF_013339695.2. Lineage (NCBI taxonomy): Eukaryota > Metazoa > Arthropoda > Arachnida > Ixodida > Ixodidae > Rhipicephalus > Rhipicephalus sanguineus. Next base: position 174,513,263 of record NC_051180.1, on the reverse strand, counting down.
CTCTACTGGCTTTCACTCCACCGCAGCATGTTGACCAGCCGCCAACTACACTTCTGCCTCCTCTCCGCCGAGCGATTCAGCAAGAAATCGCGGAGGTCATTCCCGAATACCACCAGCCGCCTCTAGTTCCAGCACCACTAAGCTACGCGCAAGCTGTAGCCAGGCCACCCCCAGCGATTCCTGTGGCTGGCCCGCGGAGTTACGACGAAGCCGTCGTCGGACCACAGGCCTTCGACGCGGCTGTGCCGCTTACATACGTCGACGTCGTCCCCAGGCCCCGACTGCTGCCCACAATGCACTCGTATCAGCAGCCGCCTCGTCCTTCCCGTTCTGCGACATGGATGGGACCCGCGAACCGCTGGCGCACTTCCGACAACCGCCCCATTTGCTTTGCATACGTTTGCGCCGGTCACGTCGCACGCTACTGCAATCGCGTGCAGCCGCCTCGGGTCGCATCAACCCTGACCAGCTCATCAAGCAGCCCTTATTATGACCAAGCGCCGCCTATGTCACCGACGTCCCGCCGTTCACCGTCTCCACGACGTCGCTCACTGTCACCGATGCGGCCACGTCCGGGCTCACGCGACCGGGAAAACTAGTCGTCACAGTCCACGAGGCAAGGGCTGCGACGCTATCGAACTGCGAAAGCCCTCAGCGAAGACCCTCGAACGTGATTGACGTGTTTGTGGACAGTGTTCGCGCATCTGCCCTTATCGACACTGGAGCCGCCGTATCCGTTATGGACGCCAAGTTCAGCCGACTACTGCGAAAAGTGACGACGCCGCTTTCCGGGCTCTCCCTTCGTACAGCCAGCGCCCAAAGTATTCACCCAACAGCGGTGTGCACAGCTGGCGTCATTATTCAGGATGCTCTGTACGCCGTCGAATTGATCATAATTCCTGCCTGCTCTCACGACGTCATCCTAGGATGGGATTTTCTCTCCCGCCACGACGCCGTCATTCATTGCGCACCAGCCGAAATAGAGCTCTCACCATTCTCTGAGTTGGCGCCGGCAGACAGTTCATCGGCTGCGGGCAAGGTACTTGTCCAAGACGACACTAAGGTGCCTGCAAACTCGTCGACGGCTGTGTCAGTGTACTGCGCCAGTCTCTCCGACACCGTTGCACTTCTCTCGCCATCTGACCGTGTTTGCACGAGGAAAGGCGTACTGGTGCCTTTCGCGACCGTGCAAGTCACTCAGGGCAGTACGTCAATTTTTGTTATCAACCCATCTCCGTACAGTGTTATGTTGGTCCGAGGGGAATGTCTCGGCAGCGTGGAACCCCTCGAAGACGCACAAGTTATGGACGAACCAGATGGAATGCACTGCCACAGTTCCAATACGCTCGGCGCTGTTTCGACGTCTGGTTCATCACCCGCTGATGTCTTTGGTTCCTCCATTGCTGACGACCTTACACCGGTACAGCGTTAACAGCTTCTGGGCCTGTTGGACGAATTTCGCTCTTCTTTCGATGTCGCTCAAACTTCTCTCGGCCGCACTTCCGCCGTTACGCATCGCATCGACACTGGCGCCCAGCCACCACTGCGGCAACGTCCATATCGCGTATCTCCCACAGAACGCCGTGTGATCAACGAGCAAGTCGACGACATGCTTCGACGAGATGTTATTCGACCTTCTAACAGCCCCTGGGCGTCTCCTGTCGTTCTTGTTGCGAAGAAGGACGGTTCTGTGCGGTTCTGTGTGGACTACCGACGACTCAACAAGATCACTCGTAAGGACGTGTATCCACTACCGCGAATAGACGACGCGATTGACAGCCTGCAAGGAGCAGAATTCTTTTCATCTCTCGATTTGCGCTCAGGGTACTGGCAAGTACCCATGGCTGATGACGCTCGACAGAAGACCGCCTTTGTCACGCCCGACGGCCTGTACGAATTCAACGTCATGCCGTTTGGGCTGTGTAATGCACCCGCCACCTTTGAGCGCATGATGGATACCGTTCTGCGCAACCTGAAATGGCACACATGCTTGTGCTACCTCGACGACGTCGTTGTTTTTGCTCCAGACTTCTCCACGCATCTTCAACGCCTGCGGCATGTTTTGACGCGTTTGAGCGACGCCGGTCTACAACTGAATCTGAAGAAGTGCCGATTTGCAGCACGGCAGCTGACAATACTCGGTTACGTCGTGTCCAAGGACGGTATTCTTCCCGATCCAGCCAAGCTTCGGGCCGTGACCGAGTTCCCCAAACCTACGTCCGTCAAAGAACTGCGCAATTTCGTAGGACTGTGTTCCTACTTTCGGCGCTTCATTCGAAACTTCGCGACCGTCATATCGCCGCTGACGAAGCTCCTCGGAAGTAACGGGTCCCTCAATTCATGGTCGTCAGAGTGCGACGACGCTTTCGCGAAGCTCCGTCGTCTGTTGACGTCGCCTCCCATACTACGCAACTACGACCCTACGGCCCCTACAGAGGTACACACAGACGCCAGCGGTGTTGGCCTTGGCGCTGTCCTTGCGCAGCGCAAACTAGGGTTCCCTGAATATGTCGTGGCATATGCAAGTCGTACGCTCACCAAAGCCGAGACCAATTCCACCGTCACCGAAAAGGAATGCCTGGCGATCATCTGGGCCCTTACGAAGTTCCGACCTTATTTGTATGGTCGCCCATTTGATGTCATCACCGACCACCATGCACTCTGCTGGTTGTCATCATTGAAGGATCCATCAGGCCGCCTCGCCCGCTGGGCACTTCGCCTTCAGGACTACGATATCCGCTTGCTGTACCGCAACGGACGCCAGCATGCTGACGCCGACGCACTCTCGCGCTCCCCCTTGCCTGACGACAATAACCACAGCTCAATGTCTCACAACGCCGTTTGTTCCATCGATGTTCACACTGTCGCTACCGAACAGCGCAAGGATCAATGGATCGCTTCACTGCTAGACTTGCTCACTGATCCTTCGGCAACACCATCCACTCGCGCGTTGCGTCGTCAAGCCCACCATTTCGCCATTCGCGACGACCTCCTCCACCGACGCAATTACAACGCCGACGGCCGCCAGTGGCTACTAGTAATACCCCGCAGTCTGCGTTCTGAAATATGCGAATCGTTCCACGCTGATCCGCAGTGTGCGCACTCTGGGGTATCGAAAACATACCACCGCATTCGCCAACGGTACTTTTGGCGAGGCATGTACCGCTACGTGCAGAAGTTCGTTCGCTCCTGCATCGATTGTCAGCGCCGCAAAACTTCAACGCACCAGTCACCAGCAGGTCTGCAGCCTTTACCTTGCCCTGACCTGCCGTTTGGGCGCGTTGGCATCGATTTGTATGGGCCACTCCCTCTGACTTCGGCTGGTAACCGCTGGGCCATCGTCGCTGTAGACCACCTTACGCGATACGCCGAAACTGCCGCCCTCCCAGCGGCTACAGCGCGCGATGTAGCCTCCTTTCTGCTCCGCCGGTTCATGCTGCGCCACGGTCCACCCCAGGAGCTGCTCAGCGATCGAGGCCGTGTCTTCCTGTCGGAAGTCGTCGAAGCCATCCTCAAAGAGTGCAACATTGTTCACCGCAAAACTACTGCTTACCACCCGCAGACGAATGGGCTCACGGAACGCTTTAACCGCACGCTCGGCGACATGCTCTCGATGTATGTCGCCGCCGATCACACAAATTGGGATTCCATTCTACCTTTCGTCACCTACGCCTACAATACCGCCCCTCAAAGCACCACTGGTTTCTCCCCATTTTTCCTATTGTACGGCAGGCACCCCGTCGCACACAATCGACGCAATCCTTCCATACAAGCCGGATCGATCTGAGTGTGCGCCTATTTCTGCCACAGCCAGACTTGCTGAGGAGTGTCGCGAGCTTGCGAAGACCTTTACTACGCAGGACCAAGAGCGGCAGAAAAGCATCCGCGGTGAGACCAACACTTCTGCAACCACGTTCCTACCTGGAGCACTCGTATGCATAGGTCGGCAATAAACGTGGAGCTCACTCTGACTCACTCATGCAACATATTTTGCCCTTAGAACTCACTCTGACTCAGACTCACCAAAATTTTCCTGCACCGGACTCACTCGGACTCAGACTCACTTAATTTTTCTCAACCGAACTCATTCAGACTCAGACTCACAAAAACTTTACTGACCCGGACTCACTCAGACTCATGTCTCGATACGAGTCTGAGTGAGTCGACTCATGAGTTTGCCGACCTATGCTCGTATGGCTCTCGGTCCCTACCACTGCAGCTGGCCTCTCTTCGAAACTGATGCCCAAATACGAAGGCCCCTACCGTGTCGTCGAATGCACATCCCCGGTCAACTACCTGATTGAACCCATCGACCCATCTTCCGACATGCGCCGTCGAGGGCGCGACATTGTCAAGGTGGAGCGCCTCAAGCCCTACCATGACCCGCTCATAGTGACCAGCTGCTAGGTCGCCAGACGGCTCCCTTTTCGTACCCGGGGTAATTGTAGAGAAGCATTGGAACGTTGTAATGGGCCGTCCTCTTCAGCGCCTTCTAGTGGGTCGCCCTCTTCGCCTCTTCTCGGGGAGCACACCCCTCGTGCTCGTGCTCGTGAGAGTCTGCGCTTCGTCGTGACTGTCGTGCATCGTCGCCGTCAATCCAGCCGTCAATAAGCGCCTTTACAATATATATATATATATATATATATATTGTTACGAAGGTATGGATTTATTTACAGATGAGGTGAAATGATTAAAAGCAGAATGAGCGCAACTGCGGTACAAGACCAGTCCGGTTCGCCCAACCACACAGTCCAAGCGGTGGCTCCACTTCTCTTCCTCTTCTTCTGCGTTCAGCACACTCGCGCGTTTCCCTTACAATTTCCCCGGGGGCAGACGAAGCTCACTGAGCGAACTAAAGATGCCTATGAAGGTACTGCTTGAGGCGAGCCACATGAACAACTTGTGTAATGCGCGAACGCCAGTTATTTGTCGTCACTTGCGCGGCAATGTAGGTTCCCTGTTGCAAAACCCAGTGCTAGTGGGTGCAAGCGTCCAGTGCCATGCCTGATTATGGGCCCAGCGTCGCGCTGGATACTGGGCCGCTGGAGCGGCGTTTTACTGGGAGGCGCTGGGTACTCAAGCGCAAAACGGCTCTACAGCGTTAAAACGGCGGTGCCTACGTTCTTTACATAAATATATTACTAAGCAAAGTCATATAGAAAGCATTAGTGCAATAAAAAAACAAAAAAAAGCCGTACGAAAAAGAAAAAAAAATCACAGCATATCCACGGAGTGAATGATGATGAGTAGGCGAAGCTGCGGAGGTTCATCGGTAAACCGTGAATCTTCCGTGAATTCTGCCCCAGTACATCTTCACCGACGTGAGATCGGGCGCGTTTATACTAAAGGTTCGATGAGTTATGACGACTTGCAGCTCACTTTAATTTTACATGTACGCTGTGAATTTTCATTGTTTAGAAAACCATTGCTTTAGAAAACATCTGGCGTCTTTCGTTAAGCACACTCTTAATCAAATCCTGGCTAACTCGTGCCCTGTAGACGGGACGCTTCGAAACTCAGGAAAACTCCCGGCTATAGTAGGCCTTCGAAACGGAGTTAGCCGTGACAAGCGTATATAAAAAACGTGCACCCTTCACCGCCGCCTTATAGACGGCCTGCACTGTTAGTCGCGCGTCGATGTGGGCCGCGTAAGTGAGAATCCTGGCTACAGCTCAGCGTACGCTCCCGCGTGTTATAACTTGTCGGCGCAAGCGTCGGTGTATACGCATGCGCCGACAGTGCCGACAGCGTCAGCCGCAAAGGCGAGCTATGCTGCGAGGAGGTGCACGCATGGAGCTAACTACGCGCTCTCTCTTGCGTGCGTGAGAGAGAATAGGGGCTGCTACGCTCTCCGTTGCACGCCGTTTCTGCTGTTTTTGCGCAGAGAAAAGAAAGAAAGGAGGTAAAAACGAGAGTTCGAAGATATTGTGCGACGGGAAGGAGGTTGCGTTGGTTGCGTTTTTGGCTCGAGTGGTTAGTTTTAGCGCATTCCACGACAGCGGCGGATGTTTAATAGGTTGGTGTGTTTTGTTGAGCGTGCCGCGTGAGCCGGTGCTCGGCCGCCATGGAAAAATTTTCTTATCTCAATATTAAGGGGGTGTGGCGAGGACATAGCGACATCCCCTTGCACGTGCATTGACTACACGCAAGCAGTTGTCGCAGGATTACACGACGCTTTCGCGCCATTTCTGTCTCGCTGGTGCGCACACTGCGGACACAGACCGGCGCATCGTACCCGCCTGGGTGAGTGTTCTTTCTTCACATATATTCTCGTGCTGTTAGCGTTCACATTGTTGCATGCTTGCACTGATATATATGAATGACGGTATTGAGCTGTCAGATTCTTTTGCCGGCTTTTGAAATAACTATACGAGTATGCGTACGAGTAACTATACGAGTATACGAGTACTTATCTTTGTTGTAATCGTCATCCGTCTCTATAGTCGCGCACGTGTTGTCGTGCTGGTCGCATTTATTGTGAACTCTCATAGAGTTCAGAGGCTTTCGTCGCTCTTGATAGGTGTCACTGAAATAATCACTTCGCGTTTCTTGACAAGCTGTGTAATTTTAGCTCTCGCATGGCTTCTTATCTTTCGGCTAGCAACTGTCCTCTGCATTTATGGTCAATGATACAATGCGGCAATCAAAGGAAGCATATTTTTGCTAGCAGTTGAATGATGTTAGGACACCCTTTCATGGTAGGTCGTTATACTTCGCATTTACATTTCTTTTTTTACCTTTGAGAAGCGGAAACGTTTTTCCACAATCAAAGAGTTATAACACTGCACAAGACGTTAGTACCGTTTCATTGGATCAGGCGCTCATAGATACGACTAGCGGCATCTCTTGTTTTTAGGAGGAAAAATCAGCAATTTCACTTTCTGAATAGCGACAGTCTTTAAAACGCGTTTTGCTGCCTAATTTTTAACAAGTTTTAAAGCCAGCCTCATTCATGTTCGCGAATACATGTGCGTATCTACTGTGCCCCTTCACTGATTTCCGTGGTTTTCGGTCACATTTGCCCATTGGTCTTATGCAGTGCCAAGTCAAGTGTGGGCAAGTACATCAGTGCATCATGCACCGGCTGTGGTGCCTGTGCAAGCTACAGATCTCAATAAAGGTAAACTAATGCGTCATATGTAATTTAGACGTTAGCTAGTTGATGGCATTTTTGTTCTCTCATCCATCATTTCATGCGATGCAACAGCGGTATATAACCGGGGTTGTATAAAAGTATTGTTGTTTTTGTTGGCAGCTTATAATTTATGTTGGATGGATCATTGTTAATGTTATTACAAAGAAGTGAGAATCATACAGCAGTCGTAATAACGGATATAATTGTTGTTCATCCTCGTGATAGTATACACAGAATTTGAATACGTCGGCAGGTGACAAAAACCTTCTGACACAAGAGCCAGGCGCAGTTTTATCGAGCAACTGGCCATGAGCTCACACCTTGCAGGGTCTCCAGCAGCAGCAGCAACAACAACACCGGCCGTGGTGTTGTTTACAATGCCGTAACTGAGCATACGATCTTTCTTCTTGTGTTTTTTATTCATTTTCTTTTTTTTGCGTAGCACTCCCATCTAAAAATCTTATTTAATTAACGAATGAATCGTGAGTCTATTGTAAAACTGCTTTCCTTGTACGTGATTCTCATCAAATTGCGACTGTGCTGTGGTTTTCACTTGCAGCCGACATTCGAAACAGAGCTTCACTTCTAAAAAAAAACTGAAAGTTTCATGGAGAAGCTCAACAAAGTCAAAGTCATCCTCGGTCAGATAGATATTCAATGCCCGCATGTATTTATTTCGCGGAGGTCGACGAGTATTTCTGAGTAAATGATGCTAAGCTTTCTTTCATAACTGTGGTAAGTTTATGGTTAAAATACTATAAGAAGGCTTCATTAGCAGCTTCCGAAAACACTTTTGTAATTTCCAACTTCTGTGACGCTATCTATTTAAACAAAATTCGACAAGGTGTATAACAGAATGAGAACAACCGTTTCCCAAGTATAAGTTTTTGTGTGATGGGCAAAAAGGGCAGGTGATCTGAGAACATAACGTCGAATGTGTCTTCTTGCTTTTTTTTTGTTTCGTCAGGATGACATGCCAGCAGCCCGCCCATCGCCTGACCCCGGAGTTTGGAGGGAGTACGACAACAAGGCTTTCTACTGCGATCAAGTGCAAGAGAATTTGAAACGTTCGGTTGGCACAGTTCTAGAGAAATTTGTGCTTCACGATGTACGGTACGATTATTTTGTGCTTGACAATGTACTATATTAAGGTCCTCACATACCCAACTGGGTATGCTCAATGCTTCGTCTTGTGCAGAGTGCAATGAGAAATACCCAGTTGTTCCCCAGGTGTTTTGCCGGCGGGAAGCTGCTGAAGAAACATTGAAACGATCAAAAGAAACGATCACTGAAACATCAAAAACGATCATTGAAACGATCAAAAGCACCAGAATACATTTGTCCGAAAAAACATCGGATGTCACGTTTATCGTTTCCTTCAGCTCTGAGCATTGCTTTTAGCGCTGTTTGTATTTTTTTGCAATAAATACTTCTTTTTACACGTGAGTAGTACCTGTTTCTCGCATGCTTATACACGCTAGACCCAGCAGGTACTGTTGAACTATGAAGCTGATAGGGCCAGTCAAGTCATTCTCAAGGAAAATGATTCCGCTGAACGATACATTTACGAGGAACATGGTGCGTCCATGCTTTAACCGCCGTTACTTACAAAAAAGGAATGTGAAGTTTTATACGCCTGTCGAAACACACTTCATGTTTATAGTTTCCAAGTTACTTGTAGTGGTTGCCCTAAGTAACCATCAAGGGGGAACTGAGCGTAAAAACTCTCCTATGTGATGTAATCGGTTCACGTTCAAAAAATCCCAAGTGGTTAAAATTAGGCGCTATTAAAATTCGGGTACCCAGAGCTTCGTGTGCACAATTTCTTGTGTTTGTTGCCACTGCGCATCTGTCAAAGACTAGGCACTGGTATACGCAAGTAACTTTCCGAATACAATATAGCGTACGTGCATGCCCAGCCAACGCAACGTCTGCGTACACAATTCTAAAACTCCGTTAGGCAACAATCAACCACTACACGGCGTGCCATTTGACGTCAAGGGAGTCCGCATTATAGGTAACGCAACCTGACTGCTTTCTTGGTTCTTGTGCATGCCACAAACAAACAAAAAATAGTAATGAATACGCTGGATAGGATCAATGGGGGATTAGAGAAGAGACCTTCGCCCTCAAGTGGACATAAAATAGGCTGGTAATGATGAAAAACAAAATGCTTCCTTGGACAAATGTGCGAATCGTTTGCCGTGAAATGTACATATCTAATTTAATGCTCTATTAAAAGCAACGGCATGCTGTCGAACTCAAGTGCGAGCAGTAGAGTCTCCACGAGGTTTCTAGATTTCGCAATACCATTCACTCTTTTCTCCTAAATCCGCGCTAGGCAATGTCTAAGTCTGGAAAACAATATTTGCATAATTAAATTACCATCCTCTGGAACGTACATATGTGCCAGCGCTAAGTGCGCACGCCTGTGGGTGTACCTCGTAATAACATCGCCGCATTGGCTAAAAAAGTTCAGAATTCGTTAAACACCCTCATGTTCGACAAATGGCCACTCTACGTTAACTTTCTTACGATAATATATCATAGTTTAGCAGTTTAAGCTCCTCGTGACGACTGCCACACTCAGGCGCAACCGCTTTGTATGTGCCCAATAAAAAAAAATTAAAAATCCAGCTTGCACCAAAAGTTCCATCCTTCATAGACCATACGTTGTCTTTTAGCATCTGCGCATAGCTCTGCAACACTAGAACCTATTACTCGTTGGTGTCAATTTCATTTTCCATTAATGCACCACTATACTACGTTCTGGATTTCTGGTGTGCGCAACACCTCTCAGTAATCCGCACATTAAAAATTAAGTGCGTGTACAAGTAAAAAACCCCAGAAGGCTATCCCATGCACTCACAACAAACTAACATACGCCAGTCGCGTGCGCATGCAAATGTAGCTGTGTGGATGTAGCTCGCCAATTTTGCGTGTACCGCCGTATTAATCGCGGCGAAATATGCCAAAAATTTATTGCAAGGTGAAACTTGTGTACAGTTAGGCACTGCATGTCCATCAAGGTGCCTTTCGCACAATACTGCGTATAGTACATTGCATGGACTCGCGCTTCCAGAAAATATTCTAGTAAACTTATGAGAAAAATATTGTATCATCCAGTGTGAGTTTAGCAAATTCTCCGCTTTGAGACGAGTATGAGGTGATTTAAATTGCCCGGCGGGACAGCTATACCAGCATTAATCGAGATGTTCTAAAAAATATGGCCACTGATGGAGTCGTAACAGAACGTCGCAAATATTTCGGCGATGACTACTGCCGGATATAAGATCCAGTTCATGTTAACAGCCAATTTCCGCCTGCGCACTGCGTGCGAGACAACGGCGAATGGCGAGCCGCCATGTCTTTAGCGTGGACAGTCCACTTCACGAGTCACGTCTGTCGCGCGAGGGTCGTCCAAAGTGAGCGCATGTGAGAGGCATTTCTTCCGCGGCGCAGTCCGCCGAGCGACCGTGAAGCTGCATGCAGTCAGCTCTACCTCCTCGCTTCCATGGTCGAGCGAAACGTGGGCTGCACTTTCTGTTGAAGCAAAAATAATATCTGCGGGAATAGTGTCAGTCGTTTGAGGGGAAGCGACGTGCACTATCCAACGTTTAGAACCAAGATTAGTTCCTTTACAAGTGAAGTTCATCTGCAGTGCATGCGCGGCACACCGCACCTGCTCGAGCGTGTTCGCATATTATACATATTTGCCGACAATACCACGGTTATTAGCGCATGTTCATCTCAGTGTGTAATTATTACGCGGAGAGGGTCGAGCCAACAACGGTAAGAAGTAAAAGATCCTGACATATGAGCGTGAGCGCTTTGTTCTGAAGCACCGTCGACTACGGCTTCGAAATAAACTGAATAGACGTCAGACTCTGCCCAGGCGGCGCTGCGAAAAACACCGCCACCAGCGCCCTCATCGCAGCCCTGGCACTAACTGGGTAGTGCAAAGAGAGCCGTCCGCAAGCGAATGTGCATAGGCCACAATATATCCCTGCTCTTCCGTTGGTGTCGAAGCGCCGTCTCCTGAAAAATCAAGGACCTGGAAACTTCTTCCGCCAATCCACGCTTCAGAAACAAAGAAAAACTGATCAAAGCGAACTGCGAGTACAATGCAAAATAAGTTTTAGGTATTCCCGCGCGCTGCAACTCGCAATTACAAGCGAGCATCACACGACATCGAATTCGAGGCAAGCCATCCGACATCCGTTCTCTAGCGCCTAAATGCGTTAAAATCGGGTATATACGTAATGCCACAGCGATAAAGTACATACACGATCAATTTACTTAGCTATGCATCTTACGATCAGTGGTACAAAACTCCGTTCATCAGGGACGAATGGGCCCGGCGATTTTCGCCTTTGCAGTTGCATTCTCCGTTAATTCATCTCTCGCTTCCTGTGCATTGGATGTGTACTGCAAATGGGGATACGTGCGTCCACTTTCGCGGGGTACAACCAAAGGCAAAACCGTGGCCTCCGAGATAGCTACGGCAACCGCGGAAGACACGGGCGAAACAAACCTGAAGGTGGTCACGACCAACATTCTGCGATTTACTTGTATGGCGCACGTATTAGCTAGTTAGAACCAGAACTCTGAGCCTTCAAAACGTACTACGTCCGCGATGATGTGTTGTGACGACCAACTCGTCGCGGTGTGCGTATCACGCGTCTTCAGACTGCCTCCAGCTGCTCACTTCGTTTTACACGACAAGCACCGCGGTCAGAGCCTCTGCTGAGCTTCATAGTCAAGGTTACCACGATTCTCCAGCAGGGCTACGCAAAACAACAGCAGAGCAACATTATCACACTTTCTCATGCGACCGGCTGGGGAGAACACGGGTACTTCGCTTACCGAACACGCTCGCAACATCCCATATCCAGCGCTCTCGCCTTTCTGCTTCATAGGACAACTATGGAAATCGGTAAAACTGAACGTTGTTATTCAGTCTTTTATGTCCGTGGCAATTCACAACGCAACAGTGCGTCTTTTGCTGCGTTTCTTCGTAGCGTGCGGAGGGGTCTCGTCTGCTGCTGTTTTCGCCGTCGTTCTGGCGAGTGATCCAGCAAGCACTTCACGACGGTACGGTGGCGCGTCCGACTAGAGGAGAACAATTCACAGCTTTCGTTCTGTTTGTTAAATGCGCAAACACACGCGATATTAAGCTCAATCGTTGTTTCGCACTCGCTAGTTCCACCTGGTCCCTTAGCAAACTGTGCGAGGGAGTCGGTTTATGCACTACTCAATACTTCTCCGACAGGTGGCGCCACACGTCTTGGAAACTCCAGAGTCTGACGTCTATAGGCTTAGTGACGATATCGGCCACCGGCCCGGTAACCATCGGTGGTAAAGCGGCCAGCGACGTTACTTAGAACACGGCTATTCTCCGTCGTTGCTACGGCTACGTCGCTCTGCGGTTGGCACGGATGGATTCCGAGCTCACGTCCCACGGCAAGCGAATCTTGACGCTGAAAACTCGTTCAATCCACGAAAGGCAACAGGCTGGCGGCTTACGTGAATAGAACTCGGGTATTATGCACGCTAAGATTCCTTAAATGTCACTGAGGTGCCAGTGCCAAATATATGCGGAACAGTTTTATCTTTTATACCAAGCAGGCAAATTCGCTTCAAGCATGCTCCGAGCAATAACTTCAGTGACCTCGTATATATTTTCACAAATGTCGTTGAAAAAAATGTCTCCTTACGTATCCGTTAACGCTGCATGTATAATAACCATCTCCACTGCACTAATACGCCAGTGCAGCTGGCCAGTGTAGCTACCCATTGGTAGATATAAACCCCCGTTCTTTCACTACTGTCGCCGCGGCGTGACTTGGTGTAGTGGTTAGCGTACGCGCTTGCTGATCGAGTGTTCGCGAGTTCGAATCCGCGAGTGTTTGTTGTGAATTTTTCTGTGATTTACTTCTGAATGTGATATGTGCATATGGATTATGTATGTCATAAAGTATGTGTCTCAGCCTCCAAATCCCCGATTAGAGCTTAAAAGGTGACTTAAAATCAATTTTTTGTTTCGCCGCTTCATACACCGCCTATAGCCAGGACGTGCCGTAGCTGGGACACACTGTAGCTAGGCTCAGGCGGAGCGAGGAGATCTCCATAGCCGGCCTTTTAACTAGCCGTGATTCGAGACGAAAAATCTCCGGCCTATATTGAGTCCCGCCTATGCGATGAGCCGCTGAGAAAGCTACTACGCCGAGGGACGGCTACGGGCGGCGCCGCCTACAGGTTGTGCCGGCTAAACAAACAGTCTACAGGCGTTAGATTTTTTGTCTCGTTTCCGGGCTATAGACTGCCACTTTAAGCAGGACATGATTAAGAGTGCAGCTGGCGTCTTTTCGTTTTGCTTTAGAAACATGTGGCGTTCTTTCGTTTTGCTTTTACAAAACATCTGGCGTCTTTCGTTGGTTTATTTCATCAATAAACGGCGTTTTGAACAAATTTTTTATTGTTTAATTACGCACAGGAGAAATCTCACCAGGCACTACCTTGGAGGTAAACAATGGCTGCTAATGGGAATGAGAGACAGAAGAAGTCGGCTTTTAGCTAACACTTACACTTCTACTTCTACTAACGTTTCCTACTGGAACATGCCAATGGCTGCTAATGGGGAATGAGAGACAGAAGAATTCGGCTTTTAGTTAACGCGCACGCTGCGAATTTTTTATTGTTCAACAACGCACAGGAAAAATCTCCCACCGGCACCACTTTGGAGGTCAAAGCGTAAGACTGCTTACGCACTACGACTACTACGATTACGACTACGAGGGACGAACGGGTGCCGCCTTAAGGAGCTTCGCCCCTAAAAAAAAGCTCCACCACGTGGATTCGAACTCGCCACCTCTCATCTACATGCGAGTACTGTACCACTGCGCCACGCTGAAGCACGTGAACATCCCCGTACAACAGCTAGTCAATAGAGTAAGAAAGCGTTTCCTTTCATATTTCGGTGTCGTGTATTCAAGGAAGACGCGATCTTCCTCTCCAGATCACGCTTGCTTCTTTATTAGACACAAACAGAGGGTGGCCGGCAACGAATGAACTGCCCAAAATGGGAAGAGCGCTAGGTTTATTTAAGAATTCCTGTTTTAACTCCGAAAAATGTCAAATGGATCGTGGAGCCGGGTACAGTTTGACGGCTCTTACTGCCGATTTTTATTGCCCGTTTCTCGCCCTTGCTAATGATGAACATGCACAGAAGCTTTATGCTGACTCTTTCGATAAACACGCGCCTACATGAATTAATACTGAATAGCTTTCTCGCGCGAGCGACGATATTACTCCGGGCGGGCGTGTCTGTATTCTGACTTGCAGTTCTATCGATACCTACAATTATAAAACAGCTCAGCAAAAACAAATACATTTAGTTGAAAAAAGATGCCGGTGTGGTAGTTTACTAACGCGTACCAGTTGACAGGTATGTGTCCTGACGTATATGAGTCAGAGAAGTACCGGCGAGTGCGGCCGGCTGCTTTCGGTGAGCCTGCGTTCGTTGCTGAAAGCGCGTCGCATCGATGGTCATCGCTCCTTGTGCGGACACCGTACACAAGAAAAAAGTGGTTAATTTAGGTTAACGAATGTCCAGACTATACTTTACAGTAAATCTTACACGTTGGAATTGCGTGTACTTAACCCAAGAATTACCGGTGGCATGTAGACGGACTTGGCTGGTACGCTAGGCCTAACGCTCGCTGGGAGTCGCACTGGGTAGGACCGATCTCTGAGCAGATGAGTTGCGATGGTTGAAGTTTCTGCATTTTAGCCACGAAACCTTTTTAACTGTTACCTAATTCGTATAGCTGAAGTAAGCGGAAGTGCAAGAATTGCCCGAGATGCATTTCTGGTGTGGCGATATCGAACGACGGCTGTTTTTCTGGCCTCCGTTGGGAGGGGTCGCGAAGCCAGAGCTCATTTACTTCTTGCCAACTGCACGGCGATGTAACGATTTGCTCTGTATGTTCAGACAACGCCTCCAGACTTATAAACATTACAATATGAAGTCATTACCGCAACACCTCACGGATGCAAAACTGATATGATCGGCACGCACAAAATGTGTATTTATTGCTGCTACGTGCTCCGCAAAAATTAACGCCGTTATTGGCACTGCATGAATAAAAAAAAGCGCGGTAGAAAGCAAAATGATCAGTGTTGGCTGCTTTGGGTTATTAACATAATTTTCTCCACATTCGACAGGGAAACATTAAAAGTGGCCGTGAGTTCACATATATATCGTATCACGTATATCATGGAAATAGTGCGCATCTCCTCGTCTTTCTATGCCAAGCTAGAATTTGTGACACATGTTTGGGACGCGTTATGATAGCATCTATCGGTACCATCGAATCAGACATTCGATATTCGACGATACCAAAGCATTCCGCCTCGCGCGATACTGAAAGCAGCACGCGGCACTGGCAGAACAGTGCAGGCTCCAGTATGCGCCAGCGCACGCCAGTGATAATTCCAGCGTCTCCAGCGCTTCTCAGTGAGCGCCAGCGTCACAGCGACAAAGCCACTGGCTCTACCGGTGCGACCCAGCTCTTTCCCAGTGCTTTCACCGGAGTCCCAGTGAATTCAAGCGTATATCAGTGTTCCCAGTGCGGTCCAGCGCCAGAAAACGTACTGGTATCACGCTGGGGGTACTGGAACGGCGCTGGTTTTTGCAATAGGGTTACGTCACTTAAAGGAGAAATTATCCCGAATGGGCCTGAATAGTTGGCTAGAAACTTCCAGTACAGTCATTTTTTTAACAGGAGTTCACAGCCAAACGTAGTCACCAGGAGGAAGACTTGCAGGAATATGCTTGGCATCGTAGCTACTTTTGCTTTGTTCTTGCGAGGACAAGGTTCTAAGGCGCGCAAGTCGACGTGCTTCTTCGGCACGACACAGTGTCTCAGCGATGGAAAGATCTTCCTGATGCGAGAAAGGTAGTATAGTGTCGAGAAAACTCTGAGAGTTGCGTGCATAAAGCAGGAAGGAAGGTGCATACCCAGTAACTTCATGCTTGTCGGTATTGTATGCGTAAGTTAAGAAGGGCAAAATGGTGTCCCAGTTCCTGTGGTCAGCATCAACATACATCGATAGTATATTCGTAAGAGTATGATTCATCCTCTCGGTGAGATAGTTAGTTTGCGGATGGTAAGGAGTGGAGTGACGATAAGAAGAACCACAAAGGCGTAAAAGTTCTTCAACAACGTCGGCGATAAATTGCCGTCCACGGTCACTGATGACTACCCGTGGAGCGCCGTGCCGCAATATGACCCGTTGTAGGAGAAATGAAGAGACGGCGGCAGCTGAGGCAGATGGAAGTGCCTCTGTTTCCGTATATCGAGTTAAATAATCCACGCACACTACAGCATATCGGTGGCCGGACGAGGTCTTAGGAAGTGCTCCGAGCAAGTCGATGCCAACTTTTTCAAAAGGAGACGGCGGTGGGGAAATAGGTTTAACTAATGTGCCGGATCAGTCGTGGTTCGCTTGTGGCACTGACAAACAGCGCAGCTGGCGACGTACTGTTTCGTGGTCTTCCAGATTTTCAACCTCTCACGAACCGAGATGACCGGAAGTAATGTCATCGTGCCCAGAACTGAGATTGACTGGCGCAAGCTCTCCGGCACCACTAGAAACAACGGAAGACCGTCGGCTGAGTAGTTCATCTTGTATAGCAAGCCGTTAAAAATTGTAAAACGCCCTCCTGGGGAATCCTGCGCAGCTTCCAGTAAGGGCTTCAAGGCAGGGTCGCGTTGTTGCTCGCTCTTGAAGTTGCTGAGATCGGGAAAGTCGGACGAGACAGAAACTAAATAGTAATCAAAGTCATCGTCGTCAGCATTGGCGTGCACTGAAGGAAGGCAGGATAGGCAGTCGGCATTCGTGTGACATCGTCCGCGCTTATAGGTCACAGAAAAGCTGTACTCTTGGAGGCGCAACGCCCAACGAGCCAACCGGCCAGATGGTTCGCGGAGTCTTACAAGCCAGCATAGTGAGTGATGGTCAGTCACTATTGTGAACTGTCGGCCATGCAGATACGGTCGGAACTTCTGAATGGCGGAGACGACTGCTAAGCACTCGAGCTCGGTGACGGTGTAGTTCTTCTCTGCTCTGGTCAGTGTCCGACTGGCGTAAGCTACGACATGCTGTCGGCCGCTGGAGATTTGGACGAGGACAGCACCAACACCAAGTCCACTAGCATCAGTATGCAATTCTGTGAAACCTTTGGGATCAAAATACTTCAGGATAGATCCTGAAGTCAGCAAAAATTCCAGCAGTTGAAATGCAGCCTCACATTTATCATCCCACAAGTACGGCGCGTCTTTATGGAGAAGGGACGTCAACGGTGCATCGATTTGTGCAAAATTCTTAATAAATCGGCGGAAATATGAGCACAGACCCAGAAAACTTCGCATGTCCTTCACGTTTCGCGGTTGTTCAAAGTTACGAACCACTGCCGTCTTGTGTGGGTTAGGTCGAATGCCTTCTCTGTCCACAAGAAAGCCTAGTACGTCCGCCGCGGTGGTATAGCGGTTACGGTGCTCGGCTGCTGACCCGAAGGTCGCGGGTTCGATCCCGGCCGCGGCGGTCGCATTTCGATGGAGGCGAAATGGTAGAGGCCCGTGTACTTAGATTTAGGTGCACGTTAAAGAACACCAGATGGTCTAAATTTCCGGAGCCCTCCACTACGGCGTCTCTCATAATCATATCGTGGTTTTGGGACGTAAAACCCCAGATATTATTATTATTAAAGCCTAGTACGAGGGCTTCACGTTAACCAAAATGACACTTTTTAGAGTTTAAAACAAGGCCAGCTTTCTGCATGCATTCATGTACAAGCGACAAGTGGTGACTGTGCTCTTGAAAAGTATTTCCATAAATAATAACGTCATCTAAATAGCACATGCACATCTCCCACTTTAGTCCACGGAGTACTGTACCCATATATCTGTCGAATGTCCCTGGAGCACTGCACAAACCGAAGGGCATAACGTTAAACTAAAAAAAAATTACAACTATCTCCCGCTAAAGGGGACCATGAGGCGATGCGAAGCCGGAGCACTTGCACGATCCCGTTTCGTTGGCGTTCGCTGGGCATGCTACCGACCACGCGTCGTGGAACGCGAAGAGGGACGCTACGCGCGTCGTATCTTCCATCTAGCTTGGCTGTTAATTCTCACAGGGCGAGCGGCGAACGCGGTCGACAGGCGGGTGAGAGGGGGCAGCGTAGGAGAGGAGAGAGAAGGGGAGGGGACGCGCAAGCGCTCGAGCTCATCGCGGCGTTGCGCAGGAGAGAATTTCGGCATGTCTAGCCCGCGTTTCAGAGGAAGAGTGGAAAGGGGGAGGGGAGATGGAAAGTGGCGAGGTGAAGGTGAGAGGGTGAGTGGGGAGGGGATATGTAAAGTGGAGAGGGTGAGTGGACACTGAAGAGGGGTACGGGAGAGGTGGATGGGAGAGGGAAAGTGGAGAGGGGAAGGAGAGAGGGGTAGAGGTCATGAGGAATGGTGAGGGGGAGTGGAGGCAAGGTGTGTGGAGAGGGTATGCGCATGCGCAGTAAGGGTGGTCACGCCGCACACCACCACCACCGGATTGAGCTCCGCCTTAAGATACTTCGCATCTAAAAGACCGCCAGGTGTTACGAAGGATGTCTTCTCCTTGTCTGCTGGCTGCATGATAGTTTGTCAATACCCCGAACGCAAGTCAGCGGAAGAAAAATAGGAGGCAGAGTGCAGACAGTCGACGGCGTTATCTATACGTGGCAGCGGGTAGACGTCTTTTTTCGTCATGGCGTTTAAGTGGCGATAGTCCACACAGAATCTACATGAATTGTCCTTCTTTCTGACGAGAATGACAGGAGCCGCCAAGGGACTACACGATCCTTGTATCACTCCCTTGTTCAACATGTCTTCAACCTGCTCTGCGATGACTTTCCTCCCAGAAGGCGATACGTGATAGGGCTTCTGACGAATCGGCGGTGCTTGCCCTGTATAGATCCGATGTTGTGTACGAGATGGTGGCGGCGTACCGGAAGATGATTCGTCCTGGACAAAGTCAAACACGGAAGCGTAGCCTGCGAGCACCTCCTGCAGTAGACACCGTTCAGTAGAAGGAAGTGACTTGTTGATCATACGCTGAATGTTGGCAGAATAGTCAGGCGAGGAATCTGGGTGGGATTTCTTAAAGGCCAACTCCGGCGATTTTTCGAGGTCGATGAATCTCAATGACATTCGCTGGGTACGTTTCTTTGCATGTTTCCGTCATTTATGCCGAATTACAGGCTTGAGACATGCGCAGAGTGTTTGCAAATGAATTTTAAAGATTGTCTGCAAACGCCCTCCTGGCTTCCCACAATTATTGGCAACATTGCGTCTGTGACGTCAGTATTGGGAAGGCGGCGGAAGTGACGCAGCCAAGGCCACCGCTAACTTCGGCGCTTCGGCCGCTACAGCGAGCGTCTGCTGTGCACAAGGCGACAGACGGTGTTGGTTAGGCCGGCGCTTCGCTGGTCGTCCCGGCTGTCACAGTTTTCATACTCCGTGCCGGCATGACCGGCATGCCTTGCACGACTTCCGGTTCGTTGGTAAGAACGTCTACGTCATACGTAGGCAGTACACTCGGCTGGGTTTCAGTTTCGGTGTAGCGCTTTTTTGCCTATTTAAAGTTATTCTCCAATTTGCCGAGTATTTCTGCTATCGGGCCCGTAACAGGAGCGTCTCAGGAACATAAAAGCACCATTACTTTGACATGGCCAAAAAATCGCCGGAGTTGGCCTTTAACGGCCGGCGATGCTTCAATTGACCGGATGGTAAGAGTAGTTTGTTCATGAAAGCTTGCAAACTTAAGTCCTGCAGGCAGAGATATGGGCGGCGCTGAAACGTTCACGGTCCACAAGTCGGCACAACCATCGACGGTGAGCACGAGAGAGCGAGGCACAATGACGTTTTTCTTGAGTGCGTTAATAAAATCCGGCTCGGCTAAACCATAACAAGAACCCACACGAGAACGTGAAGAGCCTACGTGCACTAACATTGCGCTCTGCGGGGTCGAACAGATGTCTTGCGACACTGAAAACATGTCTGAACTATCGCCACTATCTTCCGTCAATGTAGTGGGCAAGGCGCTGCGAAGAAAAATTGCGCCACTGCACAATCCAGAGTGGCATCGCATTCAAGCGAGAAATCAATACCTAAAATAATATCATGAGTCGCACGTGCAAGCACCGTTAATTCAGCTCTAAGCTTTTGATTCCCTACGGCAACTGAAACAGAACAAACACCAACAGGGCACAACGTTTCTCCCACTACACCGCGTAAGGTAGCACTCGGATTCCAGGCAAACATTACTTTCGCCCCAAGGCGATTTTTGAAAGACAAGTTCATTATAGAAACCGCAGCGCCGGTATCAACTAGGGCAATAGTACTCACACCGTCTACAGAAACACGCACTTTGTTCTTAACCATTACAACACACACACACACACACACACACACACACACACACACATATATATATATATATATATATATATATATATATATATATATATATATATATATATATATATATATATGTATATATATATAACACTAACCCAACTCTATCTATCTATCTATCTATCTATACCAGGTGGTCACCCGCTCTCTTAAGTGCTCCCTTGACTTGTATCGTCGTACGCAGACGCTTGCACTACAATACATCATGTGACGCACACATCATTATATATATATATATATATATATATATATATATATATATATATATATATAATGATGTGTGCGTCACGTGATGTATTGTAGTGCAAGCGTCTGCGTACGACGATACAGGTCAAGGGAGCACTTAAGAGAGCGGGTGACCACCTGGTATAGATAGATAGATAGATAGATAGATAGATAGATAGATAGATAGATAGATAGATAGATAGATAGATAGATAGATAGATAGATAGATTTGGGTTAGTGTTTTCTGAAAATGGTGTATTTAAAAACGAGTATGCGTAATTTATCAACGTCTGCCGTCTGTGGAGCTGCAATGCATAACCAGTATAATATCGGTAGTGCTATAACGATATGCAGTAGGGCATTGCTATGCGCCAACCTTCAATTGAGCGCGTACTGATAGGGCCTGGCAGGTCGCAGCACTAAGAGCACGCAACAATCGGCAAAGCAAAGCCTCGCCGCTCATGGAATTGGCTTTGCTAGAAATACACACTTTAATGTCTTTTTCACTATGCACGAAACGAAAAGTCATCGTTGTAACAAACTTGAATGGAGAAGAAATAAAACGCTATATCTCTTTATACATACAAATAATCCGTTAAATTGCAGCGCTGTAACATTGCGATTCTACGCTCCGTATTAAGCACAAAAGAAAAGTCCGATATTTATTTGCAATTGTCTACTTAGTTTCAAGTAAATCAGTGTTACGACACGGATTTAAAAGACTTGTATTTGTATTCTGAGTATTTCTTTCAACAAATTATCCAGAAAATTTCTCACGTTCTGTATCTGGCTCACTTGCATTCGAAAATGGCGCATGAATACATATGCCTTCTCAGACGTTTTCAAACTAGTTGACGTAACGGTAAATTTTGTGTGGAAAGTTGAAAGCGGCCTCCGCTCCTGCATTTTATTTTGACTCCTTCTCTGGCTAGCCGAGCGTATTCTAATGGCATGACTGCTTTTATTTCAGTCCAGTTACTGGTTTCCACCAACCGTCGCGGCACCTAAAACTGAAGTGAAGGAACTTGAGAACGCAGCTCGCTTCGAACCTTTGCCTAAACTGGATGTGGTAATAGAGTGCAAGAATCTGGTTAAAGTAAGTTGTGCTGTATGCCACACGCTAAAGATGACTGTGAAAACTATGTGACGTTAGTTAGAAATGCTCATGAGAGCGAATGTTTTGTCTCATACCTGGCATTCTGGATAACATTGCTTATAGTCGCATGTTACAGCGTTCAACTTTTTAGGAATTTACTCGGGGAGCCCTTGGCCTGAAGAGAAAAACGATAGTCTTTTTTTTTATTTGCACATACAGTAAGAGTAAACACATCTGCATTGAATAGTGAGGGCAAATCCAAGCAGTGAAGACGCTTGACGAAGTTACTGACATTAGCACTATATGTTGCAAGTATTCGAAAAAAGGCAAGAGTCAGGGGAACATTGCAGCTTGGAAGGAAAAATTGAGAAACAGGCTGTGCTGGAGCGACAGCTTGTCGAAACGATGGCACCAGCACACCCCCTGTTTACAGATTTTAACAGCAACGCTCTTAAGCACAGCTTAAAAACGGCTGTTCCCCGCAACAAACCTCGCCGTCCCGTAGCCTAGGAACCACTTACGCCACAGCTGCGCACCACCTCGCCTCGCTACGCGCCAGCTGGTGTGGCGTCATGCCAACCGCGGATGAGCCAAAGCAGTAGCAAGAGAAGGCACCGCCAAGGCGCGTTCGGCAACGAAACCCGCCGCGCCAAGCTACCGCGACAGGTGATGTGAAGTGATGCCAAGCCAGGCATGCGCCATAGTAACAGCTGCGGATGAGCCGCATTGGAGCTACCGAAAAGACTATCACCGCATCAAGTTGAAGTAAAATAGCTGCCTAGCAACCGTTTGCATTACTAAATACATCATATATAGACCTACTGCGCATCTGCATGTCATCAGGATCGTTATGAAAACTTGGAGTACGCTTTAGCTTCCCCTTCAATAGTATAACGCGATAGCATAATCAGGCACCATTTGCACCGCCTCCCAACTGCTAGCCCAGCTTCGGTTCTTGGTGCATGTCTAAGCCATGCCGTATAGAAGCGAACGACTGTGCGCGTAACAATGACGGTTTCAATCTATCCTAGAATTCCTACTGCGCCATAACTCTTCATTTTGCGAATCAGCGAAGGGTCCACTACGCGTCCGTAAGACAACACGTGAACCAACACAGCTGCTACGTTGATGCTTTTGCAGCTGATGAGGATGAAATGTCTGAGCCCTTTGTATTGGGTGGCCCTTGAAAGCCCCACTGGTTGCGCAATTCACATGTTTTGACACCTGGCGCTATTCTACGCTTGTGCCTCACAATATTACATGTGTTAAGCGTGATCTGTGGTAGGACACCGGCTTGCCACGCAGACGGTCTGGGTTCGATTCTTACTCGAACTGAAGATTTTTTTTAGTATTTTGCATCTCTCGGCTCTTCTGTCATGGACAAAATGATGATTTTTCGCTGACAACCAACCACACCGACACTGTCGCCGCAATTCATGCGAAACGAAATCTTTATCGCTCTTGCGTTAAAAAGCCGCACCTGGTCGCGCCGAGGCAGTTTGTAGCCATGGGTCGGCCAAGGAAGAGCCGTACACTCGAAGAAGTGGCCTATCGCGAGGTTCGACGTGCTGCATGGTGAGAAGGTGACCAGCGGTGGCAATTCGACCCAGCCTACTTGAATAAGAAAGCGGCTGAGATAATAAAAAGAGTCAAGATCCTGAATATACGTGGCGCGAGAATGAGTGGGAAGCTGCAAAATGGCCTTGCTTAAAATAAGTTTGAAGCCTGGCCCAGCCAAGTGGCCTAGCAATAGCGCAAAAGCGTCCTGCTTAGATCGATAGCTTGACTGTTAGCAATTCTTGCATGACCGAGTACAGCCTTCTGCACTTCTTTTCATCACATGTTGTACATACGTTTCAGAAATGGTGGTATTACGGCTTATATGCAGCTATCCAATCATACATTGATGTGTGTACCTTAGAGACCGATATGCTATTCAGGAAGTGTTGACCATACCAGCCAGATAAAAAACAAATCATTACAATATTATAGTTCCGAGAGACACAGTCAATTTAACAGTAAAAATAGGCCAAACCTATAAATCAAGCCTGGTATTCAATACGCGCCACAATAGAACGCTCCCAGTTATTGTTGTCCAGTGCAATCTGTAACTTATTAGATCATTTTGCTGACGCGATGAAGGAGATGCAAGCGCTTCTCGACTTGTTCCCCCTTCCATATTATGTAAGAAAATTCGTTAGTCTCGCGAACGGGGACAGTGATGTTTGCGGTGATCTCAACGAAAAAAAAAAACAAAACAAAAGGTCACGTTTTCTATTCAGGTGCTGCCGATACTTTTAGAAAGAAGCCCCGCCAAGGTAGTCTAGTGGTTATGGCGCTTGACTGCTGACCCGAAGTTTGCGGGATCGTATCCCGGCCGCGGCGGCTGCATTTTCGATGGAGGCGAAATGAGGCCCGTGTACTTGGATTTTGACGCATGTTAACGAACCCCAGGTGGTAGAAGGTGCCGGAGACCTCCACTACGGCGTCTCTCATGATCATATTGTGGTGTCGGGAGGTTAAACCTCAGATATTATTATTATTATCATTATTATTATTATTAATATCATTATTATTAATAATAATAATATTATTATTATTATTATTATTATTATTATTATTATTATTATTATTATTATTATTATTATTATTATTATTATTATTATTACATTTAGAATGAAGGGCATGCTGCAATCCTTTATTTGAATTGACACAATTAGCATGGAAAAGGCAGCAGATTTGAAAGTGGCACGTTCTCTTACACATGAAAATAAGACTACGCAGGCGTCATGCATCTTGATGAGATGAATTTGTTTGCTGTCAAAAATTGAGTGTGTTTGAAAGAAATACTTAAAGACACCCAGAATGAAATGTCTACCTAATTATACAGTGACCTCACGCTCAAGCTCCTTAGAAGTCACACAGTGCAGATGCAGTGCATTTAAAAATACAGGTGTGAACAAAGTTAGCAAAACAACTAGCAAGACATAAAAACAGATTTAACTATTTGCATGCGACATAAAAGTGCACAAACGTAATGAATCAAGTTGTTCGTTTGCAGCGCATGTAGTAAAGACAATTAAATGAAAAGTACAGAATTTCTTTAAAAAATACAACATTTACAAAGCTCATGCAAAATATGCAGTAAATTGAAGAAACGGCAAAATACGAATTCGAAGTACAAGACTATTGGACTGGTAATCACACGCCGTTCTACAAAGTGATAACGAATTAGTTCGTGAAATGTGCTGATACTTGTCTTTGTACCAATGGGTGTTGGCATGTGTTTGTAATCCTTTGATGTACGGGGTGCAAGGATCATGCCTGGTGTTTAGAATTGCGCATAACCTATTTGACTTTACAAAAAGGGAAATCTGGGTAAGTTGGTTGTCGTTCATTTTTGATCAGCTTACAGCGCAGCGAAAAGGCGAGGACGCAGACCAAGGACGTAACGACACGATCGCTGACTCTCAACTAATGTTTATTGGATGGAAGGGCACGAATAAATACATACAGAGGCCAACCGGCTATCGACCGAGCAACTGCGGTGAAGTTAAGACAGCAAAAGCGAAACAGCAGGCGCTCACTTTGCTGCAAGGAAGAAGTCTTGCCCGTCTGTATACTCTCGAGTTAGGAAGGCGAAAGGCTTAAATATACAATATTTTTTCTCAGTAAAAACCCACAAACAAGATTCCCCGTTTAGGGCTATAATTTCAGAAAAAGAAACCTGGCAACGCGACGTGTCCGGTAATCGACAAACACAACTTGAGTCCTTGAATGTCTGTGATCCGTTTTCGGTGAATAGTTCAGAAGGCATCGTTGAATTTATCAAGGATCATAACCCTGGTTCCTGCGCCGCTTTAAGCATAGATATTGAAGATATATTTTATTCGATGGCATAGTCTTCTGAGCATAGTCGCAGAAGAAAACGTGGACCTAAAATCTGAGCCTAAAGTGTTTAATGTACAGTACTCAAGGATTCAAACGCGACATCAAAGTTTTTAGTATAACGACATGTATGCGCAATTGCTCAAGAATCCACGTCATGCCCCGACGAATCTTGTCTCTAAAGATAATGCTGGCTCTGATCTACGTGTTTGAGTTGAAATAACGCCGATATGACCCAAACGTAAGACGGTAGAAACAAAAACATGTGCATTACTTAGCTCTAAACTGTCCTATTTCAATCCGTGAGTACTGTACTCATTCAAGCCAAAAGGAAAGATGACACGTTCATCGATTTAGCGAGATTCAGTGAGCTACAGAAAGTACTACGCGTCACTGCTCTGGTACTACGCTTTGTTGAGAAGTGCAAGCATGCACAAAAAGCCTGCCAAGGCAAAATTTGCGCTGCAGAAATTAGGAACGCTGAAAAATTACGGATTTGTCGAGCGCAGAAAGAAGTGTTCCAAGAAGAGTTGTCGCGTGGAAATGTCGCTAACATGGACTCTGCGCTGAGAGACCTACATCTATTCTTTGGTCCTAAAGGAGAACTTTGCCTTGGCGGAGGACTTCGAGTGATGGACGGTACTTACCAAGAGAAACATCCCGTCATTCTGCCATGTAAACATGCTTTTACGAGAACAATTATCACAGATGCACACTGCCGTGTTTTACATGGTAATGTGCCAAGCTGAATTCAGCAAGGGCGACAAAGGTTTTGGGTGATACAAACTATGCAAGAGGCCAGAAGAGCCATGAGCGCCTGCCCTTTGTGCAAGAGATACAGTACAAAACCTAATGATGTTTAGCATGTACCTATACCAAGGGCTTGAAGCCAGGGGGGCCTGGGGGTGCCCTGACCCCCCTTCAATTTTTAAGGCGGGGCTCGGCCCCCCTTCGGCAGGTCAACTGCAGCTCTGCGGCACCCTTTTGACAAGCGCTGTGAGTTGACTTTTTGCCAAAATTGTTTTGTCTTGGGAAATTACAACTCCCCAATATTCCGAATAATGACTTAACCGGAACTAGAACGCATCCATTTTGACTATAGTTTGGGCAAGTAGGTGTTATAATGGCGTTGTTGTGCCAGAGGTTCTTATTGCAGTGAGTCGTCTAATATAGGTTTTTTACGCTGCAGTTTTTACATGCCAGCTATTTTTGAAAATCGTGCCCAAAATGCCTCTTTTTTAGTGCGTGATTCGAACAACATTCATAAGCATTTGTTCAATTCGAGAGATAGTTGGCTTCACACTGTGATTGTCCCTAACACAACTTCTGTGGCCTGTGAGAGTTGTAAAGTCACTGACACAGCATAACACGTAATATATATATATATATATATATATATATATATATATATATATATATATATATATATATATATATATATATATATATATATAGACGTAGATTATGAAGAGTCTGTCTTCGGTTGCCGTGAAATAATTAGAAAAAAGGGATACGCTTCTACAAAACTGTTTATTTGTCGACGTTTCGATCGGGGACCGATCTTCATCAGGATGAAATTTACCAGGCTTCGATGCGCTTTTATATCATCGTTCTCCGAGCCGAGAGAGAAAGAAAAAGGTTGAGAAAAAGTACATACAGAAAAAATGGAGGAGAGAGAGAAGTACGAAATCTGCCGAAAAAGAGTCGCGAATACGCTTGTGCACATATTTTGACTGACATAAGAATAACACGTGTTTCTTGAAAAAAAAAAGTCCTCAACACCCCACGTGCACATACTTTGGCCAACGAAACACACGTGTTTCCTGAATAAAAGAGAAAAAAAAAGAAAAGAAAGAAAAGGAAGAAAGCAAAAACACTGCTGATATCCAAAGATCGTCCAGGTGAGGTCGAGTTCCAATGCTTTGAAGTCCCAACACAACATGTTGTGTTGGGACTTCAAAGCATTGGAACTCGACTAGTGACTACAGGAATGTACCTCACCTGGACGATCTTTGGATATCAGCAGAGTTTTTGCTTTCTTCCTTTTCTTTCTTTTCTTTTTTTTTCTCTTTTATTCAGGAAACACGTGTGTTTCGTAGGCCAAAGTATGTGCACGTGGGGTGTTGACGAGTTTTTTTTTTCAAGAATCACGTGTTATTCTTATGTCAGTCAAAATATGTGCACAAGCGTATTCGCGACTCTTTTTCGGCAGATTTCTTACTTCTCTCTCTCCTCCATTTTTTTCTGTATGTACTTTTTCTTAACCTTTTTCTGTCTCTCTCGGCTCGGAGAACGATGATATAAAAGCGCATGGAAGCCTGGTAAATTTCATGCTGATGAAGGTCGGTCTCCGATCGAAACGTCGACAAATAAACAGTTTTTTAGAAGCGTATACCTTATATATATATATATATATATATATATATATATATATATCAGGGCTGGGCAGTATCGCGATACAAGAGTATCGCGATAGTATTTCAGAGATACTTTTGAGTATATGTATTTCTGTATCGAGATACATTTGAAAAATGTATTTGTATCTCAGTAGTGAAATACATTTACGATGTATCGCCTGTATCGCGATACTATGCAGGACACGGGTATCTCGTTACATTGTTTTTTTGTGTCGGAAATGAGTTGAGGCGTGTTTCCAATGGGGAAATGACGTTTTTTTTGTGCCAAGACAAGCAAAGGCGCGCCGCCGGTCGCCGACAGATAGGGCGGCGATGGTTTCCCCTCAAGCACAGAATGGTCCATGTGGTAAAGCGCGTGACAACGCAGACGGCAGAATCGCGGGGGCAGTGTTGTCGGCCTCTGCCGACGAAAGTCGCTGTCTCTCAAGGTCAGTGCAGCACGCCTAATTTTTTTCGGGTGGCAAGCCATTACTTCGCGACCCCAGCGCGGATAACAGGCTTTGCAATGCTTCGCGGGCGTTCAGTTCTCAAAGCGGCGACACTTCCAAAAGCAGTTCCAAAAGC
Source organism: Rhipicephalus sanguineus (assembly GCF_013339695.2). Taxonomy (NCBI): domain Eukaryota; kingdom Metazoa; phylum Arthropoda; class Arachnida; order Ixodida; family Ixodidae; genus Rhipicephalus; species Rhipicephalus sanguineus. The sequence goes on along the minus strand of NC_051180.1, from coordinate 174,484,424 downwards.
AAGATGGCTATCTTTGACGCGCTTTCAGCCACCTCTCCAATGTTAGGGTGCGTTCCTAATTCATGACATGCGTGAAACGGTCTTTTGTGGTAGCAGGCTCCCCCAACGCCGGAGCCGACTTCGCCTGTTGCGGCTTTCTGAAATGGGTGCTGGTAGCGTCGGTGGTGGTGACAGCTTCATTGAAGTCGACAGGATCAGACGGCTGAGGATTCCGAAGATGGGGACCGACTTCGGATTCTGAACAGTCAGAACAACCCAAGTGAGGGCGAAAGTGTTTCGGTATCTAGATGACCCGAGAAGAGATATCGCCACGCTGCAGGGCAATCCGGCTATGAAGGCGGCATTTATTCACTATAACACGAATTTGTGCTCGCCTTCAGCGGTAGACACACTTTTTTTCTTTCGTGAGTCTTGTGCTGAGGCTGAACCGACGCTGCTAGAAGACAGCCTATTTGAGAAGCCTACACAGCAACCTTCTTAGCAAAGCAGATCTGCAAAATAAATGTGGGCTTTTTCTGAATTCACTGAGGTTCATTGGTTCACTAGAAGAGATTCATCAGTGATTCGAGTGATTTGCTTAAAATGTGCTATTTCTAGTATAGCTTAGTTTGTTCGCCAAGTATGTCGATTTCGGTGTCCAATCCTTGTTACTGTTGCTGTGAAATAGTGTGTTTTTCTTGCAATTGATACTTGTAATTATGTCATTATTACTAATTATGTACTTTGTCCGCTGTAATGTCTTAATGGCGCTGATGATACTGTAATAAATAAATAAATGATCTGAACGTTTCGATGCGCTGTAACTTTAATTACAACATCATGGTGCACTAATAAGTGTCTTTGCGTAGTATGAGCATCCTTGAAATACAAAAAGTATTCCAGTATCTGTATCGCTGTAACTGTATTCCGGAATACTTTTTTCGTCTTATTGCAAAAGTATCTCCGAAATATCCCGTTACGTTAAAGGCAAATGTATCTCAGTATCTGTATTTTAGGCTTCCAGTTCATGTATTTCGATATCTGTATTCCGGAATACTTTTCTGAGTATATATATATATATATATATATATATTATGAGGTCTTGGTTGGGCAGACGTTATTTGGCCCGAAGACCCGGCAGCGACCATGCACGATCAACCCACACTGATGATGATGATACGCGACGAAGATGAGGATGCATATCCAAATGCATTATGATGATGATAATGTACACATGAAGAAGATGTACATAATAAATGCCCACACTAATTCCCCCCACGTGAAAACGGACAGCCTGGCCGCTGAAGGTCAAGGAGAGGAGGAATGTCGCATGAAGGGCTTGATGCGGGAGACGTGGACAACCTCGGTAGTACGGTAACGGCGGTCTGCTGGGGTTACAAGTGGCGTCACGCGATAATTTACGGGTGACGTCTGTTCCAGAACTGTGTACGGCCCGATAAACCGTGGCTGAAACTTCTCACACAAACCAGGTGTGCGAAGAGGCGTCAAGAGCAGTACCTCGTCACCGGGTCGGAAAGAGACAGCACGATGCGCTTCGTCATAAACAATCTTCCTGTCTTGCTGTCTGGCTTCGGTATTCAGGCGAGCACGCTGGCGGTACTGGGCGAGTCTTGAAACGTATTCCTCGGCAGAGGATGGCGACGGATTTACGTTGGAGGTAAAGAAAGAAACGTCCAGCAGGGAAGTAGGGGAACGTCCGTAAACCAGGAAAAACGGTGAATAGCCGGTTGTCCGCTGAATGGCTGTGTTATAGGCGAAAGTGACGAATGGTAAAATCGCGTCCCAGTTTTTGTGGTCTGGTTGAATATAGGCGGCAATCACGTCGGCAAGTGTGCTATGAAATCGCTCGGTCAGGCCGTTAGTCTGAGGATGGTAGCTGGAAGCGGTCTTGTGAGTAGTGCCGGAGGATCGGAGAAGTTCGTTCAATAGTTGAGAGAGGCATGCCTTTCCACGGTCACTGATCACAGCACGTGGAGCGCCATGGCGCAGTATAATGGCTTGGAGAACGAAATCGGCAACTTCAGAAGCAGAACCAGTAGTCACAGAAGATGTCTCAGCGTAGCGGGTCAAATGGTCCACAGCTGTCACGATCCATCGTTTGCCGGCGGCAGTGACTGGATGGGGGCCGAAAAGATCGACACCTACAATTCAAATGGTGTCGCGGGACACGGAAGAGGCTGCAGTTTACCGGCAGGACCAGATGTTGGGAGTTTTCGACTTTGACAGATAGTGCAGGACCCGACGTACCTGCCTACGCTAGTAGTAATGCCAGGCCAATAAAAACGACTTCGAAGGCGGTCGTAGGTTTTATGAAAACCGAGATGACCTGCAGTCTGATCATCGTGGAAGGCTGTGAGGACGTGAGAGCGGAGAGAGCGAGGTAGAACGGCCACCCAGCTCTGACCGTCAGGATGGTAAATTCGGCGATACAGCACGGAGTTGTCGAGCTTAAATTGCGAGAGTTGGCGACGTAGCCGCGCTAAGTGAACAGGAGGTTTCAGAGAGAAGGCCCATGATCCGTCGACAGTACGGGTCAGCTAGCTGGCGAGAGGCAAATTCTTGTTCGTTGTCCGGAGGCAGGTGGTCTATAGAGGCCAGGGAGGGAACTGATGTAAAAGTAAAAGTGGGCTCGCACTATTTGTTGTGCGAAGCGGTTGCGGAAGCGGCGAGCGGGGCCGTAGGTAGCGGGCAGCGATAAAGAGCGCGGGCGTCTTGATGTTTTTTGCCACACTTGTACATGATATCGAACTCGTACTCCTGAAGACGCAGAATCCAGCGACCGAGGCGTCCCGATAAGTTCTTGAGTGTGGAAAGCCAGCATAACGCGTGGTGGTCAGTAACAATAGTAAAATGACGGCCGTGCAGATAGGGACGACACTTCTGCACCGACCAGATGACGGCCAGAAATTCCTGCTCGGTGATCGTGTAGTTCCTCTCGGCTGCAGAGAGTACGCGGCTGGCGTATGCAACGACTCGCTCTAGCGAAGAGTTGTCGCGCTGCAGAAGAACGGCGCCTAAACCGCGGCCGCTAGCGTCTGTGTGCAGGAGAGTCGGAGCGGCCTCGTCAAAATGGGAAAGAACAGGATCGGCCGTGAGGGCACCCTTCAACATGTCAAAAGCCCATTCACATTCCTGAGACCACTCAAAGGGCGTACCGAAGACAAGTAGCTTGTGTAGTGGTGCAGCTATTTAGGCAAAGTGTCGTATAAATCGACGAAAGTAAGACGCTAGGCCAAGGAAACTGCGCAAGTCTTTAGGCTTCTCAGGGCGAGGAAAGCGAAACACAGCAGCGCGTTTGTCGGGGTCAGGGCGTATTCCGTCCTTGCTCACGACATGACCGAGGCCTTTAATGGACTTGCTGGCGAAATGACATTTCTTGGTGTTGATTTGACGACCAACGCCCGGAAGGCACGTCAGTTCTTCATCCAAGCGTTGCAGGTGTTGAGAAAACGTTGATGAAAAGACAACAATGTCATCTAGGTAGCACAGGCAAGTCTTCCACTTCAGGCCACGCAGCACGGTGTCAATCATATGCTCAAAAGTCGCGGGTGCGTTGCATAGCCCGAAAGGCATCACGTTGAACTCATATAGGCCGTCCGGAGTGGAAAACGCTGTTTTTTCTTTGTCATCTTCGTGCGTGGGGATTTGCCAGTAGCCGGAACGCAAGTCGAGGCTCGAAAAGTATTCCGCACCTTGTAAGGAATCTAGAGCGTCGTCAATCCGTGGCATAGGGTATACGTCCTTCCTAGTGATCTTATTGAGCGCCCGGTAATCTACGCAAAAGCGTACAGAACCATCCTTTTTCCGCACCAGAACAACGGGAGACGACCAAGGGCTGGCTGAGGGGCGGATTACGTCCAGTTGCAGCACGTTGGCTACGTTTTCTTCGATGATTTTTCGCTCGGCTAGAGACACGCGGTACGGGCGGCGGTGCACAATCGATGTTCCGTCGCTCTGAATGCGATGTGCTGCAGCGATAGTTTGGCCCAAGGTGGACGAATACGCATCGAAAGAGGTTGCGTGCTTATTCAACGAAGCAACCAGCTGCTGCTTCTGCGAATCTGTCAAGTCACTGCTGATGACTGCTGTAAGGGCGGATGAAGAAGTAAGATCACCAGTAGAATGGCCTTGGAGCAGACAGGCGTAAGGGGCACGACGCATACAGGCTCCGGATCGGCAACGCAGGCTACCGTGGTGCCCCGCGGAAGTAAAATCTGTTCCGATGTTGCGTTCGTGGCGGCGACGAGAGCTGAACCATTGTGGAAGCGAACGACACCCGATGCAAGAGCTATGTCTTTACTAAGGCAGCGGGGTGACGGGGTGACCAATACGTCACCAGAGTTGACGTCGTTGGACACAACCTTTACGATTCGCTGTTCACATGGTGGCAGCTCGGTATCTGTAGCAGCGACGAGGCGAAGTGGCTTGTAGATGTCGTCGCCGAGCGAGTAGTCTGTGCCGGTAAGGTGGACGACACGTTGGCCACAACAAATAGCCGCGGAAGCAGACGACAGAAAATCCCATCCTAAAATGAGTTGGTGAGAGCACGGGTACAGCACAGCGAACTCTATGTGGTGAAGAATGTCATCGATTAGCACGCGGGCAGTACACAGAGCAGAAGGGCGAATTGTGTTCCCCTGGGCTGCAACCAGTGTAGGTCCATCGTAAGGCGTCATCACTTTCCTGAGACGGGCACACAAATCAGCACGAAGAACAGAAAACGTAGCACCAGTGTCCGCCAAGGCATCGACGCGCACTCCAACTCTTACAGAAATGATATTGCAAGGGCGTGCTGGAGGAATTTGAGTCCTGTGTGTGAATTCAGTTTTTCCTCCAAAAACTGCATCGCTTAGTTTTCCGGACGGTGGTCAGAAGTGAGGGAGGCAGGCCGAAGCGGAGACGAGGAGCGACGGAAGGGCTAAGCTGAACGGCGTCTGTTTGGCCGATAACTATTGCGCACTACACTCGATGCGGGCGGAGATGGTGATCGACGCGGAGGTGACGAATAATGGCGGCCTTGGTAAAAGGCTCCTCCGGGGAAGTCACGCTCGCACATGTCGTATCCTCGACGCTCGTTTTCCTGGAGCTTGCGGCAAAAGCGTGAGATGTGGCCGCGATAGCCGCAATAGTAGCACGTAGGGCGAGATGATCGCCAAGGCGGGTAGTAGACAGGGTTTGGGGCACCGGGTGTTAGCGCCGTCAGATGGGCAGAGGAGGGCTCAGCCGGCGGTGACGGGAAGCTCGTAGGGGGCGCGGCAGCAACCGACGCGTATGTTGATGGCTGCAACGTCGAGTTGGCGTTCCCTAGAGGTGTGGTAGCAACTTGCGCGAATGTTGGTAGGAGGCGAGAAGCAGCGGGTTGAATGTGCGCCGAGTCAGTCAAGGACGCTAGCTCCTCCCTGATGGCATCACGCATGGCCGTGCCCGAAGGCTGACTGGTACACAGTGTAGGCGCTGAGAATCCCATTGATCGCAATTCGTCACGTATCAGTGCCCTTATCATGCCTCGTAGGACTCCGTCCGTTGTAGAACGTGTTTCGTCACTCTCCGGTGGGAGGCGAACAGACTCGAGTTCATCGAGGCGCTGACACGTTGTGACAACTTCAGCAACGGTAGCCGGATTCTTTATGGCAAGAGCATTGAATGCGACAGTTGTAATGCCCTTGAGAATGTGGCGTAGCCTGTCTGACTCTGACATTGAGGCATTGACACGTCGGCAGAGCGCAAGAACATCCTCGATGTAGGACGTGTACGACTCGCCGAGATGTTGTTTCCGAGCCTCAAGGGTTTTCTTGGCGAGAGCCGACCGAACGGCCGGTGTGCCAAAGACTTGGCGCAGCTGTTCTTTGAAGGTAGCCCAGTCGGGGATGTCAGTCAGGTGGTTGAAGAACCACGTCTTCGCCACACCGGTAAGGTAGAAGGAGGCGTCAGTTAGGTTGTAGGTGTCGTCCCACCGATTAGCAGAACTGACACGCTCGAAATCGTCCAGCCAGTCCTCCACGTCTTCTCCGCGTAGACCAGCGAAGAGATGAGGTTCGCGCTGGGGGCTGTTCACGACGTGTGCAGGCGTGGCTTGCGGTGCCAGAGTGGGGACGGTAGCAGCACCGCCCTGCTCGTGCTGTGACATATTTCTGGACAGCTGGCGCAAACGGCGACCTGAGCGAAGCTCCAGGAGGTAGAGCGGACGAGTAGAGGACGGGGGATCTAGAAGCAACCTCCACAACGTATGAGGTCTTGGTTGGGCAGACGTTTATTTGGCCCGAAGACCCGGCAGCGAACAGGCACGGTCAACCCACACTGATGATGATGATACACGACGAAGATGAGTATGCATATCCAAATGCATTACGATGTGATGATAATGTACACAGGAAGATGTACATATTAAATGCCCACAATATATATATATATATATATATATATATATATATATATATATATATATATATATATATATATATATATATATAGTTGCAGCAAGGAAGTCAAGTTGGCCCCGGTAGAATAAGGAACAAGAGAGAGTACGACGCACGTTGGTTTTTGCGGTATGTTTACTGACGTTTTTGCTGGTGCACCAGCCTTTGTCAAAGTAACAAGTACATGTCAACGCGTCTCCTTATAAATACGATACACATGAGATACACATGGCGACGTAAATCAGCGATTACACAATTCACTGCGTGCAGTGCTCATGACGGTACGGTTAGATCACATGCGGAAAAAAGAAGAAAAGAGAAAAAGTACAAAAATCACTTCTTCGCGCACACACAATAACTATGTACGAACGCGATATCGACATTACAATGCTAACATGGCAATATCAATGTGCCGCGGACAGTGCAGCGAGATTGTACGTTCAGTTATTGCGAGGAAAATAGATGAGTAGTCTCATCTATTTCCATAACGGGTAAGGTGGTCAACGGCCACAATAATCCATCGATTGCCAGCAGGTGTGCAAGGAAGGGGGCCGTAGAGGTGTATGCCAATTCTATCAAACGGGCGAGCTGGACACGGCAAAGGTTGCAATTCGCCAGACGCATGGCAAGTTGTTTTCCGCCGCTGACACTCAGTGCAGGAACGTAAGTACTTGCGAACGTATGTGTACATTCCACGCCAGAAGAATCGCTGGCGATGTCGGTCGTAAGTTTTCAAAACGCCAGCGTGGGCGCTTTTTGTGTCTGTGTGGAAGTACGTGAACAGGTCGGAGCGCAAATGACGAGGTATAACAAGAAGCCACTTTCTGCCATCTGGCTGATAGTTGCGGCGATACAACATGGCATCCCGTATCGCATAATGAGGGGCTTGTCGGCGTAGTGCACGAGGTAGCCGTTGGCATGGTGTCGCCGAAGACGTGGAGAGAACGTCTATGAGCGACGCTATCCAAGGGTCTTTGCGCTGTTCCGAAGGCATGTCAGCGAGGTCAGTCCTGGCGATAGTAGCGTCGGCAATATAAACGGGTGCAACGGAAGGCAGGGGCGAACGAGAAAGTGCGTAGGCGTCGGTATGCTTGCGTCCTGAGCGGTAAATGACGCGAATATCAAATTCCTGTAAACGTAGCGCCCAACGCCCAAGCCGGCCCGAAGGATCTTTCAATGAAGCAAGCCAACAAAGGGAATGATGATCGGTAACGACATCAAACTGATGGCCGTACACGTACGGGCGAAATTTTTGTAATGCCCAAACAATGGCCAAACATTCCTTTTCGGTAACCGAGTATTTGCACTCTGTCTTGGTGAGGGCGCGACTAGCATATGCAACGACATACTCGGAGAAGCCTGGCTTGCGTTGAGCAAGGACAGCGCCAAGGCCTATGCCACTGGCATCCGTGTGCACTTCGGTTGGAGCAGTAGGGTCGAAGTGGCGTAAAATGGGTGGCGAAGTCAGGAGATGGCGTAATGTTGCGAAAGCGTCATCGCATGCTGGCGAACAATCAGAGAGGTGTCCATCACAGGTGAGCAGCTTTGTGAGCGGTGCGATGACAAAAGCGAAGTTCTTCACAAAGCGGCAAAAGTATGACCAGAGACCGACGAAGCTGCGAAGCGCTTTCACGTTCGTAGGCTTCGGGATCTCAGCAACTGCCCGAAGCTTCTCCGGGTCAGGGAGGACGCCCTCCTTTGAGGCAACGTGGCCCAGTATTGTAAGCTTGCGAGCTCCAAAGCGGCACTTCTTGATGTTGAGCTGAAGGCCTGCACGCGTGAGGCAGCTCAAGACTTCTTTGAGACGACGCAGGTGACTGTCGAAATCGGGGGAGAAGACAACGACATCATCCAAGTAACAAAGGCATGTCTTCCATTTTAACCCACGCAAGACGCTATCCATCATCCTTTCGAATGTTGCTGGCCCATTATAAAGGCCGAAGGGCATAACATTGAATTCGTATAGGCCAGCAGGTGTCACAAAAGCAGTTTTCGGGCGATCTGAGGGTGCCATGGAGACCTGCCAATAGCCGGACCGTAAGTCTAGTGATGAGAAGAATTCGGCGCCTTGCAAGCAGTCCAGGGCGTTATCGATGCGTGTTAAAGGGTACACATCTTTGCGCGTAACTTTGTTTAAACAGCTGTAATCGACGCAGAAGCGAATCGAGCCGTCTTTCTTCTTCACGAGGACAACAGGTGACGACCAGGGACTGCTGGACGGCCGAATGACGCCGCGTTGAAGCATGTCGTCTACTTGGTCGGTGATCACACGTCGCTCAGCAGGAGACACGCGGTAGGGGCGCTGTCGCAGTGGCGCTTGTGAGCCGGTGTTAATGTGATGGACAACGGTGTGTGTTCGACCTAACGACGTCTGCTGGCAGTCAAACGAGCCGCGAAACTGGTGCAGAAGTTCGAGGAGTTGCTTTCGGTGTTCCCCTTCAAGGTCGCCATCAATTGAGGGTCCAAATGCATTATTAGTCGGGCGATCAGGCGTACAGGCAGATGGTGTCAGTGCATTAAGGAGCAAATCACTCGCGTCGCCAAGGCCGAAGATGGAGGAAGCGTCCAACTCTTGATATGTGCCAATGCATTCTCCGCGGAGTAAGGTTGATGTAAACGGCAAGGGATTCGTGACAAATAGGTTCGTAACGCCGGTGGCTACGACGAGAATAGCGAATGGCAACGCGAGGCTCCTGCGACGTTGGAAGGTTTGGGAGGGAGTAAACAAAACTGGAGACTCGGACACATCGGCACAGGACACGGGAACAAAGGCTGCGCTATTGGGTGTTACGTCGATATCGTCGGCGACAAAGAGCTTGTTCAACGCAGCTTCAGGCGACGAGGAACACAACGCAGAGAAGGCAACTTCGGCGCGAGCACAGTCGATAACCGCATGATTACGAGAGAGAAAATCCCAGCCGAGGATCACATCATGCGAACACGCAGGGAGCACAAGAAATTCAACAGTATACAAAACACCTTGGATTAGAACGCGGGCTGTGCAGGCGGCTGATGGCTGAATATGGTGAGCACTGGCGGTACGGAGCGGCAATCGGCAAAGTTTTAAATCTATCACTGAAACGGCAGCACCAGTGTCCACAAGCGCAAGGGTACGAAAGCCATCCACAAAAACTTCGATGAGGTTTGCCGGAGAAATGCGAGGACTTGATTCTTTCGACGACGACGCAGTTCGTGCCTAGGGAACTGCGGCATCTAGTTTTCCGTGTCTGAAGGGTAGGGTCGACGGCGCATAGGTGACAAGGAGCGACACCGGGGCGATGGAGATCGCCGGCTGAGGGGAGGCGGTCGGGTGAAGAAGATTATTGGGGCCTTGATGTGCCGATAAACCGTCGAGGGTCGTGCGAAGATCGTGGCATGGTATCTGTGTGGACGAGAGGGCGGCGGCGGCAGAAACGTGCCACATGTCCGGCATAGCCGCAAGAATAGCAGATAGGGCGGTTGTCTGCGGTGCGCCACGGGTTAGGAAACGTGGCGACTGGTCGGCCGAACTGAACTGGTGACGACTGAACAGGCACCGGCGAGAGTGAATAAGTTGGCTGACGGGGCGCTCTGGCTGCGACGACCTGTGCGTACGTCAAGGGCGCAGCCTCCATAGGTGGTGAACGAGGGAAAGGCAAAGCGTCAGTTTCCTCTTCTTGGATAGCTTGTCGTATGGCCGAGGTCAGATGATGTGTCTGTGCTGGTTCGGGAGTGCTTGATAATATGGAGAGCTGCCGAGCGACCTCCTCACGCACAAACTGTTTTATCTGAACCAACATGGAATTCTGGTCTCCGAGAGTCAAAGCTGCGATCGAGTCACGCTGTTCCAGAGAGCGTCGTGTCTGGGCACGTTGCTTGCGCAACTCGTCGAAACTCTGGCACAAACTCACCTGTTCGGCTACGGTTTGTGGGTTCTTGGCTAACAACATCTGAAATGCGTCATCGGCTATTCCCTTGAGTATCTGCTTGATCTTGTCTGCTTCGAGCATCGATGGGTTCACCCGCTTGCGCAAGTCAACAACGTCTTCGATGTAGCTGGTGAAGTTCTCTCCTGGCTGTTGAGCGCGCTCACGAAGTCGCTGTTCTGCGCGGAGCTTTCGTACAGCGGGGCGGTCGAAGACTTCTGAAAAGGCTGTCTTGAACGAAGCCCAGTTGGTAATATCAGCTTCGTGATTCCGCAACCAGAGACTAGCGACGCCGGCCAAGTAAAAGCTGACATAAGTCAGCTTAGCCGCATCGTCCCACTTGTTCGCTGCGCTCACCTTGTGGTATGTAGCCAACCACTTCTCAACGTCTTGGTCGTCAGTGCCGCTGAAGATCGGCGGGTGACGCAGTGGCAACACGCCAGGACATGCAGTGGCTGGAATCTGGGAGGTTCCTTGATTGGCGGATTCTTCCGGCATTTCTGACACTGGAGGTAAGGTGCGGCTTCGTAGATCCAGCTTCGAAGACTACCCAGCACCTCCACGAAATTATAAGGGGGTTTATTCACAAAACCAAAGGCCTGGGTTCAGCGGCTGAAAAACTCACGCGCGCTCTCAATCGGCTCTTCGTCTTGGTCTCCTTCCACTCCTACTCGATGCTGTCTCGCTGTCTCTCTTCCCCACTACAATATATATATATATATATATATATATATATATATATATATATATACATATGTGTATGTGTGCATATATATATATGTTCAAGAATCATCAAGCACCTAGGAAAAATTGTTCTGTAAAGGACTGACGTTTCGACCGCGGGACCGGCCTTCGTCGGAGTGATGCGAACATGCGACGGTAACGCAATATAAAATGCGCAGTAACGTATCATAGCGCTGTTAATGGCTGACAAGCGGTTGTTCAAAACAAGTGGGGAAACAGTGCGCGTAATAGGACAAGAAAAAACGAGAATACACGCGTGCGCACTTGCGCAAGACAAAACGAATAAAAGAGTAAAAAATGATTAACAATGAGTAAAAAATTGGCCGCGTATCTGCGTGCTTCGCTGCAAATGTTGTCTAAAGACGATAGAAGAGGCGCTGCGTGAGATATGGACGCCATCTGGCAATACGTCGGGAAACATGAGTGCTGTGTTGCGGGCTGGTAGTCCCGGCGCAGCAGCAGGCGAAGACCGGCAGTGACCAACGCGACCGGCGGGGACGCCAGCCAGCCCGAACACGCGGTTTGGCGCGAAGCGCTGAAGCAGAAGAAACGTCCGCACTCAACGAGTACTCTCCACACACTCTTTTATGTACACTTCGCCTGGGCAAAAGAGGAATGCCAGAGCGGCGCCCCATGGCATTCGTACAATGCAATACAGAACCGAAACCGAAACACAACAATGAGCTCGTGCAGAGGGCACGAAGGAAGGCAAGTTTCAGCGCAGTCACGTTTTCAGCGCAGCTTAAGAAACTAGGGCCTTTAGAATTTGGTATGAATGCATTTTCTATTAAAGGAACACACCCCATAATACTTACCTATTGATGTTGCGCCTTAGATATGCGTAATATTTACTTTCTGATCGACAACGTTAACAAGTATGAACAGCCGTACCAGTTCAGGCTGGGTGGGGGGTAAGCAAGTGGTTCAACTTTGACCGGGTGGCTGAATCGAGTGACGTGCCGACAAATAGAAAGACAGACAGACCAAAATTTCTCCGTTTAAGTATCGTCTTTAAAAATGATGAAGCCACATAACGTGTGTGTCAACGGCACAAACATCAATAGCACGTCATTGGTACAAATGCGAGCAAGTTATCGATAAACATAAACGCGGGTGTAACATCTTGTCATGATTCAACAAAGCTCAAACAACCTCAATCTATCTGCGTGAAAGCATAGCGGCAAGAATAGCCGGGGCAGTCAAGAGTGTTGAGGGAACTAAATGGGTAAAAATGAGTTTGCCAGCGCTTTCATTCATACCACAAGTGACGGCTTTCAACTTATAGGTTCAATACGATTCTCGAAGCTCTCGTTCGTGGTGGGAACGGAAACCAGATTGAAGGATTGTAGCTGTAATATTATCAAATGAGTGGCCCGGAATGTGCACGTGTTTTGATAGCGGAAGGTTAGGAATGGTGGCAGCGAGACACTTGTGGTTGTGGAACCGATATCTGAAGGGCGTTTCGGTTTGTCCACTGTACTGTAATTTGCAGACGGAACATTCGAGCAAATAGATGCAATTGTAAGTGTCGCACGTAAAATTTCCTTTAATTTTATAAAAGAAATCAGAAGCAGTGCTTTTAGGAATGTGTGACGTCGTCATATGCGCGCAATCCTTGAATCATGGTTTTTTGCAAGGTCGACAACCGACATTATCGGGAACCCTTGTTTTAGATGAAGTTAGGATGTCATGCAGATTGCGAGACCGTCTGAAGACTACCCGAGGTGGCAATGGAAAGATTACTATAAGATGAGCATTCTGCGCTAGTATGTTGAAATGTTTTTTGAGAATTGAGGAAACGTTTGGCACCGATGCTGAGCGTGTTAGAACTAGATTACTTTGTGCCTGAAGGGATGGTTGCTTTTTAGCGCTGAACAAATCCTTGCGATTCAGCGCGTCCGCTCTTTTGACGGCATCCTCAACAATGCGGGGTGGGTATTCCTGCTGGATCAAAGATTCGCGGAGTTGTACGCAGTTCGCATAAAAGTCTGACTGCTCAGAGCAAATTCTCTTAAAGCGGAGCGCCTGACTGTACGGTATACTGGTTTTCCAGTGTTTTACATCTGAACTTTTAAAGTGAAGATAACAGTGCCTCTCTGTAGGTTTCCTGTAAAGCCTAGTGGTTAGTTTGTTGTCAGAGATGCAAACTGTGACGTCCACAAAGTTAACGGTAGAACGAGAGTATTCATGCGAAAACGAAATAGATTGGTGAACAGTGTTGAAATCAGCTATAAAAGATAAAAGTTCATTTTCACCATGGGGCCAGATAAAAAAAATGTCATCTATAAATCGCTTATAATAAAGAGGCTTTAACGCGCGATTTCTTATATAGTCATTTTCCAGAACAGACATGAAAAGGCTAGCGTAATTAGGTCCTATGCGAGTGCCCATTGATGTTCCACTTACTTGAAGGTAGTGGGAGCCATCAAATTTAAATTTTTTAAGCTGTAACATTAATTTCAATAAGGTAGCTAATGTATCACTTCCAATGGGCTTTTCATCAGACAGTTCTTCGTACGCTTGAATTACTGCCTTGATGCCATCGCTATGGGGTATATTGGTATACAGTGAAACCGCATCTAATGTCACGAGCACGGAATTATCTGGTATCACGAGTTCATCAATGTCCAACAAAAAAAAATGATTCGTGTCTTTGAGATAAGACGAGAATTTACATGGAAGGCTACTGATTATTACATCAACGTAGCGGGAAAGTTGCTCCGTAGCAGTGCCATTGCCCGAAACAATGGGGAGTCCAGGACAGTTTTCTTTATGTATTTCGGACAGCAAGTAGAACCTGCCAGAGACTGGACAGAGCGGGACGAGGGAGCGTACTCCCTTGTCGCCTAATTGATTATCTTTTACGAGATCGTTGACGGTATCTTGGACAACTGCTTTAAACTATTCGGTGGGATCATAGTCTAAGTGCTTATAAAAAATCGGATTGTTAAGCTGTCTATGGGCTTCTCTTATATAATCCGTTTTATTCATAATAAGAACAGCACCACCTTTGTCGGCTGGCTTTATTACGATATCACTGCGTTTAGCCAGTGATGAAATAGCTTTCCTTTCCTCAAATGAAATGTTTGATTTAAACGGTTTTTGCTTTTCGTAGGCTTTAAGCACGTCGCGTTGGACGGCTTCAATATACATGTCTAGATATTTATCACGTTGGGCCGGAGGGGTCCAACGGTTGTTGGTAATCACAACTGGCTGCATTTCGCTAGTGGACGGATGGTCATGGACATATTCTCGTAGGCGCATGTTACGTGACAAATTCTCTAAATCCTTAGCCAATTGAAAATCGTCATATCCACCAGTTGCAGGACAAAAAGTGAGGCCCCATGACAAGACGCGGAGTTCGTCCCTGTTTAGACTTGCATGCGAAAGGTTCACTACGTTGGTGGACGGCGGCGTGCTATTATCTAGCTCAGGAAGCGAGTTTGTCGAGACCGCCGTTATTACCTTTTTTGGAAACAACCAGCGGTTCACGCCATCACGGAGCAACTTTTTACATTTCTTGTCGTAAATCTCACTTAGCTTTTTCAATTTATACCTTTCTAATTCGGCAATTTCATGCATACTGAGGTCAGCACTCGTGTACAGTTGTCGTTCCGTGTTTAGAGAGTCTTTTACAGCATGCTGGTAATGGTTCCGAACAGTACGGGTAAGATCCAAAGAGGCTTTTTGTAAGGATTTCATGCCATTGAGCGATATTTTAGCGGACATATGACTTGTGGCTGCTTTTACAGAAATACAAAGTCCCCTAGGTGCAACACGAGCCGCTAAATATGCACTGAGGGTTGAAGCATGCAGTTCGTTTCGAATGCGCTTTTCCACGGTTTTTCTCAACTTTAAGAATGCATGGGAGCTATTTGCCTTTCTGGCACAAGGCTCACCTAGTCAGTTCGTCACTTTGTTTTTCGGTCTCCGAGTCTTTCGGGGACTGGTCCGCGTAGCGCTTTGCGTTGCTGGTTGGGTTGGTCTAGTCGTAGTCTGGTTCTTAGGGACGCTGATCGGGCAGAGGGCCTGGTTGATTGTTTGGCTGGCTGGTCTAGGACACGGCAGCGGAAGCCAGCTGTTGCACGGAAGGGTTCAAGTCCGTTGTACCTTGTATGGGAGCAGGGAGGCTAAGGTGGTGGGTCGGTTGGTTCGATGACAGTTGAGTAACTGGCGCAAGCGGCGTTGGTGGTGAACGTCGTGGTGCGGTTGCAAATAGGGCAGGGAATTCACTGAGACTAGGAAAGCTTGGGCCATTGAGCGGCTGGCTTGCTGACTGCCGAGAGCGCATTGGCTCTATCGGCAGGCAAGGAGAAGAATTATAAACTTATCAAGTTGTGAAGTCCTAATCAATCTATCCTGATAGCATGTGATATCTTGCACCAATAAATACTATCCGCTGTTGCATTGTACTAAGGAATCAGTACAGAGCAAATAAGCTTCTTTAAGAAACACTTTTGAAATACTAGATTCAGCAGCCTCTCTTTCTGATGGCACGATGTTGTTGATTGTGTTGTTTGTACACACCAGGTCTACGGTGACTTTGTCGCTCTAAATAACGTGAACATGACGACGTGCAAGTTTCAAGTGACGGTACTTTTAGGACACAACGGAGCGGGGAAGACAACGCTGATGAACATTCTCACAGGTACCGCTGCTTTTTGTGAAACGTTTTCCCGATTCCAGGTAATTTTTTTCATCATATAGCGGATAATTTTAACATTTCAAATCTGACACAGCTGGAAATCAATCCTTTTTAAATAATCGTTGTAAAAACAAGTGTTTAATAGAAGTTACCGTGCATGGGTTCCATATTATATTATATTTACCACAATAGCTCTCTTCTCTGCAAGGTTGTGCACAGTTCGCTGGCAGTGATGCACCGGCATTCTAATTTTAATGTAATGCAAAAAAATGTTGCAATGCGTTCAGTTTAATACAGCAGAAAGAAGAACTGAAGCAATGTGATGTAATGGGCGAGCTGGTATAGAGCCATGACAAGCCTTAGCGTGTTGAAAACTGGACACAGAAAAGAAGCCACGGTACAGGCGTGACTGAAAACTGAAGTTTACTGAAAAGGAAACCCTCTTTTTATAGTTATCAAAAACGTCAAATCGAGGAAATTAAACTACGGCGGTTCTCTCATGGTCTATTGCTCGTGGCATACCCAGTAATGAATAAATCTGCATCAAATTAGCAAAAATGCGAAAAATTCACGCGCCCTTCTCTATCGCTAAAATTGGGCGAGCGAAGCTAGGCGGGCGCGTACCTTACCTATTACTTGTCTCTATTTATGAAGGTGAAAGCCTTATTTGATGCCTCATCAAACGCGAAAATTTAGCAGCGTCTCTCGTCGGCGTCTCCCTTTGGCGTCCACACGAGTGATGCGAAAAAATTGTCACGTGATGACGTCACCACGTGGCAGTCATCGTGACGTCACTGATAAATAAAAATTGAGACGTCATCATGACATCACAGTGGCGTCACGTGAACCACGCCAAATAAGGACTTCATCACATCACAACCTCACTTGGTCAACGGTGGGCAGCTCACCGAGGCAGTGCAAAATGAGGTGAGGTGCCTCCTATCCTGGAGGCCATGCTGAAGCACATTAGGTGCAGAGAGCATTCGGAGGGTTGCTTACGAGGAACAACATCCGCTGATCCCGGCCGCGGCAGCTGCATTTTCAATGGAGGCGAAAATGTTTTAGGCCCGTGTACTTAGATTTAGGTGCACGTTAAAGAACCCCAGGGGGTCGAAATTTCCGGAGGCCTCCACTACGGCGTCGCTCATAATCATATCGTGGTTTTGGGACGTTAAACCCCAGATAATATTATTGATACATCGGCTGAGAATAAAAAGACGGCTTTGGCCTTCCAGTCGTTTTTACTGAGTGCAGAAGTGACCCTGTAACATTATTTATTTATTTATTTATTTATTTATTTATTTATTTATTTATTTATTTATTTAATATTACTTATCTGTGTGTATATGTATTTATTGATTTTCTTTCTTTCTTTGCGTCGGCACATCGTAATCTGTGCCTAAGCTGTTGACATCGTGTCTAATGATTCAGGCCACGCGTTCAAATCGAGGCCACAATAAAATGTGCCAGCTTGAAATGAAAATGGCTTTGATGAAATACCACATCCCCATCGCAAATGAGTAACCGCCGACAAGGCCACGTTGGAGAGGGCATCAATTATAGAAAAACGGCGCAATGCAATACGCACGTGACGGGCGCACCGTTGATGGACGAATTTCTGTATGATTAAAGAATCGAATCGTTCCGTTGCCGCGTTTCGTGTACAACAACGCGGCCACCAAAATGTGTAAAAATAAAGAAATCTCATTTCAGCGTTGCTCCTCACTTGATAAATCTCTTGATTCAACATACGTCATTAATCGTTCGTCAAATCCCTTGACCGAGAAAGCCGAGAAATTCGCGTAGTCTCAGGAGTTTTGCGAGTGAACCCGGGAGTGCGTGCCTTTCCGAGGTGCCAGCGCTGTTAAACGGCAGCAGTGAGAAGCATTGCTCACGCGCAGTGCGTCTGGCTTACGAGAATTCTACCATCGCACGCATTGCGTCAGAAAAGCCAGCGCGCATCGTCAGCTGCACGCGCACTACAGTAAGGAAGCCGTGTGGATCAAGGTGGAACCAATGTAGAACATGCACCTGCATTCCACACGATGGACGAATAAAAATCGCCGGAAATTCCATGTCACTGCGTTCTCAAGATCCTCACTGATCTGTAGCTAGGCGCTTTTTCCGACACACATTTCGCGTTCCAGCAAGACCTGACGCTGATACATGCTGCAAATGTTGTGAAAGAGCACATGGCAAATCGTAGCACCACTGTGTCCTTCTGGCCAGCATGAACATTTCTGAAAATATATGATATTATGCATAAAAGAAGCCACGATGTGGCACCGTGTTCACGCAGCGACTGCGGACGAACCCAGGTAGCCGTTCGCGAAAGCTGAGAGAATCTTCGAGCGCATCATATATTTGTGTCCGCGCTGTACTCGTCACTACCCTCTAGAATGACAGCAGTTTTTTTTTTTTTTGCAAAGTGGGACATGACAAAATACTCATATAGCATCAAGCGAAATTGTTGCAGTTTTACTATTATTACTTCCTTAAATTTGTATTTTTTGTGAAACGTACACCAAGTAACAGTTCGAATGCTTTGCGTTATTTGCCTGTCGTACGACTACGAGAACACAGGAGAAAATATTGCCAAAACTAGGTGACACGTCAAGCATAGGAAACACACCATTTGAACTGGCAGCGTACAAATTTGAGTTGCCGTTTCAATACGGTCACCACCGAGGCCGTAAAACAGCTAGCAGACAACAGGCGAGTACTGCGGTGGCGTTATTCTTGCGAAAAGAAGCTACCCTCCTAGCGCATGCGCGCATTTACTGGGATACGTCGCCTAACGACGCTGGCAGTACAGAAAGCCACGCACTGCTGTGGTCACTCCGAAAAAATGTTGCGACCATACAGCCTTCTTGTCATTGGGCAGTGGGACGGCAGCGACATCAGCTGTGTTCCGTCGACCGGCGCGAACTCCAGATTCCTAATCACCTGGCCCCTGAAAGAGCTCCTCGAACGCTAAGCGGCATTTTTTCGTGCTTCATGGTAAGTCCGGAGGTCCTGACTGCGTGATGTACGGCTTCAAAGCGCCGGAAGTGTTCGTCGAAGTTTGAGGCAAACACAACGACGTCGTCCAAGTAACGAGGCAAGTCTGCCACTTCAAGCTTGCCAGCATTGCATCGATAACTTGTTAGAAAGTCACAGGTGCCTAGTAAGGACCAAAGGGCATGACCTTGAACTCGAAAAGGCCGTTTGGCGTTATAAAGGCAGTCTTCTCTTGGTCCCTCTCGTCTACATCTGTTTGCCAGTAGCCGGTCTTGAGGTCCATCGAAGATAGGTACTTCGCGTTGTGTATTTGACGCAGGGCATCGTCTATCCGTTGCAGAGGATACACGTCCTTATTTGTGATTTTGTTCAGACGACGATAATCGACGGAGCAACGTACGAATCCCTCTTTATTCCTCACTAACATCATGGGAGACGCCCTCGAACTCTTGGACGGTTGGATAATGTCATCGCGTAGAATTTGGTCCACTTCGTTTTTTCGCGCTCTCGCGTCCTCGCGTTGAAACTCGGTACGGGTTTTCACTGATTTTTCGGGCACTTTCTTCGATTATGATGCGATGTTTTCGGACTTGAGTCTCTCGAATTCTTGACGATGACAAGAAGCTGCCCTTGAACTGTAGAAGCAGAGCTCCAAGCTGTTCTTGCCAATGCGTCGTAAGGCTCGGATTGGACTCAAACGCTGGTTGTAGAGCTCCGTTAAGTGAAACAGGTTTGGAAGCATCCAAGAGTGCGAAAGTATTGTCAGCGTTCACGCATTCATCCATGCAAGCCCTCGTCGTACCAACGTTGAGATGCCTGTATTCGTGTGTGAAGATTGTGAGTATACTTTCACTTTCCCATGGCGCAGCTTGTATATGCTTCGTGCAAAGCAAATCTGGCGGTCCAGGAGCAGGTGCTGGTCACCGTCGATGACGCCTTTTAAAATCTGTAGATTCCTGACGCCGACGTAAACCATGACGCTGGAGAGGCACGGAACGGTGACTGTTCTTCAATCACATTTAATGCATGGCGAGCGATTTATTTATCCGGCGGCATGGCTTTGTCCGTGGAAAGCGTTATCGACTGGGCTCTTATGTGAATGACTGTGTCTTGTTGATTTAAGAAATCCACGCCTAAAATGAAGTCCGTCTAATAGTGCTGCATGACCACAAAGCTCGCCGAATATGCCCGGCTGTTGATCGTGGTTGTGGCCGTGCAAATTCCAGTAGGCTTTATAAGGTGGCCTCCAGCTGTGCGGATTTCGGATCCTTCGGAAGCGGTCATTGACTTCTTCAGGTTGGCAGCGAACAGGCCGCTGACGACGAAGTAGTCGGCTTCAGTGTCGGCCAGAGCGGTGGCGTTGTGGCCATCGATAACCACGTCGAGGTGGTGGTTTGTCGTCTTGCGCTACGGTTAGGTCGTGGCATCGGATCACAGCCGCGTCGACTTGCTCGTCGACGTCATTGCGGCGAAGCAGCTCTCAGGTAGGCGGCGAGGAGATATCTCCTGATTCTAGAATCAGTGTCGTCGTCGGCGGAGGACCTTCGGCATTTTGTCATACAGCAACCGCACCTCCATCGGCTGCTGCTCCTAGTTTTTCTGTTAAGTGCTCGCGGATCGGTTCTGAGTAAGACCGGTGTACGACCGGCGCTGCAGTGAGACGTAGAGGCCTGGTGACCGTGGAGAGTAATATTGTCGGAGCGTCCACTGGGCTCCTGCGGTTTGTCTGCGATGTCGCGTGGTCGTTCACTTTGCTGCAAACGCTGCCGCCACGGTGGTCTAGTGGTTACGATGTTCGACTTCGGACCCGCAGTTTGCGGGATCGGTCCCAGCCGTGGAGGCATCATTTTCAATGGAGGTGAAAATGCTTGAGGCCCTTGTGCTTAGATTAGGTGCACTCAAAGAACACAAGTGGTCTAAATTTCAGGAGGCCTCCACTACGGCGTCTCTCATTTTGATATCGTGGTTTTTGGACTTAAAACCGCAACAACTATTATTATAACTATTATTGTTGCGAACGTGGCCTGTTCAAGGCGAAACCACGCAGTTCCATCTCACGGTATTGACAAAGACGGTACGTGTGGCCGGTTTCTCCGCAGTAGTAGCACTGTGGACAGTTGCCAAGGGTGTGCCATAATGCTTTTTGTAGCGCGAAAAACGACACCACAAGAAATAAGACAGAACACAGCGCTGTGTTCTGTCTTCTTTCTTGTGGTGTCGTTTTTTTGCGCTAAAAAAATCACTATAGATTCTCACCAACTAGCCCGCCAAGGCTTTCTGGTGCGCCATACGCTGGTAATCGTGGGCTTGTAGCGCTGCCCCAACCTAATCGAGATGGAGTTGGTTGCGGTGATGGGAGCTGGCGATTGAACTGCAGCGGTGTCTTCGCACTGTCGATTAGGTGGGTATCGATGGTGAAGAGAAGCAGCGTAGGTCATGGCTTCTGGCTCAGGCTGCTCTGGCTCAGGAACCTCAAGTGACTTCTGGATTTCTTCCCGTACGATTCCCGCAACCGATTGCACTTAAGGTTGTTGGGGGTTCACACCTTGCGCAGTTCCTGCCGCATGATCGCTCGGATCGTTTCGCGTAGGTCGTCGGTGCCAAAGGAGGGAACAGCTGTGCTTTGTTGATCGATCGATGATTGTACGGGCTGGTGCGCGTTTCCAGCGTCTTCTGAATAGTTGTCGCTTCTGAGACAGATTCTTGAACTGTCGGGGGTTGCTTCCGCATCAACCCAGCCAAGAGTTGGCGCTTTACTCCTCGCTTAAAGAAACAAACTTTTTTCTCCTCGGGGATGGCGGCTTCAGCATGGCGGAAGAGTCGTCATTTCTTCCGCGAAGATGGTTAAGCTTTCCTCCGGACGTTGCACCCGTGTGCCCAACAAGGCTGCTGCCCTTTCTTTTCGGATTGTGCTCCTCAACGTCTCCAAAAAAATCACTGCGCAAGATTCCCCAGGTTTGAAATGTGCGTTGCCGATTTCAGAACCGGGTCTTTGCTTGGAACCGGGTCTTTGAGCCACATTTCGGGGTATTCACTTGGCAATCAATCGAAGGACGGCGACAATCTGGCTGCCTTCATCACGATCGCTGAAGGGGACACTGAGGCCGTAATCATGCGGCCGCCGCCATGCCTTTTGGCTTGTCCGGTAGGAGTCCGTATCGGAAGGGGGTAGCTAGTCCTTTTAGTCTGCGGATTGCTGGCTGTCCCTGTTGGTGTCGGTTTCTGCTTCACGAATGGGGCTGGGTTGACTGCTTGACGGGGTCATCCCCAACATGATCAAACAGTGCCTCGACCAGACGTCACGTGGTCGTGACGGCGAAGGGGGCCATAGAGCTGTTAAAGAAAATGATCTTTAGCTGGGCGAAGTTGTTCCCGGGAAAGGAAAAGCCAAACTGCAAGCAATACACGTTGTACACTGATTACGGCGAATAGACCGTCGGCCGTCGATAATCTTCCGAGTGGTAAGCGCGTCAGCTTTGAAAAATGCGGCGTGGAAGATTCCTCCGTAATCGCTAGAGGCCTTGTAAGCTCGCAAATAAGCTTGACTATTCGCGTCCTGCGCGCCGTCTTAAGGGAATTGGATTGGATTGGATAAACTTTTATTCCGTCTTAAGGGAATGACCTGAAAAAAATCGGGAAGCTTCTCAAACACTGCGGTGTGGTCTGCACCGAGCGTTGCTAACATACCTTGCGGGTAAAACCGGAATAAATCAAATTAAAACACGCGTGGCAATATATTCTGAACTTGTTCGCACTGTTGAAATAGAGAAACTTCGCTGCTGTATTTCGCTGATCGCGCTTAATAATGTACTCTCCGTTGTAATAATTTAGTAGCGGTGTTACAGCTTGAATTCTTTTTCTTTTCAGGTTTGATCGAGCCTAACAGCGGATCAGTGCTTGTTTCAGGCAGGGACGTCAGAACCGCCGGCTTCGAACGTATGGGGATTTTGTCCACAGTTCGACGCACTTTTTGCGGACCTTACGGTATCAGAGCACCTAAGCTACTTTGGCGGTGTAAGACTTTTTTTTCAGCAAGAATTATGAGGCTGTGAAACGGATATTCTCTATCAGTTTCGCATGAAAACGAAGGTCTGGAGGACCAACTTGAAAATAGTTTCACCGCAAATTTTGAGCTGTGGGATAGTAAATACGGAGTACCGACGAGTGCTTCTAGATCCGGGAGTTATCTAAACATAGACGAATAATGTGACAGCTGAAAGGGGGCATATTTAGGCAACTATTTTCATTAGTGGATGAAATAATGACGGTATTTATTGTTTTACTGCTCTCAGACGCCTGTAATATTATAAAGCCAGTGCGGCAAGGCCGTGGCCTCCAAAAATTAGTGTACGGACTATCACGAACTCTATCATTTCACTGGTTTTGTCGTTTCATCGAGAACACTTTAAGCTTTGTTGATGTATATCTAAAGGTGACACTCAATAATTCGCGCATGTCTCTACGCATATTTCGCGTTGAAAAGCGCGGGACACCGAAACCCCAATAGACAGAATTGCTCCACAGTGATAACACTATAAATGCGCATTCCCAATTTGCATTCAACTAGGTAAAAGACAGGCCCCTAGCGCAAACTATTCTCTACAAGGCATGTAGAAAATAAACATACACGTGATCTCCGAGGCACTGTTCACTTCATTAGCAAATTGATTGCGAAGCGTGAGGAATAATCTGTTTTTCAAAAGTTCACAATGCAAAAAGGCAATGTACAGACGTGTGCCCGTGACCTTTATTCCACAGAACATGTCAAAAACGTAAGGCAGGCATGCGGAGTTCAAGCTGTGAAAACCTCGCTGCCATCTCGCATTGCTTTTGGTCCAATGCCGAGGCCAATTTGCAACTATGTCTATCAAGTATTTAGCCAAACCACAAGTTTAGAGGGAAGAGTTTGCTTAGTAGTGGTAGTAACACGCAGTAGGTAGTACATGCGAGTTATGCAACAGTTGTTTCCTACAAATTCACGTACAACGCTCCAGAAGAGTTGCAGTGCGAAACTGCTTGACGACTGCAATTTTTCAAGCGCAGTTTCGTTAGACTGATGTGCAGTCCTATGTATTTATGAAAAACGTCTCGTCTGTTTTTCGATGGTCCCTAATTTTCTACAATGCTTCCAGTGCTTTATCTCAGTTCAGGTGTGTTTGAACAGCAATGCCCGGCTTCACCTGTAGCTGATGTATAGCATATGGTGTAAATTCAAGAAATAAACAAAGTTTATAGATGCTACTTTGTGCAATATAGAACTGATGACATCTGTGGTGGAGCGGCCGCCAAGTTTCGTATAAACACATTCCTTCTAATGAATTTGGTTAAATCATCACTGTCATTGAAATAAGCAGCAGTACTGGTGAAGATGAAAAAAGGTTTGCAGGACACTGCAGGGCATTCTTGGTGTCGAATGAGCGCTATAACTTGCGAAACGCAATTTTGTTAGCTCAGCATCATAACTGCCATTGAAATAAAGCAGCAGTACTGATGAAGATAAAAAAAAAACGTTTGCAGGACACTGCAGGGCATTCTTGGTGCCGAATGAGCGCTATAACTTGCGAAACGCAATTTTGTTAGCTCAGCAACACTATGGCATCACCTGTTAGCCCTATGGGAATAAATGGTAGGTGGCTCTCTTTCGGTCAATTCTATAGATGTCTTCCAAGACCCCTAGCTTTAGATCTGCGTGAAAGCCGTACCTCTGTCGGTGATGGACTTGTCCGGCGGTATGACACAGGATGATGTTCTCAGAGAACAACTTCGCTACGTCGGAGAGACTACCCTTAGGAGGGGCCCTGTATTGAACGTAATTGTTATGGTATGCCTTGGCTGCGACGATCCACATACTGTGAGATGTCTACGTAACAAATGGTCCCGGCAACCTCTCCACAATGTGCTGGAACGACCCACAAGGTAACATTATCGAATAACGAAATTCTGCTGTGCTTTTTGGCGGTGTCCTACGGCGCTGCCAGTCCCGGCATGCCTTAACGTACTCAGTGACCTTGACGATAACGCGTAGCGAGTGGGTACTTTTATTATATCCTGGTGAACATGCGGGAAAAGGAACGTGTTCAGCCTTTGGGTAATAAAGCAGCATCGCTAAAATTTTTTGCCACAATACCGGAGCTGTGACGAGAAGGCATTTGGCTCGAACTGGCCAGTTCTTCTATTGAATGAGGTCGTTTGGCAAGCAAAAAAATACCAATGCTTTTCCAAATACCCCAGAGACAACGATGTTATTGCCTTCCAAGTATTCTGCCAACGTCTCAATTCCGGATCACATCGCTGTTTGGCGAAGTTGTCGGCACATATACGCGACAGGAAGCAGTCTTCGTCGAAATTTTCATGCGATGGCAGGTCAACGGGTAGGCAGTAAAAGCAGTCGGAAGCGCGTTTTTTTATCGGGAAATGTAGGCCACGGTGTCTTTGAAGCCGTTGAGTGTGAGACTCCATGTGAGAGACGGCCAGAATAGTCCTGCGGGCTTTCAAAGCAGCTAAAGGCGGGGTTGTCGCTTACGACTTCAAAAGGCCTGCCGTAATGATAGCGACGAAATTTTGAGGTAGTCCAAATGATAGCAAGCGAGTCTTTTTCTCTCGTAGTCTAGTTTGCTTCAGTCTAAGACAGCGATCGGCGAGCGTAAGCAATGACCCTTGGTCATCCGTCCGTCCGTCACTCCGTCCTTTGTAGAAGCTCGCTCCCCAAACATTCGTCAAACCTGCGCAGCTGGCGTCGATGTGTTTTTAAGAATCGGCGCCTTCGCCTTCACCGAATTGAGCCAGATTCGGTGGTGACTGCCTATGTCTCTCGAAATGCTTCACCCTGCGGCGTTTCCCATTTGAACTCCACGTTTGCGGAGGTCATGTTAGTGAGTGGCTTGAGGATGCGGGCAAAGTTCTTGAGAAACTACCTGTGACAGGCACATAGGCCCCAAAAAAATCGACGCACTGGCTTCATGTCGGTCGTAGGTGAATATGTATGTATGGATGGCGGATCTCTTCTGTGGGTTCGGGCAGACTCCATAGTTTACTCATGACGTGGTCTAAGAAACTCTTGGTACGCGAATAGCACTTCTACGGTTTGAATTTTGGTAGGTGTTCATCAAATGGGGCGGCAAAGACGACGGCGTCATCCAAAAAAACAAAACAAGTCGGGCACTTTAATCCTACCGGAAGTGTACCATAACACACTGGTACGCCGCATGCGGTGAGCAAAAACCGAATACAATAACTTTGAACTCTAGCATGTCGTGTTATGTTAGGAAGGCCACTTACTCTCGGTCTCTTTCGTCCACTTCATTTGCCAATAGCCCGTCGTGAGGTCCATCGTCGAAAAGAACTTCACATTGCGGAGGAAAAACGGACAACACATGATGTACCAAACTATGCCAATCTATATACAAAAAAGAAAGTAACTGTAATTACACTTCGTCGAAAGTACGTTGCCTTAACGTCGTTGCGGCTCCGATGTCGAGTCAGACGTGAAGCACAAAAGCACTTTTGCTGCCGTGAGGCACAAAAGCACTGCACGTTCTGTGCGAAAGTCCACCGTGCAGTTTTGAATCTTCGACTTAATTCCTGCAATTTTCTCTGCCCTTACGAGAGTCACGTTTGAACATTTGATGTGCTGAAGATACGGTCTGCGTAAATGCTGCAACGCGTGTCCGCGTCTGCACGAGTCCTGTCAAGCCTCGTTGCTGACAAGAAAATAGTCGATGAGGGAACGCGCATCAACGTGCCGAAGCTCCATCGAGGTGAAAGCAGACATATTAGAGGTCTCCGTTTGTAGATTCATGTAGAAAATGTTGGCGTTGTTAACGCGGATATCCAGAAGATCAAAAAATACCTTGATGTATTACTTGACCGTCGACCCCCAATCCACTTCATAGGTTACTTTCTTTTGGCTCATGAGGCCGACTCCTCCCATGAATTTGTTGTATATGAGTACAACTAACGGACATCGTGCATCGATCATTTCTTTTTCTTCCCAGTGCATCAGCGCTGTGCAGGAACGTTTTCAACCGCTGAAATGATGTTGGAAAGCATTATTACAGCACAGGTGTCCATCCATTTGACGCAGATAATGCCGTCAGGACTGAATGATACAATGTCACCTCTTTTGATTTCTTATTCGCCCGGAAAAGCGCTAGGAAAGCTCCACTTGCAAGGCTGAAAAACTGAAAAGTACTGTCAAAAAAACCTCACACCCTAGTCCTTTTAGTCCATCTGTGAGTTGTAGCACGACTGACACGGCGAGCCTTCGTTCTTCTTAGTGCCTTCGTTTTTCTTCGCAGTGTGCATGCCGCACTCGAACAAATACCCTCTCTAAAAGTCGCAGCGGCCACACATCCTGAAGCTCCACCGAATCAGTTTAGTTTTTATGTATTACTTCATGATGTTGTGCCCTTTGTATTTGATCATGTGCTCCTCGACAGACTGCTGCTTTGACGGAGAAAGAGCAGCGTGAAACGCATTATACAATGCTCGATTAGATGGCGTACTTTATAAGCTCTGTCAGAATTTAGCTCCGCTCTGCTCGGCTGAGATTGGTCTACAGAATGCAGAGCACTTAGATATTGTGGCTAACTTCGAGGTTGCTCAAAATGGTGGAGACGCATCACACTGGCAATAAAAGACACACCAAGGTCTGGTAGCAATGAACAGTACTTTCTAAATGCTGGCAACACGTGATAGCTCATAACAAAGGTTGCTCCGTGAAACCTCCTCATTTCTTCATTCCATGTTGTGGCAACAATTCTTTTAGGAGCTTGCTCCTTATGCTCGGGGCTTGTCCATCGCCATAGTAGCCGGGCGTAACACAGGTAAAGTAAAATCATCTCAGCACACGCATGCGCGAAAGCGAAGTCTTCTTCATTTTGTTCTTCGAGCGCCTTGATGATGATATTAGCCCAGGCAGAACCACATATAGCCTAGCCAACTGTAGCACGCGGCGCTCGCTCTACTCCGGCACCTGCTCTGGTTTGATAGGAGACCGCTAGAGGGCCACAACTGCGCGCTTTCTCTCTCTTTCGACAGTCATCAGTCAGTGGGGAAAAATGTTAAGCTCTTCACCCAGATAGACCACAATCAACTCGCTCGCCTGGATGAGGACGCTTACCGCGCGGTACTGGCCTAAGACATAAGTACCCACACCTGTCCTAACACTCGTTAGCACTCGTTGTTGTTAGATCGTCCTCGAAACCTCAGGAAAGGGTCCCAGATTGATGCCGCCCTAAAGAGTCCTCTCTCAGACTCCAGTGCACCGGTTGGTGGTTGATCAAACAAAAAAAAGTACTTTAAGAGGAGGCGGCCCACCGGACAGTTCATATGGTGCAACTGATGCACCGCACTGGTGCCGCCATTCCCAGAGGTTTCCGTAAACAGGATGTGAAGGCATATCACTGAAAAAAGGGAAGGAGAAAGCGGGAAAAAAACGGGAAAAAGAAAAGGGAAAAGGTTCATGAACCCCTGTCAATTAGAAAGGTGGGCGACCTGCACTACACCCCCGGCAGGCATGTTTGAATGGAAGATCCTTATTTTGAAATTTCAAATCACTTGAGAGAGGATAAAATACAAGAAGTGGAGAAAGTGAAAAAAGGGCAATAGAAGAAAAAAAAGGCGGGGGAAACAACAGGAGCAAACGAGTCCGTGCGCATCACAAGGGTAGAGGGTCCTTTCAGTCCTGGGCAGGGCGAGAGAAGTTCGCGCGCAGAAAGACACATACAAATCCTCTCAATACCATGCATTCATTGCTGTTAAGTCTTGTTATGTGCTATTCCTGATTCTTTATCCTCGGAAACTACAGATCCATCATAAATATTTCATAGAAGTCATCGTTTTTCGCGCTAAAATACACGCATGTTTCAAAACATCATGTAAACATGAGGGAAGAAGGAGAGGAAGGGATAGAGGTGGGGCGAAATGGGAGGGGAGCGGAAAAGGAGGGGGAGCGAGCAGGGGCAGTACTATACTGCCTCTGCTCGGACATCTAAATGTTATTTTATTTTTTCCCTAACTCAGCAGGGCAAAGTCATAGCGCAGCCAAGGTGAGGGCATCACCATAAAGAACCCAGGTAGCACAAAACGAATAATTGACGTTTTATAAACGTTTACCCGAGACAATAAAATTCTTTACAAAACGTCACGGAATAGAAGGTAAAGCTCTAGAAAACGTCTTATATCTCGTCTAATGTCCGGCTAGAATTCGTTTTTAATACATTCTGGAAAGCGTTTTAAAAACGTCACAAAAATCCCATTTCATAAAACGGATTAAAATATCCCACTGCATTGTCTTTGAAACTACGTTTTCTAAACGTTTTTAAGAAGTCATGCAGGATCCCTTTTGTTTTAGCTGTTTTGTTTTTGCACATGCAATTAATTAAAACAGTGCACGTTTTAGGAAGCCCTCTCTGTTATAGTAATTGCAGTTACTTTATTCTGTAATTATTATTACAGAGTGAGAGCTCAGGAGACTCACAGACAAAAGTGGTCATGTGATAATTTCTTATGTAAAACAGCAACGAATCCTGTACAGCATAGAAACGTAAAAACCACGAAATGATATAGAGCATGTGAGTATATAACATTATTCAGAAGCGGCAAAAGAACGCAAAATATCACATTTTACAACACACACAGAGGAGCGTATCACAGGCAGTCGCTCAATTTTGTTGCCTTGAAGTACTGCAGGAGGGCTCGTGTGGTTTTGTGGGCTGATTTGTTGTGAAGGCAGACTCCCCAGATCTTTCCTTCAGGAAAAGGCCGACCGTCAAGTCTCCTGAAGGCACACTGGAGAGTCCGGCGATGTGTTTGAAATTGTGGACAGCGGCGCAAATGATGACCGATAGTCTCTACATAATTGCGGTTATTGCACATTGATGAATCTGCCCTACCAATCTGATAGGTGAATGAGTTAGAAGACGCTACACCTAGCCACAGCCAACACAGCAACACAACAAAAAGACGTGGACAGAGAAGTGGACAGGACAGCACTTAATACTGTCCACTTCTACTGTCCACGTTTTATTTCATGTGCTCCAACCTAATTTTCCAAACATGAACGTAAACCAACAGGTCCAACTCGCCATCTCGATCCAACACAGCATTCTAAGCAGGAAAGGAGGCATGCATCAAGCATCTGGTGTGTGTCTCCCTTCGTTTCAAAACAATCGTTCAGTAGCGCTACTTAAGGCCACAGTTAGTGGAAATCGACTCCAATGTGTTGAAATCACTAATAACAAAACAAAACGGCAAAATAATATTTGGCCCACCCAGCCAAGAATGCGTAATGAAAAAAGAACGTAAATTGCTTGCAAAATCACTGTGGCTGAAGTGTATTGCTTACAAAACGGAACTTTTAGGAACTTTCTTACAATCTGCCTCGGTTGGAACATTTCTCACTGAAAAAAATGTTGGCAAAATCTCTGGCCTCATTACAGAAGTAAGACTAGACGTTGGGAACAAAAGGCGCCATTTTAGACGTAAGCTAAAAATAATTGTGGATGCAGCATTCATATTTCAAACGGCGCCCACTAAAGAAGTAACGGTTTCAGGCTTCGAAATGCAGCGTACAAAACTCATCACAGAAATTAGGGCATCACATCCCCAGAGAGCAGACAGTTAACCCTGAATGAGCCATCGCTAGCAGAAAATATGAACATTCTAAATTACAGCAGCATATAACAAAAAGTACAACTAAACCAACTGCAGCGTGAAAACAAAATGTATGAACAGAAAACTAATGAAAACGACCACAAAAATTACAATGAATAGACCACTTACTAAAATGAATAAATAAAATATAGGAATATGAAAATACCAGCCTGATAAAAAACATCTTTCTTTTATGATGCCCAGTATTAAAAAATGTGTGGATAAATAAACAAATTATTATAATGATAAGACACATCAGCTAAAGAAATTGTGACTCTTCTCCATTTTTTACTCAATAAGCACACATCTATAAACTCAGGAATGTCAGAGGTAGGTCAGGGTATTGCACTTAGTGCATCACATTGCCTAGTATCAAAATATCACAATGAGTGGCAAGTCAGTCTGAACACATGGCTTCATGACAGGTACTTGATGGAAATCACTAGGCACATCCGGAAGTCTGCAAAGAACACTACATATAGCATACACACGAAAGTTGTGCCATTAGCAGCATGGGGCAGCGTTTCACGTCAAAGATATTATAGCACAATAGCCCTAGTGCGGTTTCTTGAAGATGCCGACAAACAACGACGCTCAAAAACGTTAACTGCTTTTGAAACTGTGACCTTTTGTTTTTTAAAGATTCCAAGGAAAAAAGGAAAATGTCATTCTCTTGACATCCACCTTTTTTCATACTAAAACCTGTCAGTCAGCCCATCAAAAAGAAGCAAGTAATAATTTAGTTAATGTAGCCTTTGTTTCTAAACAGCTAGCGCAAGTACCACCTGCAATAAATAGGAGAAAAGATCATTTCATTATTTGTTATTATACCTATAGACTGTGTGAAAAGTTGAAAACTCGAAAACACCGTACGGCGACAGAGAGCGAGCCTGCCATATTTAACCAGGCGCGTCTCTTAACAACTTGGGCAATTACCACCTTCAATAAATAGGAGAAAAGATAATTTCATTATGTGCTATTATACCTAAAATAGGACGGTGTGAAAAGTTGAATACTTGATAACACCGCACGGCGACAGAGAACGAGCCTACTATGTTTAACCAGGTACACGAGACGCGCAAAAGAATCTTTTGGTTCTGCTAAGAGCTGCAGGCTTTACCGAGAAAGGAGGAGGATAACAGAGGAGGGGAACGTAAATCACAAGTCCGAAAGCTCATCGAGATAGTCAAGGCAGCACTGGGACAAAACGCCGAACTCCTTCCCGTGAAACACGTCTTTGACTCTCATGCCCTCAGAAATTCGCATCTAACAGAAAAGCGTGCCCAGACTCTCGTTACATGCAGCTAGTACTGTGGAAGAAACCATGAACCAGTACGCTGTCGCTGCAAAGATTCTCTCATCTACAAACTTCAGTGACACAATAAAACAGATGACACATGCCGTAACTTCCAACAATGCAGTTTTAAAATTGGTTGTGCAAAGCTTTGCGTTAGCGGGCATCGCGATTGCGCATGCGTTATACGCTACGTACGCAAGAAACGCTATCTGCGTATGCCGTTGTAAAACGGGCTACTCTGCATGCGTCGTACGCCTTCCTCTTGCGTACTCACGTTAAGTGGCGGAAATAGCATATGCGCCCAACGAACGCTATCTTTGCGTACCCAATTCTAAAACTGCTTTTTACGCGAAACACGTAGCTTAAGCTAATGTATATCTTGAAAGTACCTCATCAAGCGGCCAAGAAAAGACATAGTCATTGTACTGAAATTAGGTTCACAAAAACAAATACGGTATTGGCGCATGTTCGTTCGAACATGAACAGAAACCATGACCTGCACTTACGTTTCGACAGCTTTATCATGTATGTTGAATAAATTCCGCAGTCACGTACTGCTGAAACATGTCGCATATGCAGACCGTGATGCAACGGGACACGTTTTTTCATTTGCCTTAGTTCTCAAATAATGAGCGCAAATGCAGTAAAAATGAACTTACCTTCAAAAATGACAGAAGTCCATGGTTTACAAAATCCGCAAATCCAGAGAAAACTAATCGCACATCAAAGTAACTACGCTTGTCCCTCGAGCATAGAAGAAAGGAAGTTGCGAGAGCGTCCCGCGCGCAAGCTGGTGAGTGAATTTTAAAGACGATAGTCTTTCTTGGGATACTTCAACAGAGAAATTTTGGTCTGTCTTTCTGTTTGTCGGCACGTCACTCGATTCAGCCACTAGGCCAAAGTTGAACCACTTGCCCAGAGCCAGCCATCTTGAACTGGTACGGCTGTTCATACTTGTCAACGTTATCGATCAAAAAGTAAATATCACGCATATCTGAGGCGCAACATCACTAGTTAAGTATTAGGTGGTGTGTTCCTTTAATAAAAAATGCATACATACGTAATTCTAAAGACCCTAGTTCCTTAAGCTGCGCTGAAAATGCGACTGCGCTGAAACTTGCCTTCCTCCGTGCCCTCTGCACGAGCTCATTGTTGTGTTTCGGTTTCGGTTCTGTATTGCTCTGTACGAATGTCATGGGGCGCCGCTGTGCAATCCTGGTTTACTCAGGCGACGTGTAAATAAAAGAGTGTGTGGAGAGTACTCGTTGAGTGCGGACGTTTCTTCTGCTTCAGCGCTTCGCGCCAAACCGCGTGTTCGGGCTGGCTGGCGTCCCCGCCGGTCGCGTTGGTCACCGCCGGTCTTCGCCTGCTGCTGCGCTGGGACTACCAGCCCGCAACACAGCACTCATGTTTCCCGACGTATTGCCAGATGGCGTCCATATCTCACGCAGCGCCTCTTCTATAGTCTTTAGACGACATTTGCAGCGAAGCACGCAGATACGCGGCTAATTTTTTCCACAGAGAATCTTACGGGACTCTTACCATCAGTCAGCGTAACAGTCGCTCCACTGAGACATACTTGCATTCGGGTCCACAAGTTTAACACGAGCTAAGTATAGTTTCTTCACAGCTGCGTTTATAGCCTCCGTGAACCACGACGCAAGCACGAAATATTGCAAAAGAGTGCATGACCGGTGAGCTCGACCACTCATGCGAAATCGGCGAGCTTAACTGACATTGCAGAATCAACAGCCGCGCGGATGGATACAGTCAGTGCTAAGGCCTTCGTGCGGAAGTTAGACGGTTATCGCTGCGAGTACATTGCAGTAAATTACGTAAAGTTTACTGGTTAACGAACTTTGAAGTCTTCATTATTGCTGATGCAATGTGGACACCATACGCCTTTATCATTTTGCGCGTTACTTTCTTTACCGCTATGTGAGATGGCGTGCGCAGTCTCGAGCTAGAATTTCAATTCGAGGTCGTTCATGCATGCCCATGCATGCATGGGCCAGGTGGCGCGCGGTCCGCTGCTGGACGACAAAAAGTCTTATAAAGTGCGTCTTCTAGACGACACGAACAAGTCGTTTTTAAAACGTCGAAATTAGTTTAGGATCGAACAAAAGTCTTGAAATATACGTTGCAGACCAAAATGCTCTTGTAAATGCGCTTTCTAGGCGTTATCAAAAACGGATATAATACGTATTTTCTGTGACGTCTTTAAAACGTCGAAATTGGTTTAGAATCGAACAAACATCTTGAAATATACGTTTTAGACTAACATGGTCTTATAAAATAATTTTTCTAGACGTTATCAAAAACGAATATAATACGGATTTTTTGTGATGTTTTTAAAACGTCGAAATTGGTTTAGGATCGAACAAACGTCTTGAAATATACGTTCCAGACCAAAATGGTCTTAAAAAATACGTTTTCTAGACGTTATCAAAAACGGATATAATACAGATTTTCTGTTATGTTTTTAAAACGTCCAAATTGGTTTAGAATCCGTTTTATCCCATTTATCCCTAAAAAAACGTTTTCTAGACCAGGTGTGCTAGCTGGAAAGAAGGTGCGAAGAAGCGGGTGAAAGGGAAACAAAGGAACAAGCAAGAAATATGTCAGTCAAGATCGTAAAGAAAACATGTAGCCCCTATAATCAAGTAGATCCTCGCTGTCCGGGTCCGTTCTCGTGGATGGGGTGGCGCTAGATGGTTGGATTCATTTTCTTTTTTTTTAGAACCAAAAACATTTGTTGCCAAAGGCCCTTTTCATTTTCTTTCAATTCGCTTACGCCTATTATACCTTGGTGGCACGGGCAGAGGCGCTTTATTTTATGTTCTTTTCTAAAAGCATCACCATAAATTTTGTTTAGTCGTCAGTCAGTGCGCTTCGATACTAATACATAAACGAAGAAGACAAGGCGGCGGAGCGGAGTGCTCGAAAGGCAGCAACAGAGCGTGCTCGCCGCCGTGGCTCTGCGGTGAGAGCTCGCCAGGCCGAAGAGAGACGTCAGCGTCGTGCGGACCCCGAGATACAAGCCCGCGAAGCCGAAGCAGCGCGGAAGCGGCGGCAAGAGAACCTCGAAGATGTACGGGCGGGGGATGCAGCGGCCAAGCGCCAAAAGCGGTCGCTACCTGAAGTTGGTGGCGCCGACGCGCGCTTCAAGCGCTATTTCCTCGAGCACTCGTTCGGCCACAGCTGCAAGGTCGGCCATCACTTGTGTTTCGACAACAACCTGACCACAATCGCTACTATAACAACGTGTCACGTATTTATATGACAGTAGAGGAATTGTACGGAGCATTCACAGTTTACCCGAATATCTGCGAGAAAGTTCCTCTAAAACATTCACATCGTGGATATAGTACATTTTTTGTTGCGCCTAACGAATGCTTTCTCTCGCTAGGACGTCGGAAACCAGTGTATCCAAATTCAACAGTCATCCGCAAAAAAAAAAAAAACTCGAGTGGCATGACAATGCTCTTTTCAAATGCCTCCGGTATACATCGCACTAGCCCGCATTCCATTCCACAATGATTTGTGAACCTTTTGGCTTTGTACAGCTTTCTCCAATTGCCTTCTTTCGTAGCTTTTGTGGAGGTGTGTCAATAGAGCTGGGCGCAGTTGATGGGAAACAAGCAGCTCGCCTTGTGCGTTTCTTTGGGAGATTTGAAGGCCCCGGTTCGACCGGGTGCTCATTCTCAATCTCTACTCCAACGTTATCCACGTCTTTGTCCAAAAACTCAATATCTTCATGGTCGAGTTGTAAACCGGTTTCGCACTCGCTATCATCGGCAACCAAGGTTTCGTAGATTTGTTCCTGAGAAACTAGGAATTTGCGTCGCTTTCCAGCCATTATTCTGCGCGGCGAAAAGCGATGGTTAGACAAAATACCAAGGCTAGCCAACAGAGCCACAAAGAAAGCACAAAAATATCATCAAATTCTTTATCGTTACATCTGCTAAAGCAAGACGTAACACCCCCATTCATAGCAGTGCATTGAAAACACAACCAAATTTCCGTCACGATACATACAAACGAATGCTTCCCATGCTAATACTTGCTAAATAAATTGGAGTTTGTGGCGATTTATCCACTTTCCCTTGCTGTCACGGCAACTACGAAGCCTAACTAAACAATTCATCTGAGTGTTTGAGCGACAGTACACGGCAAGTTAAAGATATTGCACTTACCTTGACGGGAGAAAAAAGATCCACACTGCCGGCGCAATCGGTTCTTGGCAGTAGTTGTACGCCAGTGTTGTCGACCGAGATATAACGATCAGTTAAAGTTAGCTTAAAAGAGTGTAAGGTGTAGGTTGTTCGCTCATTCAGGTGGTAGAAAAGAGTGTAAGGTGTAGGTTGTTCGCTCATTCACGTGGTAGTTCTGCTATGTCGGGTTTACTTATGTGGTCGTATGTGTATCATTTGCTTGATAGGGTTAAATTTATGCAAGACGCGGGGCAGGATACGTCGTTGCTCGCGATGCGTTTGTGTCGTCTATCTGGAGGCCCACGCTAGTTTTCGATTTTTGGCCTTGCCACAACGCGAGCGCAAGATTCCAAGAGTGACTTGGGTTCTGCGCATGCTTCTGGCACCAAGAAAATTTCCTTGTTCCCCTAGTTGGTTGGGCTCCCAGCTCTAAAGCTCTCTAGTGTTTCGCCGGAGCTGGGATGTGCGCCTCCGACTTCTTCGTTGACATACAGGGCGTGGTCGCCTGTGCTCGCGCGCTTACCTTTTCAATGGGGAGGTCTGTACGTCTTGTGCTTTCACTGCCATGTTTGCGTTGAAGCTACAGACCGCAAGAAAGCCATTTCGCTCGCTGCAGTGGCCGCATTGGCGAAAGGAGTGAGCTGCTAGCTAGAAGAGCTAAAGTAGGGGCTAGTTGAAGTAACAACGGCGACAGTTCGCGCTCGTTCTATGTATCTCTTCGCCTTCTTTACATGCGTCATCTTTTGTGTTTGAACAGTGCGCTAGAAGAGTCAAGCTGTGACGGTTATTAGTTCGAGCTCACCCCGTGAGTATGGTTTTCGTGCGTCCTTTTTGCTTAACCACCACGTAGGAAGTTTTGAGCTGCCTCCTTGCCTCACCCTTGCGGCGAAACATTGATTGTTTAACTTTCACTTTTCTTGTTCGCGTCATATCTATTCCGCTATTCCATTCACCCTTGACGTAATGCTTTTTCTACACACATTGTAGCCCATTGACAGCATTATGTGGTTTTTTATGTATATCAGTAGCTATTTTTATTTATCTTCACAGAAAAGGCATCAGTCGTTTTTTTCGAAGCATTGATTTACGTGTTCAAAATTCGGGTCACCAAATGAGATCCCAGGAGATGGTATTGCTATGATGGAATCCGATGGTACATAATACATAGTGCATAGCGAAAGGAAAGCGCGGAGCTACGATATAAAAAATTATGTAGCCGCACTCAAGGCGAATGCTGTAGGAAGTGCGGAGCAGTGATTCACCCGTCTTTCAGTGACGAGCTCAAGGAGCGTATGTTGAGGGGCTACTTGGAAAGACATTATTCCATTAACTTGAACTGCGCTTGGACGTGACACCCGAGGAGTAGACAGGACGAAGGCAGCCTGTGAACGTCGCTGAAGGAGCTGCATTCTTTCAGCGACGTTCGCGTTCACGGGCAAGTGCTCTCTGGCGTTCCAACCGTGCAGCCACATGGCCTTCGTGGCGGGAAAGAAAACCTTCATTAGTGATGCGGTGGTGCTCTATTCGCTCCTTTCCCTCTTGCTGTCTCAACACACTCTTCCTCATCCTCATTTTAGCTTGCCGGCTTATTGCTATACAAAACTCTACACGGCTATACTTTGATCCACCTTCTCCCTTCCTCACACTCACTTCCCTTTCCCGCACCGTTACTATACCATACTCTACATGGCTATGCAATACGTGGTTTTGCTTGCGTGACGCCTTACATGGCTATGCTGTGCTCTATCCTCTCCCTTCCTCCTTTCCTTCCTCCTCGCCCTCACTTACCTTTCCCACCCCCATGCTGTAATTAGCTATGTTATACGTGGTTTTGCTGCGTGATGCCAAGCGACGACATCATATGAGAGCATATGATAAGAGCATACATGCTTCCTACATTCCTTCCTCCTCACCTTCACTTCCTATTCCCGCCACCTCGATTGCCTGGCTAGGCTGTACATAATACCTTTTGCCTAATGTTATACATGACAATGCTACAATTTACCCTTTCCCCTCCTCTTTTAACACGACAGTGTTTTATGCCGGGATCCACCAAGAGTTCAGTGACGTATTTCCGTCACGGAAATGACGTCGAAAAAATTTACACGATCAGATGGCAAAAAAAGAAGTTTCCGTCAACGGGGGTCGAACTCACGACCGCTCGCTCCGCAACAACAGCTGCCGGGCATGCTATCCACTGCGCCATGGTCACAGACCACAGATGCTTTACAAGCGCACAGACCCCAGATGCTTTACAAGCGCGCCTTTTATATCTACCACTCTCACGTGCGACGGGGTGGTGTTGCCCTCTGGGAGCGGTAAAGTAAAGGAATTCGTCATTACTGTGGCATCCGCGTTTAGAACCTGCAACGCTTTGCACGTCCGTCCCATTCGGCGCGTTTTCAATAGAAGATCAATTTTGTCATTTCCTTAACACACCGCGAGGTGGCGACCTTAACACAAGCGTCGTAAAAGCGTCGGCCTCGCTCATAGCATCACGCAAATCCAAACCAAAAATAGCTCTGCGACGCGCGCCTGCCTCACCTGGCTGCAACACCGCGTTCCCCGCTCACGGGCTCACCCCGAGAAAAATCGCGGCCTGGCTACCGGGCGGCACGACGCGCTTTGCGTTTCCCTCTAGTCCAGCCGTGCTGTTCAATCACATTTTCACATGCCGGGGGATGGCGACCAAGTTCTGCGTCGAATATGCGACGCTCTTCTGGCTATCACACCTCGGTCTCTGATTACGCTTTCACCGTTAACTACTACAGCTAACACAAGGGTTTGTTTAATCATTGAACATCGACGTTAGGCGCCGGCATGTAGATGTACCACCAATCATCAAAGTGGGTGCATACACGTTAAGCGCTGCCATAGCAGCCAGACATCAATATACATTGCTCAAAGTCTCTTATATCAGTGTGCAGTAAACATTCAGTTACTTCTCTACGGGCACGCTTTACTTTCGTGTTATTCCGATTCCTATGACGGAGGGATCAACCATGTCTTTTAACACGAAAGTGTTTTATGCCGGGGTTCACCAAGACTTTAGTGACGTATTTCCGTCACGGAAATGACGTCGAAAAAATGTACACGATCAGATGGCAAAGAAGAAATGTTCCGTCAACGGGCATCGAACCCACGACCGTTCGGTCCGCGACAATAGATGCCGGGCACGCTATCCACTACGCCACGGCCACAGACTCCCTAGGCTTTACAAACGCGCCTTTTATATCTACCACTCTCCCCGTCGGCGGAGTGGTGTTGCTCTCTGGGATGGTAAAGTAAAGTAATT
Organism: Rhipicephalus sanguineus; assembly: GCF_013339695.2. Lineage (NCBI taxonomy): Eukaryota > Metazoa > Arthropoda > Arachnida > Ixodida > Ixodidae > Rhipicephalus > Rhipicephalus sanguineus. The sequence goes on along the minus strand of NC_051180.1, from coordinate 174,445,253 downwards.
TGTCATTACTGTGGCCTTCGCGATTAGCACCTCCAACGCGTTACACGTCCGTCCCATTCGGCCCGTTTTCAATAGTTCAATTTTGTCAATGCCTTAACACACCGCGAGGGCGCGACATCAGCGCGAGCGTCGTAAAAGCGTCTGCCTCACTCACTGCATCAAGCTAATCCAAACCAAAAAAATCACAGCATATCCACGGGGTGAATGATGATGAGTGGGGCGAAGCTACGGAGGGAATCATCTGTAAACCGTGAAACTCTTCCGTGAAATGCGCCCAGTACATAATATAAAGAGTGTGAAACATCGTGTATATATTAAACATCAAACTTTTATTGTACTGTTGGTTTACGTGGTCCCTTCATTATCACTTGTGATCGGTGAAATGCAAGGAAGAAGTCCGCTCCCGAGCGAAAGAGCGCCAAGAGCGACCGCATTCCCCGCTCGCCCTGTGCGAATTAAAGGCAAGGCTAGAGGGAAGACAGGACGCGCGTTCCACGACGCGAGGTCGGTAGCATGCCCAACGAAAGCCAACGGAACGCGATCGTGCAAGTGCTCCAGTTTCGCATCGCCTCATGGTTCCATTTAGCGTCCCAAAACCAAACATATTGCTCAAGGTGTGCCTTGCGTTTTCCGTCGAAATAATTTGTTTATCATGTACATTAAGACGAAAAGTTGAAAGCTCACTAGAGTGTATCGCCCGCAAAGTATGTCTTTTAGTGTGATTTAAATCTCGTACGGCAGGGTCCTCGCGCCGTTGCCGGTCCACCTCGCCCGTTGACGATCGGGCGAGGTGGCTACATGCAACTACTACTACTACACTTTAAGAAAAACATCTGGCGTTCTTTCGTTCTGCTTTTACAAAACATCTGGCGTCTTTCGTTGGTTTATTTCATCAATCAACGGCGTTTTGAACAAAATTTTTATTGTTTAATCACGCACAGGAGAAATCTCACCAGGCACTACCTTGGAGGTAAACAATGGCTGCTAATGGCAATGAGAGACAGAAGAAGTCGGCTTTTAGCTAACACTTACACTTCTACTTCTACTAACATTTCCTACTGGAACATGCCAATGGCTGCTAATGGGGAATGAGAGATAGAAGAATTCGGCTTTTAGTTAACGCGCACGCTGCGAATTTTTTATTGTTCAACAACGCACAGGAGAAATCTCCCACCGGCACCACCTTGGAGGTCAAAGCGTAGGACTTGTTACTCACTACTACGACCACGACGACTACGAGGGACGAACGGGTGCCGCCTTAAGGAGCTTCGCCCCTAAAATAGCTCTGCGAAGCGCGCCTGCCTCACCTGGCTGTAACACCGCGTTCCGCGCTCACGCGCTCACTCCTAGAAAAATCGCGGCCGGGCCATCGGGGCGGCACGACGCGCTTTGCGTTTCCTTCTAGTCCGGCCGTGGTGTTCAATCACATTGTAACATGCCGCGGGATGACGACCAAGTTCTGCGTCCAATATGCGACGCTCATCTGGCTATCACACCTCGTTCTCTGATTACGCTTTCACCGTTAACTACTACCGCTACCACAAGGGTTTGTTTAATCATTTAGCATGGACGTTAGTCGTCAGGATGGAGACGTACCACCAATCATCAAAGTGCGTACATCCACGTTAAACGGTACTATAGCTGCGAGACATCAATATGCATTTTGCAAACTCTCTTATATCAATGTACAGTAAAGATTCAGCTACTTCTGTAAAGGCGCCCTTTACTTTCGGGTTATTCCGATTCCTATGACGGTGGGATCAGCCATGTTTTTTTCATCCTTCTCAACCTCATAAGCGTCCTCATGCTCACTTCTCTTTCCTTCCCTCTAGCTATACATAGGTATGCGATACAGTGTTTTGCGTGCGTCATGCCAAGCGGCGACATAAGATGACAGCATACGATGAAAGCATATGACTTTCCTCCCCCTCCATTCCTTCTTTTCGACCTACTCAGCCTCACATCGAGTCTCCTCAGCCTCATTTCCTTTAACGCCCCTTTGTTATACATGGCTATGCTGCAGATGGCTATGGTATACGCTATTTTGCCTGCGTTACGCCAAGCGACGATGACACCATACGGCTGTCCGGGCCCCTAAAGTGCTCGACACCTAAAAGTGCTGCTCAGATAAGCGGAATCGAACGGTATTTTTTTTTTTCTAGCATTTAACATAAGCCGTTAACTTTCCTGTTGCAGATAAAAGGACTGAACTCGGAGGTAATACCAAAAACAGTTAAAAAGCTCTTAACTGATGTGCGTCTTGCTGATAAAGCGCATTCACTTCCTCAAGAACTCTCCGGCGGAATGAAGAGGAAGCTCTGCATTGCGCTAGCACTTCTTACAAGGCCCGAGGTAAGAATGTTTGGCTTTGTAATTTCTTACATGTCGTCCAACGTAGATCTGTGCGCCGTTATTTGGAAGTTTCACATGGTGCTCTTTTCGCTTTCAGTGCATTTTCTCTCTTGTTCGAGTGAACATGGAGACATTGCAATACACCTTAATAATTTTATTAAACGTGCAAAAGTCTCACTGCATCCCTATTGCAAAAACCAGTGCCGCCCCAGTATCTCAGCGTGATACTAGTACGTTTTTTGGCACTTGATCGCTGTGGGAGCACTGGTATACGCTCGGATTCACTGGGACTCCGGTGAACGCACTGGGAAAGAGCTGGGTCGCACTGGTATTGGCACTGGCTTTGCCGCTGTGACGCTGGCGCTCACTGGGAAGCGCTGGAGACGCTGGAATTTTCACTGGTGGGCGCTGGCACATACTTCAGCCTGGACTGTTTCTGCCAGTGCCGTGGGCTGCTTTCAGCATTCTGCGTGGTGGAATGCTTCAGTGTCGTTGAATATCGAATGTTTGATTTGACGGTACCGACAGATGCTATCCTAACAGGTCCCAAGCATGTCACAAATTCCAGCTTCCAAATTCCAGACGATGAGATGCGCACTATTTTCATGATGTACATGATATGTGAAATCACGTTCACCTTTAATGTTTCCCTGTCGAATATAGAGACAGAACTCAAAGCGGCCAACACTGATCATTTTGCTTTCTAGCACGCTTTTTTTATTCATGCAGTGCCAATAACGTCGTTAATTCTTGCGGTGCACGCAGCAGCAATGAATACACATTTTGTGCATGTCGCGCATATATATTATTTTTGTATCCGTGATGTGTCGCGAATGTCTTCATGTTGTAATGTTTATAAGTCTGGAGGTGTCGGTCTGAACACACAGAGCAAATTGTTACATCGCCGTGCAGTTGGCAAGAAGTAAACGAGGTGTGGCTTCGCGAGCCCTCCCAACGGAGGCCAGAAAAGCATCCGTCGTTCGATATCGCCACGGTGGAAACGCATCTAGGGTAATTCTGGCAGTTCCACTTACTTCAGCTATACGTTAGGTAACAGTTAAAAAGGTTCCGAAGAGAAAATGCAGAAACTTCAACCACCGCAACTCATCTGCGCCGAGATCGGTCCTACCCAGTGCGACACCCAGCCAGCGTTAGGCCTACCGTACTGGCCGAGTCCGTCTGCATGCCACCGGCGCTTCTTGGTTTAGGTACACACAATTACAACGTGTAAGAATTACTGAAAAGTATAATCTGTAGATCCGTTAAACTAAATTAACCATTTCTTGTTGTGTACGATGTACGCACAAGGAGCGCTGACCATCGATGCGACGCGCTTTCAGCAACGGACGCAGGCTCACCGAATGAAGCCGGCCGCACTCGCCGGTACTTTTCTGACTCATACGTGAGAGCACATACCTCTCAGCTGGTACGCGTGAGTGAAGTAACATACCGGCATCTTTTTTCAACGAATTGTATTTGTTTTTGTTGAGCGGTTTTACAGTTGTATGTATCGATGATAGAACTGCAAATCAGAATACAGGCACGCCCGCCCAGCAGTAATATCGTCGCTCGCGCGAGAAAACTACTCAGTATGAATTCATGTAGGCGCGTGTTTATCGAACGAATTATCATAAAGCTTCTGTACATGCTGATCAATAGCAAGGGCGAGAAACGGCTATTAAAAATCGGAAGTTACAGCCGTCAAACTGTACCCTGCTCCTCGATCCATTTGATATTTTTCGGACTTAAGAAGGAAATTCTTTAAGAAACTTAGCGCTCTGCCCATTTTGGGAATTTCATTCGTTGCCGGCAACCCTTTGCTTGTGTCTAATAAAGAAGCACACTTGATTAGGAAAGGAAGATCGCGTCTGCCTGGAGTACGCGACATCAAAATTTGAAACGAATCGCTGTCTTACTGTATTGACCAGGCCTATTACACCTGCGTCGACACGTTTCAACGTGACGCAGTGGTAGCCTACTTGTTTGAGATCGAGAGGTGGCGAGTTCGAATCCTCGTGGTGAAGCTTTTTTTTCGTACGGAATTTTTTTTTGTTGCACTCATGCTTTCTATATCCCTTTATGTACTAATATATTTATGTAGGGCAGGTAGACACCGCCGTTTTAACGCTGTAGAGCCGTTTTGCGCTTGAGTACCCAGCGCCTCCCAGTAAAATGCCGCTCCAGCGGCCCAGTATCCAGCGCGACGCTGGGCCCATGATCCGGCATGGCACTGGACGTTTGTACCCAGTGGCGCTGTGTTCTGCAATAGGGATAAAAAAGCGTTTATATAAAAAAGCCTTTTAAAAACTTGAAAACTTCAAAAGGCTCTTTTTATAAACTTGAAGTACATCAGTAAATGGGAAAAAAACCCTGGCGTACAGATACAGCGAAACGTCTTGTAATCTGGATGGTTTAAGCAGTGTCGTTTGCGCGAAAAAATAGTGCTAGTGCCCAAGTCTTTTGTGCCAGAAGAGAAATGCGATGGCGAAAACGCTGGTGCACGAGAAAAAATGCGTGAGCACGCTCATGTGCGGGGTAGAAGAAAAATTAAGGCATCTTCTCACTAGTGACGCCAAGCCTGAACACAGTGCAGACCTGCGCGGCCTTCTTTCTTTACTCTTTCTTTCTTGCTGTCCGTCTTTTTCTTTCTCGGTTTCCATTTTTTGTAGTCTTTTTTATCTCTTTATTTCTATATATCTTTCTTTCTCTGTATTAACATTTTTCCCTTTTTTGCTCTCCTAGTCCTTCCCTTTCTTTCAGTCTTGCTCTCTGTCTTTCTGTTTTTATTTCTGTCTCTCCATTTCTTTGATTCTCTCTTTCACTGTCTTTCTCTTTCTACATATTTTTTTCTCAATTTCCCTCTTGCTCAAACTGTCTATGCTATCCTTTACGCTCTCCCATACTCATTTACCTTCTTCTCACCCTCACATCTGTCATCCTTACCCTAAGTTCTCTTTCTCATTCTCTTTTTCTTTGTCACACTCACTTTCTCTCTCTCACTTTCTCTTTCTATGATTTGTTTGTCTTTCGTCACTTTCTTTCTGTCTGGCTTTCTCGCTTGCTTCCCCTTTATTTCCATATTTTTCTCGCTCTCTATTTCTGTCTCTTTCTTTGATTATTTCTCTATCTTCTTCTGACTATCTTTCTCTCTATTTCTTTCTTTATCATTCTTTTTATGATATGTTTTACCCTCTTCCCTCCTTCCTTTCCTCTTCTGCAGCCTCACTTCTCTCCTTCTGATCCTGACTTCCTGTCGCACATCCTTGCTATTTATTTATTTAGAAATACCTCACAGGCTCCACGGCGGAGTGTTATGCAAGGGCGACTATACAAAATTTGTAGCAAGAACATAAGACAACAACAACAAAAAAGCGAATTCGAAAACCAGATATTACGCAATAGGAAAATTAATGAGATAGCATATGTGTATCACTGTAATAGTAAGACACGTATTATGTGTTATACATATTGCGATAGCGATTATATTGCCACGTGGGCTATGCAGTTGGTCACTGCAGGCGCGCTATCTTTATCATTTGTTGCATCTGTTCCTTTCGTTGCACGCGTGGAACTATGCGCGCAGTGTGTCGGAGTTTTACTATGTTACTGCTTTCTTTTTGCGTGTCACTTGACGTACTGATAAGATACGTCACACATGGTCTACGCCTTGTTTTAAAACAGCGCGCAGCACCGAGGTGCAGTGTTCTTTACGCCTACCAACAGCCGCGCCTGTCGACGTTACTGCTGAGGAATTCGGGCACATGCTCGACCAATAAAGTTCCAGACTGTTTTCGGGTTCCTACCGCACTAGTCGCAAGACTACGTGACAATATAGACAGTCTCGACGGCTTTTTGCCGTTGCCGTCGCCGTTGCTGTCGCCGTCATGTCCCTCCCATATGAAGTCGAAATTGATATAAGCGCCCCGCGCATCGTATGATCTACCGCGGCTAAAAGCGCGCGAGCAAGGACGACGAACGCGGCCGAAGCAGAGATCAAACGAGCCGTCCCGTTTCCGTCGCTCGAAGGGTGCATGCGATTACATCGCCCCGCTCGGTAGGCCTGCCGTCGAAGCAGACAGGAAACGCCCCACCCATTTTTAACGAGCATGAAAAAAGAAACGACTTTTGAGTCTAAGGGTGCAGTCGTGATTCCTGGCGCACGCGCTATCTCGACAGCCATCACAGCGGGCGGTTTGCATACCATTTTACGTGCTGCGCTCTCAACGCGAAGTGGCTATGCGGAGAGTATCTCTCCCTGGAGCGGCCGTATTCTCTTACACCAGCGTTTTGTAGTTACGCGAGATCGGATACAAAACAGTCCAGCCTCACATCATGTAACACTGCAATTTGCTATCGCATTCATTGCTTCGCCCTTGCGATGAAACTGACTTTTTGAACGGGTCAAAATGTTATCATTATAAAATGTATAAACATGCTTGCAAGACATCTATCAATAGCGAACACAGTCATAAGTACTTAGTATTTTATTTCTAAACGTCGCGTGATCATGAATGCACACATCATCAGGGAGGTCATTCCATACAACTATTGCACGCGTTAGCGCAGATGCGTTAGAGGCTGGAGTGCGGCCGTAAAGAGACGCAACACTATGCTGATTATGAAGTCTGCGAGCTGTGCTATGAGGCTTTGATGGTGGCCATGTATGTACATTCGCACTGTAGATCACTTTATGGAACAAGCATAAATGGCAATCTTCCTGTGTAATTCCAGTGATGATAGTGATAAGTAAGTCTTCATGTTAGTCACACATCAGTAGCGATTGTAGTCACGAGCGATGAAGCGTGCTGCGGTGTTTTGCACAGATCCTATACTGTACAAGGCTATATTATACTGTGGTAGCGTTCCTGCACTACCGAGTGGTTAGGACGCTCGGCATGGGACCGTGGGAGAGCGCATTCAAACTCCGGCTCGCGAAGATTTTTTAGGCACGTAGTTCCTCTTAGTCTAACCTTGTCCCATGTCAGGCGTAACCGCGGCAGTATCTCCCGAACAGTATAATAGATGGCGCTGTCCCATAGAGATAGAAAAAAATAAAAAAATATAAAATGAATAACAATAAAAAATAAAATAATAAATATAAACATAGACAATTTTTAAAAAAATAGAAAAATATCTAAAAAAGTAAAAATATATATAAAAAAGATAAAAATAGAAAAATAGAACAATTAAGGAAAAACGGAAAAAGGAAAAATAATCAAAGCGGCGTATTGCTTTGATTACTGCTGGGCGAAACCACTGAACATTTCACGGTGTACACATGATTGCTTCAGGAGCTTCGCCCAAGCTCTTCATCAATCACCCCTGGACATGCTGTAATTTTTTTTCGCCAAGAACTTCGTGTTTCTTTCACTTTCTTTCTTTCTCCGCTTTTTCTTTCTCTCTCTCTGTGCTTGTTTTCTCACCCATGAGGTTATTCTAAACCGCACTGGAGAAAGCACCGGACGTGTTCTGAGAGCTAAGCAGTAGATGAAAAAGAAATGTCGCCCGCATCAGAGGGGGAGTGGAGAGGACGTGTGTGGACAGGAGGAGTGTGGAGAAGGTTTGCGCGCAGTATGGGTGGTCACGCTGCACAGCACCCCACCACCACCACCACCAACACCACCACCACCACCACCACCAACGGATTGACCTCCGCCATAAGGTGCTTCGCATCTAATAGGATGCAGGTGGTTTTCGGCGTTCCACGCAGTCAGGATGACCGGGCCCGAGTGTCGAATGTGTGCGACATGGTCCTCGAGTTGGAGGTAAGGGTTTTGCGTGATAGTTAACGTCTTCCGCCTCTAACGCTTCGCATCCGCAAGGCTCCAGCTTCATCGACACTGTGGAAAGCCAACGCTGACCTCTCTGGAGTGCTCTTCGCATCCCTCGTCACCTCGCCACGACACCTCACATTGTTCAAGTCGTTCTGTGCGCCGATACTTTGCATCTAGAGAGTCCTGCCAACGCCATAAGCGTCCTTCGCTGTCGTTGCCCGGCCCACTTAAACCTATAGGCATTCCTGCCGACCCGTTCTTCCGCGTCGGCCTCGATCTCGTCGGACCATTTCCAACGTAGCTGACTGGGAATAAGTGGATTGCCGTCGCTACGGACTATGCGACACGATATATCACGCGAGCACTACCGAAAAGCAGTGCAACTGACGTCGCGGACTTACCGCTTCACGAAGTCATTCTCCACCATGGAGGTCCACGTCAACTGCTGACCAACCGTGGTCGGTCAATTCTCTCAAAGGTCATTGACGACATTCTTCGCTCGTGTTCTACGCCTCATAAGCTCCCCACTGCATACCACCCGCGAACTAATGGACTCACTGAGCGCCTCAATCGCACGCTGACCACAATGCTATGTATGTTTCCGCGGAACACCGAGATTGGGATAACACTGTGCCTTACGTGACGTTCGCCTACAACTCGTCACGCCACACGCCAAGACACTGCTGGCTTTTGCCCCTTCTACCTCTTGTATGGCCGCCATCCAACTTTACCTTTTGAAACTCCTCTAACATCATATACCTACACTCCTACAGAGTACGCCCGCGATGCATCTGTTGGAACTCAAACAGCTCGCCAGATCACACGGGATCACACCTTGTTTTAGGTGAGGGCAGTGAGGGCAGGGAAGCAAAAAAAAACAACAAATCGAAAATATAAAGAAGAAATGTATTGCAGTTGTACCGTATGTTCATGCCTTGTCCCATGGTTTGAAAACGTCGCAGGTAGATACGGGGTAGAAGTGGTTTTTTTCGGATCCAAACAAATTAGGGGCTATTTGCGAACGTGTAGAAACACAGGCAGAGGCCAAAAAAGAAAAGAAAGGAGGTTATGGTGTCAAGCACAGAAATCCGGCTATCAGTTGTGCCACGAATGTTGCTTACAGGCTGTCGTTGTCTTGCGGCTCTGCCTATGTAGGCCAGACGGGCCGATGTGTTAACGTGAGATTAAGGGAACATGCGGCCAACCAAGGCTGTGATAGTTTTTCGCACATTTCTCAGCACTCTCAGAAGTGCGGCTGCGCGCCTCAGTTTACCCTCACTAGCAATATTTCAAGGCATCATGATAAGACGACTCGGGAAATATTCGAGGCATGGAACATTCAAAATAAAAAACAGCCTTTTATCAGCTGTCCCTCAATTGCGCTACAGGATAAAGAAATCTTGTACCTGAATGGTTAACGTGCTTTGGCTTTTGGTTGTTCTTTTTGTTTTTTGCGTTGTGTGTAGCCACGTGTGTGTATATATCTGCTCTGTGATATGGAATAAACTTTAGTTGTGAGTCGGCGCTTGTGTTCGTGTGATCTTTCATCTTTTCGTCTTCCTTGTTGCGCCTTTCTGAAGCCATGCATCTGTACCAACTCGCCCAATTGTCAGTGCTACTCAAGGTGTGTGTCAACGCAGCGCCTCTGCTGCTCTTCGGCCGGGCGGTGCGGCTTGGGAACATTTGACAACCCCTGTACGTTACTCCGCGCGCCGTTCGAAGAAACATCACAGGATGAACCTCGCACCAGAGTATTTTTTACGTGAGCGATGTCAGTGGCTCTTGGTGTCGCGGCAGCTCGATTACATGAGTAGAGGAACTAGCGCTACATCGCGCGATTTGTGCAAATGACCGCTACCAATGCTACTTGTACTAGAATATTTTAGTACACTCTACCTACATACTACCCTGGTATAGTTATGTCATGGTCTTCGTCTGGCGTGTCAACGTGTGTTCATTGTGCGACAACTGTGTTGTAATCGTTGTGGTGGTGGTTACTATTGCCATGGATTTGGGTACCGTTTCACAAGGTTGAATGAGGGCGTTAGTAATTACCTACAGTGCGCAGCTGTCACTGCAAGTGCATTTTGTATTGAGCTTCACGTCTCAAAGAAGAATTCTGTGTACGAGATATGCATACTGCACGTGTGCATAACTCCTTCTTAATTATTTGTAAGAGCGCGCGTAATTCAAAACGCATGTGAGTGAGAACAATGGCTCAATCGACAGATGTCATTGGCTTACTTTTGAAACTGTACAGTTATCAAGCAGTGTAACGCTTCTGATTATTTTTATCTAAGCTGATAAATGAACGCGCAGTAAAACATTGGTACTCATTTCCCTTTGTGCCGTGGTATCCACCGTGGTACGCGCTGTGGTGTCGCGTTGATGAGCTTGACGATGCGGGTTCGACTGCCGCCGACGGCGGAGGCATTTTGACGGCGGCGAAATGCAAAGAAAACCCGTGTACCTATATGTGGGTGCACGTTAAAAAACCCACGTTGGCGAAAATTACTTCTTCGCTACGGCATGCTTCATAATCATACGGTGGTTTTGCCACGTAAAATCCCGCAAATTATACAATATAATTATTTCCATACATGTTCTGTGCAGTAGTATCACGTTTGTTAAAACTTGTAAAATATATGATGTGGACGTTTTCTGTATTTCGCTTGTTGATAGATAAGTGCTACATGTCTTGCTAAATGGAAGACGCATGCACTTGCCAAGTATGCTAAAACAGAAAAAAATTCATTATTGGCGTTCACGTAGCCTAAGGTGTTCAATAAAAGAAGTCTCTTTTGTGAAGGACATATTTTATTCTTGACAAATACATTATGGGCAAACGTGCAGAGCAAAACATGGCACATGAAAGTAGGCGGCGTGTCGCACAAAGGCAGAGCGATAAATAAAAGCGCCAGAGATATTGCCGTACAGTTGAAACAAAAAAAAACTAGCGAGAGGCAAATCATGTGAGGAATGTTGCTAACGTGAAACCTGGGGAGCGGTGAAGCATGCAGTGTAGGGCCTGACCGAGGTAATTCGCCACATTGTTTTGAGGGAGGAGGGATGAACATTATTGACCAAAATCGGCAAGTTTAGGTGGCCGGGCCTAGGGCTCCCATGAGGGGACGGAAAGGTCTTACCTCGACGCCGCCTCACGGGCGTGCTGGGTTGCCCAGGTTCGTGATGGCGCAACTCCGCAGAGCTTTACGCAGCGTCCACGAGAGGGTTATGATTTTAGTGTGTGTGCACTGTGCCGGGCACTCCCACAGCCTGTGCGTCAGCGTAGCCGGGTGAGTGTCACAGCACCGGCAGTTGCCAGTAGTGTAAACGTCCGAGAATATAAGGTAGAGGCGGGCAGGTGAGGGGTACGTGTTTGTTCGCAGTAGACGCAGTGTGGTGGCCTCGCCCGGTTGAAATTGAGGTGAGGTGGCGGAAGGCTCAGCGTCTGAGGTCAAAGGCCTTAGCGCGATCATTGTAATTAGTCAACATGTCCCTGGTATACAACTCGTCCCCAGTGGCTCCGGCGCGATTGACTAAGCCTCGCGCAATGGAGTGGGTGACCTCATTGAGGTTGGGGAGGTGTGGGTAGACAAGGCCCGCATGGGTGGGGGTCCATGTCAGGGAGATCATGGTGTCTTAAATGTGTGGTGCGTGACAGAGGATGCGAAGCGCTTGATGAGAGATACCGCCTTTACTGAAGTTGGTGACGGCTGAGCGAGAGTCACACACGGTGGTGTGACAGGTAGTATCTAGAGTGGCCAGGGCTATGAGAACTTCTTCAGCCGTCTCGACAGTGGGAGTAGTGACGCTGCTTGCATGGTGAAGGACTCCATTGCATGTGGTGACAACCACGAAACTTGTAACATGAAAATATTGGGCTGCGTCAACAAAAGTCACACCAGTTACGTAGCCAAGGGCTTTTATAGCTCCAGCCTGAGCTTGGCACCGGGCCTTATTATATTCAGGATGGAACATTTCCAGGGAGAGGATCCATGTGGATCTAGGTACAGATGTCTACACACAAGCACTTGGCCTCACGCATTACACAAGCACAAACTCTTGAACCAACTGGGATTTTACAACACCCTTACAAATGCAACGGACTTCCTATAACTACCGCGTAAAATATAAGCCCCTTGAAGAAGTACAGACGTGCAAATTTTTCAGAATTACATTACCTTCCAGGTCCACAGTCCGAAAAAAACCATGCCTCCTGAAACACAAGATGAGTTGATCCCCCCTTCCCTCAGATGATTACGTACAAAATATTAGCCCCTCTTCGGAATACGACAGTGCTGTTTGGGATCTTTATACCCAGTTCACCACAGGAAAGCCTGAAAAAATTCAAAGGTTAGCCGTCCGCTACGTTTACAAACGTTTCAGACGTGTTGTTTCACCTTCAGCTATGCATTGAAGTCCCGCAACGCACTCAGATTGAACTCCTCACCCTCACTGAAATGGGACGATCCATTCTCTCCACGCCTGGCTTCACTTTCCATGAGCAACAGGGCCCAAACACTCAATCCCGAATGACATTGCTTTGAGAGACATTCGTTAGTTGAGGCACTAGTGGTGCCAATCCTGAAACCGGGCATGTAAGGAAGGGTGTTTCAGCTCCACTAACGTCGTCAGAAAACTGTGTCGAAATGCAGCTTACTCTAAGGTGGTGCTTCTTCTTCAGCTTCTTCTTCTGTCTCTGATTTCCCATTCATTATCAGCGATTTTGCCGTAAGTTGTCTTCGTGTTACACACCGCAACATGCTACGAAGTATGCTTTACAGGAAAACGGCATTTGACACCAATTTTGAGACGAAATTTAACACATTTCTGTGAATTGATACAATTAAATGCTGATACATCGTCGGCTATTTGTTGGGCTAACGGCTGCCTTCTTCAGTTTTAGTGGACCGGGGGCGAGTAGTGGGATTTACCAAATGTTTTTGCCGCATACTACTTTAGGAAGGACCGAAACGATGACATGACACGCCGACATGCCGAGATCCAAAGGCGCTTCGCTCCTTAAAGAAACGTCACTCGTACATTGCTTGCAACAATACTAGGTCCAAATTACCGCAGGCGACTGGACAGGGCCGGGTTGGGCAGGATAGTCTGAGACTACCAAGAGCGAAAACAAACGACACTAATACCCGTAGCGCAGATGGCGGCAAATTTACGCCGCTTCCCGCTGCACAAAATCGTGGCGTAACTCGACGTGCCAATGCGCGCACGCAAGACCACGTGCGTTTGGGAGAAACGTTTTTCCGCAGGTGCTGCCCGCAAGAGGGCGCGACAGGCAAAATTTAGCTAAGAAAGAAGTCGCTGCTCCAAGGGAGCAACGCAGGTCATTGCTGCATTCTAGCTGCCTTTGTTTAGAGTGTACTACATAGCCACAATGTATCCAGCATCTAATCTCTGGCACGTCACATACATCTCTAGAATGTTGGCGCCTGCTCTACGACCGCATACGTCATGACCTTTAAAATCGTGAGCAGCGGCACTTCCGGCTTTATCAAGAAGGAAGCAATGTGCATCTGTTCAAAGATTTCGCATTGTAAGAGCGCATGATCTTTTCAGGATGCTGCTGTGTAGGGTTAAAAGATGTTTCCACAAAGTGCTGAAAATGCCACAATTCTGACGTTTAGTGAAACGAATGCACAGGACAATGAAACCTTCTATCACGTCAAGTCAAACGTTCTATCGTTAATTTTCCCTGTGAAGCAGAAAGTTGTAGGACTACTGAACCAGTATGGAAAGAGTTGCCTTCCTGCCCAGCCTTCATTTATGAACCTGGTGTGAAAAATACATCACATGTTTTCGCGCATGGTAAAGTAAGCCCACAAAGCACGCTCTGTTATTTAAAAATATTCGAAATATTTTTGGAAGCTTTAACTTCAACGAATTTTAGGTTGATTTTCTTACACAACAAATATTTTCAGTAATGATTGCAACAAAAGAAGCTGTGCAGTGGTGGAAAGTACCATCGGCTCCTATATATTTCTGGCGCATAACAGGTGCTGATACTAGACGAACCAACGGCGGCATTGGATCCAGAGACGAGGCGGAGCATATGGACCTTGATAAAAGAGCTACGTGGCAAAGCAAGCATACTGCTCTCCACGCATGACATGGAAGAAGCCGATGTTTTGGCCGATCGGATCATCGTAATGTATAGCGGCAGTATCATCTGCTGGGGCTCGCCCAGCTTTCTGAAGAATGCGTGCGGTGAGTTGCCTATTCAGGATTTCCATCGCCCAAAACATGCGCACTTACTCAAACGTGCAGTAAACCCCAACAATAATGGTATTAAATGCGAAACATTTCTTTGCGAACCTTTGGCTCTTTCAGCGTGTTTATCTATCTATCTATCTATCTATCTATCTATCTATCTATCTATCTATCTATCTATCTATCTATCTATCTATCTATCTATCTATCTATCTAGCCGCCTACGTCTGGGTGCCCTCATGATCGCCTCAGCTTGGTGTAGATCGAAATTGGTTTGGGAAAGTAAGAGGATTTGATAAATATGACTGTTGGGTCATGACATGAATGGCATGAAAATCCTGTCGCGTAAATCGTCAAACCCTTTCCTCCAGACGCGCGAGGCACATACCAGTTTAACACGGCCCGCGGTGCACGCGTATGTGCCACAGGTGATTGACAGTTTATATCTAACCAGGAAAGGCGAGAACAGACATTTGTAATTTAACTGCGAGAGTGTAAGAAAAACCGACATCGGCAGCGTTGACCCGACGAATGGAAAGAATAAGAGTTAGGATCCCAGCGGGAATCGAACCCAATCAGGTATTCTAGCGTGGCAATTAGGTAATCTACCACAGAGCCACTCCATGTCTATAAACTGGTTTGGAAAAACAGCCTATGCAGGCGTAATGCCGGTGCAACGTCAATTGTGGTTGTGATGCTGGCAATGTAACTTTAAAAGAAATGAATAAACACTACATATGTACTCCTACGATGCACGCGTCATATGAAATTAACGTCTGTGGTTCTAGTCTTGGCTCCGATTTTATAGAAGTTTAATAAGCATTACATTTGTATTCCTATGATTAAGCAAGCTATATTGAATCATTGCTCAACCCCGGTGTATTACATCAACGAAAGTTACGTGTGATATTAATACGATTGCATCATAAAGTGCACTTAGTTTCGATACTACTGACGTATGTACTCTAACGTGAGGGCCGACATCATGTCGCATCATAAGTTACCCTTTAAACGCCAGTGTTGCCGGCGTGCCTGGTAAGCCCAGGATGTGCACACAACTACAACACTTGCAAAAACACGTCGATCCACCTCGTAACGTTTGGCTCAAAGCGATAAAATACAGCATAGAAGTACTCGCTCACTGCTTCGCATGTAACCGCTTCCCACAACGCGTAGGATCTGCCCAAATTTTACTGAAACGTTGCCACAATTCCTTATACCGCGTCATTTGCTCTGTATTTGTTAAGGATCGTCAATTTTATTTATATGGACCAGTTCGTGACATACATTGATAATCGATATCATTTAATGAAAATGCAGTAAGGCGATGCCAAATAGGAACCTCCTGGTCACTTGGTTTATATTCGACTTCATTATTACTTATCCAGCCAATAGCCATTTATTACCTCAGGTTGTTCGTGTAAAGTGCGGCCAACATTCTTGTTTTGAAACAAAATGCGGCGCCTGGCAACTTGTTCATCATGAAGCACATTATCGCTGAGTTAAAAGATGTGAAACGAAAGAAAAGACTATGATTGTTTGGCCATATAAGTGATATGTTTACTTCGTCACTCTTCAATCACCAATACGTTCTTTCTGACTGACTACAACACAGCAATGCCGTCTAAATATACATGACAATGCAAATTGAAGTGTCGGGTCAATTGTGGCTTAAGACACTGTCGGAAAGTATGTGACATCAGTATTTCTCGTACATTTTAATATCAAATGCAGTCTTTCGAACAGATGTAGGCGCAAGGACACCTGTTCTTATCAGCTTCCAAGAAAACCTGAAGATAAGCTATTGATTTGGCACCATGGTTTGATGGGCACCCCATAATCACCGATCCCGTGTCTTTTTGTGCCTACAAAACACGAAGGAAGTGCATGATGACTGTCTTCTTCAGAGGGTCAAACTTAGCACGCCGTGTACTGCAGGTGCTGGCTACAAGCTACGCCTTCAAAAGGAACAGAAGGTCTTCAAGTCTGATGCGGTCCTAGCTTTGGTGAAAAAATCTGTTCCTCAAGCGACTGTTGAGGAAGAGAAGCAGAATGAAGCAATAGTCGCTCTAAACACCATGGAACGAGGCAACTTTCCGGCTATGTTCCGGCAGCTTGAAGACGGGAGCAAACGACTTGGCATTCAAAGCATGGGAGTGTCTGTGGCAACGATGCAGGATGCCTATATAAAGTAAGTCAGGTATCTCGACCTAACCTCATTTGCTTTGTAATTAGGCACTTCCTGACATGGGTCTCAAACAGGCAGACCACGCACTGCATGCGGCCCGTGGCCCTTCCGCGAGTGGATCGCGGCTTCGCGAGGAATAAATTTTTGTGACTTTATTAAATTGTATAGGCGCTATTTTTCTCGCATTTTACGATTAATAACGCTTTGTACGAGTCAGCCACATTTACGGGAGTAGTCTCCAACATTTTTTTTCCTGAGGCACGCTATGTGGTCACTATGAGTTGCAACACCATCGTTGAAAAAAACTTTAAGAATTTGAGTCCTTCTGGAGATCAGTATAGATATCTTTCACGAAACGTGACGTCAAACAACCTGCAAATATCACCCGTACACGACATTACACGACACATTGGGTGTCGTGTATGTTGACGCTAGGAGATCTCGTTCAAATGTGCCCCCATCCCGGCCCTTGTTGGTGTAAATTTCGCGTGAGCGGTCTGCCTGCTGAATTGAGTTAAAAATCACCGCTTTACCCATTCGGTTCCCGTAACTTCCATCAAATGGTTACCCTTTCACAGTACGTATGGAGGTACAGCGTCCTCCTTTTCAGAGGCACTTTTTGTGTGTCTGACCGCACTGGAGCGTATAGAGCTTCCGACGAAAGCAACATCTGCATACCTTCGTGTGGCGTCTGCTATTTAGAGATAAGCTCGAAGGCAGCAAAATGACTTTTCATTATTGGAAACATTTTAGAGCGCACACAACAGACGAAAACGAAAGGCGAGAAGACAAACGGGCGCAAACTCACAACTCAGTTTATTGAAGAATGTACACGAAATATATAAACCAGGGTAGCTCAAGAGCGCAAGTGCGTAAATAGAATCAAACAAACTGACAAGCAAAACAAAAGAGAAACACATCATGACAGTAAGTTTTTAGAAGTGCTATCTACAACGTGCAGCAGAATGTAAAACTAAAGTACGCTTTGAAAAAGGTGACCTCCTTGTCTGTTAGTACAAGCGATGGGTTGCTTACGCATTTATCAGCAGACGTTCTGATATGAAAAGCTTCAAATATTTCCGAGTTAGCTTGTCTTAGTGACAAAAAAAAATGTTAGTGTCACACCACACAGAATGACATTGGCTGTTCCTGCAATGGTCGGCTATGTGGGAGTTATTGCTATTGTCCAATGACTTCGCATGTTCATTGACATATGTCTGTTGTGTGCGCGCCGAAATGTTTCCAATAATTTCCTCAAACCAACGCGCCCAGCTCTCCATACTATTACATTACCTTTCATGTTTCAAGTTCATCTTCAAGACCTTGAATACAGCTTGATATTTTATTGCGATAACGAATATATGGAACGTCTCGGCTGGAAAATGTCCGTCCCCGTCGCCGCCGTCATTCACCGTATATATATATATATATATATATATATATATATATATATATATATATATATATATATATATATATATATATATATATATATATATAGAAAAGCCACGAAGAAAAGTAATTCAAAAATACTTTCCGACGTGCGAAATCGAACGGACGATTTCTCGATTTGCTGACCGCCGCGTTAGATGTTAGGCCACGACAGCACCGTCTTTCAGCCTGCTAACGGCGAGCTATTTTTATACACCATGTATTTCAGCATGCTTTCTTATTTGCAACATAGATGGCGCGATGTGCGCGCATGTGGCGCGCTTTAAAAATCGTCGCCCCGGTCCTGCGAATGCCGTTGTTGATCTTCGTCCTACAGGGCGTGGTCGCTTTCGTGCGCTTATCTCAAGGAAAGAAGGGGCGGCCGGTGGGGTGCTTCGCTTCGCTCGCTGCAGCGGCCGCGTTTGCGAAGGGAGCGCGCTGTTCAAACAGAAATAAGTAAAAACTGTGACAATTAGTTCGCGCTCGTCTTCTGTGTACCTGTTCATTCGTTTCGTGCGTCCTGCTTTATGTTTGAGCAGTACGCTTCAAGTGTCGAGCTGTGACGCATTAGTTCGCGCTCGTCCTGTGTGCGTTCTTTTCGTGCGTCCTTTGGGCTCGAGCGACGCGCTCGCAATTTCGAGCTGCTTTCCGTTCTTCGCGTTACATTCCAATTTCTTGCTATCGCATTCATTGCTTCGCCGTTGCGGCGAAACTGTGACTTTTTTTTATCATAGAAAATATACATATAATTCTTTATGCTGTAGCAAGAAGAAGAAAACTGCATTGGGGTCACCAGCGCTTGGCTCGGGAGCGCCATCGTGCTGGGAGGCCGTGCTTTCCTTTCTTGGTGGTTGCGTTGCTCCGAGTACAAACTCATAGACAAGAAAACCTAGGCCAGGGAGCGCTACATTGCCTTTCTGAAAAGTGCCCCCTTCTTCAGAAATTTCAGTATGCTGTCGCTCAAGGCGTTCTGTTGGCGTTTTGCTTACGCTGCGGCTGCGTGCATTCTCTCGCTGTACGCGACGCCTGCGCGGTCTCGCTCAGGCACTCGTGTGAGTGTGCTTGCGCGGTAACGTCGCGCTGCGCTGGCTGTCCAGTTATATTTAATTTGTGGACTCACGGCGCCGGCGGAGATGGTGTGCAGAACCTTTGTCAAGAGAGCGGCGAACAATTTGGCGACGGTAATTCCCAATGAGTCCAGATAATAAAAGCTTCAAAATAAATCACTGCGCCGTGCTGTTACGATGGTACAAAGAAATGGGACGGAGATTGAGTAAAACAAAATTGACGGGACCTCCTGCAACTTCGAGCTCAAAATAAATGCAAACAAACGCGAAAGAATTCCCCTGCTTAAAAATGCATGTGCGTATGAGGGAGAAGCGTTTATAATTGGAACGACCAGAACAGACTAATTCATGCCAACACTAGTTGCACAAATTCATTCAATACTAACCGAAAACGGCCTTTAAGCTGGGCTGCTTTATAATCCTCTTTCGGATTAACTAGACATAGCAGATGATGAACCACCACGACGAGAACAAAGGAAACAAAGGAACGAAGACAAAATGACCAGCGTTTCCTGTCCTAGTTGTCCTTCTCGTCGCACTGTTTCATCCTCTGCTCTAATTGTGCACCAACTAGTTACTAATACTGTTAGTTATGCAATAGGCAGGACCAGAAACTTGTATTCATGTTTGATATCCTCACTGTCCCCCACCTGTGGTTACGGTGCTCGGCTACTGACCCAAAGGTGCAGAGTTGGATCCCGGCGGCGGCGGTTACATTTCGGTGGGCCCGTGTAATGTGCGATGTCAGTGCATGCTAAAGGACAACACATGGTCCACATTTCCGGAGCCCTCCTCTACGGCGTCCCTGATAATCATATCGTGGTTTTGAGATGTAAAACCCCATATATTATGCTATCTTCACTCTTTAGCTTTTAGCGCATAAGTTCTCCCCAAGTTTGAGGTGGGCTGTTTTCCTGTTCCTGCGGTTTCCAGAAATAGAAACCAGGTCTCCGTCACCATTCCAGATTTTGATAAAATGTACTGTAGGTCTAAACGTTACCACCAGAAGGATGGTTGCGAAGTTAGTTTTGTGAAATAAAATTTTTAGCCTGAAAAAAAGAATGATTTTGGCCACAAAAACACTTTTCCACTAAGTTTGTGATTTATGCAATTCGAGCGCACCTATGGAAAACCCGGTGTACTTATGGTTCACAATATTTATTACAGCCGAAGAACACGTGAAATGCAATCCTTCGGGTCTATTTTGTTCTTTACTTGTCGAGGTATTCTTTAAATAATAGATCGCAACCTAGAAAACCGCACAAAATATCCCCATTTCAGGAATGTATTTTCAGAAAGTTGCAAAGGCATTGTTGATACAATGCATTTGACATGTTCTCTAGGTTGCTATGTGGCATAGAAAACTCGCCAAGGCGCGTTACGGTTATTTTTCATTTGTTTCTTTATTTTATTTATGAATACTGTTGGCCGAAGCTCGTTACAGGGTGGTTGCTAGACATGATAATATAGTAGTGCTGTGGGGTCGACGACAGACTCAAGGTAGAACACACGCCCAATGCAGTGGGACACGCAATGCCATGATAAAATATGTAAATTGCAAACAAGAAGAATCATAGACAACAGTACATCATGGTGTCATCGGTTTTGCCACGACCACTGGATTAATTAAACTGTTGTAGTACAGCCAGGAACAAACTTTTCATTAGGTAAATTGACACCCTTAAGGTAGAAGCTACGTGTTTCCAGCCGACGTGAAAAGTTTAGTTAAACTGCTTTAAAGCTTTTTGACACTCTCTACTGTTTGTTGTCCATGTTCCACTGAGATCCACTCCTCTATTGTTCTGGAGAAACAAAGTCACAGTTTAGCCGCAAGGGTGAAGCAGTGAATGCGATAATAACAAATTAAATGTCACACGAAGAATGGCGAACAGCTCGATAACTGAAACGCGCCGCTCGAGCACAAAGGACTGACGAAACGAACGCACACCACACGACCGCGAACTAACCGTCACAACTTGACACTTGCAGAGCGCTGCGAAAAACAAGGAACGACACTCGAAAAGAATGCACAGATATACACAGGACGAGCGCGAACTGTTACGGCTGTTACTTCTTCGTATTTGAGCAGCGCGCTACAACTCCACGCTATTCGGCTTCTTTTTCTTTAAACTGTGGTGCGTGTCGTGGTGCGTGCCCTCCGCATGTCGAAGCATTGTTTACTCGGCTTTCTACATCGGCAGTCGGTACAGAAATGGGTCACTTTTTAGTGCGCCTAAAGGGCATCGTTCAAACTGAAGGAAAATCTAGGAGCGTTGCTTGTAAGGTAAATTTTTACCATAGTAGTAGAATGTAAGGTAAACATTTTCCTTACATTTACTACTAATAACATTCACTATATTTCTTTGGCATTATTGTCTGTTAGTGCTCATTAATGTTGTGTATAACAAAGAAAAGCGAGCCCTTAAAACTAACACTTCTTTCCTTAATATCGGTCATGTACGAATTAGCACCGATATTATTATTAAAGATGCTTGACCCAGTGCGCCACGTGGTGCTTGGTCTGGCCACTCGTGCTTTCTGAACCAGCTCAATAGCTAGCCTGTATGTGGAGGTGGACCGGTTGTCAGTAGAACGATGGGACAGTCTACAAGCATTACGTATGCCTCTAATGTGATCTCCCATGCCGTCCAGCCATCTTGTGAGCTTTTGGAGGAGACATCAAATGTGCACTTGTTTTAGAGGCAATCATCAGCAGCGCCACCGTATCCCATAAAAATGATGTAACATAATCAGCGTCTGCACATAGCGATATCTAATCTCCATACAAGCTCTCATACGGATACTGTGTACCATGGGAAATACAGGCTTTCAACTGCGACCTGTAACCTAGACGTAGAAAAGCATGGCCTCCCGGTTCCACTAAAGCAACACTTTATGAACTGGCACATTAAATACAGGTGTGCTGATGTCACGTATCTCGGGAGCGCTTGCAACGTGGGATGGAGTTGGGAGAGAGAGACGGGAGACCGTGGTGGCATGGCAAACACACTTTATCTCGAACACCACGGCAAACAATTAACATAATGAAAATCTACAACAAAAAGTAACATTAGAAATTACTGAGCTGTACGATAATAAACCATTTAAGCTATGCTCGGCTCTCCTTGCCTGAAAGTTTGGCCACTCTAGCGCCTCAGCCTGTCGCTATCCCAATCGAACGCTCTTACTGGTCGTGCTGTTCGCTGACTCGGTCAGCGAACAGCACGACCCGTCGTCGAAGCTCCTGTCGACGTCTCAGAGTCGTCGTCGTCGATCAGCCGCCTTGCTGGTCGTCTTCATCGCCGATGTTTCGGTCTTCGTCGAGAGCATCGGTCTTGCCCGGTTAGGCCTAACTCTCGGCATCTCCTCAGTGCCACTGGATCAACTTGCCGACGTGGCTCTTCGGGGATTGTCAGTGGGTGGCAGTCGTTTTGTCGAGCTGGGGTAGTGCCACAGATGACCTGAGAGCTGCCCGGGAAGCGGGCAGCTCTCAGGCCCGGGAAGCGACGCTTCGCAGTCACAAGCCCGGGAAGCGTCGCTCGGTTGACACTTGCCGAGCCTCTCGTGCCGCTGCCTCCAGAACTCGGCCCTGCTGTTCTCGTCGCGAGTGCGACGCTGGCTTGCACCACCTTGCTCTTCTCCAACTCCACCGGACAATCACTGCTCCTTTTCCTGGGGTCCCTCACCTCAGCTCGGGTCGCGTGGCACGCGCCCTTCCCTGCCAATGGTGTGCGTGGACGTGGCATTAGTGCACACCATCGGGGAATTTCCGTGCCGCGCACACCATCCCACATTCCACCTTTCGTCACTCGCCTCGTGCCCCTTCACTCATGACAGCTGAGTCATTAGTGAAGTCACTGATGCTTCTAAGTACTCTATAGTTGCACGTGCAGCACACGGTCCTGAACTATCGGAATCTAAAATAATGAATAATCATACCAGAATATTTACAACAGCGTTAAAGCGTACTGCTAGCTGTACGACAGATGCGAAAAAAGAAAACAGTATTCATCATATACGCAGATACCCTCAGTGCAGTGATTGCGTTGTCTTCCGGTAAGAGACACGAAAAATCCACTTAGTAAATCGATCTCTTCCAGAATGCATCATGTCAGCTTACAAATCTAATTTAAAAACTACGCTGCGCTGGATACCGGGACATTGCAACAAAGCTGGCAATGAGGCTATGGATCTACTAGCGAATTCGGCGGCACTCCACGGTTCAAGAGACGCAGATGTCTTCCTCTACGAGTACCCGAGGCCACACATCAGAAACAGAATTTGTAGCAAATGGCAAGAAGAATGAAACGACTCAAGCGAAAAGGAAACGCACACAATAAAGCCAATAATAGAAAAATATGCTTCCGAAAGACGTAACAGGCACCAAGAGATCACACTGTGCAGATTTAGGATAGGTCACACACATGCAACACACACATCTTTTGTCCAGAACCGCACTGTGCAAAATGTGGCGATGCGCTGTCCATCCTTCCTGTTTTACTCATATCTACGTAGCTCGAACCAGAATTGAGACGGCACTTTGCAGAGCTGTACGAATCCCACATACCATCACACCCATTCTTTTTTGGTGACCAGCTCATGTTCTCGCCAAAAAGAGTTGTGAAGTTCTACTGCTGGTGTGGGCTTCCAACGGCCCATTTCATACTCCCATTACCTCAGCTTTCTCTCAGTCTTGAAGAAATCACTCGCATTTCGAGTTGAATTGTAGTGCAGTTCGCACTCCTTGTCTTGAGAAAGACTGTTGCCGAGGCTACGTGACTTTGTCAAGGCCATAAGTTCGGCCTGCTTTTAAACTAGTAGCACATAGTTATTACTTTCAGCTAATTCATGCCCGATACACCACGTTTTTATTTTTGTCACCTTGAGTAGTTCGTTATAGCCCTGTGTGTGGCGCTCTTAGGCCAGAGTTGCGCTTGTGCCGTAAACATCTACCATCATCATCATCATTATCGTTATCTTCATCTGTTTCGATAAAGCCGACATCTGTGCTCTAACATGAGTGTCGACATTAGGTAGGACTATCATAGGGTACCCTTTGGGCACCAGTGTAGTCCACGTGTCTGATAAGCCCACGGTATATCCCGAACTGCTCAAGCTGCACAACGACATCACTCTAGCTTGCAACACTTGGCTCAAAGGAACTAAAAATGCGGTATTTTTAATATTGCGTGGGGTCTCCCGGAAATTTTGTGGCGCGACGAGACCATTTTTTTTCGATTAACATCTTCCGATTTCGCGCACTTGGAGTACGCCCACGTAATATATAAAGAAAAAGAGCGTTAAAAACTGAGGTCAGTTAACTGGTGCGAAGTAGAGCACTGCACGGGCCGGATATTACGGCCAGGGCCCGGCCCGGGCCCGGGTGTACATGACCGAACCCAGCCCGAGCCCGGCCGGGGCCCGGGCGTACTTGACCGTACCCAGCCTGAGCCCGGCCCGGGCCCGTCGTTGCAAGCCTGAGCCCGGCCGGGGCCCGGCGCTCATTACAGAACTAATCCAGGGCGCGCTTGTTCATGACCAGGCCCGACCCGGACCCGCTAGAGGATACTAGTTGTTGATGATGATTATTATTGATGCCGTGCACTTTGTAGCGGGCGATCGGACGGAAAATCCGTTGTGTACATGCATCGAAATGTTGCTTTGCCCGCGGTGGTAGCTCAGCGGTTAAGCTGTTTCGCTGTTAAGTTCTAGGACGCGGGTGCGATTCCCGCGGCGACGGCGGCCGCAATTTGATGGGGGCGAAATCCAAGAACACCCGTGTATATACTTATCTTTAGATGCACGTTAGAGAACTCGAGAAGGTCGAAATTGGTCCGGTGCCACTACGGCGTGCCTCGTAATCATATCGTGGTTTTGGCACGTAATACCAAGGAATATAAATGAAATGTACCGTGTGTGTCAACCTCGAATAGAAGACCGAAATCTCTATTCCTCCCATGGGAACAACCGCGAGCTGGCTCATGGTTAGTGCTGTTGATATATATATATATATATATATATATATCTACGCGATCTGGCGTGTTTATAAGGAAACCCACCACAACAATGTACTTGTTACCCTGACAAAGTCTGGTCCAGCAGACAAAAGGTTAGTGAAAATATACAGTGCCAACGTATATCTATACTAGTGAAAAAAAAATAGCACTTCAACTGTTTTCCTATTTTTATTGCTAAGGTTTCCTAAGAGCCAGCTTTTTGCACGTGTCACTTCAGCTTGGCACAGTATACCTTAGACCATGCAATGCATAACGTTCACGTGTGCTCGAAGGCCCGACTTACGCCTTTCAATGAGCGGGTCCGAGTCCGGCCCGCAGCCTCAAGCCCGGGCCCGGCCCAGGCCCGCGGCTTCAAGACCGGGCCCGGCCCGTACCCGCGCTTTCAAGCCCGAGGCTAGCCCGGGCCCGCCGGAAAACACTTCGGACGGCCCGGTCCGGGTTTTCGGGCCGGCCCGGGCCCGTGCAGTGCTCTAGTGCGAAGGCTGAGGAAGTTGCGGAGCATGTAACGTTCCCGTTCTGCTTTCCGCCCAACTTATCTCCACTTTCCTTTCCCACCCCTTTCTCTACTATAGTACACAAGTCTATGAAAAGCTTTACCATCTCACCTCCTCCTTTCCCTCTTCTTCACTAACACTTCCCTTTCCCACCCTTTGCCATATATACTATACGTGGCTATATTTGCTCTATTTTTTCGTAAAATAACAGCGCAAAAGACGACGGACGAACACACAGAGACTGAAGGAGCGCTGTGTGTTCGTCCGTCTTCTCTTGCGCTGTTATTTTACGATCATGAGCAACCAACTAGCCCGATTTACCGCCATTGTGAAGTTCATCTCTTTTTTCAATCTCTGATTTTGTCTCTTTATTTCTGTCTCTTGCACTCGGTGTGTATTTCCTCTGTCTTTTTATATTTCTATCTTTCTTTCTCTGTGTGTTTGTCTTTCTATCAAGCATTTTGTAGGATTTAGAGGTCATCGATCAATTATTCATTGGGCTATCGATTATTTATCACAGCGTATCGGTGATCAATTTTTTCGGTCAGGCTCAGTTCACCAAACCATTTTCTATTATCTATTGGTTATTTATCAATTAATGATTAGCTGTTGATTGGCTACTGATTGGTAATTGTGCCGCGTCTCATGTTGAAGCTAATTTGCTTACTCTGTATACAAAAACGTGGCCGGCTGGTTTTAGGTACTTTCATGCAGAAAACCTTGAACAAATACATGAATGATGTAATCGCTGAATGAACAAATAAATTATGTCCTATAAGAATAATGCGTATGATCTGTAATAAATAATAACCCTGTCATATTTTATTATTCAACCAGAATATACAAGGAATGGGTTGGTGGACAAAAAAATGAGCCTTTGCCAGACCAAGGTAAGCCCGGCGGATTTTTTTTTTTCAATAGTATGTTCCGCACTATTATTGTTTAAGAAAACCAGCCTGGGAAGACAATTTACTTTTTGTTGTCATGACTATAATCTTATCTACAAACGCCTTGAACAAATTTGAATGTGTTTTC
Organism: Rhipicephalus sanguineus; assembly: GCF_013339695.2. Lineage (NCBI taxonomy): Eukaryota > Metazoa > Arthropoda > Arachnida > Ixodida > Ixodidae > Rhipicephalus > Rhipicephalus sanguineus. Next base: position 174,418,664 of record NC_051180.1, on the reverse strand, counting down.
TCTTTTGCTCTCCACCTCTGTAGTATACTGCTAACGGTTCTGGGCAGCTGACCCGAAGGTAGCGGGTTCGATCGCGGCGGCAGTGGTTGCATTTTAATGGAGACGAAATGCTAGAAGCCTGTGTGCTGTCAGTACTAGTCAAACAACACCAGAGTTCGGCGTGCATCATATTTATATCGTACTGTTGGCAAGCAAAACCCCAGAAAATGAATTTAATAATAATAATAATAATAATAACAACAACAACAACAACAACAACAAGAATATTAATAATAATAATCATAATAGTATTACAGTGAGTATTTATTCACCGGTCGTCAGGCAGCACTGATGGAGATTACACTGCATAGAGCTCCCACAATTGCAAGTCAACAGGGCAGCTCCAGACTCAGTCTTCGTCCACTCCGTACCATTTCAGTGGCTCTGCCGGAGTGGCATTTCCATACTAATGATATTATTATCAAAGACGATAGTCTTTCTTGGGATATTTGAACGCAGACATTTTGTTCTGTATGTCTGTCTGTCACACGGTTCAGCCACACGGCCAAATTTTAAGCACTTGCTGAACGCCCAGCCATCTTGAACTGGTAGCTGCGTTCATACTTCTGAACATTGTCGATTAAAAAGCAATTATTAAGCATAACTTAAGCGCAACATCAATACGTAAGCATTAGTTGGTGTGTTCCTTTAGTCGAAAATAAAGGAAAGAACATTGCTTTTAAGGGCTCGAGTTTTTTGTTTGTTAGACACAATATAAATGACAACTAACAGACAATAATGCCAAGGAAAGTAAAGCGGATAATATTTGTAATAATTAGTATATAAATGTCAAGAAAGTAAAGTTGACGAAAAGATAACCTGCCACCGGCAGGGACCGTTGGTTATCTTTTTCTCAACTTTACTTTTTCACATTTATATCCTAATTACTCGAAGTAATATCCGCTTTGTTGTGAACTAAAAACCCACACACATATAAGCGACGACAAAGTGTGCGTGTTTAACAACGTGTGATGTGTAGTGACAGACCACATGGCCTCTCCGTGTTTACATCTATGCGCGGCTCTGAATTTTGTACTGTTGCAGCCGCCGTGAACTCAAGGCATGTAGACTCACGTTTCTCCGTGACGCCGCCCGCTTCCTCCTCGAGGACCCCGCCTCCATCGGGGCAGTCTGCTCGAGGCTCTGTAACTACGAGCCGCTCAATAAAGTTTCTCTTCCGCGCTCTGATCCTGTGTTCTTGATATACAACAATTTTGGCGTTGACCATGGGATCTCAGGCGGTACATCTGACGAGACCGAAGATGGTATCTCCGATTGAATCACAATACAAGTGTTCACGACATCTTGCTGTGGTGAAACTGGACTGGTCAATCATGGCACCATCGGCAGACCGAATAGCAGCATCAGGAGACCGCAGCGTGGTTACGGCGCCAGTTGGAAGGCTTGCTGAGTTCAGTCCCGACACTGGAAGCATCTAAGCCTACATCGAGAAATTTGAGGTCTTCGCAAGCGGTAACTGCATCGACGAGCCGAAGAAGGCGCAAGTGTTCTTAGCAGTCCTAGTTGAAAACGCCTACGTGACACTACGAAGTATTCTGCTGCCTAAGAGTCCTGCAGACTCCCAGTATGCTGATATCACACAAGTGCTGCGCGAGCTCTACGCACCACGGAGATCCGTAGTCACGGAACGGTACAGGTTCCATCGCAGGGATCAAGGCCTAACTTAAATAATTGGAGAATTTGTCGTCGAGTTGAAGAAGCTAGCGGCAACATGCGAGTTCAGCAGCGTCCTTGAAGAAAGTCTTCGAGATCGGCTAATCTCGGGTCTTCGCAGCGAGGACATCCGATGCCGTCTTCTGTCATTACCGAAAAAGGGGCCGACATGGGAACGATTTCTGACATCACCACCGCCACGGAAACCGCAAAGAACGACACCAAAAAAAATTCTCCCAGCTCCTGCGGACGTGAACTGGCAGAACAAGCCGAAGCCTAAAAGGAAGCCAACGAGCAAAAACAAAACAGCCTCCACAATAGGGACTGCAACCTGAAAACGACGGAAGCCGCGGAAAGAAGGAATTTCACGCGAGGAACAAGGGAAATGCTTCATGTGTGGTGATGGGCATTTTCCTAGGCCATGTCCATTTTGCAGAGTCAATGTTTCAAATGTTCGAAAAAGGGCCATGTTGCTAAAATGCGTCGAACTAAACAAACGCATTGCTTTGACCCAAGCACAACAGAAGCGTAACTGTTGGCAGAGCATAACCAGAGAGATGGTCAGACATCTCCTGTCCCAGTAAAGCTACGCATGAATGGCTAAGAGGTTCCAATAGAACGTGATACAGGATAAGCAGTGTCTCTAATGTCGGAAAGCGAATTCGAAAAATGTTTTCCCGATGCTGAGTGGTCCGCAACTGATGTGTGCTTGCATGTTAACACACAACGACGGAACACCTGTAAATGTGAAGGGTTCCGCGCGAGTTGATGTGTACTATAGTACACATCGCCGTGAGCTGCCACTTGTAATAGCCAAGCATGAATCGGGCTTGAGGATGCTAACAGTTTTTGGGCCGAACTGGTTGTCAAAAATAAGGTTCGATTGGTCAGAAGTCATACCTGTGTACAACATTCAGCCAGAAAATTCTCTTTTGAAAAAGTACGATGAAGTGTTTGCAAAAGGATACAGCACATGCAGGAAAATTTACGCTTGAGCCTGCTGGCGTCAAGACGTCCTGATACAGCGCACTCAAGGGCTTCAGTGGGACCATTATTTTGAAAAAAGAATGTGTCACCCCTTTTTTTGAGGCTAGACCAGTTCCATACGTCATGTTGGAGCAAGTTCAAAAAATAATTTCATGACCTTGAGAGAGCTGACATCGTTTATCGAGTCAAGCATAGTGAATGGGCGACCCCTCTTGTGATAGTACCAAACCAAGACAAGTCTGTTAGTATATGTGGGGATTATGGAATTACTGCAATCCGCGTATAGAGTTGGATCAGTACCCACTGCCTTTTCCGGAGGACATCTTTGCATCTGTAGTAGGGGCCACAAGTGTCACAGTTCTAGATGTCTCTAAGGCTTTCCTGCAACTTCAATTGATGAACGTGCCCAAGAGCCATTCAGAGTGAACACTCATTTGGGTCAGTGAACACTGATTTGTGGCTGCTGCGCGAGTGCACCGTTGGTTACACGTAGTGTGAAAATACCGTCACCAGGTCACTTATAAAGGAGGACGTGCGATTGGCAACGCTGATGGTTTGTCGAGGCTCCCACTGCATCAAACTGCTGAAGAGTCTAAAAGCATTTTTTACTTTGCACCGATACAAGGCGTTCCTGTCCCGGTTAAAGAGGTTGAGCTAGAGGCAGCCAGAGATGAAGTCTTCCGCGTTGTACGTGAATTCACATGGAGCGGTTGTCCAAACAAAGTTTCTGACGAGCTAAAGCCGTACTATGTAAGGAAGTTAGAAATTAGTGTGCACACGGGTTTTTAGCATGAAATAACAGAGTTGTGATTCCCGCTTCACTTCAAAGGGACTTTCTTGGATTGCTACACGAACAGCACATCGGTGTCACTAAGAGGAAGGCTATTGCTAGATCAATGGTCTGGTGGCCTGCTATTGATCGCAGTATTGAGGAAATCACTAGAAAGTGTGATATTTGCCAGAGTGCTGCTTCGTTGGGTCAGCCCACTGCATTGCAACCATGAAGATTGTGTGAGAATGCGTGGGAGAGAGTACACTTGGTTTTTGAAGAGAAAAATGGCAAATCATTTCTCCTTGCCGTGGACTCCCACTCGAAGTGGCTAGAGGTGAAAATCATGAACACCACAACAGCGCGAAAGACAATCGAAGTAGTGAGATCTCTATTTGCTGCATATGGATTGCCACACGAAATTGCTACAGACAGTGGCCCTCAGTTCAGAGCCCAATAATTTGAGGACTTTCTAAAAGTACACAGTGTGAAACACACGCTAACTCCTCCTTACCACCCAAAATCGAATGGGGCGGCAGAAAGAGCAGTACAAACGCTGAAGAAGCCGCTTCTGCTGCAGGGAGTGAGTTACTAAAGGAAAAATAGCAAACTCTACAACAAGTGGATAACTTCGTGTTTGGGTGCAGAACCACTCCCCATACATTCACAGGGCAGACGCCAGCTGAATTGTTCTAGAGACGGAAACTGCGCACGCGGCTCTGAATGCTGAAACAAGGCCTTGCACGAAAAAATGAAATGACATAAAAAAGAGCGCAGACAAACACCGAGGTCGCTCAAGAGAGTTTAAAAAAGGGATCTCAGTTACGTAAGAAGCGTTCGAGGTGAAACCGTTAAGTGGTTTCCCGGAAAGATAGTCAACAGAAGGTCAGCCACGACATACCTAATAATGTTTGTTTAGGGGCAAGTGAAAATCTGCCACGTCGACCATTCGCGCAGTCGCAGCGTTACAGGTGATACCCCATTTTATGTACACGATATAACCTACCCACAGACGAGTAATGGAAACGAAGCGCCGACGGTCGGCACTGCGCCGTCAGCTCCAGGCTTGACGCCGTCGCGTTCAGACATGGAGCCCTCGGAATCACCTCCCAACACAGACCGTGGAAACGGGAACGCGGTGTAGTACGCGCACGAGACGAATTCCTGAACGTCTGAATCGCGACACCTTTGGTCTTAGGGGGAAGAAGATGTTGGGATACAAAATTCTCAGCATATCCACGGGTGAATGATGAAGAGCTTGGGCGAAGCTCCTGAAGCAATCATGGTTACACCGTGAAATCTTCAGTGGTTTCGCCCAGCAGTAATAAAAGCGATAGCCCAGTACATCATCAAAGACGTGACAAACACTCTATATATGTATACAAGAAATTTTATTAATCGTAAGTGGTAGCTAGACGTGGCTTCCGTTCTTCCTTCATTATAACGGCTTTATGGTCGGTGAAGTGTTGGATCGGTGATGGGTCGTAGTGGGATGTTCGCAAAGGCGAAGTAGTGGGCAGTTTGCAAAGGTGGCTTCCGTTCCCCCTTCATTATAACGGCTTTATGGTCGGTGAAGTAATGGATCGGTGATGGATGTATTATACTGTTCGGGAGATACTGCCGGTTACACCGGATGCGGGACAAGGTTAGACTAACAGGAGCTTCGTCCCTAATAAAAAGCCACACAAATATAAGCAACGGCAAAGTGTGCGTGTTTAACAACGTGAGAGGTGTAGTGACAGACCACATAGCCTCTCCGGGTTTACGTCTGGGCGCGGCTGTGAATTATGTACGTGCATACTATTGCAGCCGCCGTGAACTAGACATGTAGAGTAACGTTTCACCGGGACGCTGCTCTCTCCATGTATTGAGAGCGACGTGTATTGTAAACAGAGGGTCCATGTATTGTAAACAGAGGCTAAATCGACGAAAGAGGACGGAGGCAACGTAGCGCGTTGTAGCTGCCGGAAGCGCAGAAGTTTCACCGTACCACATGAGGCTCTGAGCTGCCACGATCACCCAGCGGTTTGTGGTAGGTCTCATCCGTAGGAGCCCGTACAAATTGTTTCATGAGTAAAGGGGAACGAGGCACGTGCCAAACGTCGGAAGGTGGAAATGGTACGCGAGGAGCGGAAGATTTTTGACACAAAGTATATTTTCGTAGCAAACTGTTCATTGGATTAACCAAACGCGCCATATCGACCAAGTAATATAACCAGCCGTATATCCGCTTCTTACAAACCCTGCCAGATTTGTACACCGGCTTGGCAAGCACTCTCCGCTTCTGCTGCACGTAAACCGCGGCATTTTTGGGAACACTGTGCGGTAGCAACTGAACATTTTCTTGCACGTCGATGGCCACTATAATCTCTTGTCCCTGTATTTCATACTGCCCATAACCATGAGTGTATCCTAGGCGACACCACTCGCTCTTCGTCCTCGTTTAGTAGCGGTAATGAGGCAGGCTTGTCCAGATGCACAAAATCATTGGTGACGATAAACTGAGGAACACCGCGGCGCACAATGTTGCCGCGGCACGTCCTACACAACCTCAGTTCACGGTGGTTGATCTCTTCCGGGAACTAGTCTCGCAGAACTCAATAGCCCTTTGCACTGTTTTCAACACACCGTACAAAGCTTATCATAGACAAAGTAACGTTAAACCGTAGTCTATCGCACACCCTGCACGAAGTTGCGCGCAAACCTAGCCCTACTGGTAGATGGACAGCGCCTTCCTCGCTCGTACACCGCTCACCCGACTCTGGGTTTACTCTGTCTGATTCGCTTCCTTACCGCTTCCACTTCATTCTAATGCCAAGCATAATCTGAATCTGTGCATCGTATGTTGGGCGCCGAGCACTAAACCTGTGCCGCGCAAGTGCATCGTATGTGTTCAAAGTTCTACTCAAAGAGCTTATCTGTTAGTGGCATCAAGACCCGTCCCGTTTGGAAATCCTGTATATGTACACAGGCGTCCACTGTTAAAGGGAACATCGGAGCGTGTGGCGGCAGCTCGGCGCCACCGCCGGCCGTCGGCTGCAACGAGATTCGCGCAGACGCAGTGAGCACCGTGCCCGGTGCTCTTTCGTTGTGTCAAAGGTTCGCTTCGCGACGATTCGCAGCACGGAAGCAGACGGCAGCAGACGACGAAAGAGCACGACTCACAGCGCGCACTGTGCCTGCGCGAAACTCGTTGCAGCCGCTTGCCGGCGGTGGCGCCGAGCTGCCGCCACACGCTCCGATGTTCCCTTTAACAGTGGACGCCTGTGTAAGTACATGTGTGTAGTGAAGCCTGTTCTGTTTTCCCCCACTGCCCGTCGTAGCACGTTTAGCTTCCTAGACGCTGCGATACAATGTGCCAAAAGTGGGCCCTCTATTCCAACTAGCATGACTAGCGAGACACTGGAAAGAATTAACCAAGGGCACTCGGGAATCAGCAAGAGCAAAGCCAGGGCAAGAAGACTAGTTTTTTGGCCGGGAAAAAACTCTGACATAGAATCGTTCGTCCGTACGTGTACTATCTGCAAAAAGTACGCATGTAGCCAGTCTCGAGAGCCTCTATTGATGCGCCCCGTGCCGGACCAACCGTAGTACCGTGTCGGCATTGTCATTTTTGAATACGGCGGGATGTCCTACCTCTGCGTTTACGACGCCCCGTCAAACTTTCCCGAAGTGGAACTGCTCAAGGACACCCCGGCCAAAACAGCCATTGACGTAACAAGACCTATTTTTGCTAGGCACGGCATTCCCATAGAAGTTTGTCCTGACAATGCCCCTCCATTTTCATGTCGTGAATTTGCGCTGTTCTCACAGTTGTACGATTACAGGCATGTGGCGTCTGGTCCGGGATGCCCACGCTCTAATGGGTTGGCGGAAAAGGGCGTTCAGATAACTAAGCGTATCCGCAAGAAAACGAATGAAGCTAAACAAGATTTCTGGTTGGGACTGCTTGCATTCAGGACCACCCTACTCGTGTGCGGCGCATCACCCGCTGAGCTGCTTATGGAACAACGGCTCTGCACAATAATTCCCGACGTTCAAGGCAACCTCAGTCACGAGGCGATGGCGTGCCTGAACCCGGTAGATACGGTCCGGATCAAGAAAGGTAGTACATGAGTCACGAAAGCTAAAGTACTAAAGCCTGCTGGTCACCCCAGGTCGTATACAATAGTCACAGAAATTGTGACAGTGCTCAGGCGCAACCGGCAGCGCTTGCTGCTGATCCGGAAGCCCTTCCAACGCAACTACCAGGAAGACGACGACCTCGAGGGAAACTCGGGCCAAAGAAACAAGTCAGCACCTCGTCACGCAAAAGGCACAGCCCCATCTGCTCCTACGGAACCCGGTGCCCCAAGTGTCTCGTTCACAGCATTCCCAAGGAGGTCGCTCAGACAACGTCGACCACCTCAACATCTGGCCTATGACCAGAACTTCACGCAACTGCCTTCAACTGAGTGCCTGGCAACATTGATTGATGTTGTTTTCCTTTTACTTGTTTTGTTTTCTGACAGAGGAAGATACATCGTATCCTGGGCACCGAGAGCTACAAGTGTACCGCGCAAGCGCATTGTATGTTTTGAAAGTTCCACTCCAACAGCTCATCTGTTAGCGGAATTAAGACACTCCTCCTTTGGAAATCGTATATATGTACACATGTGCAATAAAACCTGTTCTGTTTTCCCCCGCTGTCCGGCGCAGCATTTTTGGATTCCTGGACGCTACGATACAATCTGGATATACTCGTCGTCGCCGTTTCTTTGGCCACATAGGCAGGATCTAATCGCCACTTAGCGGGTATCCACGTTACGGACGGCTCCGCGTAAATCTCTTGCGCGGACGATGCTTCCGCCGTCTGTCCTGCTGCGAAACGCATCCAGACGGCGGACGAAGGGAGTAGACGAACGCGGCGGAGAAAGAAGGAGGATGGCGGTACCATCTGAAGCGAGAGCTGCCCGCTTCGAATCTAAGCTCTTCGTCGCGCATTCCCTGGCCTGTTGGTTAAAATGTACGTACTCCAGACAAGGCTCATGCCCTCCGGATCTAGCTGTACTGTTTGGAGTGTTGCAGCCTTCCCCTGGACATGCCCGCATGGTCTGCAGTGTTTTTATGTCCGAATTGTGGTGGCAAGTTTGATTTCTCAAGGACACTCTGCGTGTGTTGTGCGGAAGGGGCCGATCCGTGAGTGCTCAACAACGTTGCTACCAGGATTGGGCTAAGACAGCGGAACAAACTACAGAGTTCCTTCGGGCTCATGTACGCCTTAAAGTCCCCAAGGTATGCAAGAAGCAACCGAAGAGTGAAAAAGTCTTAGTCCTTGGCCAGCAGGAACTCCCGGAGCGAGTGACTAGCGTGCTGCAGGAAGGTCCTAATTACGCAAGCGAGCCTGTTCTATCGCCACTAGAAAAGATTACGGTGGCCAGAGACATTTCACGACGTGTCGCAGAAGAACTACGCCCGAGCTGTCTGTCAGAGTGTGTCGATGTGCTTGCAAAAACGGAGACGTGTGGACGTAAGTCGAAGGACATTGTCCGTGTAGCGAAGTTTCTAGTGGATAACCAGCTTAGTGTGATAAATTCTGATAAAGAAGGTTTCTTTGTGATTGTTTCCGAACGGTTGTTTTTCGAAAAAGCCAAAGCTGCGGTAGAGAAGAACTTTGTCGCAAAAAATATTCTAGAAAGAAAAGCAAAAAATCAAGCGTTTAAGATGTTAGAACGTCTAGGTCTTGAACGTCTTGCTGAGAACGTGCGGCAGACAACACGTTGTCACCATGACCTATTCTTCAGTGCCAAAAGACATAAGGCGGATGTGCCTTTCCGAGCGATAATTTCGGAGAATGGAACTTGGCAGGACAAGGTGTCGTCTTTTCTGCAAAATACGCTCTCAACTTTATGCCTCAATGATCCGTTCTCAGTAAGGCATTCTCAAGAAATAGTTAAATTTCTATCTGAAGACAACCCCGGTAATGCTAAGGCAATCAGTATAGACGTTGAGGACTTATTTTATTTTCTTGAAAGAGCCGAACTAATGTGCAGTGTAAAAGAAGCGGTCACCCAGTATAACGACGAGTATAAGTTTACGCAGTGCTGTGGGATGTCTCTGGACTCGTTTCTAGAGCTGTTGCTGTTTTACCTTGATAGCACCTTTGTGAAATGGGACGATAAGGTGTACGTACAAAAAGGGGGTGTATGCATTGGCTCGCGGGAGCACCGGTCTTAAGTGATCTTTTTTTGAGCCGTGTAAACAGAAAACTACAGGGTAACCGTGTTCCGTCTTTCGATATGTTGACGACTACCTTGTGTTTTTCTCAGGTGAAAACTATAGCAAAAAGCGACTGATTTCTTGAAGGTCTTTCGTGAATGTGGACTCGGACTTAAGTCTACAATTGAGTTGATTAAGGACAACAAGTTACAGTTGTTAGACTTCTGCCTTTCTTTTGTTACCTTCCTAGGTCACAAAAGCCGCTCCTACATTTTTCTTCAAGTCACTCAAAAGTTGTCAAAAACAGAATTGCATTCTGTGCCCTGAAGTCTGCTATTACTAAGTCTTGTACGCATGGTTTGGGGCGCAGTTTCTGCTCACAGATTCAGCGGCTAAAAAATGCTGGTTTCCCGGGGTCCTTTCTGGCTAGTTGCAGTGAAAGGCTGTTGAAATGGGTCAAAAATAAAAATCGCCCCGACACCAGTGGTGAAAAGAAAAAAATACGATAAGGTATCGGTTTTGCCTTATGTCCATAAATTTTCCCATGGCCTCAGCAATGTTGGCAAGAGATATGTTATTAAGACGGTGTTTTCTGCTCAAAAAAAAAAACTCTCTAGGATCTGCCCTCTTGGTAGGAAAAAAAATGGAAGGTGCTGAAGAGAAAACTGACGGCTGTGAAGTTAGACATGTTTCCACATATGTACCGTATAAGCGCGGGGTTGTGTACCAAATTCCGCTTACTTGTGGAAAATCGTACGTGGGACAAAGTGGCAGGTGTACTAACGTTCGTTTAAAGGAACATAATCTGTCTTTGAAGAAGCCTAACACATCCCATCTAGCATCGCATTATAATACTTGTGGCTGTTCTCCGGTGGGGGTGGGTAAAAAAGGCGATTAGCCGGTTGACTAAGTTCCCACCCCCCAGTTACATCAGGCTGGGGTAGTGGTGACAGAACACATAGAATGTAGGAATAACTGGCCCTAGTTATAAAAAATATAGTGATTTACATAAACTTGAGTGATTTGAAATGGAAGCAATACAGGTTGTATGCACTCTTATTATAGCAATGGGCATAGACAAGCATGTGTACAAGTTTAGAAAAGACAAAGCATGAAAAAAAAGCAAAAGAAGAAAAGAAAGAGATAAACAAAACATGGCCACAAGAAAAAACAAAGTGGCCACACATTAGTTGATCTAATTAGGGGTAAGGCAAGTGATATACTTTAACTGTTTGAATATTTAATTAGAAATTCGCGGAGCTGCGCAAGTGAAATGTCTGTAATCTCAATGCCCGCAAAATGGAGTTTATTCAATTGTGACGGTAACTGATAAGATACTCTTTGCAGTCCATAATTTGTTCTTGTGTGAGGAAGTACCCAACGTGGCTGATTACGATGTTGGTAATGTGACTTATAAGTTTGCATGCCGGCTAATCCTGATAATGTAGACAAATGTATTTTTTGTTCTATCTTATAGTACCGTAGCAGTCTATAATCGTATAAATTGAAAACGTTGATGATACTTTGTCCAGTAAACAAGTGTTGAGTATGATGTCTGTGGGGAAGGTTATAAATTAAGCCAATGATTTTATTGTGTAATACAGAAATCTTTCTTAGACTAGCTTGTGTCGTCATAGCCCACACTAATGTACAGTAATTTAAATGTGAACTGAATAAAGCATATGTCGCAAGCTTTGCTTTTAATGGTAGCAGTGATATATGACGCGAAAGTATACCAACAGCTCTAGGGGCCTTAAGTAAAACATTATTGACATGGTCATTCCATTGCATACTTTGTGTAAAATAAACTCCGAACGATTTTAAAGATCTCACAACTTCAACCGACTGTTATTTATATTGTAGCTTTACTGGAGTATCCGATTTCTTATTCTTGCAATTAAAGATAATAGCTTTAGTCTTAGCTACATTGACCGACAATGCATTTTCATTAGTCCATAGTTCTAAGTTTCTCAAAACACTATTACCATGCAAAGATAACTCTTCATGTGTGTCAGCTGACAATAGTATCGTGGCATCATCCGCGTAAATTATAAATCTAGACTCACCATCAATATGCGTAATGTCATTGATGTAGATGTTAAAAAGAGGCCTTTCGAGGCCTTTCACATTAAAAGAATGGGAGACGCATGCGTAAGCCGTCCGTCGATTTTCTTGACAGACAAGGATTTTGCGTATCTGCTTGGCTCATGCATTATCAAGTGATTTGTTTGAACTTGTTCTTAAGAATGTGCACGTGTTGTTGTTCAATGATTAGCTTTACTGTTTCACTTATGTGCATGTCTGCTATGCCCTGTTTTGTATTTCCCGTTTTGTTTTTTCGAAATAAATCTTTCAGTTGCGAGAAAGCGCCCGTCCTGTGCACTCTGTGTTCCTTTAGTCTGAGTCTTCGTCTTTAGCGCTGCATCAATCATGACTGCATTCCAACTAGCCCAACTTTCCATTCTACTGAAATGTGAAAATTCAGGGTAGCAAATGCTTGCTATAGTTAATGAAAACGCTCAGCGTAAGCTTTCTTCCTTCCATGTTTTTAGTATGAATTCTATTTTTAGTTAACAATGCAGTCTGTGCAGATTTGCCATGGTGTAAACAATGCTGAGTTTCTGAAAGTATGTTCTCTTTGCAAAGAAAACCGTTCAAGCGGTAGAAGATTTCATCTTGCAATCCCTTAGAGAATGCAGGTAGTGATGAAATTGATCGGTAGTTATTACATCATTAATATCTCCACTTTTGAACACGACAGAAACTTTTGCAAGTTTCGTGATATTTGGGAAGGAGCAAGACTGAAAAACTGGATTAAACGCGTAGGCTAGACAAGGAGCAAGCAGGTCAAATACGTGCTGAATCGCTCCAGCCTGAAAACCGTCGACGTCGACAGAGCTGTTTGCTTTTTTTTATAGAATGTGCGGACTATTTATACTTCACGTGTGGTTGCAAGACACATGTGTCAGTATTATGGTAAGAAATCCAATTATGAGCAGTGCTTCTCAGTGGTTGTACCGCATTAGCAAAGTGCTCATTGAAGTGGTCGGCCAAGGCACACCGCAATGATTGTTCGCGTTTACAGTTATTTCCATTAAAGTATTCTGAACAGCATTGCGCCTATGCGCCTGATTGATGATTGATTGCTTTCGAAACTTGGTTTGCGTGCCTTCCAGAGATGTCAGAAAACATGTGGTCAAATTAGGGGGCCTTTGTCTTTTCTAATGTGGGAGTGAGTTAGTTTCTGTAAGTTTTAGAGGCTTCAACGTCCGTAATATCGTGGAGAAAAAGATCTTTAAGGTCGACTTTTTTTCTTGATTATTTTGATGTGCTATTGCTGTACCAAAAGCTTTTTTTGTTTATTTTCTTGTCACCTTTGCACTTATGTAAGGAAAACATGCGCTGTAATGACTACTGGTTATAATACAAGAAGTCGCCATAGCTCTCATTCGGGTCTGGCTTATCGTAAACAGAAGACCAAGCAATCTTCCCTCAGTATGAACATATCGAAGGAATTCATATCTTTGTTAGACATAGATCTATCCTTAATGTAGACTTCACAAGTTATTTTGAAATGCAATAAAGGCAGGACAGCGGTCACTTACCCCTCGCCCATACCAAGCCAGCTGCGCAAACATGGGTGGCTATGTTTACAATAAATAAGTCACGTTTGAACTGGCAAGCTGTCATTATGCGTGTCGGTGTGGTAATGACGGTATTTTAGCCACGAGCACAAAGTTCGTTAAGAAATTCCTGGGAGGTCCAGTTATCTTTCATATATCTTGTGCTAATATCACCACCTCTTAATTGTTATACCTGTTAAATATTCAGCATTCTCATATTTCCTCAATACATTCGAAAAAAAAACATTCATATCGCCAGACGGTGGGCGGTATAAGGCCACGCAAGAGTTGAAATAATAATTTATTTATGTAACACACGTGGTAATCAGCTGGTATACAAGTAAAGTTCGGAATTATATCGCCCAGCATGCGTTTTTTACGTGCATTGCCACTCCGCCACCACGGAGAGCACTTCGATTGGTGAAAAAGTGATTGTAGTTAATCAGATTTAGCATACCTCTTGCTTCATACTATGTTTCGGTCTGCATTATGATATCACACAGGAAGTTAAATGAGGTAAAAGTAGGCTTAGCTCATCTAACTTAAGATCTGCAGCACATAAATTGAGGTGAATAGCAGTCAACATGCCCTGCGATTGCGCAGTAGTTTTAATATCCGGAGATATCCAGCGATTGCGCCGGGTATCTGCCATTTTAGACCGCTCAAAATATTGTCCTTCATCCGTTCAAGCATTCTGGCGCATAATGGAGATAGAATGGCATTACTTTGAGTCTGGCGTAACGAACGCTTAGGGCGCTCACATTCTGCCATCGGGACATGCGAATAACCCAAACATAAATCCAGTGAAAAAAAAAATATTCGGCACCTTGTAGGTAATCGATGGCGTCGTTAATACGGTAAAGATGTAGATACCTGTAAGCGTAATTTCGTTTAGACGTCACTTATCCACACAAAACCTAATCGGACTCTGTTTTCCTCGCAAGCATTACAGGTGAAAACCAAGAACTAGAGGAAGGCTTGATGACCCCGTGCTGAAGCATTTCATTCACTTGCTCCGCAATTATGTCACGTTTCTTTGTAATTAACATAATGAAAAATGGGCAAAAAAAGGCGGTGCGTTTTGTTTACAATAATTTTTCGAGGACTTCGGTTATGAAACTTTTTATTTATAGAGAGCTCAACTTTCACTCTTATCTTTCAGATACCGCAGCTCTACGCTTAACTTTTTGTGTCAAATAATTAACGGTCAATACAAAGTCAGTATAGCCGATATTGTTTCCTTCTCATCTGGCTACTCCACTAGGCAGAGGCATGACTTAGGCATGCCATAGGCAGAGGCATGACATAACCGCGTTTTCCACAGGATGATTGCTTTAAATATTCCTTCTTTCCTCGCACTATAGTCGACTGGAATAAAATGTATAATGCAACTGTTTGAGCACTCTCATTGGCATTCATCTCATCAGAATTAAAATGTGCACTAAACAGTTGAGTTGTATTGCATTCTACTGTACATGCATGCATATTTGCAATCTTTTTACTTTTTATTCTATCTTTATTGCCCATGAGAGTTTGTATCTGCCTTACACATTGTACAAACTGTATATAATACATGTCCATGTACTACTTGCACTTTGTTGAACGCAAACCTTGTGTGCCACCCTAATAAAATTAGCGAATGGTGAATGCTGTATCTGTAAATAAAAAAATGATGCATAGTAGGGCCGTTGCGGCGAAGGAATGCGAGTTCCAGTGTCGATAGTGTGAGCATTTCTTCTGTGGAAAGTCGAAGGAATGTTCAAACTCATGAAGAGGAGTTGTGAGGTACTCCCGTTGGTTCTGAGGGCTCTCGCTGTCGATGGAGCGGTTGAATACACCGGAGGACACGTCATCCGAAGTAAAACGAGGAGTCATGTCATTCAGCAGAAGTTGTGGGCCCGTTTCACGGGATTCAATGGGTACGATATCACTTTCGTATGCAGGCTGGAGGTGGTCAAGCGTCGCGTCACGGCGCAAAGTGAGAGGGGCATAGGCTGGGTTGCCAACAAATATTCCAGTGGCATCCTGATAGAGCGGTAGATCGGCAAATGGCGGAGGTATACAGATAGCAGAGGCACACCGATGGCAGAGGTATTCAGGTGTAGAGATGGCATGAACACAGTAGCATTGTCATAAAATCCGACGCAATGGACAGGGACAATTACGGCACTAAGAGAAGGAACGTGAGTGTCAGTGGCAATAACAAGGTTGCCGGCGCGGGGTTTTTCAGTGTCGGTAGACGGGGCATCGAAAACACAGAAGCTTCCACCTGAGCACGAGCGCAGACAGTGACGGCGTGGTGGTGCGACAAGTAAACTCACCAGAGTATCACAACGGCCGGACTGGAAAGGCGCGCGAGCGTTCCCTCTTACGGCCTTCGCAATGCTTCTGTTTCCACCTCCAGGCGCACCAACGTGTTGTCGCTGCGACCCTGCCGTTGCGTTCGCGACTGTGGTCCACCCAAAGTAGACGCTCGCGCGCGCTCGCGCCCTTTTCGGCTATCTGCAACTTCCATACACTCGCACTAAAACTTTTTTGAAACTTTCGTTTACAATGAGTAATAATACTTTGCATGCAGCGCGTTCCTCTGCTTCCATATGAATATGTGATGAAAAAATTCGTAAACAGGGGGTGGGCGCCCGAGCCTACGTTTCGACAAGTGCACTTTTCTTCAAGGCTGGAACAGAAGACAAGTCCGCTTGTCGAAACGTCGGCTCCAACACCCATGCCCTGTTTACGGATATTTTTGATCAGAAGTTTCCATCTTCGCCTTCCTGCCGTCAAATGAATATGTGAAATTTAAAAAAAAAGTCATGAAGTGACAACGCTAGAAAGTGAGAAAGCTGTACACTGGGACTGCTGCACTGTTGGCACATAAGGTAGAAGTTTCCTTATCTGGCACCCAGGCACATAGTTACTGGAAAGAAAATGCCGGCTACAAACGACAGTGGACGCCGATTTGTCATTTACAATGAAATATTGCCTTCAAATGTTTGCCAACCACTTAGCCGCCAGGTCCGCATCACTGGGAACTGATGGAAGGAAACGGCTCGAGTCTTACTCGTCTGTGGCTTGCAGTGCGGAGCGCAACAGTACGCCATCGTCTCGCTGGCCACTGCACAGCGACCGATTCACGGCTTCGCACCGAAAACCATGTCAGTTAAGATGCAAAACAACACACAGAGCAGCACCCAAAACCAATACACAAAAACTATACACGCGCACACAGGCAATCAAATCACACATCAAAAGGTATCTCTCTAGCAGTACCCGCACAGATCAAAATGTTCACTTTTCAAGCAACACGCAACGCAGAAAAAAAATCGTCACGCCGCTAGCAATAAGCAAAATTCCTATAACTACGGCAGGGCCGCTACGCACCACGCGGTGAGCAGTGGCGCTAACGATGGAGAAACGTTACTATTGCGTTCAACGGGAGAGCGAAGGCAGTAACACGCTCGTGCACCTTTCCAGTCTGGCCTTGGTACCACATCACGAGAACACGTAGCCATAATGAAAAAGTGTATGGTACAAAACGTCCTGAATGATGATTCAGGCTGCACATGCTCCAACCGGTTGAACTCGTTGCGAGCTCGCTGTACTGAGCAAAAAGCCGGAAGGTGGCGTCGCTACATTTCGTGTAGAGCGGCAAAGTTTTTTGGCTCATCACAGATATGGCAGCACCGGTATCAACAAGTGCTAGAGTTCGCAAACCTTCAACAAACGTTTCCATAACATTGGCGGATGCAGACGACGAAGCTTACAAGGTGTGACGACGACGCAGTTCATGCCTCGGGAGCTGTGGCAGTCAGTTTTCCGTCTACAGAGGGCTCGGTCGGTGACGCAGGGGGGAGAGGGGGGGCAGAGAACGGCGTCGTGGTAAGGGCGAGCGAGGGGAAGCGAACGGTCGGTAGTCGGAAGCAGGCTGGCGGTACCGTTCGGCTGATAGCTGGTAACATTCGGCTAGTAGTCGGTCCTGTTGAGGTGGCTCTTCCTGTTATGCATTGTACGTGACAAGGAAGCACTAGTCAGGGTATATCGGGGCAGCCAGGGTCACAGAGAAGCGCCGACGACAGAAGCGCGCAACATGGCCTAGATACCCACCAGCGTAGTAGGTGAGACGGTTGTCAGCTGCGCCAGGGGTTGCCGTAGCACTTCTGTGTAGCACTGCTCGCACAGGTTGAGGAGACGATACACGTAAGGTCGCGGTGGATTTGCAGCAACAGCCGCCTAATTCAGTGGGGCGGCGTCAGGTATCGGCTGAAAGGCGGACGGCCGTGCTTCGGAGACCTGCGCCTGCATCACCTGTCTGATGGCGTGCACGAGACTCTCAGTAGTGTGCTCTCTTGTCGGTAAAACGACAGGCACGAACGTTGTCGAGCCACTTTCTTGCGCACAAATCGTTTGGTTTACGACAGCCTAGTGTCAACGCCGCAAGAGTTTAGTCGGTAACAGTGAGCCGCCGTGCCAAGACCCGTCGTTTCCGCAGTTCGTCAAAGCTCTGGCACAGAGAGGTGAGTTCAGACACGGTCCGCAGGTCGTTAGCCAGCATCACCTGAAAGGCGTTGTCGTCTACGCCCTTCGAGATGTGGCTAATCTCGTCTTGTTCGCTAACCGTAGGGTTAAGGCACTTACACAAGTCGAACACGTCTATGATGTAACTCGTGAAGCCTTTCCCCTGCAGATGTAGACGCCCACGTAGGCACTGCTCAGCACGGAGCTTGCGCACCTCGGGTGACCGAACACATTGGCTATGCGCTGCTTGAAACCTCTCCAAGTGCCTAATTCTGATTCGTGGTTCTGAAACCAGAGACTTGCAACCTTTTTCAGGTAGAAGGAAACATGCGGAGGCTTCGAAGGCTCATCCCACTTGTTGCTCGCGCCAACCATTTCAAAGGTTGACAGCCACTCTTCAACGTCGTGTTTATCGGTGCCATTAAAGGAAAGTAGATCACACAGGCGTAGTGCATAGGGTGCAGTGGTCATCAAAGGTTGGGTCATGCCTTGCTAGGTGGTTTTGTTGGCCATTTCTGGGGCAGCGGGCAGTTTCCTGTTCAGGATTTCCAGGTTGAGTACATCGCACCTCCAGCACTCTGCAGCGGGGTTATTGAAGCAAGTAGCACTCGAAAGCGGGCGGAGAGAACCTAGACGAGAACCTAGACGGGAGTGGAGAGGAGGTGTGTGGAGAGGGTATGCGCATGCGCAGTAAGGGTGGTCACGCCGCACACCACCGCCGCCACCACCGGACAGATACTGCCGTTTACTGCCGGCTGCCGGGAGATACGCCGGACAACGGAGACGTGACAAGGTTAGACTAAGAGGAGCTACGCCCCTAAAATGACTTTGTATTCAACAGCTGCATACCTAGAGTCGCGATGGAAAACAGATGGGTAAGTTGTCAGGTTGTTTAAA
This sequence comes from Rhipicephalus sanguineus, assembly GCF_013339695.2. Classification (NCBI taxonomy): domain Eukaryota; kingdom Metazoa; phylum Arthropoda; class Arachnida; order Ixodida; family Ixodidae; genus Rhipicephalus; species Rhipicephalus sanguineus. The sequence continues at coordinate 174,399,962 of NC_051180.1, read as the reverse complement.
TGCTCTAAACCCAATTTATGTGAGAGGGTAAAGATTCTCCCAGTACATCTCCGTAGGGACATATATGTTACACAGGGCATATTCAGGCGATGAAGAAGGAATGAAGGCGGAGAGTAGGGTTGCCGACCTCAACATTATTAGCTGTAAAAGGTCGGCCTGTTTATGGACTCTGACAGTTTACCATTAATGTCTTTCTAAACACTATCGAACTTCAAAAATATAGTCACGATGCAAACAACTCTTAATACTTTGCAGGACACGGAGCGACCAAGATCCACGTGGTCCTGAGGATCCCAGAAACGCTACAGCGCTTTCATGCATTGATTGAAAAAAGGCTGCTATTTTTGTGGCGCACACCTTTCCTGTTTGTGACTGGCTGGATCCTCCCTATTGTCATCGCATGCTTTATTATTAGGATAATCGAAAGATACCGCTTGGAAGAGGCACCGAAATCAAGGTAATCTGTGGTTGGGGAAGCTACCCTGGAATACGTTGACGTGCTCAAGCAGCGGAGAAATTCAGTTTTGCGGACTGCTTCTCCCGCAAAAATAAGTATATATATATATATATATATATATATATATATATATATATATATATATATATATATATATATATATATATATATATATATATATATATATATATATATATATATATATATATGTGTGTGTGTGTGTGTGTGTGTGCGTGTGTGTGCTCAAGCGAAGCAGACGAACAAACGGAAAATGGTGCTTTATTGTCAACATTGCGGCCGGGAACCCACGATAAAGCGTTGTTGGCAATAAAGCACCGATTTTTGCTTGTTCGTATGCTTCACTTGAACACCTATGACACAGCCGAATCTAGGAAGAGCTTCAAGAAATATATATATATATATATATATATATATATATATATATATATATATATATATATATATATAAGGCTTAGATGCGGAAGAGTAACTTCGGTTGCCGCAAGGTTATAAGTATGTTAGGAGTATATGCGCCTTCATAAAAAACAACTTTATTGTCGAAGTTTCGATCGGAGACCGATCTTCATCAAGACGAAATTTACCAGGCTTCGATGCGCTTTTATATCATCCTTCTCCGAGCCGAGAGAGACAAAAAAGGAAAAAAGGTTAAGAAAGAAAAGAGAGAACAGAGGGAAGTAAGTAAAAGTAAATAAGTGCACATCCTACGACATACGCACAACACGTGTTTCATAAAAAAGAAAAGAAAAGAGAGTAAGAATTCTGAGAAAAAAAGGAAACAGAGTCGCGAACACACCACGTGCACATATTTTGACATACAAAACAACACGTGTTTCCTGAGGAAAAAGAAAAAGAGTGAAAACTACGTAGATATACACAGATCGTCCAGGTGAAGTACATTCCTGTAGTCCCCTTACTTTGGGTGCCCCCTCCTCAATTGTTCCCGAAGCTTGGACACAATAGGTGAGTACATTCCTCCAGTCCATTGTCACGCCTCGCGGCTTCGGCTCCCCCCATCCACAGTGCTCGTGAAGCCTGTAAGGGGATGAAGCTTCACAAGCAGGGATAAGCGCTTAATAATCCGGGAAGAGAGTAGAAAGGTACATTCACTCAAATGTTTCCTTTTTTTCTCAGAATTTTTACTCTTTTTTTTCTTTCTTAGGAAACACGTGCTGTGCGTATGTCATAGTATGTGCACTCTTATCACTTTTACTTAATTCCCTCTCCCCTTTTTTTCTTTCTTATTTCTCTTTCTTATTCTTTTTATTTTTTTCTCTCTCTCGGCGCGGAGGACGATGATATAAAAGCGCATCGAAGCCTGGTAAATTTCGTCTTGATGAAGATCGGTCTCCGTCGAAATGACGGCAATAAAGTTGTTTTTATGAAGGCGCATATACTCTTAAAATACTTCTATATATATATATATATATGAAAACCGAGCGGTCCGGCACGACAGATGAATGAGGAGAATGATGCGCGTGCGCAATGTGGTTTGTGAGCGTTTCGGCAGGTGGGACAGCGCCTTCGTCCGAAGAGCGAAGGCTGCTCTGAGAAAGGATGGTCCACCAGCCAAAACCTTCATAAAGCCAGATTTGTTACATGCATCCATCTCTTCAATCATATATATATATATATATATATATATATATATATATATATATATATATATATATATATATATATATATATATATATATATATATATATATATATATATATATAAACAATGAAGTGCTAACAAAGGACCCGGAAGTAAAAGTTCAAAAAAATCAAGCACGTAGGAAAAATTGTTCAGTAAAGGACTGACGTTCCGGCCGCGGGACCGGCCTTCGCCGACGAAGGCCGGTCCCGCGGCCGAAACGTCAGTCCTTTACTAAACAATATTTCCTACGTGTGTGATTTTTTTAACTATATATATATATATATATATATATATATATATATATATATATATATATATATATATATATATATATATATATATATATATATATCATTGGCGCCCCGTGTTACATCCGTCTGAATTTAAGCACTCCATTGACATATGCGTCGCGTGAAGCAAGGTAGGAGTCAGTAGAAGTAGTAAGATTGTTTGCAGTCACTGATGCAAGCAACGGAGATTTCTTCCAGTTGCATTTAAAGATAATGCGACGGTATCGAACAAAACTATGAAAAACGATTCACGAACTTCGTTGTCGTATTGTGTTGGGGAGAAAAAGGGGATAATAGCGGGCTTGATTTTGTCAAATGAGTGGCCCGCGACCTTTGCAGGCTTCTTTATCGGAAGGCGAGAAAATGGAGAGAATGAGAAGTGCGGTATTTAAACCGATATCTGAATGTTGTTTCGGTGTCGCGAACATATTGCATTCTACGAAAATAGCACTAGAGGAAATATACCATGCGCATTATAAGGCTGCAACAAGGGCTGGTTTGCAGTAGGGTACGGATTTGGGCTGGTTGGTGCATGACTTCAAGTAGAAAACAGCGCTACGAGACGGGACAAAGAAAGGGTACAAACACGGCGCTGCGTTTGTACCCTTTCTTTGTCCCGTCTCGTAGCGCTGTTTTCTACTTGAAGGGCTGGTTGGTACGCCTTCCTCTTGTAATGCGCTGCCAGGTAGGACACGGACGACACAAATCGGTGCATGTGCATTGCGGTGTATTTCATACACTGTGCTTATTAGTTTTCGCATCACCCTGTGTTGGCTGTCTTCTTTTCTCGTTCCGTGTCATACCTGGCCGCGCAATAAAAGATGAATTCTTTACGCATGCCGCAACGATAGCCACTATCCATTTAACCTGTAGTTAGATGCAGTGCTCGCAAGATCGGCGATTTAGTCATGTATTGATACGTAGTTTGTTGCAAAGGCGGCAGTTAGTGGAATTTCGCGCTTGCTTCTTGGGCATGTATGAGGACTGAGTTAACGTCTTGAAATGGGCTGGTTGGCACATACTGCTTTTTCCTCCTCTCGGTTTCGTCCTTGTTCTAGCGCTGTTTCTTCGTTCAAAAAGATGTATGAGAAGCACGCCAATTTTGAGCTCTATCACACGCCTATTCTTCCCGCCTGTGACAGCCGCGTGTCTGTCGGGCGTGGTGGTTTAAAAATCGATTTTTATCGTTCGCAATGCATAACTATATTTTGGGGCCTTCTTAGGATGGCATTTGCACTCTGCGAAGAAGGGACTGAAGATAGTACGAGGCTATTCAAGGTTAAATTTGTTGCGCGCACAGTTCGCAGAGACACAAGGAAGAGAGAACAACGAGCACTTACTCACAACTGTTTATTTTTTTAAAACGACTGAACTATAAGCAACACGAATCCGAACAGAGCATGAGCAAAGCGAGTCACATAGGATGGATGCATATTACAAAGGGTTAAGTAAAATTTGAAGCAGTCAATTGTTTGTGAGTGAGTGCCACCGATGGCTGACTGATACATTTGTCGGCACGCCTTTTTATGGAACCCTTCCGTAACCTCACGTGTTAGTTTATTTTTATCGGAAACCAATATCTGTATAAAAAGCGCATTAAAATGAAATATTTTACAGCGATTACACAGACGCGAAAACGTTTCTTTCCCCAGAGAATTTTTATGCTCTTTTAGACGCGTGCTGACGCAGCCTGTGTCCCTGTCAACTGTGCGCCTACAAGTATGTGCGTGCAGCGGCGTCTGCGCAAGCAAGCGTTTGGTGAGCAGCGTCACCATGGAAGCGAGCCAACGGGGGTGTTTCGATGCCTTTCCACGACTCGCCGTGCGTGGCTTAGCCGTGTCCGGGGAAAGGGGGATCCTGGACGTTGAGCCGACGATCCTGGACGGGGGATCCAGGATATTGGGCCATTAAGGCCCCCGGCAGAGGCAGGACACCACTTTGTCTCCGGCTTCGCGTAGACAGCATCCCTGGGCTGACCCATCCAGCGAAAATCGGCTGTCGCCTTTTCCTTTCTATAGTTATATAGGTTATAGTAACGGCGTACTAATGGCGCTGTGCAGACTTTGCACATGTTCTGCCACGTGTATTTGCTGGGCACCGACGTGGGTGGTAGGCGCTGTTGCCGAACTAGTGACCTTTTCCCCCATGGGGTCCTCGAACCCTTTTCCAACCGGTCGTTCCCCGAAAAGAGTACGCACTGACGGAACCTCACTCTTCTGGCCTAATGACAAAGAAAATTGCCCGAAATTTGAATTCATTGAAACCACTGCCCCAGCAAGATGACCAAAACCAGACCATCCCTGATTGTGAAACTGTGGAAGCACCTAACCGCACATTTTATTCCATTTTTACTGTTGAACCTGTTGATGACTTACCAGATTTTCCGCCCTATGCTCATAACACTATGGCTGATATCACCATAAATCCGGCCGGCGTCGCAAATGTAACAGAGACTATAGACCAGAACACAGCGACTTCCATGCGCATCGCCATATTTGCATCGCGCGTCGCGCCATCTATCGCACACACGACGAAACAACATGCGCCAGCATACGCTACACAGAGAAAACGTGAAACTCCCGACACTCAGCCCGTCGGAGAGCGTGTTTCGCGTTTTTCTAGCCTGGACATTTTCGCTGATTTTATTGGTACATCAAGAACATCTTGCTCATGCAAGTCCACAATGCATACAGTCCATGCAAGTCCACAATGTATGCTGAGTGGGCTGCGGAAGCAACCTCGTCAGATACGTACGCTGTTACATTTGTAAAAAAACGTTCTCGCTGTAGTACGCGTGTATCGTAATTGCAGTGCAGCTGGCGAAAGAGTGAAACGATGTTTTGTTGCCCCTTATATTACAAGTTGTGCACAAAGTTTTGTGAAAGCTCATCATTTCAGCATGCATCGCGTAATAATTAGAGTACGCTTTACGGGTAGTTCCGCGGAACGCAATTTTTGTTTCACGACCTCTCTTACAATAATGCGTCTTGTTCATAAAAAAGCGTGCTATCAGAGAGTATAGCCTGTAGTATCGATCAGCGATCCCTTTTGAAGCTACCCGCGCGGTTTTATTCTTGTAACGATGATGCTTTACAAGCGAAACTGTGCTACTCTTACTTAAGCCGGTTAGCTACGCCTGCGACGTAAAGGACACTGGCGCGAGTACTGTTTACTTACGTGTCAATATATGTGTTATGTGCAGCTGGATGCCTCGGGTCGAAATACATTTGGGGACATCAAACACTGAAATCAAAGCACGACATTCTGGCCAGCTGTTGAGGAACACCGTGCCATTTATTACCTCTTGAAGACGAAATCTCGAAGGCGTGGATGCCATCAAAAGCACTAAAGCTTGATACTACGTTGAAAGTGGCAAAGCATGCTGATTGCTTGTACTTAAAACCCAGTAGATTTTCGTCAAAGGAAACGCTAAAAGGTATGAAGTGCACGCCCACACAAAGCTCACGCCTGCCTTCAACCAAGCTGCGTGTCACGCAAATTAGGTTCGCAAAATGAAATAGGTGGACATCACACTGCAGAATACACGCAGTTAGTGTACTTACTCGCGCATTTTCACTTGGCTCCTAGTTTTTTTGCTTGAATCACAGTTATCCACTCGCGGCGAAGCTGAAAACACCGCACCAGCACTATTTCCGTGGCGCGTCGTAATCGTCGCAGACAACGGTATATCCCCTTGTTGCTTTGCTTGTTTTGGCATCCATAGACGCAGTAGTGCCCAGACGAGCTCTTATACGCTGAAGCGTCATGAACGGGTACTTTCTCGCACTTTAAAGCCTCTGAACTGCAGCTTGCCCTGTTTACTTGGCGCAACTCGCTCGCGCCTTGGCACAAGTTGGCAGTCCGGCTAGCCCGGCGTCTGGGTGCGAGAGTGTCCGCTCGGCTCGCCAGTAGCCTGGGTGCGATACAGGCGTGCTCTGGTGTATAAAGCTTTCGTCATTGACAGGCGTTCAAGGCATTAACTCAAGAATTCCAAAATGAACAAAACACGCCGTCAGCGAAATGTTATGCCATATTTTTCAGCGTTCATTATCATTGGGTGAGGTACCGGATGACTGCAAAGTGGGCAAGATTGAAAAAAGGTCCGCCGTCTTCGTGCCAAGGTTACCGCCCCATCTCACTAAGCAGTGTTTGTTCTAAACTAAGGGAACACACAATATACTCACATACAGTTATGTTTTTACTATCGGTCAACTTTTTCACTCCTAATCAACATGGAGTTCGGAAAGCTTTCTCTTGTGACACACAACTAACTTTGTTCGTTAATGACATTAGCTCTAATCTTGATCTAAACGTTCCAGTTGACGCTCTGTTTTTAGATTTCGAAAAGGCGTTCATCAAGGTGCCACATGAGCGATTACTTTTGAAACGTTTTGCCTTAAACCTGAATCATTTTATTTTGGACCAGATTCGTGCTTTTTTGACTAATCGGAAGCAGTTTGTTCATGCTAACAATCGTTCTTCAAGCAGAAGTTCTGTTCGGTCTGGATTATCCCAAGGAACCAGCTTGGGCCCACTTCTTTTTCTAATATTTATTAATGACCTCTCCGCCAACATCTCATCTAACATACGTCTGCTCGCAGACGATTACGTCGTTTAACGCCCTATTCATAGCGATCATGACTCCCCATAACTTCAAGAGGACCTGGATAAGGTCACTGCTTGGTGTAGTGAATGGCTTATGTCGCTAAACACTACTAAAACACTGCAACTTTTTTTTACCCGCAGTAGGAATCTCCCTCCACCATAGTACGCCCTGTGCAACGCTGCCATTTCTCCGGTCAATTCATGTAAGACCTCGGCATCACTATCTCCTGCGATATTTCCTGGTCCACTCACATCACAAGCATCATTAACGAAACTAACTGCACAGTGGGATACTTACCCCGCCACGGTGGTCTAGTGGTTACGGCGCTCGACTGCTGACCCGAAGGTCGCGGATTTGAATCCCACCCGCGGCGGCTGCTTTTTTGATGGAGGCGAAATTGTTTGAGGCCCGTGTACTTAGATTAGGTGCACGTTAAAGGACCCCAGGTAGTGGAAATCTCCGGAGCCCTCTACTACGGCGTCTCTCATAATCATATCGTGGTTTTGGGAAGTTAAACCTCAGATATTATTATTATGAGGATACTTTCGAAGGCACTTGAGCCTTGTTCCCTCATTGGTCAAACTGTTACCTTATCAAACATGCGTCCGGCCCAAGTTAGAATACGCATGCTCTGCTTGGGACCCACCTCAGACTAACCTTACTAAAGCGCTTGAAGCAGTATGAAACCACGCAGCTCGCTACATATATTCAGATTATTATTTCTACAATACACTCTAAAAAAATCAAGTATTTGGGGAGTATTTCTGCCACACAACAATAATCGTCATCCACCTCGCGTACTTCCCTCGCGTTATCACCGCGGCCCCGGCAGTTCCCAGTCACGAACGGCGCGCGCGTTACCAGCGGGGCATAGCATTCTTGATAGAAAAGTGACGAGAGCCGGATTTTCAAGAAAGGAACCGCGAGAGCGCCAGATGACGATTAATGTTGTGTGGCAGAAATACTCCCCAAATACTCGATTTTTTCTCAGAGTGTAGGGTCACAAAATGAAAATCCAAGCACATCTTCATACCTTGGAACTAAAATGCCTTAGATCTAGGTTTTACACAAGTTTTGCCATTCCTTTCCTAGCGCTTCATTATTCTCCCCTGCTCATCGGCCATCCTGCCGCACCAAAGCGTTCTACCCACCACGTCCCCAACCGCTGCTCACCTACGCTCCTTCTTTGTAAGCTGTGGGAGTCACGCTCATCGCGCGGCTGGCGCAATAAGTGCTGCGCACCAGGGGTGCGCGTGGCACAGACATTGGCTTCAAGAGAAGCAGCCAACGCGCCGGCCGGACAGTCAGCGACAGAAGGGCTTGCACACGTGCGGTGTGCCGCTCTGCGGGGCGTCGGTTAGTGGGCGGTGTCGTGGCGGATAAGTTCAAGCGTTTTCTTTATTGCTTATATTATTATTTCTGCTAGAATAAATGAGTTTTTTTGCATCGGCTGCTGCGATTCTCTGGGGCAGAGAGCTCGAAACCCCTCATCTGCCGCCCGACGTGGATGTTGCCGTCTGCTGCCAGCAAGATGGAGACAGCGATGCAAGGGATTCGTGAGGCGCTCCAGCGGTTGAACGAGATGGCCGTGGCTTACTTCGAGGCCAAAGGAGTTTTGGCCCCAACCGTGGCCGAGGGAAGGTGGGTGACTCTTCTGGCTCGGCAATTGGTCGCACCGGCACAGGACAAAGAAGAACTTGAGACCCAGTTGTACGGCGAAGACAAGCAGGAAGAGGCCAAACATGGGGAGAAGTCGAACAAGGGTGAAGTGGACTCCAGCAGGGCCAGCGAAGAAGCCACCTGGGACGCCTAGGACTACAAAGTAAAGGCCACAGAAGTTTCGACGATTGCAGAGGCCGAAGACAAAAGTTGCGAGACCGAGGCGATATTGATCATGCATGCCACTGTCAATCACAACATGGAGGCGGACGCCGAGAATGAGCGTGAGGCTGATGCAGCGAAAGCTAGTGGAACTACTCGCGCGTCGAAACCTGCCGCGGGTGTCTACGCCAAGATGCAGGCCGCGGAAACTGGTGCAGCAGCAGTTATAGCGGATACCATGGAATATTCTCCTGAGGCAGAAAAGCCGGGACCGAGAAGGCCGCTACGCCCAACGAAAAGCGTGGTTGCAAGCCCGCAATGACGGCGGCAACGGCAGCCGCGGACAACGAACACGCCTGCAACTTCCGGGTGAGCAGCCTGGCCAACACACTGAGAGCGGCCGACCACAAAGCACCGTTCTGCGAGCACAAGCCCAGTGGCGCCCTGCGCAAGTCTGAAAACTACGCTGGATTTGCCATGGTGGCAGCTACTAAGGCCGAGGCCGCCGGAAAGAAAAACAAGGATCCTACTGGAATATCGAGGCTGACGGCAGCAAGATCGATATCGTTGACAAAGGCGACATCGCCAGGGAGCCCGACGTCAGCAAGAAGGTCCGCATCGGTAGCGCTCGAAGTCAAGACATCACCGAGGAAAGCGATGACAGTGACCACGTGCAGGGAACCCCTTCTTCACAGGGGCCGAATGTGTGGGAGTCACGCTCATCGCGCGGCTGGCGCGCCAAGTGCTGCGCACCAGCGATGCGCGTGACAGAGACATGAGCTTCAAAAGGAGCAGACAACGCGCCGGCTGCACAGTCAGCGACGGATCGGCGTGCACACGCACGGTGTGCCCCCCAGCGGGGCGTAGGTTAGTGGGCGGTGTTGTGGCCCATGCGTTCACGCGTTTTCGTAATTGTTTCTATTTATGTTTCTGCTAGAATAAATATTTCAGTTTTTTGCATCGGCTGCTGCGATTCTTTGGGGAGACAGCTCGAAACCCCTCAAAACACAGCAAGAGACTGGAACGCACTAGACAGAGATGCTGTGCTCCTATCCAACCCGCAAGCCTTCAAGTTGTTCATCGAATCATTATCACTAGATAACAGCCAATCGGTCATGCAAAAACCCCAAGCGGGGGTATTTGAGGTATGAATAAATAGAAAAAATAAAATGAGTAAAAATTTAGTGCGAAAACTCGTCTACTAGACTTAGAGCAATTTCACCATTTCTTGTGGCCAAGTGCCTAAAAGGGACCGCTGGAAGCGGTTATACTGCTACAAAGATGACAAATGGGGATTTGCTCCTCAAACTAAAAGACAAACAACAGTACAACAGAGACGCTCACTTCGTAGCTTTTGGTAACATCCCTGTCTCTGTAAGTGAACACCGAACCATGAACACAGTGAACGGCGTAGTATCGGACGAAGACTTACCCCCGTATTCGGAAACGCTCCTCGACTTGAACTTGACTTGCCACCGCCTTGGACAGCGCGTTCGAAACGCGTTTGTGCTGCCTTGGCACAGCCTAAAGGCAGCGCGTTCAAAACGCGTTGAAGGCAGTGGCAAGTCAAGTTTAAGTGAAGGAGCGTTTCTGAATACCGGGTTTAGTGATATTGAGTGAAGATGAACTACCTGACGGATGGAGGGACCAACGTGTAATCAGTGTGCAGTGCATCACAATAAGACGAAACAACAACGACACCGCAACAATGTATTTAATACTCACTTTGAGTTCAACAACATTTTTCGAGACTCTTGAAACTTCGTCGCTCCAGGCACGACACAGATCGATATGTGGAGCGGGAGTCCAGTGCCTCGGATGAGGGTATGGACACCAGATCAAATCCATGGACACCAGTTCAAAAGAGTGGCTAGCTTCTCTCTACCGCTCAAGAAAAGACAAAGGATCAATTAGGCGGCATGACAAAGGTCCCGTAAAGTATGTCGATCCCCCTGCTTTTCAGACACGCAAACACAACTTCTTCTTCTCATCATGGATAAAATCATACCGTGGAACATGAGAGGACATAAGATGACGTCCAGGAGCTTCTGAGTAAGTTCAATCCGAAAGTGATATGCTTGGAATAAACGCAACTGACCCCCAAAGACACCACCTTCATCCGGCAATACAGCACATTCCGAAGAGACCGCGAGGATGCTGTCATATCTTGTGGCAGTGTGAACATCATACCTCATTGAAGTATAGCATGTCAACATCTAACGCTCCCAACTGCCCTTGGGGCAGTGGCTGTCTGAGCCGCATTTTTGATAATCTCGTTACCATTTGTTCATTGTACACACGACATTATCAGCTGCGCGAACGGCATGTAGAGTTATTAGTAGCTGAACACCCGGAATTTTTTTTATACTTGGGGATGTTAATGCACACAGTAGCCTGTGGGGTGATTCTCGTTGTGATGCGCGAGTCCGCCTTATTGAACAGCTTCTGTTTTCTTGCAGTGTATATCTTTTGAATACGAAAGAGCCCACATATTTTAATTTCGCAACCAAATAATACTCTGCTATTGATCATAGCTCATCATCTCCGACAATATTACCTGAAGTTAATGGAACGTTCTTCAAAACCCATATGGGAGCAACCAGTTTCCAATAATACTGAGTACACCAAACCGCAATCAACTTCCTGTGCAGGTTCCTCGATGGAACATACAAGTAGCCGATTGGGAACAGTACCGAACCCTCACTCACACGACCTCGAATGAGATGCCAGCTCTAAACATAGATGATATTCTTTGCTATTTTAGAGCTTTTCGATTTGATTCCGCTCTGAAATGCATTTCCAAAGCAAGCCACACAGGTTCCAAACAGCTTGTTCCCTGGTTGAATAATTAATGTAGGAAAGCGCAAAAAAAACAGAAGAAAACATACATACGACAGCGGCGGACCTAACGAATTTTAAATATGTCAAATCCCGACGAAGGAGGACCTGCCGGCAGGCTCGAAGGGAGAGTCGGCACAAGATTTTGTCCGATGTCAACTCGTATGCAGACGAGGGTAAGGTATGGAACAGGCTCAACAGAGTAAAAGTGCGAGGAACACATACACTCCCATTGGTAAGAATACAGAGAGACACCTTGGAAGACCGAGGGTACTCCCTCGGTGCTCACTTTGAACATGTGTCCAGCTTGTCACACTACTGTGAAATCTTCGTATGGGATAAAGCAAGCGAATAAACACAGAAACAAGAACGGAAGTGCGCGAAATACGTGGCACAAAATGAACCTTTCTACTTGGTGAGTTGCAAGATTCGATAAACTGCTGCCACATATCCGCTCCAGGGCCCGATCGTAAATTATGGTGATTTTCTCTGGACACATAAAAAACCGCCCTTTCCCTGTACAATTCCACACAGTATTCAGGCGAGATCCCTCTTTCACGGAAAGAGGCTATTGTAATTCCTATTTTGAAGCAGCGCATGGATGAATCCATCGTCACGAGTTACAGGCCCGTTGCACTCATAAGCTGCCTCTGTAAACGCTTCGCAAAAAAATCATAAAACGGCGGCTCATACATTTCCTCGAAATGAACAAGTTACTTGACCTGTACCACTGCGGATTTCGAGAGGGTCGATGCACAACTGACCACTTAATAGGCATTTAGGCATACGGGAAGCATTTCTCCGAAAGCAGTTCTTTCTTTGGGTATTGCTTGACACGCAAAATGGCTACAACAAAACTTTGTGATTTGTGGTACAGAGGCGCCTCTCACACTTAGTTGTGCGAGGCAGAATACCTGAGTATAATAAAAAATTACAAGTCCAGTCACAATTTCCGTGTCTGAGTGGGGAATGCTTTATCACTTGCATTTGTCGAGGAAACAGTAGTACCACAGGGTAGCGTCTTCAGCTGTAATCTTTTTCTTATAAAGCTGGATTCCCTGCCCTGCGTCTGTGCACCCCTCGTAACGTGCAGATGAGAACGGGTTCAGCCTGAATCCAAAAAAAGCACTTCCGTCCTGTTCTCTAGAAACAGAAGTCTGCACCCCGATCCTGACAATGGCCTGCATGGTCAGCGGCTACCTGTCAAAACGGAACACAAATTCCTAGGCATATTATTAGATGCAAAGCAAACATTCCCGCACTATATAATTTAACCTAAGGAGCGGCGCGTTGAGACGATCATTATGATAAAGGTGTCAGGCGCGACTTCGGGTAGTGACAAAAAATGTTTGTTGAATTTATATAAGAGCCTCATACGCCCACGCCTAGATTATGAGGCCACAGTACAGGATTCAGCGACGCTGGTCACTTTGGAAATGCTTCAACCTGTCCACAGTCCAGCCATTCTCATCTCTGCGGGTTCTTTTCGGACGACCCCCGTAGAAAGCGCTTGCGTGGAATCCAACAAATGATTGCTTCATTGGCAGAGATGCTACATTTTCTTCGTATATTGTCTATTGTCAATGCAAACATTGAACATCCCACACACAGTGCTGTAAATGATTTATCTAGTTCCGGTCTCTTTTAGAACCATCTTGCATTGAGAGCGCCCTACGCACTGTGTGTAGGAGGTCTTGCCGAGAAAATGGGAGTCCCACCGCGTCATGGCTCCCGGTATCGAACTGCTGGCATGGCAGCGACAGCCTATAGAGTGACATGCATCTTTCGTAGAAGTGGCGAAGCGCACGCCTATTGCACACATATATACATACTCTATAGAGCTACAGCACAAATGCACTTGTCCGAATTTTTCAGAGATGCTCCGAGGTCTCATGCTGGTGTGTATTACGCAGTGGTAGGTCTACCCATTGCGGATTCCGGTGTTCTGCACCCCAATGCAAGCATTTTTAACAGCAGAGGCCTGTGCGATACTGGCGGCCGTCAAACACAATAAACTATGAAAACTTCGAAGTGCAGTTATGTTCACCGATTCTTAAAGCGTGGTAAAAGCTCCGGAAACTCTGGAAAAGCACAAAAACCCTGCCCTTGTCTCGCTCTACTGGTTCTTATGAATAGTCTACACATCCAAACAGCATGTCGTAGTGTGATAGGTGCAAGGACGCCGCGAGATCCAAGGAAACGTGTTGGTAGACCAACGAGCTGCATCCATCCACGAAAACGCTTCCCATACATCCACGCTCAGCCCTGCACTAGACATCAAATCCTTTCTAACATCAAAGCTCAATGCTTATTGGCAGAGCACCATGGGAAAGGTACGCGCAAAATAAACTAAACGTTGTGAAGCCGCATCTTCGTAATTGGTAGCAAGTACCAAAGTCGCTCCGCAGAGAACTAACACTTACCAGGCTAAGAACTGGGCACACACACAGCACACATGCGTACCATCTGTCTGGTGATGATCCAGTGCCCATGTGTAAAAAAATGTGGTGAACCCCTTACGGTGCTTCACATTTTATTCCAATGCAAAGAATAAGACACTGTTAAAAGAAAGCATTAATATATATTACCCTACCGACAGCAAGTACCACTATCCATTATGTTCATCGGTAAGGGTGCGCTTTTCAAACACGAATCATTCTGGGCCTTTTTAAAAGACGTGTGTTGTTTTCATGTGATATACCCAGTCAATCCACAACAGGACTTCGGAACAGATGGTGGTGCTGCGGTGGCTACATTAAAGAAAGCACCTACTTCGCGGCCCTCAGACTCAACGCCGTTGATGAGGCATTCGTGCTGATACCATATCTCCATAGTTTTTTTATCACGACCACTTGTCACTGATCCTCACTACACACACTTCACGGCGCTCTCATGATTTTAATACTTATGTGCTTTACCCTTCTTTAGCGTGCGGAAGTTTAGGCCCGTATACAGCCACTTAACAAAACCATTCTTCACATTCGTTGTCATGTCCTGGCGTTATTTGGCCCCCAAATGGCTCTTGCACCGACAAACATCATATATGATGAGTCAAGCCAAGTTTTTCATTGCCAAGCCTAACTAAGCCTAGGCGAACATGGTAATATCTAATTAGCTGAGCCTAAGTAAGGTAGTGAATTCAAATCTTAGTAACACTATTTAAGCCAATTTGAGATTCTGGTACGCCCAGTTATGTCGAGCTCGGCAAAAGCAGCCGGTCTACGCCTAATCAAGACTAGTAAAGACTCAGCCTAGTTCGTGCTCACTAGACTAATTATCTATGGTTAGGTTTGCTTGGGATGCAAGCTAACCAAGACCAAGCCTGAAATGCGAAAATTAGACAAAAAATTAGATAATAAAATGAGGGTAATTGTGATATAATTAGAACTAGGATGATTTGGGATGCTGGATAATCGAAAGCCAATTCTTGAATGTACGCACGAATTAAGCTGTATTGGCCTCGGGGCCCACCACTGGAAACGCCGGCACCACCGTCGGTGTGACGTGTTTGGCAGGATCACGTGGTCTCAGCGGCCGCGTCGGCTGCTTGCGGAGCGCTGCCGCGTGCTTCGAAAACGAGTTTCAAGTCCCACATGCGCTGCGGTCTGTTCAAATGCGGAAGTTTTCTCGCATTTTCTACTCAATCGAAACCATTCTAATAGAATGACTGCCTCCGAAGGCGACGAACATGGGGCTCTACCACTCGTTGCCGCAGTGCCGGGCTTACGCAACGGAGCCCAGTGTCAGCCTGCACCGGTACCCGCGGGACAACCAACTGCGTGAAGCATGGGTTGTAAAGGTAAAAACCGGCAAGTAGCCATCCGCTACGAGTCTTGTGTGCAACAAGCACTTCCGCGACGAAGACTTTCGCTACTGCGTCGGGCATGCGATGTTCGGTGAGTAGCAGGCAGCGTGCATTGAGACGATGGCTCACGCGCGCTTCCCGCTGGCAAATGATGCTTATCTGCCACAGGATGGAAGAGGCGCTACCTTTTACCACGTGCGATACGATCTCAGAACCCTTCCGTGCGACCTCTTGACCGTCGACCCCGTGCTCAGCGTCCACAAAATCGGCTGCAGATGCGCGTCATTGTTTAGATACCTTGAATGAAAAAACTCACAGTGTCCCTCATGCACTCGCCGAAGATGACTGGAAGGCCAAAGCCATCGTCTTCTTGTCAGTCGATGTATTGATTCTCCCGCGCCCCCCTCCAAAAGCGTTCTGCACCTAACGCGGTTTTGCACGGCCTCCGTGACCGATCACGGAGGCAATGCAAAGCCACCAATCATGACGTTGAATACGTCATCATGTGACGTCACGTTATGTGACGTCATAATGACGCTAGATATTTTGGTTATCTGTGACGTCATGATGGCGTCATATGATAACGCCATCATGTGACGATTATTTTTTGCATCACTCGTGTTGACGCCGCCGACGCGGGATGCCGACGGGCTATCTTCCCGTTTGATGAGGCCATAGAGTTTCTTACAATAATACCTAGAGGGGAATCTGGCGCTAGTGTATACGCGGGCTCCTTGAGCGGCGCTTCAACCACCATGGGAATGATGGGAAGTGCAGGCTTCGGATCTGCTTCGGATGGCTTTCGTTCTTGAGATTCGCGACACTTCTTTGCCGAGTGTAAAACAAAGCGATATGAATTTATTTCCAATGGAACCTTGCTTCATTCTTTTATACTTATTTTAACTTATTGCAAAAAGTTTGCGCGACCGTGAGATGGAACTGAAACCTGGACAAATTCAACCACCAGGGTATGCATTGCTCTGCAATTGTGTTCTGGATTCGGCATCACAAAATAATGAATTATTTTTGTACAACACTTGAAAACAAACACGCTTGTTTTTCCCTAGAAAGTACGCATCATCTATTTATTTAAATAACAGCACTGTAATGAGTAAGAAACACTTAACTTATCGTCTGCTGCGATGCCAGGTGCGTCTGTCCAAGTGGCCTGCCTCCAACGCATCTTTCGTTTTGTTGTGAAGTCGAGTCAGAGGGCGTGACGGTGCGTCTACTTAGCTTCGCCGTCGTTTTGCAGTCGATTTGAAAGAGTTTTGAGAAGTAGCGCTTCTCACAAAACGTGAACTCTATGCAACTTCCTGCACTGGCATGGGACGCTACATCTATGCAGAGCGGTGAGTGCACAACGCGTTGTTAAAACTGTCAAATACAACCTGTAAAGCTGCAACGGGACAGCAAACCAACAAACCTAGCGGTCTTGAGCCTCTTTGAGCAACAAAGGCAGTGCTTGAGTGCTTTGCAACGCACCCCACTGCCCACGCCTCGCAAGGAACGAAACTGAAACTGTAGAAAAAGATCCGCAGACAGTTCGCTAGTTAACGAAATTCAATCCGAAGCCTGTACTTCCCATCATTCCCATGGTGGTTGAACGATGGCAGCGCCAGTTTCCTCTCTAGGTTATTGTATGAAACTCTATGGATGAGGCATCTAGGGCTTTCGACGTTTTGCATTTCCTCTGTGATCGCCCACCGATCACGGAGGCAAGGCAAAGGGACCATATCGTGTGAATACGTCATTATGTGACATCACGTTATGTCACGTCATGGTGATGTCATAATGAAGTTACAAATTTAGGATATTTGTGACGTCATGATGACGTCATATGGTGACGTCATCACGTGACGACTATTTTTGCGTCACTCGTCTTGACGCCGCGACTGTCATTCTTCCCGTTTGACGAGGCATCTCGCTTTCGCCTTCATAAGCTACGCGACGTTAGCTGGTGGACGTACATAGCGAGATAGTCAAATGCTGCGGCTGTGTGCTGCATTTATGTTGGCAATAACATTTTTTCAGTCAAGCTTGCGTTCCCCTGATGCAAACACTATGTGCTAAAAGCCCAAATTTATTTGTGCCACTCTCAAACTGACATTGAGCCTCTCCAACCCCATGTATTTTCTTGGAGCCTCATTTGTTTACGTGGGAAAGGTGCCACCCCGATGGCGTTAGACACGACACTGCTGCCGAAATTGCTGGGGTACTGGTCAAATATTTACTATCCTGTTTTGCGGCTGCTGGTTGCTGCAATAACTTTTATTTTATTCACCGCTATTTCAAGTTCACGTGTGTCTTAGTTCACAGCCGACGTTTGCAGAACAAGTCCGGCAAACGTTATTCCTTCTTTTCCTTGGCGTTGAATGCAACTACATGCTCGGTCTCGTGGGCTACTTCCCCTTCCACCAGCAATCTCGAAGTGGTGAAGCTTTGGTCAATGAATTTGTTGATGACAGAGGGCGGCAAGTTCACTGGAATGCAAATGGAACGATAATTAGGGGCATTAAAAAAGGCGTTGCATTTGCTCACGTTCTGTGTGAGCACCAAACGAAACGAATGCACTGAATAAAGAAACAGAAGCAGCAGCATTTGCCCGCTGAGAAGGCCGATCAATACGCAGTGCGAGACAACTTGTCAAATGACATTGAAACGTACACGAATTGAGACTGAAAAAAAAAAAAAAACACTGAATCGTCGGGACGGTAGATCACAAAATTGCCATGCGCACCGAAGCCGTAGTTGTAAAGAAATTGTTTTTGAAGCTCTGATAGCGTCCGCGCAACAGTAGTTGTTTTTGCACTCACAAATTCTCATATTTTGCGGCCTAAAATTCACAGCGCGGTGACAAAACGCGCACGTAGCAAAAGCGAAACCATCAGTACGAACATACATGCAGACGCTCATACATGCAGAGGCACCGTCAGTCGTCGCGAACCTGTGCGATCGCTGGCTTGAGGCTTCTTTCTCTTATGCTCCGTTTGGTTATACATTGTTTACTCTAACGAGATATTTCACATATTTTGCACTCAGCGTGTGACTACCTTTCACGCAAGAAGCCGGTTCAGGCTGGGTTCAGGGGTCTCCAACGCGGTGACCGCGTGAAACGCGTGCTCGGTTTTCTGCAAAGAGACAGCGACTGTAGACTATCTTGTGCTTTCTGTTCGTCGAAAATTATTCTTTTGACAGGAAAGAACATATTTATTTTCGAAAGTACCTGCAGAAATGTCCCGGAGGGCTTCCGCGAGGTGATTTTGTAGAGCGCCGACAGCAAAACCTATGGGGCGCGCGCCGGCGGCATCCTGCCTAGCACGCAATGGAGGCGCGCCCGATAGAGGGCGACTCCGTAACTCCTCGCCGCCAATGGCCTTTGAGATAAATAAAAATGCTACTTGCCTCTATGATTGCGAAGCGATTACCAATCGAAAACGACCGATACTTAACCAATAATTGTGACTTACATTGTGAACACGTGGACACTTAGTGCAGCGGCGTGTGAATGCACGTCTGCCTAGCCAAGCCAAGACCAGCCAAGTGCCGACCAGCTTTGCTCTGACCCTGACCTGCGCGACCTAGTGCACGCTGCACAATTTTTTTTCGAGGATGAGTTTCGTGGACCTCATGGATGCGAGGAGCCCCCTTTGAGAACCACTGCATCAATGTTTACACCGTGTAGAGTTATGCGAAATCGGAACCAAAACAGTTAGCTGCTAGCCTTGCTTCGTATACCTCTACAGTTCAGAGCTATCACATTCATTGCTTCGCCCTCACGGTGAAAAGTGGATTTTGCTGGCCATTCTTGTGTACTGCTAAAAAAATAAAAATGCGTGGTTCTTGTATCTGTGTATGCAAGCCAACCGCAACGCGCATAATCATTTCAGGCAATTGTAGTAGTAGTAGTATCATTTACGATATTTTTCCTAAAGAGTTTGCCACATTGCCGCGTAAGATCAGCACTACGCTTTATTCTGCATGTTCACATACCATAATTGGATGCGTCTCTTTTCTTGCAGTTACATCAACTTAAGCACCATTTTCTCTGAGACAGAAACATCAGCAAAGACGTTCATTCGGGAGGCAGGGGCAGACAAAAATGCTCTGCGCTACAAGGTTCTTTTGGAGAGCGAGGCTATACCATACGATATCATCACGGATGTCCTAAAGACATTGCGGGCAAAGTATGACGAAAGCTACTTTGAATACCTCTCTACGTACGCGTTCGGAAGTGTCTTCAACAAAACAGTGTAAGTTATTATTCCAGAAATACAGGATAAAATTGCATTCTGTTAAACTGCGCATAACCAGTAGGCTGCGCACTGTAAACAGTAGGGTTCGCTCACAATAGTGACTAGCATAGATCGCGTGGCCTTTCTCTCTAAATTGTCGCGGATGATGTCTGGGGCCGGTGGCGAGGACCCATGGGAACCGAAAAGCGAGCAAGGGCATCTCGCCTGTCGCAAACCGAAATATTTCGCAACTTATGCCGTCCACGTCTGCTCGCATCGCTATCGCCAACGTGAAAGGAACAGACGAGATCCCGTGTCGCTGATTTATACATAAACTTCCGAAAGATGTCAAGCACCTGAAGAGCATTTGTCTACAAGCTATCGTTTTTCGAGCAAAGCAGCTACTCGAGACCGGCAAGTTTGCAGCCAGTGTGATTGCGCAAAGCTTGCGAGTCGCCAGTATTTTTAAAAGTGACACATCACACGTCTGTAATTACTCATGGATGGATTCTATGAGCTGTCCCCTTTACCACCGGCCTGTGCGTCACGAAGATCTGCATCAAAACAAAATTTTTTTAACACGAAAGTGTTTTATGCCGGGGGGTGCACTGACGTATTTCCGTCATGAATATGACGTTGCAAAATATAAAACTAACACTGGGCAAAGAGAAAAACCAGGAGAAAAAGTTCCATCACCGGGAATCGAACTCATGACCGCTCGCTCCGCAGCGCGCGGCGCGAAACGATGCGGCCACGGGCGGCACGTTCTTTGCAGTGCTAACGGTGATCCATTTATATACGCCATTTGCGGGTGGCTGTACTCAGAGATCTGTGTTACAGTGTGTTTTCGTTATCACTAGCGAGATGGCGCGACGGGCTCGAAGATCGTAAAGTCACTGGAACGGGAAAAGTACCGCGTTCGTTTTCTCTTCGCCGCCGCGCCCTTTCGGCAACTTCGCCACATAAATGGTCCAGCTCGCTCGCCTCGCTATTGTCTCCCGGCCGCCGACGCACGCCGCTTTGAAGGGCGATTGTTTTTATAGCATCAGAAAAGCGTGCAGGAACATTAAGACATCCCGTATCATTTTGACACTTCATCGCAACCCTGCCGAGGCATCGAAGAAGGCCTGGGTGCTGCGCTTTTGGGTGCAGCAACCGACGGTAAACGGGCAAAGCCCTCTTGCTATTCCCAGCGGTAAAAAGGATGCCAAGCGACACGCCGTGTGGCTGCACAGAATACGGCACGAACAATTTGTTCGCACGACTGATACCCGGCTTTGTGGGGCAAGCGTTTCATTGCGAATTCGCAATGTTGTTTCGGGGAATGTTTGCGTCTCCGCTGCACTAGTGCCGATTGTTTCGCGTGGTTGCCGCAGCAGGTTCATGCGCAATAGCATTGCCGGGCAGCTCTTGAGTATGTTTGGTGTAAAATTGACGCCTTTGTGCTCACTGATAACGATCAGTGCGCCATGAAAACTGACTGCTACAGATTGGTATTGCGTGACGCGACTGTATGACGAACATAAATAACAGTGTGCACCATGAACATAATGGCACGCATGTCATGTAAGGGGTCATTTATATGCCATGCTCATGGTGCACTCGCGGCCGGTTCTCTGGCTTGATATGCACCAGAATCGGTATTGCGTGAAGTGACAGTATGAAAAACACAAATACCAGGTGGTAAGATGAAAATAATGGCGGGCATGTCATGTAAGGCATGATTTACATGCCATGCTTATGGTGCACCCGTGGCCGGTTCGCTGGCTTGATATGCACCAGGATTGTCAGCTCGTGACGTGACTGTATAATTGTGCCCTTTTTATCAATCCGGCAGATTCCACGCATTGTGGGAATCGATGTAATGCGAAGCAGCCAGCAAAGAGCTGCATATTTCGCCTTGTTCGTCTTCGAGGCAGATGAAGTAATTCATGTCATGATATCTAGTTCACTATATATTGCGATGTTTGTCATGGATGCATACATGTAGAATCTGGTGTATACAACGCATGACCTGTAATTTATGTTTGTCACGCACCCATGTCATGCCATACCAAATTTGGTATACATCCAGTTAAGAAAACGGCCGGGAGCGCACAAAAACAGCGTAATGTAAACCATGCTGTACATGTCATTCACGTTACCACCTGTCATTCATGTTCGTCATACAGTCACCTCGCGCTATAAAATTTTGGTGTATATCAAGCTACCGAACCGGACGCGAGCGCACCATGAGCGTGGCAAGTGATGCTGTACATGACATGGAAGTCATGATTTTCATGTTACCACCTGTCACTGACGTTCGTCACACAGAAATATCTCGTCATGTCAATTTTAGTATATATGCATTTCATTAAACGACCGCGAGCACCCCGAGACCATGCCATGTAACTCATGTTTTACATGGTATGCCTGCCATGATTTGCATGTTATGACCAGTAACCTATGTTCGTCATCCACTCTTGTCACACCATACCAATTTTGGTGTACATCAAGCTAGCGAAGCGGCCGCGAGCGCACCATGAGCGTGGCATATAAATCGTGCCGTACATGGCGTACATGTCATTATTTTCATGTTACCACCTGTAGTTTGTATTCGTCATACAGTCATGTTGTGCCATACCAAGTTTGGTATACATCGCATTGACGAAACGGCAAGGACAGCGCACAGTCGTGTTCGCATAGATAGATAGATAGATAGATAGATAGATAGATAGATAGATAGATAGATAGATAGATAGATAGATAGATAGATAGATAGATAGATAGATAGATAGATAGATAGATAGATAGATAGATAGACACCACGTTCAAACTCGCAGAAGTTCGCTAAGAAATTCTTCTCATTCAATAAATGCCGACAGCCGAGCGCGTAAATGCCGCGCAATTCGCATTTCTTTATCGCGTTAGTACGCATGCGTGCGCGTGTAGGCAAGTCAAAACTGCCGCTATTTCGTTCCTAATCAGTTAGAGAACAACAGTATGCTTCATTCGGGGCTGCAAAAGCGCACGCAATGCTTAAAACATGTGTTACTCCGCGTGAAATCAACACCGCGCCGCCGCAGCTTCGACCGCGCTGGACCAAGTCGCGGTACGTTTCCCGTTCCAGTGACTTTAGAAGAGCGTAGAAGAGCGTGCTTGAAAGGTCGTCGCCGTTGCGACGAGCGCCAGCGTCTACAGTGCATGGTCGCCTGTACTCAGAGATCTGTGTTACAGTGTGTTTTTGTTATTACTAGCGAGATGGCGCGATGAGCTCGAAGAGCGTAGAAGAGCGCTCTTGAAAGGTCGTCGCCGTGTCGACGAGCGACCGCGTCTACAGGGCGTGGTCGCTTGTGCGTGCGCTTATCTCGTGATCGCGGTGGTTTGTACGCCTCGCGTTGACAGCACGAAGGTCGCTTGGCCCACTGCAGCGGTCGCTTTTGCAAAAGAAGCGCGGTGCTCACGCAGAAATAAGTTACAAATGTGACAGTTGTTCGCTCTCATCCTGTGTATGTTCGTTTTGTGCGTCCTTTCTGCTTGAGCAGCGCGTTCCAAGTTTCAAGCTGCGTGCCGTTCTTCGCGTGGCATTACAATATGTTGCTGTAGCATTCATTCCTTCGCCCTTGGGGCGAAAGAATGCGCAACAAACGCTCAACTACGTCTGTGAAGACATGTTTCACTTTCGTGTTATACCGCTTCCTATGACAGAGCGATCAGCCATGTTTTTTGTTTAAACACTGCATTTCATCACGATGCGTTAAAGAGCACTACTTTCTGTGAGTACAGAAACTACGCACTTAGACGTTCCCTCCAAAATTTCGTGCGGGCGGAATAACTCGCAGGCAGCGAGTCAAACGAGGCTAGGAATACCGAAATTTGAATTATATAAAGGCTCCCTGCATGCATTTGCATGAACTCCGTCGAGCCTAGAAGCTGCACACAACTTCACTGAATTCGCGCGAATTCACCTATGAAATCTTCATCCGGACAAACTTTTAGTGTTTTGCTACACTTATCTCTTAAGTCAATAAAAATAGCGCTTAATTGTGAGATGTATATTCCATGCTATAGCTAGGACTGGCGTTAAGGCATAAGCTTTTATATGCCATTCTTTAGTAGCGTAGTCGAATCGAGTAAAAGCTCGTTAATTCGAATTGCACAGAACCTGAAAAAATTTCAGAATGAACCGAATGCCGATATAAAGAAAGTATCAAAAATACAACAAGGAAATGTTGTTACACCAATACACTTTCATTTCCTTGATGCATACGTAACCCCTGTACTTATTTTGCTTAACAGCAGTGTAAAAGCTGCAAATTTCGTCATCCTATCGCTTCGTTCACTATGCGAGCTCGGCGCAATACACCCATGTTTAATGAGCTCACATCATGCACCACCACGCGCAGGTAAGGCCAGCTTTTCTTTTGCCGTTACAATGGCCGGTAACTGATCGTTCGTTCCTCGCGACTTATCAAGGGAGTTTTTTTTGCAACATGCATACCGCGGCTTAAAGATCTTCAATCTTCAACAGCTTCCGCCATGTTTGGAATATGTGGCATTGCACGCGCATTGCATCAAGTCCCATCTTGATCTGTCGCCATCCGTGTGCTTATTTGCGCTACTGTTCAGAATTATGCACTACCAACTAGCCCATCAGTCTGTCCTTCTCTCCTTTTCAAAAACAACGTTACTGAGTGCCGGATACACTGTGTCCGAAAGAGTATTCACTGAATAATGAAGGTAGGAGACTGCGCCGCATCGTTTCGGCTGTCCGCGAACGCATTTTCCAACCGCACTATTGCGGCGTCTCGCGCTCGGTGTGCGCCGAAGATCATCCGAATTCACCGAGTTATGGCCAAATATTGCCGAAATAACGAGGGTGTCATCCCAATAAGCAATCTATATGCTGGTCGGGATAAGCGAACACGTCACAATTCAACGATACGAGAAACAGCGCAAAACACGGGACAGTGAAAGAGACAGACTAAGCGCTGACTTACAATCAAGGTTTTATTCCGTACATGGGGGTATATATAGAACACGCAACATGAAAGGAAGGAGAGGAGAACAGTGACGTGGAACTTTGTTCACGAATTCTATGAAAGCTTCTGAAAAAAATAAAACCATCATCCACTAGACAGATAGGCAATTTCCCTGGTGAGGAGCGCTAACGAAGGCACACTCACGCACATATCACCTTTTTTGTCAATGCAAAATGCCTCATAAATCTCACGTGCTGGTTGATCACTGTATCGCCGAAGTATCTTACATTGATCGAACATTGCATTGCAGCCGCATACCGAGCTGTGCGCAGCTAGGTGGCTGCCCACAGAACCCCGCATTAGATTACGGTGTTCCCTGAGGTGGTCATTTACACACCGACCAGTTTGGCCGATGTAGCAGCGACCGCATAAGAGGGGGATTTCGTATACCGCGTTAGGGCAGCATTCAAAGAACTTTTTGGCGTGTTTCTTATCACACACGCGAGCCCCCTGTCTTCTCTGTTCACCTTATTGCACATACCAGAGAACTTATTTTTTGCTGAAAAGTCAACTCTGATGCCTGCTTTTCGCGCTACTTTTTTTAAACAATGCGACACCCTATGCAAATACGCAATTATCGCTGTTTTTGAAAGTGGGGCTCTTTTCCTGACGACTAAGCAGTTTTTTTTGGCTGTTTTAAGCCTTCTAGAAGACCTTCGGCAATGGAACACAGTAGGTTGTCCGGGTAGCCTGCCATGCGCAGTCTGCGCACCTGCGAGTCAAAGCTGGTGCACATAGTGTGATGGCATGATCGCGTCAACGCTGCCCCTAGACAAGATTTTGCGATCGCTCGCTTGACAAAGTTTAGAATGCGCAGAACTCTAAGGTAACAAGCTTTTCTTGGAGCGGGGGGCATACTGCCAGCACTGCCAGCGGGGAGCATACTGCCAGCCAGCTTTGAGTGTGCTCAAAGGCACAGCTAGTTGATGTGGTTGAAGCATAAACTGCAGTCACTTTCGCAATCGCTTCTTGCGTGATGACGAAGTCCGAACTGGTAATATCGCCAAGTTGCAGTCCCTGCCGAATTCTAGGAAATAACAAACTCGTTGGATAACCGATTTCTAATGTCGATGAGTGCAGAGTGTCCTGGGTGCAGAGCGCTTTCGATTGTCATGCTCACTTTACATTAAATTTACCAGGATTGATCTGTCAAGAATGCTAACAAGTAAACCATCTGTTCTGCGGTGGTGTATATATGATTCCTTGCTCATGCGGCAGAGCCTTATTTGGCAGACTGGCGGGTGTATTAGGATTCGCTAAAGAGCATGCGAATTCCTTGAAGGGAACAGTGTAATCCCATCTTACCGGCCACTACCACGAGAGCTACTGCGCGACTTCATTATTGGGAACTTCCGTCATCACGCAGCATCGTCATCAGAGAGAACGGGAGGTCGCTGGGGCATACACTTTTACTTTGCTAGAATTAAACAATTGAAATCCCTCTGTTTCGCTATATTACAAAGAGATTGTGTTCATATATTGCTTATATATTTCCTTCAAGCAGCGCGGAGTTGACAAAGTCGTAGTAACCAGAAGAGTGCCTCGGCGATGACGTACGTATATCACGTGAGATTGGAAAGGGGACTCGGTGTGGAGGGCAAAGCGCCTTTGGGAAAGGAGGCCAGCCGATGAACGTGGGGTAGCAAAGGAAAGAGCGAAGCGAGTGATCGCCGTGTTTTGATCATAAAACGCGTGTATCTACGCGTGTAGTATGGCACCTTTTCGAAAAATGCTCACGCTTACGTGGCCGTAACAGACGCGTTGGTTTAGGGGCTCTTTAGGTCCACGCAAAATAGTGTCCATGGAGCACTCAAACGTGGCGGGAGAGTTACATAGGTCGCAGGGCATTACATTGAACTCAAACACGTCCATCTGGGGTTATCAAGGCCGTTTTCTGGTTGTCATCCGGAACCTTCCACGAGGCACGGTGTAACCGTCATCGCCCCACGAGGACACCACAGAAGGTGTTTGGCTGAAGGCGTTCTGGAGACCACTGCGACGATGTAGGTTATCGGTTCATTTATCTGCTGTTCTTGAGTGGGGCACATCATACACCGTGGCATCAACGGCTGAACAAATTGCGTCGTATGACAGAGAGGAATCACTGGCACGTGTCTTTATCGCGGAGGCAACATCGCATCATTCAAGTTCTTTGCGTATGATTGGTCTAATCATCGCGACAAGATCGCAGGGTGGTGTTGAAGTGACATTGACACTGGCGACAGTGGTGAAGTTGGAAAGTATACCAAGTATGGGAGTAATGCGGCCAGCCTTTTGAGTCCTAAACGTGCTGAAGTGTTGGATTACCTCCGCTACACACTTAAAGGCGTGCTTGCCTTTTGTCGCTGTAGGCAATGCGTCCCTGCCTATTGTCTAAAGCAACGTTGTACCTCCTTTCATGCGTGCCTCTACATACTTGCACAGTTTCAAGATCTCCTCAATGGAGTTGCTCAAGTCTCGCCGCGGACTGGAACACGCCGCATCAAAGTTTGCTCAGCACGCTCCTTCTTCATTGATGGGTCCCAAAAGAAGCTTGCTATTTCCTTCTCGAAGTCATTCCATGTAGTTATTGTTTCTTCGTGCTTTCTGAGCCAAACCTATGAGTAACAATCCGACGTTGGTCAACGTAGAAGTCATAATCCAACGATTGTATCTACTCACACGACTGTAGCGCTTCAGCCATTCGTCAACATTGCGCGCGACCTTCCCAGAGAATATTCGTGGCACCATGTGTTGTGGCCACGTAGCGCCACAACACAAACCGCACGTTGTCGCGGTCAGATATTGCTTCCATTGAAGAGGGGTGGTACTCCTGCCAGTCGGCGCCTTCGGCGTAGCTCCTAGATGTAGCACTTTCGTGATGGTTCCTGCGGGATTGCTGTGTTGTACCCAGTACGTCCGCCAGTATTGTTGCAGTGAGATGCCTTTATTTACACGAAATGATAGATGCCAAAGTGGGTGGATCGAGCAGATCACAGTTCGAGCCAATGTCGTTCACCTCTACTTCCATTCGTCCCCCCAGTACCATAGCATATATTCTGACTGTTTGCTGTGTCCAACACTTTGTGCGGAGTGTATTGGCGTACAGAGGAAGCGTACAGCAAGTTTTATAGTCTCAAAATTTGGTATCTCAACCCCTCCACCCTTTTACCCAGCTTCTTTTGTATACCTGGTCTGTACTCTCTGTTTTATGGACATCGTGTTTCTTGGACCGAAATTCTAACTCAACCACCTTTATCACGTGGGGCTGCTTTCGTAAATAGCGGTCGAAGTGACAGGATGTGAATAAACAAAGTACACACATCTGCTATCAGGAGGAGTAGGGTGCGATCATTATCACTATCAGCTAGTGCTTTGTGCCTCCCGGCCTTTGTGGTAGCTCCTTCTCTGTTGACGCCTCCTCGCAAGCACTAAGGTGGTGAACTGCGCTCGCGTCCGCAACGGATCCTTCGGCAATTTCTGATCACTCAGCCTTGCTCGCCGAGATCAAATCGTTCGTGCGCAAGGAAATTGCCCGCCAGTTCTCTCTATTGGCCTTCCCTCAGTCGCGGCATGTTGAACAGCCGTCAACCACAGTGCTGCCTTCCTTACGCCGAGCCCTTCAGCATGAAATCGCGGAGGTCATCCAGGAATACCGCCAGCACCCTCCGGCGCCTGCGCCGCTTAGTTACGCACAAGTTGCAGCCAGGCCACCCCAAGCGATCCCTGTGGCTGGCCCACTCACTTACGCCGAAGCCGTCGGCAGACCACAGGCCTTCCAAGCAAGTCCGCCGGCTGCGTACGCCGACGTCATCCCTAGGCCACGACTGCAACCCACCATGCAGTCATATCAGCAGCCGCGTCTTGCGTCATGGATGGGCCCTACCCCGGCGAACCGATGGCGTACATCCGACAACCGCTCCATGCTTGCATGCGGTGGCGCCGATCACGTCGCCCGCTATTGCAATCGCGTGCTGTCGCCTCGAGTCGCCTCAACCATCCCAAGCCAGTCAAGCCGCTCGTATTACGATTCACCGCCGCCTATGTCACCGTCGTCTCGCCCAGCTCCATCTATCCACCGTTCACCGTCACCACGACGCCGCTCACTGTCACCGATGGGGCCACGTCTGGTCCCACGCGACCAGGAAAACTAGTCGTCGTAGTCCATGAGGCAAGGGCTGCGACGCTGTCAAACTGTGCAAGCCCTCAGCGATACCAATCGAACGTGACAGACGTGTCTGTGGACGGTGCTCGCGCATCCGTTGTGGACGCAAAGCTTAGCCGATTACTGCGAAAAGTGATGACGCCCTTTTCCGCGCTCTCCATCCGTAGAGACAGCGCGCAAAGTATTCACCCGACAGCGGCGTGCACAGCCAGTGTCATGATTCAGAATATTCTGTGCGCTGTCGAATTGATCATAATTCATGCATGCTTTGACGACATCATCCTCGGATGGGATTTTCTCTCCCGCCACGACGCCGTAATTCATTGCGCACCAGGCGAACTAGAGCTCTCACCATTCTCTAATGTGACGCCAGCATATAGTCAATCGGCTGCGAGCAAGGTACTCGTCAAAGACGACACCAAAGTACCTGCAAACTCGTCAACGGCAGTGTCAGTCTATTGCGTCAGTCCATCCGACACCGTTACACTCCTCTCACCATCTGAGCGTGTTTGCACGAGGAAAGGCTTGCTGGTGCATTTCGCGGCCGTGCAAGTCACTCAGGGCAAGACCTCTATCTTTGTTCTCAACCTATCTCCGCATGTTGTTATGTTGGTGCGACGGGAATGTCTCGGCAGCATGGAACCCCTCGAAGGCGCACACGTTATTAACGGACCCGAACCGATGACACGCACTGCCCCAGTTCCAGTACGCTCAGTGCTGTTTCCATGTCGGTTTAATCACCCGCTCATGTATTTGGTTCCTCCATTGCTGACAACATTACGCCGTAGCAGCGTTCCCAGCTTGTGGACCTGTTGGAAGAATTTCGCTCTTCTTTCGGTGTCGCTGAAACTTCTCTAGGCCGCACGTCCACCGTTACGCATCGCATCGACACTGACGTCCAACCGCCACTGCGGCAACGTCCATATTGCGTATCTCCCACAGAACACCATGTAATCAACGAGAAACTCGACGACATGCTTCGACGCGATGTTATTCGACCCTCTAACAGCCTGTGGGCGTCTCCTGTTGTTCTTGTTGCGAAGAAGGACGGTTCTGTGCGGTTCTGTGTGGACTACCGAGGACTCAACAAGATCACTCGTAAGGACGTGTATCTACTACCGCGAATAGACGACGCGATTGACAGCCTGCAAGAAGCAGAATTTTTTTCATCTCTCGATTTGCGTTCAGGGTACTCAGAATACCTATGGCTCAGGACGCTCGATCGAAAACCGCCTTTGTCACGCCCGGTGGCCTGTACGAATTCAACGTCATGCTGTTTGGGCAGTGTAATGCGCCTGCTACTTTTAAGCGCGTGATGGACACCGTTCCGCGCAACCTGAAATGGCACGCGGGCTTACGCTACCCCGAAGACGTTGTCGTTTTCGCTACGGACTTCTCCACGCATCTTGAACGCCTGCGGCGTGTTTTGACGCGTTTGAGCGACGCCGGTCTGCTACAGAATCTAAAGAAATGCCGCTTTGCAGCACGGCAGCTGACAATACTCGGCTACGCCATGTCCAAGGACGGAATTCTCCCCGATCCAGCCAAGCTTCCGGCCGTGACCGAATTTCCGAAACCTACGTCCGTCAATGAACTGCGCAGTTTCGTAGGACTGTGTTCCTACTTTCGGCGCTTCATTCGAAACATTGCGACTATCATATCGCCACTGACAAAGCTCCTCAGAGGTAACGCCACCCCCCCCCCCCCCATTCGTGGCCGTCAGAGTGGGACGACGCGTTCGCAAAGCTCCGTCATTTGTTGACCTCGCCTCCCATACTACGCCACAACGACCCTACGGCCCCAATGAAGGTACACGCGGAGGCCAGGGGTGTAGGCCTCGGCGCTGTTCTTGCGCAACGCAAACCAGGGTTCCCCGAATATGTCGTCGCATACGCAAGTCGCACGCCTACAAGTGCCGAGACCAATTACACGGTCACCGAAAACGAATACCTGGATATCATCTGCGCCCTTACGAAGTTCCGACCCTATTTTTGTGCTCGCCCATGTGATGTCATCACCGACCATTACGCATTATGCTGGTTGTCGTCATTGAAGGATTCCTCAGGCTGCCTCGACCGCTGGGCACTTCGCCTACATGACTACGATATCCGCGTGCTGTGCCGCAACGGACGCCAGCATGCTGAGGCCGACGCACTCTCGCGCTCCCCTTTGCCTGAATACAATACCCACAGATCAGCGTCTCACGATGCCGTTCCTTCCATCGACATTCCATCGACAACAGCGCAAGGATCAATGGATCGCTTCATTTATAGACTTGCTGACTGATCCATCGGCAACACCATCGACTCGCGCGTTGCGTCGGCAAGCCCACCATTTCGTCATTCGCGACGACCTCCTTTACCGAGGTAATTACAATGCCGACGGCCGCCAGTGGTTACTAGTGATGCCCAGAAGTATGCGTTCCGACATCTGCGAATCGTTCCACGTAGATCGAGAGAGTGCGCACTCCAGGGTATCTAAAACTGACCAGCGCATTTGCCAATGGTACTTTTGGCGAGCGATGTATCCCTACGTGCAGAAGTTCGTTCGCTCCTGCATCGATTCTCAGCGCCGCAACAGTTCAACGCACCTGTCACCAGCAGGTCTGCAACCTTTACTTTGCCCTGACCGGCCATTTGGGCGCGTTGACATTGATTTGTATGGGTCACTTCCACTGACGTCGGCTGGTAACCGCTGGGCCATCGTCTCTGTAGACCACCTTACGCGATACGCCGAAACAGCGCGCTAAGTTTCCTCCTTCCTACTGCACCGATTCATGCTGCGCCTCCATCCACCCCAGGAGCTGCTCAGCGATCGAGGTCGTGTCTTCGTGTCGGAATTCGTCGAAGCCATTCTCAAAGAGTGCAACGTTGTTTACCGCAAAAGTACTGCTTACCACCCGCAGACGAATGGCCCCACCGAACGCTTTAACCACACGCTCGGTGACATGCTCTCGATGTACGTCGCCGCCGATCACACATATTGGGATGCCATTCTACCTTTCGTCACCTACGTCTATAATACCGCCCCTCAGAGCACTACTGGTTTCTCACCATTTTCCCTATTTTACGGCAGGCACCGGTCGCACACAATCGACACAATATCCTTCCATTAAGCCGGATCTGTCTGAGTGTGCGCCTATTACTGCTACTGCAAGACTTGCTGAGGAGTGTCGCGATCTTGCCAAGATCTTTAGTACACATGACCAAGAGCGGCAGAAGAGCATTCGCGGTGACACCACCACTTCTGCGCCCACGTTCCACCATGGAGCGCTCGTATGGCTCTCGGTCCTTACCACTGCAAGTGGCCTCTGTTCCAAACTACTGCTCAAATTCAAGGCCCCTACCATGTCGTCGAACGCACATCCTCGGTCAACTACCTGATCGAACCCATGGAACCATATTCGGACTTGCGCTGTCGAGGCCGCGACATTGTCAACGTGGAGTGCCTGAAGCCCTACCATGACCCGCTCATAGTGAGAAGCTCTTAGGTCACCAGGCGGCTCCCTTTTCGTTCCCGGGGTAATTGTAGCGAAGCGTTGGAAGTCTGCAATGGGTCGTTCTCTCGAGCGCCTTCTAGCGGGACGTCTTTTTCGGTTCTTCTCTGAGAGCACGCCCCTCGTCCTCAGAGCCCGTGCTCCGTCTTGACTGTCGCCGTTGTGTATCGTCACCTAGTGTCGTCAATAAACGCCTTTTCACCCCCGCGCACTGCTGCATACATGCCGGTCAGCACTGAAGGCATTATAGAATGTTTAGAAAAAAATACAGAAAACATGCCAGAGACGTGAGATCGCAGTTTTTGTTCGTGAACTCCATTTGACGAATTGCGTCAGATAGTGAATTTACCTACTTTCGCCCGCATTTTTTTGTAACCAAGTAATATTGAGGACGCAAAACGTTTTTACACCCACCTCATTACACCGTAAGGGAGTACTGTCTAGATGCAGGTAGTATTAAGGAGGGTTGTGACCCTTAAAACGCCCAATTTGGCTAGTTTTCGTTTGCCGTGTATGGGTATGCCCCACACATGTCTTGATAAGAGAGTTTGGCGACGTGCACAGCAGGATTTTCATTTTATTTATGTCCCGCCCAGACAGTTGTGTTCTTCAACCCTCTTATCCTCCCATGCCAATTTTGGTCTACACCAAGCTAAGGCGCCGATCACGAGAGCGCCCAGGCGTAAGGCAGACAGATAGACAGACAGACAGATAGATAGATAGATAGATAGATAGATAGATAGATAGATAGATAGATAGATAGATAGATAGATAGATAGATAGATAGATAGATAGATAGATAGATAGATAGATAGATAGATAGATAGATAGATATGCTCAAAGTGGTTTTGGTTCGCTAAGAAGTGCTTCGCAATTTAAACGAACAAATGCGCTAACACTGCACGGTGCGCCAAGGTTTGTCCTGTGTTGGGCTACTTAGCAAGCTTAAGCACACGATGCGTGGTCGTAGGCGCTCGCGGCGAAAGGCGCTCAGATTGCATCATTGCGTTTTTGATCGAGCGAAACTTCGCTGTCACGCGAAAGCGAAGTTCACATGGCGAATGAGATAAGGAATGTATCATTGTATGCCGCGTTATTGCAGGTGTGATTGCAGCTTTTGATGTACGCTTCTTTATTCACTTTGTCACAGGATAACAATGTGGAAAAACCCGTTGAGCCTACTGGGGTCGGCCATCCAGCAAAACCTGATCGATACAGTGCTGCTTCGTCACCAAACTGGTCACCAGACCGCACGGTTTGACACGGGGATTTCAACAGTGCAGTTGACGCGGAAACAAGCAGGCGTGGTGAATGTCACCTTTTTTACAGCAAAGGATATAGTCCTCGGCGCTGAGTAACACCAGGCGTACTTTATTCTTTCATCCAGTGTATATACTCTCCTACAGTAACTCTAAGAAACAACAAACAACTGAAGCTTCAGCTTCCGCAGAGGCAATACTGATGACCCATCAGATCATAATGCTATCCCCATGGAAGAAAGGCAATTCTGGGGAGGCTTAAACATGCCTCCCGGCTCTTTTAGACGGAGAGCATTCAGAAATAGGATGAACATATTCATCACGCTAGTTAAAAAATTTGTAACAAATAAATAATTGTTGGAAGATACACTCACCGCAATGAAGAGACAACTATATCTTGCTTGTTCTGAACGCTGTTTGAGTGCTAATGCATGCGACCATTAAAGAACTACCCAGTTTAACGTGATAGAATTTCCCTCAAGAAAGAGGAATCTATTAAACTACACCGGGAATACACCCAACAAACTGCTGTCTGCGCTTCTTATAACTTTGTTAGTTTTCGATCGCTCTAATAATTGGCTGGCGCAGGCTGGCTGGCATGTTTTGGTCCGTGAAACACCATCTCACGGATGCCCTGCTGACCACACTTTGAAATTATGTGTTATATTCTTTCACGTAAGAGAGTCCTTGATATTCCTTGAGTCCTTGAAATTCCTTGATAAAATAGCTGTTGAGTTCATGTTAATTTAAAAGCATGCTGCGATGACTTCAGCAATGCTAGTCGAATCTGGTACTTTGTCACTCTATCTTACTTCTATTTCGTTGTTAAAACACCCCTTAAGGGCCACCTTCATGCAAGCTCTTGTACTGCAGCGCATAACAATCTTGGAGTGCGCAGAAAAAAAAGGCTTTTGTGAGACCTAGGCGCGTAATCCTAACGTATATGAATATTTTAAAACGAGGTCTCTAAGTCAAAGAAGCGCAGCCTGTTACCTGGACGATGCTTTGCGGTCAATTAAGACGAATTTATTCTGTCAGGAAGACGTCAAAAATTAAAGCGGCAACATGTTGTCCGTTCGGAGAACTAGAGCTCTAAAATTGAAAAAAAAATGTCGCTTACCTCATAACCTTAAGGATGCTAGTCTGGCTGAGTTTTCTCTGAAGATTACGCTCATAGCTGGCTTGTAAAACATTTCTAATAACAAGGACGGTGCGAGATCTGATCTACACACCTTTCCATTCTGTAAACAGCCTATATAGATCTTTCAAAACTCAAGAAACCCAGCGGCAATTCTGAACATACAGAAACCTACGCAGGAGTTCTGAAACTTATGAACACCGTATTATTCACTACAATTGCTAAGTTTTATACAGACATCTACTTGAGCTAGTGTTTGATCTCACAGTGAAGGCACGGACAACCATTTGACAATGACTCCAGAGAAAGGCAGATAGAGTGCACCGCACCTTTATGAGGTAGGGCTCATCGACATCGAGCAGGCACTAAAGCCTTTTCAGAAGCACTACCACTTGTCTTGGCCAGGTTCAGCAGTAAGAAATAATAATATAATTATACCTTCAATTTTTTCCTCCCAAAACCATTTTATGATTACAATAGACGCCTTAGTGGATAGCTCCTGAAATTGCGACTTCCTGGGAATCACTAATGTGCACATAAATCGAAGTACACGGGCCTCTAGCATATACTGGCGCAGCTGCTGTTTATTCTAGCTGGGGGCAGAAACTCATGTCACTCTATTTCCCGCAGTTGCTTGTACCGATGGTCTGTTTGAGGCCAGTATGTTTCTGTGTAATCTCTGCATGGGTGACCTCAAGGAAAAGATCGCGTCAGTCCGCATTTAAAGTAATATATAGGGGTTCCCAATATCTGACAAACCGAGAAAACATGCCGTGTTTACTAGAGCGAGCGTCTTATTTAATTCCTCTTCCTCGTTGTCTCTCTTTTACCTTTCTCAGGAATTTGTCACCCTCCGCCACACGGCATGTTTCAGCTGCGACTTTCCAACCAGTGTGGTCCCCGAAAGCGCGTCCGGTTTCGATGAGCTCTAGTAGCCAGGCTTCGAGAAAATACGAGCTGCTGCCAAATAGTCTAGGGATGATGCTTGGGCCACAGATGCTTGAATCCGCGACATCAACCAACGACGACGGGCCCCTTGTGTCCAGTGTGCGAAAGTGGGAATTTCCGATCATCAGCACGTCTGATAAAAAGTTTTGGGACCATATCAAACACGAACGATGCCTCTAAAACGAAGAGATATCACTTTTTAAGTGCCCGTAAAAAAGGTCGATTAATCGATTAAAACATTGCACCGAAAGCAATTAATCGATTAAATGCTAAATCAATTGATGATGAACGGCTAATCGATTACAAATTTTAATCGATCATCCCTGTGCAGACTTTTCGCATACTCTGCCACCTCCATTTTTTGGGCTCCATGGTGTGTGGTAGGCGTCGTTGCCCAATAAGCCACTTTTCTCATGGGAACCTAGAACCATTCTCCTGCCCATCATGCGCCGAAACGAGTACGCACTGACGCAACCTCACTCTTCTCCTCTACAGACAAAGTTTCCTGAAATTTCATGTCATTTACTGCAAGCAATCATCTACAACAGCTAGTGCAGTTTCAACTTCATTGTGGCCAAGTGCCTAAAAGAGGCCATTGAAACCGGTTATAAGGCTACCAAGACGCCAAGTGGGGTTTTGCTCCTCGAACTAAAGCACAAGAAACAGTACGACAAACATTCACACTTCCTAGCATTTGATAACATTTCCGTCTCTGCGAGCGCACGCCGTACCATGAACACAGTGAAGGGCGTAATATCCGACCAAGATTTTATGAAATAAAATGAAGAACTCCTTGATGGACGGAAGAACCACGGTGTAACACATGTACAGCACATCACAATCGGAGGCAGCAGCACTGAAATTGCAACAAAGCACATAATACTCACCTACGGCTCGACCCGAGACCCTTGAAACCGGCTATGTAAAACTTCATGTGCGACCGTACATTCCAAACCCGAGGCGTTGCTTTAAATTCCAGCAATTTGGTCATGCATCGCAAAGCTGCTGAGGGCAGCTACTTGCGCAAAGTGCGGCACAACCGGTCACAGTGCTGACAACTGTAGTAATGATAAGGTCCTCTGTGCAAACTGCGACGGTAGTCCTTCCGCATACTTCAGAGCATACCCAGCCTGGAAGATAGAAAATGAAATAATTACTGTAAAAGTTGAGGAAATATAAAATTCCGGGAAGCAAGACAATAGATGTCATCATTCTTTCGCACTAAAGCATCTTTCTCCGAAGTTGTACAAGGGGCGGCACCACAATCGCCCCTGGCAGTTGCCAGGACCACGCGTAGCGTGCCGAGGCTAACGCCACTTGCCCCTACGGTGGAAGCAGCCAATGGTGCCCTACCTACTGTCAACACAACCACACCAGCAGCCTGTGCAAGCTCTGGCGGCAGCCACGGCAGCCCAAAAGCAAAAGTGGTCCCCTCAACCACTGGCCTGGTGGGGTCGAAGGGTTCGTCCGCCTTGACGAAGTCTATTCTATGCAAGCACCATTCGGTAGAGCGACTGTCCGGCCCCTCTCAAGAGGCGATGGACATTAGTAGTCCACCGGCGCAGGCTGCGCCGTAGGAGCAGCGAGAATCCCTAGACCGCTCCAGAAAAGGCAAATCCCCAATCACAGGGCCTGACACAGGCACTGTAAAATAAGTCACTTTCCTTCTTTGCGACGCACAGCGCAAGTACACATTCAACATGGACACAGTATTACAATGGAACGTTAGAGGACTCTTACACAAATAGACGATGTACAAGAACTCCTCAGTAAATTGTGTACAAAGGCGCTGCGTGTACAGGAGACACACCTTAATGCTAAACAAATTTCCTCCATAAGTAGCTTGTTTTTAGGAAAGGCCGCCAGGATGCTCTCACATCACATGGTGGTGTAGCAATTATACTTGACAGAAACGTAGCATACCAGCACTTTCCACTCCGAACAGCACCGGAAGCAGTTGCCGTTCGAGCTATAATTAAAACAAACTGATGAATATCTATGCATACCTCTACGCTACCAGCGACATCAACACTAATTTCATTCACTTATAGCTGAGTTGCCCGAGCCTTCCCTCTTTATCGGCGATTTTAATACTCACAGCAGCCTGTGTGGTGACTCTCGCGCGTAATTGGGAATTTTCTGTTTTCCACAGGGCATATTTACTCAACAAGAAAGAACCCACCCTTTTTAGCGTCGCAAAAATATATTCAGCCGTCGATCTTTGCATCATCTTTCCATCCATTTTACTTGATTTTAACTTGGGAAGTAGTAAAATACTCCTATGGAAGTCACCACTTCCAAATACTCCTCAAAACATAAAAACAAAATGAATCCCCACGCCGGGTTCCTTGGTGGAAGCTTTAGAGAGCCAATTACGAGGAGTTCCGCAACCTGGGTGAGATCTCGTGGGCGGACATGTCTTCTTTTAGAATTGGCGCTGCTGTTTAGTATTTTACCGCTTTCAGAATGAACGCTGCCTGTTCATGCATACCAAAAATAACTGGGGCGACAAGCAAACGTGGTGTTCTCTGGTGAAATGACGAGTGCCGCAAGGTTTAGAAGAAACAGAAGAAAGTGTGGGGGCTGCTGCGTGATTTCCCTTCAACAGAAAATCTTATTAATTTGAAACAGCTCAAACTGCGAGACCAGAGAACGCGCTGGCTGGCTGGAAGGGAAAGCTGGCAGCAGTTTATTTTGGACAGAAACGCCTACAGAGATGAGGCTGAGGTTTCGAATAGTGTGAAGAAAGTAAGAGGTCGACCACCGTACCAGGTGTCCTTGGCAGACACCCAGGGGGAGAGCCTGGATGACCAGGCTTACTCTCTAGGAGCACATTTCACATTCCTATCTTGTTCAACCCACTATTGCGAAACATGCCAAAGGTGCCAAACAAAAGGTTGGAACGAGAAAGACTGGAAAAGAAATCTACAAAAAATGAACCATACAATGCAATATTCCGCTTAGCAGAGCTGCAGACTGCACTGAACTGTTGCAAAAAGTCTGCCCCAGGTTCTGATCGTATTCTATACGAAATGCTAAAAGCTTTACCCGCGAAACACAAAAACACAGCTTCTCCACTACAGTGCCATATGGTTTTTCGGTGAGATCTCTACTTCCTGGAAGGAGGCTATTGTGATACCTATTCTGAATCAGGGCAAGAACTCATTGTCTGTCACAAGTTACAGGCCTATCACGCTGACAAGTTGCCTGCGTAAGCTCTTCGAAAAAATGATAAGCTGTCGGGTAAAGCATTTCCTCAAAACAAATTACTTCACCTCTACCAGTGCGGATTTCGAGAGGTTCGATCAACAACCGACCACTTAACACGCATTGTGGCACAAATGCTTTAAATATTTCTCCCTAAGCAGTTCTTGCTCTCAGTATTCCTTGATATGGGAAAGGCCTACGTTACGAGTTGACCCTTTGGAATACTGAGAGACCTCTCACATCTAGGTGCACATGGGATAATGCGGACTATAATCGAAAATTACTTGTCCTATCGCATTTTCTGTGTCCAAGTGGGAAATACTGCATGACGAACATTTGTCCAGGAAACTAGAGTGCCGCAGAGTGATGTCCTCCGTTGTACACTTTTCCTGATAAAAATCAATTCGCGGCGTCTGTACACCCCGCCTACGATGTTTTGCTTGGTGTACTCGAGCACCATGTTTTGCTTGGTTTATGTGGATGATGTACACATATGTTTTAAGTACTGTAATCTTCCAATGTGTGAGCGGCAGGTTCAACTAGGTTTGAACAAGATGGCCAAATGGGCAGACGAGAACGGTTTGAGCATAAGTCCACCAAAAAAGGATATGCATCCTGTGCTCTTGAAACAAAGGTCTGCACCCAGAACCTACCTGCATGATCAGCGACTACCTGTCAAAACGGAACACAAATTCCTACGTGTTATATTAGACGCAAAACTAACATTCGTACCACACACTACATACCTTAAAGAGAAGTGCATCAAAACAATGAATGTTTTAGTGGTGTGAGGCACTACATGGGGTAGTGACCCAAATGGTCTTATGACTTTGTACAAGAGCCTCATTCGCGCGCGCCTAGATTTTGGGGCGATAATCTGTCAGTCTACGAAAACAAGCGCTTTAAAGATGCTTGACGCTCTCCAGAATTTGGGCATTCGTCTATCTACGGGCGCTTTTCGCACCAGCCCTGTAGAAATCCTCTACGTCTGATCGAACGAGTGGTCACTTCACCTGCAGAGATCTTTCATGTCCTTCGTGTATTATCTCAAATTGAACGCAGACAAAGAACACGCCTCACACTCCGCAATCAATGATTTCTCCACTTCTACCCTGTTTGACAGCCGTCTTTCGTTGAGACAGCCCTACTCATTTCGTTGGGGGAGCTTGCTGTGGAAACAGGTGTGACGCTTCATGACCGCCGCATGATGGCTCCCGTTGTACATCTTCCGCTGTGGCAGTGGCAGCTTATAGACTGATGTATATTTTGTGGAAATTACGAAGCACGCGCCTATTGCACATATCCGAACACATTTCCTCGAACTCGAGCACAAGTACACCTGTCCTGAAATATTTACAGATGCATCAAAGCCTCACACTTCTGTGTCCTCCGCAACGGTCGGTCCATCTTTTTTTAAATGTCGGCGTTCTGAACCCCAATACTATTCACAGCAGAGGCATACGCAATATTTGTGGCAACCAAACACCTCAAAGAATTAGAACTACAGAGTGCAGTTATATACACTGACTCCCTAAGCCTGGTAAAAGCTCTGCGAACTCTTAACCCTTTCGGCCCTGGCGGTGTCAATTGACACCATCACAAAACATTTCACCTAGGACCTCGGAAATGAAACGAAAACTGCTCATTCTTGGGGGAATACTTCTTCAATGATTC
This sequence comes from Rhipicephalus sanguineus, assembly GCF_013339695.2. NCBI lineage: Eukaryota > Metazoa > Arthropoda > Arachnida > Ixodida > Ixodidae > Rhipicephalus > Rhipicephalus sanguineus. The sequence continues at coordinate 174,359,363 of NC_051180.1, read as the reverse complement.
CCACTGCCATTGACACCAAAATGGTGACATGCTTATGGAGCTGGGAGCCGCAAAGAAGAAGAAGCTTGACCGAAGTCATGGCTGACGCCGAGGCGGGTCAGCTAAGGCGGGTGAGCGTCATTTTCGGATCAACGTAGCGAAGCTGTTTCAATGAGTATCACACTGAAAAATGAAACGTGGTTCGCATTTTGTGTACTCTAGTGAATAGCCGGGAAAAAGATGCTATTTTTCTCATTTCACAACCGCTGAGCCCTGATGACCTAATTTCATGTCATGTCTGTAAATCCATTAATACTTGCACCACTGGCTCAATTTTTCGTTTGTGGTTTTCTGATGTCATAACTATTAGGAAAACACGCAGAAAAAAAAAGTCCCCGACCAAAATAAAAAAAACCAGGGCTGAAAGGGTTAAAAATCGCAAACAAACTGTATTTGTCCCGCTCTACTGACTTTTATGCACGGTCTCTACACTCAAACAGCATGTCGTAGTGCCGTAGATTCAAGGCAACATAGAAACAGCATGTCGTAGATCCAAGGCAACGTGTTGGCGGACCAGCTAGCTGCATCCGTTCATGAGAACACTGCCGATAGACACATAGCTATCCCTGCACTAGACCTAAAACCCTTCCTTAAACGAAGCTCAGCAATTATTTGCAGAGCTCATGAATAGGCATATACAAAATAAAGTAAACGTTGTCAAGCCCCATCTAGGTAATTAGACGATAATATCGAAATCACGCCGCGCTGAAGCAACTTACCAGGCTAGGATCAGGACACACATACAATACACATGCATCCCTTCTGTCTTGTGGCGATCCACCCATGCGTGAGAAATACGGTGAACCACTTGCTGTGCTTCTCATTTTATTCCATTGCACAGAAATACACACTCTTAAAAGAAAACACTTTTCATTGTGCTACCTACATCAAATACTGCTTCATCCATCGATGTTCTGCAGTAGGGATCCGCTTTTCAAACATGATTCATTGTCTGCGTTTTTAAAAGACGTGCGTAGTTCTCATGTGATACAATCCGTAGCACGACCTCTGAACACAGGTTGCTGCTGCGGTGGCTACATGAAAGAAAGCACCTGCCTCGCCGGCCTTGGACACAGGTGCATTGACGAGGCATTCGTGCTCACGCCGTATAATTACAGTTGTATTATCACGACCACTCGCCATACATTTTCACTGTAAACAGTTCAGGTCATTCTCATGATTTTAATACATATACATGTTGTATGCACATTTAGTGCCCATAATTTTAAGGCTCTTATGCAGCCACTTACCATTATCATTGTTCACATCTTTTGTCTCATGCTGGCGCGCTTTGGCCATCAAATGCCCCTTGCGCCATAAAACACCATATATCATCATCAGGATTTTAAGGACACGCTATTACGAGGAGTAATAATGAGAGTACAGGAGAGCTTGGACTACAGTGGAAGCGATAAGCATCGATGCGGCGCGCTTTTAGCAAGCGCACATTGGCGCCGGTTGGGCTCACCGGCACTACGCTGGAATATGTGCGAGAACGCAAACTTGTCAATTGCACGCTTTGTTGGCAATTCAATTTTCGCCAATCGCTTATGTAGTTTTCGGCACCGATAGAGCTGCAAATCAGTACACTGATATAGCCGCTGTGCTGGCATGTCGCCGTTTACGGGACAAAAAATGTATTATTCAATTAGGTGCACGCGTACATGTCGAAACAGATTACAATCAATATAAAAAATACCTTCTATTTTAACCAGTGCAAATAGCGAGGAATGGCTCTAGAATTCGGTTATAGATGCCGATATACAGAACTAGCTCCTTCGTATTTTATTATTTTTATGTACTGTGCGTTCGAAAATAAACTTCGCGCTCTCATACTCATCGAGATGCCATTCGCGGCTAGCAGCAGTTTGTTTGTGTCTTATTATGCCCCTTGCTTTAGTTGGAATAGGAGATCCCGTATTATCAGTACGTGACCCGTAATGATGTAGGCAAACAGTGTTTTGTCTTGACTACTCTTTTTACGGCAAGATCTGCGTGTTGCGGCGTAGCACGGCGGTAGAGAACCCGACTGAGAGTGACGAAGTGGCAAGTTGCAACCCTGCTGGCGGACGCTCTTTTTCTTTTTTGAGACAGCGTTTACTTTTCTTCTCCAAATTTTAATTTAGAGAGTGCCCTTGGACTCTACCTTGTTCCAGTGACATATAATTTGTGTCGTTAGGTAATTTTTGTGACGTAGTCGAAGCTGCCGCTGTTCGACGCTTCAAAATTGCCGCTGTTGGCGTTTGAGAAAGCAACCGTTGGCGATCAAAAAAAACTTTATTGCTGCAACTGAAAGTTACGCTACTAGACACATAAAAGTGGCATCTGTGGCGCCTGTACCGGAGGCTTGTGGTTACGAGAGAGTTATATCACTGAGCGGCGTCGGCCAGGCGCTGGCGCTAGATTGTAGTCCGTCTGCCAAACAGAGAGGCAAGTCTCCGTTCAGTCTACGTCGGGGCGAGGGTTGCAAGGATTGAGAACTCTACTTCAGTAGCAGAGAGTTCGCAGTTGCTGTGCTCTTGGTGCTCTCCGCCCACATCTGTCAATACAGTGTATGGGCTATAACGCTTTTTGGAGCGGCTCGCTGCGTTTGTTCCTGTTTTACCGTTTTAAAAATTCTAAGACATTTAGAGCAATATAGGGTGCTAGAAATATGTCCGCAGTGCTTAATACTTATCATTAGTCCTTGACATATGTAATTATTGAGCCAAACAAGGTCATTATCCAGCGATGCATTGCATTGGAGAGACTTGTTGATGTATTATAAAACGTAGTTGGTAAATAAATAACAGTGTTTTACTGGAAAATCAAGCGAGATCACTATGACGTGTAACTATGCGCATTTCTGGGCTTGTTTTAATGATAACTAAAGCACACTTAAGAGCCTAAATCACACAGGAAGCAGAATCTCATATATATAGAAGTCACATAACGTATACTACCACAGTGGCAGTAAGCGTGTCTCTACTTCTTGCGTAACCAACTATTGACTGCTTTATGCACATGTGTTTACAGCGGGACTCCCTAGACCCGAAAGGTCCCTTGTTTACTGTGTTCGAGTCAATCGTGTTCAGCTGGATCTGCTGGGGTTTATTATTGCCTATGAGCATTGGATTGATTACATCCAGCTTCGCAGTCCTGCCTTCCATAGAAATTGGCAACGAAACCCGGGAGTTACAGTTGATGACTGGTGTGTCAGGGTGGCTTTACCTTGCGGCGCATTTCATCTTTGATATGCTCTTTTATCTTGTTCCACTGGCAACCATTTCCTTGGGATTTGGTATCGTGCACAACCTGTCCGGAAGCACGCAAGGTAAGAATCATTCACACATAGCCTAGAATAGTTTACAGAACACTACGTTATCCTCAGCAGCATGCAGAGCACGCGAGCTACGCCAGTTTTCTCACGGCCTCTAAGCGCCTTATCGAAGCCCTGCAACGCCTACTGCGCGATTAGAAACGTACAGCACGACGAATGTAAATGCAGTATGAAAGTTCTAACAGCTTAAATAAAGAGAACTCAGAAGCCAAAAAAACGCCTTGCATGATACGACGTTGCCTGGAACTTGACCTTACGTCTCGTCGGCAAGCATATTTACAGCGTTGGTTTCTGTGTGTTTCAGTGTGCCGTATTTAGCGCAGTTCTGTTGCATATTCTTGTTCATTATTTCACGTCGCACAAAAGCGAGCGTTGACATGGACAATATATAAAAGGATCTCGAAGTAATTAAAAAGTCACCTTTGCTTTAAAAAAATGATTCCTGCAGCACACAGCAGACGTACAGTTGTAACGAAGTTTTTTTTTCTCTTTTTGATTGTGTATCACACATTTATTCACGCCAGCTCAAGCGCGCGGTTTTCGTTTCACGAGGAAGGCAGTTAGAGTACAACGCAGGGCTGGGCAGGGATACTCAGAAAAGTATTCCGGGATACAGATATCGAAATACATGAACTCGAAGCTTAAAATACAGATACTGAGATACATTTGCCTTTAACGTAACGGGATATTTCGGAGATACTTTTGTAATAAGACGAAAAAAGTATTCCGGAATACAGTTACAGCGATACAGATACTGAAATACATTTTTTATTTCAAGGATGCTCACACTAAGCAAAGACACTTATTAGTGCAACATGATGTAATTAAAGTTACAGCGCATCGAAACGTTCAGATCATTTATTTGTTTATTACAGTACCCTCAGCGCCATTAAGACATTGCAGGGGAGGGGGGCGGACAAAGTACATAATTAGTAATAATGACATAATTACAAGTATCAATTGCAATAAAAATACACTACTTTTTACGGCAAGGATTGGACACCGAAATCGACATACTTGGCGAACAAACTAAGCTATACTAGAAATAGCACACTTTAAGCAAATCACTCGAATCACTGATGAATCTCTTCTAGTGCACTAATGAACCTCAGTGAATTGAGAAAAAGCACACATTTATTTTGAAGATCTGCTTTGCTAAGAAGGTTGCTGTGTAGGCTTCTAAAATAGGCTGTCTTCTAACAGCGTCGATTCAGCCTCAGCACAAGACTCACGAAAGAAAAAAAGTGTGTCTACCGCTGAAGGCGAGCACAAATTCGTGTTATAGTGAATAAATGCCGCCTTCATAGCCGGATTGCCCTGCAGCGTGGCGATATCTCTTCTCGGGTCATCTAGATACCGAAACACTTTCGCCCTCACTTGGGTTGTTCTGACTGTTCAGAATCCGAAGTCGGACCCCATCTTCGGAATCCTCAGCCGTCTGAACCTGTCGGCTTCAATCAAGCTGTCACCACCACCGACGCTACCAGCACACATTTCAGAAAGCCGCAACAGGCGAAGTCGGCTCCGGCGGTGGGGGAGCCTGCTACCACAAAAGACCGTTTCACGCATGTCATGAATTAGGAACGCACCCTGACATTGGAGAGGTGGCTGAAAGCGCGTCAAAGATAGCCATCTTCTAGTCACTTCCGTCGCGACTACGGGAACTGCTTTTGGATGTGTCGCCGCTTTGAGAACTGAACGCCCGCGAAGCATTGCAAAGCCTGTTCCAAGGCGGTATCCGCGCCGAGGGTCGCGAAGTAATGGCTTGCCACCCGAAAAAAATTAGGCGTGCTGCACTGACCTTGAGAGACAGCGACTTTCGTCGGCAGAGGCCGACAACACTGCCCCCGCGATTCTGCCGTCTGCGTTGTCGCGCGCTTTACCACATGGACCATTCTGTGCTTGAGGGGAAACCATCGCCACCCTATCTGTCGGCGACTAGCGGCGCGCCTTTGCTTGTCTTGGCACAAAAAAGAAACAAAAATGTCATTCCCCCTTTGGAAACACGCCTGAACTCATTTCCGACACAAAAAACAATGTAACGAGATACCAGTGTCCTGCATAGTATCGCGATACAGGCCATACACCGTAAATGTATTTCACTACTGAGATACAAATACATTTTTCAAATGTATCTCGATACAGAAATACAGATACTCAAAAGTATCTCTGAAACACTATCGCGATACTGTTGTATCGCGATACTGCCCAGCCCTGGTACAAAGCATGAAAAAATCCGGCAGATTCCACGCACTGCGCTAATAGACGCAATTGTAAGCATTCGGCCGGGATTGCGTACACGGCGTTCGCTAGCTCTGAGACAAATCAAGAAATTCATGTCATAATATGTAGTGCTCCGCTAGAAAGCCTAGCACTGTGTTTGACATTGTAATTGGTGCAAGTGAGCATATCCCACCTCCTGGTGCTGACGCTCAAGCTAACAACCACGCATGTATGGTGGGGTTATCACCCTCGCACCGAAGAAACTGTTGTTGGATTATATCTGCAGTAATCCACATATTATCAAGCAAGGCATTGGTTCACTGGAGCAGAAATCCGTAGACAAAATACATGATCGTTGCCAGAAGCAAGTTTGATGATTAACACAGGATGAGTTGCCTGCGCATTTAATAACGCATATAAGGAATAAGGTGAGTCTTGCCATAAAGGAAAAATCGCACTTACTGCAAACAGGTAGCGTAGGTAAACTGCGAAACCCCGTTGTCGTACTAACTAGTGGAAAAGTAGCGCAACACCTATAAAACGTTGTCATTCCTCATGGAGTGGACGTGGTTGATTTTCTGCGGCGAGGCAACTAAAAGGCATCTGCGTAATGGCAAAGGAAATCCCCCACACGCCTCGAGAACGCGATCGCGGCGTAAAACATGTTACCATATATTGGACTGCATCGTTGTCATCGTTTATTTACCACCGCTTTCATGCGGAAAGTCTAGGGAGGAGAGAGTGGATAGTGCTTAGAAGCTAGACTCGCAGAGCACCTGCTCCCTCTCGTGAAGGCGAAACGTTTTAACTGCGAAGCTGCTGAAGACGGAGGTTAGGCCATTCGGTGTGTGCAGAAAAACCTTGCCGAGCGATGAACTCACCATGCGTCGCCTATAAACGCGTTGTCATCTGCGCTGACAACTCCTCACCTAATAAGAATTGTTGGGGTTTAACGTCCCAAAACCACGATATGATCCTAAGAGGCGCCGTAGTGGAGAGCTCTGGAAATTTTGACCACCTGGAGTTCTTTACCGGACACCTAAATCTAAGTACACGGGCCTCTAGAATTTTGGCCTCCATCGAAAATCCTGCGACCTGCAGGTCAGCATTTGAGCACTTTAACCACTAGGCTCCCTTGGCGGGGCAGCGAAAGTTGCCGTCACCTAACCCCTTGCCATAGCTGGGCGCTCGGCTTAGGCTTGACTCCTTGCCCACCCGCACCGCAGCCGTGGAGACAGAGCGCCCATGCTTTGCCTGGCATTGCCGAGATAAGGGGCCGAGGCCTTGCCTTGACGAATTTAGTAAATTAGAGCGAGGGGGTCGAAAAGGAAGAAGCGTGAGGGTGAGAAGGAGGTAAACGAGGAGGCGAAGGCCATAAACACTGCAGCATTCTCAGTCTCAGGAGATCATATGAACGACATGGTAGCGATATGACGTGACCTGCTCCGATGAAAGTGTTCGAGTAACAAGTGGATCGCCGAGTTGGTTCTTAGCAGGACCTCATCAACAGCACCGACGAAAAGTACGGCGCGACGTGGACGAGAGGGACTCCACTTAGACGCCGTACCGACCGTGCAAGTAACGACGCTCAATTGCGGACGCTACGGTGAGGCCAACGTGGCCAGACGTTTGTTGTAGTTAGAGACAGCATTTTCCTAAATTGTCATTGCCATGTATGTTACTTGTATGTATTTCATTTGTCAACATTTTTGTGCGATGTACAGTGTCGTTTTAAATAAATTGTGTTTGCTGTCCCACCGTCGCCTCCCGGGTCTCTCAATTCCATCCCTCGCCAGCGCCCGCGAGATCTGTGAAATATGGTTGAGCCTGCCAGGATATTTCCACCTTTTACCCCTAGTCACTGGTCGTCGGGAGTTGCAGTGGTGGATTGGGAGCGTAGACGCTGAAGTTTTTTATGCAACGCGGGTCGACATCGCGAAATCGAAGGCGCGAGAGAACGACAGAGTGCGCGCGAACGACATGAGGAGAACGGGAGAGCCCGCGTGAGCAACATGAGCGCATGAAGGAGATTTTTGAACTTGAGTTACGGCTGGCACTCGTAAATGGGGTTAGCGCAATGGTGCTAGCAACGCGAGTACCCCCAAGACGGCCTCTACCAACTCGCCTTCTCCAAGACCCGAGGTTGCCTGCCCTGGAAAGCTTATGGTGCCTTTCGAAGAAAGTATGGATGACCTTACTGTTTATTTGCATCGTTTTGAAACGACAGCCGTGGGGCAAGGATGGGGGAGGAGAGAGTGGGATAATTCCTAAAGCCTTTGCCGAGTAGAAAAGGCACTAAGGGCGTCAGGCCGCATTACAGGCCAGGTGTAAAAAACTTTATTAGGAAGAATGCGGCTGAGTGCTGAAGGGTTCTGAGTTGTTTCGCCGCGCTGATCCCTGCACCCCTGAAACCGCGAAGGTTTCGCACGAGTGCGGCAATGTCACCCTCGCTTTCGGCCGCATCTGTTTGGCCATTCCTTTTCTTCCCTCAAGGAGCTTGCTCGCATTGCTCGGCAAGTTGCGGACACGGTCTCTTGTGCGCAGCACCCCGCTCCGCCACCATCTGCCGAAGTTGTTGTCCAGCCAGCTTGTGCCACCACTACTACTACCTAGGCCTCACTGCTTCACGACTACCTCTTCGATTACTTCACTGCCGACGGCATCCCGTTCGAGGACGCCACGGGCCGCAACGGCGCTGGCGCAAAAGAGTCTCTCCCTGGAGCGACGGAGCAGCTTACTGGAGCTAACATCACATAGAGCGCGGCAGGCTCGTCGACGAGGCAGCACCGGCCGCCGACGAGCTGTGCGGGTAGGCGGGGGACCTCGAGAGCGTGACTGCCGAGCCATCTAGTGGTGTGGCCGCGGCGGTTGCCATAGGAAAACCAGAGAGTTGTAGGTCGCTGAAGAACAGACTGGTGCGTTTCAGCATTATGAGTTTGCGGCTGGGGAGTCCCAGGATTGTAATGAGGACGGGGAGTATCGGTATCACGAAGATGATACTACTGATGCTGTGGAGGAGGAGGAACCCAAGGAGGACCACACTGCATTCGAGGATTACGAAGTTACCGATGGCAATCCCCAGGGCGGCTTGTGGGACGATATGGAGTGCGTGGATGCCGACGATGCCGAGGCCCGTGATGATATGTATCATGTGGAAGGTACTGAGAACGGGAAACATGAAGTGCAGCAGTACTGCTTGGAGCAGGAAAGTGAGGACTAGTCCAGTCGTAGGGACGGCACACGCAAGCAATCAATGCGGCACAGCTGGCCCGGAGGACAGGGTTCGGAGTGGCCGGTACGAGGCCAGGCGGGGGCTACCACCGGCAGCCTGCCAAGAAAGACGCGGACGAAGTATAAGAAGTCGCAAGCAGGCGAGAAAAGCTGAAAGAGGAGCTGGAGCGCAAGAAGTGTAACAAGCGACAGAATAAAGGAGACGACAGCAAAGACCAGATAGCGCCTGCGAAACCAGCGAAAGGCTAGCAGGATATTTCACTAAAGTGGAGCTGGGTGAAACATAATGAAACATGAAATTTTAAAAATATGCATGCCCTACCTGCACCATCTAAGTATCTCAGGCTAAAATCAATCAATTACATAAAAGAACAAAGTGTACTAAAACATCGAATAAAAAAAGTTTGACTCCACCACCTAGCGAAACGGTGATATCGATGACAAGAGCCACGAAGAGTCCAAGCTGGGCAAAGACAAGATATAGAAAGATGGGCGACGACCATGATGAAAATGACAAAACGCGAAGCCCGCCGCTGGAGGACCAGGTAGCGACGAGTACAAGGCCGGGACCATGGAGGAAGGAATACTAAGGAGAGGCCCTATCGTATTTAAATGCATTGCGAAAAGTGTGGCGGAAGTGACGTCAGATTTATGGGGCAAACAAACCGGTATGGGGCAAACAAAACAGCAGACGCCCCGCGGCGTGCTCTCCGCGGTGGTTAGCTTCTGCGTAGATTTGTAGTCCCGGCGTAAACTTAGCGCGTATTGTGCGGTTCGCACGCAGTAAAATGTTGCAAGCAGACGTTTACAAGGCTGTTCGTGCGTGGCAGGCCCGAGCGCGGCGTGCTGAAATCCTTCGTGAAGTGGTTTTGTGCAACAGTACAGAATACCGGTACGTGCCTTGATCAAAAACGTTCAGCCCCTGCATCAGCGTATTCGAACTCACCTAGCAGTGACTTACGCGTTCTGCTGGGCGTTAGGCCTTCCCTTTCTCGCAGCCCGATTTCCCGATCTGTTGCTGGATTAGCGGTTCTTTGTTCGTGTATATGGAGTGAGCGCGTAGTTGCTATTCGGCGCAACGCCAACTATAGTTGACGTAACTTCACGTCGAAAAGGACACCGCTGTATTGTATACGCGATCGTGCACGTAAAGTTTGTAATTCCAGTACGCACACAACAAGCACGCAGCGAGCGCACACCGCACAATACATGCATCACGTAGTCCGATAACAACAACATAAGTTTATTGCCCTTTCGTTGAACGACACAGCCTCTAAAAACGTACGATGCCTTCGGCGGATGTTATGTACGGCGCGTCAGACGCCAAAAACAAATGTTCACGTGTGTTCTGAGTTGACACAATGAAGCAACAGAGCGCACATCCGAGAGCTTCGCATGCAAATACCATGCATTAGTGATCAGCAATGAAGCGAAAGTGTACGTTACACATGAAAAGTGACACCCGGTACTTCCGCAGTGCACGCGATTTGCACCGGGTATACGCAACCATACGCAACAGCTGGGCATTGCGTAGCTTTCCTAAAGAACGCACACAAGGAGCAGCATGCGTGAATCGACTGCGCCGCGGCGCCGCTTGCATGGTGAGAAAAAAAAAAGAGGCTCGAACAGCTTGCATCGCGCATGCGCTTGCAAACGACACGACGGAAATCGCGAAATGTTTCGAGGCTCTTTCGCTAGGAGGCGATGCGGGTGTTTGCGATGTGGAGGTTTCACGAATGTGACGTCAGGGCCTCTCCTTATTTTTCCTTCCTCCAGGGCCGGGACTGTGAAGCGGCGGACAAACTATGCCGGTATGTGGTCGCGTACGCCACGTTCGCTCCGTCGTGACCAAGGCTAGCCAGGACAGTTTCGCGGGCTGCCTTCTGCTTGTAGCTCACATCCTTTTACCCCCTTCCCGGAGGGGAGGAGTCAGTAAGGGAGCACTAGGAACGAGCGACCCGGCCAAAAAGAAGACGATTGGCACGGCGTGCTATATATATATATATATATATATATATATATATATATATATATATATATATATATATATATATATATATATATGCTGCAAGCGCTCATAGACTTAAGAAGTGTACGATGACCGCGGGTGCGCTCGCGGCAAGCGGTTAGGAGCCGCTGGCAGTGGGCAGTCGCGGCTGAGGCTTGGAAGAGTAATGACGTGTTGTGTCTCGGCCTAGTCTCTGAGAGGATCAGGGCTAGCCGCAGCCTCGAAACTCTTACATCTGGCGCCCAACGGGAAGGACCCCGCCCCGAGATGTTCTGCCCGATGATCGCACGACGGCTCTCACCGGCTCCTGACTTCGGCCCCCTGGACGGCGATATCGCATTCGTGGAGCTCTGGATGCTGAAGCGGGCTTTCCTCGATCTGACCGCTTACGGCGCCTACGACCTGGTTCTGCTACATCAGCCGGTGCAGACCCTCATGCGCGTTTACCTTTCTGGGACAAGGACCCTCGACGAGCAGTGACGTGTTATCATCACCCTTGAGCACCTCTGTTCCTACTTCGGCGCCCCGCTCCCCGCGCAGGCCATGGAGGGCGTGGCGCGCACCAGCGGGGAGCTGGCACCTAAGGCCGACAACGAAAGCTCCGACGACGCGTGTGCTGACGAGGGCGCAGAGAACATGAACGGCGAGGAGTACACACTGGTGGACGAGGAGATCGCCGCGGAAGTGGCCGAAGACTCCCAGAACTGCGAAAGCAAGTGCGACGGACGAAACATCGAGGTGAGCGTAGAAGCTCGTGCGAGCTCGTGCGGCGGCCTTGCACCGCGGGACGACAAGCGACGCGGTGGCAATGCACTGTCCGCCAACGAGGGTGCAGATACCAGGAACGGGAGGAGAACACAGCGTTGGACGACGCAATTTCGTTAGGGACACGGCCGGTGACTGCCACGACCTTGAAGCAGAGGTCAATAAGTACCGGGATGGTGAAGCGGCGGTCGTTGACAAAGGGAGAGCCGAGAAGAACGTAGGAGGTAACAACAGCGCTGGAAACTGGGCAGCAGTACGCGACGGGACGTATCGGGAGGTCGGGTGCTACGAGGACAGTGAGGACATGCGGCGGGACGGTGAGTGGAACGTCGAGTTGGAGCACCAAAACGCAGAAAACGGAGGCCGTTGATGTCGGGAACGACGACGGTGTGAAGGGCGTGGACACTGCAAAAGACGACATCTTAAGGAAGAAAAGAAACTTGTGGAATAAGTAAAAAAAAAGGATAAAACGAAGAAAAGGAGAGACCCCGACGATGACGTGCTTGAGGGGACACCTGAGGAGATTATGTTGGACATTGCAGGCGGGAAAGTGCGACCTGCCACGGACGTTGACGTGGTCTCATCAACGTCACAAAGCGGCAGCTGCCGCCTTGTCACACCGCCGAATATGCGGCGGGGAAAGCGAATGCGGCTGCGGTCAGCTCAATCACATGATTCGGACTACGATCAATTGTAAATGGACAGCACCACGTATGGTCGTGCCAACTTCGGTGAGGGCGGAGACTTGAGTGCCGGAGGCACAGGCAGCCATAGCGCCAGTTTATGTCGTTTGTATGTCTTCTCTTGTCTTCGTACCATTGCGCTGCACATACTCAGTATATTTGAAGACATGTACCAACTCGCCGGTCAACGGATCCTTCTTGAAGCCTTCTATGTCGACGTCGCGTCCCCATGACTGCCGAGGTCACCAGCGTTCGACGACTACCACGTGGAGGAGTGTCCGCCACCAAGCGCGATTGGTCTGGGTGGCTACAACGGAAAAACAGGACAGAGCGAAAGGTCTACGGCAACGGCACCAGGCAACAACGTCAGCGCCAGGTCTACTTGTGACTACCCTGGACCCGCTAGCTCGGTGGCACCAGCGCTGCACCAGGAGCATCGGCTTTCCACCAAGTTCCCCCGATGACCGTGGTTGTCAATCTGACCGAACCCGGTGCTCCTCCGTTTTCAGGCGACGGTGGAGTTGGTACCCCTGCACGAGTTATCGGTTACGACATCCGACAGCCCACGAGGTCCCACAAGGACTTGTGGATGGGCAGCGCTGGTATGTGGCCGTGCGTGCCACGTGAGATCCGCCGTGGCCAGGGCTAGCTCCATCTCCATGGCACCTCCCTCTCCCAACTTTCGCCGGAGTGAAGGGGACAATATGGGAGCCCTCGGCGGCTGCGAGCGCTCATAGAATTAAGAAGAGAACAATGACCGCGCGTGCGCTCGCGGCACGCGGTTAGCAGCCGCTGGCAGCGGGCAGTCGCGGCCGCAGTTTGGAAGAGTGAAGACGTGTCCCTTGGTGTCTCGGCCTCACTTCTGAAGGGTTCAGGGTTAGCCGCAGCCTCGAAAGCCCTACAATATATATATATATATATATATATGCTATGTTTATAGAGTAACGAAATAAGGAAAGAGACGTAGACTCGGCACCCATTCTCTGGACCGCCCGTTCTATTCTGCTTTTGTCTTTTTCTCCTTCGTGCCCGCGCCCGATCCTGTTGCCGCTCTTCATCATTACACTCGGCCACGCTGCGAAAGGTGCACCTGTGAAAGAAAAAGAGCTTCCGGCACAGCCGCGACACATGCACGGCAAAGTTGTTTCGCCCCCTTTTGTCTGCACGCGAGTCAGAATCCGAGGAGAGCACTCGCCAAATGATGTCTTCAGCCATCGTAGGATGTCTGCAGCTACATAAGGAGTAATTGTGAAGTCATCGAAGGAATATTGCATTTCTCTGATTTTTGAGAATTTGGGAAACGTTTTTAAACACCCGGTATACCCAATTAAACAAACGGCCGCGACCACTCCAAGACTGTGTCAAATAAACCATGCCGTACATGATAGGCATTTCATGATTTGCATGTTACCAAAGAAAAACGAGCCCTTAAGATTTCCATCTCTTTCCTTCGTTCATAGCGAGGGCCTCGCTCTGGCAGACTTGATGCCTTCGGGTAGTATACGAGCGATTATTGGTCAGCTGCCAGCTCGTAATAAGTTCACGTGCTACGTGATACCAACAGGCAGGAAACGAGTGTTCCACACTCGCCGTCATGGCTACTGGCGGCGCTAACTGACACTCCCACGCTTAAATGTACATATATACCCCATAAAGCGGACGGGGGGGATGGTCGCCGCGGTAGCTCAGTTGGTAGAGCATCGGACGCGTTATTCGAAGGTTGCAGGTTCGGTCCCTGCACACGACAAGTAATCTTTTCGTCCACTTTTCTTTCTTCACATTTGCCTTACATTTACTACTAATAACATCCCCTATATTTTCCTTGGCATCATTGTCTGTTAGTGCTCATTAATATTATGTTACCATATGTCATTTATGATCGTCATAAATGCATGTTACACCGCACCAATTTCGGTATATATCAAGCTAGTGAAAGGCCGCGAGCGCCCTAAGACTATGCATCTAAACATGCCTCACTTGGCCTGCAATCACAATTTTCCTGTTACGACTTGCCATTAATGTTCGGTGTGCACTTATGTCACACCATACCAATTTCGATACAAATATTATCAAGGAAACAGCCCTGACGGCAGCATGGCCGTGTCATGTTACTCATGCCCTTCATTTGCATGAATCATGCCATTCAGCTTGAATATACCGCCTTCATTTGTATTCGTCTCAAGCTGATGTCGCACCAGAGCAGTTGTGGTCTATATCCACAAAACGAAACGGCCACGAAAGCAAAAGGTCATTGGCGGCTAGATAGATAGATAGATAGATTCGATCAAAGTCGCCGAAAATCGCTTAAAAACGATTTCCATTTGAAATACTGTTGGCGACCTGAATTTTCCAGTTAAGCATGTTTAATAATTCTTGCCACTAGCGTGTGGTGGATTTATATTCACTTGGGGAGACCTTATAGTGGAAGAAACACATGGCTGATCCCTCTACAATAGGAATTGGTTTAACACGAAAGTGAAACGTGTATTCACAGACGTTGCTGAACGTTTTTGTGCACTGTTTCGCCCCAAGGGCAAAGGAATGAATGCTATAGCAACAAATTGTAATGTCACGCTAAGAACGGCAAGCAGCGCGAAATTTGCAACGCGCTGCTTAAGCAGAAAGGACACACGGAACGAAACATACACACTATGAGCGCGAACTAACAACTGTCACAGCTCGACATTTAAAGCGCGCTGTTCAAACACAAAGGTGGACACAGGAAACGAACGCACAAGTATATACAGTATGAGCGCGAACTAACTATCACAGTTGTAACCTATTTGTTTGTTAGCAGCGTGCTCCTTCCGCCAAAGCGGCCGCTGCAGTGAGCGAAGTGACCCCCGTGCTCTCTGTAGCGTTAACGCAAGCTTGCGGTGAGAGCGCAAGACGTACAAACAATCGCCATCGCGAGATAAGCGCACGAGCGACCACGCCCTCTAAAGATGCGCGCTCACCGCAACACGTGGGGCGAGGACCTTTAAAGCGCGCCCTTCAAGCCCTTCGCGCCATCTCGTTAGTGATAACGAAAACACGCTGATGTACCACCGATCTCAGAGTATCTCCACCGGTAAATGGTGCATATAAATACCTCGCCGTCACCATGGCAATGAGCGTGTCGTCTGTGGCCGAGTCGTTTCGCGCCGCGCGCTGCGGAGCGAGGGGTCGTAAGCTCGACTCCCCGTGACGGAACTTGTAGTAGTGATATTTTCTTGTAGTGATAGTTCTTTAGATGGCTGCTAGCAATACTGGAGCTTAAGAAACGTTAACATTTAACGTATCTTCTATATACACAGAGCCATCGCGGTCAGGATCATGCCACCGAGTTCGTAGCGTCACTCAATGGGCTTACGAAATAGCTTACGTGAAAGCGCTGAACGTCCCGCAGATCGAGTGTAAGAGGGTCTACGCTACTTTGGAGCGAAGCGCTATCAATTTCACGGCTCATTCGCAAAAGTTATCGTTATGTAACCAGACTTGAACGACAGTTCACACTCCATTTCCAATTGCATTAAGTACACAAAACTTTTGCCGACAAAATAATATTGATAGATTCATCGACCAGCGAGTTATTGCGGACAACTAGCGTAGATTGGGTGAGTTGGGTGCACATTAAAACGTGTTACACGTACTATCGGCTCCGAATGAAACGCCAGCAATGGTGCGCGTGGTACAGTGCGTACCCTTATTATTAGAGGATAGATACGCTCTTGCGGTTTGCCGCTCGTGAGCCAGATTCATGCTTTCGTTCTCACAGTGATGCCTAATCGGGTGTCCGTGCCTGTCAATGGTGATGACTGGGCGGCGCGCATTATGCAGTTCCTAATGCTTAGGGAACGCGCTCTGGTGTTCGTATTTAATTTGTCACCGATAATACACCTTGGTAAACAGTAGGAAAAATCTACGAATATGTCCAAGAAGAGGAGAAAAAAAGCTGTTTCCCACCATTCTTCTGGCCCCTTTGGCTGGTTATTGTTATTCTTTACCGCGCTGTAACACGATTGAATATTTTAAGGTGAAAGCCTTACATTCCTCACCAAACGCGAAAATTCATCGTCGGCGTCCCTAGTCCGCAGCGTCAACATGAGTGATGGAAAAAATCATCACACGATGACGTCACCTTATGACGTCCTCATGACATCACAGATCGCCAACAATTGTGACGTCATAACGTCACGTCACATGATGATGTCATCACATGACATCGTCGATTTTCATTGCCTCCGTGATCCATGTGTCAATCACGAAGGTAATGTAAAACCAGGCAATATGTAAAAGGCTTGCAATGCCCCCGGTCCTTTATGCAGTGCAAAACCACGTTACGTCCAAAAAGCATTCGGAAGGAGGCGGGGAACATCGATTGAACATTTATGAACAAAAATAAGATGGATTTCGCCTTCAAGTCATCCTAGGCAAATGCTTAAGGGACCTTGCGAGTCTTTTTGAGTACAGTGACCACATCACGCGCTATCAGGAGTTGGCCGTCGAGAGTGATTTACACTATTTTATTGCAAATAAATCTTACTACGACTTCTGATGCGAAAGCTTTGTATTTATCTACATTTGTATGATTACTCATCTGCCTGCCAAAAGTGGTCAAATGGACACTCTAAGAGAGTCACGCTGCCGTGACCCTCTTTTGACTCTTTTTTTTCTTAAGAGTGTACGCCGCAGCTACGGAAATCTGCAACTGATATAAGCTTCGCTTCATAAAAAAAAATAATAATAATAATAATAATAATATAATAATAATAATAATAATAATAATAATAATAATAATAATATATAATAATAACAATAATAATAATAATAATAATGAAACTCGCACGGTCCATTGTGTCATCCCCAAAGATAACTGGAAGGCGAAAGCCAACGTCTTCTTTTTCATCTCATTCGATGTACTGATCCTCCCGCCTCCTCCTTCGAAAGCTTTCCGAACCTAACATGTTTCTCCACTGCCTTCAGAATTAGAGGCATTAACGGCATTCTGCACATCTTTTTTTTTTTTTAGCTCTGACTCTGTAATCGGCCTGCCTTTGACCAAGCAACGACTTCCCACGATGACGTTTTTATGTGACGTTGTGTTGTGACGTCGTCATCATGAAATCCTAATGACACGGAAAAAAATACACGTGACAGAGTGACACCATTGATGGCGTCATGTTATATTGTGATAACGTGACTTTTGGTACGCCGACTGCGCGCACACGTATATACTTGAGTACCACGCTGACTTTTGTTACGTGGTTGTTTCTGCAGTATTCGCAGTGACGCCAATGCCGGTTTCGCGATGTATAGTGATGGTCTCGCAAAGTATCTTCAGCTGTCGCGAAATCTCGAAGACGACGACGGTCAGTTTTCACGCTTGGTGAGGCCCTAAAGGCTGGTTCACACACTGGGTAATTGGCCATCCACAGCGAGCAGAGTTCTCGCGCCGCCGAAACTCCGCATCCTTCACACTGCTTACTACCCACAACGCCGAAACAGCGCCATCTTCCTTGCAAAACGCTAGCCAAAACGCAGGTACCGGAAATCCCGGATGTTCCCGCGGCCCTCAGGCTATCTGCTCGCATTCTGTTCGCATGTCGTTATGGCGAATCTCGTAAGAACGAGCAAAGTCATTGAACTGCTGGCAGCTGCTGGCAATGAACCTTTTGGCGATGTCTGTAAAGCAGAAACGTGCATTCGCCGAAGAAGAAACGACGCAAGCATTTCTGGTTGGTTCGTCCTTCTTTCCAAAACGCGGGAAGCGTGTCACGCCGATATAATGCTACCCGTTCTGCGAGGTCGCGACATGGTGATCTTTAAAGAGTAGGTCGAGATATATTCTTACTAAAGACGCCATCTGTGTGCTTCACTTGGCGCTTGTCGAAAAAAAAAAGGACTCATTACGGAGGACTACGGGCTTCGACGACTGCGATATGACAAGCGCGCTGCCGTTTTCCGAATTTTCGACTCGCGCTCTGATTAGTTCGCGGTCAGAGAATTCGGTGGCAGCTGCCACAAAAATTGGCCGGCACCGATAGTTGTGGAAAGGGCTGCTCCGGCAGATTTTGCTGCCGCCGAAGAGGATTCCGCGCCACTTTTGTTGCCGAATGTCTCATTGCGAAAGTAGCATGAGGTTTTCGCGGTAATAATAAATGCTTTAGTCTAGCTTGGTGGTGCACAGGTCACAGCACCGTTATAAAAGCGGTGCCCATAGCATTCATTCATTCATCGATTCATTTCGCGCTTGCTCCGAGATCACCGACGCCGCCACGAAGCATCTGCGTGTTTTCTTGAGTGACAGATTTTGCCTCCGTTGTCGCGGCGTGCAGTTAAAACCTGTAGATATCTCGGCGTCCACAGCTAAACCGCGACATGCAAGAAAGGAAACTCTCTGCAAACTCATGATCTCAGACTTTCCAAAAGCACGAAAACCTCCACTATCGCTCGACAAACTTGGTTTACCAAATTCATACACGCCAAAGATTTAACCGTTAAATTTATTAGTCTAGCTAGCAAAATACGGTACTCATGAAAGCTCTGTATTTTTCTTCTTTTGCAGCGGCACTATGCCTGATCATATTATTCTCAGCTCCAGTAAATATATTTATCGCGTACATGATTTGTGAGCATTGCGCCGAGGCCGGCACGGCTTACGCAGTTACACTTGGCTTGTACGCAGTTGGAGGTAAGTCTGATACCAGCGACTGTCGGTCGCTCCTTTGTTTCTCTCCCACTAGCGCAAAGTGCTTTTCACGACGATCGCGGTGCACCGGCGTTTCTTTTTAAATTTTCGGGGATTTCTCTCCGCTTCTGGGCACAACAGTTCTCGCTTTCGAGGTGTCTGTTACCCAACTCCCGTTGCTCTTCGTCCGTAGCGAGGCACCGAACCCAACACTCAAGGGCTGTCCTAACCGACCATCGGAGGAACCACTTATAAGTTTGATGTTCCTTGTCCCGTGGTAAGGGGGTCCGCTGACGAACGCGCTGTAGCATCAAGTATTTTACTAATACATTGTGCCGAAAGAACATGTCGACAAATGCTAGTGGTCAGCGGAAAAACCTGTCAGCCTTACAGCAATCATGGTGGTATCTGTTGACAACTTCGATGCTTAACTTGTCGACATTGTCGACAGCACGTAGCGCCATGAGATACATGTCATTTCCTCCCGCTTAACGTACGGGAGCCACCATTATATAAAATTAGGATGGCGTGTAGCGATGTACGTGGTGATCGTCGATTGCGGACGCGTTATTTTTTTTTAAAGTGGCGCAGCCTCTGAAGTTACACACGCTGCCATAGTGGTCTTCAGCGGCGTGCCTGAGAACTCCCAGAAGGTGTCCTTGTTATTTTTCACCCTTGAAGACGTCAGCCGTGCCCAGAAGAAGCTTATGTTAGTGAGATTGTCGAACTGCGAAACCACGTGGTGCGTGTACCTCGACGTCATAAGAAACCAATGTATTTTGCCCCATCACAGTACCTAGAGACCATCTCAGCGGATTCCTGCAATTTCAAGCAAGAAAACAGGTACCTATGAAAAAACTTGAAAAAAAAATCTAGCCATGGATTCGCATTGGCTGGTCTGAATAAATTGCTGGTGTTGAGGTAGTTCCTCGACTGCTTGGCCTAAAATGTGCGGCTTGAAACGATGTCGACCGAAATTTAAGTTGGCCGGCACTTCATTCGCAGTAGAGTCAGGTTAAGCAAGTAAGAAAATGTGGAAGATGTTCTACAGGTTCCCCATGTTTGATTTTTTGTCCACGGACCTTTTCAGAGACTGAACAAGACGCACTGTGAAGGTATTCGTACTCGGGTGGTATAGTGCTGTTGAGAAGTGGTGTCCGCCTCTATCTCTAATTTTGACCCGTTCGCGTGTACCGTGGTCATGGGGCAACAAAAGGAGCGAAAGACTTCGTGAAGACGGTCGATAGTTGCCTTCCTAGTTTTGTTTTTGATGATTGAGATTACTGGCATGTAGGATGAGCATCACCTACAACTAAGAACATGATCGGTCAAAAGAGCCCCAAAAAATTAATGTGTACTCGCTTCCATATAGATCTTAGCCACGAGTACGCGTGAAATTGAACACCGTCAGAGGCGTTATGTTGTTCCTGTCAGCGTTGGTATTCTTTCACACGATTCGCAGGATAAGCGTCAATAGAATACCATATAACGTATCTCTGGGTCAGTTTTTAATGCGCTATAACTGGATAACCATAGTGAAGATGCTGCAGAACTAGAGACCTCAGCTTTAACGGAACCATGCGTGCGTTCCGTGAAGGTGGCTGTCTTGATGTGTTGCCAGTTGTCTGCGGTGGTCAAAGATGGTCGAGCTCCACGTTTGCTATAAAATTATGCCACCCCGTACTACCAGTTTGAGTACTCCGCAAAGCAGCTGGCCTTGTGTGGTTGCGCGCGCGGTCTCTCTGAACGTCACTTACTGGTTAGAACTGCTTTGAAGTTCTGAAGATATTCGGACATACTTTTCCGGTCTCTCTGATACTGTCGCAACTGTGAACGACAGGACACGGCCACAGTGCGAGAAGGAAAGACAAGGTGTGAATTCAGAGATCACAAGTGCAGACGCTCTATCCTCGTCTTCATCAGAGGAGCGGTGGTTGATTTATTTATTTATTTATTTATTTATTTATTTATTATTTATTTATTTATTTATTAGTACCTCAAATGCCTCGTTACGGGTATTACGCGAGAGGTTGGTGTACCTAGTCGACGATGGTCTCGATGGATGCCTTGAAAGAAGTATCAATGGAGTGGTGCACCACGCCGGCAGAAAGACGATTCCAGTCCTTTGCGGTCTGAACAAAGAATTATTTCATGTGGGCGGTAGTGTGGGCCGCGGGAGGGCAAACTACATTTGGGTGGCCACGACGGTATACGATGCAAGGGTTCGATGTCAGCCTGATGACGTAGAAGGTGATAGAATTTATGAACAACGCACAACCCTGCAGTTTTGAGGCGCTGCTCAGGAGTTTCAAGATTAAGGGATGACTTAAGTTAGGTGACACTCATGGAATAAGAGTAGTCCGAATGAATAAACATAACTGCGCAATTTTTTATGAATTCCAGAGCTGTTAGGTTAGTTTGATGCGGGTCCGAAACAGAGCATGCATATTCGAGTTTTGATCGAACGAGTGTGAAGTATACTAGTAGTTTTACCGGGGAGGAACAACACGGAAGTGAAAGGAACGGCGATTACAGAATAACAGGTTCCAGATTTAGTTCCAGATATAACAGGGCTCTGGGTGATACCAGTGACGACTTGGCAGAAGCGGCAGCAAGCCGGGAACGTCGTCTGAAATTCGATTTTTTTTTCGCTGTGCTGTCTGCTTCGTGGCCTGCGGACTGAGTCTACGAAGTTTTCGTCGGACAACTTGCTGCCAATTTCACGTGGGTCTGCCCTTACGACGGGCATTCCCCCGCAAGTCGTCTCTGCAAATGCGCATTCTGCCAGCTGGGCCAGAGCAAAGCGAAGTGCAATCATCCGCCTACCTATTGGCAGCAGTAGCAGCAAGCCAAGAACATCTGTCTGAAAAATCTGCTTTTTTTGCAGGTTAGTTGCATTGTGTTTCAATACTATTCATTTCAATAGTATTTCCGCTGCTGTTGCCGCTGCTACCGCCATTGACTTCGCTTGCGTACTGTTGGACAGGGTGGTGTGGCTGCCTCGTTGGACTTGAAACAATGGCCGGCCCTTTTGAGACATGTAGTCTGCTCAATTCTGAGGATGATCCATTTTTGTGGAATGTTGAAAGTGCGAGAACGATTATCACTTCATAAAATGGGCTGACGCAACTAAAAAGTCGTTCATATCAATGAACGAGGCCGCAATGAAATCGTAGCACTGCCCATCATGTAGAAGTTCTGGTGGTGGCAACATAAGCGGTGAAGACAGTATTGGTTCTGAAACAGATAGAAAGCTCGCCCTCATGTCATATAGCGAAAGGTTAGAACGCCTGATCCCCTGACAGGAATAATAAGAGCACAGAAGTGCCTCTTAGCTTCATCTCTACGAAGTTCGACGAATTTGAGAAGTCCTGCCATCAAGAGGCCGATATAAAGGACAAAAAAAAGAGGAAGTCAGAGGTTGAAAAAAAAAGATTATCTAAAACAGGTATCCGGGCCCAACTAGAAAAAGAAATAGACGACCTTGAATTGAAAGCATACAGCTGAATTTGGAACTGCGTGGTATTGGAGAAGTAGCAAATCAGAATCTTATGGTCGCATTAAATGACGTCGCTGACAAACTTCGAGGGCCTCACTTGATAGAATCGGACGTCGGAATTCACATCGAAATGCTGACAAGGTGCCATGTATCATTGTCCACATTAAGAAGCAAGCGATAAGAGACCAGTGGATGAAGAATAAAACGAACCTTGAGGATAGCTACCCACCCATTTTCATGCAATAAAATTTGACAAGCCGCAATAGAGAACTCCTACAAGCAACCAAAGTATGCGCCAAAGATAAAGGCTACAAGTTTCTTTGGTATTTCAACGGAAAAGTTCTCGTTCGAAAATGCGGGAGAATGAACGCTATGCATGTGGTGGAAAATAGTGACCGACTGTAGTTCTTGTTCGTTGTATCCTTTATTTTCCTTTGGAATGTAATCAGGGTGGAGCAGACGTGTAATTATCCGCCGAGTGACATTATAAACGTTACTTTGGGCAAACAGGCAGACATACGTCGATGCCGCGAGACCACAAATTAGATATTTTGTCAGAAGCCAATTTGCAGACGCGAACCAGAACAGGCGCAGCCATCTCGTGCTTCGCGCGTCATCGTCGTTGTCTTCTCCTGGTCGGATCCGTGTGGCACGTACTAGCGCGCTACGGGGCCCCCCTTCTAGCGAGGAAGTCCCAAGTAGTTACAGGCAGCCAGAAGCACACTGCTGAGCTGCGAAATGCACGCGGCGAGTATCGCAGTCTGGAGTGATTGTAATATGAGACGCTGTTGAAGTGTCGGTATCCACGTACGCAAGGTTTGAGACAGTTGACACCAACCGCATTTTATCGGCCGTCATGAGCAGGACGTAGTATTTAGGTGTGCGGTTGATGACCTTAAACGGACCATCACAAGGGGGCTGCAAGGGAGGTCGCACAGCATCGTGTCGCACAAAAACGTGCGTGCATTTTGCAGGTCAGGACTGACGTACACACTATGGTATGTTCGTCGTTGTTGGCGAGGAACTATGGTACAAGGTACCTTTGGTGTTCTCGGCACCCCTCAAGTTGGCTAGCCTGTGCCCACAAATTTCTACATCACCGAGGCCCTCCTCATGCGGGAAGAGGCACGCAAGGTGGTATGTCGCCTTCGTGGTTGGCGTGGTGTACGAGATCCCGCTTAGTTGCGGTAGGTTTTACATCGACCAAACAGGCCGGTGTGTAAACGACAAAATTAGGGAGCATGAACCTTCTGTGAAAGATAAACTTTCAGCACAATTTCCCGTGTATAGCGGCTCCTGCAACTGTGAGCCTGGGTTTTCCAGTGCATCCGATCTTCGGATGAGTAATGATACCCCGGCGCGTGAAATCATGAAAGCGTACAAGATTAAAAAAAGAGATATATGTGTGTAAGTGGCACATCTGTTGTTCTGCGTGGTGGTGAACTTAGTTTGTTCGAATATTTTTTCGATTGAATGTTTTTATCATTCTTATCGCGTGTATTTTGACGACCATGTGCGGCGATGTGCGTGCGCATTGTTGCTACGACTATTATGTCGCTGTTGTGCTGACAATAATGTTAGTTGTGAGTGACGCCCTTTTCTGTTCTGTCTTAAATTCTTCCTTGATGGCAAGCGTCTTTTTTTCATTTCAGTAAACATGTACCAACTAGCCCAACAAGTTTTACAAAGGTACGCATTGCGTTGCGCAGATAGTATGCGTAGTCGCAAACGTCGGCAGGTACCATGGGTGACTCGCTGAAGAATTCACCAGGAACTAAAGAGTGGTGTCAAAGATCAGCTCGGCGGCGCTTATGTCGGAGTCACTACGAAGAGACGTGCCAAGCATATCGAAAGGAAGGCGTTCAGTCCACGATGAAGGGAAAGTGGAAGCCCTGAGTGACGCCCACAGATGGCGATGAAAACGTTCGATGATTCGATTGGCGATGGCGTGCTAGGAGGTAGCCTTGATGTTGTTGACACCGAGGAGCCGAGATAAATTGGCGAACAGTGTTGGGTCGTATTAACGACCATGGACTGTCGTAATGGTGAAAAGACGTAGTAGCGGCTAATCTACAGAGTGACGAGTGCTCGAGCTGTCGACTCAGCAGTAATTTTTTAAAGAGGCATCGCTTCAGGCTGTCTGGTGAACATGTCAGTGCAGGTTAACAGGAAGCGATGGTTCTCGCATGCAGGAAGGGGACCGACAATTTCGACGTGTAGGTGGCTGAAGCGAGCGTCCGGAGAAAGGAACGTACCAAGAGGGGTCACAGTGTGGCGATGCACTTTAGGCTGTTGGCACCTGAAGCACGCACGTGACCAATGAAGAACGTCTACGTCAATGCTCGGACACACATAACAAGAAATGATGAGTCGCTGTGTGGCGCGAATGTCAGGGTGAGGCAAAGAATTCAAGGCATTAAAGACTGGTCGACGGAATGGGAGAGGCCCGTAGGGACGAGGACGTCCTATGGACGTATCATCAACGAGAGGCACGTCACAGTCAGGCACCTAGACATCAGCCAAGACGGAGGTGTACCGCGCTTGTGTAGCAGCTGGAGCTCTTCGTCATTGTTCTGGGCGGCAGCCATGGTTGTGAAGTCGATGCTCGTTCGGCCGCGTTGTGTTGCATGAATAGCGGCGCGAGACAGCGCATCGGCAACGGTGTTGGAGTACTCCTGCACGAAAAAATGGAATCCCTCCACACGGTATGCTTTGCTAGTAGGAAATTGAACAGCGCCGAACAGAATTACTCCACAATTGAAAAGAAATGTCTGGCGTTGGTGTGGGCCGTAATGCAATTTCACATTTATTTGTTTGATAAGTCATATAGAGTTCAAACTGGATCATCAACCGCTTGAGCTTTTGAGCAAAGCAAAGCTACCAAATGGAAGGGTGATGAGGTGGAGCCTGAATTTGCAGGAATACTGTTTCCACATAAAATACATCAAGGACCGACAGAACGTGGGAGCGGATCTCATGAGCCGAGCAATGTGAATTAGGTGAAATTGTGACCTGAAGTGAGGCGTGAACTGTGGAACCAATGATGGTAGGGATGTGCAAACTATGGGAGGTAAAGTGCTGGAAAAGCGTGACTGAAATTGCGTGACAATGCGGTGAATTGAAGGTCAACCCAATTCAAGCAAGGAAAGAGTACGGAAGACAAGCAAGAATGACAAAGCCAAATCGTCCGGACTGAAGAAATGAGCAGTTTTTTAGACCACAAAACTCTTAAAAAGCGGGGCCAGTGTGATGAGTAAAGGGGCACGAGGTACCTGCCGAAAGGGGGAATGTGGCGATGGTGTGCGGGGCACGGAAATTCCCCGAGGGTGCGCTAATGCCACGTCGACGCACACCATTGGCCGGGGAAGGGCGCGTGCCACGCGACCCGAGCTGAGGTGAGAGACCCCAGGACAAGACGCATTCATTGTTCGGTGGAGTTGGAGATGAGCAATGTCGTGCAAGCCAGCGTCGCACCCGCGACGAGAGCAGCAAGGCCCAGTTCGAGAGGCGGCGGCACGAGAGGCCCGGGAGGGTGGCCGTCGACCTTGGTGTCTTACGAGCGAAGCTCCCTGGGCTTGCAGCAGCCTCATCGCAGCAGTTTTCAGGGCATCTGCGGCACTTCACCAGCTCGACAAGACGACCGCAGCTCACTGACAATCACCGGAGAGCCACATCGGGAAGTTCGAGCCAGTGGCACTGAGGAGAGGCTGAGACGTAGGCCTAGCCGGGCGAGACCGACGTCCTTGACGTAAGACCGTAGGATCGGCGTTGAGGACGACTAGCGAGGCGGCGGATCGACAACGACGACTCTAAGACGTCGACTGGAGCTTCGACGACGGGACAGGGCGTCGACGTTGGCACCGAATGGAGGCAGTGAACACCACGAGTAAGAACGTTCGATTGGGATAGCGAGACTGAGACGCCACAGTGGCCAGACTTTAGGGCTAGGAAAGCTGAGCTTAGGTTAAAGTGTTTGTTATTTTTTGTACAGCTTTAGCATGTTATTTTTTTTGTTGTAAATGTTTACTGTGTTAATTTAGTTTGCCGTTGTGTGTGACATAAAGTGTGTTTGCCGTGACGCCGTGGTCTCCCGCCTCGCTCTCTCTCTCTCTCTCTCGCAACTCCATTCCAGATTGCAAGCGTTCCCGAGATACGTGACACAGTGTCATCGTCGCTCCTCCCGGGGTGGTCGCTCTAGCTTGCTTCCTGCTTAGCTCAATTGTAGAGACCGCCCCAGAACGGCGTTGCTCCCAGGTTCAATCCCCGGACCAGCACAAGTTTTTTTGTGCGAGTAAATAGCTTTCTTTTCTGAGAAATGCCCTTTTCCTCATGGCTTCTTGCTACAAAAGGATGGTTGTCAATTTATCTCTCCTAACCTTTCCGGCACCAGGCAGGTTTTGTAGAATGGATTTGCAATTACCCTTCTGTGTGCGGTGATGTTACCGTGTTCAGGTATCATTTAACCAAGATATAGGAGTGTTGAGAATGTTGCGTAGTTAAGCGCCCAATTTCGGAGAATTGGGGATTTCCGGAAATATTGGGTATTTACGGTCATGCGAAAACTCGTGACAGTTCATGAAGGGAGAAAGATACAACTTCAGGTGAAGTTTTGTATCTCATGTTCAGATTCTGTTTTCGGAATAAAATAAAATACAAACGATGGCGCACCGCAGTTATTGCGTGGCGGGGTCTTCGTCACTTTTGAAACTTCTGAAGGCGTCCCATGCGACGCCTTCAGAAGCCGCTCTGC
This sequence comes from Rhipicephalus sanguineus, assembly GCF_013339695.2. Classification (NCBI taxonomy): domain Eukaryota; kingdom Metazoa; phylum Arthropoda; class Arachnida; order Ixodida; family Ixodidae; genus Rhipicephalus; species Rhipicephalus sanguineus. Next base: position 174,332,176 of record NC_051180.1, on the reverse strand, counting down.
AGAGCGGCGAGAGGAAAACGGACGGCGTCGGCGCACCGGTCTAGCGCTGAGTCACCCTGACGCGCGCCTCGCTGCTTGCCGCTTGCCTCGCCCTCTCGGGGAAAAGAGATTCTCCAGACTACTCCCTCCTCTCCGTATCAGTTTGGTCTGGACTGGAGAACAAAAACAGCGGCTCCGGGGCGTGCCTTCTCTGATCCATGCAGACTGCGGGATCCCTTAGAAACTCCGACATTTGGATAATAATGACAGCGCAAGGAAACAGGACACAACAAGGCAACCGGACGCAAGCTGAGCTGGCACAAGGGACACGCACACAGCGCTACGCTTCAGAAAATGTCTTATTATCGGACACCGCGTGGTTCTTATGCACATTTTTTGCACGGGTGGAGCACAAACAGTGGCCCATCTGCAATTTTTAAGCCGCGAATCAAGCATGAGAAACATATCAGACAACGAGCAACAAAATTCATTCATTTCACCGTTCAGCCAAAGCGTAGGTATTGTAATTCATTTCTTGTGAGTGCAGTGGATGAACTACTGACAGATGCACTACCAGCTCTATCTATCCATTCAGTATCTAAAACGTCTCGCTGTGCTATATTCTCGGGGTGGTTTGAACGGTGGATCAACGTGCTTCAAGCTGGATCAAACCAGGCGCCGAACAAACTAGGTGGCCTATGCCGGAAAGCTAATACAAATGGAGTGGCGAAACGTAACTGTGCAAAACAGTACACTAACAGATACGTTGACTACTGTACGAGCGTTGCATAGCGGATTCCGTTATGTTGTGGAAAGAGTTACAAAGGGTATATCGGCAGGTGTATAAACGACACGCTGCAGCAGCAAAGGCGCAAAGTTGGCAATACACCGCCAGACAGATTCCTGTCTCCTAATTGCAAGAATTGCAAATGTAATCCTCGTTCTCAAGATACCACCATCTTAGGTATCAGTGGGTGCCAAGTAAGACGTTTAATTGCAGAGACTGCATGGATAGATATAGCTGGTAGTGCATGTGTCAACAGTCCATCTATTGCGCTCTCATGAAAGGAGTAGCAGCATTGGAGCATGAGCTGAAGGGTGAAATGAATGAATTTTGTTGTTTCTTGTCTCAGGCATGATTAACGGCTCAAACATTGCGGACGAACCACTGTTTCTGCTCCTCCACGTGTTTGAGTCGCAGTGAACAAAACAAGTGTATAAGAACTACGGATGCCCGATATTAAAACATTTGTCGGAATTGTAGCACTGTGTGTGTGTGTGTGTGTGTGTGTGTGTGTGTGTGTGTGTGTGTGTGTGTGTGTGTGTGTGTGTTGGCGCCTTTTGTCCTGTTTCTTTGCGCTACCATGGTTATCCAAATATGCCGTAGCAACCAACTCGCCTTGGATCTTTAATCCAACATCTGCGCAATGGCACAGTCGACCACAAAAGTTCGCGGACCACGTGAGCGCGTGGCCAAGAGCCTCTTCGCCACATTTCTGCTATGTAAACGGCGATCGACAGCAGCGCTACGCTCAAGACGCATCCATTCCTGAATCGAGGGCTTGGTGATTTTCCCATTGTCACGAATATTTTCTACCTTTCACTTTTTAACACGGCGCGCTCTTCGGCAGCCGCGGCTACGTGCTTCTGCCTCCCCGAGAGCAGTCTATCAGCATAACTTATCAGTCACAATACCCACAAAGTGATATCAACCCAACCGTACACCGTTCAAAGCACGCCATCGTAGCATTGATTCTGCTGTCAAAGTATATAGAAGTGTGATACTCATACCACAGATAAGCGCTTTGCGTAAAAGCAACCAACATTGTTCTGCGTGGCAGTAGAAAATCGGTATGCCAGTGAATAACAAGAACAGTTCCGGCCTAGCGCCGCGGTCTACGGGAGATGGCGAACCGCTAGGTGACGAAGACAGGCAGCTTACCACGCGCTCGCGTGGTCCGTGGACTTTTGTGGTTGACTGTAGATCTATCGCTGCTGCAAGGCGCGCACGCTACCGTAGCTATCACGAGCGCCTGTACTCCACGCTTGAGGACCGCCTACACCCGCCCGGCTGAAAGCAATGCCGCCGCGCTGCCTTCGCTGCCCTGGTGCTCTTCCTCGTCGTAATGACACTGGCCGATCGGCTCCAAACTCCGCGTGGCCCCTCGCCGACTACTCGTTCTTTTGTTTCTTTTGGGTCTTATTCCCTTCCGCTGTGTGTCGCGGTTGAGCTGTTGTGTAGTCCAAAGGCCGCTACCTTTTAAACTTTCACAATTTTCTCTTCCTATCAAGAATCAACATAACCTTCTAGAGGAGGCAGCGTCTTTTCTGCATGACCAAGGCCGACATGCTTCCTGCCACAATCACAGTGTTGGCTTTGCGCTTTGCGCGGTGCTCGGTATTGTGGATGCCACCTACTTTGACCGCAGCCTCTAACACCGTTCTCAGAGCGATGGCGACCACAACGAAACTTTCGATGCGTCGCATATCGCCTGTTCTCTCCATCTCTTTTCATCTAAGGTGCTCTTGCAAATGTTTCTTCTGCCCTTGCAAGACTGTTCAGCATGCCATGAATTAGCACGCGGTAAGCAACAACAGCGTCACTGTTTTGTTGATTAACTAGCTCGATAACAGCACTCGGTGCATAGCTGGTCTTAGTACTTTGGGTGCGCAGAACAACCAAGGATTATATCAGGTTCAGCGTAGCCGACATAATATATGCTTCGTAAATCAACGTTCCAGTTGAGTTTGCTGGCAGCTAATACACTTCGCTGCGATCTCGAAGCAACGATGGGCTACAATTCTTACTCCAAAAGCTTCAACTTAGTCCCGCACACGTCACATCAGGCCGGCTCGCACTTTGGTTTGCGACAACAGACACAGCGGCGCATGCTTTCCTGCGAAGCGACGCTACCAAGCAATACCTGACTCATTCTTGAAAACACCCCTTTTGGGTGTTGTCGCATTATGTGAAAACGTTGAAGACTGACATTCCCGGCAGATAAGACCATGTTTTGCGACACTGAAACAAACCTTACATTCATGTGCATTATGGGCACAGGAGAGCCTCTACCGCCCATGTATTTGAACGCTGCTTTTGGACCTATTTTCTCGGAAAACAATGTGCGCAAAGCGTTCGAGCTTGTTTCATTTTATTTTTCGCAGTCTCATCTTTTATTGGAGCTAAAATTGCGATATTACTTCATGTGTTCACAGGGTTCAAGTTTTTTAGCAAGGTGTATAATTTTTGTCATTATTTTTCAAATAAACTGCAGAAAAGCTATGAACTATTCCGCATACTTACACCATCCTAGCTCAGCAGCTTTGTATAGCTGTTCAGTTTATTCTGGTAAATTGTCAGCCTTCTAGCTTTTAAGTTGTGGAAATGGGGCAAATGTGACAAAAAAGTGACGCCGAGATTGAGAGGTAAAGAAAAAAATTAAACCATCTCCCGCTAAAGGGGACCATGAGGCGATGCGAAGCCGAAACACTTGCACGATCGCGTTCCGTTGGCGTTCGTGGGCATGCTACCGACCTCGCGTCGTGGAACGCGAAGTGGAACGCTACGCTCGTCGTGTCTTCCCTCTAGCCTGGCCGTTAATTCTCACGGGGCGAGCGGCGAACGCGGTCGACAGGCGCGCGAGAGGGGGCAGCGTAGGAGAGGAGAGTGAGGGGGAGGGGACGCACATGCGCGGGCGCTCATCGCGGCGTTGCGCCGGAGAGAATTTCGTCATATCGAGCCCGCGTTTCAGAGGAGGAGTGGAGAGGTGGAGGGGGAGAGGTGAAAGTGGGGGAAATAGAGATGAGGTGTATAGAGAAGGTTTGCGCATGCCCAGTAAGGGTGGTCACGCCGCACACCACCACCACCGGTTTGAACTCCGCTATAAGATGCTTCGCATCTTAGTTTATTTCACTTATTTTCGAAAAAAAGATGCACTGAACAACTTAGCTAATAGCGACCAGCTATACAGTCATCACACGAATCAGCTTTTTCCTTGTTTTGTTTTCGTTCCCTGCCTTGTTTTCTGATATGTTCTGCTTCTCTATAGGCTGAATACTGTCGATGGGGGTTGATCTCAACCAACAATATCACAGTGTTGCGCCTCGGTTATGTGCCAAACAGCCTTGACAATGTTCACTCGGGTCATGCAGGCCTTGCTGAAAATTAGCACCGTTTCAAAGGGAACAGTTCTGAGCGTTTACATTACAAGGAACATACTAGCTTGTGTCTCTATGAGTGCCATGGTTCCTCCGCATTCTATGAACAGAGTTACTCGTAATCACACTTTATACAAGTTCCCCATCAATCAAAGCGTAGCCATTGTCACTACAGGTAAGAATTTGTTTTTGTGGCGACGTGCATTGAGGACAAAACTTACTAGCTAAGGTGCTCGAATGAGTGCTCCCGGTCTCGTTTTTGTTAATAGCCGATGCTTGTCGATGAAATTGCAGAATAGTGTGTGAGGCATCGAATATTCTTAAGGAAGGCCTTCTCATTCCCAAGAAAGCAAAAGCCAAATTTCGCTTTTTTTTTACTTTGCCCTACCCTGTAGCATTAACTTTCCCGCGCCTTCCACCTTTAATGCCCAGACATATGGTATTCTCGAGGAAGCGCCACCTTTGTTATCCTCCATCGCTGCTTTCAAGTACGGAGCACTTTAGGGTTCCCGGACTGCCGAACTGCCGTCATCATCGTCTAATGCTGCTTTGCGTAACGCAGGCAAAATCATGCATACCATAGGGTCATTCCAAGTGAAACGTCCCAGCCCAAAATTTAACCACCAGCGATTCTATTGAAAAGGTTGAGCTAGACGGTAACTATGTGAGAGTGATTTTAGTAAAGTATTTTCGTTCAGAAAAATTATCTGGTCACGTGACGGCCCTTTCAATATTCCGGCGAGATGGAAAAGTTGGGTGGGAATATATTAACACGAAAGTGTTTTATGCCGGGGTCCACCAAGACTTCAGTGACGTATTTCCGTCACGGAAATTACGTAGAAAAATTTACACGATCAGATGGCAAAGAAGAAAAGTACCGTCAACGGGCGTCGAACCCACGACCGCTCGGTCCGCAACAGCACATGCCGGGCACGCTATCCACTGCGCCACGCTCACATACTCAAGAGGCTTTACAAACGCGCCTTTTATATCTACCACTCTCCCGGTCGGTAGGGTGGTTTGCAAGTGTTGGTAAGCCATGAAACTCTGTTCTTGTGCTAGCGTGAAACACCTCAGATCAAGGAAACATGTGATTTACGCATCCGCGTGGCATAAAATGAAGCAGTCAGCCAATAAATATCACTGCCAAACGCAAATACCCATGCTGTGCTCGTCTGCCTGACTTCATCTAGTGCGAAGAAAGCCAGTTACGAAGGCACAAAAGTGAGCTACTTCCGATATACAAATACACTGACCCGATATCACACTGCCATTGTTTGCTTGAAAAACTAACGGAGTCCTCATGCAAGCCCAAAAAGTCGCTGAGAAAAAGTACGCGTTCTGCAGTAAAGACAGACATCTGTAGTGCCTGCCAGTGACATTGATTGTGGACATCGAAAAGTATTTTTTCGCTTTAAAGACAATTTACAGGAATAAAAATTTCCACATCACTAGAGAAGACGTTAGAGCATATAAAGAACCCATACACATAATTTGATCGCGAGGGCCTGAATGCTTTATTTACGAGTGAATCTCCCCCAAAAGTCATTTTTTGTCAACTTTGGAAGCATTTTTCACAATAGAGACTTAGTTGCAAGGGATTGAAAATATTTTTAGCAGATACTACGTTGACTGGTAAAATAGCTAAACACTTTTTGCGGCTAAAACATTGCCACCGGTTTTACGAAAATTGTATGAATTTGCACGTTTTCTTGCTTCTTTGCTAAACCTATTTAAAACGGAAAATTATTATATGCTTTTACTTGTGACGTCACGTGAAAGAACAATTACAATAGAATGGTTTAAAACACAATGTACCATTGTACCCAGTTTCAAGGGCGAATACGCATAATATATTCCCACCCAACATTTCTCTCCCATCGGAATATTCAAAGGGCCGTCACGTGACCAGATAATTTCTCTGAACGAAAATACTTTACTAAAATCAATCGCACATAGTTACCTTCTAGCTGATTTTTTTTTCGATAGAATCGCTGGTGGTCAAATTTTGGGCTGGGACATTTCACTTGGAATGACCCCATAGCCATTGAAAGCATAAGCATATGAGGGGAAAAAGAGGAGGGGAGGCTGCCACAGCACAACGCCACTTAGACGAGTTGTAAGGCTTGCGTGCTCCCTCCGTGGCGTCGCGGACTTGTCCGACGGACATGGACGTTATCGTCAGCGGCGCAGTTCGCGCGTTCATGCAGCGGCATCATTGAATGTATTTGTTCAGTCGACGCTCTACAAAAGAAAGGAAAACACAGCTGACAGTAGGGCTGGCAACCGTAGGGTAACTACCCTACTTGCAGGGTGTACACGGAATTCTTCGGCCCGCGTGGGGTAGTAGGGTGGTAATACTATTTTCTTATAAGACGTAGGGTAGTTTCCACAATTTGCTTGTCATCGATCAACAAAAAATGTACACGATCCACGCGACATATCCGAGGGCTACATTGCTAAAGAGGTTCGCAAAACTAAATCTTTCTTTGAACAAAATTGGAACTCTCATAACTGACATGTCGCCAGCATAGGCAAGAGACGAAAGATAATACGTCAGACATCCCTGTGCTGGCATTGTTGCTTTTTCTCATGGATGATTTTTGCCCCTCTCTGTCGTTTCTCATTCGTTCGTTGCATGGGTAGGCCTTTAAAGTTTTCTGTGGTGGTCGGTTTCAGTTACTGAGGCCAATGCCTTAGATGCCTCATCTTACCCGAAAAGTGAACGTCGGTGTCAACGCGAGTGACGCAAAAAATCATGATATAATGGTGTCACTTTATGCCGTCATCGTGACGTTAGAGGTCGCCAGAATTTGCGACGTCGTCATGAAGTATTAGTGACGTCGCTGTGACATCCCAATGTGACATGAAATGATGGCGTCATTACATGACATCGTCACTTGGTCATAGGTGGGCTGATCACAGAGGCATGCGAGGTGCGAGAAGCTTGCAATGCCTCCGATCCCAGAGGCATTCGAATACCACGCTTAGTGCAGAAATCGTTCGAGGGCGGGGGGATCAATACAATCGACTAGGAAGAGGACGAAAAAGAATATTGCTTTCGCCATCCAGTCATATTAGGCGAATGCATAACGGACCATGCAAGCTTTTTTTCTATGACACTGGATAGATGGATGAAGTAGTGTTCCTTCTGTAACAGGGCGGTGACTTGCACTCCACGAAGCTCAATCTTTTAATGTTATTATTATTATCTGGACTCGTCCACTTTGTTAGTGGCTCAAATCCCCCAACGACCCCAGCGGCAGTGGGCTATATTTGTGTCCAAGTTGAGCCCTGACACTACATCTGCTGACCTCAAGAAACACATTGAGTCTGTTGACCTTCCTGCCATTTCCTGCCGGCGGCTCAAAACAAAATATCCTTCTTACTCCTCGTTCTGCGTTACAGTTGACGAAGATACATCGAAACGTCTGAATGACCCGTCAATGTGGCCGTGCGGTTGCATTTTCAAACCATTCCGTGGATTCTCCACGACGACATGCTCCATCCCTCAGAGTGCGCACCCGTAAGCAAGGGTGCCGTGTAATTTGGATATATTTTATCAGAACGCTCGTGGTCTTCGCACTAAGACGCGCGAATTCTTTGCTAATGTTTTTTCGTCTTTTTTTGACCTTATTGGGATTTCTGAAACGTGGCTGTGCAGTGAAATTCCTTCCTGTGACTATCTTCCGTCGAACTACACCACCTTCCGCAGTGATCGGGACTTCTGTGCAACTAAACAAAAAGGTGGTGGTGTATTGATGGCTATAGACAGTTCTCTAAGATCTGTTAGACGCAAGGACATAGAAACAATTTCTGAATCAATTTGGATCGAAATTAGTCTTGAGCACTGTGAAAAATTGTTAATTGGATGTTTCTATGTATCGCCTAGCGTTTCACCAATTCCTTTTAATCAGATCGTCTCTTCTATTGAAATTGTGGTAATTTCACATAGGAAGCACAAAATTCTTGTACTTGGCGATTTTAACACACCAGGAATTGACTGGACCACACTTAAATTTTCTCATTATCATCATTTCTTAAAGAACAAATGCAGCGTATTGTTAGATTTTCTCGCTTTTAATTCCCTACAGCAGCACAATAGTATTGCCAATTCCTGTGGTAACGTCTTAGATCTGTGTATTCCTAAAATCAACCTATCGAAGTATCACTCTCTCACATCTCTCTTGTTCGTCCTGACAAATTTCACCCACCACTCAAACTAACACTCTGTATTTCACCTGAAAAACCAAGCTTTCCCAGAAAAATCGACAAAACGCCCAGATTTGCCTTGAAGCGAGGTGACTACGTTGGCTTGTACCATGACTTGTCCACCACAGATTGGTCACTGGTAACTGACAAACCCAATGTTGATGATCAAGTCGATCAGTTTACGGAGCTTATCTTGACCAGCATGCGCAAGTTCATTCCCCAGTATACACCTCATCATTGTAAATATCCCTCCTGGTTCTCATCAGAACTTATAAGTGCACTGAAACATAAAGATCGTGCACACAGGAAGTATAAACATTCTGCATCAACTCATTTGAAGGAAGAATTCTGTCGTTTTCGTACTCTTTGTAAACGCCTTTATAAACGGGATCACAGTCTATATATTTCATTTTTAGAAAAAAGCGCGTCTGACAGGCCGGCTGAGTTTTGGAAGTATGTGCGCAAACTGTCGAGCAAAAGTGGCGAGTCCTTCAGGATACTGGACCCAAATGGAGTAGAAGTTCAAGCCGTTGCTGGCTGTTTTGCCATGCATTTTTCATCTGTCTATAAGTCTCCAGCCTCTGTAGCTAGTAACGGTCGACAGGTTAAGGCAGTTGGCACAGCTGATGCTGTGTCTCTAGATGAAGATTCCATTTCAGAATGCATTAAGCGCTTGAAACCATCCTTTTCAGCTGGCCCAGATGGCATCCCCTCTGCCATACTAAAAGCCTATGGCAGTATACTTGTCTCAGTATTGACTACCATATTTAATAAGTGTCTGCATGCTTCAACGTTTCCTAGCATGTGGAAAACTGCTCGTGTTTTCCCAGTGTTTAAGTCTGGCTGTAAAAGTGACGTCTCGAACTACCGCCCTATTTCCCTTCTTTGTGCCGCATCCAAAATCTTTGAGCTTGCTCTTCACAAAATATTGTCTTTTGATGTAAAAAATTCATTGATTGTGAATCAGCATGGGTTTCTCGCTGGCCGCTCAATTGTCACTAATCTTGCCAGTTTCATGATGCAAGTCTCCACGCCTATTTCGCAGAGAGGACAGGTTGACGCTATTTACTGTGACCTTAGCAAAGCGTTTGATGTTGTCAGCCATTCGCTGCTTGTGGATAAACTTGCACACTGTGATGTTGATTCTTCAATTGTGAATCTCCTCCATAGCTATCTTCTTGATAGATTATGTTACGTTGCCGTTAATGGCCAAACGTCCTCTTTGTATAAAGCTACTAGTGGGGTTCCTCAAGGGTCGGTACTGGGCCCACTCCTCTTTTTAATTAATGTTCATGATGTTTCTTCTGTCGTTCGGAATTCTTCTTTCCTTTTGTATGCCGATGATATAAAGATATTTAAGGAAATTCATTCAGTTATCGATTGTCGCTTGCTGCAATCTGATTTGTGTTCTTTTTCTGAATGGTGCAGGAGCAATAACCTCTCCCTAAATATTTCAAAAACCAAGGTAATGAGTTTCACTCGAAAAACATCTAGTGTGCCATTTTTATATTCTGTCAATTCTGTGTCGTTGTGTAAGGTATGTGAGATCAATGATCTAGGTGTTCTTTTTGATAGCACCGTACACTTTTCTGCTGACGCTAAGCGTGTTGCTTTGCGGGGTCTTCGCACCCTAGGCTGTGTTTGCAGAATGTCTAGAGAATTCCGTTCTCCTGTGCCCTTCCGAAAATTGTACACCGCGCTATGTCTTCCTCAACTAGAGTATGCATCTGTGATCTGGAATGGCATTCCTAATTCCAGCAGCAACGCCATTGAGCGAGTCCAGAAAAAATTCCTAAGCATTTACAACCATCGTTTCGCTAGAGATGACTCTGGATCTCGTTCTAACGCTGCTGGATTATTATCATTGCCATCACTTTGCTGCCGACGAAATAGCGCTGATCTGTTATTTCTTTACAAGCTTGTGCATGGTATCATATCCTGCCCTGTACTGCTCAACTGTCTTAATTTCCGAATTCCACGTAAGCTGACCAGAGAGAATACCCTTTTCATGTAACCGCCTGCCTCTGTGAACATTCGACCATTGGCAGGATACAACGTCTTTACAATGCTTACTTTTTGGAGCTCGATGTTTTTCACAGCTCCCAGTCGTTGTTCTGCTCCGAGCTTTGCACTGTACTTACATAGCCTTGTACACTGTTGATATTTCTCTTTCTGCCTGCGCATAGTTGTATATGTGCAATTTTGTAACGTTTTTTATCACTGATATTTTATTATGAATGATTTCTTTGTTTTTTTGTTTTTTTGTTTTTTTTCGTGCGCCAGTACAAAGACGCTACGGTTGTTCCTGGGCACATTAAATAAACGTTTGATTGATTGATTATTATTATTATTATTATTATTATTATTATTATTATTATTATTATTATTATTATTATTATTATTATTATATTATTATTATTATTATTATTATTATTATTATTATTACCGGCTAATCGTGGCTAGATCAAAGAAGGTTCTCTTCTGATATAAAGAAATCATTAAAATTCAAAGCCCATTTTTCTGCGCCTGATTGCAGATTAACCTTAGTTTTCCTGTCTTTTTTTTCGCTTTCTGCCTACTTTTCCGCCACGAATCCTGCAGTCGCATTTTACCTATTTCTATCGGCGACTTGTTTACCTTTGCACTGTTCATATAGCACAAGGCTTCATTTCGCCTAGTGCCCTGATATACACCCGGGCGTACATTTGGAGCGGACTGGCCTTGTCCACCCTGGTGATGGCGCTAATGTTTAGCCTTTCCACTGCTTCCCGGGCCTTCAAATAAAACATGCTCCGTCGTTTTCTTACCTTCTCCAAGCATGTGCGTGTTCTTCAATTAATCTCGATTTGTAGCTATGAGTTCAAAGGCAACCTCGCCTAGTTACAAAGAGCGAAGCGCTTCCGCTTCAACCATCGTAAAATGTGTCCTTGCTTATTTCGTCTTTACCCTTTCGGTATTTACGCAGAGCCGGTTTTCTTTCCATCGCTGCTATCCAGCACATCTTTTCCGCCTCTATGACGTTTCGCTTATTGCTCTTTGTTACCATGTCGTTTACACTGCCAACCATATGCTTACTAATGAGTGTCGTAGTTTATTTTTTCCCCTTTGAGTCACCGCTCTTCCCATACAAATGACGGAACGCTTTCTCTTTCCTTGGAAGGTATGGGTGTACGAACTACTATGCATTGATACCGTTGCTTCATTGTCTCTATTCATGTGCTGCCTTTCGTGTTCTGTCTATATTCAAAACTAATTATCAAATTTCACGTAGTGGGTTCTTCGCTGATTCGCAAAAAAAAAAGAATTGTGGCGTAGTGGGCAGTTAGCAAATGTACTTGCAGTAGGCATTGTAGGATAGTTTGAAACGGCCAATATTACGCGCACAGTCGTTCGTTTTCTTGCGGCACGGTTGAGGCATGCACCGAAAACCGAAGCTAGGCTAGCAATTGACAAGGCGATGTGCCCGGGGCCTGATTACGCTATCGCGTTCTGCTCTTGAAAGCGAAGCTCAAGCGTCCTCGAAGATTTTTTCTTCCTGATACCTGTAATAATGGGGGCCCAGTAACGTTTTCTTGTCTGTCTTTTGCACCACTGGAGCGTATGTAGTGTTCAATACAAAGATTAACATGAAAAGAATTTTAAATAATATCTGGAGTCTTACGTCCCAAAACCCCGACATGATTATGAGGGATGCCGTAGATGAGGGCTCCTGAAATTTCGACCAGCTGGTGTTCTTTAACGTGCATTGACATCGCACAGTAAACGGGCCTCTACTAATTCGCCTCCATCGAAATATGATCGCCGCGGCCGAGATCGAACGAAAAGAATGATCAAAATCGGTTCGCGAGAACGGAAGCTATATGTCTTCAAATTTCAAAATCCCTGCAGAAGAAAAGAAAAAAACGTTGCCTTTCGCATTTGACTCTTCCACTCATGTCAAAGGCTGTTTCCAATCGCCGCACGCCTCATATAGAGACATGCCGGAAGTCTCGCCACGTGGTGGCCGCTGCCAAGTGCGCCTACTGTCGCTTTGCAGTTGTTTGCAAAATTTGATCTTTAAAAACACAGATTCTTTTTTTTTATCTGAGGAGGTACAAAAAGTGCTTTTATAGCCGAGACGATATGAATAGTACATGCGACGTGTGGTGTCAGGCCAATCAAAACGCCCGGCCTTTGTCGTCAGTGCCACGTGATGAAACGTGTCTTCCGATTACAAATATAGCCGTTGTGTCACTGTAGTCCAAAATGAAAGTGGTTTTTCTGTTAAAATAAAGTTATAATATCTTTGTCTTTGGCATTGACAGTTGCGCGAGGATATCGGTGCATTGCACATTTGCCGAAGAAGCGATGAAAACGATGCGCTTAATTTTTGTTACAGGCCCACTTTACCAATTTACTACTTTGTAAGCCTCCCCTCGTCTGTAATACCTTAGTGGTGCTGAGGGTAATGTAATAAAGGAATAAGCAAACTGCAAGTTTCAATGCGCTGCAACAATATTTACAACATTATGCTGCACCTAATAATTGTCTTTGCGTAGTATGAGCATAGCCGAAATAAAAAACGTACTCCACGATCTGTAGTGATGTATGTGTATTTATCGGTATTGCTGTATATGTATTTACTATTTTCGTCTTTTTGCAAAAGTGTTTCAATATATCCGGTTACGTTAAAGGTAAATGCATCTCAGTATCTGTATTTTAGGCTTCCAACCAATCTATTTCGGTACCTGTAATCTGGAATACTTTTTCGGGTATCTCTTCCCAGCCGTGACTTAATGGTAATAAAAATATTGTGTAGCGTAAATTAGGGTTGATTGGACGGTGACGTAGGGTATTTTCCAAAAATTGGTTGGCAACACTGCCTGACTACCGCACGCTGCAGGCGTGCGGTAGCCACGAGTGACAGTAAGGACGCACCCACGAGTGACAGCGTCCCTCCCCGTAGGACAAGGTATGTGATGTCACGGACGCGGCGCGCAGACCTTGAGTCTAGTCTAGGTGGCGCTTTACTGAATCATGAATAAAGGTTTCCTTTCCCATCAAGGGCACCGAGCAAGCATTTGGAACACCAGCCTGCTTGCCTGTGAGCGCGATCGTTGCTGAAGTACAGGTGATTCACTGCTCCGCACTTCCTTCAGCGTTGACTGCAACTACGTACATTTTCCTCTCCTGAAGCTATAGCCTGCTTTTCGCCATCAATACGACAGAACCGCGCTTATCGTATCAACCTGAAAAAAATTCTAACTGCTTGTCAATAACCCTGTTTCTCTTTCGTTGAGATCGCCGTGCATCCATTATTCTACGCAGCAGACAAAGACGCTCTCGTGCAGGCAATATACGCATTCTCGCGTCTGGAAAATCCTGTTTCAAGAACACGTGTGCCGTTTTTTTGGCGCCATCCGCGATGCTGGTACTCACGGTCGTGCTGCTATGACTGACCGTCCCTGGCGACGCGTTGTCTATGAGAGTGGACGGAAGATGCGTTCCCACAGCTCGGGACCCATCTAGCTTGCCAGGAACGGGTGCTACGGGGCGTGAAGCGCCCCACAATTGGAAGAGAATTGTGCGAGCTCCGATGGGCAGCAGAGAGACCTCAAAGATGGCGCCGTCTTTACAATGGGCCGCTTCTCCTCCCGGCCTGACCCCACAAGAGTGCCGTTGATCGCAGTAACTTTGCTGCAACAACGAGCGCAACGACCCTTCTTCGACAGTGTAATTGGCTGGCGTATCGGTGGGTGGTGTCGGGTGTGGGTTTGGCTGCCATCATGTAGGAGGAGCCAGCCTGAAGAGTTAAAACGACGGTGCTGAGTAGGACAAGCCGCTCTGGACCCCGTATGAATGGCTCATCCAGTTCGCTCTTCGCTGATCTCTTACTCTGCAATATGTAAATAAGTGTACAAGAAGTGCCAGTAAACCTGCTTGTTTTCGTTTGCCCAACTTGCGAGCATCAGTCCCTTAACCCGGAGAATCAGTCACGCTACCAAACGGAGTCCGGGTACGACGCAACCCTAACGTTGCTACAACTGGTTGCATAAGTGGGACGGAGGCAAACCCGGACCATAGCCGTACATAGCATTCGGAAATTTCTTACCTGCATAAAACCAGCAGCACAACCTAACTGTGCGCATATCGTTTGATTAACCGATGGATAGATGGATGAGTGGGTGTATGGGGTCTGGTATGCGTGTTCGCTTTGTAAATGAGCCGTGACCTGTGAGCCGTTAATCTCTACTCGCAACTCTACGTAATGCTTTGCCCACTTAAATAATTTTGTCTTAAGAAAATCAGTAAATTCCTAACTTTCGTGCTACTCGCTTTTGTCCTTCCTCCAGCTTTATCGCCACCGGTCCTCCACATGCTTTTCTTAATATTTACATGAAACTTTGCTACGACATGCACATACAAGTTTACACGTTCCACTGTATATATTAACGCGTGAAGCCGCATTCTTCAGCATTTACTATTTGTAGGACGTGTTCCCGCAGAGCAGACACCTTGCCAGCGTTAGTGCCATCCGCTCACAAAATCTTACTTTTCCCTCAGGTCCCAGTGCAGTCTTCGTCTATCTTCTCACAACGTTTGCTCAAGACCGAGACCCGAGGCTGCCTTTCTTCTTTTTTCCGCCGTTCCAACTACCAGCGGCATCTCTGCGTGCTGTGAATTTTGAGAACGAAATTTCAGCATGCCAATATATGAAAAGCAGAAATTTTACGGCGAGTGATGCCAAGTTCTTCTGCAGGATTGCCAAAAAAGTTAGCTCTGTAATAAAATTTTGCTGCAATGGTACGTATATTCTTGCTTATAAGGACTGTTCTTCACTGGAGGAATATGTTATTGAAAAAATTAGGAGTGGTATACGAAACATCTTTATTTATAACGCTTAGGTTATATTGAATTTTAATGCTATTTGTACTCTACACTATATTTCATGATTTGACACAACCCAATGATTTGTACAGACAGTGAGGCCATTCTGCTTATCTGCTGTGTACCATTTGTGATGCATATTTAAAGGTTGAGGGTTCAGATCCCACACACGGAACGGGTGGTTTTGGTTCCACTTCAATTCCCTGCGATTTGCGTCACAATAAGTACAAGTTGAACAGAACAACGTCATCCATTCTTTCCATGGGCTAATTTTCTGTACGATTCATTTCTTTGTGTCTAACATATAAACGAACCCCTCGAAATGAACTCGCACTAAGTCGCGCAACGCTGGATCACAGCAGTGTTGCTCGGCACCTGGCAGGTCCTCGCTTGGCTAGGCTTTAACACTCCCACCTTTCTCTTTCCCACACCTTGTCATTCTCCCCGAGATGTTTGAGTGGCGCCCTCTCGTGTCTGACGTCATCGCGGGGACTCGGGTGCTGCTCTGCGCGCGTGCGATCGCTACGTGAATGCTCCTCGACGCTGTCGACCGGTCTGTTCTGCTTAAGTTATTGAAATATTAGTGGGTCCATATGACGATTAGCACGGAATGTTCAAACACAGTGTTCCGCGAAATCTAGCGGAGTTGTGGTCAGGAGCACTCTCAGTGTCGTTTGCTGTAGGTGCCATCTGCTAGCCATCAATCTTTATGCCTGCATGTAAGGCAAGGACTTTTGTCATGGCTGTTTTGTAGCCTTGACACACATAATGACTTGCCGGCCCGCCTTAGATCACTGACTGGAGCGTTTAGATTACGGCTTCAGTGTCTGCGTTGTAGTGCAATTGTATACAGCGTGCTGCGCATATGTGGCTGCGAAACCTGCTCTGTCGGTTAAGTTCAGTTGTTTGGAGTTTCAAGGATATGACGAAGGACGTGTAATATCATTCAAATAATTGAAGTGATCGTTACAG
This sequence comes from Rhipicephalus sanguineus, assembly GCF_013339695.2. Lineage (NCBI taxonomy): Eukaryota > Metazoa > Arthropoda > Arachnida > Ixodida > Ixodidae > Rhipicephalus > Rhipicephalus sanguineus. The sequence continues at coordinate 174,315,988 of NC_051180.1, read as the reverse complement.
GCAACAAGCTTTATTTATATCGAAGCGCTGAGCAGCTGCTGTTTATGAGCGTCATAAATATTTGTATTTAGACAACAGAATTAGAAGTTTGGAGGACGAATAAATTGGGGATGCACGACAGTGCTAATAAATATTCAGAGATTTTCTCGTGTTCCCTTATGCAGCATATTTTAATCCCCACGTTCACAAATCGGCGCTTTTTGACGCGTTCAACCTCGTCTGGAAGTACGCTGAACAGAATTAGTGTAATGATACTAACGTAAATAATATGTGGAAAAAGCGCAGTGTCAATAATTCTCAGTGGCCGATTCCTAATCGAGCGGTGGCGATCAATTTACGAAGTAATATTCAATCTTGTTACAGCGAGGTAAAGAATATCAACATTCGGTCAAAAGAAAAAGCGTGGAAAAGAGCGCGCTTTCTCCTCTTCTTGGCCTGTTTCGCCGGTTTTTTCCCACTTTTTAAGAAACTGTATCATCGATTTCAAATGAAACGCGCACAGTGGAGCGCGTGGCCCAAGCACTAGCAACGGTATTGTGCGCGCCGTCGAGTCAATACCAATGACCCCCGGTTGGGTAGCATTGCGCGATCGCAAGGATTGGCCTTGGTGCACGAGCTGGGAATGACATGAGCGCATCTATATTTAATCATGAGGCAGCAAACTGCACCACGCGCACCAGTGCTCGCCTTTCATTCGGCGTCAATAGTACGTGTAACAAGTTTCCATATGCAGTGCTAACTACACAGCTATGCCTGCTAGCTCCTATAGCGCGCATGTGCCGCAGTAATTTCGCAAATCCCAGTACTCATCACACTGGTCCATTAAAATTGAGGAAACACACGGGCGGCAAACACCGAATAGGGCCCGCACGTTTCAGCCTTTCTTGTTAACCATGTGTACTGAGCCCTTGGGCGGCGAATGACTGCGTGCCGGTTGATGATGATCATAATTTTCTATCTATGGTACACGGAAACCTCAGTCGTAAAATCTCTGCTGCAAAAAGAAAAAAATCCTCTTCTGTCTTTAGCTCATAGCGAGGGCCTTGCCTCGGAAGACTTAATGCATTAGGTTAGCATACGAGGGGGTATTGGCCAGCTGCCGCCTCGTGAAAAGGTCACGTGCCATGTGATGATCTCAAAAAACAAGAGTGTTACACACTTGCCGCCAGGGTAAGCAACGGCGCTGGCTAACACTCCCAAGGATTGCATGCACAGAAATACGAAACGAAGTGAGCGGGAATGCGCCATCCGTCGTAGCTCTACTGGTAAAGCATCGGACGCGTAAATCGAAGGCTGTGGGTACAGATCCCACGGACGGAAAGGTTTCTTCTTTGTCCACATCGATTAATTGCAAATACCGTCAAATCTGGTACACACAAGTAAAACACAGCAATTGACTTCCTCTATCTTTTCCATGCCTTAATTATTTGTACGATTCATTTGGTTACGTAAAACGTATAAACGAGCTCCCGGAAAAACTAACTCCTCTTCTTTCGGTAATTCACAGTTATACTCCTACTATTTCCGTGGATCTTTGTGCTGTAGTTTTCTGTTTTTTAAGTGAATGTACATTTCTCACTGCACTATGTATTGTTGCTTTGCTAATGCCTTAGTTGTCAGAATGCAGTACGCCGATATCAATACTTCTAAAAAAACAGATGCCACGCATTCTGGGAAAAGCTTTCACGCAAAGCAGTCAATGAGCAACAGTCTATGCGGTATTTTTCTTTTTCAGCCAAGCTTTACGAGGTGGATTGTGTAAATTGCAAATTGAGTAGTTGTGCGCGTATCATGGGCATACCTGGTGAGAATGCTACACTGACACGTAAAGGGTAGCTCAGCGTCCGGCGTAACAATGGCACACGTTAAACCAGGCACCTCAGTTTTATTGCAACCAGCTGCACACTACGGAACGATGATGTGAAGATCGCAAATAGTGGTCGTTGGCCTAGTGGAGCAACGTTTGACTGTGGCTTGTGGAGTGATAGGTCTATATACGCAAGGTTTATTACATTCTCATAAAAACGGATGGCGAACACTGGAGCTACTATTGGCGTGGTCCCAACGACGCCTGTAGCGGGTGACCCAGCTAACTAGTGCCAAGAGTTAAACAATGCAATATTAGAGGCACGCGAGTGAAATCATTTACATATTGCTGACAGCCGCCTTGAGCACTTCAGATAATGTTTTTTTGTATTAATTAGTCTGTTAATAGGTTTATTCAACTAAATTGCTTAATATTGACTTAAGGCAAGAAATCGGATTTTAAAGTTCGAGAGCGTCTTCAGAAGCCCCCATTGCATTATTTGCGATAAAGGAAGTCTCATGTGTACTTTTTTTCCAGGGCTGTAAAGAAAGCCCTCGAAAAAACCGGCAGATCCCACGCACTGTAGGAATTGATGCAATGCGAAGCAGCCAGGAAAGAGCTGCATACATCGCCTTGTTTTGTGTTTGGGGCAAATGAAGACATTAACGCCATGGCATCTAGTTCACTATATATCGCATGTATGACATGCATTCATGCATGTACAATTTGGCATATACCATGCTATTGAAACGTATATTCTGGTATATATAATGCATGACCTGCCATTTATATTCAACACGCACTCGTGTCATGCCATACCAATTGCTGTATACATCCAGTTAATAAATAGGGGGGAAGCGCACCATGACAGTGTCATGTAAATTATACTGTACATGAAATTCATGTTATTGTTCACATGTTAGGGCCTGCCATTTCTGTTCATCATACGGTCGCGTCAAACAATACCAATGTTGGTGTATATCAAGCTAGCCAAATGGCCGCGACTGCACCATGAGCGTTGTATGTAAATGATATCGTACATGACATGCATGTCATTGTTTTCATGTCACCATTTGCCGTTTATCTTCATCATACATTCACATCGTGCAATACCAACTTTGGTGTATGTGAAGTTGCGAAACGACCGCGAATGCACCATGAGCGTGTCATGTAAACCATGCCATACATGGTATTCATGTCATGATTTTGATGTTACTACATGTCACTCATGTTCGTCATACAGTCACATCGCGCAATACCAATTTCGGTGTGTATCAAGCGAGCGAAACGGCCGCGAGCGCACCATGAGCGTGGCTGTAAGTTATGTTGTACATGACTTGCATGTCATGATTTTCATGTTCCCACCTCTGATTTACGTTCACCATGCAGTCTCGTCGCGAGATACCAATTTTGGTGTATATTGTCACGTGGTCGTGCCGCTGACGAAGGCAACAGGCGGCGTATCCAAAATGAAACTCTTTATTTGGCCGAACGTGTGGCCGTGAAAAGGAAAGTCAACCTACAGCGATACACACTGTACTTACTTACACTGATAGCGGCGAACAGAGCGTCGGCCGTCGATAATGTGGTCTGCGGTAAGGCGTGTCGGCATTTACACATGCAGCAACGAACATTTGATCCTTATCGCTGGTGCTCGCGTTAGTTCAAGAATAATCACATCTGAATAATCACAACAGATAATCTGGAAGGTTCCCAGACATAAGGGCGCGGCTTGCGCAAGGCGGTGACTACGCGTGCAACTGACTAGCTAAATAAAAATGACAAAAAGAAGCGCGCGTGGCAATATAAAGCCAGCGAAACGGCTGCGAGCGCATCATAAGCGTGGCATGTAAATCATGCCATACATGACATGCATGTCATGGTTTTCACGTTACCACCTGTCATTTATGTTTTTCTTACAGCCATGACGCGCAATTACAATTTTCGTGTATATCACGCTAGCGAAACGGCCGCGAGTGTACCATGAGCGTGGCATGTAAATCATGTCGTACATGACATGCATGTCAATATTGCCACGTACGTTTCTTATCATTACTTTTGCTGTATTCAGTTTTTCGCCCACAAAGGCTGTCAGCAACGCTCAGCGCAAACTGCGCCTCATTGTTCGAGAAGCTTCGCGGTTATTGTAGATCATTTTATTATGATTGCTGCAACACGCGAACACTCGAGCTTATTCTAGAGATTGCCAACAAGCACCGACATCGCTAGAAAGTTCAATAGCGTCTGTATAAATGCCAAAGCGCTTGACCGCTTGTCAGTTGATCGACGGTCGACGCTCTGTCCGCCGCTATCAGTGTATTGCTGTAGCTTTCAGTTTCTCGACCACAAGTTCAGCCTAATAAAGAGTTTCATCTCGACTTGCTGACTGCTGCCTTCGTCGACGTCACGACCACGTGACATCTGGTGGAGGTGCTGCTTCCTTGATGTTCCGGATACCTACGAAGAGTCGGGAACCGAGCCCACAGCGTGAAGAAGTCGTCGAGGACCTCGCGCAACAGCGAGCTAGCCGCAGGCTACAAGGCTTGCAACCCGAATACGGTCTCCTACAGGACAAGCCAAGAGCCACGGCGACGAATACAACGGGCACGATGACAGCCGTAGCGTCCCCTGCAGCTGTCGTGATGCAGCCGCCCAGAGAGCCGCCCACCTTCCATGGATTACCAAGCGACGACCCCGAAACCTGGCTCGAGACGTTCGAAAGGGTCTCAACCTTCAACAACTGGGACTCCGAGGACAAGCTGCGCCACGTCTAATTTTACCTTGAAAGCGCAGCATGGACCTCGTTGGAGAATCGGAAGTCCACTCTTCGAACCTGGGACGTCTTTCGCCCCGCTTTCCTGGAGACGTTCGCAAGCGTCGTCCGGAAGGAAAGGGCCGCAGCCTTGCTGGAGACATGAGTCCAACTTCCAAATGAAAGCGTGGTCATCTTTGCAGAGGAAATGACCCGGCTGTTTCGCCACGCTGACTCTGCCATGTCCGAGGACAAGAAAGTGCGCTTCCTCATGCGAGGGGTAAAGCAAGATTTCTTCGCTGGTCTGATGCGGAACCCACCTTCGACAGTCCAAGAATTCGTTTCAGAAGCGTCGACGATTGAGAAGACACTGGAAATGCGAACCCGCCAGAACAATCGCCGTTCGTTTGAAGACAGCCCAGCTGTTCATGCCCTCGCCTCCGACGACCTGCGCGAAACGATCCGAGCGATCGTTCAGGAGGAACTGTGCAAGCTGTTACCCTCACCACAGCCTCAAGTGGACTCGATCGCAGAGCTCGTTCGGTCAGAAATTCAACAGTCACTGGGTGTTCCTCAGCCAGCGTCGCTTCAGCCGCAAGCCATGAGCTACGCTGCAGCAGCCCGACGCTACGTTCCCCCTCCGCGCCCACATCAAGACACCGCATCGCCACAGTTTTGCCGCCAGACGCCGCCGCCGCCACCACCACCGACGCCCTACCGTCCTCCTGTCACGCAGCGCTACGCCCCGCGCTACTCGCCAAGGAAGACCGACGTTTGGCGTGCCCCAGACAACCGCCCACTCTGCTACCAATGCGGGGCAGCCGGCCACACCTACCGCCGCTGCAAGTACTGACAGATGGGGCTACGCGGATTCGCCGTCAACGCGCCGCGCCCGCAGCCAGGCGAACGGCCTCGCGACATCGACGACTACCTCACCGGAACACAGTGGCAAGAACGACGACCTTCCCGCTCGCCGTCGCCCGGCCGCTACATGTCACCGCACCCTCAGCAGTACACTGGCCCAAACCGGGGCCGGTAGCCTAGCCCGTATCCGGTAAACTTAGGGCAGCAACCGATGGAGGTGCGGTTGCTGTACGACGAAATGCCGAAGATCCTCCGCGGCCGCCGACGACGACCACGCGACGAGGCCTACCGAACACGACGCTAAGCAGACGAAGCCCTGACGATGAAACCTCGGTCGCTGAAGAAGACCTGTCGACGCGACGTACAAGCAGCAGGACAAGACGACCTAGCCGTGACCCGACGCCGCGATTTACCCGCAACGCAAGACGACAAATTAGCGACCTCAACGTACTATTCGACGGCCACAACGTCACCGCTCTCGTTGACACTGGAGCCGACTATTCCGTCGTCAGTGGACCATTCGCCAAAAGATTTAAGAAAGTTAGGACCGCTTGGAAATGCCTCGAAATCCGGACCGCTGGGGGCCATCTAATAACTCCGGCTGGTGTCTGCACCGCAAGAGTCACCATCAATAACCGGACTTATCCTGCGAGCTTTGTAATCTTGCAGCATTGCTCCAGGGATGTGATACTTGGGATGGACTTCCTAAGCCACCACGGCGCCGTCATCGATCTGAGGTCTGAGTCAATAACACTAACCTCAGAAAAAGCGCTGCCGCCACACACGACGCCAGAAAACCCCGTGTTGAATGTGATATAAGAGCACGTCACCATTCCGCCTCTCTCCAGCATCATCATTTCCGTCGGCGCCCAAGAACCCGCAGACCTTGAAGGTGTCATCGAGGGCAATCAGCACCTACTTCTGAACCGTCAGATTTGCGTCGCAAGAGGCATAGCCGAGCTGCGTAATGACAAAGCAAAGGTAGTGCTGACAAACTTCAGCCACGAAAATAGGCACCTCAACATTGGTACGACGGTCGCCTACAACCACGAATTCCTGGACTCCAGCAATGCTTTCGCCCTCTTCGATGCTACAGAACCTGCTTCGACGGATCGACGAACCCAACCCGATTTCGACGTCAACCCGAGCCTCCCGAAGCACAAGCAAGACCAGCTAAAAGCCCTTCTCCTACAATTCAAGGACTGCTTCTCGTCGTCGTCAAGAAATCGACAGGCCCCAATCGCGAAACATCGCATCATAACAGAAGAAAGTGCCCGACCAATCCGTCAGAGCCCGTACCGAGTTTCGACGCGAGAACTCGAGGCCATCAAGAAACAGGTCGACGAAATGCTACGCGATGACATCATCCAGCCCTCCAAGAGTCCGTGGGCGTCATCTGTGGTGTTAGTGAGGAAGAAGGATGGAACCCTACGTGTTTGCGTCGACTATCGTCGCCTGAACAAGGTCACGAAGAAGGACGTGTACCCTCTCCCACGAATAGACGACGCCCTAGATCGACTCCACAACGCCAAGTACTTTTCATCGATGGACCTCAAGACCGGCTACTGGCAAATCGAAGTAGACGAGAGAGACCGAGAAAAGACTGCCTTCATAACACCAGACGGCATGCTCGAGTTCAAGGTCATGCCCTTTGGTCTTTGCTCGGCACCCGCGACTTTCCAACGTGTCATGGATGCAGTACTGGCTGGCTTGAAGTGGCAGCTTGCCTCGTGTACTTGGACGGCGTCGTTGTGTTTGCCTCAAACTTCGACGAACACCTACGGCGGCTTGAAGCTGTACTTCAAACAATAAAGAGCTCCGGACTCACACTGAAGCCAGAAAAGTGTCGCTTTGCGTACGAGGAGCTCTTGTTCTTTGGACACGTGATAAGTAAGTCCGGAGTACGCCCTGACCCCCAGAAGACAGTCGCCATCGCTACATTCCCGCCGCCTGCCGACAAGGCGGCCGTGCGTCCATTTCTCGGCCTGTGCGCCTATTACAGGCGGTTCGTCAAAAACTTTGCCCGCATCGCCGAGCCACTTACTAACCTTACCAGGACCGACGTCGAGTTGAAGTGGGAAACGCCGCAAGAGGAAGCATTTCAAGAACTAAAACGACGCCTGCAGACGCCTCCGTTACTCGCGCATTTCGACGAATACGCCCAAACGGAAGTGCACACCGACGCATGCAATGTAGGACTCGGCGCCGTTCTTGTGCAGAGGACTGATGGATTGGAAAGGGTAATCAGCTATGCTAGCCGGTCGCTATCAAAGGCGGAAGCCAACTATTCTACGACAGAAAAGGAGTGCCTTACCATAATCTGGGCAACATTAAAGTTTCGCCCCTACCTCTACAGCAGGCCCTTCAAAGTTGTGAGTGACCACCACGCCCTGTGTTGGCTAGCTAACATGAAGGACCCTTCAGGTCGTCTCGCACGATGGAGCTTGAGACTTCGAGCATTCGACATTACCGTCGTTTACAAGTCCGGAAGAAAACACTCTGATGCCGACTGCCTTTCTCGTGCCCCCGTGGACCCGCCGCCGCAAGACGACCACGATCATGACTACTTCTTGGGAACCATAAGTGCCGACGACTTCGCCGAACAACAGCGATCCGACCCGGAACTCAGAGGCCTTATGGAATACCTCGAGGGCAAGAGCGCTGTCGTTCCTAAAGTGTTCAAGCGAGCACTGGCGTCGTTTTTCTTAGGCAACGGCGTTCTCCAAAAGAAGAACTTCTCACCACATCGAGCCAAGTACCTTCTCGTGGTGCCTTCAGAATTGCAGCCAGAGGTCGTCCAGGCCCTGCACGACGACCCGATAGCAGGACACCTCGGTGTTTCCCGAACGCTGGCAAGAATACAGGAAAAGTACTACTGGCTGCGCCTTGCCGCCGACGTCACTCGCTACGTAAGGACAAGCCGAGAGTGTCAGCGACGCAAGACACCGCCAACAAGACCAGCGGGCTTTCTTCAGCCGATCGAGCCACCTCGGCGACCGTTCCAGCAGATCGGGATGGACCTCCTGGGACCGTTCCCAACGTCGCCTAATGGTAATAAGTGGATCATCGTAGCTACCGACTACCTGACCCGTTACGCCGAAACAAGGGCCCTACATAGAGGCAGTGCCGCCGAGGTAGCGAAGTTCTTCGTTGAAGACATCGTTCTGCGTCATGGCGCCCCTGAGGTCCTGATCACCGACAGAGGTACGGCTTTTACTGCGGAGCTAACTCAGGCGATCTTGAGGTACAGCCAGACAAGCCACCGCCGGACCACTGCCTACCACCCTCAGACCAATGGCCTCACCGAGCGGCTAAATAAGACCATCGCCGACATGCTGGCCATGTACGTCGACGTCGAACACAAGAAATGGGACGCCATCCTTCCCTGCGTGACCTTCGCGTACAACACGGCCATACAAGAAACGACACAGATGACGCCATAAAAGTTGGTCTACGGACGGAGCCCGGCAACGACGCTCGACGCCATGTTACCAAACCTGACCGACGAGGAAAACATCGACGTGACCACCTACCTACAGCGCGCCGAAGAAGCACGACAGCTCGCCCGCCTACGGACCAATAACCAGCATACGACTGACAGCCGCCGCTACAATCTTCGACGACGATTCGCGGAGAACCAGCCCGGCGACCGTGTCTAGGTCTGGACGCCAATACGACGACGCGGACTGAGCGAGAAGCTTCTGCGACGATACTTCGGACCGTACAGGGTACTTCGACGTCTCGGCGCACTCGACTACGAGGTTGTCCCCGACGGCATCACGAACTCTCTGAGGCGTCAAGCTCGACCTGAGGTCGTGCATGTGGTGCGCCTTAAACCATACTATGCTCGTTAACGCACCTGAGGAATTTAATGTTTGCTTGCTTAGTTTTCCTTAGTATTGCATGTATTCATGTTCTGTTTCTAAGCATCGGGACGATGCTTTTTCAAAGGGGGGCATTGCCACGTACGTTTCTTATCATTATACTTCTGCTGTATTCGGTTTTTCGCCCACAAAGGCTGTCAGCAACGCTCAGCGCAAACTGCGCATCATTGTTCGAGAAGCTTCGCGGTTATTGTAGATCATTTTGTTAAGATTGCGCGCAAGACGCGAACACTCGTGCTTATTCTAGAGATTGCGCAACAAGCACCGATATCGCTAGAAAGTTCGATAGCGTCTGTATAAAACCCGACGCGCTTGACCGCTTGTCAGTTGATCGACGGTCGACGCTCTGTCCACCGCTATCAGTGCATTGCTGTAGCTTTCAGTTTCTCTGCCACAAGTTCGGCCTAATGAAGAGTTTCATCTCGACTTGCTGACTGCTGCCTTCGTCGACGTCACGACCCCGTGACAATATTCTCAAGCTACCACGTGTCAGTTACGTTATTCCTACAGAAATGTCTCATCATACGGGTTTTCGTATATATCCATTCATTTAAACGGGCGTGAGCGCCCCGAGACCATGTCATGTAAATCATCCTGTACATGACATGTGTGTCATGATTTGCACGTTAGGGCTTGTCCCTTATGATTGCCATGAGCTCTTGTTTCGCCATACCAATTTTGATATATATCAAACTAAGGAAATTGCCTCAAGAGCCCCAAGACCATGGCATGTAAATCATGCTATTCATGACATGCATGCCACGATTTTCAAGATGTGACCTGTCATTTATGTTCATAATAGGGTGATGTTATGCCATACCACTTTTCGTATACATCCCATTAACGAAACGCCAGGAGAGCACAAACTAGTAGGCGGCTAGTAGATAGATAGATAGATAGATAGATAGATAGATAGATAGATAGATAGATAGATAGATAGATAGATAGATAGATAGATAGATAGATAGATAGATAGATAGCAGTTGGCTAAGAAATGCCTCGCATATAATAAAAAAAAGGTGACTAGCGCATTCACGCGCCGCGATCGTGCTGCTTTCAGCGGTGGTTTGAGCGAATGAAATCAGCTGCGTCCGAGACTCCCCAGCTTCATTGCAACGGTAGGCCGATAACTTGGCGGTGGTTTCTTGGCCCGCGTTAGCTAGTTGGCGCGCGTTGCGGTGCAAGTTCTAGCGAGCGCGGGCCAGGAAACCACCGCCAACTTATCAACTTACCGCTCCAACGGAGCCGGTGAGTAGCGGCCGCAGCTTATTTTGTTCGCTGAAACCACGGTCGAGAGCATCATGGTCGCGTCGCGCGAATGCGCTAGTCATGTTTTATTGCGATAGCAATTATATGGACAGTCTCGGCTGAATTTTGCCGTCGCCGTCGCCGTCGCCGCCGTCATGCACCGTATATGTATAAGTATATATATATAAATAAAAGCCCCAAAGAAAAATAATTCAGAGAAATGCTTCCGAAGCGCGGAATCGAACCAGGGACCTCTCGCTCCGCAGCGAGTGGCGCTAACCACTAGAGGTGTGCGCCGCCGCGCCACGCCGCCGCCGCCGCCTGTTTTTGGTCACGCCGCTCGCGCCGCCGCCGAAATCCCAAGAGAGACCACGCCGCCGCCGCCGCCGCGCAATATTTGCGGCGCGCCGCCGTTAGTATTTTCTTTTATTCGTATGGGGAATCTGAAAATAAAATACAGCACTTCGCCGGAGGAGCTCTTCTCGATGTGTCCATGTAATGCACTGTCCATTTCAGCGGCCGCTGAATAGCGGGAGCTCGGCGAGAAGCGCGCCTCCTGTTTCCGGTTCTTGTTCTGCAGCGCCATCATGACATCACGAAGCTTTCAAACACTCTCGACACAAATGATAGGGGGACGGAATGCGCTTCAATGCAACGAACGCAGCCCTCAGAGATTCGATCTTCGGTGCACATATCTTTTGATCGTGTTAGCCATCGATTTAGTTTAATGCGGCCGCTCGTCTAACGCAGCTGTAAGGTCGGTACGCATTCCCGACATCGTTCTCAAATATTTGGGACACATTCATATGCAAATTAAGACTTGAAAAGTTCCTGTTTCTGTGCATTTCGTCCGCTCACTTCTTACGCTAAAAATGTGCTGGCGGGTTCGGTGCAGCGACGAGGTCAAGAGCAAGGTGACATCACGGCTCACCGCTTTTTCGAATCACTGAATGCGCTCTGCCGAAATGGAGTGTGGACATCTCCTTTGGATGAACGCATCAAGAATAGCTGCCCAGAAGTTGTAGTATATTTTTCTTCTCCTGAAATATCACGAGTATTGCCTGACCTTAACGCTGCCGCGTCCTCCAGCCATAAAGGGCTACGCCCCAACTCGCTGGTTAGCACGTTCTTCGAGTCTTGGACCTAGTACACTGTGCATAAATAAATAAAATAGATAAGTAATATATATATCTCGGTGCATTAGTACACTTTTTCCTTTCATTCTTACTTGAGTAAATCGATAAATAAATACAGAAGAGAATGGCAAACTTGGAATATAGCTGAGCTAGTTGGTAGGTATTCATGCTAAGAAGACATGACGTGGAAACACGGACATAAGAGAAAAGTCGAGAGAGTGAACAGATATCTCTCACGTTGACCACTACTCGCACTTGATTGATAGGTATGGCCTCTTACGTGGGAATGCGCAGATAAATATTTGTGTCTACCTTCGGTTCCGCTGCTGTGTGATTTTTCAGTTGTTAGCGGAGTTTCTGGTGTCTAGACTACTCTACATGTGTTCGCGTTTTGCTTGCCCTGTTTTCATAAAGGGCCCCTAATAGCCTCTGAAAATAGAACAAAAAACAAAAAACAACGAACGCGTTATTCTCTCTTGGCGTTTTTCGTCTTTTCGTGCACTTCGTGATGCCAGAACAGTGATTCACGTGACATCATCAGGGTACATACTCTCGACTGCTCCACGTACGAGAAATAAGAGTTGTGAATTGTCTCCCATACTGCTTTGCTATGCAACCGCCCACCCGCTCTTGCTTCTCTCGCACGACTATCGTGCGCGAATAACTGATTTCGCTCCATTTTGTGCGTTTGCGATCGCGCATGCAGAGATAACAGACTGTAGCCGGCAAGCGCGAAATCATGATAGGTTCAACGCTTAGTGCTGACATTGTACGCGTGCTTTATGAAGAAAGTAGTGGCGAGGATATGTCCCCTTTAAGAAGGGTATTGAAGGCAAGAACGAAACCAATGGAAAAGGCTCCGGATTACATTATTCTTTTAACGTACGCAGTCTTTACAGCGGAGACGATGCAGCTTTCCAGGAAAAAGACGAGCCCACATCGACGGTTTTTTTGTATATTTTTATTGCGTTAGCAATTGTATGGACACTCAGGACAGGTTTTCAGCGTCGCCGTCATGCTCCGTACAAAACTCTAAATCGATAGCATCGCTCCACGCATTCTATGTTCTACCCGCGAATAAAAGCTCGCTAGCGTTGGCAAGGAACACGGATAAAGCAGAGATGAAACAAGCTGGCCATCTCCGTCACACGAAATAACAATAACACACGTGCGGGGCCTGCCGTCGATTGCTCCTCAAGCAGAAGGAAACGCGCCGCCCTTCATTTGCTGGGCGAAGGAGCAGGAAGGGATGTCTGGAAAGAGGGACTGCGTAACTCGAGCAGCACAGCAACTGTGAACTTTGACGATAAGGGCGCGGTCGAGAGCGCTGGCACGCGCGCTATTTCGGCAAACATCCGCGAGCGAACAGCTCGTATACCTTCTACGCGCTGTGAGCGTTGTGAGCGCTGTGATCTCACTGCTTCGCGCTCGGACCACTGATACGACAAATGACCGAAAACCGCTTCTATCCCGGGAGCGGCCGTATTGCCATACACCGGTTAAGTGAGGTCGGAGAAAAAAGAGTTAGCTGCTAGCCCTCGTTCATGTAACATTACGGCGTGTACTTATCGCATTCACTGCTTCACTCCCCCTCCCCCCCCCCCCCGCGCCGCGCCGCCGCCGGTCCGATGAACCCCGCGCCGTTCACGCGCCGCCGCCGGAGGTGGAAACACCGGCGCGCCGCCGCCAGTGATTTTGGGTCCGGCGCACATGTCTACTAACCACTACGCCACGAAACGCAGATCCTCCACGTAGCTAACGGCCAGCGTTATATACACACCCTTTACCGCTGGACGGACTCAGAGACGCTAGGCGCTTATAAGCGTTTCTTCATTACCAGCGAGATGGCGCTAGAAGCGCGACGGGTGGATTTAAAAGTCGTCGGCGAGCTCGCTCGCTTCTTCTTGTATTTGCGCAGGGAGAAGGTTGCCCTTCCGCTGTCTGGTCGCGCGGTTTTCTCGTGCTGAGGGGAAGAGGGATGTTTAACGCTTTCACCGTGATGTCCGCGCTCATGTTACGGAGCGTACGAAAGTCACCCGAGCTCAAGAGGACGCAGCTAAACGAACAAACAGAAGATGAGCGCGAACTATCAAGTGTCACTGCTCGACATTTGAAGCACTCTAGTTTCCTTCGCTGCTTTGGCCGCCTTTGCAACAGGAGCGCTGTTCAAACTGAGAGTATCCATTGGCGAGCATCACTTCGTATAGTATTAGTTTCTTGCTATCGCATTCATTGCTTCGCCCTTGCGGCAAAGCTGTGACTTTTATTTCTTTAGATGCGAAGCAGCTTTTGCTCGGTGCTGTGTACGTAGTTCCATTGGTGACCATCCGCTTTCTACCACCTAGCATAGCCATCTGTAACATATGGAGCGCGCGCTCGCGCCAAAGACAAGTCTGCTTCCTCTTGATCTTCGACCGCCTTCATGATGATACGTGCAGAGCACTTTAGGGGCCTGGGCTGCCATATGTTGTTCTACCTTAGCGTAACGCAGACAACGCGCCATGTGCGCCATGTGTCATGTGTGCCATGTGTGGTGGCACGCGCGATGTGTGCTGGCATGGCGCGTGCAGCGCCATGTCTGCGGCATGGGCATGGCAACGTGTCATGTGTGCTGGCACGCGCTAGCGCGTTTGGGCCTGTGTAAGGGGCTGGGTAAGACGCTGTGGCCTCTCCCCCTTACACGCTCTCAGCAATCACGTGATGGCGGCGGCGAACGAGATTCTGCGAACGCGCGATGAACCCGCGTGGCATGGTCCAACAAGAGTTTGGGACGAGTAACCACAACAGCAACTACAGAGAATTCATGGTGTGCTCCACTTCCATAGGCGCGTTAACATCGGGCTAGCACACGTGATGAACGGATCTTTAAGTCGACCCATGCGCTGCTTCGCATCCCCACATGGTTTCCTTTAGTGGGAGATGGTGTAATCTTTTTATTTATTCAGTTCGCCGGCTTTTCTTGTAGCTTTGAATAAACGGTACACGAGGGGCTTTCTTTATCGCAGATAATGCAATGGGAGTTTCAGAAGGCGCTCTCGAACTTCAAGATCCGATTTCTTGTGCAAGGTCAATATTTAGCATATTAGCTAACTAATCCTAATTAACAAATAATGATTTACAAACAGAAAAAACTCTCTGTGGTGCGCAAGTTGCCTGTCGGCAGTGTGCAACTGATTTCATTTGCCTGCCTCTAATGTATTTTTAAACCTTTCGCTAAAGATAGCTGGGACACCCGGTATATGTTCTTAATCCTAGGCAGTTTGAAGGACTGGCGGAGCTCTCTCGTAAAAGATGTGTAAGAGGACCACACACTTTACTTCATTCAACATTTAGCGATTGCTGAGAAAAAGGAAAACTGATGGTGGTCATTTTGCATAATGGCCTTCATTTAAATGCATGTTTCGCGCCTAATTTCTGCTAATGAAATTCGTATCAAAGTTCAAGATTAGCTGAAAGACGCCATGATTGTTTGCCTATAAAGCTTGTCTTTCAATGCGTTCCACTTTATGAAATGCTGACCTTTTTTATCTTCGTTGAAATCAGGGCCGCTGTGTGAGGTTCTCTAAATGAGCTACACAATAATTTGATTTCTCGAATCTCGCACAGTGACGCCAGCTTGCCGCGTATAGAACTCCAATGCAATTTAAAGATACACGATATTGGCTGACCTCTTCTTTTCTCCCGTGATTGCAGCGCTCGACCATCAGACAAGTAAACCATTGAACGCCTCTGACATTCTATCCGCTTCAGGAGGAGGGGGAGTATTTTACGACCTGTGCTTTATGCTTATTTACGGCATCCTCATCTTTCTGTACCTCCTCTACCGCATCTCGGAAAGTCGTTCGCGGAGAAATGCTTTCCCAGATGGAAAACCAGCGATACCGAAGGACGAAGACGTGGTCGCGGAGTGGGAGGCCGTGGAGCAGATGTGCAATCGCTCAGATGGAAACCTTGCGAAGAATACCCTGGTAGCACGAAGGCTGCACAAAAGCTATGGCGAGCTACAGGTTGTTAAAGAACTCTCTCTTGCCCTGCGACCGGCTGAATGTTTCGGCCTGCTCGGTGTCAACGGTGCCGGAAAGACCACAACGTTTCGGATGCTGACCGCCCTCACCCCGATGACATATGGCGAAGCCTACATGGGGAGGTAGTGCTTTCTAAGGAACCACGTCAGGTGATGTATTCCATGTTTTGTAACGAACTTCAGTTCACTGTGGAAGTTCGAGGCGTCTAATAGAATACAATGTGCGAAGTGCGCTCACAAATGTTTGCGAAATGCATTGAAGTTCGTGTCAAAGCTTTTAAATCGAGCAAGAAATTAGGTGTTCAGAAATTGTTTATTCTATTATCGCTTTCATCTAAAACAGCGGACAGGTTTTAACGGTAAATTGTGTGAGCTTGTAATCCACCCAAGTGGGTTTGCAGGGTTCCGCAAAAGATTTCGCAAATACCACTTACTCAGGGGAATCGATTCCATGGCAAGCCTATATATGACATGACATATATATTGCCAATTAGCGGGGACGGCAGTACGAACATAGGATACTCGGAGGCTCGTAAACGAAAAGATATAAGTAATATTACATGAGGTTTTACGTCCGAAAACCACGATATGATTATGAGAGACGCCGTAGTGGAGGAGCTCCGGAAATTTCGACCACCTTGGGTTCTTTAACGTGCAACTAAATTTATGTACACGGGCCTCAAACATTATCGCCTCCATCGAAAGTGCAGCCGGCGCGGCCGGGATTGGATCCCGCGACCTTCGGGTCAGCAGTCGAGCGCCATAACCGCTAGACCACCGTGGCGGGGCGTGAAAATTTAGTTGTCGCGAAAATAGAGAAATATACCCACCAATTACTTCGCAACACTAAATTTTATTTAAAGAAGTCGCTGACCTTGCTCTGTTTCAAGTTTCTTTGAAGGGGCTGACAGCTCGAGCCTCGCAGCTTAGTAAGCTTTGTCTAGCTTCGTCGTCGTGGTGGGTGCTGAGGAAAGTGCGTATGATGTCGAACTTCGAGCGAACCTTTCCTGCGTTTTGTTGCTATCGTCTCTCTCGTTCTCACTCTCACATTCTTTGCGCACACTTTCGATGATAGCTCCGTCGCCGAACTGCTCGGTACACGATCCGGTCAGCGTCGGCACACAGAAGGTCATGCAGTTCAACAGAGCCTGGTATCACTTCATCGACACGGCGAAGCACGTCCCATGCTTCAGCTATAGGCTGTAGCTCATCGGCGCTTGCAGAAGTAACACCCGCTTCCGTCTCCGGAAAAGCTGCCGAGGCATTCACACAAGTAGCAAAGCCAGAGTGGTTGAAGCCGCGCAAAACGGCGCAAAACCCGCGTACGACCAAATCTAAACAGGAATTGAAGCACCGGGGCTTGTTGGTGAAAACGTCTCGTCGAATGAGCGGTGCTGCAATTTTCGAACTTATGCGTTCCTAGCTCATGTGTTTAAAAAATGTTGTGGGCCACTACCTGAAACTTTCGCTATTGCGGGAGCGCTTCCTAAAATGTCTTCGCTGTCGAGAGCGGGCAAATGCCTTGAACTCCATCGACGTTCACCGGGGCGCCAGATTTCTTCGTTGCCGCGAGAATTTCGTCCTTGAAGGCTTTCGTTGTCGAGGGGTTCAACTGTATTAGACTGGCGTGCGCTCTCTAAGGGAAACTGTACAACTCGGCTGCGGCGGCAGCGAATGACGTGCTCTGCGTTCGTGGAGGAACGGAACGCACCTTGTTTTCACCTGCACTCAACTTCAAGGCGGCGTGTGACTTTCGAGGTATTGTCCGCCGCGGTGGTGTCGCGGTTACGGTGCTCGGCTGCTGACCCGAAGGTCGTGGACTCAATCCCGGCAGCGGCCGTCGCATTTCAATGGAGGCGAAATGTTAGATGAACGTGTACTGTGCGATGTCAGTGCACGTTGAACGGCGGCGGATGGTCAAAATTTTAGCAGCTCTTCACTACCGCGTTCCTCATAATCATATCGTGGTTTTGGGACGTAAAACCTAAGGTATTATTATGACTTTCGAGATACGCCCCTCAACCCCCCCCCCCCCCAAAAAAAAATAGCGACACTTTTCTACAACAAACTGAAACATTGTCGAAGCCATCGCGCGTGGCCGCAATCATTGCAGTGAAGTCGCGTCACGTCTCGTATCGCTAAACCCATGGGGAAGCCTCGTGCCGGATTTTATTGGCATACATGAAACGGAGGGTGCAAAGTTTCACGGCGATACGACCATGAGCATCAGCCTATTCAGCGTTACCTTTTTCTCTCTAAGCCAAACTTTGCGAGCTGAATCGACGTCATTGTTTACACTTGGTGGTTGTGCGTATATCGCGGTAATAACAGAAACGTGGACTAGACTGGCGGGAACTCGCGGTGCGACGTGACGTCGGCGCTCGCGTTCCAGCAGACATCATTGTATCGAAATGAAGTTCACTGCAACGGTGCGATGGTGCGCGTATCATAATTGGTTGTTGTTAGAATATTCGACAAGGGGTGAAGGAAGTCTTCAGATATGTAATTTTTAATTGTCTAGTGTAGAAATGCAATGTAAATTATATTGTTATAGAAGTGGATAGCCAACACTGTGACCACAATAGACGTTGCCACTAGACTCTAAGCAGAGTAGCCTATAACGTAACCATTTGGCGGGAGTAACTAATGAAATGTACGCTACAAGTTGTCTCTTTTCATGTTTTCGCGATTTTGTGGGGTCTAAGGGTTTCAACAGCGAAAATGCAGGCGCTATACTTGTTACCGTTACAAATCGCGCAATATTACTTTTGCGCAGTACCATATGAACAACATGGTCACCTATGTTTATACAAGCCAAGAGCTGCACGTATGGAGCGAACATTTGTTGCCTGAAGAGCGGAAATAGTAAATTTATTTCAGCGGCATCGCGCGTGTGTCTGACGGTAAGACAGATCACGGCCACTGCATAAAAAACTTCTTTTTTATGTAGCGGCCGTGGACAGATTCTAATATACCACAAGCGCTGGAACTTCATCTGTCGCGTCGGGTCGGTAATGTCGCTTCGTGTTGAAATCATCAGCAGGCTTGCGCTTGATTAAAAGCCTCATTTATCTTTTGTCAAAGGAAGCTGCGACATGCAATGCAATTGTACATGCAATATAAGTATGATAGCATATTGGGGATCAATGTTCAGAAGCACAGCTTTTTTAATGGGTATCTAAAGGATTTGTAAATCCAGGTCTGTGTGATGGTATTTTGATCCTCCCATCACTGCGGCACAAGATGGTTTACTTTGCGAATACATGAGAAGTCGCAATTTCTTTAAACCACGCGTAATTTCACTGCGTGCTCTCTGATAGAGCTTTTGCGTCGCCCACGCCATGGGTTCTAAGTGCGCAAAAAAAGGTGAAAGTTAGTGTTCAAACTGAGAAAAACGGAGAACAGCACCACAGAGGAGGCAGCAGCGATCATAAAGGTATCTACGCGCTGCTGATTGCGCAACTTGAGCTATTTGGTGACATTGCGCCTGCACTTTCAATGCAGCAGTCGAGGTAGGTAGCCGAAAACAAATTAAGATTCAAACAGCGGGCATAGACAAGGAACGAGTAACTGTATAGAACTTTTCACAGGAGAGAAAAAAAAACGCCGCCATACTGAGCTCTTGCACGCAAGTACAAAGGCTGACGTCACAGCCTTGGAAGTGCATTTTTGAGGGGTCACGCCTGTTTAGCACAGCCCAGAGAGGATTATGGCGGCGCCCAGGGAGCCGCCTGTGAAAAGGTCTATAGAGAGCTCCTCAAGATGTCAGACGACGGCCGCTTCGACATGCGCGAGACGGGCATGCGGATACAAACGCCGGCGCATCACTCGCGTAAGAAGCAAAGACTGTGGAAGCGTCGGTGAAAGTATATTCTAGCAGCGCCTCCTCTATGTTTTTCAGTGCCAGACAGATGAGTCTGACCTAGCCGTTCACCACCCTCTCCTCGTGTTCTTGCGTACTGTGCTTAATGGGCTACCCTTCGCGACTGCTTTGCGTGCACGGGGGAGATCACACTTTAGGTTGTGCGCCCCGACGGAATCCAGTATAGTCCGCCGCGGCGGTTACGGCACTCGGCGGCTGACCCGAAGGTCGCGGGTTCGACCCCGGCCGCGGCCGTCGCTTTTCGATGGAGGCGAAAGTCCAAAGGCTCCTGTACAGTTACAGTTGCGATGTCAGTGCACGTTAAAGAAGACCAGGTTGTCAAAATTTCCGAGTCCTCCACTACGGCGTGCATCATTATCGTATCGTAGTTTGGGCACGTAAAATGACAGATATTATTTATTATGAATTCAGTAGAGGTAATATTTTGCTCAGTTGTGTTGATATCCATGGGGCGGCGTCTTGCATCCGTCATGATCACTATGTTGGCTGTCACGCTGGCCTTCCGAGACATGCGGTGTTAAGGGATGGCGCGCCTGCGTTCATATTGCTATGCGGACTACGAACGGCGTGCGTCACTCCGACGCTGCTGCATGCGCTGTCATTAAGATGGGCCACATGAGCGCTGTGAGGCAGCGGCGACATCGCTCCGAGTTACAAAGAAAGGAGTACGAAGGAGCAAGTTTGACAGGCCCAGGATATAGGAGAGGTAACGCGCATCTACCGCATCTCGACGGGAACGCGTTCAGACGCACGTGTGAGGCAAGGAGTCGTATCCTATATGTGGCGTCGCACCACGACAACTCCTTGAACTAAGGCGGACCAACGGTACCCACTGAGGAGCGAGCGTTTGCACTGGCGTTGAAAAAATAACAGGAGGCGTCGGTTCTAGAAGAGGGTAGGGGGTTGAGGAACCGGAGTGCCGTATACATTGCAATGAGGCGGCGAGTGCGGACGGGACCGGTTTGTTGCCGGTGGCGCTGTTGTCGCGTGGGCTTGCCGTCTCTCTATAATTGTGGCTGTGCAGCAATCGATCTAATATTGTTGTTGCTATGATCAAGCATCATACGTGATCAATTTTTTTTCATTTCTCATAGTTGGGGTATTATAGCAGTGCATGAGAGGTCTCCGGGGCCTATATTTTTAAAACATATCTTTGAGTGCGAAATAGTGATAATAAACCATTTTTATGCCTAAGTACTCCAATGTTAAAAACGTTTCTACAATTTTAAAGGAACTCCTTATTTCAAAGATTCAGATAGATTCTGATGAAGCCATATAATGAACTTCGCTAAAACATCATTATTGCCAAAGTACTGCCAGCGGCGCTTTGCAATAGGTGTTCACTCTAGTGATGCAGAACTATCGATGGTACTATCGATACTATCGATAGCTGAGTCACTATCGAACTATCGATGGTAAAATATACTATCGATAGTGCTATCGATAGTAAGTACTATCGATAGTTTAAAATCAACAGCACGAACTCATTGCAGAATAAATTTGGTTCCCCGCACACGTGGTACATAGTGGAGCCGGAGCAGTAGGCTGAAGGGCAAGAAAGTTGACATGCTTGTGTTCTTCACCAGAGTGATTCGCTGACACATGGTCACAAAGTCAAACTATTCAGCTGTAGCGGAAAGGAAGCCGTTACATGGGGTGGAACTGCGCGGCTTCAGTATTATATTGCATTTGGTTATTTCGAAATGAAAAATTATCAAGAACTAAGTTTGTTAATTGGAAGATGTAAGTGGTTGCTTTTAAATATCAATTTATTGATGGACATATGCTGCCATTTTCACTGCGCAAATAATTTCTCTCGCCAAAAATTTGCTCATATATTAAGCGAAGCTGAATGGCTGTCGCGAATATTTTGGCAATTTGACCAGCCAGCAACAGCATCGTTATTCGCACCACTATCGATAGTTTGCCAAGTGGTTGTGACGGTGAAGAATGCTGCATCAAGACTGGGAAATACGAAGCTCTTTATTTGGTAGAACTTGTGCCCAGAAAATCAAAACTCAGAATACAAGCGATGCACTCTGCGCGCTGATTGCGGCGAGAACAGTCGCCGGCCGTCGAATGATCTGATTATCGGTGGAACGCTTTGTCTTTTATACATCAGTCATCAAACGTTCCAGCGTTATCGCTGGTGCTCGCGTAAGCTCTCGAATAAACCTGAATATTCGCGTCCGGCGCGTAATCTTAAAATGTCAAACAAGCGCGAAGCTTCTCAAACATTGCGGCGCGGTCTACATCAAACGCTGCTAACAGTCTGTGGGTGAAACCCGAATACATCAAAACAAAGCAATAAACACGCGTGGAAGTAATATTGTTAGTAATATACCGATGGTACTACGATTCGACTATCGATAGTTTATCGATAGTAGTACTATCGATAGTTTGTTTACACTATCGATAGTTTCAAAGAAACTATCGATACTATCGATAGTCAATTTACCGATAGTTCTGCATCACTAGTTCACTCACCTGCAGAAACCTATTAAAGCCAGCCTAAAATATCTACAAAATTCGGTTATCACATGTATTTCTCGCCATTGTGTGTGTACCACAGACTCAAAGTTATTTTAGGCATTTGAGGGCCGCAGATTCTCACTCAATAGTGCTTTCTGTACACAAGTATTAGTGCAGTAACTTTAGGTATTGTCGGGTTTCACACACGCGCACAATGTAGAAAGACTTAAGCGACTGACATTACATCTGCGAACACCCTATATCGGTGAGATATGTGGATGGTCAAGCAGTGAATGTACACAGAAGGATACGCTAGATTTCTGGGTTACTCCAGCTACGTCTTAGTTTTGATTGCATTCTGGTTTCGAACATATCCACGATCTCGCGCTTTAAGATATTTTGTACTCTAGTGGGGTCAGTATTGTCATGCCTGTCAGTTGGCTGGTTCATTCCCCAACAAATTCTTATACAGAAATGTGGGCCTTATCAAGAAAACATATACGGGCATAACGGCTATTCGACCAAGTTACATGCTGTTTTTAACGTTTTATTCAAATTCATTGATGGGGGAAGCCTTGTCTTCTGTTTCAGAGTTCAAGTTTCTGTATAAGAACATTTTGTGAGAACAATACAGTCAATTGGCAGACATGACAATGCTGGCTCATTTCGAGATGCAAATATGTAGAAGCGCAACGTTGTGTTTATGTTGTGCACATCATTTTAGCTAACGTGTAGGTTGTCTGTAAAGGTAGAGTGCAATCAAAAGAGAGTTCTATAAGTTGCTTAATTAACCCCTGAAAATAACACATCTTTAAAATTTTTATTGGCTTTTGTAAACTAAACGTTAGCGCGTTAAAAGGGTAACAATGTACCTAATAAATGATATTAGTTCCACTGTACCTGATAATTTCATTAGTTGCGGTCTACCTTGGGTTTTATATTACATATTAAGTAACGTATAATAGTGACATTGCACGCCTGTAGTAAGGGTCACCTAGTACAGGGTGCAGGCTTCGGTCGTCTTTTACCGTATCGTGGAGAAAGCACGCTGGATTTTCTGAACACGTAATCGCACATTCCAGCCCTAGTCCTGTTGATCCCGTTAGTTCTAGAATCAGCACCGCCACACGTAACGTGCGTACAATTTTATCGCACAAGTCACTAACACTCACGAATGTTCTGCTAGCTTTAGGCGTCGGCTGAATGCAGTGCGCCTAGGAATGACACGTGTCAAAATTTGGGCTGCTAAAGCCGTTCGCTACAATGCAAGAACACGTGTCAATCGGCAATGGTAATGAAACAATAGCGCCTGCTTGACGAAATAGGTAGAAAAAGAAGAATAAACAAACGTGCGCAGCCTAGTACTGCGAAAGAAGACGAAGATATTAAGAATGTTATGGGCAAGATGGCGTCGTGTGTGATTTCTCGCGTTCGCTCATAGTTTTCATACATTTATGGCGCGAAAAACACCCTGCGGAACGTGGCGCTTTCTACCCATGCCTCAAGGGCTCTTCAACTCGTCCACGTCGCGCCGCGGGTGGCGAGGATTGACGGATCGAAGGACACTTCACTCTTAGAACTCGTACGTCGGCCTACTGACAACGGAGAAGCTTCGCTCATGGAACGTCTGAAAGCCAAGCGGACAGCTGCACGCTCCCAGAACACCAAGCCGCTGCAGGTGGCCCGAATGTTGCTTAATGGCTCGAACGCCTACATCGCCAAGCCCACAGGTATTCTCGACCGGCTCGGCTCGAGTAATCTGGAACTCTCAAGTATCAATCCCGCTCTCGAAGAGCACATTCCTGATGACAAGCTTGAAGCAGAACATGGCGCTGCATCTGAGTATGACGATGAGGCCATAGGCATGCTGGCTTAATAACGCTGTCAGATCGCCGCTTTTGAACGTGTTAGAAGTGAGCCGCAAGCAGCAGTATCTGCCCAGACTAATGCTCACCTGACGACTATTCAGCCAGGGCCTCACGGGACACCTCATTCCATATTACGATTGCCTAAGCTCAGTATTCCCGCTTTTTAACAGAAGCGTTCATAACTGGACAGAATTTTGCGAATAGTTAGAACAAATGGTTCATCGCAACGAGATTTTATCCCCGACAACAAAGGTTTACTACTTGCGGAATTTTTGGGACGTTAGCCTCAACAATCAATATTATTGTGGAATTTCCTCGCGGGACAAGCGGCATCGTCTATAGCGGGCTTGTCAACCACGGAACCATTCTATACGGACGCTGCTGACATTCTCGACGAAAGGCTTGGTGACCGAAAGCAGATAGATAAACATCACCTGCCAGGCCTAAGAAACCTTTCGCACGTCGTGTCGGGAAATTATGTAAGAGTTGTTAGGAGGTTGTACGACGCGGCACAGCATCTTTATCGTTGCCTGAAAGCTTTGAACCTACCGACACTTAGTTTTTCAGCAATGCTTGTTGACATCCTTCGAAATGCCTTGCCGGGAGATATCATCCTTGCATTTGTTCGCGAAAAGCGGAGAGATACATTAAGAAGTCCTCCCACTGCAAACACTGTGGGTAATGCGTCGGATCAGGCGAGTGGTGAAGGGTTCCAGAAATTTCAAACACGAGCACAAGAAAGGAAACGCACCGGACAACGCTGGACTTACACTCAGATTGCGCACTCGTGAGTGCGCCTTCGGAAGGCGAGCTGAATGGCCTGCTCAATTTCACAAGGGTGGGAGTAGACAGCTGGGAGCAGTGCTCCTTAACGACGCCAAGAGAGCAAAATCTGAGTGTCGAAACGTCACGAGATCGCAGTACTGCTTCTGTGCTGCATAACAATAGTTTGGCAAAACGCGGATGCTTCTTCTGCCGATCGGATAAGCGTGGCACCCGCACCTATGACTCCAACATTTATCTGGGCTCGAATAAGCAGCAGATACATCACACCACATCACATCACACCACTTTATTTCCTTAAAGACTCCTCAAGGAGGTATTACAAAAGCGGTTTGTTAACAGTAGAGCCAGGTGACTTTTATTCGGAAAGAAAAATGGTTACATTGCCCAAGAAGGTTGATGGAATAGTAATGGCTGCAATGTTGTGGGAAAGACCATTCCAATCTGATGCTGCTCGGGGGAAAAATGAAGAGGAAAATATGACGGTACGAGCACGTGGGCGTCACACTTGTAGTTGATGTCCGCCGCGATCATGTAAGCGGGTAAGGTGAACGATGTAAGGTGGATGGCCAGGATCACTATAAACGAATTTGTGGAATAAAGATAGTGTGGCAATGAGACGGCGAAGACAAAGATTAGATAAGCCGGATTCTGCTTGCAATGATGATACGCTAGCTCGGTAATGATAGGTGTAATGGACGAATCTATCAGCACGGTTTTGGACGGCTTAAAGGGCAGAAGCGAGGTAGGACTGGTGAGGCTCCAGATAGCGGATGCGTACTCTAGTTTTGGTCTGATGAGTGATTTATAGGCTATTAGTTTTACGTGCATGTGTGCATGATGAAAATTGCGTTTCAGGAAACCTAGTGTTTCATTGGCAGATTCAACGATGTTAGTAATATGAGTCCGCCATGACAGGTCATTGCATAAGGTCACCCCCAAATATTTAAACGAGTTAGCGGCCTCGATGCCAACACCAGAAATTGAGTACGGAAAAGTAAGGAAGTTAGAACGTCGACAGAAGGTCACAGATTTGAATTTGCAAGGATTTAGAGTCATTAGCCATTGGTGGCACCAGTCTACTACGAGGTTAAGGTTTTAGAGCCATTAGCCATTGCTCGTTAGAGCCATTGGTCATTTAGAGTCATTAGCCATTGGTGGCACCAGTCTTTTACGAGGTTAAGGTGATTCTGTAAAGCTGGTTGGTCGAGAGGGTTATTTATAGTTCTATAAATCACGCAGTCATCGCCGAACATTCTGCTGTTAGCCGATTCTGTTCAAGGCAAATCATTAATGTAAATTAAGAACAAAATGGCCCCAAGCACGGATTTCTGTGACACACCTGATGTTACTGGGAGCGGACTAGAGGACTTGTTATTAATAAGAACGGTTTGAGAGCGGTTTGTTAGGAATGCTTTAATCCATTCGAGGATATTGGGATCTATGTTTAAATGACTAATCTTTAGTATTAATCTTCAATGTGCTATTTTGTCAAATGCCTTGGCAAAATCTAAAAAAACAGCGTCGGTCTGTACGTTGAGCCCGAGGTTAGCGTGCAAGTCGTGAAGGAAGATGGGTATTTGTGTTTCACAGGATAGACCTCTACAAAAACTATGCTGTGAAGGATTAAAGAACTGGATCGAGTCTAGATAATTCATGATGTGGGAGTAGATGACGTGTTCCATGGCCTTGCATGGTACGCTGGTTAATGAAATGGGTCGGTAGTTCAATGGAGAGTTTTTGTTACCGGCTTTGTAGATTGGAAGGACTTTTCCCACTTTCCAGCCCTCGGGTAAGGTGGCAGTGGCAAGAGACTGTGAATATAATAAACATAGATAAGCAGCAGAAATGCACGTCGTGTTTTTAGGAATTTTGACGTGATATTATCGACGCCAGATGATTAAGAAAGTTTAATATTTTCAATCGGAGAAGATGTACCGCACGCAGGGTATACAATAGGTGGCATTTTTATTTCAATGAGGGAGGAGGGAAGTAAAAAATTACAAGGTGCATCACTTTCTACGGTATAAACACATGAAAAACTACCACTGAATTGATCAGCACATTCAGCATCAGACAAAACTTCATCGAGCTCGTCAGTAAGACTTATTGTACAAGTACTGTGAGGATTAATTACTTCCGAAAACTTCTTAGGATTGTTTTGTAATAGTTTGGCAGATCAGCATGAAGAAAAGATATTAACAACTTCGCATTTTTTTCAAATAACAGTTCTCAGCGGCATAGTATTTTCCCTGCGCATGCGCATCGTCTATGAGTTTAGCTGCACGATAAAGCCGCTTCTTCTTATTTTCTAATCTTTTGAGTGATATTGTGAACCATGGTTTTTGAGAGTTAGCGCGGAAAGTGATTTTAGGTATATATTTATTTACAAGCTCGTCCATTTTAGTTTTGTAGAGGGCCCAGCTGTCCTCAACGCTTCGGCTTTCGAAGTCCGTTTCAAAGAAAGGGAGGAACGTGATTAGGTCGTCATTTATTGCTTCATAGTTAGCTTTGTCATAAAGGCGAATGGGCTTTATAGAAGTGTGGCGTGGGGCTTTCGCGAAGTTAAATGTGGCTGGGATAGCCTTATGATCACTAATTTCTTTGAAGTAAGTAGTGGATGATAGGCTTTCGGGACTGTTTGTAAGTAATAAATCCAAAGTATTTGCCGATTTCTGCGTGATGCGTGTTGGTTCCGAGACCAACTGCGTATTACGTGAGACTGAAATTGAGGAAAACGTCCATAAAGTTGGTTCCTTTAGAGTTGCTTAGTATGGAAGCTTGGTTACTCCGGTCAATGCTTGGATAGTTAAAATCACCGAGAAGAACAACACTGGCATTACTATGTGCGGTATGAAGCTGGGTTAGTATATTACGTTTCTCTGAAAATCTGGGCTGTTTCGTGATGGCCTGTAACATACACCAAGTAAGACTGTTTTTGGTCTAGCGCGACATAATAGCCATACTATTTCTAGGTCAGTCGCGATATTAATAAAGGAGCAAGACAGCTTCTGACTAGCAGCTATGACAAAGCCTCCCCCGCGGGAGCCCTCGCGGTCTTTCCGGAATATGTTGAAGTTTGGCAAGTCAGCAAGAAGTTCAACGTCACTGACGTCATTAGTCAGCCAGGTCTCCGGTAGTACCAGCAGATTAGTGGTGGAGGACGATAGAAGATTTGATATGACCTCTCGTTTCGGCAAGAAGCGACGTATGTTTGTGAAAATGATGGAAAATGACAGATCATTTAAAGGGGTTGTTTTTCTACGGCAGGGCGCATTCGTTTTACAAGCTGATTCCTTGACAGCGCATTTCTTTACCGTTTGACATAATGCGTCAAAAATGTAACGCTGTCGCCCGATGAATAGCGTTTTGTATAGCAGGGAATATGGGACTGCATTAGATTTAGCAAAAGCAAGAAGGTGTTTTCGTGCAGTACGAACTGCAGTCGAAAAATCATCTCCCACGCTGTAGTCTGTCCCCTTGAAGTTACGGCCACGGGAGATGATTGCAGATTTAGTTTTGTGAAAGGTAAGCTTAAATATTATAGGACGGCGTCGGTTTTGGCTGAATTTATCTAGACGGTGTGCAGGGTAAATTTCTTTAGGATCTACATTGACGTCTAAGTGGTTGCGACAGATGTCAATAATTAGTTGCTCCAACTAAGCGAAGCTTTCTTTTGTGTTTGTTTCAGGAACACCGTAAAAATTAGGTTGTTTCGGCGCGCGCGATTTTCTGCTTCATCCAGCCGGGCTTCAGTGTTGCATACTAAGCCAGCTGTTTTCGTGCAGTCAGCCCTCAAGCTGTCAATGTCGGTTCTGATTGAGAGAAGGTTCTGGTAATGGTTGTCGAAGTCGGTTAGGCGTTGGCTTACGACAGTTAACGTTTGTTCAGCAGTTAATAGCTTGTCTTTAAGGTTCTTAACCTCTTAAATCAGCTGAGACTGCCCGGTAGTTATTTTTCGCAATTCATGCAATACCGCATATGTGTCAGGACCAGGGTTAGATTAGATATCGCCAGCCAGTAACAGTAAACATAGAATTGCATCAACAATTTCAACAGCGACAGCAACGCAACACCGTGGGCCCGGTAGCTGAACTAAAAACTAATTGCTCGTCCGTTTAGAAAACGGAATATTGCTTAAAGGCCTGTGCGGCGAAGACGAAAGGATTAGTGGTCATCATTGTGGCGCAGCCACCGAGGCCACCAAATGCTGAGTGGGTGGCGTTCTTTTATAGCTGACGGAACGATGACTGTTGATGACAATGGCACCTCCCAAGCCGGACCGAGGGGCGGATGCCCAACGGAAAGCGCCGCTGGGAGGCCAAATGCAGAAGAGCAGAATTCCGTGTCGCGTCCAGTGCACAGTTGTAGCGGGCGCGTAATGCGCGTCAAGCAGACATTTCCAAGAGATGGCAAACGATCTGGGTGATTACGGGAACGATCACCTGTGTCCTGAAGACGAATGGATAAGTGGTCATCATTGTGGCGGAGCCACAGAGCCCACCACTCAGGGATAATCGCTGCTTCAGGTGTACGTCGCGAGGGCACCAGGCAATGTTCTGTAAGGTATAGCCAACTTGTTCGCTTTGCCAAGGAAGGCATGCCTCCACCATGTGAAATCCGACTTGCAAGATGCCGGAGAGTAAAGGAAAATCTGTCAGTACGACTGCATTTGTATCGTCGAACGCTGTAATGCCAATTACCCTGACGTCGTGCCTTATGTCTGAGATGGACAATGGTGTATTCTCCCAGATTTTCCGTGCTTGGGTAGGTGATGACGCTAACCGTACATATATCCCAGGTGTCCTGGACTGGGGCAGCCAGCGATCATTCATGAAAGAAGGCATCACAAAGACACTACGACTGAAGGTCGTCAGCGAGATATGAAGTGCACTCAACACTTTTGGAACTCAGACTCCATCAGCTGCTGAAAATGGTAATATAGTGGAAGTTCCGCTGTGCAGCCAGCGCAGCTCTCGGGTCTGCGTCGTAGAAGTCATCATGGTACCAGTTATTGGCCACGATGTCTGTATACTATCTGAGGACGACAGATTTGTGACACACTTCAAGGAACATTCATCGCTGATAATCGATAAGGCCACTTGGACCAGATGCGGAACCCGGACTGCCCTAGCTCTATGGGTCAGATTACCTATGGATGGTACTGACCGGTGAACTTGTGCGAAGCATAGATGCATAAGGATTGGTCGCTATGAATTCATTATTGGGATGGACTCCCCAAGGACCGATCTGGTATACAGCATTAATCACAAGCAATACGAATTTTACTGTATGTGCGCTACGAGTGAATAACCATTCTGACGAAGAAGTGACATGGCAGAGTTCACAGTTCTTTTGTGAACTCAAAGCAAAGGGTATCATGGACCAAGGCCACTCCACCCAGTTCAAGACTCTCGACCCACTCCGCGAGACGATCAGCAAATCGCATGGGAGGTGTACCGTTGCACCCCCATGGAATGAAGACAACCGTGATACAGTTTTGACTCGACTGCTCAAACAAGGCAAAATATTTTCTCTAAACGAAGGACAACTCCAGCGATACGTCATCGTCATAAGACAATATCATTTGCTCGGACACACCGAGTTAGTACCCGAAGATGTTACTAAGGGCCGAGATGTCTACTGTATACCCCACAGAGAAGTGACACGACAAGCATCACTGTCTGCAAAGCTGAGAGTGCTTGACGCATCGTCTCATGCGCAAAGTCTACCATCTCTTAATCACGGCCTGGGCACAGGGGTTGCATGCAAGGACCTGATATGGTTGGACAGGAGATATCTGCACAACCGAGGAAATCAGAAGAGATTACCGAATGTGGCCAGGACTTCTAGCCAACCTACAACCCGCCAAGCGTTCAACTTCAGACACAACTCCAGACAGATTGGCTCATTGACATCACGAAGTTGACATTAGCGAAAGACATTAGCAACTTCGAAACGCATGGAATTCGTTGCGTTCTACGACAGGCTTCCCTTGAGGAGATACAACGGCTTTTGCTCAGAAAAGCTACTCATCAACACTCGGTCTCACAAGATAATCAACCGTTCATGGACCAGCGTAAGAAGCATCGACTCAGTGGCAGACATCAACGAAGGAGCAATACCTACGAAAACATACACCCGAGAAGAACCGTAGAAGAATCTTCATCATTCCCATACCATACTCCGGTCAAACGCATACTTAGCATACTTAGTGTTTCTTCTGGATCACAAAGCTCGGTGTATGAAGCTCGGTGCACAGCAACAACGGACGATCTGACCAAGTTGTGGTGCCGTGAAATGCTGCTCAACCACGTATGGTACGATGGAAAAAAGTCCACTTTCTTACGATAACAAGAACGTTCAATGTCACTCGAGGAACGACAAGCAGCTCGATACTTGCAGAGCGCCGCTGAAGCGCGAACTAAGAACTGTCACAGTTGTTACGTCTTTGTCCTTGAGCAACGCGCAGGAAGTGTCGACAATGGAGAATCAGACGTATTTGCGTAGTTCTTTTTCTTTTAAACTGTGGCGCGTGGAGTGACCCCTCTACGTCTTCTGCCACATGGGGGCGTCTGAAGAAAGGTGTGCCCAGTGTTCTTTTTTTTGTCGTTCAACATCACGAGTGGATACTGAAAGGGGCCACTTTGTCGTGCGTGTATCAAGGGCAGTTTTCAACTTGAAAGAAAATGTAGGAGCGTTGTGCGATAGAAAACACGCTGATCCGAGATCTCCGTAGCGCTAGTGGTAAATCGTGCGTATAAATCGCTCGCCGTTATTTCGCCGGCGCATGCACGGCGTGTGGTAGAGTTGTCTAATGCAGTGCGCTGGAGACCGAGGGGTCGCTGGTTCGAATCCCCGGTCTGGTGCTTCAAAATCTTTTTTTTTTCATCTGCTTTATTTTTTTGTGCCTTTAGATGCATGACATACATATCCTGGACATGAAGGCCACGGCAAAAATACGCCGAGAGTGTCCATATAATTGCTATCATAATAAAAGGATACCTTCAAGAGCTGCGATAACTTCACCGCTATCCATCGGATACTATCTATGACCTGAACGTGAACGACTCAGTACTCGTCGAGCAGCCTTGCGTTTCGAGATATATCTGGCCTCTTCGACAGGTCATAGAAGTGTTTCTTGGACACAACGGTGTGTTATGAACCTGCCGACTAAAAACACAAGGCGGCAAGTTCTTGCGGATAATAGCGCAGAAACTCTGCAAACCAGAGATGGCCTGCAACTCTTCGGGGCGGGAGTATGTAGAAAGAGAATAAGCATGCGCAGCCTAGGACTGCGAGAGGAGGCGAAGAAGTCAAGAATGCTAAGGGCAAGATGCCTTCTTGCCGGATTTCTCGCGTTTCCTCATAGCTTTCCTACAAAGTATGTAATATCGCATTACCATTCTTGCAGTCATATATATCGCGTCAGTGTCGTTAACATTGATGTCGTGACGTGTCTTTCATGTTTCGCATACACGCACATCATTTCATGCACATTCTGATGTATAGATGTGTAATAAAACAACCACCATGGACTTGTGCTGGTGCCTTCTCGCGGGTCCAAACACCTAAACTGCGGTACACTGTTAAAAGGAACATCGGAGCACATGGCGTCTGCCCTGCACCATGGCCAACCGGTAGCTGCAACAAGTTTCGCGCAAACGCAGTGAGCGCCTTGCACTGTGTTCCTTCATCACGTGAACTGCTCGCTTCGCGAAGATTAGAAAAGCTGCAGCAGACGAAAGCGGACTACGAAAGAGCGCCACTCTAGCACAAGCTCCAGCTCTATGTGTGCACGAAACTGCACGAAACCCGTTGCAGCTGCCAGCTGGCGATGGCGCCGAGTGTAAGTGACGCCCTCCGCTGTTACCGTTCACAGTGGACCTTTGCGTTCGTCGCAAGCATTTTTCTGCATGAAAATCGTGAAGTATCAGTCATATACGTCGAGCGCTCCTGGCTTTCATACGCACGCAGTTAACCAAGCGACGAAGAGAGCACCAAGTCGTACAGATAGATATTATGGTAATAATGTTTTTAACGTCCCAAAACCGCGATTGTTATGAAGAGAGACGCCGGAGTGGCGGGCTCCGGAATATTTTACCATCTGTTTTTTTTAAACGTGCACCTAGACCTAAGTACACGGGCCTCAAGCATTTTCGCCTCCATCGAGAATGCGGCCGCCGCGGCCGGAATTCGTTTCCGCGACATGCGGGTCAGCAGTCAGCACCATAACCACTAGACAACCGTTGGCGGGTGCGTAGATAGATAGATAGATAGATAGATAGATAGATAGATAGATAGATAGATAGATAGATAGATAGATAGATAGATAGATAGATAGATAGATAGATAGATAGATAGATAGATAGATAGATAGATAGATAGATAGATAGATAGATAGATAGATAGATAGATGTTCAGCATTATTCCGCTGTTTAATGATAATTGCTGGGGTTTAACGAACAAAACCACGTTATGGTTCTGAGAGACGCCGTAGTGGAGGGCTCCGGAAGTTTCCACCACACGGGATTCTTTAACGTGCGCCTAACTCTAAGCGCACGGGCCTCAAGCGTTTCCACCACCATCGAAAATGCGGCAGCCGCGGCCGGGACTCCATGGCGCGACATGCGGGCCAACAGTCGAACACCATAACCACTAGACCACCGTTGCGGGTAGCATTCCGTTTTCTAGCGCACAATCGTTGCGGGATGAACTACCCATGGAGTCCTTACAAGTGGCGCTGAACCGAAAGATTTACGACGCACTGACTTATAGCAGCATTTGCTGTCGTAGCTGAATAATAATGTGCTTTTATTTCTAATGTTTTGTGTATATGCAGCGCCTCATTAAATAACTTACCACTTGTTTTCCTGTTATGAGTATCTTATTTTTTTACAGTGGTCTGTTATGTCCCGAATGTGTAATATGTTTATATAAATTTGGGACTGCAGCGCTTCGACACGAATAACTCTCACACTTTGTGCATGGGGGCGGTTAGTGTGGTAACTTTCCATTCATAATTCTTTCAGATCCAATGACAGCCGCAAATCAATGAATAAGCAAACGCCCGCTATTACACGCGAAGTATGTTCCATTGTGCAGTTTCTGCCGGGCTGTTCTGAATAGATTTTTGCTGCCAGACACCCCTCATTTCTATCGCAAGCAACTGCGGTAGCTTAGTTACCAAGGTATTGGCGCGTGTGCACCAAACGAAGTGTAACAAACAGGTGCTTCAAATGAATGAAAATGTCAATAACTGGTAAATTAATGTGATAGTGTTATTTTGCGCTAATGGTAGTAGTATGTGACTTATAGCGAAAGGAGTTTTTCGAATTTGGTAAGTAACGTGCGCGATCTTTAATTGACCGCTGCAGTGGCAATCCCGAATTGGCTACTGCCCTCAGCGGGACGCCCTGCTGGGGAAGCTGAACGCTTACGAGAACCTCTACCTGTTCGGCCGTCTCCGAGGTGTACCGGAAGAAAGCCTGCCCGATGTAGTTGCGCAGCTCATCGATGTTACAGATTTAAAAGAGCACGCCGCCAAGAGGTGTGACTATTACAGGTATGGCTCTGCGTAAGCTGCCACGTAGCCAGCTTGTAGTAATAGTGTAATAATTGCTGGGGCTTTGCGTGCTCGCAGCAAGAGTCTTCGGGAAAGTTTGTTGTTCATGTCGAGATATGTGGAGCGCAGCAAAATGAAACAAAAAACGGACAGAAGAGAAGAGGCGACAGACGAAGCGCTGACAGAAAGCGCTTCGTCTGTCTTGTCTTCTGTCCGCGTGTTTACGTGCTGACACCATTTGTCACGTATCTCGGGAGCGCTTGCAAAGCGCAATGGTATTGGGAGAGAGAGATAGACGGGAGACCGTGGCGTCACGACAAACACACTTTATAAAACTCAACACTGCAAACAAAAAGTTAACACACTACAAATTTACAATCAGAATCAACATATGCGAAAACGCCAAGCGTTACAAAAGCATACAGCAACCACACTAAGCTCAGCTTTACTGGCCCGAAAGTCTGGCCACTATGGCGTCTCGGTCTAACTACGCGAATAGAACGTTCTTACTTCGCGTGAGTCCGTCGCCTCGCTTCCGTGCCAAAGTCGACGCTCAGTCCCGTCGACGCTGCTCCTCGACGTCTGAGAGTCGCCGACGTCGAAGCTGCCGCCTCGCTAGTCGTCCTCGTCGCTGACCCTTCGGTCTTTCTTCGAGAACGTCGTCTCGTCCGGTTAGGCCTAACCCTCGGCCTATCCCCTTGGTGCCACCGGGTCAAACTGCCGACGTGGCTCTCCGGTGATTGTCTGTGGGTCGCCGTCGTCTTGCCGCGCTGTGGGAGTGCCGTAGGTGACCTGCGAACTGCTGGATGAGGCTGCTGCAAGCTCGGGGAGCCTCACTTGGATGACGCCAAGGTCGACGGCCACCCTCCCGAGCCTCTCGTGCCGCTGCCCCCAGAACGGGGCTCTACTGCTCTTGTCGCGGGTGTGACGCTGGCTTGCAACACCTTGCTCCTCGACGACACCAACCAACAATGCCCAATTCTTCCTCCGTGGTCTCCCACCTCAGCTCGGGTCGCGTGGCGCGCGCCTTTCTCCGGCCAATGGCTTGCGTCGACGTGGCGGGGGTGCACACCATCGGGTACTTTTCCGTTTCCCGCACACCATCGACGCCTTGCGCTGTCCGGCACGCGCCCCGTGCCCCTTTACTCGTGACATTGGGCCCCCTTTTGAAGAGTTTTTTCGTAAAAAACTGCTTTCATCCTCCTCCTTAGGGTTACGGCCCTCTGCTCTTCTGATGGTGTCCCGTAGCTTGTGCTGCGTGCTTTTTCCTTGCTTGGCTTAGGCTCACCTTCCCTTCACCACATCGTCGCACGCTTTCACTCACGATTTGTCTGCACTTCACAACACCACTATCCTTGGTTCTACACACCACATGTTCATTGTCCAAGACACTATAATCCAGATCACGGTACCAAACTTCGCAATGACACAACCAATAGCTTCATTGGCGACTTTTCACATATTGCTTCACATGTCTATATATCCCTGGCCAAAATGCCTCTCTCGTCACTTCTCTTCGCAGGTTCTTTGCATCTCTGAACCCATTCGCGTAGCAATATTCTAAGATTGCCTGCCTATAACATGCTGGCACCATCAATTGTGTGATGAGTGTTCCGCTTTTCCAAAACCTCCGGAAAATCAAATCCTTGATCGATTCGTAAAACACTCCGTCTCTAAACCCTTCTCTTGTACGTTTACGGCCAATCCTATCTCTCGCGTGCCTCAGGGTTCTGTCACACCTTTGTTCTTTCGAGAACTCCTCTGAGGTTACCCCTACCTGCTCCAAAATTCTCGATCTACTCTCGCGTTGTCTTTCGCCACCCACATTTTTCTCTCTAGCTTCTGAGCTTTCAGGGCTTTTGTTTGCCTTCTATTTTCTCCTGTACTGCTTTCTTGGCCTGACAGAGCCACCTTGCTGCGCTGGGTCGTCCACCCTTCGTACCCCTGGCCTATTTCCTAAGATAACGTCATAAATGGATCCTCCATATACTTTGCCATAATTTCTCCTACGAAATAAGGGGTATCCAGCCGTATCTTGGCCTCTGGTAGTCTCACCTTGGACCCATCTGCAAAAACCACTGTTCCTACTCTCCCCGTGAAATCTCGTTCATTCACCAGGCTTTTCCTCACTAACACTGTGTCTGCTCCTGAGTCCCTCAATACCGTTACCCGTTCGCCGTTTACTTTACCTTCCACCACTGGCATATTAACACCTTCCGACCTATGTATCACAGCACTGACTACCTCTTCCTGGGTGATTCCACGAGAGATCGAACATGCCTGTCCGGTCGCAATTCTTGTTTTGCCTGAGTTTTTTATATGTTATGTGGGCACATTCGAAGTGCACGGAACCCAAACTTTTATTTCCAAGAAACGCTACCAGTGCGCCAAAAAAATATTTGAAGGTGGCGGCGCGGGCCTCCTGTTTTTGCTCACTGCAATGTTTTCGAATTTCACGGCCGAATTTAGCGCGAACTATAAGTGATGTGTCGAAAATTTTTTTTCTGGTTTTAATATGCATTACTGTGAATTACATCCATGCTTTTTTTATGCCGTCTTCAAAAAGAAGAAACTGTGAAAAAATGGCAAACACGGCCGAAATCAAAAAAGGGTCCTAAGTTTGAGGCGCCTTGGCGCCTTTGCTATTTCAAACAGAAACTTGAAAACAATGTCAAATATAGAAAAGAGCCTTTGCAACATTTATACGGAAGATCATTTTCCTACAGGCAGCGCAAAAAAAGAAAAAAATAGTTAAAGAAGGAAGTTTTTTCAAAAAAGTACATTTTCAAAAAATAAAATAAAAAAAACTCCGGTCTCAATTTTGACCACAATTTTTTATCAAAGAGCGCTTATGTCAGTGAACACACGGTTTTAATATCATATGTCCTCATTTGCTTTGTTTACGAGATATAACTGGCCAAAATGAACCTTGCTGTGTGTGCTCACTTCAGTACGACTGATGGTTGTTATCAGCTTGCATTGTGCGTAAATCTCAGTTTTAATTATTCTGCTGCAGCAAAACCTTGCTCTGGTGGCTTTTCGTCAAGAAAAATGTGTTTTCAGATTTTATTTAGTTCTAGCGTGTGCGAAAGTGGACTGCTGCCGCCCTCTAAAGGATGATTCCACGAGAGATCGAACATGCCTGTCCGGTCGATATTTTTGTTTTGCCTGGGTTTTTTATATGTTATGTGGGCACATTCAAAGTGCACGGAACCGAAAATTTTATTTCCAAGAAACGCTCCCAGCGTGCAAAAAAATATTTGAAGGTGGCGGCGCGGACCTCCTGTTTTTGTTCACTGCAATGTTTTCGGATTTCACGGCCGAATTTAACGCGAACTATAAATGATGTGTCGAAAATGTTTTTGTTGGTTTTAATACGCATTACTGTGAATTACATCCGTGCTTTTTTATACCGTCCTCAAAAGGAAAAAAATGTGAAAAAAATGGCAAACCCGGTCCAAATCAACAAAGCTGGCTAAGTTTGATGCGCCTTGGCGCCTTTCCTATTTCACACGAAAACTTCAAAACAGTGTCATG
The DNA here is from genome assembly GCF_013339695.2 of Rhipicephalus sanguineus. Classification (NCBI taxonomy): domain Eukaryota; kingdom Metazoa; phylum Arthropoda; class Arachnida; order Ixodida; family Ixodidae; genus Rhipicephalus; species Rhipicephalus sanguineus. The sequence continues at coordinate 174,278,165 of NC_051180.1, read as the reverse complement.
TATTTCAAGGAGCCTTTGCAACATTTATGCGGAAGATCGTTTTTCTACAGGCAGCGCAAAATAAGAAGAAGATAGTTAAAGAAGTGAGCTTTTTTCAAAAAAGTACATTTTCAAGAAAACAAAAAAACTCAAGCCTCAATTTTGACGACATTTTTTTATCGAAGAGCGCTTATGTCAGTGAAAACACCGTGTTAATATGTATGTCCTCATTTGCTTTGTTCACGAGATTTAACGGGCCAAAATCACCCTTGCTGTGTGTGCTCACTTCAGTGCGACTGATGGTTGTTATTAGCTTGGATTGTGCGTAAATCTCAGTTTTATTTATTCTGCTGCAGCAATACTTTGCTCTGGTAGCTTTTCGTCAAGAAAAATGTGTTCTCAGATTTTGTGTCTAGCGTGCGCGGGGGTGCGCTGCTGCCGCTCTCTAAAGGCCTAACGCGTACGCAGTTTGCAGCTTACAACCTCAACTTACCCCGCCAGTATTCGCTAATCAAAAGCACGCGAGACACCGCGAACACATGGTTTAGGTCACTTTGTCAAAACTCTCCTTGCACACAGAATAAAGGATCTGTATGCAGCGAAGGCCAACTTAATCTGTAACTAAATGCCACAACCAGCAGGCGCGCTGTTATGCAGTTGTTTTCTCACTGCCTGCTTGCTTCCCTTCCATTACGTGCATTGTACGCTCTAACCATCTTCCCCATTCGACGCACACTGTGCCTAAACAACATTTGTAAAAAGTTAGCTCAATCATTACCGAGCCGTTCGTTTCACTTACCGCTATCACATGTTTTGGGCGTCGCAGATAACGTCTTCCTGTATCATCTCGACCTTTACCACAGCGTTTCAACAGCCAGAAAACGTGCGGTGCGGCATGATTAAGCCATGAGTGGCCGAAGCTGCCCAATTGCTGATATTTGTTGCCACTTTACTAAAGTGCTTTCCCACGTCGAGGACAGCAGAGGTTATTGGTGGCGCCAGACGGGCATTACCCTTAGTTTTGACAATGAGTGTGGCCTACAAATTAATTATTACAGCCCAAAGCGCTTAGACACCCTTAGTCATAAAATGTTAAACCGTGAGCAGTTCTGGAAAGGCATTCATGACAGCTGCGCAGATGTGAGATAATTTGTGCGGCGCCGTTCAGTATAAACGTTTCGACTTGCTGTTCACTACACGTGGTGCGCGCGGCCCATGGCTACGTCCGATTATTCTGTGCCGTTTTTTTACGCGTTCACAAAAAGAAGATTGCTGAGGAAAACATTTTCGTTGTGCAAATTTTTTTTCTTTGCTCTTTTTGTTGTTGCCTACCTCCAGAAGCTACTGTCATATGCTGAGGATCTTCGCGACACCTGCGAAGTCTGCTTGCATTGCTTTACGCTCCTCAAGGAAAAGCTGTCTACATCTAATCGCGATGAGGTAGACCAGGAATTTCTTCAGGAAGAAGAAGCGATTGATATCTTGAACAGGCGCGCCCATCTTTCCTCTGATGATTGTAGGCGAGGTTGTAGGCTGCAAACCGTTTACACGTTAGCCATTTAGAGGGCGGCAGCAGCCCACTTTCGCACACGCTAGAAATAAATAAAATCTGAAAACACATTTTTCTTGACGAAAAGCCACCAGAGCAAGGTTTTGCTGCAGCAGAATAATTAAAACTGAGATTTACGCACAATGCAAGCTGATAACAACCATCAGTCGCACTGAAGTGAGCACACACAGCAAGGTTCATTTTGGCCAGTTATATCTCGTAAACAAAGCAAATGAGGACATATGATATTAAAACCATGTGTTCACTGACATAAGCGCTCTTCGATAAAAAATTGTCGTCAAAATTGAGACCGGAGTTTTTTTTATTTTATTTTTTGAAAATGTACTTTTTTGAAAAAACTTCCTTCTTTAACTATTTTTTTCTTTTTTTGCGCTGCCTGTAGGAAAATGATCTTCCGTATAAATGTTGCAAAGGCTCTTTTCTATATTTGACATCGTTTTCAAGTTTCTGTTTGAAATAGCAAAGGCGCCAAGGCGCCTCAAACTTAGGACCCTTTTTTGATTTCGGCCGTGTTTGCCATTTTTTCACAGTTTCTTCTTTTTGAGGACGGCATAAAAAAAGCATGGATGTAATTCACAGTAATGCATATTAAAACCAGCAAAAAAAATTTTCGACACATCACTTATAGTTCGCGCTAAATTCGGCCGTGAAATCCGAAAACATTGCAGTGAGCAAAAACAGGAGGCCCGCGCCGCCACCTTCGAATATTTTTTTGGGGCGCTGGTAGCGTTTCTTGGAAATAAAAGTTTCGGTTCCGTGCACTTCGAATGTGCCCACATAACATATAAAAAACTCAGGCAAAACAAAAATTGCGACCGGACAGGCATGTTCGATCTCTCGTGGAATCACCCTCCTTCTCTTCTGACCTTACTGCACATGCAGTGTGCTCTAACAGTCTATTCCTGCACTCGTTCGCTTTGTGCCCCCTTTCCTGGCACAAGTGTCATATCACGTGGGATTCTTGTCGACTAGTGCTTGTGCGGCAGTTCATGGCTATGTGCCCAATTCTGTCGCACAAGAAACACCGCTGCTGTGCCCTCTGTTTACCCCTTGGGGCCTCACTGTTGCTCTCTTCTTCCTTGTGATCGTCTCTGTCGCCTTTTCCCAAGTTCCTTAGACCCTGAGCCTCCACGAACTGGTCCGCCTGCTTTGCCATCTCCTCTACTGTGCTTAGCTTCCTCTCTTTCAAAAATGCTGCTAAGTTTTTGCTGCACCTGTTGAGGAATTGCTCAGCAACCATTCTGTCGCGGACCCCTTCATATGTCTTTTCTGTCTCGGACAGCTCTATCCAGCGATCAAAATAGTTAGCTAGCCGACACGCAAACTGCTTGCCAGTTTCTGAATCCTCGGGCTTACATGTTCGGAACTTTTCCCGGAAACCCTCGGCTGTTAGCCGGAACCTCTCCAATAAAGTCTTTTTTACAATGTCGTAGTCCAGGGACTCGTGTGCTGGCATACGGCCAAACACACTTAACGCCTCTCCCACGAGACACAAACTCAGAGCGTTTGCCCACTCGCTCTTCTCCCAGCCTTGCCCAATGGCGATCCTTTCGAATCGATGCAAATATGCATCAAGGTCGTCCCTTCGCTCATCGAAGGGCACCATCAGTTTACGCGGGCAAATTTGTCTAGACCTGGGAATGGGCGAGTTGGCCGACGCTGACGGGGGAGTACTCGCGTTACTAGGGTCGCTGCGCAGACAAGCGTTCACCTCGGCTAGCTTCAGCTTAAGCTCGAGGATCTCCTTCTCGCGCTCGAGCTGTTCACGCGCTTCGCGCGCACGTTCCTTTTCGCGCTCGTGTTCTTCACGCGCACGCTCCTTCTCGAACTCGTACTCTGCTTCGCGTGCCCGTTCTTGCAGCGCGAGCTCCTTGTCATGCTCCTTCTGAGCGACCTCAAAAAACCTCTTCGTCTCCTCCTTATCCATGGCTACGTCTTTGGCCACGGCCGCCAACTTCTCCCAATCCATCTTTGCAACCCCCGACGATACGTGACTAGGCCCAAACGCTGGAAACATCCTGGCAGGCTCGCCACTTATTATGTCACGTATCTAGATACGTAATGGTATTGGGAGAAAGAGATAGACGGGAGACCGTGGCGTCACGACAAACACACTTTATAAAACTCAACACTGCAAACAAAAAGTTAACACACTACAAATTTACAATCAGAATCAACATATGCGAAAACGCCAAGCGTTACAAAAGCATACAGCAACCACACTAAGCTCAGCTTTACTGGCCCGAACGTCTGGCCACTATGGCGTCTCGGTCTAACTACGCGAATAGAACGTTCTTACTTCGCGTGAGTCCGTCGCCTCGCTTCCGTGCCAAAGTCGACGCTCAGTTCCGTCGACGCTGCTCCTCGACGTCTCAGAGTCGCCGTCGTCGAAGGTGCCGCCTCGCTAGTCGTCCTCGTCGCTGACCCTTCAGTCTTTCTTCGAGAACGTCGTCTCGTCCGGTTAGGCCCAACCCTCGGCCTATCCCCTTGGTGCCACCGGGTCAAACTGCCGACGTGGCTCTCCGGTGATTGTCGGTGGGTCGCCGTCGTCTTGCCGCGCTGTGGGAGTGCCGTAGGTGCCCTGCGAACTGCTGGATGAGGCTGCTGCAAGCTCGGGGAGCCTCACTTGGATGACGCCAAGGTCGGCGGCCACCCTCCCGAGCCTTTCGTGCCGCTGCCCCCAGAACGGGGCCCTACTGCTCTCGTCGCGGGTGTGACGCTGGCTTGCAACACCTTGCTCCTCAACGACTCCAACCAACAATGCCCAACTCTTCCTCCGTGGTCTCCCACCTCAACTCGGGTCGCGTGGCGCGCGCCTTTCTCCGGCCAATGGCTTGCGTCGACGTGGCGGGGGTGTACACCATCGGGTACTTTTCCGTTCCCCGCACACCATCGACGCCTTGCGCTGTCCGGCACGCGCCCCGTGCCCCTTTACTCGTGACACCATTATATGATCACGAGACACGCTGTAGCGGGGAACTCTGAATTAAAATATTGGCAGCCTTGATTTTTATACCGCGCACCCACATCTAAGCACACGGGCCTTCTTTCGGCTCTATAGAAATGCGGCCGTCTTGGTCGGGAATCGAACCCACGCCTTGGAGCTCAGCAGCCCCAGACATCACTGCTAAGGTAGCGCCTGACGATGTCGAGACGAAGTACGCAAGCGTTGCAATTAAAGAACAGTATTCTAGAAGCACGGAATGGGGAATGGCAAACGAAAGTGCCGCTGCTCCAGGAATCATAAGAACCGCTTCTGTGCTCGCTTATTTTGCTCCCGCATCAATGCAATTGTTCTTTCACTTTTGTTTTCTGGTTTCAAAATTCAATAATGTTTTGTTAGCTTGTGTGGTTTTCTCCTCGCTATAAGTCTATCCAATACATGGGGCTGTCAGAGCCTTCGAACTAACAAGTCCTGTTAGGAAAATAAGGGCAAGCGGATCTCTGCGTGCGCGGATCTCTGATGCCTTATTTCTTTTCCACCGTGGTGCGTCTCTTCAGTTCTGAGTCGGCAATTGTGGCGTCTTAACTTGTGTTTGTGCCAGTGTTTTGCACGTTTAGTCTTTTAGCATGAACCCGTACCAACTAGCCCAGCTCTCCGTAACTCTAAGCTTTTTTTTCTTCAAATTCGTAAAACCTTTTTCGGAACGTTCGTGCTTCGCAGGCTCCTAGAGCATTGTTATCATTTTGCAGATAATCTTATCGAGTCCATACGCAGAAGTAGGGTGGTAGACTGGGCGAGATGGTTCAAATGCATGGTGCTTTATCAAAAGCGCCAAGGACCAGACCAAGAAAGAAACAGACACAAAAGACGCTGCACTTGCTAGAAGAGTTTACTAGAAAAAAATTCTGCTTCTGAAGCTAGATAACAAGCACGACGGTATGCTCATTGTCAAATACACAGTGTGTTTGGCAATCAGCGTGTGCTCATGCTTGTTACAATACACAGCGCTTGATGAACACAAACACATGGGGCGATAACAAGGACGGGCGCTGTCTTTGTCAGTGCCCCTTCGCTCACCGTAACAGAAAAAGAATTCCGATATGTCAGACCATATTCTCTTGGGCTAACGTCATCGTCAGACCCATGCGCACACGTCCTCTTCCATCCCTTTTTCCCGTCACTTTTTTCTTGACCTCAACAACCCCTTAAGCCATGCTTGCTACATGGCTTTAAAAGCTGAAATGTTTCCTTCAATACACTCAGTATCAAGTAAAGCGTCGTTTGTTACTGTTTCTTGCTTGGTCTGGGCCTTTGCGCTGTTGTTAAAGCACCATCCATGCATATATTGAATGCATTGTTCGCAAGAAAATAACACTTTATTTTTTTTTTAAGAAACGTGTTAAACATGCAGCATTTTGCGATGTTTCATCATGGCCAAAACTTCAAATAGAAACAAAAACGAACTATCATATTTATGGAAGACGTGCGCCTTTAGATTACGAAATTCTTTAAAAATTGATTTGTGCGACACGTCTGCTCTTCCGCGCGCGAAGTTCAAAGCCCCTTTCTCCAGGTGACACACATAATATTATCTAGGGTTTTGCGTGCTAAAACCATCAAATGATTGTGAGGCAAGCCGTAGGGGATGGGTCCGGAATTATCGACAACCTCGTGTTCTTTAAAGTGCACTGACATCACAGAGTACACGCGGCTTTGCGATTTCGCCTCCATTCAAATGCGACCGCGAGGGCCGCAATCGAACCCGCGACATTGGGGTCAGCAGCCGAGCACCATACCCACTGATGTACCACGGCGGACATTACGTATCACATATCTTGGCCCTAAAACTACTGCCTCAATAAGTATTTCTCACGTTTGCACGTAACGGCACGGTCTTTTTCAGCGTGATTTTGCTCGCCTGGCACACTTTTTTAACGTAGGAGATATATATATTAACGTAGGAGAAGTTCATTGACGCCAGCGAAATCGGCATGCTCGATGTTTTAACAGTTTCGGCCTTCATTGGTGTTTATGTGCGGCGCCACGCGAGCCACACTCGTGACGGTTGTCGATCTTCGAGAAGGAAGGAAAAAAGTTCTATCATGACCAATGCAAACAGGTGACAGCAATTTATTGTTTGTGCGATTTCGGCTTTAAACAAATAGTTAGCGAGCGACCGTAGAGTAAAACCGGTTTGTCCATCTCAGTGGCTCTTGAGCAAAGAAGGCTAAAAAGAAATTACGGAGGGAAGCGCAACTGCAGCAAAGGAGGGAGAGAAGTGGAGTAGGAGGAATCGAAAGAAAATGTGGTCGCGACATCATTACATACATACATACATACATACATACATACATACATACATACATGCGTACATACATACATACATGCATACATACATACATACATGCATACATACATACATACATACATGCATACATACATGCATACATGCATACATACATACATACATACATACATACATACATACATACATACATACATACATGCATACCTACATACATACATACATACATGCATACATACGTACATACATACATGCATACATGCATACATACATACATACATACATACATACATACATACATACATACATACATACATACATACATACATACATACATACATGCATACATACATACATACATACATACATACATACATACATACATACATACATACATACATACATACATACATACATACATACATACATAACGCTTTGTTACTTGATGTCCTCTTATCGCGGAATGTTACACACAGCCATAGCACACAGGCAAAACGATGTAGCATATTAGTGCAAAGTGGGTGGTGCCAAATTTGATGATAATGACCCGGCACGTGAAAAGACACTGCGCCCTACTTTAGACGAAAAGAACGTGAGCTTGGGCCTGTTCGTATTTCATCTTGACACCTATAGTGCACTAAGGAACGAGACACAAGCGCTCTGTCTGCGTCGTACATTTGTGTCTTGTCGCTTCTGTGTGCAATAAGCTTAACTAGTACTAGTTAATCTTCAGCACCTGCATGTGAACTTGCACCATTGTCATATTTATTTGCATATCCTTCATCGCCGCACTTGTAAGCGGTGGAAACAAGCGGAAGCTCTCCATCGCGATCGCCTTGGTCGGCCTGCCTGGTGTCGTGTTCCTGGACGAGCCATACGCCGGCGTGGACGTGCTCGCCAGGACGCGTATCTACATAAGACTCACTGGCATCAAGGAGCAGACGAAATGCAGCATGGTCCTTACTTCACACAGGTATCGCCCTGGTCCTTGCCATCGTACTTTCACTTTCGCGAATAAAACGCGTTTCGAAATAATTGATTGACATATCTTTGCAGGAATGGGGTCAACGCTGGCTTCGGAGTGCCAAATGATATACCATAGCTGGGTTGGATTACATGCAGCAGTGTACGAAACATTTCAGCTGTCATAATGTACCTAACGTCTTTGTAAAACGAATCATTTCAGCTTCGTATAATACTGGCAGGAATGCTCTTGAGCAAGACGTGCAGTGCCCTTTGACAGAATCGACCTGCCTTGACACTGCGTCGCTACAGCTGAACATTATGTCGGCATACAAAAGGAATTCTGACATTTTCTTTTTCTAAAATGACGGTATGACATTGAAGCGCGCAGTTGTAGGGAGCACTTGGCGTATATTAACTATGGGGTTTCTTTAACGGGCACATAAATTTCAGTACTGCACTTACTGCAGCGATGAAACATGTGCTACATTCAAGGTATTATTAGGGATTCAGAAGCGGTTTTATGAACGGTGTAAAGAAGTATGCCTTTTCCTTTTCTGGTCTGCGCCAAAGCGCGAAAACCAAAAGTTTGCGAACATCGGCAAGCTGTAATAGTGGCGGTCACAGGCATCACCGCGCCCATTCGAGTATCGGTGCGCCACGCCACATTTGCATTGTTTCCGCCAAATTTTGAACATAGCGCCGCGCCATCCGTCTATTAATGCTTGCACTGCTTCTACCAGCAAGTTTATGCGCGTTACTGAGTGTCCTCCAAACATCTCCCTAGGAACTTCGCATCAGTTGCTTTCCTCACGGCTAGAATTGCTGTCCTGACTGTCCGCCCACTTCCGCCTGCCACCAATCACGGTATCCAAACTCTTTAGATGCCATACAAGGCTAATGCTTGGAGATCTTACAATTGGGACTGTTGTGTGCACTAATTCATCAACGCAGCGTCACAGGATACATCCGAAAATAGCCAACCAAGCTTGCGCTTGTGATACTGTATAAGCTCCAAAAGAAGACGCATGTGAAGAAAAGAAGCGCACACGCTACCTTGACCCAGGGGCAAGAGCCAGCATCTCTCTGAGTTATGAGTTTGTTCCGCTCAAGATACGTGTCAAATGAAGTGCCAGGTAGCTATCACGGATATCGCAGGCCCTCACGGGAGCCGAAGAAGAAGCCCTGCGTCAATCGATGCTCCCATGCATTCGGCCAGCCACAGAACCATGGGACCGTCTGCGGAAGTCGACATTTCGGTGTTTACACCAATCAAATTGGTGTGAACAGTGCTTCAGTTCACCTTAACCAGTATAGCAGCCCCATCAACAAGCAAGTGTACGATACGGAAAATCGCAAAACGGCCGGTGACGATCCGGTAACAGTAGTTGAAGAAAGATTAGGTGAGAATTCGTACAATCGAAAATACCATTATGGTCAGAACACTGGACCGCCTACGAGCCGAAGCTTATGGCAAGATAACAGAACAACAGCATGAACGAAATGCGCTCGGCATCAGGGGCGTAGCCAGGCGGGGGGGGGGGGGACAGGAGTTGGGGGATTGAAACCCCCCGATTTTTTTTCAATTTTGCTTGCGGGTATGCGCGCGCGCACATACAAACGCATACACGAACATACATAAAGTATGGTCGAACGCCCCCCCCCCCCTACTCCCGCCCCGAAAAAAATTTCTGGCTGCGCCTCTGCACGGCATACGCGTGGCTTCGTATGTCCCAGCACCCTACAACTCCGTGAGCGGGTAAGATATTGTCATAGGGTCGTGACGTCGACGAAAGCAGCCGTCGGCATGTCCTAGATGAAACTCTTTATTTGGCCGAACTTGTGGCTGGGAAACGGAAAGTCGAACTGCAGCAATACACACTGTACACGGATTGCGGCGTACAGAGTGTCGGCCGTCGATAAACTGCTCTGCGGCAATTCGCGTCGGGATTTATACATGCGATATCGAAGATTCGAGCCTTATCACCGGTGGCCGTGTTAGTTCGAGAATAATCCGAACTGTTGGCGTTTGCGCGCTTAAGCCTATAGGAAGATTCTAAGAGAATCTGGAAGGTTCCCAGACATTAGGGCGTGGCTTACGCAAGGAGGCGGCTACGCGTGCAACCAACTAGTTAGATAAAAATGACAAAAAGAAGCGCGTGTGGCAATATAAAGCATGCAGTTATTAACACGACCACACCATTTATAAGAAACTTTCAGGCAGAAACCCTGAATAGCCGGTCGTGAGCGCGGGGATAATAGGACAAACTAGGAGAATCTGTTGCTGGGCATCTTGGTACGTACTTAAAGAAACCAAAAAAAAAACAGCTTACGGACGCGTACACAAAAAGAGAAGACGCGTACACAAAAAGAAAAGATGTCGATACCTCTACCAGAATTGCAGAAGCTTCGGTCGGAAACACTGAGCTCTGGAATACACCGTTCAAAATCATCAAACTAAAGTCTATATTTCGGCCATCCCGGAAACTGGAATGGCGGTGAAACAATCCGGTTTCACCACCTCGAAATTGAACCTCCAGATGCTCCTCCCATCACGGCAGCCATGCCCATACGTATCTAACAGGCAGTCAAATCGACAGAATTCAAGGCCATCTCATATAACGTTGTGTAAATTGACCGTAACCTGATTGGAACAAACATTATGTACACTAAATGTATATAGCCCCCAAGATATAACCGCCAATGTGTATTCAAACCTTTGGATGAGTCCTATATTTTCGCTAAACAAGCACCGCTTGTGGTGCTCATCACCTCCACCAAATGTCACGTGGTAGTGACGAGGCAAGGCGGCTATCACACTTCTATGCACTAAACTCTTTATTGGGCGAAGTTGTGCCCAGAACGCTAAGTAACAAACTACAGGCAACATCAAGCTGAACAATGATGTCGGCGATCACAATCATCGTCCGTAGCTGTTGTGATCTTCGACGGAACAAGTTGTCTTCTGTACAGAATTGATCAAACGTAGTCCTCCAGTATTGCCTAACAAAAAAACCAGCGTTATCGCTGCTGCTCGCGTTAGCTCTAGAATTAACCTGATTGCATGCTCCTTTCACGCACGCAGGCTTACCGCAAAAGTATGAATTAATCGAGAAGTTTCGCAAATAATTGAACGCGGGCTTCGCCGAGCGGTAGTGACAGCTTTTGTGGGTGACGCAGAAAAAAAAGCAAAATAAGTGCGCCTGCAAATATGCTTATTCACCACAGCGCCCGCACACTACATTGGTGTTTCAGTGCGGCCATGAATGAGCACGCCATGATGATGCTCTGGTGGCGTTCCCTCGTGATCATAACTCTCGCACTGCCATGTGCGAGAGCAGATGCTTCAGCACTACGTGCTTCGCATCCATGGAATAATATACACAGAAACACTAAATTCTCTCCAGCTGACTTCCTTTCCGCAAACGCCATTCTCATTCCCCTTCACCATCCGACGCTCCCCACCTTCTCCCCCTCCGACGAGCTTCTCCCGCGGCGCTCTCGGCGAGAACGAGACAGCTATCATTTCCCCTTTCTGCCGAGCCTTAGTCTCACTCCTCAGGCTACGTGACCTGCGTGATGCCTACTACCACCACTACTACTGCTACGGCGTCCATGGCACAGCGTAGACTAAGCTTCGCTGAAAAAAGGGCGCGTCGCTGCATGCAAAATTTTGTAAGCAAACATGGCAAGTCGTCTTAAATACACAGGTTGCCGGCTTATTCATTAGGTCTGGTGGGTAGTGCATATCTGTTTTTTCGCGAACTGTAAATTAGGTGAAATAACGTATTTGCTTCTCTTAGAGAACAAGCGCCGCAGTGACTGGACCGTACATTCACACTGTACAGTGAAAATAAAGGTGGTATTTGTGGTTTGGATAGGTACAGCACGAAATGATGGGGTATGAACGAAATATCATACTTAGTGAGTAACCGGTCCACTTGTGTATTTCAGACAATTTGCCGATTTTCTGACTAGATTCTACAGCGACGCGCCGTTTTCCAAAGTTCAACGCGTAAAGTTCTGGTGAGACTTAACGCAACTGCCGCAATCCCAGCGCACTCGGCGCGTTCAGATACGATAGCGCGTGGATCGTTGCCTTTCATTTCGGCAAATGAAAGCTCAAGTTACGTGTATTCTCTGAGATAACTAATGAGTGGGCATGCCATAAATTGCGGCATCTCGCAATTTTTGCGTGTAAATGACTGCCCTTCATGTTAATGACGAATAACTCACATGAGCCCTTTTGCATTCGCCTAAGACGACCGAAGGCGAAAGTCATCTGCCTCTTTTTATTTTGACTCGGCTTAACGATCCTCCCCCTCCAAAAGCTTCTTGCACAGCACGTGGTCTTTCACTGTCTCCATGATGTCATAACACGTTATAACTTGGTGATGATTGTTTTTACATCGCTAGTGTTAACGGCAACGCTGCTGGACGCCAGTAGACCCTGACGGTCTATTTTTGCGCTTGATGAAGCATATCGGGCTTTCTCCTTAAAGGTTAATTAACGAGTTCTTGTTATTTACTCATCTCAATATAACAGTAGATGCGGCAAAGTATTTCTACCTCGACCTAGCGTTCGGGTGCGATGACAACAGTTATTTGATTATCATCGCATTTTGATTACAAAAATGTGTACCGTCTGAACAAAAGAACACGCTGCATGTAACTGTATGTGGCTAGGAGAAAGCGGGGTATCTCGTTAATAGGTCAGTTGTGCAGTGCACCTCAACAGAAATCTTCGAAAATTGCATAATAGCGACATTACAAACCTGAGTGCTGATGCTTTCTTATTCTGCAGGGTATGCATGTTTGTTTGCTTTTCTCTCTTTTTTCCCCCTTTCTTGCGACGCAGCATTCATTGGCTGCCTCATAAGCAACTCATGTGGCTGTTTAAGTACCATTTGTTATTTCTTTTGACTGACGGACTTGCCTTTGTAATATTTGGTTCCTATTTTGATAACTACTGTTTAAATTATGAGTATACTTGTATTTTCTTGTTTGTTATTGTATTGATGTAATTTGTATTGTAACACCCACTTTGTTGTTGTGAAGCCTTACAACCAAATCTGTAACGGCCGTACGGCCAACAGTATTGTGAATAAAAAAATGGGACAGCTATTTGCTCTACATGGGGCGCAGTGAGGCTACTGCTATTGATCGTCATGATCTACTATTGGACCCACAGGTCCCGATATCATTGTAATACACAGTATGTCTAGACGTCGAGTGCATGCTGCTCGACTTCCAGCATGTTGCCGCTTCAAACGATTCCAATGGCACGGTAAAATTACAAGTTATCTACTTCTACCTATAGTGCGATGCGTGTAAGGAATTTCTAGCGGCGCTTGTTACTGAGGTACGTAGTTCATTACGTGATGAAAGTAGGTATGACGCTAAAAGGAGAGGAACAATAAGTGACGAATTGAAGTGAGGCGTGTTTGTCGGTTCGTGTTTTCACTTCGTCTCCATACTTTTAGCGCCGTACTTATTTTCCTCAAGTAAATTTTGAAGCGTGATGAGTCATTACCGCAGTGTCACGCAGTCTTCCGTCGGCTACCAATAACAACTGCTGATCACTGATCTCCACTAGTGGGAGCTGGATAGCGCATCGCGCGCGTGGGCCTGAAGCCGCCGTAATTCGCCAGTGCATTGACCCGGAAGCGAATGCGCGACCACTCTATTGCTGTTGGTGGGCCAGTGTTTCTTTTTTTTTTCTGAAAACAATGCCTGCCTGATGAGGCGCTAACTGCACAATTTGGCGAAGAAGGTCTTCAGCGAAGACCTTTCATGCGAAAGTACCCCGAAATCGTATTTAGTTTTGCTCGTTTTACTAGAAAATAGCAGTGAGGTATGATCTCTTGGTATCGGGAATCACCTGCATGTTTATGAGCTTTTCTTCAAAAATGAGCTAGAAGGGGAGGCTGAGCGTATTGCTTCGCTGTCACCATATGTCGGCAATGTACCAGGCTGCACTGCAGGCTTTGTGTGTCTGATGCTGCGGCGCCGGATGCCCTGTGCGGGGTGCCACTGGTGTAGCAGCAACAGCATCGGCGTCGCATGAAAACAACCGATACGTTCACATTTGAAGAAATTGTCAACGTTCGCTCCAGCTACATTGCCTGTTCAAGTATCTTTCATCACTTCAAGCCGCCATCTCCCCCTCAAAATCTGGCTTGTTTTGTTCATTAAGTACTGTACCTTCAAGCCCCTTAACCCCAAGCATAGCGCAATTTGCATCTTTGATAACACGTTTGTTAGTGCGACTAAACTTCATTAAGATGAAAGTGGTGTCAGTAACTGCAACGCAATAGTTCTCCTAAATACAGCTCCCTGTGCATCAATTATTTAGCTGCGCTCGGCTATATGTAATAAAATGAAAGCAGTATGTGATTTCGAGCTGAAAGATTGCTGCTCGCATGCAACAGAGCAGGTTACTAGGCTAGTTGGTATGCAGTCATAATTCGCGGGGAGTGAGCTCTCCATGAATTATAAGCTTAACACGTTGCGATTCGAAACGCCCCCGAATAGCGCCTCATCTATTTTTCTAGGAGGCGCTGCCCCAAAAATGAAGAGGCTTTTGAGCTCGGTGCAACTGATAACGCGGTGGTACGATTAATATTTCTTCAAGCGGTTAGCTGGGCCAGTTGGAGTACTAATGTTTGATGCAGTTCCAGCGCTTAATTAAGGGAGTTAGAAAAGCACGCAAACACAAGAAGACTGTCCTTAGTGTTCTTTTGTCTTTCTTTTTCACCCACCAAGGTGGTCTAGTGGTTTAGGTGCTCGACTACTGACCCGCAGGTCGCGGGATCGAATCCCGGCCGCGGTGGCTGCATTTTCGAAGCCGGCGAAAATGCAAGAGGCCCGTTTTTCTGTATTTAGGTCACGTTAAAGAATCCCAGATGGTCGAATTTTCCGGACCCTTTTAATACTGCGTCTTTCATAACAATATCTTTCTTTTGGGACGTTAAACGCCAACAATAATGTCTTTCTTTGTCTACGTCTTATTCCTATTCCTCTTAAGTGCTGGAAGAGACACAAAACAACGATACCCCAGCGCAACGCAGCGATGTCAACTGCACATGTATCTGACAGAAAGGCACCACTTCGAGAGACTTCATACTTTTGTGAATGTATTGGCGCGAGGTAGACTGGTAACTGTAGTGGCCAGCCTCTTGAATGAGTACAAAGAACTTAATCGGTCAACGCGCGTTTTGGGGTGTCAGCCTATTCTAGAGTAAACGCCCTGGTTTTGCATCTTCACCTATGTGTATCCTAACAAATATCTGTTAGCCTGGTGATATTTTCTGGTTTAGGCGCAAGGTACGGTAGATGATACGGTCTCCAGAGCGCACCCCAGTAGTTTCACCACCGAGTAGTTTGACCGAGCTTACCCTTGTGCACGTACGCAACAGTGGTCATCTCCAGGGTCCCCAGCCACAGCTCGGTTTGCTACATCAACGCACGAGAACTATGACCCAGACACCTCATAACGCTACCGCGCAAGCACGAGCGCAGCTTGTGGTCAACCAAACCAGGGCGCCGAAGAGATTGCACGAAGCTGTTTTCGAATGAGGCGACGACTGGCTTGAGCACTTGGACCAGGTTGCCCTCATGGATCACTCGACCCAAGAGCGTGAGCTACGCTATGTGAAGTGCGCTCTCGAAGATCCAGAGAAAACGTGGTTTGAGAGCCATGTAGCAGCGCTAAAGTCGTGGCATGAATTTCGTCGGCAGTTCCTTAACGCCTCTGCAATAGCAGACAGGAAAGGGAGAGCTGAGTGTGCGATGGAGGCCAGAGTTCAAAGCCGAAACTAAAGCGTGACAACATAGAGAATATGGATCTGCTTTTAGGCGTGCGGACCCGCTATGACTAAAGCCAAGAAAATTTGCCACCTAATGTGAGGTGTTAAGGAATAAATTCGAAACCCGCCTTATTCGAAACCCGCTGGCGACACTTGTGGAGTTCCACGTCGAAGCCACTGCCATGCCGATGGCCCTTCAACAGCGTGCCAGGCAGTATAACCGCGATGTCGTGCATTCAAGTAAGGTCACGTCGGTCGCTCTCGGCAGCGACATCAGCGCCTTGCGAGAGCTCATGAGGGCTCAAAATTAAACTAGCGATTCGCGAAGGAACCAGACCGACAACCGTTCATTGTTCCAACTTCTTCTTTTCCAACTGCAGTGCTCGCCTGGACGCGTTTATTACGTTATCTTTTTCTACGAGGGCTCTTATCAAGGAGGAACTACAAAAGATCCAGATGACTGCTCCACCTGTAGCACAATTGTAAGGCGTTTGTGTTGTCCAAATTCTTTCTTGTGACCGTGTTTGCACGCCCTGCCTTTTTAGAATGGTAGCTCTTCGTTGCGGAGATGGTGCGCGCCGAGGCACATCGGGCCATCCGCGCTCCCGAACACTGCGAGGCGCCAGAACAGCGGCAGTGCGTCGAAATGAGTTACACGGAAGCAGTGCGACGTCCTGCACCGTCTATTATACTTCAGGCGTGGTGCACCGTGCTCAGCAAACGGATCTTTGTAGCCCACCATTCATCGACGAAGCAAGGCCAAGGAAGAGCGATGTCTGGCACACACCAGATCACGGACCCATTTGCTTTTATTGTGGGGAAGCCGGGAACATCTGCCGAACATGCCCTTACCGCCGTGCTGGTCTCCGTGGATTCCCCCGAACGCCCCCCGTCCGCGACCTGGTGAACGCGCACTGGAAATAGAGACCTTCATCTCGAATCTTCACAATGTCGAGCATCGATGGCATCAGGCCCGTTCGTCGTCGCCTGCTCGTTATAGGTCACCAAGCCCAGTCTTTTCCCGCGGCACTCCGAGACGCCGCTCACCCGGTCTTGCAGGTCGGGAAAACTGTGTTCAGTGACCTCCGCTGGTGAGGCCACTGACGCTGACTCTACAGAAGATCCTCCATTACGATTACATTGATGACAGAAAAGAGACACACGGACGCCGTTAGACGCGGTATCAAGTGTGGTAACGTCAAACATTACTGTAACCATGGATGACGAAGCACTCATGGCGCCGATCAACACTGATGCAGGTACTTCAGTTATGAGCATAGGCATTGCATGCAAGCTGAAGAAGGTTTCTACACAATGAACTGGCTCGCAGATTGGGACGGCTGGAGGCCATCTTCTAAATCCTGCGGGAAGATGCACAGCGCGAGTAAGCATTCACGGCTTTACGTATCTCGGATATTTCTTTATCCTGCCGAGTTCCTCGAGGGACCTAATTCTCGGAATGGACTTTCTGCAGGATAATGGAGCCGTGATTAACGTGCAAGAGTCCCAGGTAATGCTTTGTACGGCGCACAGCTTAGCGCGCAGCACTGACGACAGTTATCTCAATGCCTTGAGGGTTGTCAACAACAAGGCATTTCCGAGGCAAATATTCCTATGTTGCTCAAGCGGAACATCTCCGTAGCCTAAGGCCTTGTTCGGCTGCAGAACAGACGCTCGCAAGTTCCTCTGACCAACTTCAGTAATGAGTTTAGGCAACGCTGTCGGTGCCTTGACATCAAGGCACCGCTGTCGCTTTTCTCAGCAATATCGCCTTCTCCAACATCGGCACGCTGGAAGTGACTTCACTGGATACAACTTGTGCTAACCCAGGCAGCCGCATTAACATTACGGCCGACTTGTCAGATCCGCAAAATGAGCAGCTGCTAAGCCTTGTGACAGAATTCTCAGGTTGCTTCTCCACATCATCGAAAGTTCAACGCACTTCCGTTACCAAGCACCCTACTGTTACGGAGGAGTCGCGACGGCCTCTTCGCCAGCATCGATGCCGCGTGTCCCCAAGAGAGAGGGAGGCGATTAAGCGTCATGTTCAGGAAATGCTTAATGATGACGTCATTCAACCGTCCACAAGTACGTGGGCGTGACCTGTGGTACTAACAAAGAAAAACTACAACACGCTTTGCTTCTGCATTGACTACCGACGACTTAAGAAGTCACTAAACGCGATGTCTATCCCTTGCCGTGGATAGATGACGCCTCGGACCGTCTACGTCATGCCAAGCTCCTTACTTCATTAGATCTCAAGTCAGGGTACTGGCAAAGTGATGTTGACGAGGGCGTGACTCCCGAAGGGCTTTAGGAAGTTAAAGTATTGCCTTGCCTTTCGGTCTTTGCTTTGTTCTAGCCACATTTCAACGAATGATGGACACTGTGCTTGCTGGAATAAAGTGGCAGACGTATCTTGTGTACTTGGAGGACGTCGTTTTCTTACCAAGCATGTTCAACGAACATGTCAGACAGCTAAAAAGCCAGCAATGCGCAAGGCAAACCCCTCTATCAAGCCCGAAAAGTACTACTTTGGCTACCAGGAACTCAAGTTTCTATGCCACTGTTGAGCCCTGAGGGTGTTCGACTAGACGTAGACAATTTCTAAAAAAACTTAATTTGAGCGCAACCACACGACGCGTACACACACACACACACACACTCACCCCGGCAACAACGACGTACAGCGTGGTTGAGGAGCACTGTACGTGGTTGATGCCTGGGTGTGTGTATGTGCGTGAATGTGTCGTGTGGTTGCGCTCAAATTAA
The DNA here is from genome assembly GCF_013339695.2 of Rhipicephalus sanguineus. Lineage (NCBI taxonomy): Eukaryota > Metazoa > Arthropoda > Arachnida > Ixodida > Ixodidae > Rhipicephalus > Rhipicephalus sanguineus. The sequence continues at coordinate 174,259,824 of NC_051180.1, read as the reverse complement.
GTTTAAAATGCGAATGCATTTCTTAGTCGGGCTATGTAAGGCATCCGGCGTTGTCCGCGCGCCTCTCCGCTCTCACTCCCTCTCCCATAGCAACAGCTGCGGGAGCGCGCGCTTATCCTCGCCCCTAGCAACCGGAGCAGGTGATGTGGGCGGAATGACGGAGAGTGAGCGGAGAGGAGGAGTGCGCTGTGGCGTGTGAGGGCGCTCGCATCGCGGGACCTCAGCCAGCGCAAATTTTTTTCTAGGTGACATTGGCCCGGCGGAGCTCCCGCGTGTGTGAGAGGGTAGGTGCAGTGCTTCGCCGCTCCTTCTCTCGCCGTGCGCTCTCTCTTCTCCCTGCACCACCGCCTCAATGCAGTGCGTATGAAACGCGTTTGTAGCGTTTGTGCTGCCTTGGCACAGCCCGAAAACAGCGCGTTCTAAACGCGTTTGTGCTGCATTGAAGGTGGTGGCAACATCCCTGAGGTGATTACGAACGCACGTGGGAAGCGTTCGTTAAAAGAGGCGCCCAAAAGGGAGACACTTGAGCGCGTCGATGTGTCCAGCTTTACGCCATGAAAATTACTACGCCGTGTACTCTCGGCGCACGAAATGCATTCGCATTTCCTCACGATTCCCTTCGGGGAGGTGGGGGCATTTTTTTTTTGGTACCATCATTTCGTTGAAGGATTCTCCAAAATTGCGCAACCTCTTACGAGACTAACGCGACAAGATGTACCCTTCGTGTGGCCGGAAGAGCAACAACAGGCCTTCAGAGTGTTACGCAAGCGACTTCAAACAGCTCCAGTGCTGGCACATTTTTACGACACTGCTGAAACTGAGGTTCACACGGACGCCAGCAACATAGGACTTGGAGCCATTCTAGTTCTATGACAGGACGGTACAGAATGTGTGATGGCTTACGTGAGCAGCAGTCTCAAAAACCCGGAGGCTAACTGCTCTACCACGGAAAAATAGTGCTTACCAGTCGTTTGGCCCATCAGCAAGTTTCTACCCTATCTATACGGTCGGCCATTTCGAGCGGTCAGTGCCCACCATTCGCTTTGTTGGCTCGCCAATCTCCGTGATTTATCAGGCCGCCTCGCTCGTTGGAACCTTCGTTTTCAAGAGTACGACTTAGGGTCGACGGAACGGCCACTACCAACCAGGTGACAACGTGCGCGTGTGGACACCTATCCTACATCGTGGACTGTCGGAGAGGTTGATACGACGCTATTTTGCCCTTCCGAAGTCGCGCGCTGTCTCAGCTATGTGCATTACGAGGTGGTGCCTCAAAGCACTGATCCGGTTTTTAGCAGACAAGTCCACGTGCCGAGGTTGTCCACCTAGTACTGATGAAGACATCCCACGCCCGCGAGTGATAAGCAACACTTTGCAACCCCTTTGCATCATGCACCAGAGTACATTTCATTACTTTTATTTTATGTCACGCAACCGCCTTCCTCTATAGTAGTGTGCTTTGGCACCATCACCGACCGACCGGGATGGTCGCTATTCAGAGGGGAGAATGGACGCGAGGCAAGCAGGCAACTGTAGTGGCCAGCATCTTGAAAGAGGAGAACGATGCTAATTGGTGTGGGCGCGTTCTTGGGTGTAAGCCTTTTCCAGTGTAAACGCCCTTGTTTTGTATCTTCGCCCCTGTGTCTCCTCGCATCGATATGTTAGCCTGCTGATAATATTAAGGCGAAAGCTTTAGACGCCTCATCGAACCCGAAAATTGACCGTTGGCAGCGTCAGCACGAGTGACGCTGCCAACGTCAAACGTTATATCACGTCAAATTTTTGACGTGATATAACTTGACGTCACATGACGAAGTGATCAGCGACATCGTCGCTTTGCACTGTCTCCGTGATCGGCCCACCGATCACGGAGGCAGTGCGAAAGCAGGTGAGGTGCAGGAAGCTTTCAATGCCTCTGAACCTGGAACCAGTGCAAAACCACGTAAGGTGCAGAACGCTCTCGGAGGTGGGCGGAGAGGATCAATGCATCGAGTGAACAAAAAGAAGACGGCTTTTGCCTTTGAGTCGTCTTGGGCGAATGCATAGGGGGCCCTGTAAGTTTCTTTCCTCTTAAAAATGAATTTAGCCAAAATGTATATGCGTCTGCTGCCGCATGCTCTCTTGTCTTGCTCTATCGACCACCAAGAAATATATAAAAAATGGTCAAGGAATACGGTAACAAAGGCAGCTTAGCGCGCATAGAAAAGCGCAGCAGAGAGCAACTTCTGCGACTAGCGGGGGAACATCCGCTGGCTTCACAAGCTCCCGTCTCGCGTACAGGCAATGCGCCATCTAGCTTTTCTAGTGGATGTCAGTTGTGCTGATTGGCCGGGAAGAAGAGATCAAGGGGCGCATCAAGCTTCCCATGTAATTTCGAGATATACGTCGAAGATATGGCACGATTTTTCAGGTAGGCTGGTCCGGAAATGCAGAAGTTGCATCTCCTGATAGGCGGAGTCAAGGAGCGGCCCTTTGGTGTTTTCCCGCGACCCTCACTATAGATGGCCGCGGAATTCTGATCCGACGCCATCACGATGGAAAAAAGGCTTCATTAATGACCTCGCCTGCACCAGCGGAAAGTCAGCGCTAAGCTGCTTTTGAAATTTTCACTTTTATCGGAAGAACGAATAACTGCCTTGGAGAACTCACCGACTCCGTAGTACAAGAATAAGCATCACGAAAATCGTTCGGAACACGAGACTGTACTGCAAGCTCCATTTAATATTTTCTCAGAGATGAGTTACACCAGGCATTCCCTGACGCCTTGCCTCTGTATAACACTGAATACTACTGTACGACATATGCCGAAGCCTTGAAGTAGATTGCCTCCAGTGCGTCACTTTTCGCTTGCGCGGCTCCTACGGTTTCATGCAGTCGTGTAGGCGTTTCTGAAAAAAAAGTAACTAAATACGTTACTCGTTACACTAACAAAAAGGGAAAGCGTTGTCACCCTACTTGAGTAAGGTTTGGGCGAGTTGGTCGAACTACATCATAAAACAGCGCACACACAGTAATACAAACGAAGAAGGAAAGGACCGTGTCGTCTGTTCTTTCCTTCTTATTTTGTATTTGTGTGTGCGCACTGTTTTATGATGAAGTACCGCCCTACGTTACCTCTCAAAAATGTAAGGTGTTGCCGTCCCAAAAAAAAAGTAACGGACTTACTTGTGCCGTTACTCCACAGTCAGAAATTTGAATCAGTGCGTCTTCGCTGCAGGAATCTACAGTAACAATGTTATAAAGCTGTTATTTATGTTTAACATAAAACGCCTATCCGAAAAAGAATTTTACCGGAAATACTGATGTAACGAGAATACTTTGCATCAATATGCCGGAATCCATCAATATTATAGTGGCCTATGAACTTGCGTGTACAGTTTCATTTTGATGGCTTCTATCTCTGTGACACATGGTAAAGCCATTTTTCTCAGTGTGGCATTAAACAGAAAAGGATATTTCATGATCCGCAAAAAAAAGCGTTGCGCAACTCGTAACGAATTTTCAGTAACTATGACGGTGTGTTTCTGCTATTAGGACAAATGGTCACATATTGTAGTTATAAAAAACTCCTAAACAAATTAGTTCTGTTAACGTGTATAACTGCCGCAAGCATTGCAAGGGGTTATGTAAAGAATTCAAGCAATCGCTTTATTTCAAAGCTGCCATCGGACAGCTTGTCCCACTTCTTAATGAATACGTCCGCACCTATAGTATACACTAAATAGGCACTCGACGGGCGCATTAGCGCGAACTCTTAGCGCCTGGCGGGCCGGCTGGAGTTCGCCGCTGCGACAAAAGAAAGTCGGGTCGAGCTCTGCGAAAGTGGCGCCCATGAAACAAAGTACCTTTGTGTAAAACTCCCGGGATAACTGGAATATAAAGTAACGAGTAACGCGACTCCTCACCTTAACGAAAATATGTTAACGTAAATACGTTACCCGTCACAATTCAGAAATGGTAACGACTACGTTACTAAGTTACCGGAAGAAGTAACGCCTTCCCCGTTTTATATCAAGCGGCGCAGCCGATACTGTACTGCAGAGATAGGCGCAGGGGTGCTATGCAGGATGGCCTGAGTTTGGCGAAACTCGGGATCTTTCCGAGCTCTGGCGACACCCCCTTTTGAACAAGCTAATAGTACGAGAAGGTGAAATCCATCCCTCAGCGCGCGCTCCGTTCCATTGGTTACGATGGAACGTGGCGTCACGTCAAGGGCGGTCGAGAAGGTTGGGTGGTGTCGTCAAACTTCTTTCATTTGTTTGTCGTTCCACTGAGTGCAGAAGTGCACCCATGCAAGAAAAGTGGCAGAAAGCTGTACTAACTATATTTTTTATGTGTGCGCGGGCCGTTTGAATTCATTTTCAAGCGTTTAATGTCTGTACTAAGTATCCTTTAGGATAATCAGCACCGTTTCCTCTGAGATTAGTTCCAACCGAGCGCCTCATAACACGGCAGCTAGAGCTAATCGCCGAGGCCACGTGTATAATCACCATTGTCGGCCTGTATATTCTAGCGCGTTGCTCGGCCGGCGCGCGCCCTCGTCGTTCTCTTCTTCATCGTCTGCTCGCTCCCAGAGCACGTGCACCCGGCTGATTAGGCAATTGGCTGGGCGGTATGCCTAGCTAAGGCAGGACGTCCTATGACGAAGCTGATTAGACCAAATCATGCGAAGGCCGAGCTAACTAAGACACGTCTTACTAAGACCATGCTAATGAAGTCGTGTAAAGCTGGGAACAAGGTAATTAAGATCATGCTAACACGACGCTGATTAGGAGCATGTAATTAAAACCAAGATAATCAAGACCTTACTCACCGAGATCATGTTAATTAGGGTTGTGCAAATTAGGATTATGCTAATTACATCTGTACTATTCAGTCCCTTGCGAATTAAACCTGAGTACTTAACGCCATGGTAATTAAGATACTATAAATTAACGTTAACGAACACGACGCTAATTAGGATCGTGTTAATTAGGACCGTGCTAATTAGAATTATGCTAATTACCTCTGTACTATTGAGGACCTTGCGAAATAAACCTGAGTCATTATAGCCACTGTAATTAAAACATCGACAATTAGTGCTAATTAACACGACCCTACTTAGGAGCATGTACATAAAACCAAGATAATGAAGACCTTACTCACTGAAGTCGTGATAATTAGAATCGTGCTAATTAGTATTATGTTAATTACCACCGTGCTATTCAGGACCTTGCGAGTTAAACCTGGGTAATTAACGTCGCGGTATTTAAAACATTAACAATAAAGAAATGACATTGAATATCATGTTAGTTAAGACCTTCCTAATCAATAGCACCAATATTGAAACCGAACTGACACGGTCATTACTCCGAAGCAGACCAAGCATACTGAGTAGACGAGCCACGTAAAAAGCTAGAAGAAGCTAGGTGATCACAAGGTTCTCCGATGGCTCCAGCTTTCGCACAAGTAGTGCAAGCTGACCAAAATATTTTATATGCAAAGAAGCTGCTGAGTAGCGTCCACCGCATCAAACACTTGACAAACACTTGATGAGCCTAATCGCACAAACTATGCACACACGCTCGAGGAAATAAAGGTTATATCATCACGTGGCTACGATGTCTCGCATTCACTTTCACCGCTCTCACGACGTACCACTCACAGCTATGAAGCAAGCGCCCCTGGTGGGATTTTCGGCGAGAACTATTTACTTGTTTACTATTTACTTGTTTGTGGAGGCATTGTTTCTAACGATTCGCTACTACAGAAAAATCTTCAGACGTGTAATGTAAGTATAGCAGTAACCTGTCCGTTTATTTATCTGTAATATTCCAGAGAAGCGAAACGAGCTGCACCAGAGTGCTGCGCGTGCGCCCTTGTTGCCTTCGAGAGTGGAAATTTCCATGCTGCAGGTGGAACGAAAGAATTTTCCGTAAGATGACAAACGCCCACGAACACGCCCATGGGAGGCGCGATGATCAGTCGGCAAAAAGATAGCGCGACAATCACGCTGACGTCGCTGCACTGTCAAAATGTTGACTGAGCAGCGGCGCTCACGCGTTCGCACGTGGTGTTCCTTTGAGAACCGCCGCATATGCCGCACGTGCGCTTGTGACGCCATTCTCGTTCTTGTAGCCGTTTTTATCAACGCTGCTATCGCGTGCTCCGCACTGTCTTCCTGTCATGACCACCGTAATGCAAGCTCGGAGCAGACTCGTGTGCCCGAGAAGCTCGGGCCATCCTGCATAGCACCCCAGGTCCCCGTGTTCGATGGACTCCGCTGCAGTTGCTCATCGCTCGAAGCAACTGGTGCATTACCCGATGACAGACACAGGTCTCTTCAGAAGCCGAATTTTTGAAGCATGCCAGCATGGCGGGCTCTAGGTTTCTACTGCGTTGAAGCGGATCATTTCTAGCATTAAAGCGCGCACCAGCGCGTTGGGTCGGCGGCTTGTCTTCATACTCGCGGCCATTCCAATATGCCGGTGCACTGCAGCTACCTCTCTGAACAGCGCATCCCAGCGACAGCCGTGGGGCAGTCGCGCTCGCTGTCGCCGTCGAGGCATTAACTTCCGCAACATCAATCTTTTAGCACATGTCTATAGGATCTCATCGAGAGAACTAACTAAAGTAACATCTGCTGAACGACTACCTTAGTCAAGTAAACTGGCTGTTTGCATAAACTGGTAACGGTACACTTTGCGGTCGGCACATATTGCTGCAAACCTTTTCAGGCAGCCTCTTATCTATGGTGATCATCCTGGCCATTTTGAGGTAATTGCGCTCTCGCTCACTATGATTGCACTTACGACTGTTAGACAAGTCAAACAAGGTTAGTGAACTTCCGTAGCGTCTAAGCTGTTCGACCATATTTTAAGTTTTCTAGATACATTTCAATGCCCATGAATGTTTCAACGCACCATCCGATTCTGTAAACGTCATTCGATGTTCATAAACTTGGGGGGTAAACTTGGGGAGCTGAGGATGACAGAGGGGTAGAAAGAGTGATGAAATTTAAAAACATGCTGCCATAAACTGGAATCGGCTGGGCCGGACAGGAAAAATTGAATATCATTAGGAGGTGTCATCTTCTTCCAGATGGCATTAAATAGGATGATTGTTATTATTTCAATGATGGCAATTAAAGACATGCAATAAAAATGCCATGAGAGTGAATCACCAATCATTCTCACACATTAACTCCAAGATGAGGCTAGAGAAGACTGCCACTGTTACAGTTAACGTGAATTGACTCATTTTAAAAATCGTTAAAAACATCTTAGTTATAAACATCGATGCTGCTGCTTAAAAAAAATGGCGGGCATGAAAATTTATGACATCTCAACTTTATTTAGAAGTAGTGAAATTGTATGCAATTTGAGACGTTGCTCAGCGAATCACAACGCACCGAAGGTGCCGGTAGCATGGAAAAGCCAGCTGTTTTTTCCTCTAAACCTGAAATGTTCCTAACGGAAAGTAAGCAACTTTCAATTAGGGCGCGTCGAAGCCTATCGTTACCAGAGAAAGCCGCAGTTGCCTTGCTGTGTGCAAGCGCTTCGCTTATTCTTTGCGTGTGATAGCTGGTGCTTATTTGTTTGCTGTGTGCTTTGCGTAGGAAAAAACGCTACTTAAGCTATTCTACAGCTGAAAATGGCTGGAGCATGCACATGAACGATTTTCCCTGCAGAGAGCGAAAAAGGCGAAGGAGTGCTCTGCGCGTTTTTTAGACCTCGAGAAAGCGACAAGTAAGCCCTAGACACCACACACAAAAAAATAAGTCGTTCATTTACACCTCAAATCAGTTGCCATTTTCCTAACCTAACCGGGTGACGTAAAAGAATTGCGGCTACTTCTGCACTCCCACACTTCCGGAACGCTCAATTTGTATGTTACTTTGAAATTTCGTAGTGATTACCTCGAACCATATGCGATTTTCCATATTCTACCACTTGGACAAGCGAATTATTGTGACGCACTACCAATTTCGCTTGTTAACTGTTGTCAAGCTGGCGACAAATTTATATATAAAACATTCGTCAGTTAGCGTCTACATGATAACTTTAGCAGCGGCAAAGTAATTTCGCCTCGTCGTAGTGCTCATCTGCGAAGGCAACAGCTGCATTACGTTCACAGCACTTTATAGAAGATACGGAGATTGGAAAAAAATACCCTGCATGTGTAACTGGTGTAGCTTTTTTTTTACCATGCACTACGAACTTCATTGCAGCATGGAAGAGTGTGAGGTCGCTTGTGACCGCATATGTATTATGGTCCAAGGAACCATGGTATGCCTGGGAACACTGCAACATCTCAAGGACAAATTTGGCAAAGGTTGCAGCATCAAATTCCTACTTCGCGACAATGTAAAGATCAAATCACAGGATATATTGGAGGCTGTGGGCAAGGTATTTCCAGGCATGACGGTCTTGAATATCACACAAGTAAGTGCTCACATTGCTTTATTATGACTTTTCTGTAACTGGAGTGCTTATGTACCGTGCCCTTTGTTTGAGCGTTCTAGGCGGTTTTACCGGTAGCAGGTTCTATGAGCTGCATGACGAGGTGCGCAAGTGGAATACCATGTGTATTTTGCGGGGAAAATCAATGTTGCAGTGAACTCGTATTGTCATCGCAATGACAACAAAGTGATAGTTGAGTCACTCACGGAATTCTGCTAACTCTGCTCACCATTTAAGAAGAACTTCTTGCTGGGCGACTTCGTGCCTCTCTGTGGTGGGAATAGTTGCGCATACAATCGAACATACAGGACGAAAAAACGAAGTAGACCGAAAGCTGCTTATATATGTATTTTTTCGCACGTCCCAAAGAAATAGAAAGAGGGGGGAGAAAGGAAAAGCATGGAGGAGGACATACATGTCTAGATTACCTGACGTCAACAAAAGCTACGCAGAAAATTGCTTTCCGCGCTGTACATAGCAACAGACGTGTCACTCACGCAGTTATCGCCCATTTCCTTAATACAACCACCTTTTTTTTAATATCAAAAGATTTTGTCGCAGGTATTTTCTGCGTCAAAAAAGCTTACCGGTTTATGCCCAATGGTTGGCGGGAACGTTCAGCGATGAAGCGGCTGCGGTAAAAAGCATGCCGAAGCGTTCGTGAAATGCGCCATAGGAGTGATTTGCCGAATCCTGCTCACGTGCGCACGATCGCACGTGGGACAAAACACGGCGCTGCGTGAATGAACGCGTAGGGGGGCATGCTGCGTCGCTTACAAAAAGAGAACTTGCCCGCTCATTACAGTTCATGCTTGGATGCGAGCCTGAATTCAGCAAAGTTAAAATTTTAGGCGTGATCAAGTACAGAGAAGGGGTGCTATGCAGGATGGCCCGAGTTTGGCGAAACTCGGGATCTTTCCGAGCTCTGGCAACACCCCCTTTTGAACAAGCTAACAGGACGAGAAACTGAAATCCATCCCTCAGCGCGCGCTCCGTTGCATTGGTTACGATGGAACGCGGCGTTACGTCAAGGGCGGTCGAGAAGAGTGGGCGGTGTCTTCAAACTAGAGACACCTTCTTTCATTTGTTTGTCGTTCCACTGAGTGCAGAAGTGCACCCATGGAAGAAAAGTGACAGCAAGTATACTAACTATATTTTTATGTGTTCGCGGGCCGTTTCAATCCATTTTCAAGCGTTTAACGTCTGCACTAAGTATTTCTTACAACAATCATAACCATGGCCTCCGAGATTAGTTCCGACCGAGCGCCTAACAACACCGCGGCTAGAGCTAATCGCCGAGGCCACGCGTATGATCACCATGGTCGGCCTCTACATTCTAGCACGTTGCTCGGCCGGCGCGCGCCCCCTTCGTCATCTTATTAATCGTCTGCTCGCTCCAAGAGCAGGTGCAGCCTGCTGGTTAGCTAATTGGCTGGGCGGTATATCTAGCTATGTCAGGACATCCTATGACGAAGCTGATTAAGCCAAATCATGCTAAGGCCGAGCTAATTAAGCCACGTCTAACTAAGACCGTGCTACTGAACAGCGTAAAACTAAGAACAAACTAAGACCATGCTAATTAACACAGCTTTAAGTAGGAGCATGTCAATAAAACCAAGATAATCAAGACCTTACCGAGATCGTGTTAATTATAGTATTGTTAATTAGGTTATGCTAATTACCTCTGTACAATTCAGCACTTTGTGAATAAACCTGAGTAATTAACGTCGCGGCAATTAAAACATTAGCATTCAGGACAGGACTATTCAATATCATGTTAGTTAGGACCGAGCTAATTAGCGTTATGCTATTAACACGACGCCAATTAGGTTCACGCTAGTTCAAACCAAGCTCATTAGGAACTTCCTCACCAAGTACGTGGTAACTATGATCACTCTAATTAGGATTGTTAACTACATTCGTGGTAATGATGACCTTGGTATTGAAACCTGAGTAATTCATGCCGTGTTAATTAAAACATTACCAATTAAGACATAACTATTCACTGCCATGTTGATTGAGGCCTAGATAATGAATAGCACGAATATTGAAACCGAACGGACACGGTCATTGCTCCCAAGCAGGCCAAGCATACTGAGTAGACGTGCCACGTAATAAGCTCGAAGAAGCTAGGTGACCACAAGCTCCTCCGAGGGCCCCAGCCTTGCACAAGTAGTGCAAGCTGACCAAAATATTTTATATACAAAGCAGCTGCTGAGTAGCGCCCACTGCATGAAACACTTTACAGGCACACCGGCACTATGACACTCCCGAGTTGAACTCGGGCCTTTTCAGAATCAACGAGTTTGTGCTCAATTTCGGACGTCAATCATTTTGACTGACAGACGCGCGCGGCGAAAATCGGGTCCGCCCACCACGTTTGCTCTTGCGGAGGAGCAGTGCTCACGGCGCAATGCCAGCCAGCGGCACGATTCATCTATCAGCTTAATGGCACAGACTACGCACACAAGCACGAAGAACTAAAGGTTATATCATCGCGTGGCTACGATGTCTCGCATTGAACTTCACCGCGCTCACGATTTACCACTCACAGCCACGAACTGAGCGCCCCTGGTGGGATTTGCGGCGAGAAGTGTTATTATTTACTTGTTTGCGGCGACATTGTTTCTACCGATTCGTTACTACAGAAAGATCTTCAGACGTGTAACGTATGTAGCAGTAGCCTGTCCATTTATTTATTTGTAATATTCAAGAGAGGCGAAACGAGCTGCACCAGAGTGTGCATGTGCGCCCTTGTTGCCTTCGAGAGTGGAAATTTCCATGCTGCAGGTGGAACGAAAGAATTTCCCGAAATAAGACAAACGCCCATGAACACGCCCATCGAAGGTGCGATGATCAGTTGGCAAAAAGATAGCACGACAATCACGCTGACGTCGCTAGACTGTCAAAATGTTGACTGAGTGGCGGCACTGACGCGTTCGCAAGCGGCGTTCGTTTGAAAGGCGTCGCAAATGCCGCACATGCGTATTTGACGCAATGCTCGTTCCTGTAGCCGTTTTTATCACCGCTGCTATCGCGTGCTCCGCACTGTCTTCCTGTCATGACCGCCGTAATGCGAGCTCGGAGCAAACTCGTGAGCCCGAGAAGCTCGGGCCGTCCTGCATAGCACTCAAGGGCGTGAGCTGTTAAAAGCTTTTTATTCTAAGGAAATGGGTGATAACTGCGTAAGTGTAACGTCTGTTGTTCTGTATAGCCCGGAAAGCATTTTTCTGCGAAGCTTTTGCTGATGTGAGGTAACCTTGACATGTATATTATTCTCCATTCTTTTCCTCCCCTCCCCCTTTTCTATGTATTTCTTTGGGACGTGTGAAAAAAAATGCCTACGTATGCCGAGACCCACTAAATAAAGCCAGTGTATAGTTCGCGCTTTCTCCATTTTTTCTGCCTGTGTTTGTCCGATTGTATATTCAACGATTCCCACCATTGTCTGCTCACAATATTCGGCTAAGTAGAAGTGGCAGACTCGACTCGAAACTTATGCAGAGAATCGGTCCACATGGCGCTCTCACCAGTATCAATGATAATATGTGGTGTTTAACGTCCCAAAACCACGATATGATAATGAGTGATGCTGTTGTGGAGGGCTCCGGAAATTTCGTTCACCTGGGGTTCTTTAACGTGCACCTAAATCTAAGTACACGGGCCTCAACCGTTTTCGCCTCCATCGAAGATGCAGCCGCCGCGGCCGGGATTCGATCCCGCGACCTTCGGGTCAGCAGTCCAGCGCCACAACTACTAGACAACCGTGGCGGAGCGCGCAAGTATTCGGTCGACAGTAGTCGGTAAACTGCGTAAGTGAGAAATTTACCATCGTGTCAGGGCGACTGCGAAGCGACCAGTGGAAGCCATTCGTAGTAGTTTCATGGGCTTTCAAGACTGCTAATTGGTGGTTCTGAGGTCAATATTGAAATCGGTCTACCCACTGTTGCAGGCGCTTTGTTCGTCAGCGAAAAATAACGCCGAAAACTTGATTTCCGAATCATATCGCCTGTGTCTCTCTGCGCTTGTTGAAGGAAAGAAGTGTTAATTTTAAGGGCTCATTTTTCTTTGTTATACACAATATTAATGAGCACTAACAGACATTAATGCCAAGGAAAGTATAGGGGATGTTTTTAGCAGTAAAAGTAAGGTAAATGTGAAGAAAGAAAAGTGGACGAAAAGATAACTTGCCGCGGGCAGGGACCGAACCTGCGACCTTCGAATAACGCATCCGATGCTCTACCAACTGAGCTACCGCGGCGGCCATCCACCAGTCCACTTTATAGGGTATATATGTACATTTAAACGTGGGAGCGTCAGTCAGCGCCGCCGGCAACTATGACGGCGAGCGTGGAACACTCTTTTTCTGCCTGTTGGCGTCACACAGCACGTGAACCTATTACGAGCTGGCAGCTGACCAATAATCCCTCGCATACTACCTGAAAGCATCAAGTCTGCTCTAACGAGACCCTCGCTGTGAATGAAGGAACGAAGTGTTAATTTTAAGGGCTCGTTTATCTTCGTTATACACAGTATTATTGAGCACTAACAGACAGTAATGCCAAGGAATGTATAGAGGATGGTTTTAGTAGTAAATGTAAGGTAAATGTGAAGAATTGGTAAGCTGCCAGCTCGTAATAAGCTCACGTGCTACGTGACGCCAACAGGCAGAAAAAAGAGTGTTCCACGCTCGCCGTCATGGCTACTGGCGGCGCTGACGGACGCTCCCACGTTTGCGAAGATATTAAAGAAAAATCGCCGTCGGTCAGGGTTACCAGTATATAGCAAATACTAGACGGCTGCGATGCCCTTAGGGTCAGCACAACGAAATTGCCACAGGCGCAAGCTTCATGTGAAAGTCAATAAGCAAACAGAACGAGCGATTCTATTACTGCGCTATTTCCTACTTGAAGTTCACACGCTCCAAGCAAAGTTGCCAATACAAATTCGATGAGTTTAAATAATGTACTGCGCCCCTAATGCCACATATTCTTACTTAAAGGTAACTTGTACTTGATATATTCACAATAATAGTTATACAATAATAGTATTAATACCAATGCGCGAGAAACACTACTTCGACTAGGAGCAAACAAGGCAAAATATAAGATACGCAAACCCAAATATCTGCGAAAAACGTGTACTACTAATAACGGAAAAGAAACTGTGCAGTCATTGCTGACTACATAAAAAAACGCAATTATTAGTGAGCAGCTTCTAGACGTTCTCGATGAGACAAGCACTAGCGCTGTGCTTGTCACATTTATTCTTTGTGGTCCGTCCTGGTTTGCGCTGAAGCTTTCATCAAGCATAAAATTGTGTGGGTGATGTATAAAACCTGTTGCTTGAAATACTATTACACGCAGAGCACGTATATGTATGGTTGTCTCAGTGTATGCTACGTAGAACTGACTGTACTTTTACAGCGAAAGCTGTTATGAGATCATTTCAACGGCCGTTTTTGGAGGCGTAGTTGTCCGCCACCGCCGCCGCCGCCGCTATCCTCACTATCGCTCGAAATAAGAAAAAAAACGAAATAAGAAAAAATTTCCGGGAGGAACGGGGTTCGAACCTGGGCCCTCTGCGTGGGAGCCCAGTATTGTACCTCTGAGCCATGCCGGTGCTTGGAGCTGCCTTGCAAAACGATGCTATACAGGCTTCATGTCCAGAAGGAACCACATTAACATATGTAATTTAGTGTGGTAGAAGATTGAAATAACAACCACGTACCACACAACGCGAATTCTGTAACCAGGCGTCACACAATGCGAATTGCGCAACGAGTGGGCTGTTGGATGCCTTCAACCCACTACAAGGGGATCTGCAATAATTCTTCATTATCATCAGGCGCAACACCAACAAAGTGCGCGTAATGCCTTACATGTTTTTAGCGGGTACCACGGCTCTCCGTTGAATGAAGAAAAATGGCATAGTGGCTGCTTCCCTACTTCACAGAAATTATGATTTGTAGCGTAGTGGGTTCCTCGCAAGTGCACTTGCATTGGTTGCCAAGGAAGCCCATGAGCCCATCATCCATATCCTCAGGGTCTCAATAAAGTTTTTTCCCCTCTCTCTGTCTCTCTTTCTCACGTCAATGTATGTTATATTGCTTGGTGGGAGCGACCGGGCGTCACACAATGCGAATTACGTAACTGGTGAGCCGTTTAAAGCTTCCAACCCATTATAAAGGGCTCAGCCACAATTCTTCGTCGTCATCAGTCGTCACGTAAACAAAGTGCACATAATGCCTTACATATGTGTAGCTGGAACCTCGCTTCTGCGCACAATGACGAATAATGGCGTTGTAGGTGCTTCCTAATTTCACAAATATTGTGATTTATGGCGTAGTGGGTACATTGCTAGTGTGCTTGTATTAGTAGCCCCAAGACAGTTTACAACGGGCTCTATAAATGCCGCTCTTCCAGCTTTCGCTGTGACTGTGCTGCGCTTTCCGCGCAGGCCTGGCATTTTTTTCTCTAATGTTGGTGAACGCTACTAACGAAATTCTATCTCTTTATATGAAGATTCGCATCAAATTGAGTGCGAATGAAGTTTTCTCTCTCTCTGCACACACACACAAACACGCGCGCACACACACCCACACATATATATACACGCACACACACCCACACACCTATATATATATATATATATATATATATATATATATATATATATATATATATATATATATATATATATATAGAGCCGCCCCACTCGCGAACAAGTTGGCACGCCATTGAATATCGCGATGCTCTTCCTAATACCCTGCCGCATAGCGAGTGATTGGCTTCACTTTTTATGCACATGCGCCAGTGGCATTGCTTTTCCGGAAATTTAGGTAATGACTTTTATTTTAAACGTTATTTGCAATACTGTGTCACTTACCTCGGTCTAACGTGCATTCATCGTTTTTTTTTTCCTTGCAGGAACAAATCGAAATCCGCACCCATGAGAAGCTAGCATGGAGCGTTCTCTTTCGCAATATTGAATCTTTGGACAAGGACATCGGTTTTGAGCGAGTTCTTGCTTCGGACACAACGTTGGAGCAGTTATTTATTGAGTTTGCTGAGAAAGGGCAAAATGAAAGCGAGTTGGTCCACAGTAGGTCATCTGCAGTGTCGTATCATAAGCAAAAACCCTTAGTGGCATAAATATAAGCCTGAGTACATCAGCCTCAGTTTCAATACTACAAAAAAACGGAAGAGTACCAGGTCATCAGTCGTTTTGTTCGTTTATGCAAACAAATAAATGAAATCGGGGGCCCTCCTATTTTTCTTGTACGAGATGTCTACGCTGCTTGGTATAAATTGTAAATCTCAATTTACCGCGATGCACTGTGTTCCTGCTTTCCATGACGTTTCAGAGCTATCCCGCTGCTCTCGCCTGCTCTATTTGTTGGTTTCTCGGCGGCGTAATAGACGATAACGTGCAACTTTTCCAAGCGGTGTGAATCAAAATAAGTAGAAGCGAATTTTGCTAAATCTTTCTGATATTCTGGCAAGGTGTCACCCGTAAGACCAGTCCTACATAAAAAAAAGGAATACCGCAGCTTGCACTAAGTCGCGCAAGGCTGGGACACAGCAGAGCTGGCAGGCACGTAGCTGGTCCTGGTTTCACTAGGCTTTTAGCCTCTCACCTCTCTCTTTCCCACTCCTTGCTATGATATGAATACATGACTATTCTTGCTCATTCCATCTCTTTCATCCCTTTCTTTCTATCTGCTTCTCTCTCTCTCTCTGTGTCTATGTATATTCTTTCTCCCCTCCCTCTTTCCCCATTTCGCACCCTCACATCTCTCCTTACCATCACTCTCCTTTCCCACCCACTTGCTATGCTATACTATACAAGGCAATACTATGAGCTGCTAGCGTATCTGGATAGCCGAGTGGTTATGATGCTCGTGTTCTGATCGACGATGCCGTCATCGGATCCACCAGGAGCGCTGGCGGAGGCACCTGTCAATGGGACTATAAAGCGGCTCTTCACCGCTGCACTCGACACTGGGCATGGCAGCGATGCGATGATGCGGTCCTCAAACCGAATCATGTTTTTGCACATGGGAACAAACAATAGGGAAAGCATTATCGTAGCGAAGATGTTTGTTTTATCTTACTGTCATGCCCATGATCACTGTGCGAAATGCTTCCTCACGTTACTAATTCTATTCGCTACGTCTTTTGTTACTGACTGGCGATGTATAAACTAATCCGCGGCCCACAGAGGGTGATTGGTCGAAACAAATAAAAGGAACCAAGGACGACATTAAATAAATTCAGAAAAAAAATCGGTCATAAACCAGAAACTAGCTATAATTGGTAAGAAACTTACTAAAATTAGTGGACAGGAAAATCAACTTTCTGATTGCGTACAGGCAATCGCGGAACTAGAAAAAAACATCAATGGCATGAGCAGGAGTATCAAAGAACTAGAGAACAGAAGTCTGAGGTCATCTGATTGTCCGTGGAGCTCAGGAACAACAAAATGAGCCATTTCAAAAGCTCCATAACTTAGTATCAAAGACAATGTTTGAAAATACTTCATTAGTAAAGACTGCTGGTATTGAACGTATCCACCGACTTAGTAGAACTAAAGAAGGTGAGTTAAGAAACAGACCAATATTTCCTAAGTTGCTTGATTATTGCGACAAGGTGTTTGGCAGGTGTTTGTTTGTCAGACCCCAGTATTGTTCCAAACTGAAAGGGATCGGTTATTCAATAAGCGAGGAGTAATCGTTTGGTGTGCGTGAAATTAGAAGGAAACTGTGGAAAGTCACAAAAGGAAACCGCGTTAGTGGGAAATGGGTAAGGCTCATATACGACAAAGTGCAAATAAATGGCCGTATTTTTGCCTGGGATGAAAACCGTAAACATATCGAAGTAATAAAAACAACGAGGAACAACTATCAACGGCGCAGTCTTTTCGACAACGACCACAACCCTTATAATTGATAAAGCGCGAAGTGTTGTGAATAAAGCGGATCAATTTAATAATAGTATATCGGGTTTTACGTCCCAAAACCGAGATATATTGATCACAGACGCCGTAGAGGAGGGCTCCAGAAATTTTGACCATCTAGTGTTGGTTAATGTGCACTGACATAGCATAGTACACGGGCCTCCAGCACAGTACATGGGCCTCCACTGTGGCCGGGATCGAACCCGCGAACACAGATCAATTTGAAGCTGTTTTCTTGGCTTTAAAACCTGATATTGTTACTGGGAATGATCATAGAATAGTTATATGTACTTTACCTTTAGCGGCTAAAATACGACAATCTGGTTGAGCGAAATATGTGCTCTCCTTTAATAAAGCTAATGATGCCGCGATAATGACTTACCTGTTCCACGAGTATCCCGATTTTTCAAAGCTTTGGGCAAACTGTAAACATCACATCATGCATTGTATATCCAACTTTTTCGCCGCAAAACACGGGTTTCACAAAAGCACAACCCATGTATTACCCACGACATAATTCATCTTAAGCGCAAAATCAAGCGTGTAAGAAACACACGCACACACAGAAAAAAGAAACGCTAGGAAACGCTAAGAAGCGCTAGCTCAAAAGTAGCAACCTCAACATAAACTTTAAAAGGCAAGTTACGAGACGCAAAACGGTACTTTTATGGGCACGCTCTACAAAAATTTATCAAAAGCGCGCTCAATAAATTTTCGCGCTACATAAGCGCGAAACAGACGACACCATCCGCGTTGTCTGCTGTATATAGAGGGCAAGATAAAGGCGAATAATTTCAATTCGTACTTGCACTCTGTTTTTAGCACTGATAACAGACTAAACATCACAGCGGGTTCCCGTCGGCCAAGGCAGATCACTCCCATCGTTGAATATTACAGCACCTGGCATTTTTGCGCTGCTCTTAGATCTTGATCAACAGAAAAGCAGTGGTGCAGAAAAATTACCGTCCTTAAACGCCATGGCGAACTTGTTGGCGGATATCTTCATCTCATATTTACAAATTCAATTAGCGACTGCCGTCTTCCGACGGTCTGGAAAATTGCGAAAGTAGTAGCAGTGCACAAATCTGGTCACACTTCTGTCCCACCCAACTTTAGACAAATTTCTTTACCATGCACTAGTTGTAAAATTCTCGAGCGCATAATCTTAATCTTAACGAAATATGTGGAAGAAAACCATCTTATCACTATTTTAAATGCGAAGCATTTGCTAGCGAACCTTTGGCTCCTTGAGCGTTGCTATCTATCTATCTATCTATCTATCTATCTATCTATCTATCTATCTATCTATCTATCTATCTATCTATCTATCTATCTATCTATCTATCGAGCCACCTACGTCTGGGTGCCCTCATGATCGCCTCCTTTACTTGGTGTAGACCAAAATTGGCACGGGAGGTTAAGAAGATTTGACGAATATGACTGTCGGGTCATGACACCAATAACGTGAAAATCCTGCGGCGTACGTCGTCAAGCCCTTTCCTCCAGACACGTGTGGCACATACCCCTTTACCACGGGCCGCTATGTACGGGTATGCGCCACAGGTGAGAAACAGTTTATATCTACGCAGGAACGGCGAGAACAGACATTGGTGATTTTAATGCGAGAGCGTTAAGAAAAACCGACATCGGCAGCGTTGACCCGACAAATGGTATGCATTAAAATTAGGATCCCAGAAGGAATCGAACCCAAGCATTCTGCGTGGCAATCAGGTATTTTACCACAGAGCGACGCAATGTCTAAGAATTGGTTTAGAAAAACCAATTTATATTGCAGGCGTAATACAGGTGTAATGACGGTACAACGTCAATTGTGGTTGTGGTGCTGGCTATCCAATTTTACAAGAAATCAGTAAACACTACATATTTACTCCTACGATACAGGCGTCATATCAGATTAACGTCTGTGGTTCCAGTGTTGGCTCCGCTTTTACAGCAGTCTAATAACATTACATTTGTGTTGCTATGATTCAGCAAACCATATTGAAGCATTGCTCGACATCGGAGGAATACATTACCGAAAGTTACGTATCATATTCACATGATTGCACCATCAAATGGATTTAATTTCGGTAATACTGATGTATGTACTCTAACGTGAGGGCTGACATTACGTCGCACCATAAGTTACCCATTGAACACCAGTGTTGTCGACATGCCTGGTAAGACCACGACGTGTACACAGCTGCTGCATTTACAAAAAACACGTCGATCTACCTCGTAACGCTTGGCTCAAAACCATAAGATACATCATAGAAGTACATGCTGACTGGTTCGCATGAAACCGATTCCCGCAACGCGTGGGGTCTGCCGAATGTTATGGGCTGGAAAGTAAACGAACAGTCACAAATCGACGCATTTCTTTAGATGCGAAGCATGTTATGGCGGCGCTCAATCCGGTGTGCGGCGTGACCACCCTTACCACGCATGCGCAAACCCTCTCTACACACCACCTCTCCACTTGCCCCCCTCCTTCTCCGCTCTCCCTCTCCACTCCCTCTCTCCTGCGCAATGCTGCGATGAACGCCAGTGCATGCGCGTCCCCTCCGCTTCTCTCTCCACTCCTACGCTCCCCCCCTCGCGTGCCTGTCGACTGCGTTCCCCGCTCGCCCTGTGAGAATTAACGGCCAGGCTAGAGGGAAAACACGACGCGCGTAGCGTTCCTCTTCGCGTTCCACGACGCGAGGTCGGTAGCACGCCCAACAAACGCCAACGGAACGCGATCGTGCAAGTGCTCCGGCTTCGCATAGCCTCAAGGTCCCCTTTAGCGGGAGGTGGTGTAATTTTAAACACGATAGTCTTTCTTGGGGAACCTAAACGCAGAAATTTTTGTCTGTCTTTCTGTTTGTCGGCACGTCACTCGATTCAGCCACTCGGCCAAAGTTGAACCACTTCCTCAAGGGCCAGCCATCTTGAACGGCTGACTAGGTTCATACTTGCGTACATTGTTGATCAAAAAGCAAACATTACGCATATCTGAGGCGCAACATTACTAGGTAAATATTAGGTGGTGTGTTCCTTTAATAGAAAATACATAGATACGTAATTCTAGAGATCTTAGTTTCTTCAAGAAGCACTGACATCAAATTTCAAAGTCGAGATGTGCCCTTCATTCGATTGCTCGGTATGCATAGGTCTCCTTGGCCAAATTTGAATGGCGTCCGTCGCGTGGACGTAATTTTATTTCGAGTGCAAACAGCGTACGAAAGCTCAACGGAAGATTGATCACGCTGCGACATCGACACTAGTGCTACGTAACAGGTGTGATACATTCCGATCGTACCATCCTGAGTGACGATACGCTAGTAACAATGACGTTGACGAACTGAGTGTAATTATTGTGGCGCCGCCGACAGGCGACGCTCTCACCCGTCTCACTCCCGGCCAGTGGCTCTCCTTGCTGTCCCGATCTGTGCTTGCGATTCATCGTGTCGTATCGACTGATTTGTCGTGTGTTCCTCAGCGCGAGTGCGATCAATCGGAGCGATTACGTGCCAGCATGTCGGGAGACCGCTGCGTAGTACGTACATACCTGCTCGTCGAGGCGCGGAAAAAGCAGAAAGTGGGTGGCGTTTCACTACACGTACGGTACACGCCAACACGACCACAAGCTATTGAAGTGGAGCAACCTATAGATAAATATCATCGCTAACAAGTAACACGTATGCACCGTTATTAGTGAATGTTAGTTCGTCGGTGGACTTCCTTGAGCCGTAACCGTGAGAGGCCGGAAAGATGGGGCCATCTGGTGGTGCGAAGAACCTGGCAAGCACAGAATTGTTATTGTAGAAACCTATCGTATTCTATTCCTACGCTGGTGTGCATTCGCTGTGCCGATATTCCATAGACCCTTTTGCGTATACCGGAATGCTGTGCACGCTACAATTCTCTGATATAGCTAATTGAGACATACCAGCGAGTATGGCCCAAGCGTGCGTCCCCGGGCACCTCCTCGTTGCTGCTTGGAACAGCTTCCATTTTTGAATCGCTGTTTTGCAAAAGGTCGAAGCGAAAATGATTCGCGACGTCGCGTATCGCGGTGATTCTAAGTTCCAGAATGCCGTGTTCAGCACTAGTCAATACTTTTGACGGCGACGACGGCGATGCTGGTGACAAGGCATGACTGAACGCGCGCGCCTAGCAGACGATATGTTAGCTGAGCAGCTGATCCTCACGCCACTCCTTTCTGTGGACAAGTGGTAGACTGGGGCGCGGTCTCGAATTGACCACGAGGGAGCGCTGCCAGCGCTAAGAAATGGCGGGCTTGCCGGCCGTTTTGAATCGTGCTAGATACCGGTGATATAAATCAATAAAACAGAGAGTTATTCATCCCTCAGTTGCATTTTCAGTCGCGAATCGCTACTAGGGGTAGATAACTACTCGCGGATGCAAAAATCTTGACATGCGTAAATTTGATGTCAGTGCTCCTTTAAGCTGCGCTGAAAATGCGACTGCGCTGAAACTTGCCTTCCTCCGTGCCCTCTGCACGAGCTCATTGTTGTGTTGCGGTTTTGGTTCAGTATTGCACTGTACGAATGCCATGGGGCGCCGCTCTGGCATTGCTGTTTTACCCAGGCGACGTGTAAATAAAAGAGTGTGGAGAGTACTCGTTGAGTGCGGACGTTTCTTCTGAATCGGCGCTTGGCGTCAAACCGCGTGTTCGGGCTGGCTGGCGTCCGCGCCGGTCGCGTTGGTAACCGCCGGTCTTCGCCTGCTGTTGCTCCGGGACTACCAGCCCGCAACACAGCATTCATGTTTCCCGACGTATTGCGACATTTGCAGTTTGCAGTTGACATTTGCAGTTGCGACATTTGCAGTTTCACGACATTTGCAGTGAAGCACGCAGGTACGTGGCCAATTTTTTCACCTGATTGATAGTATGAATATGGTCTATTGTTGAGAAGCCTGTAAGAAATTGTTCCTGGTCCTTTGGTTGACTGAACTCTAATGTCGTATTAATTCTGTTGGCAATTACTTTTTAAATAGCTTGTAGACAACGATAGTAAGCTGATGGGCCTGTAATTTTTCAGGTCCTTGACGTCCCCTTTCTTATAGATCAAGATGATGTTGGCATTCTTCCAAGATTCTTGTACCCTCCCTGTCGAAAGACAGTTCGTATACAGGGTGGCCAGTTTTTCTAACATAATCTCTCCACCGTCTTTCAACAGGTCTGATGTTACCTGATACTCACCAGCGGCTTCGCCTCTTTGCATTCCCTTTAGGGCTTTCTTTACTTCTCCTGACAATACTGGGGGGATGTCAGATTCCTCTGGGCTATTACTGCTTCTTACGTTATCATCCTAACTGTCTTGGCTGCTGTATAGATCTCTGTAGAACTATTCCGTTACCTCAACTATTCTATCCATATTGGCTGTGACCTTGTTTACTTGCCCTTAATGCATACATGTGATTCTTGCCTATGCACAGTTTTGTCTTCATCGCTTTGAGGCTACTTCCGTTCTTTAGAGCATGCTCTAAAGCACCACGAGTACCACGAGGTGATAGAGAAATGCGCGGAATACAACCAAGCCCTATACATAGCCTTCATAGATTACGAGAAGACATTTGATTCGGTGGAGACATCAGCAGTCATGCAGGCACTGCGGAATCAGGGCATCGACGAAGCCTATATAAACATAATGAAATAAATCTACAGCGGATCCACAACCACTATAGTCCTCCATAAAGAAAGCGAAAGAATCCCAATAAAGAAGGGCATACGGCAGGGAGACAAGATCTCTCCAATGCTATTCACCGCATGTTTACAGGAGGTTTTCAGGGCCCTAGATCGGAAAGAACTAGGAATAAGAGTTAATGGAGAGTATCTCAGCAACCTGCGATTCGCTTATGACATTGCATTGATGAGTAACGTGGGACACGAATTACAACTTATGATTACTGAACTGCATACGGAAAGTAAAAGAGTAGATCTGAAAACTAATATGCATAAAACTAAAGTAATGTGGAAAAATCTTGGCAGAGAACAGCGCTTTGCTATAGGTGGCGAGACACTGGAAGTTGTAAAGGAGTACATCAGCTTAGGACAGGTAGTAACCGCGGAGCCGAAACATGAGAGTGAAATAGCTAGAAGAATATGGATGGGATGGGGCTCATTCGGCAAGCATAAAACAAATCATGAACGGTAGTCTACCACTATCCCTCAAGAGGAAGGTATATAACAGCTGCATCTTACCGGTACTTACCAACGGAGCAGAAACCTGGAGACTTAAAAAGAGGGTTCAACTTAAATTGAGGACGACGCAGCGAGCGATGGAAACCAAAATGATAGGTGTAACCTTAAGAGACAGGAAGAGAGCAGAGTGGGTCAGGGAACAAATGGGGGTTAAGGATATCATAGTTGAAATCAAGAAGAAGAAATGGATATGGACCGGGCACGTAGTACGTCGGCAGGATAACCGGTGGTCATTAAGGGTAACTGACTGGAATCCAAGAGATGGCAAACGCGTGAGGGGAGACAGAAAATTACGTGGGTAGATGAGATTAAGAAGTTTGTAGGTATAACGTGGCAGCAGAAAGACACAGGGCCGGGTTGATTGGCGGAACATGGGAGAGGCCTTTGTCCTGCAGTGGGCGTAGACAGGCTGATGATGATGATGATGGTGTAATTTTTGTATCACTTCAAGTCCATCACTAAACTGATAGAAAACCTACTGGATTTGTGGTTACTTTTCAGATAGCTACCAATTCGTGTAATATAATAGACGTAGTGCCGACACTGTTCAGGCGTCCCGCAGGGATCTGTGCTCGCCCCGCTCTTGTTCCTGTTATTCATAGATGATATTGCTGAAACAGTAAACGTTAAAATTAGATTGTATGCAGATGACTGCATGATTTACAGTTAATTTAAAGACATTGACGATTACGTCGCCTTTAGCAATTCTCTACCAAACGTAGCCCAGTGGTGCCGAGACTGGCAGATGGCTGTTAGTTTTGAAAAAAAAAAACGGTGGTAATTAACATAAGCAGAAAGAAAAGCAAACTACTGTTTCCATACTCCTTTAATAGTGTCACCCTTCGCACAGCGACTCTGTAGGAGTATTTACGGCTTTTAGGATCATCTGATCTCAAGTAGAATGTGAATGCGCATCAGGTGACGAAAAAGGCAATGAACAAGTTGTTTTTCATGAAACAGGCGCTGCGGTACGCTACCACAGGTACGAAGCGTTTATCTTACCTCACTTTTATAAGACCAATGCGGGAATATGAGAATATAGTGTGGTTTCCTTCAACAAATACTAACATATATATGATGAACGTTCAGCGCAAGGCGGTAAGATTTATCTTTAACCGCTTCAGTCGTCCTGATTCCCCTACCAAGATTCTTCACCGAGCAAGGCTATCTACACTGCGTCATAGAGCAAAAATACATCAGTTGAAGTTTTTTTTTAAGAATTGTTGAGCGGCCATTTTAAAAACTAATGCTTCAGCCTTCACAGCTCTAAAAGAAGCAGAAAAAGTGTGCAAGTAACACGACCTAACGTCCAAGGAATACTTCTGCAATAAAAATACCTTCTGTTTTTTATTAAAACGACAGTGTTTTATGCCGGGGTCGACCAAGACCTTCATGACGTATTTCCGTCAATGAAATGCGTAAAGAAAATGAACGCCATCAGATGGCAAAAAAGAAAAAGCTATACGAAAAAGTTCCGTTACCAGGAGTCGAACTAATGGCCTCTAGGTCCGGGACGATGGCTGGTGGACGTTTAGCCCACTGAGCTGCCGGCAAGCACATAACAAGTGCTACATAAACGCGTATTTTATCTTTCACAGTGCGCTTCGATGGATAGATGGATGCTATGCGCGTCCCCTTTATAACGGGGCGGTTACATGTGTGCCACCAGGCTCGAAAAAAAAATCACAGCATATCCACGGGGTGAATGATGATGAGTGGGCGAAGATGCGGAGGTTCATCGGTAAACCGTGAATCTTCCGTGAATTCTGCCCAGTACATCATCACCGACGTGAGATCGGGCGCGATTATACTGAAGGTTCGATGACTTATGACGACTTGCAGCTCACTTTAATTTTACATGTACGCTGTGAATTTTCATTGTTTAGAAAACCATTGCTTCAGAAAACATCTGGCGTCTTTCGTTAAGCAGCTGGCGTCTTTTCGTTTTGCTTTAGAAACATCTGGCGTTCTTTCGTTTTGCTTTTACAAAACATCTGGCGTCTTTCGTTGGTTTATTTCATCAATCAACGGCGTTTTGAACAAAATTTTTATTGTTTAATCACGCACAGGAGAAAGTTCACCAGGCACTACCTTGGAGGTAAACAATGGCTGCTAATGGGAATGAGACACAGAAGAAGTCGGCTTTTAGCTAACACTTACACTTCTACTTCTACTAACGTTTCCTATTGGAACATGCCAATGGCTGCTAATGGGAAATGAGAGACAGAAGAATTCGGCTTTTATTAACGCGCACGCTGCGAATTTTTTATTGTTCAACAACGCACAGGAAAAATCTCCCACCGGCACCACCTTGGAGGTCAAGATCTGGTACTAGCGTTACGACTGGTTACGCACTACGACTACTACGACTACGAGGGACGAACAGGTGCCGCCTTAAGGAGCTTCGCCCCTAAAAAAGGCGCGTGGTTGCTACGATTGTCCCATTCGGTGCGTTTGCAAAATAAGTGTAATTTCGTCCACGCCTTACCACACCGGGAGGTGGTGGCTTTAGCCCAAGCCTCGCTCATAGCATCTATCCATATCAAACAATAGCTCTCCGACGCTCGCCCGACTGTCACACCGCGTCTCCCGCTCGCCCTGTGAGAATTCACGGCCAGACTCTAGGGAAGACACGACGCCCGTAGCGTTTCTCTTCGCGTTTCACGACGCTTTGAAGGCGTGCATATTGAGTATCAGTGTTTGTTATGTGCTTGTTGATGCCGTCTTTGCGTGGGATTCACCATACGCGGTGTCCACGTATATGTAGCTTCAGTGCAGCACGATACGCTCTCACAGAGCACAGCCAGAAGATGGACCATCGAATCAAACTTCGACCCCACCCGGGTCATCGAAACGGAGGGTAACCGCACCAAAAGACAATACTTAAAATCTCAGGATATACAAACGACACCTGGAAACATTAATCGCTTGACGGTCCCCCGGCTGAGCATGTATGTACGCGGTCTCCGGAACCCATGGAGAAGACAATGCATTGACAAGAGCGACGGGGAGAACGACGGTAGAGGAGGAGACCACCTCTAAAGAGCGCTAGCTTGGTAGCCGGCTGGACAGTCACTCCCCGAAGAAGATACCTACCGGATGTCGAAACGTAGTGCCAGTTTATAAATTGAAAACTAAAAACCAAGCTTGGCTGGAGAGCCTTTTTTATTCTTACGCTAGTTGCGTACGGGTGAAAGTATTTACAATCTAACGTTTTGTTTTCTCTTCTTCATTCTTTTTGGTTCTATAAACAACGTATTGCCATGCTTATGTATTGTATGCATTAGTAATCCGCATGTTCCCTACACTTGCGCGTGACGATGTCATTACACTTGTGTGCATTTTATGCTTGTGTACTTTTTTATATTGCGATTGCATTACCTTGCTTGTATAATGTTTGTATTTTTCTCACTCCTGTAATAACCTTCACGGAGGGTTGACAGCATGCTGTAAAAATAAAATAAAATATATATGCTGTAAAACCGACTAGCGAATGCCGGCTTAGAGGTATTAGTAAAGTGCACTTCTTTCTCGGTAGATCCTCATACATTTGCAGTGCAAATTTTGTGTAGGCTCCACTATGCCACGAGGGGTATGGAGTCCTAAACTGGCGCATGGTATGCAAAGATTTCAAGAACTTGTGGGTACGCGTGGTTTAATCCCTATTCCTTCCACACGCTTCAAGCATCCGCTTCGTTCTCGTGACATTCGTGCGTTGTAAACTGATCCTTCTATATTCGTCAGGCTTGGTGGCTGCTTTTGAGTTCATATTATAACAGCAAATATTTTTAGAGCCTAACGGTGTAAACCGGTACGTCTCCACATGGACACCCTTAGGAGGCGCCCTTCACATAGGTTGTTGATATAGCGCCCTAGACAAAAGGTGTAAAGCAAACAAAAATGAGGTGTTAGGGTTAAAGTCTGTGTTGCCCATCTGTATGGATCTGAACGATATGCGCCGTTGATTTCGTATCAAATGTTGTTATGGCCAAACTTGAAGCTTTGGGTGAGCACAAATGATATAATGTATTGATTTCTGCGTATAGGAATCGAAGGCTTACCAGCCAGCCAGTTCTCATGGCAAAAACGCGACTTCGTATAAGTTTTGCGAAAGTCGCTTTCGCATCAGGCAGGCTGGGTTGGGAACACAACCTGGATTACAGCGGTCTATTGCGATCGATGTGCAAGTCTCGCGGTCTCCGCTGAAGCTTCAAGCTCGGTCATCAGCACTTATTCAGCTATATACAGTGAGATGCGTGATCGGGGTGAGCGGGATGGGCCCGCTCTTCACAAACACTAGGAGGGTTCCCTAGTCCGGTATCCCTGTAGCTGCCGCGGCGACCCGGGCTCTAGCTACGAATGCCAGTTGGGCTTGGAGATCGGAGCAGCCCAGCAGGACAGCTTCCCAGTCCTCTCGGGTGGGGTGGGGTGGGTAGATAGGATTGGAGGGGCATGCCCACATTATGTGATAGGTGTCAGAAGATTCATACGCACAGTGCGGGCACGCGCCCGAGATGGCCGGAATGAGATGTTTTAGTACTGCCGGGCACAACACAGATTGGTGAAAAGGCGGAGAAGCCAGCGCTCCTCCACCTTGGTGAGTCCTTTGGAAATGAGAGGATAGAGGCCATGGGAAGAGCGATAAAGAGAGGTGATCTCTCTAAAGGTGGTGGCTGGATTGAAATCGGGTTCCTGAGCTGGTTGCGGATGAGGCGATGCCCGGTGAGTAAGCGCGCGCGCGGCAGCGTCGGCTGTCTCGGTTTCCTCAAGACCCGCATGTGCCGGAGCCCACACGATGGTACGACGGGTCTCGCAAGCGTGGAGGATTTTGAATGCGCGGTATGGAATATACCCTTGCTCAATATTACGGCAAGCGCCCCTTGAGTCAGTGATAATGACCCGGGACTCTGGATCTGCGGCGGCCAGTGCAATGGCGATCTTCTCCGAAAATGTAATGTTTGGGGCACAGAAAGTAAGGCCTTGAACTGTAGTGGTTTGGTGGATGACGGCCGCCGTGTAACAACGCCCATGGTGCGAGCCGGCATCATCGACCTGCTTGACGGCTTTCCCCTCTCGGCCTCCGGCTTCGCGGGGTTGCTGCCATCCGGTGACGCGCAAGCAGAATGCCTTCTCTCTCTGCTTTTTTTTCCGCTCCTTACCTCTGCCCTCTCCTACCGCATCCATTCATCCACCCCCCCCCCCTTCCCCCCTGCTGAGGTGTCCGTCCCTGTACGAGACAGATGCGGGGCGAAATTTTCTCTGTATTTACCTTCTCATAATAATAATCACTCCCCCCACCCCCACCCCTAGACTGCTGGCTTATCACCATAGAGTTGAGAGACAGCCTCCGCCCGCGCAAGGCGGCGACCATCATGGGTGCCTCTAGTCATGTTGTGCGGAAGGGGTCGCACCTGGAGAGCGAAGCGCCAAGCTTCGGTGATGCGGACCCATTCTTCCGTCTGTGTAACGGGAGATATATGTTAGCGGGTCAGCAGGCGGCCCCCCGCAGACGTTTTGCTGAGGTGAAAGTATTGATTGTTAAGATGAGCTTCTTCTAACTTCCCAAACCAGGAAACGCTGGTTGGACATCGTTATGGGGAGGTCGAGTGCTCTCTTTTAAACCTTGCGGAGAGCTGTATTCAAGGCATTCTCACCGCATTTGCGTAGGTGGAGGTAGGGAGCCCAATTCAAAATTCTGCTGGTGACGATCTTTGAGGGCATCTTTGCACCTTTTATTGGATACCCGACGAACCATCCGGCACACCTGGTCACCCACTTTACGTATATTGTGTAGGGTAGTGTGTAGGGGCGGCGGCGTGGCGCGGAAGGGCTGCTACCATCATCCAGAGATTCCCACTCAGATTTATCGGAACCCGTCATTATTCGCGGTTTTCGTGGAGCACCCGTGAGCGACGTCGATGCAATAACGGAAACCAGGAGCGCTCGCCTCCGAGACTGCAAAAGGAGCATTAAAAATGCCCCCCTTCGCGGCGAAAAACAAAGCCACTTAAAAGTAGAACTCATAAAATACTTCGTCTTTTACCCTTTAGATGGCGTTAGCTATTCAGAAGCGCTAAGAGAGCGCCAAATTTGAACTTTAAGTCAGCGACAACGTACTATCGTGGGGAATAGGCGCGGTCACGAAAGTGCTAAACACCATCTTTGGTTGAAACAGCGCACTAAGGTCGACGACAAAGAAATAGGACCACAGGACAGGCGCTATTTCTTCAACCTCATCCTGTGTGCGCTGTTTCAGCCAAAGATGAACGCCTACCAACACGCTCAAGTTTCTATTCCTATGCTGTTAAATCCCAATTGAAAATCCCAATTAGAAATCTAATATTGGACGATGTGTTTGCGTCATTTCTCATTATGTACAAACTTTGACCCTGGGACATTAACTGCTCGGGCTTTGCCATCACGTGAGAAATGTATGCTTCAATCCAGAAACTGTGATTTAGAGCGCACTCATACCGTGTGCAAATTTTTATTGTCACTGCTTCTAACCCTTTTAAAAAAGTCAAGCCAGACTCGCGAAGACAGTCGTTTTTTACAGCAGGGCTAAAACTT
This sequence comes from Rhipicephalus sanguineus, assembly GCF_013339695.2. NCBI lineage: Eukaryota > Metazoa > Arthropoda > Arachnida > Ixodida > Ixodidae > Rhipicephalus > Rhipicephalus sanguineus. The sequence goes on along the minus strand of NC_051180.1, from coordinate 174,229,644 downwards.
CACCATAATGTTTACTCTAAAATCATGGAAGATGTAATCGTTTCTCATGCTGCTAACTTTTGATCATCTGTAAGCTTTTTTTGACCCAAACCAGCATGAGTTTCGTAAAGAATCACTAGTGCGAAACCAAACTAACATTATTCTTGTACGACATCCCCCTTCATACAGACCGTAACATACCAGTCGACGCGCTGTTTTCAGATAAAAAAAATCGTTTGATAAGGTGCCCCACTCACATCTGTTACTAAAAGTGTCGCGTCTAAACCTTCACCAGCATGCTTTCAACTAGATTAAAGCATTCATAACAAGCCACAAACAATACATGCATGTCAAAAACAACTAGTCCGACCTGTCCACTGTCTTGTCAGGCGGCGTGCCCCATGGTACCGTCCTCGGGCATCATTTATTCTCAATGTACATTAATGACATCCCACTTTCTGTTGAATCTAACATTCGTTTATTTGCCGACGACTGTGTCTTTTCCGTCCCATAGATAACTGAACCATGTTTCTTCTCTACAACATGCCCTCTTACGCATTCAGCAGTGGTGCACCACCTAGTTGTTGTCACTTAGTGCGAATAAAACATTACTATAATTATATTCAATCGTCATCGAAACCGCACGCCAGCTACTTACACATAACAACTGTCATATAGCTGGTACTAACTCCATCAAATATCTAGGTGCCCATCTTTCAAGCGACCTATCGTCCAGCGACCATACCAATCGCATAACTAACTCCGCTAATAGTGCCCTTGAATATACACGCCGTAACGTTTCCATGGCACCACGTTCCGTTAAACTACTCGCTTACAAAACCATCGTCAGACCTAAACTTGAGTATGCATCGACTGTCTTTCATCCCTACCAAACTAAACTTATTAAAACTCTCGAGTCAGTCCAGAGCACTAGATTCATCGTTTCAGATTGCTCCCTCTGCCCCAGTGTCTCCGTCCTAAATTTCCCGCTAAAGCTTTCCACCCTCGCTCTCCGTCGTCGTATTGAACGTTTCCGTCTTTTCACAGGCTCCTTTATTCAACCCTACGTGACATACAGCATATTCAACCAGTCCATCGAGGTCATCGCACCAGTCATCCAAACGCTGTGATTCCGCCACGTGCTCACACCACCTCTTTTCAGCAGTCGCTTTTTGCGCACCGCCAGAGACTGGAATGGCCTTTCGAACAAAGCAGGAGTCATCCGCGATCTGTCGCGCTTCTAAAATGCCAGCCAGGAAGCAGACACCGCCACATCATAATCAACACCTTCATGGATACCGCCACGTTTGTGTCGCCCACCGCTCATGTAAAGTTCCATAGAGGACCTTTGAGGATATATTAAATTAATAAAAAGGTAAATAAATAAATAAAAAATAAATAGGTATTTGCACTAACTGATTGTTAAACTTAACAATTTATGCTCTAATCTCAGTAATTGAGATATTGAACTGTCTATGCCGTATGCGTTTAAATTTTCGTCGAAAGGCATTTCCATTTGGTCATTTAAATAAAAATGTTGAAGTTATTTTAAGACACGGTAGGCTACGTTTTCATGCTTTTAGCCTCCTTGGCTGAAGCTGGTTACAATATAGCAAGTGTATCTAATTTTCTGGCAATTTTCTTCCTTTCGACTTGGCAACCCTGCCAGGCAGAGTGTGCAGGACTCTACTTGTGTTTAACTGCAGTATGCTAATTGTGACGTAAACCTAAATGAATGGAAGTGGACGAAAAATCAACCGTTCCGACTGTGAGATCCAAACCCACAACCTGTGATTACCCGTGCAACGCACTACCAATTGAGCAACGACAGAAGGCGCTCCCTCGTCCGCTTGACTGGGTATTTCCGTGCATGTAATATCAGGGAGGGTTACCCAGCGCAGCTCGTAGCACAAGCCTTGGGTGTGGAACACTTCCTAACGGCGAAGCTGTTCTTGGTCGAGCCTTTCATGTCAGGGATCCGTGGTAACGCTCGTCGGCATCATAAACTGGTATATGCCACAGACATTGGGTAAATCCCACTGCTCACAACGGCTCCACTAAAAAGGAAGGCAACAGTTAGCCCAACAAACGGGTATGCGCCGCACAAATATGTTCGGCGTATCAGAAAACTGTCATCATAATAAACGCGTATGTGCCACAGAAATTGGGTAAATCCAAATACACGGAATTTGAATTAAAAAGGAAGAAGGAAACGGTTAGCCCAGCAAATGACATGCGTGTTACCATAGGAACACTGCTGTCACGTCACGCGATACTTTGGGATTATAAAAGATGGTGACTATGCTACCACCTCAAAGAATAACAAAGAGTGTTTAATAAAGAGCTGTGATACAACATATCCGAGCATCTTGAGCGAAGCCTTCATTGTAAGCTTGTGTATAAGAGTCATATGATCAAGATGCAATAACACTATACTATATACCACCTGAAAGATTAACATAAAGCGTTTAATAAAGAGCGGTATACAACATATCTGAAAGACTTGCAAAACCTACAAATGCGTTAGCCCGACGAAGGGAACGCCACAGGTTTCGTTTGTTTCATCGGTGTCCGAGAAGCGGAGCTGGTTGAATTTTCTTTCTTTGTTTATTTTTTTTCAGTGGGCGTTACGTGGTACTTGATTTTTGCACGAGGCAGCAGCTGACCAATAAACTCGTATGCTACCCAAAAACATTGTCTGCCGAGACAAGGCCCTTGCTATAAATGAAGACAAAAATGTGCTTTTTTTCGAGGGGCTCGTTTATATGTTAGAAACAACCAAGTGAATCCAACAGTCAATTAAGCCAGGGAAAGCATAGAGGGCAGTAATTGTTGTGTTTAACTTTAGATAATTCAGGTCCCACTCGGCCCCACCCATTCAGACCCACCTGTTCAGTCGCTGGCATCTGTAGCTAGAATCTTCGAAAGACGTGTAATTTCAAAATGCGAAGCATTTCTTGGCTAACCTTCGGCACTATCTATCTATCTATCTATCTATCTATCTATCTATCTATCTATCTATCTATCTATCTATCTATCTATCTATCTATCTATCTATCTATCTATCTATCTATCTATCTATCTATCTATCTAGCCGCCTAGGTCTGGGTGCTCTCATAATCACTGTCTCGCCTCCAAAACTTGGTGTAGACCAAAATTGGCATGGGAGCGTAAGCGTATTTGACGAATACGACATTCTGGTTATGACATGAATAACGTGGAAATCCTGTCGCGCACGTCGTCAAACGCTTCCCTCCAGACGCGTGTGGCACATGCCCGTTTACCACGGGCCGCAGTGTACAGGCATGCGACACAGGTGATTGACAGCTTACATCTAACTCGGAAATGCGAGAACAGACGTTGGTCAAATAACTGTGAGATTGTTAAGAAAAACTGACATCGCCAACGTTGTTCCGACGAATTGAAAGAATAAAAATTACGATCCCAGGAAGTACCGAACACAAGGATGCTGTACTGCAATAAGGTATTCTACCACAGAGTCACCCCTGGTCTATAAATTGGTTTGGATAAACAGCCTATGCAGGCGTAATGGCGGTGCGACGTCAATTGTGGTTGTGGTGCTGGCTATCTAATTGTACAAGAAAGCAATAAACACTACTTATATACTCCTACGATGACGTTGTCATATCAGACTAACGTCTGTGGCTGGAGTGTTGGCTCCGGTTTTATATCAGTCTAAAAAATATTACACTTGTATTGCTATGATTCAGCAAGCTATATTGAATCATTGTTCGACCCCGGAGGAATACATTACCGAAAGTTACGTATGATATTCACTTGATTGCACCATAAGGTGCACTTGGTTTTGATAACACCGACGTATGTACTATAACGTGAGGGCTGACGTTACGTCGTTCCATAAGTTACCCTTTAAACGCCAGTATTGTCGACGTGCTTGCTAAGCCCACGATGAGCACACAGCTGCTACCCTTACGAAAACACGTCGATTCACCTCGTAACGCTTGGCTCAAAGCCATAACATACGGCATTCAAGTACTCGCTGACTGCTTCGCATGAAATCGATTCCCACAACACTGGAATTTGCCGACTTTTTTTAACAGCGAGGCTGTTTACTAAATCGTTTCTTGTCCGACGAACCAAAAAACGATCATCATCATAAACGGGTATGTGCCACGGAAACTAGATAAATTCTACTACGCACCACCGGTCCACTAAAAATGAAGAAAGCAACAGTTAGCCCAACAAATGTGCCACATAAATTATATAAATCCCACTACTCACCACTGGCTCACAAAAATGAAGGCAACAGTTAGCCCAACAACAAATGGCTGCGAAGCGACGGCGGCGAGCCGAAGACCCCGAGTACGTACAACGAGCGAATACTAGGTAACGGGAAAGGCAACGGCGGCTGTGAGAAGACCCCGAAGCGATGGAAGGCCTACGTCACCGACGACGTGCCCGTAGATCTATGAGAGGTGTGAGCGCTTGGTTTCAGCGCGAGTTTCTTTCTCTGGAGTTTGTACATCCGTGTCGTGTCTGTGACTGTCTGTGGTTTCACTCGAACCTCTTTTCGCTGAGAATCAACGTAGGAACAACCTAGCATCACCTAGCTAAATTCTAGCAACGACCTAGAAGTAACCTACAACTAACTCTCATCACCTAGCTAAGGCCAATAAACAACTTAGAAGCAATCATATTGGTCTTCAGAATCATCCAGTTTCACTGTTTAAAGCTTTGCGCGGCTTAGAGGAAGCTTCGCCAATTTTTTTGTAGCGTTAGCTACACTTGCCTAGCTGGAGCCGATTTCGCGTGGTTCCTCATGAGCCTTGTTGCGCATGCGCGAGGATCAGTGCGAAGCCGGCACTCACGCGCTCTCCGCCACCACCGCGCGCGGCTCGCCGCTACTGCTGGCGGTGAGCGGGAGGAGTGGCGTCGTTGCTGCTCTGCGCATTCGAGAGGGGTGACGTCGTAGCCATGGCGTGCGCAGCTATTCGCCTTCGCTGTGCAGTCGCCGTCCGACAATGCGCTGGTGCCGCTTGATAGCGCCTCTGACTGGCGTTAGCAGGTGGGTAACGCCATGGAGAAGGAGAGCGCAAATGCTGCTCAACGGCGCAGAAGAGCCGAGAAGCTTATGTCATCGGATCCCGAAGTAGTTGCCTGGCAATTAGCGGTTCAGCGTACGAAGAATGAAGAAGCAACCTGACGTTGAGCAAAATCAATATGCATATGCCACATAATACGTATACCGTGTGTGTGTCATTGGAGTAGCAGTAAGCATGACAATCAAGCCAATCCTAGATAATCTGGAAAGCTCAGAATAATAAGCTGAGCCTTTGCTAATGCTAGTATATCCTGGCATAGCCGAGCTAAGCCACAGCAAACGTTTTTCTCGTGTACGTGCTTGAAAATGTTTTGAAAGCATAGAAACAATCAATGGGAAGCCTACGAAGATTCGCTGTCATGGCAGTGCCTGAGCTGACAGGACTTGTGATCTCGCTTTGACCAGTGTAACGCGAGCGCGCTTATTTCGAATTGAGTGGCAGCTTTACAACACCACGTGATCTCGATAGCCATTCGGACACACTCGCGTGCTTCCAGCTTCGTTGGCCGATGGTTTTCACTGATTGAAACTCGCTGATTCTTGGTTATTTTAGGTAGACCTATCTTGTTCCTATTTTGGGGATAGGAAAACAAAAACAATGTTCCACAAGACCACAGAAGTTTCTCGGGTGCCTCCTGAATGATTCAACCGCGGCTCAAAAATGCTCTGTAATAGTGCCACAACTCCATTGACTCGATATAGTTGGGGTATTCTAAGGCCATTGATTTCATGTCCTTCCAATAGTGCCTCTGTGAATCGGGTATTGTGAACGCAACTGCACATCCAGCATGACGTCTGTAGAGGGCATTTTTAGGAAACAGTTTCGAGGACTGGCGCGCTTCATTATGGAGTGTTCGGCTGCCACGCAGAACGCCTGGATTCTATAGCAGCGAAAACCAGATTTTTCTCCCACATTGTGCTCGATAGTTGCGGCGTAGACCGCCAGCGGCGGCGGCGGGCAACACCGCGACCAAATTGGCTGCTGCTGTGAGCTCGCAAAACCGTTCGCTGTAACACGAGAACGTGGCACCTGCTATTGTCCGTCCTATTACCAGCGATACATTATTGGTGAAGGTTGAGACTTGTCTAAATGTCTCTCTCTCTCTTTCTGTACTTCCTATTGTCCGTACCTTGCGCTGTGCTATTATGATTATTAGGATGGATCCTGTCAAAGTGATGCAACATCTCATTTTCTACACTCATTGTAAAATTTCCAGCAGTGATAACAGGATGAGCTAGCGCAGAATGGACAACCAAATGAAGGCTCACGCTCTCTGAGGTAATGTTTTGCCATGGGACTTCAAATTAATGTGATAGCGCGAAGGATATCGCGTTGCCAAAAACGGGTTGTCGACATCGGTGATGATGGCGTAGTTCCTGAGCGAAAAATCGCCCCGGGGGCAAAGAATAAAAATAGGGTTTCCAGCTAGAGCCGAACCCGGCACTCTGCGTGGCAGTCAAGTACCCCAATGCATAGCCACGCCAGTGCTAGAATTTGCTTCGGAAAAAGACCGAAGTAATTTCAAGCATCGGCTACACAGGCGTTATATCAAGCGAAAACTCAGGCCAAGAGATTCAATACTGAAAAGAACGCTATAGAATCGCACAGGTTTTAATATCATGTGAATAGCGCAAAGAGTGAGTGGCTCATAGCTGCCCGCTCATCACAAAGGGCTCACTCACTATTGATCCACATCGTCATCAGCAACAACATGTACGAAGTGTGCTGTTAGTCGAATCCGCGTGTTGCCTTACGGAGAAGCAGTGGGCACTTGGCTACACAGGCAGAGCGCCGGATAGTTCTTTCGCAATACTTCCTTTAGGTGAAGTTTAAGCGTCCTCATATTTTGCATATTACAGGACCTATTTTATGCTGGGGAACAGAACTATTTTAACCCTGTTTTTCCTACAAACTCATTCTCATTTTCTTCACTCACTACTACAATTGCTTGTATAAGATTTTGTCATGTTGTATTATGAGTTTTGAGAAATAGAATATTCTGTGGAGGGCTCCAAAAAATTTGTGCACTGCGTCGATAATTTTATCATTCGTTTAAACGCAATAACATTCACAAAGTTGTAAATGCGAGCCCATTCATGGGAAGTAACGTTAGTGGGTATTGACCTCCACAGTTAGCGCTCGCATCATCCCATACGTGTCGTACTACCGTGGATATTTTTACAGCAGCTATTCCAAATCGGTGAAGTTGCTGTTTCTGCAAGGTAACTTTTGCATGAAACATTAATCGAGTAGTTTATTAGCACCGACATGTATACTAGTCGGAATGCATGCTGTTCGCGCCTCTGAAGCAACGTAACGAGCGCCATTCTCTCGGTTATGTCAGTACTGAGGGCTCATAGTGCTTCGTATCTTCTCGCATTTTCCTGTTTAGTATTGCTCTGATAGAAATATGGTAGTCAATAGATGATGAACGCCTACTATAGCAGGTCCTCACGTTCATGTGCTGTCATTATACTTATGACCAGTTACTAGAGCCTAAATATGCATGTGTCCTATGCACTGATTTTATTTGATAAATATTTTGGACATTTGTTCTCACTACATACAGTTATCGCTGTATTTTTCTGTGTGAGGCTGTCATGAGCAGCTACAACCCCGCACTTCAGGAGGCTATTCTGAGGTGGGCCGAGGCGGTAGAGGAGGTCTACCGCGTGTAGGATCCCTCACCTTCATCTCGCAGCCCCTTTCCCTTAAGACGGGATAAGTAAAGTTATTTCACTGTCTCTCTCTCTCAACACGAAAGTGCTCTTTGCCGGGGTCCACCAAGATTCAGTGACGTATTTCCGTCAAGAAAATGCACATGATCAGATGGCAAAGAAAAACTTGCAGAAAAAGTTGTCAACGAGAAACGACTCGATTCCATGAAAGATGATTTGGTTTGGGTAACGACGCCAGCCATTCACCATCGAGCCCAACAAGCGGACGCTGCAAGAGCGGTAGAAATCGCAGACACCAGCTGTACATAGCCACTCAAACCCGATACAGCATACCCAAGATTGGATGCTGTACGCCATGTTAAGCCTTGCCGCCAGGAAAATAAACGGAAGTAGATTGAAGAAAGGAGAAGACAGGAAAGAATAAAAGTCAAAGAGGAAGAGTGAGGGGAGAGAGAGAGGCGACTGCTGATTTCCCCTCGATATGTCAACCCAGGGGTGCCATCTATGTCATGCTGGCGCCAAAGGGGTACGTGGCTTCTGCCGGGGGTCTTAAAGGTCCAAGCACCCTGCATCCTCTCAACCCCCAGGATCCCCTTTTCCCGGGACACGACTAAGCCACACTCTGCTAGGCGTAGCAGGGGGTCGAAATCCCCCATTGGCTCCGGTCCATGGTGAGACCGCTCACCAAACGCCTGCCTGCACAGATGCCCTTGCCTGGGTCATCATGACGCAAAAATCGCAAAAATTGTTTACGTCATCAAGACACCACCATCACGTCATGTGACGTAACGTCACATGTTGACGTTATCGCATGACATCGTATTACAGTCAATGTTGAGCCGATCATGGAGGCATTGCAAACCCAGGTGAGGTGCCTCCGATCGTGGAGGCAGTGCAAAATCATGTTAGGTACAGGAAGCTTTCGGAAGGTGGCGGGGAGGAACTATGTGTCACTGAGAAGAAAGACAAGATGGCTTTCACGTTGAAGTCTTCTTAAGTGAGTGCACAGGGGGACCCTGCGAGTTTATTTTTTCGTCGGTGGCCTAGTGACGACCACCACAATGGCAAGCGCGACGCCCTAGGGGGAAAGGTCTTTTGCCCTTCTGTTTGATAACGGATACGGACACCTTGGCAGCAGGCTGTCCGAGACGGCTCCTTCGGTCTCAGTTTCACCGAACGAACCATTCAATTTACTTTTGCTAGGGGAAGGCTCAGCGTACATTTTATCAAAGCCTGCCGTAAACATACTTAACCGCGCGAGGTAGTAGGAACCCATTTTTGAACGAAGCCTGAAAACTAGAATTCAGCAACTGAAATTTTGCAGCATCCGACAGGTTTCGTTTTCGCGCCCAGGATGGACGGCGCTTGCGGCAGTGCCAAGACATGTGCTCCACTTTTTAAATGCGAAGCATTTCTTAGCGAACATCAGGTACTTTGTCCGTTTCTATCTATCTATCTATCTATCTATCTATCTATCTATCTATCTATCTATCTATCTATCTATCTATCCAGCCGCCTACGTCTGGGCCCTCTCCTGGTCGTCTCCATCAATTGTCGCAATTGGCACAGCAGGGGACCATTGAATGGTCAACACTATTCACTGGTCATGTCACGAATAATGCAAAATGCCTGTCGCGTATGTCACGAAATCCTTTCCCTTAGTCACGTGTGGTAAATACCTGAATACCTAAGTTCATGGTATGCACGTATGTGCCACAGGTGTTTCAGTCTCAATCAACATAGTAGCGGCGAACATACACATTGAAACGCAAAAGACAAGTGAGGGAGCTTAAGGCAGAACTGCCTGGAAGACGTTTGCTCGACTGCCATCCAGTCGTCCACGTGGTCCGTCAGAATGACGCAGTGTTCTCTTCATAACCTATGAGGCTGGGCGATGGCCGCATGCTGAGCGAGTCTGACGTCAGATTGATAGAGAGCCGCTTTGTGACACGCGCAGAAGCCGCGGCTAAGTGTCCTGACGGCATACGGCTATGCTACAGCAATGCCGACGTCGGAGAGTCGCTTTGTGACACGCAAAAAAGCCGTCGCTTAGTGCCCTGACCGCATATGGCTATACTACAGCAATGCGGACGCCAATCGCTATACGCACGTTCTCTCGACGCTGCGGGCAACGTGTTATGTCACCCTGCATGCGATATGATAACTGGCTATAAGAACCAGCCGGCACAGAGGGATGCTCTGACCAAGATGAACGCAACTGACATGGGTGGCCTGCCGGCCACAATTTACCTGAGCATCGGCAAGCCGCACGTGATCACGGCCAACATCGACGTAACCGACGGCCTCATTAATGGAAACAGGGGCACCTTGTGGTAAATCGAGCGTGACGAACACTGCAACACCGTGCGACTGCGGCTTCAATTTCCAACGTGCACGGTAGGCACTGTCGTCCCAGCTAGGACGAAGCACATCATTACTGCACACCCTTGAACAGAATTGAAATGGGTACCCGTGGGACTTCGAACCAACACAAACACGACTTACGCCAGAAAAATATATCGTGTAAGATGACAGTTTCCCATCGCGCAAGCAACCACCATAACTTTATATGTCAGAAAGCGCCACACACGCCCAGGTTGTCTTCGGATACGATAAGCGCCATCCACTGAAGTTGGTCTACGTAACGTTTTCCAGGGCTACCAGCCTCGGCGACCTATACGTCACCAACGCTAAAGGTGACTTCAGGTTCCCACATGTCACCGGCTCTATCGGCACAGTCTGTCGTCGACAAGTCCCGACTAGCAAACAGGACTCTAGTCATTGTCTTGGACCGGGCTGCCAGCTTTATTCGGTGCCACAACCACAACATTCGCCTCACGCTCGCCGCTCTCAACGTACCGTCTGTGCACGCGCTCGTGCATTACTTCGAAAACATTTTGCTGAGAAAAACTGGAGTGTTAGCACTTTCTGAAACGTGGAGCGATGAGCCTACTGCAATCACGGGATTCCAAACTCTGGTAGATAGCTAGCGGATTCATTACAGGTGCGGCGGCGTGGGCATATGTAAGAACACAATTAGGCAACAGTCACTTTCCCACCTCATGCTTCGCATAACACGGATTTCCACGGTATGTGGGATCTGCCGAATTTTTAAATACCCCGCTTTGTGCTACTTTTTTTCTTAATGTGTACACGCTTCGCAAGTACATGCCTATGTATGTATGTATGCAAGTATGTATGTATGTATGTATGTATGTATGTATGTATGTATGTATGTATGTATGTATGTATGTATGGCTTGTTCTCTTCCAGTTGCATAGTGGCTCTGCAAGTTTGACCTACTCCGTGGTCCATGATGTCGGCCTGCGGCAAACTATGCACTTTTTTATGGAGGAGACTTCGTGCAGACCATCCAGCGTCATTACTTGGCTCTGCTGACGGAAATAGGCTTTGTCCTGCTCATCTTCACCTTCTTCCTTCGCATAGACCGTGTCAACTTGGCCCTTGTGAGGAAATTGAATTCCACCGTGTTTGACACGGTAGTGCGTAAAACTGTCGACATGAGTGAGGAGAAATTGGCCAGTCTAACTGTCGTGTACGGACCCAGTAACGACAGAACGGACAAGCTGATTAGCAAGCTATTGGAAAAGACCAATACAATATCTTTTGACAGGAATTTGAAGGGGGAAGCCACCGATGACCTTAGCGCTTCAGATGCTGACGACGTCTACTACGATACCAGCTATAAACTCGCGCCGGGTGTTAAACCCACATATGATGACGACCCAGACAGGAAGAACCGAGTCGGTGAGTGAGCGCCACTATTTATCCCTCCTTGCACGTATTGAAATTCGTGCAGAATATTTCGACAATGCGCAAGAGTCATTTTCAACTACATCACCCAGCCAACATAAGGTCAAGCTATCCGAAATTAGCAATATTCAGTCATACATGAGCCAACATTTCGCGACATCATCCAAGCACTGCTAGGTGACATTAGGTTTACTTTGGCCTTCTCTAGCTGCCATTAGCCATAACTTAGAATACACAGGCTATTGCTTTATGGCTAGTTATGTCCGCCGCTCTCCATATCTCACCCTCTAATGACTTCGCTTTCCTCGCACCTATGGTACAGTGTAGTTGGACTGGTCCATTTGCTTGTGCGCAGAGCCAGTCGAGTAGTTTTAGTGAACGACACACGGGAAAAGCGCAAGCTTTACCAGCCGCGCTGTTAGAAGTGACGGTGACACACGTAACATTGCATGGCAAAAGTGTAGAACCCCGCCAGGCGTCTCAGCACGCGAATTGCGTAACAAGCAAGTGGTGCGAAGCTGCCCAACAATTACAAAAAGCTACGCTACCGTTCATCGCCATCATCAGTCACATCATCATTCAATTATGTAGCTATGTGCATTGCCTTACACGCAGTGGGAGCTTCGCTAACGTCTGGACAGCTTTCACAAAGACATAACCAGACAAAAGTTCTCGCAGCAGGTGTTCAGAAGATCAATTTATTGCAAAACTTCCGTGCCTGCTCGTTGCGGCTGATTTGTTTTGCATGAGCGCAACCATCATTTCACGTTCTTTAGTTGCAAGAGTGAGAGACCTGCCCTATTTTATTCGTCTTTCTGCGCCAACCTTTACTTTTACGCTTTGGCGTTGTACCACACACACACGCGCGGTTTCTTGAGATCTACCCGACATATCAAAACGATTACCATCGGTATGGCAGCTTTCCTTGATGGTCACAGAATGACTGAGAGGAGTATCTAAGAAGTTAGTAAGCGCCAAGTGCTTCGAAAATGGCTACGTGCCGGCACATTTGCCTCTTAATAGAACTTTAAGTGTATGCTGATTTTTAGTTGCTTACTCGAACATAACACTTAAATATATCCGCCCATAGCCCACCCCCCATTTTCCTTGACAACAATGTAATAGTTTCCTTGACAAAGATGCCCACGAAAGTATTGGGGATGTTATAAATAGTAAATGTAATGTGCATATGAAGAAACAAAAGTGGACGAAATAACTTGCCGCTGGCAGGAACCCGACCTGCGACCTACAAATAACAAGTCCGACTCTCTACCAACTGAGCTACAGCGGCTGTAATCGCCGCGCCCACTTTATGGGTTATATATGTGTATTTAATTCTGGAAGTGCTAGTCAGCGCCGCTAGTAACCGTGGCGGCGAGTGTGGAACACTCTTTTTCTGCCTGTTGGCGTCTGTAGCACGCGATCTTATTGTGAGCCGGCAGCTGACCAACGATTCCTCGCATACTACCTGAAGGCCTGAAGTCAGCTACTGGCTCGTGATAACTTTGCACACCGCTATTTTATTTTAACCAAGTAACCGTAGAATTACATGGTAAGGCAACGCTACAAATACTTGGACAAGGTTACGTCATCTAAGCATCTCAAACTTTAAGCTTTAATAAAGCAGGTAAAGCAAATTACCCGAGCTTCTCGTTGGTGTTGCTCTTAAAAGAAATACAAAGCAGTAAAAAGTTCATGGTTTCAATATTGCAATATGTACGTTTGAATTTCCGCAAAGACCGCACAACAAGTCTCGATGCTTGTGTTTTTAATGCCCCAATATTATAGGCTGTCCCTAGAGAAAACTATGAGATGTGTGAGGGTGGGCTTCACAGCCGAAAACATGGTAACCTTCAGTAGTTCATAAAAAAACAAGGAGGTGCCGGACGTCACCGCTCTGCAAAAAAAAAAAAAAAGAACGTACGCACCAGCCAAATTGGCTGGATGTAAAACACATGGTACTTCCAACGGGAAAACGCCCGTCTCCACTCTAGTGAACAGAAATTCAGTGGTTCTAACGCAGAATACAGGCCTCGCAAACGTAGGCCACGTTTTAATTAATATTATCCCTAAACGACCACATGAAAAAAACGTTTAAACTTTACGGTAGCTCTAGCAGTAGCAAAATGCGGTTTGGATATTTCATTACACAAACATTGAGTAGAGCCAATGATCAGGTGATGCTAAATTTGGGAGTATAATGTTCCTCACCACACCTGTGAATATACAAGCCACATTCCAAAAGGCAGGAATCTATTCCTTGATGCAAAAAGAGCCAACTTTACCGTAGTAATTGACTCACTAACACCCAACACTCACACTTACACTACTGAAATAAGTCACACTAAATCAAGCCACTAATTGTATTGTTCGAAAAATACTGCCACAGGTATGTCATATCTGAAGAGGCACTCAATGTCGCAAACAAACTGCCCCCATGCTTCGGCCTGACGCTACTTTCGACTTTTCGCGATCCCACCTAAAAAAAAAAAAACCCACGAGGACATATACTTTAGGAAGTCTGTGCACTTCAGCATCAAAATAGAAATCACATGAAATATTAAACAGACTGCTGGAAACAAAAAAAATCATGTTGATATTGGAATCGTTACAGGGAATGTGCTGTAAGCGTTACACTTTCTCTGTACATGGCCTTTTTCACAGCTGAAATATGTGCCTTGTATGAAGCAGTTCAAAATATCACGACTGGGGAACACAAGAAGGCGATAATATACATTCATTCGTTAAGTGCACTAAAATATCTGCATCAGAAATATAAGCTTAAGCCCTTAGTCGGCGAAATTTTAGATGGTTCTTTAAGGCAAAGAGCATCTATCCGTTTCTGCTGCGTCCCTAGCCATGTTGGCATACCTGGCTACGAAAAAGCAGATAAATATGCTTTCTAAGCTTAAGGAAACAGTTACAAAAACGAAACCGAAATCGCTGGGTACGTTCCCTTGCACGTTTCCGTCATTTATGCCAAATTACAGGCTTGAGACATGGGCAGATTGTTTGCAAATGAATTTTAGATTGTCTGCAAACGCCCTCCTGGCTTCCCACAATTATTGGCAACATTGCGTCTGTGACGTCAGTGTTGGCAAGGCGGCGGAAGTGACGCAGCCGAGGGCACCGCTAACTTCGGCGCTTAGGCCGCTACAGCGAGCGTCTGCTGTGCACAAGGCGACAGACAGCGTTGGCTTGGCCGGCGCTTCGCTGGTCGTCCCGGCTGTCACAGTTTTCATACTCCGCGCCGGCGTGGCCGGCATGCCTTGCACGACTTCCGGTTCGTTCGTAACAACGTCTACGTCATACGTAGACAGTGCACTCGGTTGGGTTTCGGCTTCGGTGTTGCGCTTTTTTGCTTATTTAAAATTATTCTCCAATTTGCCGAGTATTTCTCCTATCGGGCCCGTAACAGGAGCGTCTCAGGAACATAAAAGCACCATTAGTTTGACATGGCCAAAAAATCGCCGGTGTTGGCCTTTGAAGAGAGGTAACGAGCAATCCAAACAGCATTCTTATAAAAATGGCAGTAACAGTGGTCGTGCAGAAATAATGAGCAGAAATATTAAAGACCGTGCTTGGAGAATGGAAGACCTGTCGTCACCAAGAACGGTTTCTTGAGATCATTTCATCCGGACTCCGAGTTGGGCACACATTGCTGACACGCAAGTTTTCACTGACAAATGATGAAAAACCAACCTGTGGAATATGTCGAGAACCCTTAACAGTTGTGCGCATCCGTATCGCATGTCCCCATACTGCTACGCAGAGATGAAAATATTCCGGCCAACTATACAATCAATCCAATCAATCCACCCTGCTCTACATCTTGCTGAAGATGCTCTTGTACGCTTGTCTGCGGTGTTGAACTGTTATTGCGAGAGCAATTATATGGACAGTCTCGGCTGGTTTTTGCCTTCGCCGTCACCGCCGTCATGCTGCGTGTATGTATAAGTATGTATGTATATATGAATATCCCAAAGAAAAGTAATTCCGAAAAAAGCTTCCGAAGCGCGGAATCGAGCCAGCGACTTCTCGATCCGCAGCGCGTGGCTCTAACCACTATGCCACGAAGCGCAGATCGTTGAGGTGGCTAACGGCGAGCGTTATATACACACCCTCTACTGCAGTACTCAGAGACGGCAGGCGCTTATAAGCGTTTCTGCATTACCAGCGAGATGGCACTAGGAGCGTAACGGACGCACTTAAAGGCGTCGGCCAGCTCGCCCCGCTCCTGCGAACGCCGTTTCTCTTCGGCCTACAGGGCGTGGTCGCATTCGTGCGCTTATCCGAGGAAAGAAGGGAGCGGGCGGGGGGGGGGAGCGGGGGGGTTGTCTGTCATGTGCTTTCCCCGGGATGTCCGCGCTGAAGTTACAGAGCGTACGAAGGTCTCTTCGCTCGCTGCAGCGGCCGCGTGTGCGAAAGAAGCGCGCTGTTCAAACAGAAATAAATGAAAACTGTGAGAGTTAGTTCGCGCTCATCCTGTGTGTGCTCTTTTCGTGCGTCCTTTGCGCTTGAGCGACGCGCTGGAAATTTCGAGCTGGTTTCCGTTCTTCGCTTTACTTCCAATTTGTTGCTATCCCATTCATTGCTTCGCCGTTGCGGCGAAACTGTGACTTTTTAAGAGGACGCTGTTTTTCAATTAAGCATTTGCGACATCATTTCACTGTTAATTACGCAAAACCACCTGCCTGCAGCAGCATAGCTCCAACTGCTTCTGCTCCACACAAAGCGAATGAAGAACTGCAACATACTAGGCAATGACGTCAGCATCGCTTCAACACCGGATTTAGCATTTATCAGAAACATGCCTGACGCACGATGGGCGAATACCCCAGAAAATCTTTCGAGTGACCATTTCGTCCTGGAGGCACTGATAAACGCCGGCCCCCCACGAAGAAACGGAAAGAACTTACTTTACCATGGTAGAATGGGGCCTTCTTCGAAAAATGCGGGCGGAGCGAACCAGTGGAGATGGAGATTCAATTGAGGATATTCAGGTCTAGGCGCACAAACTACACGATCGTGTGAAGAAAACGACAAACATTTGCCAGGAAACGCAGGGCTGGAAAATGCAGACGCCAATCTGCTACATTTAAGGGAAGCGCGGAATAGCATACATACACAATGGAAATGGAAAAGGCTTATGGGAAACCGTAGAGGAAAAATAGCCCAATTCAACAAGGTAATCGAGAAACACACAAGTACATGGACACGGCAAAACGGGGAAGTGACGTGTGACATAATTTAGAAAAAATTTGGCATATGCCACTCATGCCGGGAGCCGATGTCATGCATAGCAGTAGGCGAGCAGTGGTTTGTACCGATTTTGTTTATTGATTTCACTCAAGCTTTGCTAGTGTGGTCGACTAATTCTTTATGAATGTCTAGTATTTATGAGTATTTCTGGGCAGGACCGCAGCGAGCAATTCTTTCCGATATTTCTAGGTGCGGAGCTAATGACACAAGGTACTAAAAAGCTCCGACTAAATATGTTTCAATTGATTACGAATGAAGCGCCGTGCGCTTTTTGTAACACTCTACTGCAGATAGACTGGAGCAATATAGCGAAAACTCTAGAGGCAGACTACGGTTACGATAAATTTCTTACAATTTTCAAGCGAATATATCATGTGCATTTTCCACAAAAAGAACACAGATTAAACCGTAAAATACGAAAACCTTGGATACGAAAACAACGCGTCTCCACAAGAATCTCTCGCTTTCGTGTGAGTGAATAACCGTACGTTACCCGAGCGTTGCCCCAAAAAATGGCACTTGAGTGACATAAAGTGACATAAAGAGCCGACGACAAAAGTAGGTCCTGATGTCCATGATTTGTCGCAGACTAGCATAAAGGCTTTGTGCTTGTGGGTGTTTCATGTTGCTTTGTCACAATTACGATTGATGTTCCTCTATTGTAAACCTTTTTATTTCACATATACACATATATGTTTCGACTATAGTGTCACGTAGTCGTGACGTCGAAGAAGGCAGCAGTCAGCATGTCCGAGAAGAAACTCTTTATTTTGCCGAACTTGTGGCCGAGAAACTGAAAGTCAAACTACAGCAATACACTGATAGTGGTGAACAGAGCGCCGACCGTCGATCAACTGACAAGCGGTGAAGCGCGTCGGCATTTTTGCATGTGCCGTAGAATATTCCAGCGTTATCGCTGGTTGTCGCGTAATCTCTAGAACAAGCTCGAGTGCTCGCGTCTTGCGCGCAATCTTAACAAAATTATCTACAATCATTGCGAAGCTTCTCGAACAATGAGGCGCGGTTTGCGCAGAGCGTTGCTGACAGTCTTTGTGGGCGAAAACCGAATACACCAAAAGTGATAATAAGAAACGCACGTGGAAATGCCCCACTCTGAAAAAGCATCGTCCCGATGCTTAAAACAGAACAGGAGGGGGGGGGGGGGGCTGGCTAATGCATGCAACAATAAATAACAGCAATAAAGCAAGAAAGTACAATAAAGAATAAGCACTAGCAATAATAAAGCAAGAGTACAGTCCTCAGATTCACTAACGCGCGTAATATGGCTTGTGGCGCACGACATGGACGACTTCAGGTCGCGCACGGCGCCGCTGAGAGCTAGTAATGCCGTCAGGGGCAACCTCGTAGTCGAGTGCGCCGAGGCGTCGAAGTACCCTGTAGGGTCCGAAGTATCGTCGAAGAAGCTTCTCACTAAGTCCTCGTCGGCGTATTGGCGTCCATACCCATACAAGGTCACCGGGTTGGTATTCCATGTGGCGTCGTCGAAGGTTGTAGCGGCGGCTGTCAGTCGTCTGCTGGTCCTTGATCCGTAGGCGGGCAAGCTGTCGTGCTTCTTCGGCGCGCTGTAGGTAGGTGGTCACGTCGATGTTTTCCTCGTCGGTCACGTTTGGTAACATGGCGTCGAGCGTCGTTGCCGGGCTCTGTCCGTAGACCAACTTGTATGGCGTCATCTGCGTCGTTTCCTGTACGGCCGTGTTGTACGCGAAGGTCACGTACGGAAGGATGGCGTCCCACGTCTTGTGTTCGACGTCAACGTACATGGCCAGCATGTCGGCGATGGTCTTATTTAGACGCTCGGTGAGGCCGTTGGTCTATGGGTAGTACACGGTGGTGCGGCGGTGGCTTGTGTGGCTGTATTCCAAGATCGCCTGAGTTAGGTCAGCCGTAAACGCCGTACCTCTGTCGGTGATGAGAACCTCTGGGGCGCCGTGTCGAGGGACGATGTTCTCAACAAAGAACTTGGCTACCTCAGCGGCACTGCCATTGGGCAGGGCTTTTGTTTCGGTAGCCACGACGATCCATTTATTTCCACAAGTCGACGTTGGGAACGGCCACAGGAGGTCCATCCCGATCTGCTGGAATGGTCGCCGAGGAGGCTCGATAGGCTGAAGGAAGCCTGCTGGTCTTGTGGGCGGTGTCTTCCGTCGCTGACAGTCTCCGCACGTCCTTGCGTAGCAAGCTACGTCGGCGGCAAGGCGCGGCCAGTAGTAATTTTCCTGTACTCGTGCGAGCGTTCGGGAAAGTCCGAGGTGTCCAGCCGTCGGGTCGTCGTGCAGGGCATGCAGAATTTCTGGTCGCAGTCCCGAAGGTACAACGATAAGGTGGCTGGCTCGGGCCGGAGAGAAGTTCTTTACGAGTACGTTGTTTTTCAAGGAAAATGATGCCAATCCTCGCTTGAATACTTTTGGGACAAAGATGGTCCTGCCTTCCAGGTATTCCACTAGACCCTTCAGTTCCGGGTCGGCTCGCTGTCGTTCGGCGAAGTCTTCGGCACTTATGGCTCCCAAGAAGCTGTCATCATCCTGGTCGTCGGGCGGTGATGGGTCGGCGGGCGCACGAGACAAGCAGTCGGCGTCGGAGTGTTTCCTTCCGGACTTGTACACGACAGTAATGTCAAATTCGTGAAGTCTTAGGCTCCACCGTGCGAGGCGACCTGAAGGGTCCTTCAAGTTAGCTAGCCAACACAAGGCGTGATGGTCGCTCACAACTTTGAAGGGCCTGCCCTAGAGGTAGGGGCGAAACTTTGGCGTAGCCGAGATGATGGCGAGGCACTCCTTTTCTGTTGTGGAATAGTTGACCTCTGCTTCAGACAGCCGCCGGCTAGCATAACCGATAACCCTTTCCAGTCCGCCCGTCCGCTGCGCAAGGACGGCGCCGAGTCCTATGCTGCTTGCATCGGTGTGAATCTCCGTATCGGCGTATTCGTCGAAATGCGCCAGTATCGGAGGCGTCTGCAGGCGTCGTTTCAATTCATGAAATGCTTAGACTTGCGCTGTTTGCCACCTGAATTCGACGTCGGTCTTCGTGACCTGCGTTAGTGGCTCGGCGATCCGTGAAAAGTCACCGATAAAACGTCTGTAATAGGAGCACAAGACGAGAAATCGGCGCACGGCCTTCTTGTCGGTTGGTGGCGGGAAAGCGGCGATGGCAGCTGTTTTCTGCGGGTATGGGAGCACTCCAGTCTTGCTGATCACGTGACCCAAAAACAAGAGCTCCTCGAACGCGAAGCGGCACGTTTCTGGCTTCAGGGTGACCCCGGAGTTCTTTATTGCTTGAAGTACGGATTGAAGTCGCTGGAGGTGTTTGTCGAAGTTCGAGGAATACACAGCGACGTCGTCCAAGTAAACAAGGCAAGTCTGCAACTTCAAGCCAGCTAACACAGTATCCATGACTCGTTGGAAATTCGCAGGTGCCGAGCAAAGACCGAAGGGCATGACCTTGAACTCGAACAGAGCGTCCGGTGTTATAAAGGCAGCCTTTTCTCGGTCTCTCTCGTCGACAAGGACGGCACCGAGTCCTACACAGCTTGCATCGGTGTGGATTTCCGTGTCAGCGTATTCATCGAAATGCACAAGTATCGGAGGCGTCTGCAGGCGCCGTTTCAGTTCTTCAAATGCCTCGACTTGTGCCGTTCATCACTTGTACTCCACGTCGCTCTTCGTGAGGTGAGTTAGTGGCTCGGCGATCCGTGAAAATTTCTTGACGAAACGTCTGTAATAGGCGCATAAGCCGAGAAATCAGCCTACAGCCTTCTTGTCCGTCGGCAGCGGGAAGGCAGCGATGGCAGCTGTTTTCAGCGGGTTTTGGCGAACTCCAGATTTGCTAATGGCGTGTCCCAAAAACTGCCGCTCCTCGTATGTGAAACGGTATTTTTCTGTCTTCAGGGTGAGTCCAGAGGTCTTGATTGCTTGAAGTAAAGCTTCAAGGCGCCGGAGGTGTTCGTCGAAGTTTGAGGCAAACACAACGACGTCGTCCAAGTACACAAGGGACGTCTGCCACTTCAAGCCAGCCAGCACTGTGTCCTTAACGCGTTGGAAAATCGCAGGTGCCAAGCAAAGACCAAAAGGCATGACCTTAAACTGAAACAGTCCGTCCGGTGTTATAATGTCATTCTCTTCCCGGTCTCTCTCGTCGACTTCGATTTGCCAGTAGCCAGTCTTGAGGTCCATCGACGAAAAGTACTTCGCGTTGTGGAGTCGATTCAGGGTGTCGTCTATCCGTGGTAGAGGGTACACGTGCTTCTTTGTGATTTTGTTCAGGCGACGATAATCGACGCAGAAACGTAGGGTCCCATCCTTCTTCTTGACTAACACCACGGGAGACGTCCACGGGCTGTTGGACGGCTGGATGATGTCATCGCGTAGCATTTCATCGGCTTGTTTCTTAACGGCCTCCCGTTCCCGCGTCGAAACCCGGTAGGGACTCTGACGGAGTGGTCGAGCATTTTCTTCTGTTATAATGCGGTGCTTAGCAAGGGGCGTTTGTCGGACCCGCGATGACGACGAGAAACTGTCCTTGTATTCCTGCAGAAGGCGTCGAAGCTGTTGCTGTTGGTGAGCGGGAAGACTTGGGTTTACGTCGAAGGGTGGCTCAGGCATCGTCGTCTTAGCGTCGTCAGCATCTGAAAAGGCAAACGCATCGCTGACGGCCAAGATTTCTTCGATGTATGCAATCGTCGTGCCCCGGCTCAGGTGTCTGTATTCTTGGCTGAAGTTCGTTAGGATCACGCTTCCTTTTCCTTCATGCAACCGAGCAATGCCCCTTGCGACGCCAATGTCACGGTCTAGCAGCAAACGCTGATCGCTCTCGATGGCACCTTCGATGTCTTCAGCTTTTTTGGTGCTGACGGAAATTATGACGCTGGAGCGAGGCGGGATGGTAACGTGATCCTCGAGCACGTTCAGGGCATGTTGACATGGACTCGTATCCGGCGGTGTCGTTTCGTCCGACGATAGGGTTATCGATTTGGTTCTTAGGTCTATGACGGCGCCGTGATGGTTTAAGAAGCCCATGCCAAGTATGACGCCCCTGGAGCAGTGTTGTAAGATTACGAAACTCGCAGGATACGTGCGATTATTGATTTTGACTCTTGCTGTGCAGACTCCAGACGGCGTTATTAGATGGCCTCCAGCGGTACGGATTTCGGGGCCTTCCCAAGCAGTCTTAACATTCTTCAACGTCGTGGCGAAGGGCCAACTGATGACGCAATAGTCGGATCCAGTATCGACGAGAGCGGTGACGTTGTGGCCGTCGATGAGAACGTCGAGGTCGCTAGTTCGTCGCCTTGCGTTGCGGTTGGGTCTCGGCGTCGGGTCACGGCTGCGTCGGTTTGTTCCGCTGCTTCCATGTTGCGTCGTCGGGTCTTCTTCGGTCCGCGAGATTTCGTCGCAGTGGTCTGTCTAGTTCACGTCGTGTTCTGAAGGTTTCGTCGCGGCGTCGTCGTCGTCGGCGGAGGATATTCGGTAGTTCGTCGTACAGCAACCGCACCTCCATCGGTTGATGCCCTTAGTTTTCCGGATACGGGCTAGGCGACCGGCCCCAGTTTGGGCCAGTGTACGGCCGGCGGTGCGGTGACAAGTAGCGGCCGGGCGACGGCGAGCGTGAAGGTTGTCGTTCTTGGCACTGTGTTCCGGTTAGGTAGTCGTCGATGTCGCGAGGCCGTTCGCCTGGCTGCGGGCGCGGCGCGTTGATGGTGAATGCGCGTAGTCCCATCTGTCGGTACTGGCAGCGGCGGTACGTGTGGCCGGCCTCCCCGCAGTGGTAGCAGAGCGGGCGGTTGTCAGGGGCGTGCCAAACGTCGGTCTTCCTCGGCGCGGATCGCTGGCCGGCTGGCGGGCGGTATGACGGCGGTGGTGGCGGCGGCGGTGCTTGGCGGCGGAACTGCTGCGGCGGCGCGGCGTCTTGACGTGCGCGAGGACGAGCGTTGCGGCGGACTGCAGCGGCGTAGCTCATCCCTTGTGGCTCAGGCTACACTAGTTGAGGTGCTCCCAGGGATTGCTGTATTTCCTGGCGTACGACGTCAGTAATCGAGTCTACTTGAGGCTGCGAGGACGGCAACAGTTTTCGAAGCTCCTACCGCACGATCGCTCTGATTGTGTCTTGCAGGTCGTCGGATTGCAGCGCTTCAACCTCCCCGTAGGTCGCCGTGGGAATACGGCGGTTGTACTGCCTCGTAGGCATTTCAAGCGCCTTTTCGATCGTTGTGGCTTCCGAGACGAATTCCATGACCGTCTTAGGTGGGTTACGAACAAGGCCGGCAAAGAGTTCCTGCTTGACTCCTCCCATTATGAAGCGAATCTTCTTCTCCTCGGACATAGTGGGGTCAGCATGGCGAAAAAGGCGGACCATTTCTTCAGTGTACATGCCGATGTTCTCGTTCGGTAGCTGTACACGAGTCTCTAGCAGAGTTTCGGCTCTTTCCTTCCGGACGACGATCGTGAACGTGTCCAGGAAAGCGGCTCGAAAATGGTCCCAGGTTGTGAGCGTGGCCTCTCGGTTCTCGAACCATGTTCGAGCGGTGTCTTCCAAGGCAAAGTACACGTTCCGTAGCTTGTCGTTATCAGTCCAGTTGTTGAAAAGAGCGACGCGGTCGTACCTTTCAAGCCTACTTTCCGGGTCTTCGAGCGGTGACCCGCGGAAGGTAGGTGTCTCCCTTGGTTGATGTAGCAGCACAGGTGCAGGCGCCATGAGTGCTGTTGCTGTCGCTGATGTGGTGGACATGGCCGGGCTCTTCCTGGTCTTGTCGGGTAGAGGACCGTGCTCCGGTGGTACACCTTGTTGCCTACGGCTAGCTCGCTTGTGGTAGTTGGCTTCGATGTCTTCTCCGAGACTCAGGCTTGGTTCACGGCTTGACGGGGGCGTCCGGAACATGGACGAACAGCACCTCCACCAGATGTCACGTGGTCGTGACGTCGAAGAAGGCAGCAGTCAGCACGTCCGAGACGAAAGTCTTTATTTGGCCGAACTTGTGACCGAGGAACTGAAAGTCAAACTACAGCAACACACTGATAGCGGCAGACAGGGCGTCGACCGTCGATCAACTGACAAGCGGTGAAGCGCGTCGGCATTTATGCATGTGCCGTATAGAATATTCCAGAGTTATCGCTGGTTGTCGCGTAATCTCTAGACAAGCTCGAGTGCTCGCGTCTTGCGCGCAACCTTAACAAAATGATCTACAGTCATCGCGAAGCTTCTCGAACAATGAGGCGCGGTTTGCGCAGAGCGTTGCTGACAGTCTTTGTAGGCAAAAACCGATCACAGCAAAAGTGATAATAAGAAATGCACGTGGTAATAGCAAGGGTTTGCTATATACCATGACAGCGGACAGTGAGAATTGACGGCAAAGCTAGGTCCAAAGGTCCATAATGTGTACGTTGAAGTCGCCGACCAGTAAAGGGTGTGTGCTTGTAGGTGTTTTATATTGTTTGGGCACAATTATGATGATATTAGTCTACTGTAAAACCTCATGTTTCGATTTTACACGGTGCTGTACCGTGCGCGCGGACGCCGAACGGACGGACAAGCCTCTTCCTTAAGCTGATTCGCCTCTCCAAAGAGGTAAACTTTACCAAACGTTCCTGCGTACACGTTTACCGGAGGACTTGGCGGTCTTCAAGTATTATCGCAACGAACTTACAAAATGTTTGCGCTCCCCGAGAATCCGCTATATTTCTACTTATCTTGATGTTCCTCACAATCGTTCTGGCGTATAATGGGCTAGATTAAACACGCTCCTTCATCGTGGTCACATTACCGCCCCTGTGCCACAATTGAAAGTCAATGGCAAAGATGTGGATAGGTCAGAATTCGCTGACGTATTTAATATTTTTTCACTCGTATGACAACAGCTGAAAGTACCCAGTTGAAAATGACAACAGAGCACAATAGAAATTTCTGTTGTCACAATAGAAATTTCTGTTGTCACAACAGAATTTTTCTGTTGTTACTACACATTTCTGTTGAGACAATACACATTTCTGTTGTGGAGCGGATATTTTTGTCGTCACAACAGAAATGTCTTCTGTCGCATGTGCAGTGTCACAACAGAGAGCTGACGTACTACGACAAATATTTATAGTAGTCAAGAAAAATGCTGTAGTACTAAAGAAATGTGTTGTGCTACAAAAGAGACTTGTCGTCTAAGCTTGTATTCAATTGTGACAACAGAAGTGTTTTTTCAGTGATACGACAAAATTCTGTAGTACAACAGAAAAGCTTTTTGGTCCAACAGAACTTTGTTGTCTAAGCATGCATCCAATTGTGACAACAGAAGTGTCAGTCACTAAAGCAATGCGAGAAAATCCTGTATCAGGTTGGCAATAAATATCCGCCTAGGGGTCGACTCAGACCGGACCGCGAGTTTGAGTCTGAGTCAGTGGCGTAGGCGTAGCCAGGGGGAGGGAGGGGGCACACCAGGCGCGTGCCCCCCCCCCCCCGAAATTTCTTGTGCCGTGACATAATAAGCACAACAACACTCGACCACATTTGCCTGCCCGACCCCCACTTCAGATCAAGGAGCTGCCCCCCCCCCCCCGCCCGAAAATTATTTCTGGCTACGCCCCTGGTATGAGAGTCCGGACGAGGAAAATTTTAGTGAGTCTAGTTGAGGAAACTATTGGTGAGTCTGAGTCCAATCGTGAGCCCTAGGCGCCAATACATCCGTTGAGTAAGTCTTGAGTGAGCTCCACCTTTTATAGCCAACCGATGGTCCTATCTTTAGCACTATACAATCAGCATTATATCTCGGCTTATATTTATATTCAAGTGTATTCCCACGTATGCCAACTTATATACTCGCGTTCATATATGCCATGCTCAATATTTATTCATCAGGGGTGCGAGTTGAGGGGCAGGGTGCTAAAACCTTCCCTCGCAAACTCTTTCACTGGAAGTTCTTGATGAAATATACTGTGTGAGTCACGTATTGATGTCCTAAATAGATTGAAACCATGCACTGATAACTCATACTTGCCCCGCCACGGTGTTCTATGGTTATGGCACTCGACTGCTGACCCGAAGGTCATGGGATCGAATCCCGGCCGCGGCGACTGCATTTTCGATGGAGGCGAAAATGTGTGAGGCCCGTGTACTTAGATTTAGGTGCACGTTAAAGAACCTTAGGTGGTCAAAATTTCCAGAGCCCTCCGCTATGGCGTCTATCATATCGTGGTTTTGGGACGTTAAACACCAGATATTATTATTAACTCCTAGTTGAAGGTACAAGATCAAAAGGCGCATCGTAGAGCAGCGATTATGTGAAATATTGGCATTCAAAAGCATTTACACCGTGATCAAGAAAGCTAATTTTACACTAACGGACTCATGAGTCGACTCACTCAGGCTCAGGTCAAGCTGCGAGTCTGAGTTTGAGTGAGTTTGGCTGAGTAATATGTTGGTGAGATTGAGTCTGAGTGAGTCCGGTTAAGAAAAACTTTAGTGAATCCGAGTCCGAGTAAGTCTGGCTGAGGAGAATTTTGGCAAATGTGAGTGAGCCCTCGGGCCAAATTATATCTCTTGAGTGAGTCTGAGTGAGCTCCAATTTAATTGCCGACCTATGCCTGTAGTACGACAGAAAGACTTGTTACAAAAGAGCCACCGTTATCATGCAATTACTCAATGTAAAAAAAATATTTACTATCCACTGAAACTGCTTCAGCTATATCTCTGTGAAAAAATTGCCAGTGCACAGTGTCGCACGCGACAGAGAAACATGCAGTCATGAGTGCCCAAGTCATGAGTATACTTCACAGAGTAGTAGCTTGGGTGTGTTGGTGATTCACTGTTAACATGGCTGCACAGCACAAATTGAATGAAGGAAGAGTGCATCATCTGTGTTGTGTCCTGTCTTCTCTCCTTGTTTAACTTTGTACTGTGCAGCCTTGTTGACATGAATACACTTTAAAAATTTATGACGTGGCCCTTGAGCACCTTGCCATGGTATTCTAAGAAGCAATTTAAACTTTAAATGTGAACAAACAGCAAATTAAAGATCCAATTGCATCACTATTTTAAGAAGTGAAGCTTCACTTTTTGGTGTTGGCACAGGACAGCACATGTGTATTCATGTGCCTATTGAGATAAAATTAACAAGGAAAATGGACACGACTAATTTCGTGGTTTTACATTGTGAAAACATAATGAGGAATGGCATAGCAGCAGACTTCAGGATAATTTATACACACAAGGAGCTATATTAATTTATGTTTTTAGATTTCACTCTCATCGAAGTGTGGCTATCATATAGAGAATCGAACATGCACAGTTCATACTAAGCCATTCAAGGCCATAGCCACTAAGCCACCAGAGAGGGTAAAAAGCACAAGGAACGAAAGTCATGTATATGTCTTTAATATCTATAATGCATCCATTGAATTCATTTTTCACAAATACATAAATCCAAGATGGGTGTTTTCCTCCATATGGCCCTTCAAAACAAAATGCAGGTACACATGCATATGTAATCCCACCAATGCTATGCTTTAGAGGACAAATAAATGTACAAGTTTGTGGGAGACATCATTATACGACCATGGCCAGAACCACATTTAATAGCATTCCATGTAAAGTCAGCCGTACTATGCAAACTTGTTCTCTCGTTGCTTCCTCTATTTGCAACATTGTTTTCCCACAACAATAACGAACAAGAAAGCCTAAAGCTGGCCTTAACAACATTAAGTATCATTCATACATTCTTTTGTTTACATATGTGATGGTGTTTTGCCTATACACCCGCAAGTCATAAAACCATTTTTCAATAAAAATATTTTTCACTACCACAACTTGAAAACATTTAACATGGCAGGTCACATAAGAAAATGTGGAAAACAGAATGAATACAGGGTACGTTATAAAAGTATATGCGCATTTTCTGGGAAATATAGATTTATTGGTGGGACCTGTGCAAATGGGTAAAATTCTTCAAAATACTCTCCCCATGCATCAATAGACTTGCAGAGATGTGTCTGCCACAGCTAGACGGCAACCTGAAAGTCATCAACAGGATGTCTCTCGGCAATGTTGTAACATGCTTTTCGGTGTTTTCTCACTCTCCCAAATGCTTTTCTTTCAGCTTTCTCTTCAGTCGGGGAAAGAAAAAAAAGGTCGCACGGAGCCAAGTGAGGACTGTAGGGGGAATGGGGGACCACCGGGGTGTTACTCCGGGCCAGGAAATTGGTGAGGATGAAGGATGCGGTACAAACTTCATTCGCTGGATGTCTAATTGATGGTCGGAATGCATAACTGCACGCACACTATCCACATTTCCGCTGTTTGTGGTTTTCGTTGAGCGTCCAGTACGGGGTTCGTCGGCGGCCTGCTCCCGGCCCTCTTTGAATGCCTTGCGCCACCTGCCAGACTGTGACCTTGAAATGCAGTCATCATTGAAGACCTCTTAAAGCATCTATAATGTTGCAGTTGCATTCTTCCCAAACTTCACGCAAAACTTGATAGCGTATCGCTATTGAACGGAACGCTTCATTGCGCTGTTACGAACTCGAAAAGAACATCTCACGCGGATACACGTCTTTCCGCCCACACATGTTCGTAGTAAACTGGCGATCGACTGTGTTGGAAGGGCAAATCCCCCACCACATTGCCCGATCGGTTTTAATGCGCTGCCATGGATAGCCGCTTCACAATAAAATCATGCGCATTACTTTTATAACGGACCCTGCAGAAATACACAGCACAGATTGCACAAACCTCGTACCACAAAACATTATTGATAATTTTTTTTTTACATTTGCTATGTATGCAACACTTAAAAAAAATCACTGATAAAGGTAACCATATACAGTACTTCATGTTAGATAGAAGTTACCGAAAAATGGTTTGATCACACTGCACATCAGTGTCACATAGTGCATGCCAGAAAAACAAATTGATATCAGGCATTAACACTTAAAAATACCACAAGCACTCATCAAAGAGAATGTATTTTTTTATGAAAGTTTGTGAGAGTTAAGCAGCAGCACGTCTGTAAGAGACAAGAAGAGATAATGGGTACATGCAGGGTGGAAACCACTGTTGCATCTTTGCCTATGTATGACCGAGCAAGCGCCCCCCTCTCCCCCTCCTCCCCTGCGGCCACTTTTTAATGAAATTTATTTATGTTTATGAAATGCCATTGTCATGTGGCTGGTCGTATTGGTCAAACCAGTCACTGCTTTAATGGTTTGACAGTGACGAGTGGGAATAAAAACAGTAAATAAATGAAGCATTTCATTAGAAACATGGATGCGATATTTTTTTCATTTTAAGCGGCTCTCCCGCTGCCATCTTGAATTTCGGTCCGGGACTGAGCAAGCGCCGCCCCTCCAAATCTGGTCAGATTATCCTTCACCGAAGGGGCGCCGCTTGCTCGGCATTTTACGGTATATATATATATATATATATATATATATATATATATATATATATATATATATATATATATATATATATATATATATGCCAGCCCCCCCACTCGCGAAGGAGTTGGTACGCCACTGCCATCGAGTCAATAGTAAATTGAGTCAACGAAGCACCCCACTCCATTGAAATTTCGATTGCTTCGATGGCCATTGAGCGACGGAAGCGGAAACGGCGCGAACATGCTCTCTCGTTGACATTGTGTTCGTATCTCATGATTAGAAAAAGAAAACTTTAACCAGTATGCTTGAAAGCAGTATATGTGCGTTATCAATTATTTATTGAAGTATTTGTGCCACTTGAAATGTGTGAACTGCACATACTCTCCACAATAGCTGTCTTCATCATGCCCTGTTGCCATGTATCGCTCGCCACAGTTTCGCTGCTCAACAACTTAAAAATAAATATGTATTTCTAACTACAAATAAACAATTTATTAAAATGTTTAAACAAGAACAACAGGCATATTTGTTATTTTAAGCGGATTTGTATTATTTAACTTTTGGTGACATGAATATGAAAATAAAGATGCGCAGTGTCGCACAATTTTTGCGAGAGAAGCCTGAACAACTCAAAGGCCGTTCAGAACTGCCGTGTAGCAGCAGGACAACTTCATCGAATAAAGTGAGTTGTGGCGTTTCGATGGCCTTCGACTAGATTGCCGTTCAAAAGTGCCGGTGTGACACAGGTATTTTTTCGCCTAACAGCTGCAACTAATAATATCGCTTTGTTCTGGTTAAGCTACACAGATGTGAATCTTTTTAGCATTTATATTTTCAGAGGCACATTACGCAGTCACCATGTGTTAACATAACCGTGAAACAAAAGTGTGTATTTCAAAGCATGTATTCCAAAACCATGGTGTCCAGATTTTAGCCGTTCTGTGGATCAGTAGCAGTATGTTTTTCGAATCCTACCACCAAATCTCTTTAAGAAGTGACCTGTAAATTTGAGATATGGGAAAGGCCTTCTTTTAAATGGCAATGTTAGTTGCCATTTTCATCACCTCCCCCTCCAACTTTCACTCTCACAGCCCTTGAGAGACTAACTTTAGTGACTGCAGCCCGCTAGCTTAGGTAATTTTGAGACCTTTGCTATATGTAGCAAGTTTTCTACCCTGAGGTGGTTTGGAAGCACTTAATAGTCTGGCACATTCATTGAAAAATAAATTACGGAATCAGTGAAACATGGCATGAAAACAAACTTAACGATTGTAACACTTCCTCTAAGCTGCACAGCCATCAGCACACTGATACACAAGGTGTGCTGGTTGCCACGTGTGGTGGTGGAAATGAGAGCTGCACCCAGTTTGTGTCTGTTTTTCACATTTTCCCAACTTTTGTGAAGCCCCTCACAAGTTGCCCACTTTACATGCAGCAAGCTGCTGTTCATCATTATTTCTTATCTATAGAAAGCTATGGTGAGCATATACATACATATCAGGGTTCTCCCCTTGCTGGGAAATGGTAGGCAGTGATTGGAAACTAAGACATGTATGGTCATTTAGTCAATTTTGTGACAATTTGGGATTTCTGAGATGTAAAGCGTACTTCCTTGCTCAACTAACACACACACTGCAGAAACGTCCTCAGGAGAGTAAAGTATGAAGTTCCTATCAGGAGGCGGGCGTCTACAGGAATGCATGTAAGTTACATTCCTAAAATCAGGTTCTATTGGTACTAACTCTTGACACACGAGAACAATCTTCTGCTCAGTTAGGAAAAAAGAACAAATGTTGGTTACCAAACAAAACATACCATCACTCATTTTAACACAGCTGGAGCATGTTTTCAGGGCATGACTGTAGTGGGTACTATGAAGATGAATGGAGTTAATCTGGAGCCTAGCATAGTGAATCAAATGTGGAACTGTCCCGTATGTGTGAGTGAACAGCTCTGTGGCAGCTGGTTCTAAGTGCAGTGATCTTAACGGTGCTCCAAGTTACTTTATGCCTTTCACTTCAGTGGCAGGTGTCTGAGTGATTTTTCTTTTTCGCTGTGCAAGGGATTCTGGCAGACTTACAACCCTACTAGCTGTCTTCAGCCATGACTTCATAATACAGCGCTCTGCAATCTGCAGTGGCACCCCTTTTGCTGCAGTAACTAGTTTTACAAGCAGACCGTTACCGTTTTCAAATGGAAACGTGGATGTTCCCCATAGTGGTCCAAGCATTTCCACACTTTTGCTCAAGTGCAACAGTTGATGCACATTGAAAGTGGCATTACTTTCCCCGTACAGCACACAAACTCTGTTTACAAAAGAACACAGAAGTTGGTCAGCCTTCCGAAGGTCGGATTCACTTACAGATGCCTGCAAAAGCAGAAAAACTGTTTCACAAAGTAAAGAAAAATGTGTGAGGTACCTATCATGCAGGACCCCTTTCAGACATGGCAAGGAATAAAACAACAGCCAATATAACCATTCAGTTGCCTTCCAGTACTTGCGTTCACTGATAGGGCGAGGGAGGCGACAGAATGACACAGGTGGCCTCAGGTCCCGGATGCGGTGCTCCACTTCTTGCAGCTGCCGGCCAATATAGAAGGCCATCCCAGACCCGGCCAGCCACATTTCTGTTAGTTGCTGAGGCACACCTTCGAGCACGCAATGCATATAATCAGGCGGAAGGCACCACACAAGGTTGAAGCCCTTCAGTCGCAACAGTGCCGATGGACCTTTGATGCCATGAACTGGTCGCCCTTGTTCAAAGGCCTCCCGCATGTCATGTTTCACACTTCCGTGTGTGCGCAGAGCAGCTGCACGCGCCCCAGGAATATACTGCAATGTCCCTGCATGGAAGCATTATTTTTTCACACCAAAATAAACTACTCAAGCATAACATCTCATCTTTCTCCAATGTAATTGAGGGCTGTATTACACATGCACATCCACCTGTAAATCTAGGCCCACACTTCTCCTAGAGTGAAGGTGGCACCGCTATTTTTCGGCATACGTGGATAACTCATTGCAGTGGTCATCCTTTTTTTTTCTACCACTGTGCAACCTTTCAGTTCAGAGTTGTTGTTTGCATTGTCTGTTTCACTTCACTTGCATGCACATAAGCACATTTAACCTTATCTACAACAAAATATTAGGGGTGTGCGAATAGTGAAATTTCATCTCGAATCCGATAGTGCCGAATAGTAGCCAAAAATATCAAATATCGAATCGAATAGTATATTTACACGAAACGTATACCGCCAGTTACGGCAAGAGAAAAGCAAAATCAGGGACACCACAGCGTTTGACAGCTTTATTACGCGCTTGTTTGGGAGGGACGCTACGGCGTATAACAGCTTTATTACGTGCTTGTTCGGGAGGGATTCTTTTCTCCAGCTGTCATAGGCACGCAGGCATGTTGATACAAGAGCCGCCATTCCAGTCAGCAGTGGCACTCCTAACCTCTTAACGGCTAACAGAAGGGGGTACGGCAGCTATTTTTTTCCCTTATCGTTGTGCAATAGGGCTCATCTGACAACGGTAATGTTGTGCTTCATCCTCATGAGTGCTCCGGGCCCAAAAATCTTCGGGCGTCCGTTCGCAGCAGCATTTTAACTGCGCACCGGAACGATGGGAGTTTCTAAATAAGTGGTGCAGTGCGGCAGTGGCGACTGTCGACTGCACCATGTGAACAAATTTTTACGTGTGAAGCCAATCACCGAGGGTTTCGTGGGCCAAGGTCAGGGCACTTTGCTGCGCTTGCTGCGTATGCGACCAAACTGCGCAAGAAGATTGTGCCTTCGTTTCGGAAGCGAAGTTGGGAAGGGCTTGACGGTTTTCTCATGCGCGTTTTTTTACGTGCAGAAATGACAATCTCCTTTAAATGAAACATACGATCGCTTTTGAACCAGGATGTCAGTGGAAGTTTTAACGATGGCCTACTGTACCAACGTTAGCGTTAGTTTTAGCCACCCCACCCTAACTAAATTGCGCCATTGGCCTTTGCCTCATTTGAGATATTCGTCCTGTCGAATGATTCGAAACTTCGAATGCTATTGCTATTCGAAAGTCGAATTGAATTATTCAATTAGGTATCATTCTATTCGAATTCAAAACTCGAATATTCGCGCATCCCTACAAAATATCTAATTCTGGAGTTTAACATACAGAATCCACAACCCATTTAAAACATGGTAGAACAATGCTGCCGTCACTGTGCATCATATCTAAAAAAATATTGATGAGGGTTCATAGCATGTGACGTAATGGACTCGGTTTCTCGAAATACTAGCACTTCATGATGGTGGCTTTCACGACAAACAAATCGCGGTTATCCAGCTCCAATGCGATAACGTGGCAGGAATGCCTATATGCATAATGAGATCCTGCAAGTGATGTTCTGATAACATTGTTGTGACATTGCAAACTTTGTGTCCCCCGCAATGGTGTTTCACAGGGCGGTACACTGACGTCAATGCAAGCAATCTATACACACAATTGAAACCGACTCACTTTATTATTATTCTTCATAAAATTGTTAGGGCAGTAATCAGGCATTCATATGGACATATGAAACATGCACCTCACAATAAATCTTTCATTAGTCACTTATGGACATCCACTGCTGCTTAATCATTTAATATTATGCTAACATCCTGGCATTGTTATGCCAGTATAAGCCATTTACTAACACTATTATTGTTCATTGGCCTAAGACACCATGCAGAGTTATGAGAGCTTGATTTCTACATGTAATAAGCTCCAATACCTGCGAACAATGTTGTTCAGGTTTACATAAGCAATGTCTGGGCACACAAAAACAGGACAGTGAAAATAAAACTTACGTTCCACAACAGTTCCTTTCTCCAAGCACCATGGGCAGCCATAGAAGTCGTTAAATTGCTTCATATTAAGCAATGAAGCTCTTGCTGGTGAATCGACGCTACAGCACGTCACAAAGATCTTTGAGCTGATCCTTTCTGCAGCATGGTCCCAACGTATTGTTTTTAAGCTATTCACTGCAGTGACAAATGTTTCATAAAAATATGTGCTGGAGGGTGGCACTTAGCGAACCACAATGCTCCAAGAACAACATTGCATGAGCGGATGTCAAAGGGTAGTTCATTGAGCATGAGCTGAATAGGCCACACACTGTATTTGCTGCACTTGAACACAGGTGAGCCATCAGTGTTGATGGTTAGAGTGATATCCGACCACTGTGCTCCCACGCATTCACGGATGCTGCGGTACAGACGTCCACCAGTGATGTCAGAGAAGACGCCATAGACCGGTGATAATGCTGACTTCAGGCTGTCGTACAGGTAAGCTGAGGTTTCTGCTATTACGCTGAGAAGCTGCTGTTTAAGGTCAAATATCAGAAAGAAACTGCCTTGAGAAAATAGCCGCTTCACTGGCTGTGTCACCTTGCACTGTCTACAGGTGAACTTCCTTGACCTGTCTGATGTCACCAGAGCCAAGGTAGCAGTCACACCGCTGGCAATAGAAGTGCACACCCAGTGAACCCATTCTTTTCTCCCACATCTTCCTGTACAAATATTTAGTCTCCGGCAGCACCGCCGTACCACAAAGGGTATTATTGAGCTTCAGAAGCCCGTCCACTTGCGACCACGTGAGGCCCGCATAGACGACGTAAGCCATTACAAGTAACATAGCCTGGGCTTTATTGATTTCTTGGTTTGGTAACTTCTCCTGCTCACACTTCTTGAAGAAGCTCTCGACGTCCTCGCCCTCCTCGCCGTAGTCGCTCGCATCTGAAGCGCAGTCTTGGTCGCTGCGGTAGCTATCCTCGTCGACGTCACTGTTGCCTTCGAAGCCATAGTTTTCATCATAACCGCCGTCGTCCGGTGGCCCTTGCTGCTGTTCTTGAGTACTGCTGCTTTCCTGGCTGTCGCTGTCACTTTCGATCTCAAAATCGTTCATGAGGAGATCACGACGCGCGAGATCAGGATCAACTTCACCCACAAACTCGTCATCCAATTCGTCATCTTCATCCAGTTGGTTTGCATTCGCCACCGGAGAATGGCTCGATGATGGCGAAGCCGACGGCAGGTTGTCGCTTCCTGGCACGCTTGCAGGGACACCCGGGACAGCATTAACGAGCGCTGCACCGCACTGCCTCACGCGCTGGTTATGACGCGTCTGTCGGGGCACATCGCGCGATCGTTCAGGCTCCAGGTATCGTCTGTAGCGTTTAGCTTGCCCAGAACTCAGTTTCAATGCACTCACATGAGGAAAATACCAAGTGTTAAGCTCAACCAAGCTGAACTTCGGTAATTCTCGCGCACAATGACACAGCTCAACCTAGCAACCCTAGCCAACTAGTGCTGATGCCGATGGCCTACCGGTTTACACCTATGTTCACATATGCAAATTTCTGGTTTATGTTTATTGTAGTACGACGTACAATAATATTTGCTATTTTAACAAACGGCGTTATATCAGGAGCGTTAGAATAGCGTACGCACAGCTATGCGTTAACGTTTGTCGCCCTGCTCGTATGCTATCCTAGTCAGTATTTTAACTCTATGGCGATCCTCTTGCGGTTCCCCGTTGACGACCCTGACGATCTTTGCGTACGCTAGTGTAAAAGCGTACAGTCAGGACAGCAGTGATCACAAACGCTCTCCAAGCTTTGCAAATTCCGGATGTGTCGTCGCAATGTACATAGAAAGAAACGCGAACAGCGCAGCGTGCTGTTTCCATCATGATCTGATCATGGTCGTTATATGAAAGAGTGGTTGTATGGTTTTTATTTGTATCATGGAATACGTAGTACCTTTGCATTGCCATCCAGGCTAAGCGCTTGGAAATAAATACCAAGCAGCAAATAATGTAGATGCCGCTCTGTTCGATCGCACGTTTCTTTCCATCCTGCGCTAATTGGCACGTTGGTTACAGTTGGTTGTATTCATAATTCATATAACGTAGTGCATCACGACAGGGACAGAGGTATCCCCATTGTACTTAAACTCGCGATAATTACTTATACTGTGCTTTTAGACAGGGCCAACTAACAGGGAGGGGGGGGGTTGAGGGGGTTCTGTTCCACGAAATTTTTTCGTACTTGAACTTTTCAGGTGATACTAAAATATTAGCACGCCTTCACAGCGACCACCAGTTGCCAAAGGTAGCCGCTCTACACACAAACACCCCCCCGAAAAAATTTCCTGGGTACAGCCCTGCTCTTAGATACTGTAGAAGCAAATACACGCCTAGGTCATCGCACAGTGCAGTTCTTAATCGCTTTTAATTCAGTGATAGCGTTATAAGTGCCACAGGAGAAAAAAAATGCGCACAAAAACGAAAGGTGTCGATATGGTGACTAACTGCGTATTTCAACCAGCATAACAACTGCAGTTGTTAATTATGCGGCATGGTTCTTTGATTGACCAGTTGTGCTGGTGGTGCTTGTCTGATGTCAGTTGTGGCATAGGAGGCGTTGGTTGTTGTGTTAATTGGCTATCCGCTGTTTATATGATAACAATGTAATACAATGTAACAATGTTTATGATAACAATGCACGGGCAAATTTCCTGATAACAAAGTCGTGCCTGACCCGGAAATGTCTTCGTTATTTCCGAAAATTGGTAATCACCGTATAGAATTCGTCACACTGCAGTGTTAATGGCAGGACTATTCTTCGTGGCTTCGTTCGTTACAGACGATGATTCGTTGTATTCGCGTTGTCTGCTCCCCGCAAGTAGTACACTGTACCGCAAGAATATGAAAGCGAACGCTGCTGATCTGCACATCAGCACGTTATACTGGTCTGTGATTGCTAACGTATACCGATGTTATGTCAGATTATAAGCTACCCTTTAGGTGTCGCAGCTGTGAGTCGACGTTCTCACTAAATTTATGCAAAGACTCCAACCCGCCTCTCAAGGCTTGTGAAGGCCGAACAATGTGGCAATCCTTGCTGTTTCATGTGACAATTCTGCCAAAATTTTTGTTTCATTTCGCATCGTTACTTTCCTTTTCGTGCTCATTCTCGATGTCTAATTTCCCTTGCTATTTCTTGCGTTTAGATAGCTTGTTTTTTAGACAAGTCCGCAAGAGAATCACTCGACACTTAATTGTAGCCGTTTTAGTGAATTCAAAACAAGGTTGATCGTGCCAAATTTCTTTGACCTGAAGGCCCAGCTATTCGCTCTACCAGCCCCAGTTGAATATATTCACCTAAGATATGGTTGCTCTATTCCTTTGGCGCGAAATTTTTGCGTTCACATTTTGTGCAATGAGGTACCCGTACAGCGTATTTCATGTTGAACTCGATTAAAAAAAAAAAGTACCGCGTGAACAACACGTTTACCTTGGACTTCCCTGGGCAACACTTGAAATAGTTATCTAATGCGTGAGACATTTCTGTGAAAATCTTGAATACATAACTAGAAAAACTGCGCTTTTTAACGTTGAACGATAACTAAAAGACAGCGCCACCGCAGTTACGTCGTGTTTCACTGAAAGTAAACTTTCAAGTTTCACTTGAAAGTTTACTTTAATGTAAAATACATTGCTTAAGCAATAATTTTCGGTACCTGCACTTATCGCATTTATCGTTGTTATTTTTAACAAATGTCAGGTAGCGCTGCGCTTCGTTTTTCTTCTTTTCTTTTTCTTTGTGTGCCTTGGCCTTCACCAGCCTTCACGTGGATTTGGCGATTTCAGCTGCGTTTTCTTGGTTTTCTTTGTCACCTTTGTCGCCGAAATGTACGTGTTAGTACGCTATCTTCGCGAAAGAACCAAATACGTGGTGAAAGACTGCGACATTGATAAATTTCGCCCTGCCAACGTTGACGACTTCGACAGCAAGAAGATCTACGACGCCTGGTGGGTTGGCGACAAGAAAACACGCGGCGGGTATTATCCGGCGCACATTCTGCACATGACCCGTGAGTATTGCAGCACTGTTTCGATTGTTTGCGAGCATCCAGTTCACACATTGCCTGCTGACTGCAGAGACGGAGGAAGAAATGAAGCTCTGGACAAACCGCAACAGGGCTGTGTCGCGGAAACGCGGCAACAGTGAGGAAGAATTACGACCACGCAAGAAGGTGAGCTCCGGTGTACTTTTTTTGCTAAAGCAACGAAGTGCTGTCCGTCTTAGTGGAGACTTGTTCCCTTCCCAAGTGGTGTGGCGACTCATGAATAGAGGGCCGAAAAGTCGCCAGAAATTTTTTCTGCGGGGGTGGGGGTCATACTCTTTTTTTATGCATGTTCGTATGTGTGCGCCTGTACATATATATATATATATATATATATATATATATATATATATATATATATATATATATATATATATATATATATATGCAAGATCTATCTAATTCGGGAGGGGGGGGGAGAGGCGAGGGGGTTGAATTCCTCCAAACTGCCCCCAAGTACGCCACTGACGGTACGAAGTGGTGTGTTCAGGAGGTACCATAATCCGTAAACATCATGCTGCAGCATTCCGAGTTGCTCTCTCAAAGAACACCGCAATTTTTAGTGTCGTAATTATTGACAGCAGTGTTGTTTGTTTTAAAAGAGGAGGTAAATTGTACTGCAGCTCTACTGCACCAGCAGCTTTTCACTGAAGCAAAACGAACTGTCATTTTCATGCACTGTGTTTCTTGCCACCACTCCAATGTCAAGGTATATTATTGAATGGATGGCCAGGATTCCACATGTAGCTGAAAACTTTCGGAAAAGCATTTCACGATTCCTTTAACAAGGAAAGGAGACCGTGTTGCATTCCCCTCCCTGCATTCTGTTGTAATGAATGCATGAGCTACGGCTGCATTTTCGTTTCACTTCGAGCAAGTATGGCCCTGTTCCTGCAATGGCAATACTTCTCTTGTCATTGTCGGGTAATACTTATGTTGAACTGCTTTTTCTTCTCTGCACAGTTTCTTCTTCTGCAAGCTTTTAGATACTTTTAGGCAGTGTCTACGTGTATGGATGTCTAATTTTCACACTGCACTCACCTCCCATTAGCTGCAAAAAGCTGGTGCATGTGGCAGCAGAAAATATATTTTTCCTATCAGGATATCCATGACAGTGTTTCGAATTTATTCCAGTAGTGACTGACCTCCAGGCATTTTAAAAACCTGTGACAATCCTTGTAGAAGCATTTGTTCAATTTTGGCTGCCTTCTGCGTGATCCCTTCTCTAGAGGCGAGGTGGTCGGCTTAGCTTACATGGCAAAAATATAAAACAGCGCTTTTTTCAAACACGACGAAGAAAGAAGAGACATACACGGCGCTGAACTAGCAACTGGTTTAAGGAAAAAACGACACGTACTTTTATCAAGGCGAGTGTGCATGCTCATTGTCAAAGGATGATTCACTTGTCAAACCGTAAGGCACAGCCTCTTGCAAGCTCGCTAGTCGCCCCTGTTTAACAGGCCCATTTCCTTCGATAACGCCAGGGAAGTTTGACTAACGCAATCACTTGCTTTCCTTGATATGTGGAATGCCTCAGCCACTTCTCTTGTGTAGCTGTCATTATGTACAAACAAGATTTTTGTGTCAACAAAACACGGCACACACTGACACTCAGAACAGTGCTTGGACAAGTTGATTTCTTTTGTAATGAATTTTTGTGCTCAAGAAGCCTCACATTAATGCACTGGCCTGTTTGTCCTATGTATGTACGGCAGCATGACAAAGGTGTCTGGTACACAACAGTGATTTTACATGGAACAAACTTGTTAACATGTTTTATTAGGCAGCCTGTGCTTCTTCCCAATGCATGCCTCTATCTTCCTTTGAACTGCGGCTCCCACTTTGCCCACTTTATTAGGAGCAGGAAACAGCACATGAACACACCTGGCTCTTACTTTCCGAAACTTGTGGGAAAGAGAATGCACGTATGGCACGACGGCTACCTTTCGATACATGCATACATGCTTGTAACATGTATGAAAAAGTTTTACACAGGATTAATTTAGCATACTGCATTTGGCACCAACGTAGATACCACAGCTGAAATTCACACTATGCTTTGGTGGTTTGATGGTATCTATCACTGGCAATCGCATCACTGATGTGTCAAGATGTGAAGCTTGATCTTGAAGCCACCAGCTTCACTGCCACGGACCAAGGATTATTCTGCAGACAAAACAACGCTCGTGTGCGGCGTCTATAGATACTTTACTGCATGCAGCCGTACAACAAATATTATGTTTATAGACACAGTAAACGTTGCAATAATGGCCTATAAATTTGCAATAATGGCCTTGTTGCTCTATGGGTATTACTTTATTTTTTATTTAAGTGATATGTTCTGGATATGATTGAGATTGCTTTGTACAGGCTTTGCTTGAAAAACGAGCAAAGGCCGCAGCCAAGAAAGCTGCTGAGGAAGCGATCCTGGAGGATCGAGAAGAGGAGCTCCCAGAAACTGCTCCTGCCACCGAAGCAGAAGCCACCATCAAAAGCCTCGGGGCAGAAATTAAGGAGCTCAAACGACAAAACATAGAGCTTCAAAAAGCACTCTGCTCCAAAATTTTTGAAACCGGTATGTCAACTTAGTGGTGCAATCTCGCAGTTTTGAAGCGGCCCTGCAATGTTTTTTGACTGCCTTTTGTAGCTTTTGAAAAAGTACTGCCACTAAAGTTAAATATATTTTGCTTGTTGGTCTAAATAAAAACCCGGGTGTCAAGAACCCTTAAAGCAATGTCGTAGAGCCTGGGAATGCATTGAATATATTTTTAATATTGCTACCTTAAAAAGCACTTTCAGTTCGGTATGGAGAGGGCAGCTTCGCAGTGATCTGTGAACACAAGTCTGACATCGTGGGAACACTGCAACTCGAGAAATACTAGCACCAGCTCCATCGTTTGCCGTCAGTTGCACATGGTTCATGCAAACGATGAGTTCATTGTTGTCCAGCAACTTCTGCGATTCAGGCTGCATGCTCTGTATGACTTGAAACAATACTGTGCCGATTCGAGATGCATAGTGCCTATGTTTATTCTTTGAATACCTGGTGCTAGTCAGCTGAAACAGCCTCTATGTGCGTGCGTGTGTCAGCAAAAGTTCACTTTGACTCCATCTACTTGTCACACCTCTAACTTTACTAAAAAATTCACTACCTTGTTTAAGAAACTGCGAAAATAAGTCGCAGCTAGCTTGCATTGGAACAAGTCGGTGCCACTGCTTATTTTCTGTGTGGCTTTTCTAGCTTCCTAAGCCTTCTCTTTAATGCTTCCAGTGGCTTCTTTTTATATTAAACAAAAATAATTATTTTTACAGAAGCTGTTTTCTCTTTAGTGGCCGTTGGAGTGGTCACAGTCGGGCCTGTGTTTGAAATACAGCAAGAAATGTTCAGCTTTAGAGTACATTCATCTTTTTCACAACAGTTGTGGTAAGGTGATGCCACTGTAAATTGACAGACTTTGACATGAGCTTATAATCTCTATTTTAGGCATAGAATTTTGCAAGAATGCACTCTCTAGCTCGTCAAGCTGGTTATGTTGTGTTTCATAACATTTTTTTTTCATGCCAGAGGCTCGCATCCTCCGTGAGGAATGTGCCAGGGTTGTCCCGGAGGCTCCACCGGGGCTGCCTGTGGTTTCAGACCCACCCAGTAAAAGCGCGGTCGGGACCGCTGGAGATCACCCTAGTCGTATGTTTATGTTGTCACTTGGTCAAGTGCTAAACATATTTTTGGCAGAGCATGTATATGTAAAAAATGTTTCCTTGTTAAAATTCTAAGCACCTGAGGTATATGGCACAGGTGTGTCGCAAGGTTATGAGAGGATGTTAATTAACATGCAAGTCAAGCTGCCAAGATTTCAATAACTGAGACATGGAACATCCTAATTAATTGCTTCAGTTGATATATTACAACGAGTTGAAGCTAGTCATTTTACTGGTATCTTAACGTGGAGCGATTCTATAAAGTAGCACTGTTTTTTTTTTTTTAAATAAATTGTCAAAGGTTGCAGCTAACTTGGGTGAGCCCGAAGAAGTGGCGCCACTGCTTATTAGGCTTTGTAGGCCAGAAAGGCCTTGTGGCTTTTCTGGCCTACTAAGCTTTCTTTTTTGTAATGCTTCAAGTGGCTTTTCTGGTATTAAACAAGGCTAAGTATTGTACAGAAGCTGTAGTTTCTTCAGTGGCCTTTTGGTGGTCACGTGACCCATTTTTCACTGTACAGCTAAACAAATTTGAAGCTTATAGGTGCCCTTACACAAACATTCGAACACATTTCGACTGTTACATCACACTGTGTCATCTGTATAGCATCAGCTGCAAATGCAGCCTGAAACATACTTTAATTTATTAAGTTCATGCAAGTGCCGAGTCTGAAAGTGAGGCACCTAGCGATGCAGTTATCGCGCAGTTACTGTTTTGTAAACAACGTACCTCGCGAGTTTTGGCCAGGTTACTGGAGGCCTGTACAGTTGCGTCCACGTCTGTGTAGAGCGCGTGAGCAGCTGGCATTGCTTTGTGGGACGACACCTTGCGGCAGTTTTGAGCTCTGACGTCGTGTGTCAGGAGCACGCGCGGCATGACTCTGTAGAGTGCGCGAGCGGCCGGTTTTTGCTCTGCGGGGTGACACCTTGCACAATTTGCAGGCTCTGACGTGGTCAGCATGACTATTAGACCAAGCATGCTCCTGACTCACCGTGTCAAAGCCCGAAACTGCTGCAAGGTGTCGCCCCGCAGAACAAATTCAGCTGCTTGCTTGCTCTACACAGACGTGGATGCGGCTGTAGGGGAGACCCACGCCGTGGGTGGCGCTGCGGTTCAGGGCGCTGCCAGTCAGTGTGGGGAGAAAACTCGTTACTCGACTGTTGACCCCTCCGCTGTCCCCTTCAAGCTGCCTTGAAAACGCGTTGCTTAATTTGCTTGCACGTTGCACGCGTTCTGCACGTGTTTTCGAGAATTTTGCGTTGCGCGGTTAGGATGTACACGCTTCTGTCCGCGTGGCAGCAATTTGGTGAAAGGTCAGTGTCTGCTCAGGCATGTAGCAGATGCAGAGCAAGTGATAGCAGACGACGCCGTCCTCGTCAGAGTGAAGGGCATTTTGCAAGTGAAGGACGATGCTGTTTACGACGTGGAGTTAGCACAATGTTCTGTACGTTCATAATTATATACCTGTTTTATTTGGTTTGCTGTGTGTACTACGCCCTCTCTGTTACTGGATGCACGGGTAAGGCCACTTCTCGGGCTTTAGGTTAAGCGGCCCTGGCGCTGTGACTGCTATTAGTTGGGATACTTTAATTTACTAGCAACCATTCGAGTTATTGTGCAGTACGCAACACTCCAAAAATAAATGGTCTATTTTGGTCTAATATTGCATGAATGCACTTTCTTTGCTCTTCAAGCAGGTTATCCTGGTTTACATAACATTTTTCTTTCTTGTATGCCAGAGACCTGCAATCTTTCACATCCATGGGAAGGGTCTGTCCGACAGGCGTCACCGCCTATGGTTGATAACCAGCACCAAGCAGTGCAGCCGGGACAAGTCGAGCTTTCCCTAATCGTATGTTTATGCTGTAAATTTGTCAAGTCCTGAACATATTTCTTGCAGAATATGCATATGTATAAAAATGTTAGATATTTATTTAAATTCTAATCACCTGTGCCACATGGCATCGGTGTGTCACGAGGCTATGCAAGGATGTTAACATGCAAGTTGATTGAAACGTCAAGATTTTAATTATACAGTAAACAGTAAAAGCTCGTTAATTTGAACTCTAAGCGGACTATAAATTTGTTCAAGGTATTGGGAGTTTTCCTCCGCAGAAATACACGGGGTTGTGCCAGGGCTGGGTTTCAGTTCAAGTTAAGCGAGTTTGAATTAAGGAACTTTTACTGTAATGGCATCAAACCTCAAAATTGGCCCAGGAAACGTTATTTTCTTTACTTTGAAGGTCTTTATATTAAAAAAGCCTTGTAGCAGAGCGGCGCGAAAATTCCGCATTGTGTTCTTCGCATACTTATCTACCAAACTGCCGAATCTTATACTTATATAACTTTTCAGTAAAGAGATACGATCGGGCTAAGTTCAAGAAAACACCGAACAATGGAAACTTCTGACGGAACAATGGAAACTTCTTTCATAGCAAGCACTCTTCAGCATGAACCCATGAAATGGGTTCATGCTGAAGAGTGCTTGCTATGAAAGGCAGTGAGACATCAAGGCATATATTTCTGAGCTTGCTAAGGGGCATAAGGCATCTAGAGGCTGGATCTTTTTCTGACTCACCCCAAAGTGTGCCCTGTG
The DNA here is from genome assembly GCF_013339695.2 of Rhipicephalus sanguineus. Classification (NCBI taxonomy): domain Eukaryota; kingdom Metazoa; phylum Arthropoda; class Arachnida; order Ixodida; family Ixodidae; genus Rhipicephalus; species Rhipicephalus sanguineus. Next base: position 174,185,263 of record NC_051180.1, on the reverse strand, counting down.
AGCAGTAACATGATGCTATAAGATTTCCCTTTTACTTTGTTTTTAATTATAGGATTTTCATTGTTGTGTTTTGATACCTGTACTTCGCAGCTCACAGAATTCAGACTTCAGCTGAAGCAAGCTGTGCTGCAGCAGTAGCTGAAGCAGCTGTGCCTCAATGTAGTTGTCAGTTGTCATTGGATTATCTTGCCGATGTTCGTTAAAATACAGATTTTCATTTTTATGCCACTTTGATACCTGTACTTTGCAGCTCACAAGCTTCAGACTTCAGCTATAGGAAGTGCTGAAGGAAGCTGTGCTGCAGCAGTATGTGAGACAGCCATGCCTCAAGGTACCTAGTTCGTTAAAATATGGTTCCTAAGGGTATTGAGAAAAGATAAAAACTATTGTTGATTTTAAACCGGTCTGTGTTATTAGAGGTGTGCATGACAATCAATTGTGATTTTCATGCACGAACCCTTTTTTGGATGTCCATGCAAGTTGGTGCAGTTTGTTTGCCTGAATTAGTTACTGCAACCTCTTGTAATTTGGTGTAAAGTACTCACAAATAAAAGCTTTCTCATTCCTTGCAGTAAAAAAAAAAGTTCTGAAGCATGTTGCTCGTCTGGTATCAAGGTTAACATAAGGTGCTGCAGTAAAACAAAAAAGGGCATGTATTTCAAAAACCCTATCGGCGCAAAGCGCTACAAGCATGTTGCAATATTACTGCCCATGATCAGGCCCATGTGACGCCTGCTGCCACTGCGCTCCAAAGCTGTAGACCTAGCTGAAGTGGTGCAAGGGCGGTTGACGAGAATAGATAGAAAGGTTTATCAATATTATGAGGTTGCATGAGGTTTCTTTTTATACATATTCAGCCCAGATAGTTTGCTGGTGTATGGTGTTTTTACATAGCTAATGCTTTGTATTCCTAACAGCCCCCATTGACGATCGCCGGCTGCAGCCTCTGAGCTATGATCGGCTGTTAATCAAGCCATCTAAAGGTAAATAGTGGCAAATATTTTTCTATGCTTTATGTTAAAGGTGCAGTCACATCTTGCACTGTTTTTAAAAACAGTCTTGCAGCATTGAATTAAAAGAAAATGCTGCTGGGATATGAAATATTTTCATTTATCGGAGTAAATTCGCCATTTGGGAAGTTTATTCCTCTGTATTTCACATGAGCGGCGCGGACTACCTCTGTTCATTTCCTTTTCTATGGATTTCAAGGTAAATGCTTCAATATTATGCTTGTTTTGAATTGACAGGATTGCAGCAGTTGCTAATCACTTGCCTTGTATGCTTTTACATTCTATTCTGTGCTCAGTTTTAAAACTGACAATTTGGAATATTCTCTGATGACTATGTATGAGTTCACACATTTCGGTGTTAGTTGAAGTTCATATGTACTCACTAAATGACACAGGAAGTTTCATTCAAATGATTTCTATATGCAGCTCTTGGAAAAGAGGCTCATACTCTCGATACGAACGTTGGCACCCAGAATGAGGCTGGAGATGTGAGTACTTTTCTTGCATGGGGGGGGGGGTAAAGTTCGATTGCAAAACTAATTTGTCAGCCTGATGCAAATTATACTTTGCTGCAGACTGAAATTTGGACTCGCAGAACTTGCATAACCCCTCGCCGTGTGTACAATTGTACACAAACATCGGAGGCACGTCACACACCACGCGTTTTTTTCAAATGGCTTGAAACGCAGTGTGCACATTCGTGCAGGATTCCAGAGTGGATAACTAGCGGTTATTTAACTTCAGTTTGCTGCGTATTGCTGCCGAGGATCACTTTGCTGAAGTCCCTATGTTCGACGATCGTTTGACGTGGCGTGCTCCAGGACCAATGTCAAGTTTTTTTTCCTTTGCTCGAAACGAATGCAACCAAAAAACAAACTGTGGATGCATTTTGGGCCTAATATTTGGTTCTTATTTTGGAAGGATTGAAGCTGGCTGATTGCAAAATAATTAGATATTTAATGACATGCTCATGAACAATAATTACTGAAACTCACACAAAACAGCACATTTCTGTATTTTCTGTCTTAAAATATAATACTGAGTGCCTTGGAGTCACGTCATCTGAATTTGACAGATTTGCAGACAGTGCATCATAATTCACGCCTGAAGGGGATAATACAGTTGTCAACCGTTTATTTGGACTCCGAGGGAACCACAGAAAAGTCTGAAAAATCGAGTCGAGGAAAAAGCATTTACATGAAAATAAAAAAGCACCTTTATCGGCCCAGTGACCTGATAAATTGTCAGTGTGAGTCTACACTCATGCGTGCTTATACGCGACTAAGTCGGCCTGATTTTCACCGTGTTTGGCCATCGCTGTAGGTTGACACTGGCACTGTTATGGCCTGCGCTAAATCCGCATTTGATGGCTGTATTGCGGGCAGCGCATCATCATCTGAGTTACGCCTGCACTGGTTCAAGGATCTGACAGATTATCTGATAACATTGCCCAACTTGGTGAAAACTCCCGAGCAATTTAAGATGGAGGTTGGCTGCCTTCCACCTGGTGAACAATTGCTGCTTTTTTTCCCCTTCGCCAGTGTCTTTAGTTGCCATTTCTTCATTAGTCCCGACGGAGCAGGTGGAACGGGTGGCGTTGGAGTCATTTCAGCAGATCAGGACTCGCACGTTAAGCAGCGAACAAGAGAGCCAAACACAAAGCATGCGACGCAGTTCAGGCCTAGCCGCTGAAACAGCTGACAATGCAAACAATGCATACCCTCAAGCACCAAAAGACAACGGGCTAGTTCGTGCTGCAACGCTCGTGTTGTCATCTCTTTCTGTCCAGGTAGTACAAGCTGTCATTCAGCCTAACACCACACTGAGCTGACTCCGAGTATGAATTGGTTCGGCCAGCGATTTGGTTGTGGCAGCCATTCAATGTATACTTGAATGGCTAAAGCCAGAAGGCAACTATTATGTGCAGCCAATAGACATAGCCTTCGAGATCAGCAGTTGTAATCTTTGCGCAGATTGTTACGCTGGCACAACCTCTGACCATAAGTAGCCAGTGCAACTGTCCAGTGCTGGCTGCTTAACGAAAATGTTGTAAACATTACTATATAATTATATAGCCATTAATGGCTAGAAAGGTGTTTACCTTTCTGCTACTATAACATCGCTGAAAGCTTGTAATGGCGTTAGATGTCCTACTCGATCGGGCAGCCGGAGTCCAAAAAATGTGATGGCGCATTGTGGCACATCCGAATTTTCGTTCATAAGTTTACATTGCTTCAATGGAACGAGTGTCGATGCCACGAAGGTGTCCGAATGAACGAGCATGTCTTTAACTTCCAAATAAATGGTAGGCGACTGTATTTCTACGAGAGATTTACCATGCATGTTTACTCAATATTTTTGTTTTGTCCTGTTTTTTATGTTATGTAGACATATGCAGAGCGCATGCAACTAAAAAAAATTTTTTGTGGTATGACTTTCTCAGCGCTCAGAAAATTATTTGACGGTAGTGGTGTGGGCGTCCTGCTATTGCTTACAGCAGTATTATCCGATTTCAAGGCCGAATGTAGAGCGAACTAAAAACGTAGATTTTTCTGCCATTTTTAACATGCATCACTACAACTTCTGAGGGCGGCAGCTCCCACCTCCACACATATGCCAGACACAAATAAAATCTGCCAATACATTTTTGTTGAACGCAAGCTATCAGAGCGAAATTCTGTAAATCTGTAAATACAGCCTGTTTGCATGTGTAGACCTGAATAAAGTGGGATACCTTTGACATGTTTAACCAATTAGTCCACAGGATTTGGTTCGCCGTAGTCATGGCATTGATCTTTAAAAAGTAAAACTCTCTACCTTACACTACCATTATTTATGTCCTAGTAACTTTAGGTTTTTAGCTAGCAACTAAAAGACCTGCTGAGTCAATACATTATCAGTGGACTATATGCATGTTTGCGGTTGCAGTAGTGAATTGCTTGGGCTCGACAGCTTCCTCTGAAACTGGGCACTTTTATGTGTTCTGCTATGCTTTAATGCTTTCAATATTGGGAGTACAGAAGCGGTTCTTCTTATGCAGGTCCATGTGGGCCATGGCACCTACATTGATCTGGACACGTGGCAGCGGTTGCTGCAAGCCCCCTTGGATTCAACATTCTGCAAGCAGCTGGCAGTGCGCCTGTGGGGCAATGAGGTGTTGGCTCAAAGAAGCCTGACAGGCACACTGTCGAACCGTGCTTTGTCGAAGGGAATGACGCGGACATATCCGCCGCTCTCTCCTGTGAAGCTGGCGTCAATGTCAGGTAAACAGAAGTGTACCGAGTGAAGAGCCAGCTTGTAATCAAAATTTCTTTAAAAAGTCAAGGCATATTTGATTTCTGATTTTGACCTCTTTAATATTTTTATCATTGATGCACTTAATTTTAAAGCTACAATTAACGTCCTCTTTTCATTCCTTCGCTTACTTATCGGATTCATATGATTGTGTCGAACAGAAAGTAGCCCCCAATCATTTTGATTGGGCGGGCTGTACATGCCTGCTTTCTAAATTTTCGCTCAGCATGAAACCTATATATATATAGTCAATCCATAACTATCCACATCTGCGTTCCTGCCGACTACAATAAAATAGTGTATACTTGGTTGTGTTGTGACACCGTGAAGCACAATGCCTCTTGTCAAATTAACAGTGTGCTGTTACAGTCAAATTTTAATATAACGAATGAAACGGAACCGCTGCAATTAATTTATTTTGGAATATTGTTGTAATTCCATGTAACAATTGTTACATGGAATATAGGCAATTTTGAGGGGATATTTTAAAAATATATTCGTAAATTTGAAACATTCGTTAATGTCGTGTTCGTAGTAACGAAATTTGACTATTATGTACTGTGAGCAACCAGTGCGATTCCTTGTTAGGTTCTGAAAAATGTTCGCTTTGAACATTCTGATCAGCAAGGACAGGCAGCATTAAAAAGAAAATGAGCTGCCCTCTCATATTATTAAGTGTTCTTTAGTGGTACTTTTGAAAACATGATCAGGGAGTAAAAATTTCAACAGTGACAGTATTAAGCTAATTTCTTGTGGCTATAATCCAAAATATTTGAGAGGTAAATAGATCATCTATCGTATTTATTAGCAGTTTTGTTCAGAATTGGCTGCTAAAATTTGTTTTCTATGTTTTGTCTTATATTTACAGCCTCCTTCCTCCACTTCCTGAAAGTGAAGGGTTGCCCCCCGGAGGACTTACAGAAGAGGCACAAATGCCTCCAGAAGTATCTCGCTCAGAAGTGTGCCGACTTGCGGCGATAAGATCTGGTGGGACCCCCAAATCTCATTTTTTTTCTTTTTTCATTCAAGAATTTCAGTAAACGGCATTTTTGTTAAAAATGACTACTTGTCACCTTCACTTTTCTCGTTTTGTAGAGACGTATGGATAAGTGTACAGATGGTGTATTTTTTAAAAACCCTGGCACAACCCTTGCGACACAATGCAGGACAGACTACAGCGCGAAAGACAATAGGACAGACAATAGACTACAGTGCGAAAGACAACAGACAACAGCGCGAAAGACAATAGGACAGACAACAGCGCGAAAGACAATAGGACAGACAACAGCGCGAAAGACAATAGGACAGACAACAGAGAACAGCGCAACAGACAACAGCGCGAAAGACAATAGGACAGACCACAGCGCGAAAGACAATAGGACAGACAACAGACTATAGCGCGAAAGACAATAAGATAGACAACAGACAACAGCGTCCCAAAATACGAAAGGACAACAGAATTTCTGTCGCAGTATCCTGTTGTGATTTTCGACTGGGTACGTATGATGCTTACGAGTATGTTACAACTTGAAATGTTCAGTCATTGTACTTATCTCCTGTCACCTGCCACGGGCTTTTGTAAACAATAAAAGGCACAAAAAATAGTACCAATTGCAAATACGCCCAGTGAAAGAAGTATCCTATGTTATCGCTCCTACTTTAGCACACATTTTTAACGTCGGTTTAACGAAGTTCGTTTATCCTGTCAATATTCAAGTAGTAGAAGTGACTGTGCTTTGTCAAAAAGGTGATCAAAATGATTTAGGTAATTGTAAACCGGTGTCGATCTTTCCTGTGCTATAAGATACTTTTGAAAAAATTCTACATATTCGAATTTTAAGCGTTATCAATAAATACAATATAGTTACCCCTGATCAATATAGCTCTCGAAAAAATAACTCTGCTAAATTAGCGCTTCTGGAGCAAAAATAGTGCATACGACTTTTCCAGGGCGTTTGATTTAGTTATTCATAAAATAATGGTAAATAAATTACACTGCTATGGTATTCGAGGCCAGGCCCTATCACTTAGGCTCTTACCTATCCAGCAGAAGACAAGTTGTATGCATAAACAACTCTTTTTCGGGTGTGCAGCCTGTGCTGTATGGAGTGCCGCAAGGCTGTATTTTGGGATCATTATTATTGTACAGCTATCTTAACGATAGTGTAAGTATTTCCAGCGATGCGAAATATAAAAAAGTCAAAGTTTCGCCGCAAGGGCGAAGCAATGACTGCGATAGCAAAAAAACCGCCCCCCGGCAGCAAGTACCGCGCGAGCGGACAGCGGAAGGGCGAGGTTCTCCCTGCGCAAATATTAGAAGAAGCGAGCGAGCTGGCCGACGACTTTTAAATTCGCCCGTTGCACTCCTCGCGCCATCTCACTGGTAATGAAGAAACGCTTATAAACGCCTGCGTCTCTGAGTCCGGCCAGCAATAAAGAGTATGTATATAACGCTCGCAGTTAGCTACCTGGAGGATCTGCGTTTTGTGGCGTAGTGGTTAGCGCCATGCGCTGCGGAGCGAGAGGTCCCTGGTTCGATTCCGCCCTTCGGAAGCATTTTTGTGAATTATTTTTCTTTGGGACTTCATATATATATATATATATATATATATATATAAATACATACCTATACATATACGGTGAATGACGGCGGCGGCGATGGGGACGGACAAAAACCAGCCGAGACTGTCCATATAATTGCTATCGCAATAAAATATATGCCGATGATACCAGTATACTCTTTTCAGGGCATGATATTAAGGAGCTTATAAGAACTTGTAGCGAAACAATGAAAACGCTAGAACGGTGGTCAGCAGCAAGTGCTATGCGTGTTAACGAAAAGAAAACAAAAGCTGTTATACTTCGACCTAACAAAATAATTTTCTCTCACCTAGATATCAGATTGAGTACTCGCAGAATTGAGATTGTTGACCATTTTAAATGTATCGGCACAACTTTATTGCGATAGCAATTATATGGACAATCTCGGCGGATTTTTGCCATCGCCGTTTTGTCCCGGATATTTATATGTATGTGTATATATAAAAAACGGCACAAAGAAAAAATAAAGCACAAGAAAAAAATTCTGACGTACCCGACCGGGGATTCGAAGAAGCGACGCCTCGCTCCCGAACGCGCTGCGTTCGACAACTTGTACGCGCAGGAGAAATAAAAGCGAGCTAATTACGTTCACTTTTTACCGCTTGTGGTACGCAGATCTCGAAGGAGCTTGAGCGTGTTTTCTATCACGCAACGCTCCCTAATGTTCTTTCAGTTTGAAAACTGCCCTTCATACGCGCACGGTAAAATTGCCCCGTCCTGTTCACACTCGTGATGTGGAATGAAAAAACTTACTGAAGGGAACTATGTGGGGATGCGAAGCAGCGCTGTTTGTTCACTTGTGTTCCCATTGTTCCATTTGTATGTTTCCGTGTATGTTTCATTTGTGTGTGGAGTTGTGTATATGTTGTGCACCACTTGTGTTACCTCCCCCACCAGCTTGATGTTTCCGTTGCGCCTCGGCTTCCCGTCGCCTCGCAGCTCCGAGATTCGCTTGCCGGCGTTGCCGTTTACGTTCAGCTTCGCGAGCGTCCATAGCGCCGTTGCGAAGGAGAGTGCAACGCTTGCCAGCACGTCCAGCTTCGCGAGCGTCCATAGCGGCATTGCGAAGGAGTGCAACAGGAACGAGCGCGTACCGCATTATATACGAGCGTACAGCTGCGGTGGAAAGAAAGAAACAGGAGAGGAGAAAGGAAGCGGAGGCAGCGCTGACGCCACCTCCTCCACCTCCTCGCGTTCACGCGAGGAGAGAGGGAGAGTTGGCGCATGCACAGTGGGGAGTGGACGCGTGAGGGAAGGACGGATACAGCCCCGAGCAAAAGCTGCTTCGCATCTAAAAATTAACACCAGGCACACCTTGCGTCAGACGCCCCCGTGTGACAGGAGACGCAGAGGGCCACTCCACGCGCAGTAGTTTAAAATAAGAAGAAATATCTAAGAGCGTCTGACTCTCCTGTGTCGACACGTATCTTGGTCAATCCCCCAGAATGGGTGTGTTCCATAATTTTTAGGAAACAAACAAACAAGTACTCCGCGTTTGTCAAGCACAAAGACTTCACAACTGTGACAGTTGTTAGTTCACGCTTGTCCTGTGTATATCTGTGTATTCATGTCAGGCGTCCTTCTTTGTGCTTCAGTGGCACGCTGCAAGTAGCGAGCTCTTTGTCGTTCTTCGTGTGACATTCCAATTTCTTGCTATCTCATGCAATGCTTCGGCCTCGCGGCGAAACTGTGACTTCTTTTCCCAGAGCAAGACCTGGGATTACGATGTGGATATGTCTTCCAAAAATTAGCTCAGATGACAGCGGTAATAGCTCGGATTAGATATTTGCGTCCCAAAAAAATTAAGCTTCTGCTATATCATTCACTTTTTAGTTCTCGTTTAAACTATTGCCAATTCGTATGAGGTACAAACACAGCTACTAATGTTAATAAAATATACAAGCTTCAGAAAAAATGCATTACACATATATTTATTGCACATTTAGCGGCATCCGCCAGAGCCTTATTTTGTAGTTAACGAATAATAATGTGCACCAGTTATACAAGTATGCATTAAGCTGAAAATTCAAATCGCAAACTCTTAAGCACATAAGGAATCTGCGCAGTCAAGCCAACCTGTGAGTTGGTAAATCTAAATTACCTTACCAGTCATGGAGGAAAGTGGGAGTTAGATGTCGCACAAATAAACTCCTGCAAACAGCGCTTGTCCTACACTCTCACATCCCTTCTGAATTACTAAGACCTGAACAATTTCGATTTATTCCAGCGGTTATATCAAGATGCTCATAGCTAATATGCAGTGGTGTAACACCTGATTTTCAAATGAATACCTGTTACATTCAATTGAAGTTTGCTTTCAGTGCCAAAACAAAACTCTTATATCTAATTCCTTTTTAGGGGCGAAGCTCCTTATAGCGGCACCCGTTCGTCCCTCGTAGCGTAGTATGTAACCAGTCTTACGCTTTGACCTGCAAGGTGTTGCCGGTGGGAGATTTTTCCTGTGCGTTGCTGAACAATAAAAAATTCGCAGCGTTAGCTAAAAGCCGACTTCTTCTGTCTCTCATTCCCATTAGCAGCCATTCTTTACCTCCAAGGTAGTGCCTGGTGAGATTTCTCCTGTGCGTGGTTAAACAATAAAAATTTTGTTCAAAACGCCGATGATTGATGAAATAAACCAACAAAAGACGCCAGATGTTTTGTAAAAGCAAAACGAAAGAACGCCAGATGTTTCTAAAGCAAAACGAAAATACGCCAGCTGCTTAACGAAAGACGCCAGATGTTTTCTAAGCAATGGTTTTCTAAACAATGAAAATTCACAGCGTACATGTAAAATTAATGTGCGCTGCAAGTCGTCATAACTCATCGAACCTTTAGTATAAACGCGCCCGATCTCACGTCGGTGATGATGTACTGGGCAGAATTCACGGAAGATTCACGGTTTACCGATGAACCTCCGCAGCTTCGCCCACTCATCATCATTCACTCCGTTGATATGCTGTGATTTTTTTGTTGCCACCCGGCAGTTATTATTTTTTTTACAAGCGTCTAGTGCTGACAGCACTGCTTGGCGCTGCCGTTGAAGAACGGTGAGACGCCGTGAGCTGGTGTATCACTGGCGTCTGAAATATGGTAGCTGCGCCTTAGTCGAAGCAGCTGTAGTGAAATATAAAGAAAAACATAAGAGTATGATAATAAATTATAACGATTCCAGTTCACTTCAGACGCCGCTTAGAAACCGCAGTTGTACATCCTCACCCGAAAGCGCTTTAATTTGTCTTTCTTCTAATGTGTTGACCTGCAAATAATAAGGAAGAAAATTATCATCCCCAGCGTATGGTCCACTGCTCGATCTCACGCACTCGCCGCGTGGAAGTTGCTTAAAATTAGAATGAAATTATTCTTAATCGCGGGTACATCAGCCGAGTACGATATTCATTGGAAGTTAGTCGAAGCGAACGGCATACACGTTCTCTGTTAAACGCGTTAAGCGCGAAACAGACGGTACGATTTTGCCTCCGATCCGGCGTGCAGCGTCGGATATCCGGCATGCGGCGTACGACGATTCAGCACACACGGGGCGAACGAGCAATCAGCCGTAGGCTCCGCCCATATACGGCGCCTCGAAATGCACACTCGGAGGACTTCGTTTCCTCGTAATGAAGCACAAAAGAAACAACTTGCACAGCCACGCTTCTTTCTATTCGAGAATAATCACTAAAACTACGCCTTCGCGAACGACAAGCACATCGCAACAGCCCGCCGTCACTCACGACCCCGAGAGGTAGGCCTATCATGGCGGACGCCGGCCGTCGCCTACGCCGTTCGCGATCACACGCGAACTCGTCAGAGAGCGCTTGTTTTCGCCAACACGATTAAGCTTTGTACTCGCATGTAACGCGTTAGCATACGGCATTAACTTTCTCGACGTCATCGATGTGAAGAGCAAAGGTGGAAGCGAAGCGAGTCGGCTCGCCGAGACGACGGTGTCGCTGTGTTTACCTGCGAAATGGCCTTGCATCGCTGCTCGCGATCTCGCTATTGATTTTGAAACGGGCACTGTCTTGCAAAAATGGCACACTTCAAACATCACTTTATTCAATCAGGAATTATTTCACGTCACACACAAAATGTACTCGATGTTTATCACGCCGCCGCGAGCGGCGATGTCGGCAAATGCTCCGAGGCTCGACTCCACCGACGCGCCTTGGCCACGGTGACCGGAGCGGCGACATGGAGAGGGCGCCACCAGCGGCGTGACGACACACGTCTCCCGAGCTGTCATTGGCTGCGGCCTTCCGACGGTCCAATGCGGCGGCGAAAATATCTGTCCGGTTGGATACACGCCGGACATGCGATGCGGCGATCTGATGCGATGAAACGCCACGAAACCTCGCCATTCCGGCTGCCGCATCGCCGCGCCGGACGCCGCATCGGATGGAAAATCGTACCGTCTGTCTCGGCCTTTACACAGTTTTATTTGGGCATCCGCAGCAGCTCTGCGGACGCAGCCTGCGAGCCATTCCAAATGACAGGCTGCGTCCACATATATCTAGCGGGCGCTCAACTGAAGCTGTCTATTAATACACTGCCCCGCTACAACGACGCGGAACGTGGAGAAATGCACACAAGAAACGCGCGCAAGCGCCTACAGCAGAAGGGGGGGTGCGACTAGAAAAAGTTGCACTGGCCCCACCTGGATTTTTCTTCGCCAAGAGGAACGCCTGAACCCTCCCGTTCGCGCCACCAGGAAGTTGGTTCTAGTTCACTATAACCACAGTGCACCGCGCGTATTTCTGTCTGTGACGTCGACAATGCTTGCTTTACCTCTGCAACGTCACAAGGGGCCTACGTCTACGTCATACTAGTGGCTATGTAAATAGGAGTTCATAGTTCAGATGAGCACTCAGGCTTTTTTAAAACCAAATTAAAATATCTTAAAGGCAACGCTCGTCACTCATAATCGGTCAGAAGTGCCCCCTCATGCAGGACTATGGAACAACACAAGCATCTCGTGTTTCCAAATTCGATGTCAGGGGTCCTTTAAAGCTCTGTTATCGGTGACCCACCGGCTTCCACTATCATTCAGCATCCGTTTCCATAACTGGTTAGATCCTATTAGCAGGCTGACTACGGGTTCACAGGTCACGCTTGGGAACCTTCTCCAACGAAGACTTCGCGAACTATGTTCTAGGAGCTTCAATTATATCGTCGCAGATGAAAGGAACGATGACAGCTTTTATCTGTACTGAACTGTTGTCATATTGGCTCCTAAGCGTAACGTTGACAACCTTCGCGCGTCGAATTAGTTGAGTTCGCCCTCGTGCAAACGCGCTGATTACCAAATACATCCTCCGAACTGGAGTGACCTTGAGCTACCTGCAAACGTCTTCTCGCAGAAACGTTCTTTGTCTGCCGTTGTCCAGAATATCACGTACGTAGCAGAAATGTGTCGGTGTCATCAGCCAAGCGCAGAAACTCTGAAGAACGTCGGTGACGAGGCTAGAAGTCGTGCTGTTCGTAGCTACATAAAGGGCAGCATCTTAAGTATTTTCTGTCGCTGTACCTGTACTTTCAGTTGCTCGTGAGGTGCACGTTACCGATGCGTACCGACGCTTACATAATTTGCACTGCACTCCGCGGCGGGAATCTTGCACTAGATGTCTTTCAGCTGTACACTTGAAGCAACGACCGTCTGTGGAGAGCAGATTATGTTCCTCTGCTATGCTCAGAGGGCTAGCGCATTCTTTGGTATTGTGGTGAGTTGCGATGCAGAACACGTAGGGGTTGAAAAAAAATATTTGTCTTGCCAAAAAGCACACGGACCGATGGAAGTGACGTGATCTTCCGGGAGCTCTGGTTATAATGGCTACGAGTGTCTATAAACATTAGTGTAGTGCTCTGTGCACTTCTCTATCGCCACTCTATTTCAATCCCAAGGCACTTGAGCAACCGCTCCATCTCCTCTTCAAACGACTTTGCTTTGGAGGAGGCAATCGAAACAGAACCTGCCTCCACGCTCTTTCATCTGTAGTAGTCAACTATATGTGTCCGGGTATAACGTATCTCGCTCAGCATAGCAACGAATGGCATGTCCCAGAACGGCTGCCATCGAGTTAAACTGCTGTGAAAGAGCAAAAGTTCTATCTTCGGCAATCGTGCGCCTAACTCACGTTCAGGTTCTGTCGTGTCCCTTGATGATGTCGCTGGCGCGTTCCCCTACTGCGGTTGCAGGCAGATGCGCCGTCGACATCGGTGAGGATACCTTGACCCTATCCATGTCCCTACTGAAACGTTCCGTATAAAATCGTATGGAAAAAATATGGACTCCATACAGTTTCCTTATGAGAGATACGGAAAAAATATGGAATTTTATGGAAGCATACGGAAGTTGTATGGTATATACGGAAAGTTGATTATGGAAAATATGGAAGGATAAGGAAATTTTACGGAGTATATGGAAAGGTCCTTATGGAAAATATGGAAGGATAAGGAAATTGTACGGAGTGTATGGAAAGTTCCTTATGGAAAATATGGAAGGATAAGGAAATATAATGGAGTGTACGGAAACTTTCATAAGGAAGATGAGGAAACCTAAGGTGTTATGGAAACGTACGGATTTCGTAAGGTGCATACGGAAAATCGTTATAAGTGTATGGAAAGCGTGTGGATTGTGGCCTATGCGGAAAATGTAGAACTTGTGTAGATACATTTTCACTGGTAAGGAAATGCGAGCTATAGTTGGTACGAATGCATTGTGGAATAGCGCAAATAAGACACAAGGACACAGGCGAGTGCCTGTATCATCTCACTCGCCTGTGTCAATGTGCACTGTTTGTGCTATTCGAGAATGGATACAACTTCTGCAGATGACTGTGTGCAATACCCCTGTCACGCGGCAAATCTAATGTCATTTACAACGAATGACATTAAGTTAATGTCATTTTACCTGTGTGCTGTCACACGATGAAAACAAATGAAGGAAACAAGCATAAATTTAAGGGCCCGTTTTCTTTGTTAGACACAATATTATTGAGAACTAACACTCAATGAGAACACGTCAATATTGACGAGAACTGTTAGTTCTCATTAATATTGGCGAAAACAAATGTCATTTTAAAATGATGACCATGACCTTAGCCCTCCTGAGCCGTGACTTTGGGAGCAATAAAAATCTATGAAAACATGCTTGACATGCGCGTAGTACCAAAAATAATTTTTTATCACTAAAAGCTAGGTGCTCCTAGAATATAAATGCAGCCATTTTACACAACTCAATGCCACAGCTGCACGACACGAACGAGGTCAAGCCAAGAGCCAGTTGAAAAGCAACGTGGCCCAACTGACCTGGCTGCAGAAATGAGACAGCTGCAGCAATTTCGTGTAGCCACCGCCTCAATCACCACAACATGATCAATCGGACGATCAACACCCGCGATACAGGCAAAAACAACAACAGAGCACAAATGAACATGGCCGGCGCCCCCCTCCCAATTATGTCAGCGCCCCCTCGGGGGGGGGGGCGCTGACATTGCGTCCCCCCCCGAGTCGCAGCGCCTCCTTCCCTATTATGTCAATGTGTGGAACTGACTTTGCGCCCCCCTCTTAGGTGAATAGGGGGGGGGGGCGGCCGCCCCCCCCCTGCCCCCCCCTTGTGCGCACGCCTATGATAAGGAGGATGCATGGGCGCACTGGTGAAATTGAGTGGAACCCATTCGTGTGATACGCATGTGCGGAAAACATTTGTACGGCAGAAGTGAAAATATTTTTAGCGCATAAGCTTCTCTATCAAATGTGCAGAATATTTATTTATTTATTTCTGAATACTGCAATATTAAAAGATCACATTAGGGCGATTAAGAAATAAAGATATGCAGGCTTGAATAAACAAACAAGGCACAGTAATTAATGCAGGAATAAGAATGATATATATGCAAAAGTATAAAAACACAAATAGACTTACCAGCACAAAAATATAACCCAACGTGAGTATTCACTCATGTTCATAGTCGTCTGTACGGTATGATGCTCATACTCACGTCTACTCATATCCCTCAACACTCACCCATACTCAGACTCACGGCTACTCACACCAATGAGTATTCACGTGGTGTCTACTCACACCTCTCGACGACTCTTACTCACACCTACTCACACCGATGCCTATTCACTCACTTTAATACTCACGTCTAATCCCACCCGTCAACACTCACTCATGCCTACTCCTATTGATGAATATTAACTCATGTTCATACTCATGCCTACTCCCACCCCTCAACACTCACTCATACTCACACTCATGCCTACTCACACCGATAAATATTCACTCATGTTCACACACATCTCAAATCCCTCATCACTGGCTCATACACTCGCGAGTACTCACTCATGTTTATACTCCCACCGACTCACACTCATTGATACTCACTCACGTCCATACTGCACACCGACTCGCACTCATGAGTAACCATTCATGCTCATACTCAGGTTTGCTTACGCCCCTTGTCACTCACTCGTAATCACACTCACGCCTTTCAAATGACTGTGAGTGTGTGTACTCATGAGCATAGGTCGGCAAAAAATGTGGGGCTCACTCAGGCTCACTCACCAAGCATATTTTGCCTTTAGTGCTCACTAGAACTCAGGCTCACCAAAATTTTTCTAAACCAGACTCACTCGGACTCAGACTCACTGAAAATTTTCTCAACCGGACTCACTCGGTCTCAGCTTCACAAAAGTATTACTCAGCCTGACTCACTCAGACTCAGACTCACGGCTCGATCTGAGTCTGAGTCGACTCATTAGTGAGTTTGCCGACCTATGCTTATGAGTGAGTATGCCGAGCTGATTTTTACATCTTCTCTAGGTAAAAGACCTGTACACGCATTGATGGTTGCAAATGATTCAGTTCAACAAAAGTGAGTTCTGTATTCATAAAAATATTTGTCTATGTTCATGGATTGGTTACCCAGAAGCTGTACAAGGTGGGCTGAAAGTAACATGTCTTAAAGTAAGTCAATGAAGTTCTTTAGCTGCGGTTAAGTACAGCACGAAATTACTAGTTTAACCCATTGTAGTAGCACATGAACACTGGCAACAAAGACACATTCTCTTTGCCATAAAATGACTCCACGAAAACTTTTTCTTTTGTCATAATTGTGTGTTATTGAACTTCTTGTATTCTCAGTATTAAACCAACAATGACTTCAATCAAAGAAGACCCAGTGGCCTGTAGGCGTTGCTGTTTGGAAAGATTCACATTGAACGAGCACTTTGCCTTAAGCAGTATTAGTAGGCAGTATTGCCTGCATTATATACGTCATGAGAGCGTACTCAGAGTCACATTAATATGTCACTTGCATGTACTTAACTTCTGCCTAAGGGATCATAATAAAGGTATCTAAGTGATCGCAATTTGAGGTAGCAAGTGTACGTGATTTAAAGACTAGTAGTGCTACCTGTGTGTCCTGTATATGGTGCCATTGAAACTTCTCTGAGACTGGTTTTGGTGAAATACGTTTTCTTCCACGATGTGCCACGCGTGTGCACAGTGTCATGCATATGAAAACTTTATATAAGAGACAAACGTATTCAGTTTTTGGTAAACAGCTTCACTCTGTCCCATCTAGTGTACAAAGAGTCTTAGTGCACAGATCTGTTTACGTAGTTCAGCCATAGAGGTAGTATTCGTGTACTTACATCTGTTCAAGAGAAAGCTATCACCAAAAGTGACAATCTTGCACTGCTGATCTTACTACTGTAATACCTTTATCATTAGGTTATGTGGCTGAACAAGTGCCTCATTTATTCACATGTTGTTGTATGTGCGAGCAAGTGTGGACATTGTTCAAATCATAGGTGATCAATAACACATATGCATCGTCATACAGAAGCTCCCTGTTGAAGATCCCAAACCACATGTCGAGGTGCTTGGTTATACTTTTCATGCAAGTTATCAAGTGGCCAATTTTAGGTACAGACGAATGAAGCAAATTTGCCTGTGCTCTACTTTCTAATACACAATGAGTCTTGACACATATGTTTAATACCTTTTTCAACAACAAGGGTAGATGAAATGAAGCGGAAAAAAGAGGAAAAAGATGAAAGAAAGGCAGGGAGGTTAACAGGCTGAACTGATTTGTTGCCCAACAGTGGAAGGGGGGGGGGGGTCACTGGTCAGAAAAAAAGCCCAACTGATGTGCATGGACACATAACAGTGTTCATCATTGATGCACGGATACTCACGTACGGAACTGGGTTGTTTTGAGAAATTGCAATAGCATTGTTTCAGCCCGCATTGCAGATTATGCTTGCAATGGCATGTTATATGATAACATTTAAGCGCCTGTTTTAATAAGTTTGGAGACGCAACAAGGGCTTTAGAATTTAGATCATGGCTGCGTGGAGACACATGTGCAACACAGAGAGTGCAATAAAGTGAGGATGCTCGAGGTTCACCTTAAAGAGTGGAGCGCGATAGCGTAATCGCGGGGCCCCGAGTGCATCATCTTCTCAATTGCTAGCGAGGTACACTTTCTGTCACTTTACTTTGTGCCCCTAGTTTTTTGTTTAGCTCGGTCCCTTTTTGCGGTCCTTATTTTGCAATATTGTCAAGTGGATAATGCCAAAAAAGAGAAAAATAACCGGTGTGCAAGCAAACACAGTGCCACACGCATATTCTAACCTAATGTTTTTGTTTTATTTTTAAGCTTCAGCTCCCAACACGCTAACAGGAATAGCAGTACATCAATGTAAAAAAAAAAGAAAAAGAAAGCATTAACTGAGTAGGACTCGAACCCACGTAGAGAAGTCGTGATCTCTGCGCGCGAGCCTGCTACGCCAGCCTGCTACGCCACCCGCACACTGGTCACATCTTCCTAATTTAATAGATGAAAGTGCTTACGCGCTATCTGAGAGTGCATAGTGGGTACAATGTGAGATCATACTTATTATTGCGGGCATATATTTTGGGACCGTATCTACGCCTCACACTTTTCTCGTATCTTTTCACTATAGGTTGCCGATCGCTCGCGTATGAAAACACGGATGCTTACACACAAGCAATGTAATTTACACAAGCAGTTGAAGCTTGTTCCCCGAGGCTCTCTTGCGATTAATGCGTCTAGCTGTGTTCCACTCAGTGGCTGTCTCGCTCGATCACGAATTCAGCGCGGGAAATGAAGCACACGGCAGTGCCGCGCGTAGCGGCGACATCAGCTGATCACGCCGGCTTGGTTCCCTTTGCTTCAATGCCGCGAAACATCATGCCTTGCAAGATCACATACTGCATTACGTAAAAGTGCTACTGCTTTGGAGTCATCCTGCTATTCACTGAGGACGTACATACAACTACTGTAGAGAGTTTTGCTTCGGCGGCAAGCATCGATCGTAAAGCCGCACTACTACGCCCGTGGTACAAGCAGCAGAAACCTGTCGTCTGCTAGAACAAAAAGAAAAAAGCTACTGAAAAAGTATTTACCTTTTCTCGTATAAATTTTTCTTGAAGACGTCATTATTTTTTAACTATTTTGCCCAATACCATGCATTCTATAACAATTTCACACGGCGACGTTTTCTTTTTCTTTTTCACGAACAACGATTCAAGCCAGATCCATCCATAGCCGAAGCCAGATGTTATTTGCCTTTGTTCGCGAGTGTCTCGCGTGTGTTCTCGTCCGCAAGAAGATAGAAGGTAAATGCATTAAATTTACGTAAAGAAGCTTCGTTCCTCGTTTGTGCGGTGTGCAAAGATTGCGCGCAATTCCCGCTGTTCTCGGAGTGCCGATGAAGTACGAGTCGTTCAAGGAATCAACGAAATGTGCGGGCGCTCGGATGACTCCATGGCTGACGCCCGTGGCCACCTGCTACACTCCAGTGCGAAAGAAACTAAAGGTAAGTGGGACAGGTTATTATGTAAGTTATGCTACTCAGCGCAAGGCTCTGTTATCGCACTCGGACGTGGCGTCGTAAAGAGGCAGCCTTACGCACCTTTGCGAGCGACGACATTGTGCGCGTTTCCGATTCGCTTCGACTACGCTGATCTGAGCGTAGCCATGGCGCATCGGCACGGCCTTACGGGAGCGAATTCGCGAGAACATGCATGTGTGTGATGATCGATTTTTTCATAAGTGCATTGCAGTCAGCGGGACGCAAGTGGCGCTTGCTTCGTTTGTTGTTGATAAATCAAAGCCTGCAGCGCCATTTGCTGCTGGGCAGCATTTTGCTCACGTTCGTGGGCTATATAATTTGTAACGTGGCTCAATTCACCTAGCCAACCACTTAAATTGTGATAATGAGCCTACATTCACGGTGAAGTGTTTATTATGCGCTTGAACGCTGGCTAGTTAAACGTAATCGTGTGTTTGCCTTGTGTAGGGAGAGGTGTTAAAAGAATCTTTGTGTGTATATGCACGTCGCCTTCGCGTGTCAGTAATATTGCACCAGCCAGTATCCACGTTGGACATCTGACGGTTATGAAAACTTGCATGCACAATGTGAGACTTCATATTCTGTCAGAGTTTCGCTTTTTATACATTAATGTGCTGCCAGCATGTAGTAGAATACATTACGCTGCTGTGTGGCAGTGGTGTGATTATCACAGTGCTGTGGAGTTGCTGGTGCAAGGATTTATAGGTACGACGCAGGAGAATTTCTCATCTGACTAGCTCATCAGGCTTGTGCGTGTTTTAGCGCAAACAAGACAAGGACAGAAGGTTGACATGTAACGCAGAGGCGTTTTGCGGTGCTGGACTACTCAGTCTGCAGATAGAATTAATCGAATTGAGCTTAATTCTACCTGCAGACTGAGTAGTCCAGCATCGTAAGACGCCTCTGCTTGCAAGATAAGACATAGGACTCAGTTCGTGGACTGTAGGTAGGCGGTGGTGAATCAGATTCCCCGCTCTTGCGGAAAGCAGTACGTCGGACAGACGGGGCACTGTCTAAATGACAGATTACGAGAGCACTTCAGCCTTGTGAAGAAGGGTAACGATGGCTGGCTCACGATGCATTGCAGAGCTTGTGGGTGCGCCCCGGGTTTTG
Source organism: Rhipicephalus sanguineus (assembly GCF_013339695.2). Classification (NCBI taxonomy): domain Eukaryota; kingdom Metazoa; phylum Arthropoda; class Arachnida; order Ixodida; family Ixodidae; genus Rhipicephalus; species Rhipicephalus sanguineus. Next base: position 174,165,359 of record NC_051180.1, on the reverse strand, counting down.
AGAACACCAAGGTGTTATTGACTAACCGTGATGAACTAATGAGACTAATAGTAGAAGCCGCCAAAATCGCAAAGCTGGGTAGCGATTGTGCAAGCACGCCGTCCCTGTCAGAAAAAGAATGGTATTTTTTGAACATGCATTAGCTTTGTGGTTGGTGCGCATAGCTTGTATAAAAGGTTATGATAAGAAAATATCACTTCTCTGCACGTCTCCTGTTAAAATCAGAATGACAAAAAATTCTTTGCGCATGACATCTGGCTGTAGCGTTTGACCATCACCACTGTATATATTCATGCTTCGGTTGGAATAAACCATTTTGTTGAAAGTTAGCGCACGTGTTGTGTCCTCCCTTCTCGTCCTTGTGTCATTTTGCGCTAAATTTAGTTTTTCCTAATGTTTTACCAACAAGGCCGAATATCTCCCCTTGTGCAGTTCTTATGTGAGCTGTCATGCAGCTCTATTCACAATGTATCGTCGATTGTGATCAACTTCTTTCAGCAAATTTACTGTGCTTTGGCCAGGCTTCAGTCCTCATGATTTCAGAATTTCGGCACGTGTGATACTGCCATCATTAGATGAAAAAAAAGCATCCATCGTCGCAATCTTTAAGACTCTGAAGCCTAAACAAAGAGCAAGGACTTTGCGACACAATTCGGATTAGCTCAACACTTGCACCACGCAGTTTGCATGCGCAGTTCTGTCTAATTGCATAACAAATAATATTGATGCCCATTAGAGCGTACCCGTTGTCACCCTGCGCGCGTGTTGCCTTGAAGGACGCTGAAAAGGCTGGGATTCTATGACGAAGAGTGTGATGGTTCAGTGTTCGGCACCTCAGTACATCGCTAGCATTTATTCGCATTTACAAGACAACTGAATTAGTTGCCACGAAATATACTGTCGCTGAAGGCTTTCTCTATCCTCAGCATCTCAACTTATCGATTGGCACGACAGACACAAGGTGTAATGAAGCTAGGAGCTAAAATTGTTTGAATAGACGCGCTCTGAACCACGAATGTGAATAAAGACGCACACAGCATCTTCGGATTGTCTTTGCTGAAAAATTAGGTATGCAGAAAGTTAGCCGACAATTTCAGAAAATGGACTATAAGCACTGAGTGCATACGAGGCGCTTGTCTTGGGTGCGTGTTCACTCACTACTTGCTTTCGGAAAATGAGGTTCTCAGCTACAAAAAAACATTCAAAGAAAAGCACGAATATGCAAAATATGAAGAAAAGGATACACTTCCCAAATTGCAAACAACAAAAAAGTGATTTTTTTTTTTAAATTTTGCCTTACCCTGTGCCCTTAAAGGAGTACTGACACGAATTTTAAAAATTTTCGTATTGGTTGCTCTAAAAAAATACTGGTGTCGAGAAACCTAAAATGAGTATTGTGGTGCCTGGGAATGCATCGTATATATTTTAATTACCGCTACCTTAAAAAGACACATTCGGTTTCGATATCGAGGGGGCAGCTGCTCAGTGACGTTTCATAGCAGTGTGACGTCACGGGGATACAGAAACTCGCGACGTACTAGGGGCAAATCCGTCATCTGCTCGTTGTGCACGTAAGCAACAATGAGCAAATTGTCGTCCAGTGACCCTGACAGTGATTTCTAAGATTTAGGCTGCATGCAGGATGCAGCACTCGCTAACTCAGGGGAACTGGCTTGACTCGTCGGGATAATATTGCAGTGGGGCTGGCTTGCAGATGCTCAGCGACGAAAACTTCAAAGTCGAATTAAAATATTTTATACATATTCAACTCTGGTGTGTGGACAGCCTTGATGCTGCATACAGAAGAAACAAAAAATGTCCCTTTTTCGATGTCTCAAAATCGTATCAGTACTCCTTTAACGAGCACGACAAGACGAAGGAGCTATTTTGAGCAGTGTCGTGGTAAATGGCTCACGCACAGGGCAGTCCCAACAAGCATCACGTCTATCCTCAGCACTTTCTCTCTGGTAGGTAAACTATGATTGGCTTTCTGTTTCGTATGTGAGTGGACTAAACAAAGCTACTGAAACGTTTCGGTCTCTTTAGGGACTTCGCAAAGCTTTTCTGGGAGCGCGTGTGGTAGCTTCATGGAAAGAAGCACAAGTACAGTACATACTGGTGTGATCTCCTTGATGACATTGAGGTTGCAATCTTTGACAGTAGTTCCAAGCAAGGAGCACGAGGTCAGCAAATATGTACTCAGCAGCACTCTTCTGGAAGGATCCTTACGATACAACGAAAAAAGCCATCTATGCTCACCCGTTCGCACTAGCCAACTGCATCATGTACGTAAACTTGTGGCCGCGCGTCGACGCCTCGGACATTTGCGAATTACTTGTCTTATGTTTTGTCGAGCTTTGTCATGCAGCAGCAGTGAAGTCATAAACGGCTCTAGGCCACAACATTGTGAGAAGCGGCTAGTTACATAAGCCTACGAGAAACGTTGGGGCTGGTAGCGTTGTGGTCATGACATGAGCAAGTTGTAAGGACACTCTAACTCCTGGTAAATATTAATTTTATCATTGTTTTATTTCGTCTCTACAGTGACCCAGTTGCAGAAACAGTGAATGCCTCGTTAAAAAGGGACCTTACACATGAAGCCACAACGGTCCTGCGTTGTCGCAGCAGAACCTGATACGTTTTGTGTGTAAGTGGACAAAACAGAGCTAACGAAAGCCAAGCATGATTTGCCTACATAAAAGGAAGCAATGAGGACATACGTGATGCTTGTCAGGGTTGCCTATGCGCTAAAGCCATCCACTCTGGTACTGTTCTGATAGCTCCTTCGTCTTGTACTCGCTGAGACGCACCTTCGGCATCTTGAAGACGTTGCAACCATCTTTCTGTGACTGTAACTTTGCTGTACTTCGCATGCAACTACTACAACCCACAACTGCACGCGCTTCCCCGATTGCCTGCTCATCTGGCTGTGACAACAAAACGGGTTCTACCTCATTGCCACCATTGGTGCAAGCTCCCTATAGAATGCTTCTGTGTCTTGCATGTATATCTGTGACTGAAAAACATTATGTAAACTATGCTCATATCACAAATTGGCTGCAGGGCGGCTTTGCCAGTAGGAAGGGCGGAAATTCCTGAAGATGTGTTCATCCATGTTGCATCAGCTGCTTGGTGTTTTCATGGCATCTCTGCACACGTGTTGGGTGATTAAAGTAAGGTGGTAGCAGAGCAAGGAAAACAAAAACATGGCAGCACTACTTGAAGTGCGTGCCTTTCACCTTGAATTTATCAATTTGTTATCGTGCACTGTGTGGCCTGTAATTTTTAAAGTGGCACTTCTATTTGCTGTATATTTGCATCCTCATGCTTCGACAGCAATGTATTTGTGACTATTTTACATTGTTTCCGCAATGTACTCTCAAGTTCTTGGTGACAAGGCTTAACAAGTGTGACTAAACAAACCACTGCTTTCAATAATGACATAACACACCTGATGCTTTGTTCTCAGCGTAATGTGGTTCATAGCTATAGCTGACTTCACCGTTTATTTGTGGCTGATGGTTGTGGGCAAGCAGCAAGCACGACTTCGGATTGAAACGGACGGTCATGGCTGCATAGGCTGTGCCATGTTGCTTCGTAACCACAGTTACTGGTGATTACATATACAATAAAGGAACACAACGTACATTCGAAACGAGGTTAACATATCGGATATCACTGTGACAAATCATGTGCCAAACAAATGCAAATGTCTCAAGCTTGCCACTTTAAACTGCCCCTAAACCACCCAGAGGTCGAAATTTAGTTGTGGTTTTGCAGTTGTTCATAAGTCTACAACGAACACATAACCGTGAGAATTTTTTGAAACTTTGCCGCAATAGTGGAGTTACACGCGTTTGATGATACAAAAGAGGTCCTCTCTGGTTTCGCTTTTTCCTTCTCTATGCTTCGTTTGTCAGCTCGTCTCTCTTCCTGGCCAAGTGCTCCTCTTCACCGTGCCAGGAGGAAGAGCGGTGAGCGGACAAACAGGCATTGTGGGTGCTGAGCAGATGAAAATGTTGACATCGCGGTAACACTGAGGAGCAGCACTGCCGAAAGGCCCAGGGAGGAGAAGAGATTGTTTCTAGGGGGAACTTGTAAGGCGCCCGCGGCTCGTAGTGCTGCCACATTTGACATTGTTGATCGTGATGACATTCGGAACTCGATGCGCACATTTACCTGAAATGTTAAAAAAATATCAGAGGTGATTTAGAAGTCTAATGCAATTACTTACAGAATTATGTTTCGCTGCGAAAACACATAGCTTGCTTACACCTCATAGCTTCCACCCTGCTGCAACCAGTTTGTGGGACGGAGTATACATATCAACAATAAAAAGAAAGATGAAAAATAACTCAGTATCACTAGTCCAATTATAGCACTCCCAAACCTGTAAATAACTGAACTGCTAATACTGCTATAACGAAACCCGTTCACAATGAATCAATGGTAATGAAAGTGTCATATTAGGAAAAGTTTCGCAGGAAAGCTCAGGAGAAGGCTCTTGCTCTTTGAATGCAAAGCAGATACCCTGCAACTAAGACGTGGATAGATATCAGCTAGCGGTCACATTACAAGCAGGATAAAATATTCCGTTAAGGTGCTTTGCTTGCATGCTATAATGAGAGGGGTTTTTAAACAAAGAAACCTTTGTCACTTTGCCCTGTATTACTGAAAATCGCTTTGATATGCCTTTTCCTTTTAGGCGAATGGTTTACCTACCCGGTGGATATAAGTTGATTTTGGATAGCAATATAAATGCTCTTAAAACTTTGTTGACTGTACAGCTAACTTATTTTTAATATATGCCGTGGTAGGCATGAAGCAGTAGGCAATGCGCTTGAGTAGTGCGTAATGCGACAAAAATAATAGTACTTAATATTAGGGGTGTGCGAATATTCGAAATTTCGAATATTTTTCGAATAGTGTTTGCTATTCGATTCGATTCGCACTGAAATATTACTATTCGAACTATTCGAACTTCCCAAAGACAAATGCAGTCAACGTCCGGTTGAAAGTGACCCCTTCGGATTTTCAATATGCTTCACCTCATCACACCCCCGTATTGTGGCAAAGCTGCCTTTCAAGCTCCGTTACGGTCGAACTTTGCCAAGACACAGTCAACGTCCGATTGGAAGTGGTCCCTAGATTTTCAATATGCTTCACCTCCTCACACCCCCGTATTGCGGCAAAGCCACCTTTCAAGGTCCGTTACGGTCGAACTTAGGGCCAAGAGACAGTCAACGTCAGTTTGGAAGTCGTCCCTAGATTTTCAATATGCTTCACCTCATCACACCCCCGTATTGCGGCAAAGCTGCCTTTCAAGCTCCGCTACGGTCGCAAACGTATTAACTCAAGAAAACGCTGGTTCCAATATGGAGATGAAAGATGTGGCAAAGTTGGGGGCTCAATTAATGCTGTTTTGGACCCGAAATTTGGGCAGCAAGTCCGAAGAATCGGACGCCGAAGCTTTTTAGCATCCAAAATTTCATATGTTCTTATATATCGACGTCTACGAGGCAGATTTGGAACTCCGGACTTGAAGGGAGCACACCCTTGTCCGCCACATCAGTTGGCCTTCCACAGCAAGTTGAAAGAGGAGGAGAGGCTGAGGAAATGGCATCTTTGCCCATCACATGTAAAGTGTTGTAGGCCACACTTTGGTTGCACCAAATCATGTACATAAATACAATTCGGCCTCTACATTGCCTCACTCTTGATAAGAAAGACAACTATGAAATATGACCCCACCAGCACTTCATCAACCTAGCGAAAAGAAACACTTTCGTGTTGCTATCTCACAAGAACATACTTAGGGATTCTCTGCAACTTTTTCTGTAATTTCACTTCGAATTATTCGAAAAATGTTTGAGAAATATTCGAAAATTATTCGAAAATATTCGATTCGATTCGCACTCAATCTTTATTATTCGAATTCGCTTCGCACCCAAAATTTTGCTATTCGCACAGCTCTACTTAATATTACAGGCTGAATACGTTTACATGTCTCGAAATGTATGTGATATTGAAAGCATGGTAAAAGTATGTGTACAAGTTTTTGTTTCACTCCAACAAAACATCCTGGCCATACTCACTATGTGAGAACAAACAGCTTCTGCCCTTTTTAACTCATCTCATCTCTCGGTGGTCAAAAGAAGCATCGATAGTGCATATCCTTCCTTTGTCAGGCTACCTATCTGAAACACTGAATCCCGTTCATCTTAACTGTGTGCGAGTTGGTCCCTTTTTAATAAGTTTCTGTGTTTGTGTGTTGGGGTGTGTGCATGTGGACGGAGGGGGCGGCACACCACCTGTCACCCCGTGTGACTTGTAGATTTTCTGTTGTTTGTTCTACAGATACCTCGTAATCTGAAGAAACCAGCAGAATGCATCAGTGTCAGAGTTGGCTCCTGTAGCGCATGCAAGTAAGATATGGTTTGCAGGATCAGTCATTCTGCCACTTGCACGAGAAAGGGCTACAGGAAGTGGTGCTGAACGCACTTGGTTAGCTTTCAATTGAGCAATCTTGAATTTCATTTTCGTACAGCATTACATAAGCTAGACATTACAGGTCTTATAGCGGTACGAAAGACATGCAACGAGCAAGGCTAGAAATACAAAAATTGCACAAGGAGGTTCAACACAAAACTTGGTTCACTTAAAATATTTGGCGTGAGCTCTGCGTGTTTTCCAGCATAGGTGCCCCATTTCACAATTCAGCTCATGCAGACCAGATTGTGTTAAGCAGGACACTCATTTTAACATATTAACATGGCCCAAAGCATAAGACAAATAAAGGGACTGACAACCAATTCTTGTGGTACTTGTTCTCTTTAGTTCACTGGAAAGCTAACTAGTCACTGTCTTAGTCATGGAATAGTAACGCTGAAAGTGCTGTGAAACATTTTCAGAATTTTTGGATCTGTGGCTACTATGAAGTTGGGTACACACAACACAGGCAGCAAACAGTGGGAGGTCAGCACGACAGCGGTACGAGTTTATGCACTGCAGTTTGGTGCACATGCGTGCATTCCGCATGCATGTGCCATGGCTAGATATGCCCCACTAGTTGACACGAAGCCAATGCTGCTTATCAGCATCAACTCCTTTGCCTAGTAAGCAGCACAGAATAGGACGGGGATAGGTAATAATATAATACAGTGTAATTTTGAGCACTAATTATGGTGCACATTAAAGCATCAAACTATGTGCAGCAAACAGAACGACTCGAATACACATAATCAGGCATCTTCTGCTAGGATGCATGGCATACTGTTTTTTTTTACCTTTAAACGCAATTTAAAAATGTAATCTTACTCAAATTGCAAAAAGCATGCCCTGCAATTCACGATCTTTTTATTTCCGTCAGGATCTAATCATACGTTCTGGCCAGTTGTCGGTCCCTTTAGTGATTAATAAATCTTTGCATATTTTTCAGTGTAGTACCACCATCAGTGTCAATGTAAGCCATTCCATTAAAGAAGCCATCCAGAGCATCCAGCTAACGTTGCTTGCCTGTCCAGTTAGGGTTGTGGTTGTGCTGGATGAACTTTTTTTACATACAGTGCGTAGTGAACTAACACCTTCAAAGTCAAGCACAGGTTCAAAAAAAAGAACTAAAATAGAGGTTGCTAATGCAGGTCCTTACCGTTAAGAAGGGATGCCTCAATGTGCCTTCTGAAAAATGGGAGTGCTTTCTTTTGCTGCAGAAATTCGGATATCATAATTTACAATTCTAAAGACCTCATCTACGACCTTGTACAGGTTGATCTTAAGCAGAAAACCAGAAGTGGCAGTGGTCTCCAGAAGAGACCAAGGACCCCAAGCTCTCTGTGACACAAGCAGTAAGGGCACTGTGGTGCATTGAAAACTTGCGCCAGAAGTGCATTACCAGTGCACTATGCTGCTGCTTCATCAAGGAGAAAGGAGGTGACCAGCCCCAGAGGAACTTCATGCTCTACAGTGTGAGTGCCTGGATGGTTTTGTTTTTCTCCTGTCACACGTTCTGAATAGTGGGTGAGATTCAGCCGGTGTGGCTAGAAGGAATAGGGGTGACAAGTGTGATAATTTCTCTAGCCAGGTAGTGTCGACTTTTGCACCGGTGCTGTTAGTGGCCCCAAGTGGTGCAGCTGTTCAGAAGTTTCAACATGGTTGTGGCCTGCCGCCACAGACTAATGTAGCTTTGTCGTCTCAGTAAATGTTCAGATGCATCAGGACAAATTCGCTATGTCACTTTCTTCTAGAGCTGCCAACATTTTGCATTATACTTGAGTTTTGTTCCGGGCGTGAGAGCACAAATGAGCCTAGCATAAATTAAATGCTGAAAGTTTACTCACGGGAGGCCCTGCATGTGTGCCTGGCCTTGTTATCATAAGCACCTTGGTGGGTCAGCACGTATGGTGAAAAATTGGGTATCCGTTGCTTCATGAATGCTACATAATCCATCAATCACATCCAGTGAATCAGATGTAGTGGCATACTGGTCAAACGGTCTCGTTACAGATAAATGATGCGTAAATGGCCATTATTTGCAAAAAAAAACCATATCAGCACATTTATTTAATAAACCAGGTACAGCATGGACCGCTTATAACAAGTTACCAGAGTCGCAAATATCTGCACTATAAGCGGTACTGCCCTGTAAACAAAACATTTGTGAAAGGCTGTACGTCTGAAAAACATGACCAACAGGCACCCGCATGATTCCGACTATCTAGGCATGCAACTTGGGCGTAAATTTGCCAATGTTGAAAGGTTAACGTCTGCGGACCTGCAGTGTCGACATAGTGAACGCGGAAACAAGAAAACAAAAAGAAAGAGTGCCGTAGCGGCAAGCCGCTGACTGACTCTTCAGACCTCCACATTTATGCGAACTTCGCTGTGGTACCACACTGGCCAGAAACTATACGTCGAAAGGCTATTGAAATTCCGGGGGCGATGTTCAAAAAACAGTGGCAATCATGAACCACCAATCTAGTGTTGCACATGCACTCCCTAGTTTTCGGTGAAGATTTAAGTCGCTCGTGAATGCAACAACTGCAAAACGTTTCATTGACTCGGCACCAAACTGCAACCTTGATTATCCGCAAACACTAACGACTAGGTAGCTAGTGCTCGTTAGGTCTAGCGTGTGGGAGTGTGCCCCAAACAACACGGATATCGGGCGTAGAAGATGTTGCACTCCTGTCCTAAACAGTGGGCAGCAGGTGTGAAACGAAGTTCCGGTCCGCGATTGGGAAAGTCACTCCAACTATCCTGAAAGAGTCTTCCAAGCTTGTAAGTCCACCTGCTGGTGGCAAAGGCAAAAGCTCTGTCGTGTCTCAAAACATTATCACTTGCTGGGGAATAGAGGTCGCACGCTCTACGATCTCGCTCTACGATGAGACTGTTTCTTGCTCTGCGATGAGACTGTTTTCCCGACAGAAAACCGAAGAGGCAAACAGCAGTTACGTGCACTTCATGCAGACACGGGTGGCCCTTCAGAGCGCAGCTCACACACAAGCAGCCAGAGCAAAGGGAGCAAAGGCTTTTCTGCTGCCTAGGCAATCACTCCCCCTCCTCACACCATGATGCCCCCCTTGCTTTTCTTTTTTTTTCTTCCACTATTCCACAAAATAGTAAGAAGCACCTACAGTAATACCTCGTTAACTCGAAGTAGTAAAAACCAGAAAAAATTTCGAGATAAGCAAAGTTGGGCAAATTTCATTGAGAAGTTCAGTTCTATCTAGAAACATTATCCCTACTGACCAGTTTCTCAACAGGAGCGCCAAACTGGCTCTTTGTAAAGGTTTTGAAGAAAAATAATGACATACCAGCGCTATGAACCAGCTGTGTTTTTCGGCACTGCCTTTTTATTTGGTGCAGAGAGACCGACTAAGGCTGGTCTACCTCTCAGTAACCTTTGCACCTAGCAAAGCTTTCTCGAGTTGCTTAACACATCGCATGTGCCGATCATCCGCGCCGCTGCACTCAAATTTATTTCGCATCAAGCGAAGCATGTTTCTTGTTTCGGCGGATGTCGTCACCCCTCGAGTAGCTGCGTCGACGCTGCCGCGATCACTGTGCGTGACGCCACGTTGTTTGGCTTAAGAAAATGGTCAAACCAGCCGATGTTGCAGGCTAGGTCAGTTTAGCCCACTGCTAAGTCCAGAGAATCGGCCTTATCTGTCGATGTGACTGGAAGGGGTTCCTCTCGCACGATGCAACACATTCAGCGCCGTTTTGACGTCCGGAAACTTCGAGCCTCGAATCCGTTTCTTTGATTAGGGCTACCTTTCTTTGCAGCATCAGTGACTTGCTTTGCTTTGGTGGCGTTATCCTCAGCACATCGCACGGCCGACGAAAAAATCCGCGCGACGTGCCTTGCGTAAATAAAATGCTGAAATCGCATTTCTGACGGTAAACAAAACGTGTACGACACGAGCTATTTTGCAGGGCCTGCTTATGTGCACGTCTATAGCGTTACATGACGCGGCACAGGGTTGCTCGACAAAGTTGGTATGCCGCTAGGTTCCGACTTTACTTTCGGGAACAGTTTCCACTTCGTCGTAAACGCGGCAGCCTCGCGCGAACCTTGTGAAACGTATGACATTTTGCCGCTAGTATTTTGTGAAACGGTTCGGTGGCGAAGTTTTGGTTCCATTCTCAGTCGAGATTTCGAGATAACCGAAAGTGGGCACGGAAATACTTCGAGATAAAGGGCAATAAATACATTGCAGCTATGGGAAATTTTTCGGTACCGCGGAAAACTTCGACTTAGCCGATTTTTCGAGATATGCGAGTTCGAGTTAACGAGGTATTACTGTAGTTATTTTCCATGCCGATTTTTCGAGATATGCGAGTTCGAGTTAACGAGGTATTACTGTAGTTATTTTCCATGCAATAAGCATGCCATTACGTTTCTTGCATGCGGTGGAGCTCACTCGTGCACTTTCCTTTTCTATTCACACAAATACATAAAAAAAGCAGTATGTGCATTTCTTTTTCAGCATCATTCTGTGTGTTATTTCTTCTGCATGTAAACTAAGCTGCTTACATGTGCGTCTGACACCATGTGTTTATGATTTATGCATGCAGATGCCTACGGAGAACACCTCAAGGCGCATCCAAGCAACGTCCTGGAGGCACAGCGCCACCGGAATCTCGATCGCCATTTGAGGGACCTGCTTGAGGTCCTTAAGAAATGATTCCAGTGTGAGGCTTTCAAAACGGCATGAATATTAATTTATTCATTATAAAGTTTTCATTTTTAAATTCCTGTTGTTGCACATTGTTTTGCACCATCTTTCCATGGGTGATATACAACTCGTGAAGTGATGGTGCAAGGTCACCTCATTTGAACAGTCAATTGAGGTATGCAAATTGACACAGCTAGAACGTGCTATATAAAACAACTTTTAGTCCTTGCAGCGGGGCTGGTTTTGAAGGGCATGTAAATTCTTTCTTTATGCGAAGACTAATTTTATTGAATTTTACCAAAAGCTAAATTTTATGCCGTCCTAAGCAGGGAGAGTTTTAGGTGGTGTTTTTACATAAAACCCTGCATTATTTCGTTGCAGTATGACTACAGCTTATGATGTCCAGCATATTAATTCAGTAGCTTCTTAACACATTTGTTTCTTCTAAAAGCCTTTGTTTGCTCATCAAGGCTGTGTCTAGATACCAATCATATTTCACCTTCATGCAACATAAGACAGAAATATTCACACGATTTCTACACAGTACAGCTTTACAAACGTGACTGGCCAATTGCCTCTTATGTTGCTTTCCACGAGATCTAGGACGTCCATCTGATTTTCGCATAATGCGGCAGATAGCTGCATGATTTCCGCATTATGCGGTTTTCCGTAAGCTGCTGTTGTCCGCATATTTCCGCACGATATGGCACTTTCCATAGGCTGGGAATGTCCGCATCTTTCCGCACGATATGGCACTTTCCATAAGCTGGGGATGTCCGCATCTTTCCGCACGATACGGCTTGCCGTAAGATGCGGATTCCGCATCATGTGGCTTTCCGTAGTCCAATAATTCCGTATGTACGGATTCGCATATACGGATCGTTTCAGTAGGGGTGGTGCTCGAGCAGGGCGAAAGTGCCGCTAACATCGTCCTCATATTCCATGACGGAATCATAATCTTAGGCCACCTGGTCGTCTGCCATGAGGGTTTCCAGCTCGGCGTCAAGTGCAGCGACCTTTGTCTTGACCGCCTTTACCTGGCTGTGGAGGACATGAAGCGTCGCGAGCTCGAATTGTTCTGATTGGGTGAACTGATTCTTCTCATTCAGAGTCATCGTACTCTGGGGTCGACGGAATACCCGTTTGTTCTCAGCACACTCCACGACGGCTTCGTTGCTGTAAGACGTCCCATATCGGAAGCAACAGCTCGTGGGTATGAAGGCCTGCTTCCCACGTCTTTGGCACCAAAACTGATGGAGGAAAACATATGCAGCCTTTTTGGCGCTATGCGCAATAGCTTCGAAAACAGGGCGTACGTAGAACAGTCCAGAAACCCGTGAAGCCTCCAGTCTCCTACTTCTGTTCGTCCTACTGTCCGCACCGCGCGCAATTTTGACCATCACCTTTGTCCATAACGTGGTGGAAGTCAAGTGGACTAACCTCAACGTGGGATTCGACAGCGATCACCAGCTCTTGGTCACTGCCCTGCGGGTTGTACAGACAAGACAGCTCAAGTTCCCAGTGACCGACTGGGCCAAGTTCTACAGACTGTGAGAGCATAGGCATGATGGCGAGGAGAAGCTCGACCTCGAATGCTGGACGACGCAGATCGACGAGGACATGCAGGCTACCACTAAAGAAGTCAGTACGGGCCACCCCGTAGAAAAGATACAGATCAGATTGGCTCAACTTCTCGACGGCAAACAGTCCCTATTGGCCAAGTGGAAGGGGCAGCGCCTCAATCGCAGGCTTCACAAGAAGATCGCCGAGATCAACATAAGCATTGAGGTACACGGTATTGTCCTTTCTAAGCAGCAATGGGACGAGGTTTGCAAATTGGTAGACGGACAGATGCAGAGAGAAGGCCCTTGCCCAGGCACGATCTTGGCCCAACGTCGGCAAATGACGGCAGCAATATTGGCCCCACGTCGGCAAATCACGCTCGCGCTACTTTCACCCGCATCGGCCCGACGTTCGGTAGCCGCCGTCGGGCCGATGCGGGCTTGCCGGCTTCGGGCCGACGTGAGCTAGCCAGCGTCGGTCCGAGACGGGCCTGCCGTTATTCAGCCGATGATGGCAAGCCGTCATTGGGCCTATGTATGCTAGCCGATGCTGGCGTGGTGTCAGCCCCGTCGACGTCGGGTAGCCGCCGGCTTGACCGTTTACACCCGTTATTATGTTTTAGCAGTGGTGGCTTACCGTGCGTTAAGTACGGTAGTACTGTACCGCCGTGGTCTGCACGTAGCTAGTTTATATGGGGACACCGGCAGTAGTTGCTCGATGCGTAAAGTAACTTGATCAGGCAGGCTGATACACGTGTTATAAAATAAAATGGCTGCGTGCCGACCACGGCAGTTAGGTATTACTGTGGTTACTGTACTGTAAGTCAGCAGCGCTAAAATAGACTATTCGCGGCCCAACGGCAATCATCGACTACCATTGGCGCCATATTCGAAAAATGCTTCCTAATTAGAACGACTGCTCCACTGATGTCTTAGTGTGCGATTAAGACCCACAATCCTGTCGAACCGTGCAAGGCCGAGAACGAAAGTCAATATTGTCTCTAACACAACTAAATTGATGAAAGGCCTGCTGCACCAACTACGCATGCGTCTGAGAAATTAAGGAGCAGCACATTTGCAAGGTGATAAACACAAATTTATTCACAGATATGAACACACGCCAGCAGTTCCGGAATAATTATGCCATAAACGAATATATAAACATCTATAGATACCGTAGCCAACATCTAAAGCAACCACATCCACCGTATTCTTAAAAAAAAGCAGGACAATCCTAATCGAGAATGGGGTCTGGCGCAAAATCATAGGCGTGAGCAGGGTTCCGCTTCAGAGGGGGGGGGGGCGAAGGTTCATCGCGGCGCCCCCCCCCCCTCCCTATTAAGTCAATGTGTTTGGCAGACCTTGCACCCACCTCCTCTTAGGTGACTACGGGGGCCGGCCGCCCCCCTGCCCCACTGTGCGAACGCCTATGGGAAGAGTTACAATCTCTTCAACGTTATGCGCGGCACATTCACTATAAATATTGAAAGAAATAGAACGGGCAAAAATAGGAATAAGGATTAATGAAGAATATCTTAGCTACTTGCGTTTTGCGGACGATATCGCGCTTTTCAGTAACGACGGTGCCGAATCACGAAAAAAAAATTCTGGAGATGTAAACGAAAGCAGCATTAAAGTAGGATTAAAGACGGACCCGAAGAAAGGAAAGATAATGCTAGGCGGCTTGCCGAAACAGCGAGATTGAAGGGGTCATGAACCACTTTTCCAAGTAATGATCTAATGATCTCAGTATCGGAGTGTACTGCCTCCCGAATCGATTGCCGAAAAATTTCTCGAATCCGTCAAGAATCAGCGGAATTACGGGGGTTTGGCGCACGCTCCCAGCGCTTTCTCTCTTTTCTCGTGTCGACGAGCGCAGTGGAAGCTAGACAGGGAGGGATGGCATGGGGGAAAGAAGTTACGTCAGCGCGCGTCATGAAACGCGATCACTGTCCCGCTGTGATTCGCTTGCGCGAGTGCGGCTACCGTGTACTGAGGAGTGCGGCGCCGGCAAGTGGCGGCACCCCGCGGCAAGAAGCGCATCTGATCCGAACGCCGCTCTCGATTACGTCGGCTATCGGCCAATAAGCATGCTATGTCTCTTGCGACGTAAAGGGACAGATCCGCGACGTAAACGGACAGACGCCCCGCCCACCGACGAGAATGAGAACCGGCCTCTGTTTGAAAAGAGGGTGCCTGGGGAAACGGCAACTTCGCGCTCCGCTTGTGGCCATTACGCGACGCGCACGCCTGTAATATTTGGCAGAGCAGTTCATAGCCGTGTCAGCTTTCCGCAGGATGTGTTTTTTCAACAAGCCCAAGGGGTGCTTCATGACCCCTTTAAGAGTGGCAACTAGACTAGAAGATTGTGTATACGCGTGAGCTAATTACGAGCAGTGGAGCACCCCTCACCCCCCGATGTTTATTAAATTCACCAAGAACGGTAGGCATTCGCAGCATATGACTGTCAATTAAATTAGCGTTATCCTTTTGGCGGAAATTGCAATTTTTTCAGTGATAACGTAAGGGCCGAAAAAATGTATAAACTGCTGCACGCGACACAAAAAACATTGCGAGCGGTACCACAAGATCCCATGAACTCTACATCTACACAAGATAGACACGCACGCATTCCTAATCTAAAGGTAAGATTGTAAGAGAAAGGAATCGTGCATAAAAACCACTCACGTGTGCCCGTTGGATCGCTAAAAACACGAGCGAATAAACAAATGAGAGCGCACCATATCAGAATACACAAAACACGATTGTCAATAGAAATTACGCGATAAAAAGAGAACACAAATCTGATGACAGGTAACAGCAGTGAACACGTGGCCTTATATGTGGTGAGCGAGTTCAACATGGAAGCAGGGGGCCACTGGTTTCTTGCTGTGGTGATCTCTGCCGAACAAAACGCGGAATCCTGCCGCGTATTCGTCTCGTGCACGATTTTGACTTTCCACCACACATGTCCACACACCGCACTTCTTGAAGAATTCTGCTGGTCGGAGTGAAAAAACCTGCTCCCGCAGCTACGATTGTACCTCCGTCGGGACGGCTACCCTACCCTGCCTGGTCAAGCGAGTTTCGCGACAATGACGCTGAACGAGGGGAGTGGAGGGAGGGATGGAAGGGAGGGGGGGCGGGGGGTAGAGGTTGAAGAAGACGAAAAAAGAAAGCGAATTCTCCCTTCTTGAAAACACGGCTCAGCTTACCACAATGCTGTGCGATCCCCCCAGCATGTCTATGGGCATGCCGTTTGAGAAAGGCGTTCGTCGAATTTTCAGTACATGACTTGTTGCCACATGTCGCTACATGAAAACTTTGCGTACACCACGTTGGAGCCGCATTTTTCATCGTATTTCACGTGCCATAATAATTTTATGCGACTGTCTCTGAAAGCACGTGGGAAGCAATCGTTGAGCGAGATTTTTACTTGAAAAAGATATGTATGTCACAAGATGGACGGCAACGAAGTGCAAATGCGAACTGATAAACACGTGGCAAACACGTGTTTATCAGTTCGTTAAAGATGGTCAGCGGGCTAGTTGATTTTGAAACATTCAAACGACAAAACGTGTCTTCACTTCGCCCGGTCTTTTTTTGCACCATACCTATTTTTCTCAAGTAATTAACCAACTAGCTCAGCAACACGCCTTGCTGAGCTTTTTACTATTTTCATAAAGTAAAATTATGTGATATCACTGAATCAAATGCGCTTGTTACGCTTGACCCAAACACGCGCGAGTAAATATGTGTAAACACAGAGATCGGAAACTGCCCGTGTAGTATATGAGCGCTCGCGCTACACATTCAGCGGCTGAAAGGATATAGCGCTATAAATATGATGACCGGCTCGATTTATGCACAGAATTAGCATTCACATAAAACTTCTTCCGCTAAAAGCATTCGTGCGGGAATGTTTGGGTGAACTTTGATGCTGGATACATTAGTGAAGTCGGCCGACCAGTGGCAAACACATTTACAAAACAAAAGTACTTCGAATTTGGCCCATGAAGTTAATGGTATGTGTTATAACGTTTCAGCATTCTTTGATAGCGTTCAACAGCTGGTCAACGAAGTGGCCATCTAATTTGAGTCAGTTATTCTTCTAAAGACCACCTTTTCTGGTAGAAAAGTGACTGTGCTAGTGATAGTTGTTAGTCATTGTCATAGCAGAAACTAATAAGAGAATGCAAGCTATTCAGTCGGCGATACTTCGCGCCCCGAGTCGTACGTGCGGCATTAACACGGTACAATATTTGAACTTTGTTATTTGTGCTAGTACAGCAATCCATGTAGCGGCATTCTGCAGCTTAAGCTACAAATATTCAAGCGCCTAATGCTCTATTGCATTACGATTGTATCCTAGGCGGGCGCGCTGCCGGGCTTCTTCGGCGGGCTGAAGGTAGAGCGCAACGTCGAGGATATTCTCGTCACTGACGGCCGGCAACACGGCGTCCAGCGTCATTGAGGGGCTTCCGTGAACTAGTTTGAACGGCGTCATATGTGCGCCGTTTCTTACACTGCCGTGTTAACTTCATGTTATGTGCGGAAGATATTGTGGCGTCCCATGTCATGTGTTCGACGTACAACATAGCCAGCATGTCGGCGAGGGTTTCATTTAGCCGATCGGTGAGGCCATTCGCCTGCGGTTGATGTCCGTCGGTGACTTGTGTGGCTCTATTTCAAGATATTAATGAGAACTAACAGACAATAACGCCAAGGAAAGTATAGGGGGTGTTATCTGTAGTATTTAGAATATAAATGTGAAGAAAGTAAAGTGGACGAAAAGAAAACCTGCGGCCGGCAGGGACCGAACCTGCGACCTTCGAATAACGCGTCCGATGCTCTACCACTGAGCTACGGCGGCGGTCATCCCCCCGTCCACTTTATGGGGTATATATGTGCATTTAAACCTTGGAGTGTTAGTCAGCGCCAGTCGCAGCCATGGCGGCGAGTGTGGAACACTCTTTTTCTGCCTTTCTGGCGTCACGTAGCACGTGATCTTTTTACGAGCAGGCAGCTGACCAATAGTCCCTCGCATACTACCTGAAGGCATCAAGTCTGCCAGAGCGAGACCCTTGCTATGAATGAAGGAAAGAAGATGACTCTTAAGGGCTCGTTTTCTTTGTTAGACACAATATTAATGAGAACTAACAGACAATAACGCCAAGGAAAGTATAGGGGGTGTTATCTGTAGTATTTAGAATATAAATGTGAAGAAAGTAAAGTGGACGAAAAGATAACCTGCCGCCGGCAGGGACCGAACCTGCGACCTTCGAATAACTTTACTTTCTTCACATTTATATTCTAAATACTACAGATAACACCCCCTATACTTTCCTTGGCGTTATTGTCTGTTAGTTCTCATTAATATTGTGTCTAACAAAGAAAACGAGCCCTTAAGAGTCATCTTCTTTCCTTCTATTTCAAGATGGTTTGCGTTAGCTCTGCCGCAAAAGCCGTACCTCTGTCGGTGACGAGGAATTTGGAGCGCTGCGACGCAGGAGGACGTTCTCAACAGAGCATGTATAACAGTCTGAAGGGAGACAAGAAAGTTCCAACATCGTCGATAAGCCATCGGCTCCGCCGATGTCAGCTGAAGCACGGCTGAATGACGGCATGCCCGGCCCAATGTTGCCGGTGAAACCCATCGGCACGGCCAATGTCGGCGAAAGTACGGCAAAACGGCGGCTAACTCGGCCCAATGTTGCCGGTGAAAGCAACCGGCTATGCAGATATCGGAGGAACAACGGCAAAAGGCCGGCAAACTCGCCCCAATGTTGCTGGTGAAAGCCCAACACCGGCTGAAAGGCGGCCAAGTCGGCCCTGTTTTGCCGGCGAAAGTCAACGGCTCCGCCGATATCGGCGCCAGGCTGGCAATGCTGGCCCGTGGTGGGGCCGCGCACAGCCACCGTAAAACCAATATCGGCCCGACGTTTTGTGCTGCCTGGGCCCAGGCAGCACGCTGCCATTGGACCGATCTCGGCCCAACGTCGGCAAATGACGGCAGCAATATTGGCCCCACGTCGGCAAATCACGCTCGCGCTACTTTCACCCGCATCGGCCCGATGTTGGCTAGCCGCCGTTGGGCCGATGCGGGCTTGCCGGCTTAGGGCCGACGTGGGCTAGCCAGCGTCGGTCCGAGACGGGCATGCCGTTATTCAGCCGATGATGGCAAGCCGTCATTGGGCCTATGTATGCTAGCCGATGCTGGCGTGGTGTCGGCCCCGCCGAAGTCGGGTAGCCGCCGGCGTGACCCTTTACACCCGTTATTATATTTTAGCAGTGGTGGCTTACCATGTGTTAAGTACGGTAGTACTGTACCGTCGTGGTCTGCACCTAGTTTATATGGGGACACCGGCGGTAGTTGCTCGATGCCTAAACTTGATGATACACGTGTTATGAAGTAAAATGGCTGCGTGCCGACCACGGCAGCTCGGTATTACTGTGGTTACTGTACTGTAAATCAGCAGCGCTAAAATAGACTATTCGCAGCCCAACGGCATTCATCGACTACCATTGGTGCCATATTCGAAAAATGCTGCCTAATTAGAACGACGGCTCCACTGATGTCTTAGTGTGCGATTAAGACCCACAATTCTGTCGAACCGTGCAAGGCCGAGAACGAAAGTCAATATTGTCTCTAACACAACTAAAGTGATGAAAGGCCTGCTGCACCAACTACGCATGCGTCTGAGAAATTAAGGAGCAACACATTTGCAAGGTGATAAACACAAATTTATTCACAGGTATGAGCACACGCCAGCAGTTCCGGAATAATTATGCCATAAAGGAATATCTAAACATTTATAGATACCATAGCCAACATCTAAAACAACCCCACAGGTACCGTATTCCTCAAAAAAAAGCAGGACAATCCTAATCGAGAATGGGGTCAGGCGCAAAATCATAAGCGTGAGCAGGGTTCCCCATCAGAGGAGGGGAAGCGAAGGTTAATCGCGGCGCCCCCCCCTCCCTATTAAGTCAATGTGTTTGGCAGACCTTGCGCCCACCTCTTCTTAGGTGACTACGGGAGCCGGCCGCCCCCCTGCCCCACTGTGCGCACGCCTATGCGAAGAGATACAATCTCATCAACGTTATGCGCGGTACATTCACTATAAATATTGAAAGAACTAGAACGCGCAAAAATAGGACTAAGGATTAACGAAGAATATCTTAGCTACTTGCGTTTTGCGGACGATATCGCGCTTTTCAGTAACGACGGTGCCGAATCACGAAAAAAATTCTTGAGATGTAAACGAAAGCAGCGTCAAAGTAGGATTAAAGACGGGCCCGAAGAAAAGAAAGATAATGTTAGGCGGCTTGCCGGAAAAGCGAGATTAAGAGTGGCAACTAGACTGGAAGATTGTGCAACGCGTGAGATAATTAGGAGCAGAGGAGCACCCCCCCCCCCCGACCTTTATTAAATTCACCGAGGAACGGTAGGCATTTGCAACACATGACTGGCAATTAAATTAGCGTTATCCTATAAGCGGAAATTGCAATTTTTCAGTGATAACTTAAGGGCCAAAAAGATGGATAAACTGCTGCACGCGACACGAAAAACATTGCGAGCGGTACCACAAGATCCCATGAACTCTACGTCTAAACAAGATAGACACGCACACATTCCGAATCTAAAGGTAAGATTGTAACAGAAAGGAATCGTGCATAAAAACCACTCACGTGTGCCCGTTGGATCGCTAAAAACACGAGGGAATAAAAAATGCAAGCGCACCATATCAGAATACACAAAACACGATAGTCAATAGAAAATACGCGATCAGAAGAGAACAAAAATCTGATGACACGTAACAGTAGTGAACACGTGGCCTTATATGAGGTGAGCGAGTTCAACATGGAAGCAGGGGGCCACTGGTTTCTCGCTGCGGTGATCTCTGCCGAAAACAATGCCGGAATCCTGCCGCATATCCGTCTCGTGCACGATTTTGACTTTCCACCACACATGTCCACACACCGCACTTCTTGAAGAATTCTGCTGGTCGGAGTGAAAAAAACTTGCTCCCGCAGCTACGATTGTCCCTCCGTCGGGACGGCCACCCTACCCTGCCTGGTCAAGCGAGTTTCGCGACAATGACGCTGAACGAGGGGAAGGGAGGGAGGTTGGGGGGGGAGTAGGGTTTGAAGAAGACGAAAAAAAAAGTCGAATTCTCCCTTCTTGAAAGCACGGCTCAGCCTACCACAATGGTGTGCGATCCCCCCAGCATGTCTATGGGCATGCCGTTTGAGAAAGGCGCTCGTTGAATTTTCAATACATCACTTGTTGCCACATGTCGCTACATGAAAACTTTGCGTACACCACGTTGGAGCCGCATTTTTCATCGTATTTCACGTGCCATAATAATAAATTTATGCGACTGTTTCTGAAAGCACGTGGGAAGCAATCGTTGAGCAAGATTTTTACTTGAAAAAAATATGTATGTCACAAAATGGACGGCAACGAAGTGCAAATGCGAACTGACAAAGACGTGGCAAACACGTGTTTGTCAGTTCGTTAAAGATGGTCAGCGGGCTAGTTGATTTGGAAACATTCAAACGACAAAACGTGTCTTCACTTCGTCCGGTCCTTTTTGCACCATACCTATTTTTCTCAAGTAATGAACCAACTAGCTCAGCAACACGCCTTGCTGAGCTTTTTACTATTCCCATAAAGTAAAATTATGTGACATCACTGAAGCAAATGCGCATGTTACGCTTGACCCAAACACGCGCGTGAGTAAATATGTGTAAACACAGAGATCGGAAACTGTCCGTGTAGTATATGAGCGCTCGCGCCACACATTCAGCGGCTGAAAGAATATAGCGCTATAAATATGACAGGCTAGAGTTATGCAGATAATTAGTATTCACATAAAACTTCTTCCGCTAAAAGCATTCCTGCGGTATTGTTTGGGTGAATTTTGATGCTGGATACATTAGTCAAGTCGGCCGACCAGTGGCAAACACATTTACAAAACAAAAGTACTTCGAATTTGGCCCATGAAGTTAATGGTATGTGTTATAACGTTTCAGCATTCTTTGATAGCGTTCAACAGCTGGTCAACGAAGTGGCCATCTAATTTGAGTCAGTTATTCTTCTAAATACCACCTTTTCTGGTAGAAAAGTGACTGTGCTAGTGATAGTTGTTAGTCATTGTCATAGCAGAAACTAATAAGAGAATGCAAGCTATTCAGTCGGCGATACTTCGCGCCCCGAGTCGTACGTGCGGCATTAGCACGGTACAATATTTGAAATTTGTTATTTGTGCTAGTACAGCAATTCATGTAGCGGCATTCTGCAGCTTAAGCTACAAATTTTCAAGCGCCTAATGCTCTATTGCATTACGATTGTATCCTAGGCGGGTGAGCTGCCGGGCTTCTTCGGCGGCCTGAAGGTAGAGCGTAACGTCGAGGTTATTCTCGTCACTGACGGCCGGCAACACGGCGTCCAGCGTCGTTGAGGGGCCTCCGTGAACTACTTTGAACGGCGTGATATGTGCGCCGTTACTGCCTTGTTAACTTCAGGTAATGTGCGGAAGATATTATGGCGTCCCATGTCATGTGTTCGACGTACAGTACATTGCCAGCATGTCGGCGAGGGTTTCATTTAGCGGCTCGGTGAGGCCATTCGCCTACGGGTGATGTCCGTCGGTGACTTGTGTGGCTCTATTTCAAGATGGTTTGCGTTAGCTCTGCCGTAAAAGCCGTACCTCTGTCGGTGACGAGGACTTTTGGAGCGCCGCGACGCAGGAGGACGTTCTCAACAGGCCATGTATAACTGTCTGAAGGGAGACAAGAAAGTTCCAACATCGTCGATAAGCCATCGGCTCCGCCGATGTCAGCTGAAGCATGGCAGAATGACGGCATGCTCGGCCCGATGTTGCCGGTGAAAACCATCGGCTCGGCCGATGTCGGCGAAAGTACGGCAAAACGGCGGCTAACTCGGCCCAATGTTGCCGGTGAAAGCCATCGGCTAAGCCGATATCGGCGAAAAAACAGCAAAACGCCGGCAAACATGGCCCAACGTTGCCGGTGAAAGAAACCGGCTAAGCCGATATCGGCGGAAAGACGGCAGAACGCCGGAAAACTTGGCCCAATGTTGCCGGTGAAAGCACAACATCGGCTGAAAGGCGGCAAAATCGGCCCAATTTTGCCGGCGAAAGTCACCAGCTCCGCCGATATCGGCGCCAGGCTGGCAACGCTGGTCCGATGTGGGGCCGCGCACAGCCGCCGTAAAACCAATATCGGCCCGAAGTTGTGTGCTGCCTGGGTAGACAACTACCTAAAGTCCACTGGTCTTTGCTGCTCGTAGCGGAAATCAGAACTCCTTGTGAACAGGTTCCAAGTGCCCCAGACCGATATGTTGGAAGCCATTACTCTTAGAACCGGTAAGGGATGCACCATCCCAGTGTGGACTCCCTCCGGCTTCTGGGTGTCACGATAGAACGACCCAATAACCTAACGGCAATGAGACTCACCAGGAAAAGTGACAATGCCATTAGAGTGATAACAAGGGTTACCAACCGGCAACAGGGACTTAAGGCAGACAACCTCGTAAGCTGGTAGACGCCTGTGTGATGTGCAACTTTACCTACATTGCAGCCATACACAAATGGCAGAGGTAGGAGCGTGACAAGCTCAACACCTTAATCAGGAAGGCAGTCAAAAAGCTCTTTGGCTCTCCATGTACACATGTTTGGCGAGACTGTTTCGTCTCGGCGCAAACAACACGCTGGAAGAAATTGCGGAGGCTCAAGGGCGGAATCCATCAGGTTGTCCACCACGCGTTCAAGCAAGAACATCCTGTGGGAGTTGGGGATTACGCCGGTGGAAATCGAGTCTCCCTTCTGCAGCATTCCTCGTGAATAGCGAGAACGAAGCAGCGTTGTCCCCATCCTGGGAAATGTCCACCCAGTGCGTAACGTGTCTAGGGGACGGGCCAGTGCAAAGGCTCTTCTAAAAGAACTCACGATCATGGCTCGAACTGTTGCTTCGTCGATGCGACCCGGTATCCCGAAGGGAAGGCGCATGCGGCATTGAGCATCACCCAAAGGGAAGGATGTGGGAAGGATGACAACATCGACGACGGTCCAGACGACGGTGGCTGAAATAATGGAGCAAGCGGCGATTGCTTTAGCCTTCCTAAACAGCAAGATGACCATGATTTACAGCTAATTCAAATCAAATCAAAGTGAAATCAATGTAATTTTTATTTCAGGTCATTTCCTGCGGAGACAGAGACTAAAGCCTGAGATAGCCTGAGGAGGACCCTGCCCCCGTTCAGTTCATACAATACATATACAAAAAGTGCACTTGGTAGCAGAATTCGGGTTTCGCTCAACATACAACCGAAAAACAAAAAAAGAAATTACATCTATTACATATAGTAACAATGTCAGATACATTACATATGCACACAATTAACAGAGAACACACATTATACACGCATTTACATAAACAATTCGTTTGCACGGATCACTCACTCATTCACACAGGATTCATGTGCTAGGTGAGCTAAATAGATCTATGTATCGTGTAACAGATATGTAGAGAGTAGCGATGTATCATTAAACTGGGCATGCAAAGAAAATAAATAGAATAGAAAGCGGGAATGCTGGGAGTACAGTGAAAGTTGACGTAACATCTTACAAAACGCAAGCTGTCGTTACAAGAAACGTTTTAAACCTCCTTTTGAGCTTACTATGGCTATCTGCCCAGTTTATTGAATCATTCTGTTTATTCAAACTCTGTGTAGCTTGATCAGATAATAATTTTTTCCCGTAATTATCCTAATCTTCGGAAGCCTCCTCATCTGCTGCCTAAAGCCTTACTGAGGTTTACCTACCATGCCAATATCTTTGTATATGCCTGTGGTGTGTATATGCTAAATTAGTTTATAAAGATAAACTTGATTGGTCATAAGCATGTCATGTTGCACAAATAAATTCCTGGTTCGCAACTCACGGATATCGCCTTCATAATTTTCAAAAATACGCAGTACGCGCTTTTGTAGTATCGTTAGTCTCTTATAGTTTCGCTGAATGGTGGTACCCTATACTAGTGAACAATATGCAATCTTCGAGTATACTAAAGTGTACTAAAGAGTTTTTTTAGGCGAAGAGGTATTAATGTCGAAATTTTCTAATGCATCCTATTGATCGCGCTATATCGATTGCCAAGTAGTTTACATGACAGGACCAGGCCGAAGGTTCCTGGAACGAAACACCTAGGAATTTCTGTTCAGATGTTTGCTGAATACGTTGAGTTCCATACGTGATATGCATGACATGTCAGTCGCGTTTATTTGGGGGAGAAAAATAATGTACTTGGTTTTAGAGGCATTTATTTTTGGAAAGTATTATACTGTGGTTAACAGAATCAAGCGCTTTTCGCAAATCTAGAAACAACCCTTTTGTATAATTCTTATTTTCAATACCTTGAATGACTTTCTGCTTTGCGCAAAGCAGCGCTTGTCAGTTGATTTGTGTCTGAAATCCCAACTGTGAACTAGATATAATATTGTATTTCTCTATGAACTTTGATATACGATCATTAATTGCCCACTCAAATACTTTAGATAAAATAGGCAATATCGATATTGGCCGATAATTTTTAAGGGCGTTTTCATCTCAAGATTTGTATATTGATACAGCCCTTGCTATTTTAACCGATCAGGGAAGATAGCAGTATCGAACATTAGGTTAATAATATGCGCTAGATTGTTTGCTATTAAGTTGGAGACATACTTTACTGGTTGAGCTTTAAAATCATCGTAACCAGCTGCGACATCATTTTTTATTCTACGAAGTAATAGTTCGGTTTCATGCGTGGAGACGTGATGCAGAACAATATAATTTGGTAGAGAACTAACGTATCTTGTTGGTTGTTGCATGCCTATAGTTGCGCTATCACCCTTTCCTGATTGTATGAAATACTCATTAAACGTGTCAGCCAAACACTGCCCTGTTATCACATTGCCGTTGATCACAATCTCTTGCACGCTGGCTGTGGCAGCTTTTCTGCTTGTTAATCTGTTTACTGTTTCCCATATCTTCTTTGCATTAGTTTGATGGCGTAGAAACAGGCTTTCGTAATAATTTCCTTTTCCTTTCTTGAGGTCTTCAGTTAATTTATTTTGAACCTTTTTAATTCCTTGAATAGGTTTAGATCAAGCGTAGCAATGAATGTGTAATACATCTTATTTTGTTCCTTTATTCTGCTGTATAGTTCAGCGTTTATCATAGGTTTTCTTATTGCTTTCTTATGTTTTCGGCCACACCGTAAAGGAAATGCCTCATCATAACTTGCTTTTAACTTGTTATAGAAGTTTTCGTAAACCTCATTACGATCGCTGCTGTCATGCACGCTAGTCCAGTTTATTGCCTCCATGAGTGAAAAGAAAATTTTCCAGTGATTTATCATTTATCACTCGATACTTGCGTATTTCCGGTTGTTGACTATGCTTAAAGTGATCAGTAACAGAAAACACGGGCAAACGATCGCACAGGTCACTAACAATCCCCCCACCCTTATGTTCCGCTGTGCTAATATTCGTAACACAGATGTCTATGGTTGTACCTGTTTTAGAACCAATGCGTGTGGGCGCAGAAACCAAATTCTCACATCCGTACGACATAATTAAACTCTTGTGGTCCACGGCATAAAGATCATTGCTAACTGTATTGATATTTATATCCCCAAGAACAAAAAAATGTAGCTTGTCAGTTTGGAAAAAATTGCAGCAATTGTTGAAGAAAGTCTAAGAAGTCACGTTTAAAACCAGCTGGTTGCCTGTATATGGCAACAAGTTTAAATTGAGGTGTTTTTATAACTAAGCAATCAACATTTGCATTTTTAATTGTGTACTCCTGTATGATGCTATAAGCATAGCCATTATTGATGCACACCGCCACACCACCCCCTCTTCTACCTTCGCGGTCCAAGCGTTTACATGCGTAATTGTTAAGGATGGGTGTATAATCAGAAAGGGTCAGCCAAGTCTCCGTTAAAATAATCGCTTCAAATGTCAACATGAGACTTCAAAAAATAATTGTAAATTATCAAGCAGGTTTTTTATGCTTCTAATGTTTAAGTGTATCAAAGAAAAATCAGATTGATTAGATCCACAGGCGTGTTAAATACTTTTTGGGGTACACATCCCACATACTCATGTACAGTGAAGAGTAAAGCCTAAACAATTAACTGATGTCATTTTTAGTTCATTATAGAAAGGTCTTCCGGACAAGAAACTCGCAGGATACGGCTATCTTCATCTTTCCTTGCTAGGACTTTTTCACCTGCTGTCCACACGAACTTCCATTTGAGTTCCTTCTTCTTTGCAACTGTTGCTCCAAGCAACTGCTTGTTGTGCCACGTCAAATGGTCATTGACAAACGCTACACCGCTAGCACCATCCAAGTCAATGTCTTTTGTGCCAATTCTCATTTTCTTAGCCTTCGCGAGTATCGAGTCACTCTTTTCACGTCTCACGAAACGAACAGGAATGTTGTTGGTCGTTGAGTTCGCAGTTGGAACTCTATGGCATATATCAAGTCCCTCTCATCAACTGCATCGTCGAGTAGTTCACAGGTTTTTCGAACGGCCAAGGAACAGGAACACCTTTGATCTCGAGGTTGTTCCTCCTCTGATACTGTTCCAACTCCTGTAATTTCATACTCAACTGTCTGCTTTCAGTTTTAATTTTTGATACTCAGAGACCAAGCTTTTTAATTCATCTCTTATGGCCTTCAGGTCTTTGTCACGTCTTTGACGTCGTCACATGTGTCACTGCAGTGCTGAACTGACTTTTTCAGATCCCTTAGTTCAGCACGTATTTCGCGCTTAAACTCGGCAAAAAAGACAGCTAAGTCACTTTTCCTCTAGCACGAGAACGACAGGCGCGTTCGGCAGCAGCGCAGGATTACAAAAACAATTTCAAAGCGAATTGACGCTGGCTCTCGCCTGCAAAAAGATGCAGTTTGTCGTAAGCGTGTGCACTGTTCGATGCGCTGCTGGCGAACTGGACGCCTGGGCTCAGAGTCCGTATTTATTCCGTCGGCCGTCGGAAAGGTACAGCAACGCCCGCAGCAGTCTTGGTCACGTGGTAGAACACTGGTGGCCCTAGCAGATCTTGTTTACGCTGTTGCTTATCTCGGCCGTTTCATGAGATGGCTGCAAAAAGATGCAGCTTGTCGTAAGCGTGTGCACTGTTCGATGCGCTGCTGCCGAACTGGACGCCTGGGCCCAGGGAGTCCGTATTTGAGCCGTGGGCCGTCGGAAAGGTACAGCAACACCCGCAGCAGTCTTGGTCACGTGGTAGAAGCGTTGGTGGGCGTAGCAGATCTTGTGTGCGCTGTTGCTTATATCGGTCGTTTCTTGAGATGGCTGCAAAAAGATTTAGTTTGTCGCAAGCGTGCGCACTGTTCGATGCGCTGCTGCCGAACTGGACGCCTGGGCTCAGGGAGTCCGTAATTGAGCCGTGGGCCATCGGAAAGGTACACCAACGCCCGCAGCAGTCTTGGTCACGTGGCAGAGCCTTGGTGGGCGTAGTAGACCTTGTGTGCGCTGTTGCTTACCGCGGCCGTTCTTGAGATGGCTGCAAAAAGATGCAGTTTGTCGTAAGCGTGTGCACTGTTCGATGGCTGCTGCCGAACTGTACGCCTCGGCTCAGGGAGTCCGTATTTAAGCCGTGGGCCATCGGAAAGGTACAGCAACACCCGCAGCAGTCTTGGTCACGTGGTAGAGCCTTGGTGGGCGTAGTAGACCTTGTGTGCGCTGTTGCTTATCTCGGCCGTTTCTTGAGATGGCTGCAAAAAGATGTAGTTTGTCGTAAGCGTGAGCACTGTTCGACGCGCTGCTGCCGAACTGGAGGCCTGAGCTCAGGGAGTCCGTATTTGAGCCGTGGGCCATCGGAAAGGTACAGCAACGCCCGCAGCAGTCTTGGTCACGTGGCAGAGCCTTGGTGGGCGTAGTAGATCTTGTGTGCGCTGTTGCTTATCTCGGCCGTTTCTTGAGATGGCTGTAAAAAGATGCAGTTTGCCGTAAGCGTGCGCACTGTTCGATGCGCTGCTGCCGAACTGTCACGACTAGGCTCAGGGAGTCCGTATATGACCCGTGGGCCGTCGGAAAGGTACAGCAACGCCCGCAGCAGTCTTTGTCACGTGGTAGAGCCTTGGTGGGTGTAGCAGATCTTGTGTGCGTTGTTGCTTATCTCGGTCGTTTCTTGAGATGGCTGCAAAAAGATGCAGTTTGTCGTAAGCGTGCGCACTGTTCGATGCGCTGCTGCCGAACTGTCACGACTAGGCTCAGGGAGTCCGTATTTGAGCCGTGGGCCATCGGAAAGGTACAGCAACACCCGCAGCAGTCTTGGTCCCGTGGTAGAGCCTTGGTGGGCGTAGTAGACCTTGTGTGCGCTGTTGCTTATCTCGGCCGTTTCTTGAGATGGCTGTAAAAAGATGCAGTTTGCCGTAAGCGTGCGCACTGTTCGATGCGCTGATGCCGAACTGTCACGACTAGGCTCAGGGAGTCCGTATTTGAGCCGTGGGCCGTCGGAAAGGTACAGCAACGCCCGCAGTAGTCTTGGTCACGTGGTAGAGCCTTGGTGGGCGTAGTAGATCTTGTGTGCGCTGTTGTTTATCTCGGCTGTTTCTTGAGATGGCTGCAAAAAGATGCACTTTGTCGTAAGCGTGTGCACTGTTCGATGCGCTGCTGCCGAACTGGACGCCTGGGCTCAGGGAGTCCCTATTTTGACCGTGGACCATCGGAAAGGTACAGCAACGCCCGCAGCAGTCTTGGTCACGTGGCAGAGCCTTGGTGGGCGTAGTAGATCTTGTGTGCGCTGTTGCATACCTCGGCCGTTTCTTAAGATGGCTGTAAAAAGATGCAGTTTGTAGTAAGCGTGTGCACTGTTCGATGCGCTGCTGCCGAACTGGACGCGTGGGCTCAGGGAGTCCGTATTTAAGCCGTGGGCCGTCGGAAAGGTACAGCAACGCCCGCAGCAGTCCTGGTCACGTGGTATCGCCTTGGTCACGTGGTATATCTCAGTCCTGGTCACGTGGTAGATCTCAAGAAACGGCCGAGATAAGCTGCAAAAAGATGCAGGTTGTCGTAAGCGTGTGCACTGTTCGATGCGCTGCTGCCGAACTGGACGCCAGGGTTCAGAGAGTCCGTATTTGAGCCATGGGCCGTCCGAAAGGTACAGCAACGCCGCAGCAGTCCTGGTCACGTGGTAGAGCCTTGGTGGGCGTAGTAGATCTTGTGTGCGCTGTTGCTTATCTCGGCCGTTTCTTGAGATGGCTGTAAAAAGATGCAGTTTGTCGTAAGCGTGTGCACTGTTCGATGCTATGCTGCCGAACTGGAAGACTGGGCTCAGGGAGTCCGTATTTAAACCGTGGGCCGTGGGAAAGTTACAGCAACGCCCGCAGCAGTCTTGGTCACGTGGTAGAGCCTTGGTGGGCGTAGCAGCTCTTGCGTGCGCTGGCGCTTATATCGGCCGTTTCTTGAGATGGCTGCAAAAAGATACAGTTTGTCGTAAGCGTGTGCACTGTTCGATTCGTTGCTGCCGAACTGGATGCGCTGCTGCCGATGTGCTGCTGCCGAACTATGATCGGCGGTCAGAGCATTTGCCAAGGGGACCATCACAGAACCAGCATTGCGGACTCTTCGGGACAGCAACAGCGAGCCACACACTCTCGTGTGGTTTCCAGCTGACATGGGGCGGATCGAAGGAGCCCTGCCCAATCTCAACGAGTCGGCACACATAGCTGCCTGAGGACTAGTAGACCGCATAGCTACCGCGGTGGCGCGGTACGGACGTTCTGTAGAATCGGGACCCTCCCACTTTGTTTAACAGCTTCACAAAAAATACTGTTGATCTCTCCGTCATAGGAATCGGAATAACACGAAAGTAAAGCGTGCCCTCACAGAAGTAACTGAATGCTTAATGTACATTCATATGAGAGAGTTTGCACAATGTATATTGATGTCTGGCAGCTAATGGCGCCGCTTAACGCGTATGCACCCACTTTGATGATTGGTGGTACATCTCCAACCCGACGACTAACTTCCATTTTAAATGATCAAACAAACCCTTGTGGTAGCTGTAGTAGTTAACGGTGAAAGCGTAATCAGAGAACGAGGTGTGATAGCCAGAAGAGCGTCGCATATTGGACGCAAAGCTTCGCCATCCCGCGGACTGTTAAAATGCGATTGAACACCCACGGCCGCACTAGAGGGAAACGCAAAGTGTCGCCCCGGTAGCCCAGCCGCGATTTTTCTCGGGCAAGCGAGACGACGGGGAACGCGGTGTTACAGCCAGACGAGGCAGGGGCGCGTCGTATATCTATTTTTGGTTTGTATTAGCGTAATGCTGAGCGAGGCCGACGCTTTTACGACGCTTGGGCAAAGGTCGCCACCTCGCGGTGTGTTAAGGCATTGACAAAATTCAACTTTTATTGAAAACGCGCCGAATGGGACGGACGCGTAACGCGTTGCAGGTGCTGGTCGCGGAGGCCACAGCAATGACGAATTACTTTACCTTACCACTCCCAGAGGTCGACACCACCCAGCCGACCGGGAGAGTGGTATATATAAAAGACGCGATCGTAAAGTCTCCAGAGTCTGTGACCGTGGCGCAGTGGATAGCGTGCCCGGCATCTGTTGCTGCGGACCGAGCGGTCGCGGGTTCGATGCCCGTTGACGGTACCTTTTTTCTTTGCCATCTGATTGTGTATATTTTTTCGACGTCATTTCCGTCACGGAAATACCTCACTGAAGTCTTGGTGGACCCCGGCATAAAACACTTTTGTGTTAAAAAATTTTATCTGGGGCGGACAGTAGCCTCCACCACACAGAAAATTAGGCAGACCTCAGGCCCTGACGCTCAGGCCACTTTAGGTGGGGGCGTAATTTTACCCCTCACTATTGCGCTAGATAGATCCCAAAATACAACCAACCAATGCATGTTCCTTATGCGTGGATACAGCTAATCTAGAACGCATGCTCGGCGGTGCCCGGCTTTACGTTGCGGCGAAGTCATTACGCCGTCCTAATGGGAGGCTGCGATTACCAGCTCCGGACTCGAACAGTTATGGGCAATCCAATGGGGACGCGACGCAGCAGAGAGATTTAGTGTTTCTGTTCCGACGTGGTAGCGGCCCGCAATGTGCAAAAGCGGGCTCCAAAGGAGAACAATACAGTTTATCTATCCATGGAATATAATACGGC
Organism: Rhipicephalus sanguineus; assembly: GCF_013339695.2. Taxonomy (NCBI): domain Eukaryota; kingdom Metazoa; phylum Arthropoda; class Arachnida; order Ixodida; family Ixodidae; genus Rhipicephalus; species Rhipicephalus sanguineus. Next base: position 174,133,390 of record NC_051180.1, on the reverse strand, counting down.
ACTTGATTTAGCAACAAAAAAAATAATAAGGAGCATGACCTCCAAGATGGCGGGGACGCAGCGTGTCCGCCATCTTGGAGCCCATAAAAGGAGACGTTGGCTTGATATATTTTCCGCTAGATGGACATAGTTGTCCATTTTTGGAGCTCTTTTAAAGTTCGTGTGTGTTTTAGCGGCGGTGGCTGCACTATCCCGGTTTTTTTCGAAGCATGGCGTTGCGCAAAAAACTTAGTTTCGAGGTCTCGCCAATGCGCATACAAATCGCCCAATGGGCTCATTTTTGTCGTGACACCTGTCGAACAAAATGAGTTAAGGAGAATCCTTCCACTAAATGGCATTTATGTAGAGTTTTTTCCCAAAGCGGTTGTAAGTAGCATTGTGGCTTTGTGGTAGGACTCCTGATTGCCACGCAAACGGCCCGGGTTCGACTTCAATGGGACCGAAGAGTTTTGTTGTTTATTTTCTTTGCATCTTTCTCGATTTTTCGGTCACGGACGATTTTTTGGTCACAAGCGACGTAGCGACGCCGACGGCGGCATTTCTTTGAAACGAGCTCTTTAACGCTATCGCGTTAAATTTGGCCACATTCACAACGCCAAGGCGGAATTGCTGAAAGAAATCCTCCACGTAGGTGACTCCACGTAGGTGAATCCTCCACGTAGGTGAATCACTCCACGTAGGTGAATCCTCCACGTAGGTGAATCACTCCACGTAGGTGACCTACCACAGGATCCGTCACTGCCCTATACTGGAAAGGAAAACTAAATTTGACACGCCTATTGTAGCAGCAATGGTTAGAGAGCCGCTGCAGGACATGCGCCTGGAATGAGCACTGGCCCCGACAACATCAACAACAAAATGCTATAGAATCTCTATCATCCCTTTGTAAAGGCGATTACGAAATACCTGAACTACTGCTTGAGGAAGGGCGCTCTCCATGAAACGAGGAAAACAGCACACATAGTCTTGATCCCAAAGCATGGAAACATGCTAATGCTAGAGAATTTAAAGCCGATATCGCCAGGGCTGCGCAGAGATACTTCGAAACTATATCGCGATGCGATACAAGATACTCGGGAATGAAGAATTTGACATACTGATACAAGATACCACCGGAAGAATCGTATCCTTGATGATGCGTCTCATTTGTATTTTAAGATACTTCGACACAATAGTAAATTTGTTAGCATACATCTGTATAATTATGGAGCAATGGGTCAAACGCCTATGCACAAGATTATTTGCTTAAACGTTTGTTAACTGCGAACGATTTCGCTATTGTTAGTGAAATATCTCTTAGTGTGTCACAAGTTCTGTCTTTCTTGCTGAAAGTATATGATTCCTATTCCGAGATAACATATCGGATTGGTTTGACTGCTTAACATGACAGATCTTTATACGCTGCGCTGTCAGTGGTTTTTGAGTGTCCCTTTTGTAATTGATCGGTGTCGCTGCTCAACTTGCTGACCATCTAGTTAGTGGCCATCTACTTACAATATCGTTCATAAGGTTTCGCACGATGGTGCAAATACCGCTGTGCAGTCCTACCCTATCTGTAAACGTATTCACCGATTCAGCAATACCGGATCATGCGTCAGCTGTACAGGAGCGACAACGCTGGTAGCAATTTTTAAATGCGAAGCATTTCTTAGCGAACCTCAGGCACTTTGGGCGTTTCTATCTATCTATCTATCTATCTATCTATCTATCTATCTATCTATCTATCTATCTATCTATCTATCTATCTATCTATCTATCTATCTATCTATCTATCTATCTATCTAGCCGCCTACGTCAGGGCGCTCTCCTGGTCGTCTCCATAACTTCTAATGTACCAAAATTGGCATAGCAAGGGATCAGTGTATGGTGTACACGATTGACTGATCATGACATGAATAACGCAAAATACCTGTCGCGTACGTCATGAAACCCTTTCTCTCAGTCACGTGTGACATATACCCGCACACCAGAGTTTATGTTATGCGGGTATGTGCCACAGGTGATACAAAGTCTCAACCAACACAAACGCGAACACACACATTGACACGCAAGGAAAGTGATAATAATAATAATTGTAGTGGCTTTAATTTTGACCATCTGGTATTCTTTAACGTGCACCGAGATCGCAAAGTACACGGGAATCTAGCATTTTGCATTCATCGAAATGCGACCGCCGCGGCCGGGATCGAACCCGCGACCTTCGGGTCAGCAGCCGAGCTACGCCACCGTGGAGGACACAAGGAAAGTGAAGAAGGTGAAAACAGAACACCCCTTTAAGACGCTCAACTACCATTCACTCGTTCACGTGGTCCGCAACGTGGATCACGTCGATTACGCAAAAAACTGGGGTCAATGCTTCCTACAATAAATCTGCCGAGAGAACCAGGCCGCTCATCATTATCGGTGACTTCAACATTGATTTATCAAGACCCAACAACGCCTGGTCTTTATATACTGCGTGAAAGACGGCTTGAATGGGGACAGGGCATCAAAAGACCTCGCTGCCACGTACAGGACAGGAGGCGTCATAGATCGTTTCATCGTAAGAGGCGTCCAGGATTTCCACCAGCTGTGCTATACCTCGCACTTCACTACACTTAGACCTCTCGTAGCCGCGATCACGAACGGATCCGATTAACAAGTCCGGTCGAGCTGCTGGTGCTCACTGATCACGGTGATGATGACCTTGTTCAAGAACTGTCAAGAACCCCTTCTACACATACACACGGGTTCATGAAACGTGCGTGCGTTCCCGTCATAACAGATAAGTATAAGCATAACAACTGTAACCCAACTGCAACTGTGACTGTAACGTACGTGCAGTGAGCATATATATATATATATATATATATATATATATATATATATATATATATATATATATATATATATATATATATATATATATATATATATATGTATATATATATGTATATATATATGTAGGGGAACTTTTCGTAATGAAGCTTAGTATTGATGAAGTATTTTTGAAGAATATAAGCACTAGATATCAGCTTACCGCGTCTGGTGATGGTAACACCCATGTTGCTGTTGGCATCGCTGCGCAACTGTAAACAACTGGTTATATAGTGCATTTGCGACTAATCAGCATATGAGTGTGCGTTACCACTTCCACATTTCTCTAGCGTCATTCCTTAACGTTTTGCTCAATGTGAAAAATTACGCCACAGTCACCATCCCGCGCATGCTTCGCGTAACATCGACTCCCACGGTACGTGGGATCTGCCGAATTTTTTTGACGCATCGAGCACCACAGACGACATAAAACTCCGACATAGACGACATAAAACTGTCATGTGGCGCTCGTCACGGTTTTTCTTATTTTGCACTTAATTGGTTGATAAAGCAAGGTCAACTATTCAAGATTCCTAATATTCACTTTAGGGCGTTTTGTCACGTCGTAGACGGCATTCGAAAACAACCTGTTCAGCTTTTTATGGCTGCTTACATTCTGCATGGGGATTTTTCCCGGCTTTTAGAGAACGCCGGTGGAATATTGCTGCGTGACGTCTTTTGGTTTTTCGTGACGGGCGTTCTCCCTTGTCATTTGTGGAAGAGTCGGACGAGTGTTCATTGGACGCTCATTTTGCACAGGCAGCGCGCCTTTTGCCGCTTTGCGACCGATGTTCAAAGCGCTGGCCCTTGAAACATGGATGGCTATGATATATAGGGTCTGACACGAACTTTGCAATAACCGGTTTCAGTAGACTCGGGAAGGTCACTGGTTTCGAAGCTTATAACTATGTACTTTTGTTTGGCATTGTTTGTATTTTCGCCTCATGATTATTCTTTGTACCTTGACAATGTCGTGGTCTTGCCAATCCTTGTAGTAGTTCGGTTTCGCTCAGCTTGAGAAGGTCATCGTCAGCGATGATACCGCGCGCTGTGTTCATCGACCGGTGTGGGCCCACTGAAACTGGAATGTCCCCAAGAACTACGTATTTAAATAACTTGTCATACTCAAACTTTTCTCGAACTTCGAGAGGGAAACCACCACTTCCAATAATGGTTACATTATTTGCTGGGACAAAAGCTACCGTGAGAGGTTTCGAAATAAGAAATGTATAAATTTCTCGGACTGTCTTTTTTTCGCTCTGACTATGCACAATATGTTACTTGGGGAAGGTCTGCCTCGCTTCTGTAAGAGTGAATGTTTCATCGGTGTTCCACCTTTTGAGGGAGCAGTCGGGTAGGGAGGGGAGGGGAAGAGTTTGCCGTATGAAGTATGTAAAGTTCGGCGGTGATGGTGGCCGCTCACCACCGAGCCCAACGAGGCGATGCTACGAGGTAGAGCACTTGAAGCCGCCAGCCACACATCGCCGCTATTAAAAATATACGTACCCAAGGTTGGGTAACTACTCAGGGTTAACCCTTGCCGCCAGGAAGATTGAAATTAAGTAAACATGAGAAGGCGATAGGAAAGTAAAAAGGTGAGAAATTCGAAGATGAGAGACACGAAAAGGCAACTGCCGATTTCCCCTGGGTGGTTCAGCTCAGAGGTGCCGTCTACGTGAAGCCGCGTCCAAAAAGGTGTGCAGCCTTTGCCGTGGGACCTTAAAGGATGAACCCCCCGGATCCCCTTTTCCCAGGACACGGCAAAGCCACGTACGGCGAGGCGTGAGAGGGGGCCGAAACCCCCCTTATTGGCTCAGATCTGTGGTGACGCCAGTGGAGTAGGCAGACATTTGTTTCGGAGGGGGGAGGGATTGTGATGATGATAATTTTCTATCTACGACAAACGGCATACCTCGACCTTAACAGCTCTGTTGTACAAGATGTCAATATCTGTACAAAAATTCACAGATGCCACACTTTCCAAATTTTGTATAAAACAAAAGCAGGCTTTTTATCCGATGGCTACCCACCCAGCTGTGACAGATGTTGCGAGCCACTGACCGTGTTCAACATACTGATACAATGCACAGAACTGCAGTCTTACATAAAGAAGCACTTCAGTTATACTAAAGAATTGAAGAGAATGGTCATAAGATAGGAGCCTACGTTCCAGCATGAAGCACTACTAGAATTTGGGAAAGATTTACGTACTTTTAAAGTGATGTGCCGAGGCGATCCGCTGTAATACCTCCCAACAGAGAGTGCTGTTGCGTTATTTGCATAACAGAAAGCACTGCCCTTCCAACCCTTTAACTCAAGGGCGTTGACAAGCCATGAGTGCTAATGCCGCACTCTCAATATTAATATTATTGCCACTTGTCATTCATTCTTATTCCGCACAATTCACGCAACTCCCATTATTTTATTAATTGCGTGTTTTACGCACCCTTAGTGCGCAGCATTTTAGAGCTATTCAGCAACCACTAAACACTGTCTGTCACTGATGGCATGCTATATGATCAGCTGGCTCTTTACACACAGACCAGTGAAACCAACAGGCAATGAAGGTATTGGTTTATGCTATTGGTTTATACAACAATGAATATTCATATTTCTTGGTGCTCCGGCAACACTGGGTGCGTCCGACATATTTTTCTAGGTGCAATAGTGAAATCGTCTGCTAGCGGCTACGCAAGAAAGGGCATACAGAGGCTGAGCAGCAGTCGTTGGCGGAGCTCTCGGACCAAGGAAATGCGGCCGTTTCTTCTGGTTTCCAGTGCCGAAGGGTCAGTGGACATCAATGCGCTGCCAAAAGTTGACGAAAACATAATATCCGGGGTCTACTCGCTTAAAAACTCATGCCGACGAGAGCTGCAACAGGCGCACCGCGTCCGAAAGCCGAACTGTTGTTCTCTCGTGAAGTGCGCTTCCGAGCGGAGGTAGGCGTTCAGGATACGTGTTCGTTGCCGGGGAAATGGGACTGTCCAACTCCTAAGATACCCTTGCGCTGCAGTACATCATCTGCACTGTATTTCGCGCTGCGATTATAAACACACGTCAGATACCGGAACCTCGTTGTTTCTGCGCGACCCGTGCAACTATGTGCTGCTTTGCTGGGCTCATTTCTTTAGCTATGGGTATCTCTATTTCCTCCGCAATGACGTGCTTGACAGTTCTTTTTTTTTCTGAATCAAAGGAGGCATACATATGTGCGTGAGCGGTGCGCCACAAAAAAATAAAGAACCGCGCTGTGCAACAGCATACATAGTGCTGCCCGAGTACGTAATGCTCTTTTACTACACACTGGTTCTTTCCATCGCGTTATGGGCACCATCTATAACGCGGATTTAGTGTTGTCGTTCGGGTTTTCTTGTAGGCTATAGGTGTGCGTCCCTTGACTAACATATACTTTTTACAGTACTGGGCGATTTCCTTCCAGATCATTGCATTACAGTGTGCTATTGGGAACAGCACACGAGAGCCCTTGATAAGCGGAACGATTAGTGCGAGAATCTACCGAACAAGCAGCCAATGGGCTCCGCAACTCTAGCTTCATAGTGTTCGCAGCGCACGCTGACTGAAGAAAGCGAACGAAAAATAAAATGAAAGATATAAAGGGGTCTCAAGAGAAGGGAGGCACGGCACGCGCACTGTGTTCTTTGTCGCGCACTGCTAGGCGAAGATTGAATAGAGATGGTTGTTGTGGCCTTTGCCCCAATCGAAGAGTAATAATAATAATATTTATTTATTTTATTTTATTTATTCAATTACCCTAAGGGCCCGCTAGGGGCATTACATAGGGGGGGGGGGAGGGGGGCAAACATAAACAGAACAAAATTTTTACAGATAATGAATAATTGCAGGTTAATAAAATGTTATAGTACAGAAATTCGTAGAACGTAGTAACAAGGCAAGCAATACAGCAAGAGTAAACATCAGATAAAGCATAATTATTATTGAAAGTCACAGGGTTCCAAATAGGTTAGCAATGCTGAAATAAACAGAGAAGGCTCAGCTATTGTAGCAATCCTGGAAGGTAATTCATTCCATTCCTTTATTGATAAAGTTAAAGGCGAATTTTTGAATTTTTCCGTACGGGCGAAGATAGGGTTAACTTTGAAAGAACGATCGGTGGGTTTAGAAGTATGAGGTGGCGGTAAAATATACGTTCGGGCAAATGATGTGTTAGAGTGATAAAGGGTATGGAAAAATGATAATATGGAAAATTGCCTGGGCACAGCAAGCGGCGGCATATTCAGCTCTGCTTTCAAAGATGAAACGCTTTGAAATCGTGAGTATGATGATAAGATGAATCGAGCTGCTTTATTCTGGACGGCTTCCATTAGATTAGTAAGGGTGATCTGGTGGGGATGCCAAAGATTGACGCGTATTCCAGGGAAGGGCGCACAAGGAAATTATATGCTTGAAGCCTAGTGTCCCTGTCGGCTAGATATAAACGATATAAACCAATAATAATAATAATAATAATAATAATAATAATAATAATAATAATAATAATAATAATAATAATAACATGTGGGGTGTAACGTCCCAAAACTACGATATGATTATGAGACGCCGTAGTGGAGGGCTCGGGAAATTTCGACCACCTCGGTTCTTTAACGTGTACCTAGATTGCATCCACGGGCACGTACACGGGCCTCAAATATTTTTGCCTTCAGCGAAAATGCAGCCGCCGCGCCGGGATTCGATCCCGCGACCTTCGGGTCACCAGTCGAGCGCCTTTTGCGCTGGTTGAGTCTCGTGTGACAGCCGTGATTTTCCGCGGAAGCACGCAGCAGCGTCTGTGGCACTGATTTTTAATGCATGTGCTCCTCGGCTTATCGACGGAGTATTACGTTTATATGGGTAAATCATCGCTTTCTTCAATCCGCAACAGCGGCAAGGAAATGTTCATCAATCAGGCTCTCTCGCACACTCTTAACTTTGTAACTCTTACTATCCGTGCACAAAATCATGTTTATCCGATACTTTGTAACGGATAACGTAGCAAGATACATTGTAACTCATACATATATAAGGTACATTGTAACGGTTACAGATATCAGTTACATTGTAACCCTTATAATTGTTGATATTATATAGGTTACGCTGTAGCCTTGTATTTTTTATAATGTAATGTAACTTATAGAATGTAACTTATAAAAAGGTGTTTTTAAGGGTTACGTCAGCTCTTGATATCTTTTAGTTTTGATTGCACTCTATTTACACCGGGTGTTTCCAGAAATCTGCCAAAAATTCTCAAAAATACCGAAAATGCGATATTTGCTGGCTGCCTTGAGAATTGCTTGCGCTGTAGCGGCAGGCATCTTAAGATTGTTAAAGACCCCACTTAGGAGTCTAATTAAAAATAAACTAATTAACTCTTTAACTGGTGAAGTTAGGTGGTTGTATCAAATGAGTGAAATGAGGTTTTACATTCGAAGAACCCATGCCAGCTTTGATATATACAAAAAGCAGCCTGTAGTAATTATTGTGTCGTAGTGAAATTCAACCAAATTCAATGGATGCCACCTTTGAAAGCCGTGGAATTTGGTTGAATGTAACTACGACAAAAAATTACCAGAGGCAGATTTTTCTATACTTCAAAGCTGGGATGGATTCTTTGCGTAAAGAACTTCAATTCACCCCTTTGACAGAACCACCTAACTTCACTAATTAAAAAGGTAAATAATTTAACTCTTTAATTGCGGTCCCAAATGGTCTTTAACAATCTTAAGACGCCTGCCGCTACAGCGCAAGCAATTCTAAAGGCAGCCAGCAAGTATCGCATTTTCGCGATTTTTGATAATTTTCGCCACATTTCTTGAAACATCCGGTATAGCCAACCTTAGGTTCACTGTAATGAGGTTTACTATGGTACTGTCACGTCTGGCAATTGTTCTCACAGAAGATTGTGACGCCAAAATTGGGAGTCTGATAAAATCACTTCGCGTATATTTCGATGCATTTGAACAAGTCATTGAAGAGTGGATGACGTTTTCTCGCACTGCTGCTTTACCCGTATATGGCTTCACTTTCAGTCCCATTACTCAATCTTCTACACAGATTCTTTCATGAGAACCGACAAGTCGACAAATCACACTACTGACCAAATTTGTGGGCAAGATTTCTAGACATGAGACATCGTCTAAATGTTGAAAACTGGCTGTGAAACAGAGTGCTATCAAAACAAAAAAAATGTCCATATAAGTAGCTAAAGTATCCTGAAAAATCAACACACTCTTTTGAGTACTGTCTGGGCTTCCCCACTCACATAAATCAGCTGCACTTTTATCACACATATATACTGCCGCTCACTCGGGTATTCCTTCGACATTGGCGCAGCTGGTAGAGGGATGAGGGTTGGTGGTTCTAACCCTCAAAAGTTTTCAATTTTGCATGTACGCGTACATTCGCAAACATGCACGACTACACGCAGTGACGAGAAACGGTTGTGGCAGCTATATCTTGTATTTATTTTAGGCTGGCTGGTATTAGAACAGGTGAATTCAATCGCACTGCAAAGCTCTCCGGGCAATGTCTCGGATATCAATGGCATTTCAAATGAACTTGAAGGCAATTCCATTAGCGAACTTCCTAACTCTGTCTGAACTTTTCAAACAAGGTATTTCTTTACACATTTTTTGAATTTTCTCAAAAAAGCACTGTCAGGTACGAAATTATTTAAACGTCTCTTCTTTGCAAGATGTAATATCTAAAACAGGGTGACACGTCGAGTAGTGTCAGAGCCCTACAGCTATGAAAGACACAAAAGATGTCACAAATACAGCTACATAAAGTAATGCAGCTGCATTACTACATAAACACAGATAGCAGAGAAAAGTGCTGCAGCTTAAATTACATTTTTCTGGTTTAGAAAGGCCAAAAAACATTTCAGGCGTCCACAAACCACACTTTTTGGTGGCCTATCTCCTGGAAATGCAATTGTCTGCACAAGAGCAAGCATCTGGGAATACGCAAATGGATACTGTAAGTTCTTTATATAATACACCAAAAGACAAAAAATAAGTGCCCGCGGTAATCCAGATGTGGAGACAGAGATGACTTCGGCTTGGCTGCCAGCAAAAACGCAGACTTAGTCAGGAGTGCAGTAAATGTGAGGCGCTGATATTTGAAGTTCATCACCCGGCAATTCCATCTACAAAAAGAAATTACAGACTACATAAACTACTAGCCAAAGTTTGTTGGTGGTGCAGAGTATGGTATGCATGCGCTTGCCCACAGAATAAAATGAAGATATGTGCCAATAAGGGCAAAATGAGAACAGCGAGCTATTAATGCTGGCACTAGCAAACCATATATTCAGTGTTACAACATACCACAAGTGGGAGTGTTGTGGTGTAAGATACAAAAATTTTAAACAGGTTTTTCAGAGGCACAAGGAATCCTTTCTTGCGTATCTAAGAGAGGGCTCAAGCCGCAAACTATTAGTGTTGAAGAGGGTGTCCACGTACCTCATTTATCAGACTGTGCCCAACGTTGCCTTGTATGTGCTTCATAACATCCACCAGTGTGCAGACCCGTTCTTTCTTTTCAGAGAAAGCGTCTACCACATCATTGAGTTCGCTCTCGAGTCTTGCTATGTTAGCATTGAACCGAAGTTCCACCTCGATGTACAACTGCAACAAAGCAATTTAGGACATTGAGAACCATCACTCCTATGAAAACAGGCTTAAATTAATTTAATCGTCATAAAAATCAGCTGTACAGATGTGAACACTAATGTTCATTAAGTTTATCAGCTGATTCGCTAAGAACTATTCGACATTGGTCGCCAATAAAGCTGACATTTGTTATAGTGGCTCATTTTTAATGAACATCTTTTGCAGATTTCATTCAAAATTTCGTCGAATTTCCAGACCGCGGTGCCGGCGATGCCGCAACTGCAGAGCACACCGGGTGCGCCGGAAGGTGCTGCGGCACGCCGGAACTTACCTCGACGTGATCTGAATGTTGGTGCGCTATGCGAGGACCTCGCCGCGTGAAAAACAGTGTGTCATCTGAGGAGAGCAAGCCGACTGATGGTCCATCGCGCGTGATGTGCAGTGCTTGTCGCATGTGATCTTAAAGTGGTCATGGTAACGCTGCCAGCGTTCCCCTCAACGCTACAGCTCACGTCATGCTAAACAGTGTTGTTGCGGGTCGAGGATCGCACATGACAGAGACAGCGATGAGCGTGAAAGCTAAAATTACAAAGAAAGGCAAAGTCAAAATTACAAAGAAGGCGACAAGCACCGCACATCACGCGCGAAGGACCGTTGCTGGGCTCGTTCCCCTCAAATGAAACGCCGTCTTTCCCGCGGCGAAGTCCTCACGCGGCGCGCCATCATGAAATTACGTAAAGGGAAGAATCGGTGTGACGCAGTACACCAACTGAGTACACGGACCGCCCTTCCGACGCACCCAGTGCACTCAGTTTCGATATCGCCGGCACAGCGGTCTGAAAATTCGACGATGGATCTTTCGAACTACACCAAATATTTTCGATTTTTTTGCTAAATCTCACAGATTTTTTTATTTAAAGCCCGCCTGTAAAGTGAGACTAAATGCGCAGAGAGCGCCACTGGCATCCGTTAGTTACGCCCAGTGAAGGGGCGGATTCAAATTATCCCATCAAAACATGGCCCACAGCTAAAAAAATAAAACATAAGGTTTTTGTAATTTGCCAATCAATGGGTGCTGTTCAGCGCTTGCTTAAAATTTACAACGATCAGGTTGCTAGCGATGCCCGGAGCGTCACATCACAGGTTATTTTCGTTAATTGCTAGAGGAACTGAAACCAGCCTCTAGAAAGAATACTCGGCACGAAAGGCGTTACGCTTGCCTAGTACAGCGGATACTGTAAAACTAAAACACGGAAAACAGCTATTCTACTTATATATGTAAGTACTAATTTTAAACAATGCTGGCTTTACGTATTCACAATTACTAAAGGTACCGGCCTGTCCGGAGTTCTCCAGCACATTAGAGACAGCATTTCCAGCCGTAAGTGCTCCCATAGACGCTGTAAAAAACTCAAATTATTAGTAGCGAAGCTCCTTAGGCCGGCACCCCGCCGTCGCCGTTGAAGACAGTCAAACAAACAGACAAACATACAAACAAAACAGTGTTGAAGACAAACGTCATAGACAAATAGTGCACCGTAGGCTTCTCTAAGTGCTTGCAAAGGAGCACGTGTTGCTGACACTATTACACTGTTGCCGTCATAAAAGCTCGAAAAACTGAACGCATTGAAAATACCTGCAAACAATGCCAAACGCGGTTATAATGTCAACAAACGTCATGACAAGGGCACTGCCGAAGCTGACGATGAACACAAAGCTGGAGTGGCCAAAGCAAACGCATAAAGCGCCAAAGAACCAGCGAAAGCCTTGCCAGGCATCGTTCGCAAAGAATTCCCCCATTGGGCACAGCTGAAGCCTCCTTTTCTTTCCTGGCAGCCGTTAAATCTCGACAGGTGCGGGTGAGAACACTTTCGCACAAAAAAAAGTTTATCTATACCGAAAACAGAGAAAACAGAACAATGAAAAAGAACCACTTACCAAGTTCGTCTAATCTTCCATGCGATCCGGGGCAATGATCACAGTAGTCACACCGTACGTTAGCTGAAGCGAGCACAGTGTAGCGTTCACAGTCGCAACCCACTTCTTTGCAGCGGCAGCGCGCTATTCCAAACAAGTCCACGTTCAACGCTGACATGTTCGGAAGCGTGTCCAACGGGAATAATGGTATAAATTTGGCGCGAAGCCGGCGACGCGAGGTAACACAACACACACGGCCAACACCATGCAGCGATCACGACGCCATCTACGTAACGCCTTCCCGACACGCAGCGCTGCAACAATAATACGTGTAGAGATACCACAGAAACATGGCCGCTGCTTCTGCCCCGAAGCATGATTCAAACTTTCGGATCCGGCTACTGGCACTTAAACAGGACCACGTCCATTGTGAATAAAATAAAACGAAAGATTGCGGCCAGTGTTCGCTCTTAGCAAGAGTTATGCTGCATTGAAAACTATCATTTTTTATTGAAGCCTGGCGAAAAGGATCATTGTTGCTTCAGACCACTGCCTATTTCATCAATCCACAAGCCTCCTCGGCAATGGAGCGGCAGTATGTGGCTTTTCGGTGTACCAAGACCGCGCTGGCGAGAATTGGCGCGTTAGGCCACCAGTGTCAATGTACAATATAGCAACGAATGGCGTATTGCAGATGTTTTTTCTGTCCATTTTATGTCATTCCAGTTTGTTCAGACGCTTGCTCGCGTCGTAACCGAGTTTGTTCAAATAATAGATGTTTTTAGCCGACTGTCGCTTACGCTCAGCCCTACTTGAGTGTAATAGAAGCATTTTGAGGGCAGAGTTACTGTATATACAGTTACTCAATTTTAGTGGGCCGAACAGCCGGTTCCGGGCTTGCTTGGGGGTGAGGCGCGGTACGTGTGTGGAAATCCTATACATAGTTTTCATGGGACGTCACAGATAGGTTCTCTGCGCTATGTACCTCTCGATGGCTGCCACCGTGACTTTTATCTCATTAGAGTGTGTCAGTGTAGGGGACGACGCACAGTCGTTCTGCCCCTGTGTTATTTTGTGCTCTCCCACTTTCTTCTGTTCGCCAGCTGCGTCAAGGGAAACACAAATGAACGCTAGAGGCCTTCGGCATTAATGTAATGTCACGGTTTCTCACTCCACGCGTTTTACACGGCATTTCAACCAGGTTGTGCTCCGAGATGGCTAACAAAGTGACGTCAATGAAAACTGCGTCGAAGTGAATAGGGTTGCGTTGTTTGGGCTGTGAGGCACACGTTCCATTCGAAGCCTCCTTGTAGGATGCAGACCACGTTCGGCAGGGACGCCGATGAGCATCCCTTGCGTCACTATAACGTCCCCACCACGTCACACAACATCACGGTACGTGATGACGTGATTACGTCATCGCTTAGTACTTAGTTAGCCGATCATGGAGGTGGTGCAGAACCAGGGAAGGTGCAGAAAGCTTGCAATGTATCCCGTCCTGCAGGCAGTCCAAAACCACATTAGGTGCATAAAACTTTCTCAGATGGACGGGGGAGAATGAATACATTGACGGAGAAGGAAAAGATGGCTTTCGCCTTCTCATACGGATATACAAGGGCACATGTGTGAGAAGAACGCTGATTTCGTGATACTCGAGAAGTCGCTTATTGTAAGTCTTGCAATATTCGTCGTTATTGTCGCACAACATTTGCCTGCGGGCTAGTTCCGGTATGGCATCCTGCTTATTCTTCGAGTGAGGCGCCTTGAGGCATACTTTGTAACTCAGTAATGTGCACGTTCTTATTAGGCCGACTAACCATGCGGCACGAAGGCAACTTAGCCTGCACTTTGCTCATGTGTAATTTGCGAACTTCCACTCCATTAGTTAGGTCTCCTTGGAATCTCGGTTATAAGTTACCAAAAAACTGTATGCGTTACACATGGGTTACAATGTATAAGGTACACGCCGGGGTAACGGATAAACTTCCGAGGTAACCGATAAGCGCATCCATTAGCAGTTCATTTCGGCAATGTAACCGATAGAACGAGACGGAAATAATGAAAACATCAAAAATACGAACGATGTAACTGTTATTTTATCCGTTACTCACTTTTATCGGTATATTTATACGTTACCGTGGTAAGAGTGCACATGTGCGGCGTCTGTGTTTAAAAATTCGTATACCGAAATTTTCTTCGGCAAGTCTATACCTCATATTGCAGGCGAGCATCTAAAGTGCATGAGGAAGTAAGAACTGACGTTGAAGAGCGTTCTTGTGCGCGCCGGTAATTTCCAAACCAAAGCGCAGTGCCAATCTTGTTGAAGGAACAAGTTCGTGCCGATACTTTTGTTTATCTTCGTTCGGGTAACCCATACTTTCCATTGAAATCAGTGCTACCTTGTTCGTGGCATTGTCATGGGTCCTTCGTTGCCTGACAGCGCACGAAGCATTCTGAAGTCATCCCTTTACAACGACAGAAAACCTGCAGCTAGCACATGAAAGCCTGAAATATGCGACTGGTTTCGTTTTCGTCCCCACCAAAAGATGGCGGATCCAACGTACAGGCCTGTCGACAGATAGTGCTGCGCATTTTGGGTAATTGTAGAGCATCGGACGCGCTTTCCGAAAGTTGGGAAGATTGGTCCCCACCTGGGGCAAGATATTTTTTTATCCACTGTAATTTCTTAACATTCATGCCGTGGTTACCAGAATATTGTTAAAAGTTGAAACATACAAGGTTTGTCCCCTATACGTTCCCAATCTGCAATGTATGTTGACTGTCGGTTTCATTCGCCTGTGTCGAAAAAAAGCAAGCCCTCGATCAATCCCCCTCTTTTGTTCATTCATTGCGTGGGTGTCGTTCGGGCAGACTTTTGGGGCCTCAAGTATACTCTGTTTCACAAGCTGTTGGCAGTGCAGCCAAAGGTAGATCTCTCTTGTCCACTCAGGGCTGTAGGGGCACAGGAAATAGTCCCTGAAATATTTTAGCAATCCAGTTCTATTTCGCAAGCTACACCCACACAAACTGAAAATATCGTTAGGATCCCTATCGGAAAAAACAGCGTTTGCAGTGTCTCTCAGTGCCTTTCAGCGCACTGGGTGGCACTGGAAACGCTGTACAGTGTGCTCCAGTGTACTACAGCGCACTGGGAGGCACTTGGACACACTGTACAGTGTGGCCAGTGCTGCCCAGTGCGCTGAAAGACGCTGGGAATACTGTACCCAGTGGCCCATTGTCTTACAGCGCACTGGGAGGCACTGGCCACGCTGTACAGTGTCTGCCCGCGCACTGGGAACACTGGCAACACATTGGAAAAAACTCGGCGCGCTGGGTGGAATTCGTATAAAATTTGGTTTTGGGCCGCGAGAAGTCGAAAGAAATACTTATCGAATATTTTCAAAATAATATTCTATTCCGTGTCCTACACATATCTAGCTTTAGCTTTAGTTAAGCGATGGACGTGGTACGTATGCGCTAAAACAATCATCCGTCGAGCGCGCGCGCTTTCTCCGAAGTGTGTGATCGAGTGTCGTGAATGTAGTTCATATAACTGCATCGAAAGAACTTATCACTCGCAACACTATATGACATTAGTATTAGTCTAATAATAGCAACAACCTACTCTACCAGCCAGTCTAGATTTCCATATGGGCTCGTAGCACAGAAAGCCGCACCATGGCCGAACGTCAGCGGCAACAGGGAACCAATGTAACGTTCAATCTCGGCGTTTTTATCTTCTGATTTGTGTAATCGAAGGTGCAAATATGGCCTCGCTTTAGTCAGGTATGATCGAAACTACATTTGTACGGTTATTAGATTCTTCGTAATTGAATATCCACGTTCTTCACAGCGATCGTGGCGCACGGAATGCAGCTCTAAGCCTAACTGTCGGTTTCGCAAGGTTGAACTACTGCGGCTGTATATTACGCGGAACGTAAACAAAAAGAACGGAAAAGATGTTCAAACATGTGACGAAAACTAAAGTGTTCAGCGTGCAGTTCCGATAAATATTGTTTTCTACATAGGTATGACTAACTGCTTAGCGAGTCAGTGCGATCGCCGCAACACATCTGCGGTTACGCTAATATTTTTTGCGGCAAAACATACCAGATAGACGTTGTGATCCAAGGCAGCACATAACAAACAAATTAACTATCTTCTCTTAGGTTCTCGCGAGCACGAAGAGACTGATATCTGTGTTTCTAAACGAGAAAAATAAAAATACTGGCTACCGGAAGTGGTTATAAGATGAAGAAAAAAAAGACTGACACTCGTCTTCCAGGTGTGGCGTAGCGGTAACGTGTGAGACTCACGATGCACGGTGCGTCGAGGTGGTGGGTTCGAGTCCCGCTCGCTCGTTTTCTTCTTTGTTCTTTTAGGTGCTTTTTTTTTGCCGCAGAGCTCATGTTTAAGCCCTAATTACGACCTGGGCATGACCACAGTTTGTAAACACAATTTATAACCCAGATTTCGGCCCGTAACGGGTGTCTCAGTGTGCAGTGTGCCAGCGTCCAGCGTGCCTCGTGCAGCGTCGCACTGGTCCAATAATCATGTATGGCACTGGGACAGTGCCACTGGGTTTTCCAATAGGGATTCACTTTTTCAAAACGTGCAGAGTGTTTTTATCATTAGTGGCATTAAAAGAGAAAGCCCGCATGGACGGATCTCAGCGGAGGCTTGTTGTGAGGTGTGATGCGTCGCCTTTCGGAATCATGGCGTCACCCGAGTTGGTTGCGTCTGTGCAAGATGCTCTCAAGCTGTGCGACCAGCGAGCCATCCTTCGAATGTGCGCGGTTTTCCCAAGCTGGTGAAGCAGATAGCTTTAAATGTTTTTGAAGGGCTTCGCGTCGAGTGCGGGGACAGTGCAAGTGTGGATGCACTTATCAAGAGGACCGCGAAACTGACCCAGGTGAGCGAGCGAACGCTGTATCGGTGGAAAAGGGAGATGGAAGACGCCGGCGAAGTCCTACCACCGAAGAAGCGTTCAGAAGCCGCGGTTGTGGCTATTTGTTGGCTTATTTGTTTGCGCGAAATAGCCACAACCGTGGCTTCTTAATTAGTCTACCGTGTTTGCGTTAAAACGCAATATACGCATACCGCGTGCTTCTCGTGTTCGGTTGCCAAGCCTGATCTTTCGATTCATTTCCTTTGTTCGGAGTTTTAAGCGCAAGACAAGCGACATGTGATGTCATTCAAATAACTTAAATGGTCGTTACAGGCAAGAACCTTTGCCTAAATCCAAGTTTTCAGCAGCTGCCGTGTAAGCGCTTCGTAATACTTGAAGTTTAAACAAGAAATAAAAAAAGTTGAGAGCGCGTGTTAAAAGGGGATGCACGACGGTGATATGAAATATTTGGTAGGGTGTGCGGACTTCTTTTTTTGCAGCATATTTTAACCCATACGTTAATAAATCAACGTTTGCTGACTCGTCCCCGGTCGTTTGAAAGTATGCTGAACAGAATTATTCTAATTATACTAACGTACAAAGCTCTTGTACCTAAAGTCGCAGTAAGATGTATTTGCAATAAAATAGTATAAATCACTCTCAACGGTCGAATCCTGATAGGGCATCATGCGGTCACTGTACTAAAAAGACTGGCAGGGTCCCTTATGCATTTGCCTGAGATGAATGGAAGGCGAAATTCAACTTCTTGTTTATGTTCATCCATGTTCAGTCGATGTTCCCCGCATCCTTCCGTATGCTTTTTGGACGTAACGTGGTTTTGCGCTGCCTCCAGGATCGGAGGCATTGCAAGCTTTTCAGGCATCGCCCGGTTTTGATTTGCCTCCGTGATCGACCCACCGATTACGGAGGCAATGCGAGCCGACGATGTCATGTGATGACGTAATCATGTCACGTGAAGTTATGACGTCACAAATATTAGCGGTCTGTGATTTCATGAGGACGCCATAAGGTGACGTCATCGTGTGCTGACATTTTGCATCACTCGTGTTGACGCGGCAGACTAGGGGCGCCGACGGTGAATTTTCGCGTTTGATCAGGAACTCAAAGCTTTCACCGTAAAATATTCGATCTTGTTACAGCGCGGTAAAGAATAGCAATAACCAGGCAAAGGGGCCAAAAGAAATGGTGGGAAAGAGCTGTCTTTTTCCTCTTGTTGGACATATTCGCCGATTTTTTCTACTGTTTGCCAAGCTGTATTATCGGTGCTAAATGAAACACGAACATCGAAGCTTGTCCCCAAGCATTAGGAACTGTATAATACGCGCCGTCCTGTCAACACCATTGGCATGCAGGTTTGCGCGCACACCCGAGTAGGCAGCACTGCGCAATCGAAAGCATGAATCTGGCCGACGAGCCGCAAACCGCAAGAGCGCATCTATCTCTAATCATAAGGGTGCGAACTGTACCACGCGCACCACTGCTGGCGTTTCATTCGGACCCGATAGTACGTGTAACATGTTTTAATGTGCATCCAATTCGCCCAATCTACCCTTGTTGTCCGCAATAAACCACTGGTGTATGGAGTTATCTATTTTATTTTGTCAGCGAACATTTTTTCTACGTGACTACAATTGGGAGTGGAGTGTGAACTTTCCTTCAAGTCTGTCTACATAACGCTAACTGTTGCGAAGAAGCCGTAAAATTGATCGCGCTTAGATTCCGAAGCAGCGCAGACTTTATTTAACTCGCATGGCGAAAGGTTCGCCCTTACCCGTAAGCTATTTCAACGCCATCCAGCCCAGTGAGTGACGCTACGAACTCGGTGGCATGATCCTGACCGCGATGGCTCTATGTATACAGAAGATATGTTAAATATGTTAACGTTTCTTAACCTCCTGTAATGCTAGCAGCCATCTAAATAACTATCATTACAAGAAAATACAGCTAGTAGTTGAGAAACGCCGTGCGACGTGAGCGAACTCTAACGAAAATTCTGCTGTTCTAGCCACAGCCTAGCAGACGACAAAAGCCGAATCCCCGCGTTTGCGTCACCGGAGCCCCGTTTGCAGCGCCGCCATCGGTGGCGCACCAGGCGAATACTTCAGCTTCTCAGACAGTATGCGTGAAAAAACTTGGGAGTCGCTTGAGCTTCACCTTCAAGAGTAGAATGCGATAGCGTGATCGGGCCCCGTGCGCATTGCCTTCTCATGTGCTAGCTGTGATATAGTCTGATGAGGTCATCTGGTGGTAATCCACCGAACGTCCGTTAACTGACTGTAACAGTTGTGAAACAGGCCATTCGGCCAACAACATTGCATAGTGGAAAAAGGAACAAGAATAAGAGAACAGAGGGCATCGCGCTCTTTGTTCATCGGCGTCGGGCTGATGTGGTCATTTGTTCGAGGGCTCTCGTCGAACGCCGTGCGTGAGCCTCGGTTGGACGGCGGCGTGCGATCATAGTTACATGATCGCGATACAACAAAATGGCGAGGAGAAAAAAACTTGTGAGTGCAACGCTTCAGTTGACATTTATTTACGCTTGACTTCAGCTCCTGTGTGCGTCACTCGTGGCTCTTCTGGAATGATGTCAGTCGTAGCTCCAGCACCGCTCTTATCTGCACCTGGTACCCCTCCAGTGCATTGGAAGCGGTGGCTAAAGCTTTTCAAGGCGCACCTTGTGTCGGTCGGGGGCAGCGACTGGTCAGTAGAGCGAAAACCGGCTCTTCTGACACCACTCGGAGCGGAGAAACAGCGTCAGTACTTTAACAATGAAGGAGTGAAGCAAGCAAAAGCGGTCAGCGTTCCTACAGACGCGACGCCCACAGCCCCGCAACATTAAGTTTCAACTGCACCGATGTCGACATCTGTGTATCGCACGGGAGAATCGGACGACTACACGGAGTTAAAGAAAAATTACACCATTTCACGCTAAAGGGGACCATAAGGCGATGCGAAGCCGGAGCACTTGCACGATCGCGTTCCGTTGGCGTTCTTTGGGCATGCTACTGGCCACTGACCTAGTGGAGGTCAGTGCTACCGACCTAGCGTCGTGGAACGCGAAGAGGAACGCCACGCGCGTCTTGTCTTCCCTCTAGCCTGGCCGTTAATTCTCACAGGGCGAGCGGGGAACGCAGTCGGCAGGCGTACAAGAGGGGGGCTGCGTAGGAGAGGAGAGTGGGGGAGGGAACGCGCATGCGCTTGTGCTCATCGCGGCGTTGCGCAGGAGAGAATTTCGGCATGTCTAGCCCGCGTTTCAGAGGAAGAGAGGAAAGGGGGAGAGGGAAAGTGGAGATGGGGAAATGGAGAGGGGTAGTGGAGAGTGTATGCGCATGCGCAGTAAGGGTGGTCACGCCGCGCACCACGACCACCACCACCACCACCGGATTGAACTCCGCCATAAGATACTTCGCACCTAATAACTTAAACCTGCTCTTCGAGGATGCAACAAATTTCATCGTTTAGAGGCGTCACTTCTGCAGGAGGCTGCAACTGCCGGGCGAGCCTTTCACCCAGTATGTCGCTGAACTCGAACAACTGGCGGTGACTTGTGAATTTGGTTCGACATTCGACGAACGCATACGTGTTGAAGTCGTTGAAGGAGTATCCCGCCCAGCGTTGCGCGAGCGTTTCTTGAACGCTGGCTGAATACTTACGTTGGCCAAGGCTGAAGAATTCGGCATAGCTTTGGAAGCAATACAGCAAGCTAACGCGGTTTATGATGGAGTACCAGTTCAACGCACCGACGAATTTGCAGTGCAAAATCGGACACTAGATGAGCAGTGTGTCCTTCATGCATCTCCTGGATTTCGCGCGCCCGTTCATGAGCCAGATAGCGTTCGACGCAACTACGCAGCAGCGGGCTTACGCCATGGCGTCCGTGCAGCAGAAGAAGATGATAGAAGCAACCAAGGTAACGGTCGTCGATCCTTTTGCTACCGTTACGGTTCCATGAAGCACAAAGCAAATGCAATGAACTGCCCAGCCCGTAGTCAAAAGTGCCACAACTGTGGGAAGATTGGACACTTTGCGGCTGTTTGCCGTCAACAACAGTCCGCAGAAGTGGGAGCGTCGCAAGCCGCTGTCTCCACTGTTGAAGAACATGTTGTCCTTAATTTCCCACATGTTCTTGGCGCAGAATTGCTACTTTACAAGAAGGAAATCGTCGTCCGCATAACATTTGAAGGAAATACGCTTCATCTTCTTGTGGATACTGGCGCTGCCGTATCCCTCGTAAATAACGCCGATTTTCAGAAATATTTTGCAAGATTTTGCACCTTGTCTCCTTCAGCGCTGGGTCTTCGGGACTATCCTGGCAAGATGATTCCTAATCTCGGCACCTTCGAAGCGGAGATCGAATACAGCGGTACTCAAGCAACAATGACATTTTACGCCACACAGAAAGGTTCTTCGTAATATAATCGACAGCGCAACGGGTTAAACACGGACAAGTTCTTCGCTGCTCGGACTTGACGCCATCCAGAAGCTACAAATTTATATTGTAGGCTCAACCCTGACTTGCCTTCACACAACTACAAATCAGTTGGAGCTTCCGGAAAACACGCCTCCGGGCTTTGAAGCACTGTTTTCAGAAGGCCTTGGATTTGTCAGACTACGTGCATCAGATCAAACGCCGACCGAATGCAACTCCCGTGAGTGCTAAACTGAGACGCCTTCCTCTGGCACTCAGACAGCAGGTATCTGTCGAACTAGCACGCATGGAGCAGGAAGACATAATCGAACGCCTCGACGCATCAGAGTGGGTGTCTCCACTGGTGGTAATGAAAAAAAATCACAGCATATCCACGGAGTGAATGATGATGAGTGGGCGAAGCTGCGGAGGTTCACCGGTAAACCGTGATTCTTCCGTGAATTCTGCCCAGTACATCATCACCGACGTGAGATCGGGCGCGTTTATACTAAAGGTTCGATGAGTTATGACGACTTGCAGCTCACTTTAATTTTACATGTACGCTGTGAATTTTCATTTTTTAGAAAACCAATGCTTTAGAAAACATCTGGCGTCTTTCGTTAAGCAGCTGGCGTATTTTCGTTTTGCTTTAGAAACATCTGGCGTTCTTTCGTTTTTCTTTTACAAAACATCTGGCGTCTTTCGTTGGTTTATTTCATCAATCAACGGCGTTTTGAACAAAATTTTTATTGTTTAATCACGCACAGGAGAAATCTCACCAGGCACTACCTTGGAGGTAAAGAATGGCTGCTAATGGGAATGAGAGACAGAAGAAGTCGGCTTTTAGCTAACGCTGCGAATTTTTTATTGTTCAACAACGCACAGGAAAAATCTCCCACCGGCACCACCTTGGAGGTCAAAGCGTAAGACTGGTTACTCACTACGACTACGACTACGAGGGACGAACGGGTGCCGCCTTAAGGAGCTTCGCCCCTAAAAAATCGCAGCATATCCACGGAGTGAATGATGATGAGTGGGCGAAGCTGCGGAGGTTCATCGGTAAACCGTGAATCTTCCGTGAATTCTGCCCTGCACATCATCACCTACGTTAGAGTGACCTAGAATAGGGGGAGTGTCCAAAGCGCTGCGCGAATACATGGGAGGAGCGAGGGCCTTTTGCGGTGAATTTGCGCGCCACGGCGCTGCCGTGCCGGACCCGTGGGCTTTCTCCGCGGCGGAACCCGCGTCAAAGCGGCGAGCGTCTGCTACGCGCGTGATATTTTGGCCGCTATTAGCTAAAATGGCGGAACATTTGGCCAATATTTATTACTGCGTCACTGCAACATAATGCTGCAGCGACTCATCACACAGAGGACGCGTTTGTTAGTTTGTGCGTTGTGAAACGGAGATTTTGTATACATCCTTTCAGCTGGTTTGTCACCGGATTGGTCCCCCCTTCCGCGGCTGTTTCAAGAACGCATCCTGCGCGCGTTTCATCGTGAGAAAAGGCGCTTAACTTACTTTCGTGTGGAATGACGAACGTAAACTTGCTGCAGGAGAGAATAAACTGGAGATAACCAGGAGAACGTAACACATATATGCACGTATTAACTAGCTCATGCATGCTAACGCGTTTGCACCCTTATATCCTATCTTTTATTTCGTGCATTCGATTTGTTTTACAAGGCTGCCTACAGTGATCTGCTGTTTCAAGCCATTTCATGCGAAGCCGAATGTGTCAGTCGGAGTGGCCGCGGTACCAAAAGTAATAAATTACTTGCGTAACTCGCATCTCGTTCACTTGGTATACACAAAAATTGGCACGGAGGGGCACGAATGTACGTATGCCCAACATGACCGATAGGTCATGGCATCACTAACTTGTCATGATTGCCATTTGCGTAACGACTAACAATAATATTATGGTATGTGGCGCGCAAACCCGCTTTCTGTAGCCAGAAATAATTCTGACGATGTGTGGTCTGACTATTTGTTTCTGTCAGGTTATAAAAAAGGTGGTGGTCATCAATATTGATGTCAACATGGTAGACTTACCCATACATTTTGAAGAACTGACCGCATAGATAAAATGGATGCGAAAAAATTACATGAAAAAAAACATGGTCTCTTATGCATTCGCCTGAGATGACTCGAAAAAGAAAGCCATTTTTTGCCAAGCGATGCATTGATCCTCCCTCGCCCCTCTCCGAAAGCTTTCTGCCCATAACGTCGTTTCGGACTGCCGACAGGATCGAAGGCATTGCAAGCTTTCTGCACCTCACCTACTTTTATATTGCCTTCATGATCGGCCACCGATCACGGAGGCAATGTAAATCGACCATGTCATGTGATGACATCATCACATGACGTCACGTTGAATGACGTCATAGTGACGTCACAAGTGCTGTCGACGTCATCGCGTGATCATTTTGTGCATCACTCGTGTTGGCTACGCGGGACTCCGACGGTCAAGTTTCGTGTTTAATGAGGCATCTAAGTCTTTAGCCTTAAAAAAAGACAAACCAAAGAAAATGAAACGATAACATGCAGCATCGTGCATGCCTCACTTTTTCACGTTACGAGCGATCGCCTGAAAACAAACGTGATTCTCAGTTCAGAGCAGCTGATTGCACGCGTCTGCGGGACAAAAGAGGCTTGCTTTACCCGTCTGGTCATCTCTATATTTATTGAAGAGATATGCAGACTCGCTATTTAAGTACTCCGGAGCTTCAGCACGAAATTGTGGTGGACGCTATAATATTGAGGTCATCAGGAAAAAGCGGGAAATTGCGGTCGGGTGCCCTGTTGGCGCGCACTCAAATGCCGCGGAAACAGTTGTATCTTATGTAACTACTCGCCCACATCTTCTTGTAAAGTCTCCGAACCAGGCGAAGGCTAACCTCCGAGACCCGTGAAAACATCTGAAGTTGAGAATAAGTTGCTTGAAACTGTTTTCATTTCGTATGTGAAGGCTTGAAGCAATGCACGCATCTCGCGCGAACGTTTCATACTGACGTTCAGCGATGCAATGCAACATGCAATATATATATATATATATATATATATATTGTCGCATGTTGCATTTTTTCAGGCTAGGTACAAAAGGGATCGCTGCATTTGAACAATTTTCTGAGGTGATTGAGATATTAAACTTCTATTTGTCAATTTCTTACCGTATTTTCGTTTCGACAGCTTGTACAACAAAAATGGGGGCATTTGTACCTTTGTGTCATCATATCCGGATATTTGTAAAGGATTTTCTATATTACGCCTTTTATGCAAAAACTTGGTGGAATAAGGTTAGCTTACCTGGCATTGCTTTTCTTTCAAATGTTTGCGCACGGTGGGCCTTGTTGTACGCTACCTCAGAAGAAAAATAAGCCAACAGCATTGCGGTCGTATGGCCGCCTCTACTCTTCATTTTTCTTTTTGTTTCCATTGCGTCTTCCCGGTGTGCTCCGTCCATAATGAAGAGCTAGTGGAGGCTAATGAACTGTCGAATAAAGCGGTGTGCATATGGCTAGCAAACCAGTGGCGACCATGAGTAAAAAGCTCGTAGTGTGAAGTGGTCACTGCGCGCACGTATTTCAGCTGACTGCGCGTGCAATTTACTTTTTTTTTATTACTCTTAAATCGAGCATGCGTGATGCTATTGCCCGATTACTCGTGCGAATAAGGTTTTTTGTTTCCGTTCTTTGCGTGTGCGTGTCCGTTTTGCGCGTTTTTACACACGCACCAACGTTCTCGAACTTTGTGACCGGAACTATAGCCACGCTGATGCCGCTTTACACATGATTTTTTGCATTCTGTTGTTGCCCCAGCACTAACGCAACGCTTAAAGATGGATAATCTCCATTCCGCACCGCATTATAAAAGTTAAGTACACTTCAAGTGCCCTGTGTGGAAACTCGGCGCAAAACCCTACAGCGCGTAGCAGACGCCCCTCGCTTTCCGCGCGCTTCCCGAGCGCGGAAAGCCAACGGGTCCGGCGCAGCAGCGGCGCGGCGCGGGAGTTCACGGCAAAAGGCCCACGCGGGATCAGGCGCTTTGGACACTCCCCCTATTCTAGGTCACTCTACCTACGTGAGATCGGGCGCGTTTATACTAAAGGTTCGATGAGTTATGACGACTTGCAGCTGGCTTTAATTTTACATGTACGCTGTGAATTTTCATTGTTTAAAAAACCATTGCTTTAGAAAACATCTGGCGTCTTTCGTTAAGCAGCTGGCGTCTTTTCGTTTTGCTTTAGAAACATCTGGCGTTCTTTCGTTTTGCTTTGAGAAAACATCTGGCGTCTTTCGTTGGTTTATTTCATCAATCAACGGCGTTTTGTACAAAATTTTTATTGTTTAATCACGCACAGCAGAAATCTCACCAGGCACTACCTTGGAGGTAAACAATGGCTGCTAATGGGAATGAGAGACAGAAGAATTCGGCTTTTAGCTAACACTTACACTTCTACTAACGTTTCCTACTGGAATATGCCAATGGCTGCTAATGGGGAATGAGAGACAGAAGAATTCGGCTTTTAGTTAGCGCGCACGCTGCGAATTTTTTATTGTTCAACAACGCACAGGAAAAATCTCCCACCGGCACCACCTTGGAGGTCAAAATCTGGTACTAGCGTTACGACTGGTCACGCACTGCTACGAGGGACGAACGGGTGCCGCTTTAAGGAGCTTCGCCCCTAAAAGGAACAAGAATAAAAGAACAGAGGGCCTTGCGCTATTTGTTCATCGGCACCGGACTGATGTGGTCGTTTGTTCGAGGCTCTCGTCGATTGCCGTGCGTGAGCTTCGGTTGGACGGCGGTGCGATCACAGCTACATGATCGCTATACAATACTAGCCTCCCTCGGTTCTCTGTGCACGCCCCAACCGTGCCGTAAGGAAACGAATGACCATGCGCGCAACACTGGCAGTTTCAAGATATCCTAGAATACCGACTGCAAGTACAGTTGTTAAGTGCCCACTACACCATTCTTCTTCCTTTTGCGAATCAGCGAGGGGCCCACTACGCGTCTGTAAGTAAACACGTGAATCTACTCCGCTGCTAACTTTCTTGATGCCTTTAAAGCTGATGATTAATAAATATGTCTGGTCGCTTTGTAATGGGTGGGGCTTTGAAACACCTATTAGTTGCGCAATTTGCATGCTATGACGCCTGGCACGATTCTACGCTTCTGCCACGCAATATTACATGCGTTAAGGAGACTCCTTTCACTACAAGACAATCGTATAGTGTTTTTTTCCGAAACAGTTTCAAACAATAACGTGGCTCTGCTGTACAGCACCTGGTTGCCACGAACACGGCCTGGATTCGATTGTCACTCGGAGCGAAAATTTGTATTATTTATTTTATTTGCATCTTCCTCGATTTTTCGGTGACGGACAAGATGATCACATTTCGCCCAAAACAACAATGCCGACACCGACGCAGAATTTCTGCGAAACAAGCTCTTTAACGCTATCACTTTAATAAATGATTGTCTCCTCGGGGTACTCATGTTACAACGCGACGGGTTCAATGAAATATCAATGCTCGATAGCGCGGAAAAGCAATTAAAAGTACCTTAAGCATTCGTTACAAACTTACCGGCAGATTGCCGTGTTACCACCGCTACGTTAACGATGCTAGCTGTCGAATAAATTTAGTAAACAAAAGACAAATTTCCGCGACTGATCTCGTACAACCTGCCAGATAAACTTTTTGCTCTCATTCTCGTTATATCTCGCTTTCAGACAAATTTCCGCGACCTGGACCATTACCACTTGTGGATGCTAGTGCAGTGGCAGCCAACTGCTGTGAAACAATCAGCCCTATGATATTTCGAAATTCCTACAAGAGAGCCTTAAAGCGCATAATTTGCATCGAGTTTGCGTCTGAAGGCGCCCACGACGTTTCAACTGGAGGCCTCGCGTACAACCTCGTGCTACCTGTTCCTCCAAACTTCGTTTTTCCACAAGAGGTCCTGCCCGACGTGCGTCACATCTTCAAGAACCCAAGCGCCCTATACGGTGATGACACGACGCCAGCTGTCCGTGGTGAGTGCACTGACCGCAGATCATTTTAGCACGAGAGTGTTTCATGCCGGGGTCCACCACGGCTCCACTGACGTATTTCCGTCACGGATATGGCAAAGAAAAACTACAAGAAAAAGTTCCGTCACCGGGAGTCAAACTTACGACCCCTCGCTGCAAACCGTGAAGTGCACAGCGTGAAACCACTCGGCTGCAAACGGTACGTTCTTCGCCCTACTAACCGCGAGCTATTTATGTACACCATTTGCCTGTGGCGGTACTCGGAGATCGGTGGTACATCAGCGTGATTTTCTTATCACTAACGAGATCGCGCGAAGGGCGCGTTTCAATGGTCCTCGCCCCACGCGTTGCGATGAGCGCGCGCCCCTACAGGGCGTGGTCGCTCGTGCGCGCGCGCTTCTCTCGTGATGGCGGTGGTTTGCACGTCTTGCGCTCTAGCCGCAACTTTGCGTTCAACTTACAGAGAACACGAAGGTCGTTTCGCTCACTGCAGCGGCCGCTTTTGCGAAAGCAGCGCGCTGCTCAAAAACAAATAAGTTACATCTGTGACAGTTAACGCTCATTCTGCGTATACTTGTACGTTCGTTTCGTGCGTCATGTCTGCTTGAGCAGCGCATTGCAAGTTTCCACCTGCTTGCCGTTCTTCGCGTGACATTACAATTTCTTGCTAAAGCATGTACTGCTTTGCCCTTAGGGCGAAACAAGGCACGATAAACGATCAACTACGTCTATGAAGACACGTTTCACTTTCCTGTTATACCGATTTCTATGAAGAGAGATAAGTCATCTCTTTTTTATTTTCTAAGAGCAATCAGGGATCTCGCAAATAAACACGACCACAATTTGCCACTGGGTCTTGTGATCAAGCGCGCGAAATTGCGGAGCCAAGGACAACTTTTTTGAACTACGCATTTTACTGCGGACTGTTTTGAACCAGAATGCAATATATCACTTAGGCGATCAGCCTTATAGTCCATTTTGTAAGTTCTTTTTGCCATTTATGCCTCTTTAAAGGAAATGCGTATTTGGCTCAGGGGTGGGCAGTATCGCGATACAAGAGTATCACGATAGTATTTCAGAGATACTTTTAAGTATCTGTATTTCTGTATGGAGATACATTTGAAAAATGTAATCGTATCTCAGTAGTGAAATACTTTTACGAGGTATCGCTTGTATCGCGATAGAATGCAGGACACGGGTATCTCGTTACATTTTCTTTTTGTCGGAAATGAGTTGACGCGTGTTTCCAAGGGGGTATGACAGTTTTTTTTCATTTGTTTTTGTGCCAAGACAAGCATAGGCGCGCCGCCGGTCGCCGACAGAAAGGGCGGCGATGGTTTCCCCTCAAGCACAGCATGGCCCATGTGGTAAAGCGCGCGACGCCCCACACGGCAGAATCGCGGAGGCAGTGTTGTCGGCTTCTGCCGACGAAAGTCGATGTCTCTCAAGGCCAGTGCAGCTCGCCTAGTTTTTTTTCGGGCGGCAAACCAATACTTCGTGACTCCCCGCGCGGATACCGCCTTGGAACAGAGGATTTGCAATGCTTCGCGAGCGTTCAGTTCTCAAAGTGGCGGCACTTCTAAAAGCAGTTCCCATAGTCACAGCGGAATGACTAGAAGATGGCTATCTTCGTCGCGCTTTCAGCCACCTCTCCAGTATGTGGGGATGCGTTTCTAATTTATCACAAGCATGAAACGGTCTTTTGTGGTACCAGGCTCCCCCACCGCCGGAGGCGACTTCGCCTGTTGCGGCTTGCTGAAATGGGTGCTGGTATAGCGTCGGTGGTGGTGACATCTTTATTGAAGAGTGACCCTTTCGGCCCAGGCGACGAGTGCTTGCTGTAGTTTCTAATGGGGCGCTCTGAGCAGCTCTCCCTGATTCCACGTCTGTTTAGAGAGCTTGCAGGAGCGACTTGGGAGGGCTTACACCCTCTCACCCCCAAAGAACGTGATTTTAGGAAGCCAATTTCTGGATTGTGGAGTTTCGACATATTGGGCTCCACTGCGCGTATGTAATTATGACAGGCCTATATGGGCAGCAGAATCTTCAGTCGTCTGACCCGGCGCCGACCGGGCCAGACGGCTGAGGATTCCGGAGATGGGGACCGACTTCTGAGCAGTCAGAACAACCCACGTGAGGGAGGAAGTGTTTCGGTATCTAGGTGGCCCGAGAAGAGATGTCGCCGCGCTCCAGGGCTATCCGGCTATGAAGTCGGTATTTATTCACTATAACACGAATTTGTGCCCGTCTGCAGCGCTTGATAGACTTTTTTTCTTTTGCGAGTCTTGTGGTGAGGCGGAATCGACGCTGTCTAGAAGACAGTCTTCTTCAGAAGCTCAATTTGCTTAAACTATGCTATTTCTAGCATAGCTCATTTAGTTGTCACCAAGCATGTTGATTTCGGTGCCCAATTCTTGTTACTGTTGCTGTGAAATAGTGTACTCTTTTATTGCAATTGATATGTGTAATTATGTCATTATTATTAATTATGTACTTTGTAAGCCGCCCCTCCCCCTCTGTGATGCCTTAATGGCGCTGAGGGTACTGTAATGAACAAATAAACTAAAAGTTTCAATGCACTGCAACTTTATTTACACCATTATGGTGCACTTATAAATGTCTTGGCGGAGTACGATAATCTTTGAAATAAGAAAGATGTATTCTAGTATCTGTATTGCAGTATCTGTATTCCGGAATACTTTTTTCGTCATATTGCAAAAGTATCTCCGAAATATCCCGTTACGCTAAAGGCAAATGTATCTCAGTATCTGTATTTTAGGCTTCCGATCCATGTATTTCGATATCTGTATTCCGGAATACTTTTCTGAGTATCTCTGCCCAGCCCTGATTTGGCTGTATCGCTTTGTCGTGGAAGTCACTGATGCGTTCGTCTAAGAGACCTCGATGGGTTTCGCCATCGAATCCTCTTAAATCTTCATCTCCTTCTTCTCAGTCGGTTATTGATCTTCCCCTGCAGGCCTCCAAAAGCGTTCTTCACCTGACGTGGGTTTGCAGAGCCTCCACGATTGGAGGCATTGCAAGGTGCCTGCACTTCACCTGATTTTGCAAAGCCTCCGCGATCGGCGCATCGTTGACCAAACAATAGTTTGATGCGATAACATCATTTGAAGCCGCGCTGTTTGGCGTCCCCATGACATCATGGTGGTGTCACAAAATCTGGCTATTTGTGGCTTCATGATGAGAACATATTGTCACGTGGTCTTGACGTCGACGAAGACAGCAGTCAGCACGTCCGAGATGAAACTGTTTATTTGGCCGAACTTGTGGCCGAGAAACTGAAAGTCAAAGTACAGCAATACGCTGATAGCGGCGAACAGGGCGTCGACCGTCGATCAACTGACCAGCAGTGAAGCGCGTCGGCATTTAAACATGTGCTGTCGAATATTCCAGCGTTATCGCTGGCTGTCGAGCAAATTCTAGAATAAGCTCGAATGTGCGCGTCTTGCGCGCAATCTTAACAAAACGATCTACAATGATCGCGAAGCTTGTCGAACAATGAGGCGCGGTTCGCGCTGAGCGTTGCTCACAGTCTTGTGGCCGAAAGCCGAATACAGCAAAAGTGATAAAGAAACGCACGTGGCAATGCCCCCCTCTGAAAAAGCATCGTCCCGATGCTTAAGACGGAACACACGGGGGGGGGGGAGTGGCCAATAAATTCAACAATAAATAACAAGAATAAAGCAAGAAAGTACAATAAACAATACGCGAAAGTGCAGTCCTCAGATTCACTAACGCGCGTAATATGGCTTGAGGCGCACGACATGGACGACTTCAGGTCCCGCACGGCGCCGCTGAGAGTTCGTAATGCCGTCAGGGACAACCTCGTACTCGAGTGCGCCGAGGCGTCGAAGTACCCTGTACGGTCCGAAGTATCGTCGAAGACGCTTCTCACTAAGTCCCCGTCGGCGTACTGGCGTCCATACCCATACACGGTCACCGGCTTGGTATTCTATGTGGCGTCGTCGAAAGTTGTAGCGGCGGCTGTCTGTCGTCTGCTGGTTCTTGATCCGTAGGCGGGCGAGCTGTCGTGCTTCTTCGGCGCGCTGTAGGTAGGTGGTCACGTCGATGTTTTCCTCGTCGGTCACGTTTGGTAACATGGCGTCGAGCGTCGTTTCCGGGCTCCGTCGGTAGACCAACTTGCATGGCGTCATTTGTGTTGTTTCTTGTACGGCCGTGTTGTACGCGAAGGTCACGTACGGAAGGATGGCGTCCCATGTCTTGTGTTCGACGTCGACGTACATGGCCAGCATGTCGGCGATGGTCTTATTTAGACGCTCGGTGAGGCCATTGGTCTGTGGGTGGTAGGCGGTGGTGCGGCGGTGGCTCGTCTCGCTGTATTTGAAGATCGCCTGAGTTAGGTCCGCAGTAAAGGCGGTACCTCTGTCTGTGATGAGGACCTCTGGGGCGCCATGACGCAAGACGATGTGATCCACAAAGAACTTGGCTACCTCGGAGGCACTGCCTTTGGGCAAGGCCTTTGTCTCGGCGTAGCGGGTGAGGTAGTCAGTTGCCACAACGATCCACTTGTTTCCGGTATTGGACGTCGGGAACGGCCCCAGTAAGTCCATCCCGATTTGCTGGAACGGCCGTCGAGGCGGCTTAATAGGCTGCAGAAGTCCGGCTGGCCTAGTGGGCGGTGTCCTGCGTCGCTGACAGTCCCGGCAGGTCTTTACGTAACGGGTGACGTCGGCGGAAAGGCGCGGCCAGTAGTACTTCTCCTGTATTCTTGCTAGCGTGCGAGAAACACCCAGGTGTCCAGACGTCGGGTCGTCGTGCAGAGCCTGGAGGACCTCTGGCCGCAGTGTCGAGGGTACCACGAGAAGGCAATCGGCTCGAAGCGGTGAGAAGTTCTTCTTTAGGAGAACACCGTTGCGCAAGAAAAGCGACGTCAGTCCCCGCGTGAATACCTTCGGAACAACGGTGGTCCTGCCCTCGAGGAATTCCACAAGGCCCCTGAGTTCTGGGTCCGCTCGCTGTCGTTCGGCGAAGTCGTCGGCACTTATTGCTCCCAAGAAGCAGTCGTCTTCGTTCTCGTCCTGTGGCGGTGGGTCGACGGGGGCGCGAGACAGGCAGTCAGCGTCGGAATGTTTTCTTCCGGACTTGTAAACGATGGTTATGTCGAATTCTTGAAGTCGTAGGCTCCACCGTGCTAGCCGACCTGAAGGGTCTTTCAAGTTAGCTAGCCAACACAATGCGTGGTGGTCGCTCACAACTTTGAAGGACCTGCCGTAGACATAGGGGCGAAACTTAGATGTAGCCCAGATGATCGCTAGGCACTCCTTTTCTGTTGTGGAATAGTTCGTTTCTGCCTTTGATAGCGACCGGCTAGCATAACTGATGACCCTTTCCTGCCCGTCAGTCTTCTCCACAAGGACGGCGCCGAGTCCTACGCTGATTGCGTCGGTGTGGATTTCCGTATCGGCGTATTCATCGAAATGCGCTAGTATTGGAGGCATCTGAAGGTGTCGTTTCAGTTCTTGAAATGCTTCGATTTGCGCCGTTTCCCACTTGAATGGCACGTCGGTCTTCGTGAGGTGAGTTAGCGGCTCGGCGATTCGTGAAAATTTCTTGACGAAGCGGCTGTAGTAGGCGCACAAGCCGAGAAACGGTGCACGGCTTTCGTGTCGCTGGGTGGCGGGAAGGCAGCGATGGCAGCTGTTTTCCGCGGGTCTGGGGGAACACCATCCCTGCTGATAACGTGACCCAAAAACAAGAGCTCCTCATACGCGAAGCGGCACTTTTCAGGCTTCAAGTTGAGGCCGGAGGTCTAGATTGCTTCAAGTACAGCTTCAAGGCGCCGGAGGTGTTCGTCAAAGCTTGAGGCAAGCACAACGACGTCGTCCAAGTACACAAGGCACGTCTGCCACTTCAAGCCAGCTAGCACTGTGTCCATAACACGTTGGAATGTCGCAGGTGCCGAACAAAGACCGAAGGACATGACCTTGAACTCGAAGAGGCCGTCTGGTGTTATAAAGGCCGTCTTTTCTCGGTCTCTCTCGTCAACTTCGATTTGCCAGTAGCCGGTCTTCAACGAAAAGTACTTCGCGTTGTGGATTCGATCCAGGGCGTCGTATATCCGTGGAAGAGGGTACTGTCATGAGTAAAGGGGCACGGGGCGCGCGCCGGACAGCACAAGGCGTCGATGGTGTGCGGGGAATGGAAAAATACCCGATGGTGTGCACCCCCGCCACGTCGACGCAAGCGATTGGCCGGAGGAAGGCGCGTGCCACGCGACCCGAACTGAGGTGCGGAACCCCAGAGGATCAAGCAGTCATTGTTCGGTGGAGTCGTCGAGGAGCAAGGTGTTACAAGCCAGCGTCGCACCCGCGACGAGAGCAGTAGGGCCCCGTTCTGGGGGCAGCGGCACGAGAAGCTCGGGAGGGTGGCCGTCGACCTTGGCATCACCCAAGTGAGGCTCCCCGAGCTTGCAGCAGCCTCATTCAGCAGTTCGCAGGGCACCTACGGCACTACCACAGCTCGACGAGACGGCCACCCGCCGACAATCACCGGAGAGCCACGTCGGCAGTTTGACCCAGTGGCACCAAGAGGATAGGCCGAGGGTTAGGCCTAACCGGACGAGACGACGTGCTCGAAGAAAGACCGACGGGTCAGCGACGAGGACGACTAGCGAGGCGGCAGCTTCGACGACGGCGACTCCCAGACGTCGAGGAGTAGCGTCGACGGGACTCAGCGTCGACTTTGGCGCGGAAGCGAGGCGACGGACTCACGCGAAGTAAGAACGTTCCATTTGCATCGCTAGACCGAGACGCCATAGTTGCCAGACTTTCGGGCCACTCAGGCCGAGCTTAGTTAGAAGTGGTTGTTGTATTCAGTTGTACCGCTGGGCGTTTTTGAATATGTTACTTCTAATTAATTTTTGGTGTTAACTTCTTGTTTGCAGTGTTGTGTTTTATAAAGTGTGTTTGTCGTAACGCCACGGTCTCCCGCCTCGCTCACTCTCCCAACTCCATCACACATTGCAAGCGCTCCCGAGATACGTGACAGGTACACGTCCTTCTTCGTTATTTTATTCAGGCGACGATACTCGACGCAGAAACGTAGTGTTCCATCCTTCTTCCTCACTAACACTACGGGAGACGCCCACGGACTCTTGGACGGCTGGATGATGTCGTCGCGTAGCATTTCGTCGACTTGTTTCTTAACGGCGTCTCTTTCTCCCGTCGAAACCCGGTAGGGACTCTGACGGAGTGGTCGAGCATTTTCTTCCGTTATGATACGGTGTTTAGCAAGGGGCGTTTGCCGGACCCGTGATGACGACGAGAAACAGTCCTTGTATTTCTTCAGAAGGCATCGGAGCTGTTGGTGTTGGCGGGCGGGAAGGCTTTTGTTTACGTCGAAGGATGGCTCAGGCATTGCGGTTGTCGTTGTAGCTTCGTCAGAATCTGAAAAGACAAACGCATCGCTGACAGCCAAGATTTCTTCGATGTATGCAATCGTCGTCCCCCTGCTCAGGTGTCTGTATTCTTGGCTGAAATTCGTTAGCATCACGCTTCCTTTCCCTTCATATAGCCGAGCAATGCCTCTTGCGACGCAAATGTCATGGTCTAGCAGCAAACCCTGATCGCTCTCGATGACACCTACGATGCATTCAGCCGTTTCGGTGCCGACGGGAATTATGATGCTGGATCTAGGAGGAATGGTGACTTGATCGTCGAGCACGTTCAGGGCATGTTGACATGGGTTCGCATCCGGCGGTGTCGCTTTCTCCGACGATAGAGTTATCGACTTGGTTCTTAGGTCGATGACGGCGCCGTGATTGTCTAAGAAGTCCATGCCAATATAGCACTCTGAAACGCGGTTCCAAAAACACAGCGCGGTTTATTAATGTATATCCGCCATTGTTCCAACTACCTCTTCTTCCTCCATCGCAGACTACCCACTACTAGTTTATGTCCCAAGTGTGTCGTGCCAGAAGAAGAAGAAAAGTATGCCACAGATAGGCCCCCCTGCAGACAAGTGGCCGTGGGCACTTGCAGAAAAAAAATGATCAGACGGAGCTTGTCAGAATGGGTGCCGGCTTGATCCTTTCAATGCTGACTGTGTCTTCATGCCCATTACGCAGGATTGTAAAATGATGTTCAGGACGCTTGATGACTGGGAAAGGACCGTCATAGCGAGGCTGAAGAGCACGGCGAGACGCATCGACCCGAACAAAAACGTGTGAAGATGTCTGTAGGTTTGCCGGCAGAAAAACGTCGTTCTTAGTGTGAGCTGAAGTTGGTGATGGGCGCAAGTTTTGCATGAAGATCCGCAGACGCTGGACGAAAGAGGATGGATCCGAAACACTCTGCGTAGTAACGGGGCTGACGAGGTTACCAGGCAAACGTAGTGTGCAGCCATAAACAATCTCGGCTACAGAGCAGGCAAGTTCTGGCCGAAGTGTTGAACGCAGGCCAAGAAGCACGATGGGGAGGTGTGATACCCAATCTTCGGCGTGAGGCTGCGAGGCGAGTGCTGCTTTTAGATGACGGTGGAGTCTCTCTACCAAGCCATTTGATGCTGAATGATACGCAGCTGTGCGAATACGCGCACAACCCAGTAGAGATGTTACAGAGGTGAAAAGCGCTGACTCAAACTGTCTGCCTCGATCAGTAGTCACCGTTGATGGCACACCAAAACGGCTAATCCAGGTAGCAAGAAAGGTACGGGCAACTGTTTCTACCGTGATGTCAGGCATTGGCGCTGCTTCAGGCCACCTAGTGTGCCTGTCAATACACGTAAGCAAATAGGTATTTCCCCGACATGGAGGTAAAGGCACGACAATGTTCAAATGAATGGTGTCGAAACGTGCATCAGGGAGAGGGAATTTTCCCCATGGAGGCTTGGTGTGCCGTTGTACCTTGATACGCTGACACGTTGTACAAGTGCGAACTCAGTCACGAATGTTAGCGCGTATGCGCGGCCAGATGTAGCGTTCAGT
The DNA here is from genome assembly GCF_013339695.2 of Rhipicephalus sanguineus. NCBI lineage: Eukaryota > Metazoa > Arthropoda > Arachnida > Ixodida > Ixodidae > Rhipicephalus > Rhipicephalus sanguineus. Next base: position 174,096,670 of record NC_051180.1, on the reverse strand, counting down.
GACCAGGTGTTGCGTAGCTCTTACGCCTGGATGGCAGATGGAGTGGAGGGTGTCAAAAACAGCACGACGCAGCTGTGAAGGAACATAGATACGCGTGCAGTTGTGTGAAACATCGCACCAGAGCGTAACGTCGTCGTCGGGAAAGTTGTATTGTTCCAGTCGGAGGGAAGTAGAGGATCGGAGTCGTGGAAGCTTATCGTCTAATGCCTGCCTCCGCGAGCGAAGACAATGAAAGGTCGGTGGTGCCTGTCGTGGCATTGATGGTAATACGACTGAGAGCGTTCGCTGCATTGTTAAAGCTGCCTTTTACATAACGTATGTCTGTGGTGAATTCGGCAATGAAAGCAAGGTGTCGAAGTTCTCTGGGAGTGTGCGTGGCACTGCAGGAACGTAAAGCCGAAACAAGTGGCTTGTGGTCGGTAAGAATGGCAAATTGTCGCCCTTCAAGGAAGTACCTGAAATGCTTCACCGCAAGGTAGGCCGCGAGGAGCTCCTGTCCGAAAGTACTGTATCGACGCTCAGTGTCGCGTAACTTGCGGGAAAAGAAGGAAATTGGAGCCTATGCACCATTGATCCATTGATGAAGAGCGGCTGCAACTGCTTCTGAAGAAGCGTCCACCATGAGGCTAGTGGGAGCAGTTGGTGAAGGGTGGTGCAGGAGGGTGGCCTAGGCGAGTTTGGTCTTACGGCGGCAAAAGCTTGATCCGCGACCGTGTCCCAGGGAAGTGCGGCTGACTCGGCTTGCGAAATCGAGAGTAGTGCTTCCAGAGGCTGCAGCAGTGTAGAGCACGTAGGGATGAAGCGGCGATAAAAATTGACGAGTCCGAGAAAACGTCGCAGACTACGTATGAACGTGGGAGGCGGGTACTCGAGGATAGCTTGAACCTTGTCAGGTAGAGGAGTGATGCCATCTTTAGTGATCTGATGTCCGAGGAATGCTATCTCCGAGACTCCAAACTGACACTTTTCTACATTGATGACAATGTCGTAATCACGAAGTCTAGTGAAAAGCTCACGTAGATGTGCCTTGTGCGCTTCAGCGTGCTTGCTGGCAACGAGAAGGTGGTCGATATAGGCGAAACAGAACGGCAAGCCTCTTGTGACTTCGTCTATAAAACGCGGAAATGTCTGAGCTGCGTTCCTCAAACCGAATGGCATTCGTAAATACTCATAGAGCCCAAATGGGGTAAATATTGCAGTTTTGGGAATGTCAGAAGGCTCAACGGGGATCTGGTGATAAGCTTTCACAAGAGCAATCTTCGAGTATACTGTTGTGCCGGTTAAAAAGGCAGTACAGTCCTGAATATTGGGTAACGGGTATCGATCTGGAACGGTGACTGCATTGAGAGCCCGATAATCACCACAGGGCCGCCACTCATTGTTCTTCTTGGGAACCATGTGTAGCGCCGACGACCACGAGCTTGATGACGGACGAATGATCTGCAGCTGTAACATATGCTCAAACTCGTTGCGAGCAATTGGAAGTTTACCAGGGCCAAGTCGGCGAGGGCGGCAGTGAACCGGTGGGCCTGTGGTAACGATGCAGTGGGTCACAGTGTGCTTGGGAGTCTTAGCCATTGGAGACTGCGTTGTAATCTCCGGAAACTCGTTTAGCAGAGCTGTATATGGTGACGTAGGCGGTTTCACAAAAGTGGGGTTTACTGCCGTAGCGCGTGACAGAAAACCATTGACCGATAAGCCGGTATAGCTATCCACCAGGCGACAGCGGTTCATATCCACAAGCAGATGAAAATGCCTTAAGAAATCGGCGCCTAAGATTGCGTAGCGTACGTCTGCTATCCAAAATAACCACTGCAGTTTCCTCTTGAGACCGAGATCAAGGGTCAGAGACTTCTGTCCGTAAGTTGCGATGACCGAAGAATTGATCGCTTGTAAAGGAGTAGACTTCTCGCGGAGACGCCGGTCAGTTTTGGACGCTGGAATTATGCTGATTTCTGCTCCAGTGTCCACCAGCAAGCGAAGACCTGTGGTTCTGTCAGTGATGTGGAAGAGGCGGCTTGATGCTTGGCCTTGATCGCCCGCCGCTGTTATTGACGATCGGCCGGAGCGTTTCCCATGCGCCATAAGCAGGATGGCACACATCTGCGAGCCGCGGCACGAAAACGCCGGTGATAGTAGCATGTGTTCTGCGGTGAAAAGCGGTGCTCGGGCTGGTGGAGGGGCCGTTGCGGAGCAGGCGACGTGGGAGATGGTCGGTGTGGACTAGGATGGTCATTTAAGTTGCGAATGCTCAGCAATTGCAGACGCAAATTAGCGACTTCAGCTGCGAGGTCTTATACCGTTTCTCGAAGGGAATCTGCTTCGGAAATCGGAGAGGTGTGGGCAGCGTTTATGACTGCCGGAGCAACGTCCATCATGTCATCGGCCATTTCTGCCAGCTCCGACAGCGTCTTATCCTGAGCTGGGACAAGAGCCATTCGCACGGTAGGTGGAAGACGCTGTAGAAACAACTCACGTAGTATGGATGTTTCCAAACCGTCCGGCTGGTCCCCAAGCAGGTGCTGCAGGTGACGTAGAAACTGTGTGGGACGGCGGTCCCCGAGCTCTTCGTTGCACAGAAGTTGCTGAATGCGCCGATGCTCAGGCGGAACGAGTCGATGAAGAAGAGCCTGTTTCACTGTCGTATATGGAGTGTCACCAGGCGGGCCCACGAGGATGTCGCGTATTTCGGCCATTGCCTGTGGCGGCAAGGCTTCAACGAGGAGCTCATGCTTGCGAACTTCTGACGTGATGCGATGAATGCGGAACTTGTTCTCGACTTGAATGAACCATAAGGAGGGATCGGCAAGCCACAGCTGTGGTAGCGTTATGGTAGTAGTACCTCCAACAACACCCGAAGAGGGTACATGGCCGGGTGCAGTGGCAGCGGTACCAGGGCTGATGCCGTCGAGGTGCTCACGCTGCTCCATGGAAGGTCGCGTTCGTAGTCCGGGTCACCAATAAATATAGCACTCTGAAACCCGGTTCCAAAAACACAGCGCGGTTTATTAATGTATATCCGCCATTGTTCCAACTACCTCTTCTTCCTCCATCGCAGACTACCCACTACTAGTTTATGTCCCAAGTGTGTCGTGCCAGAAGAAGAAGAAAAGTATGCCACACCAAGTATGACATCCCTCGAGCAATGTTGCAAGATTACGAAGCTCGCAGCATAAGTGCGATTATTAATGGTGACTCTCGCTGTGCAGACTCCAGACGGCGTTATTAGATGGCCTCCAGCGGTCCGGATCTCGGGGCCTTCCCAAGCAGTCCTAACTTTCTTCAACATTGCGGCGAACGGCCCATTGATGACGGAATAGTCGGCTCCGGTATCGACGAGGGCTGTGACGCTGTGGCCGTCGATAAGAACGTCGAGGTGGCTAGTTCGTCGTCTTGAGTTGCAGTTAGGTCGTGGCGTCGGGTCAAGGCTACGTCGGTTTTTTCCCCTGCTTTCACGTTGCGTCGTAAGGTCTACTTCGGTCCTCGATGTTTCTTCGTCAGGGCTCTGTCTGGTTCGCGTCGTGTCCTGAAGGTTTCGTCGTGGCGTCGTCGTCGGCGGCGGAGGATCTTCGATGTTTCGTCGTACAGCAACCGCACCTCCATCGGTTGCTGCCCTTAGTTTTCCGGATACGGGCTAGGCGACCGGCCCAGGAATGAGGCAGTGTACCGGCGGCGTTGGGGAGAGGCGTAGCGGCCTCGCGGCGGCGATCGGGAAGGTCCTCGGCGGGTCCACTGCGCTCCTGCCAGATAGTCGGCGATGTCACGTCGTCGTTCACCCTGCTGTGGACGCGGCGCGTTGATAGCAAACCCGCGCAGTCCCATCTCTCGATACTGGCAGCGGCGGTAGGTGTGGCCGGCTTCTCCGCAGTGGTAGCAGACTGGACGATGGTCGGGGGCGCGCCAAACGTCGGTCTTCCTCGGCGTGTATCGCTGGCCGGTTGGCGGGCGGTATGGCGTCGATGGTGGCGGCGGTGGTTCCTGGCGGCGGAACTGCTGGGGCGGCGCGGCGTGTTGACGCGGGCGAGAAGGCGGTCGTTGCGGCGGGCTGCAGCAGCATAACTCATGGCTTGAAGCTGCGGCGGTGCCGGCTGGGGAACACCCAGTGACTCCTTGATTTCCTCGCGGACAATGTCTGCGATCGAATCCACTTGAGGCTGCGGCGAAGGTAACAGCTTGCGCAACTCCTCCCGCACGATCGCTCGGATGGTTTCGCGCAAGTCTTCGGTGGCTAGTGACTGCACTTCGGAATAGGTTGCAGACAGCGGCGAGCGGTTGTTCTGTTTCGTCCGCATGTCCAGTGTCCTTTCAATAGTCGTCGCCTCGGTGAGGAATTCGGCGACCGTCGTGGGCGGGTTGCGGACAAGTCCCGCGAAAAATTCTTGTTTGATACCCCGCATGAGCAGGCGAACTTTTTGGTCTTCCGCCATCGCAGCCTCGGCCTGACGGAAAAGTCGAGTCATCTCTTCCGTGAAGATGGCGACGTTTTCGTTTGGCAGAAAAGGTCTCCAGCAAAGAAGCGGCTCCTTCCCTGCGGACGACGCTTTTGAACGTGTGCAGGCATGCGCTGCGGAAAAGATCCCAGGTCTGCATTGAGGACTCCCGATTCTCAAACCAGTTTCTGGCCGCGTCTTCGAGGTAGAAGTACACGTGACGCAGCTTGTCTTCATTGGTCCAGTTGTTAAAGGCGGCGACACGGTCGTATATTTCAAGCCAGGTTTCCGGGTCTTCAAACGACGATCCGCGGAAGGTTGGCGGCTCCTTGGGCTGCCGAAGAAGGATCGGCGCAGGCTGCACGGGGTCGGTCATCGTCGCTGCAGTCGATGTTGGGATCTGCGGCTGTCTGTCTTTTTCGGGAAGGAGCCCGTGCTCTGGCGGCAGTCCCTTCTGCATGCGGCTTGTTCGACGATCCGGGTTCTCCTTGCCGTCGTGCTCGTCGCGGCTTGGGCTTGCGTCAGCACCCCGCGGTGGCGTCCGGATCATGAAGCAGCACCTCCACTAGATGTCACGTGGTCGTGACGTCGACGAAGACAGCAGTCAGCACGTCCGAGATGAAACTGTTTATTTGGCCGAACTTGTGGCCGAGAAACTGAAAGTCAAAGTACAGCAATACGCTGATAGCGGCGAACAGGGCGTCGACCGTCGATCAACTGACCAGCAGTGAAGCGCGTCGGCATTTAAACATGTGCCGTCGAATATTCCAGCGTTATCGCTGGCTGTCGGGCAAATTCTAGAATAAGCTCGAATGTGCGCGTCTTGCGCGCAATCTTAACAAAACGATCTACAATGATCGCGAAGCTTCTCGAACAATGAGGCGCGGTTCGCGCTGAGCGTTGCTGACAGTCTTTGTGGCTGAAAACCGAATACAGCAAAAGTGATAAAGAAACGCACGTGGCAATATCCATATCGGCCAGAACAGCGCTTGCAGTGACTCCCAGTGCCTTTAAGAGCACTAGGAGGCATTGGAAACACTGTAAAGCGTGTCTCAGTATGTTAGGGCGGGCTGGAAGGCACTGGGCAACACTGTACAGCGCTTCCAGTGCGCTGAAAGGCGCTGGCAATGCTGCACAGTGTGGCCCACTGTTTTACAGCAAACTGGGAGGCATCGAGGATACTGTGAAATATCTCCTGGGTACTGCAAACATCGTTGGCACATTGGAGGAAATGGCACGCCGGGTTGACTTTGTATAAAATATCATATTGGATCAGGAGCTGCCGACCTTATTCTTTACGACAGATCATCAAAATGTAATTCTGTTCTGTGTCCGACACATATGAGTTTATAGAAATAACTAGTCAAAGGACGTACGACGTAAACGCCTAAATGATCATTGACAGAGTGTGATCGAGTGTCGTGCTTTTTTTAGTTTAGCTAACTGCATCGAGATAATGCATTCACAGCACAAATTACCCATTAGTGTTCATTTCATAGCCAACATAACCGTATTCTGGCTGTCAGTATTTACGCACGTGCTGGTACCGCTGAAAGCCGTATGTCATCGGCAGCGCTTATCCGCCATGAATGGAGGTTGTTTCACAACGCGTAATATCCACGTTTTTCGCGTATGGTTGTGCCGTCAAATAAACAAATATGACCTCGGTTGCTTCGGCGATGACCGACGCAACATTCGAACGGTTACCAAATTCTTCGTAATTCAATATTCACGCTCTTCAAAGGGAACGTCGAGCACGGAGTAAAACAATAACCCTAATGGTCGGTACAGCTAGAGTGAACTGTAAAAGCTGCAGTACGCGAACGCAAACAAGAGTGACCCAACATACGTCCAGGCGGGTCACAAAAACTGAACTGTTTCTTGTACAGTTCAGAAGCACGATGTGTCCTACATGGAAATGACTAAAGGCTTGTTGTGCCAGTGCGAATGCCGTACACAAAGAATGCCGTTCTGCTAATATTTCCTGAGTGAAAAACATGTCATATGAACGTTCTGATTTTTGTAGCATATCACGAACAAATGATCTACCTTCTGTTAGGGTGTCGCGTGTAAGGAGGCACTGAAAATCTACGTTTCTAAACGAGCTCTGAAGGTGGGCCAGAATAGGCAGTTATTTCATGAAAGAAAAAAAGAGCACCACTTGTCTTCCACTATGTTGTAGTGCTAACGTGTCAAACTCAGGTTGTTTGGAGCGTCGAGTTGGTGAGTTCGAATCGCATTCCCTAGTTTTCTGTTGTTTTTTAAATGCGAAGCATTTCTTAGCGAACTTCTGCGACTTTGAGCGTATCTATCTATCTATCTATCTATCTATCTATCTATCTATCTATCTATCTATCTATCTATCTATCTAGCCGCCTACGACTTTGTGCTCTCCTGGCCGTTTCGTTAATCGGATGTATACCAAAATTGGTGTGTCATAACATGGCCTTATCACGAACATAAATGACAGGCCATATCATGAAAATCATGACATGCATGTCATGAACAGCATGATTTACATTCCATGGCCTTTGGGCTCTTGCGGCCGTTCCGTTAATTTCATATATACCAAAATTGGTACGGCGTGACAAGAGTTCATGACGAACATAATGACAGGTCCTAACATGCAAATCATGACGCGCATGCCATGTGCAGAATGATTTACATGACATGGTCTCGGGGCGCTCGCGGCCGTTTAAATGAAGGGATACATACGAAAAATGGTATGGCGAGACTTTTCTGTATGACGAACATAACTGACACGTGTAACATGAAAATCATGATATGCATGTCATGTATGACATGATTTACATGCCACGCTCATGGCGCACTCGCGGCCGTTTCGCTAGATTGATATACACCAAAATTGGTACTGTGCGATGTGACTTTATGAAGAACATGAATAACAGGTGGTAGCATGAAAACCATGGCATCCATGACATGTATGTCATGATTTACATGCCACGCTCATGGTGCATTCGCGTCCGTTTCGCTTGCGTGATATACACCAAAATTGGTGTTACGCGACACGACAATATGACGAACGTAAGTGAGACGTGGTAGCATGAAAATCATGACATGCAAGTCATGTACGACCTGATTTACATGCCACGCTCATGATGCGCTAGCGGCAGTTTCAGTAGATTGATATACACCAAAATTGGTATTGCGCGATGTGACTGTATGAAGAACATGAGTGACAGTTGGTAAGATGAAAACCATGACATGCATGTCATGTATGTCATGATTTAATTGCCACGCTCATGATGCATTCGCGGCCGCTTCGCTAGCTCGATGTACACCACAATTGGTATTGCGTGAAGCGACTGTATGACGAAGGTAAATGAGACGTGGTAACATGAAAATCATGACATGCATGACATGATTTACATGTCATGCTCATGACGCACTCGTGCCGTTTCGCTTGCTTGACATACACCAAAATTGGTATTGCGCGACGCGACTGCATGACGAACGTAAATGAGAGGTGGTAACATGGAAATCATGACATGCAGGTTATGTATGTCATGATTTACATGCCGCGCTCATTGTGCATTCCCGGCCGTTTCGCTAGCTTGCTACACACCAAAATTGGTATTGCGCAACGCCACTGTATGACGAACCTAAATGAAAGGTGGTAACATGATAATCATGACATGCATGAAATGTACGACATGAATTACATGCCATGCTCATGGCGCACTCGTGGCCGTTTCGCTAGATTGATATGCACCAAAATGGTTATTGCGCGATGTGACTGTATGAAGAACATGAATAACAGGTGGTAACATGAAAACTATGACGGGCATGCCATGTATGTCATGACTTACATGCCACGCTCATGGTGCATTCGCGGCCGTTTCGATAGCTTGATATACACCAAAACTGGTATTGCGCGATCAGACTGTATGATGAACATTAGTGACAGGTGGCAACATGAAAAACCATAATATTCATGTCATGTATGGCATGATTTACATGCTCTACTCATGGCGCACTCGCGGCCATTTCGCTCCTTTGATATACACCAAAATTGGTATTGCGCGATGTTACTGTATGACGAACATAAATGAGAGGTCTTAACATGCGAATCATGTTATGCATGTCATGTACGGTATGATTTACATGTCACTGTCATGGTGCGCTTCCGGCCGTTTTGTTAACGTGATATATACCAAAATTGGTATGGCATGACACGAGTGCGTGATGAACATAAACGACAGGTCATAGATTTATATACCAGAATATGCGTTTCATTGGCATGGTGTACACTAGATTGTGCATGCATGCGTGCATGGCAAACATGCGATATATGGTGGACTAGATGCCATGGCATGAATGAATTCATTTGGCTCAAAGACAAACAAGGCGATGTATGCAGCTCCTTGCTGGCTGCTTCGCATTACATCGATTCCCACAGTGCGTGGGATCTGTCGAATTTTTTTATTTTTGCGTCTTCATTTTTTGTCTACACGCGCGTCGTTCAGCAATAACTGCCGTGTGCGCAGGATCAAAACCAAAAGCAATTTGAAAGCTTGATTTCGGCCCCTAGCGAGTGTCCCGGTGTCTTGCGCACCATAGTGTACAGCGCAGTGGCCCCCCGAAATTTTTTCTCCCATGGGCTACAGCCCACAAAATGACACTCCACCACACTTACCTTCCTGGATCCCATGTCGGATCAAGGGGGTGCCCCCCCCCCCTCGAGACGAATATCTGCACACGCCACTGGTACAGCGTGCTGTGCGCTAGTGCACAGCGCCACACTGGTGCCATAAGCATCTATGCTACTGGAAAAGCGCCACTGCGTTTTCGAATAGGAATATGACGTCATAATGCAATGATATGCATCATTCGTGTTGACGCCGATGCCACGGGATGCCGTCGACATCGACGGTTGGTGTTCGCGTTTGATGAAGCACCTAAAGCTTTGGTCGTTAAAAAATTCCTCGTTAATTGCCTAATCCATATTAAATTAAAAATTACTTCATTGTGCTCAATAAATCCTCGTTTTCTTCATTGTGGTTGCTTGGGAGATGGACGTTACAGCAATATTTGCGAAGGAAATCACACGCAAGCCGTAAAAGCGCCCCCAATGTACTTGATCAGCCTTGGTAGGTTTGTTTGTGTGAATAAATAACTACAGCATGACTGCATGAACTGAATAACTGACTGCATGAAGAGGCCAGAGTCACTCGTCAAGCACTGACTCGTCAAGCATTGAAGGCGCAACGCCTTTCCTGTATTGTCTAGGGTTGCATGAAAAACTAATTTTGGAGATAGTCGCACGCAACTACAAGTTTTTTAATCTTATAAATTGAAAGTAAAAGCGAGCACTTGTGATTGACCTGCCCTTTCGTAGTTCACTCATCTAGTTAAGTGTCAGTGGGGTTTGTCTGGTTAAAATGAAAGCGCCACTTAAATTTTCGCGTACCGGAACGCTGCACCACATGGTGTCCTTCCTGCCGCAAGCGGGCGCAGCACATTCTGACGGTTTTGGTGCCACACTATTCAGCAGAAGATTTTATGTGGACAAATGGGAGGTCAAAGAGAGTAAGAAACGATTATTGTATACAACCTGCATCGACGGATAAACTTCAACATCAAACTCGATGAAGCGACACGATGTTCGCTCGACGGACACTGCGTTTTACGAGCTCCGTACCGAATCCTCAAAAGTCAAGAAAACATGATTGGTTTTTCCAACTATTTGCTGCGAGATCGCGCTATGGGTGGCAGCACCGTCGCCGCGTTTGTGTGGATAGGCAGTCGGCGGCGCGTATACAAATGTACGCAGCGGCGCTTCGCCGTATGCGGTTTGAGTCGATTGTTGGCGAGTAAAGCGCGTTCACTGCAGCCTAATGGTGATTATGTGCCCTCCATTGCCACATCAATGCACGCAACCGTCCTAACGCACCTATTAATTGTGAGAGAAGTGCAACCTGCCAATCATCGGGGTACTGGCCTTCAGTCACATTCGTGCTTTTTCCTGTGCTCGATGTTTTTTTCTTGGTTTATTTGCACGTGTTTAAAATGTGTTTTGCCTATACCACAATATAAACTGTGTTGCGCGACTGAGCCTTTGAAGTATTTACTCCTTGCTCTAGTGGCTACAAAGAAAGAGAACCTGTATTTCTGCGTAATTAGATGAAGTAGAACTTTGTGCACTCTGCTTTTCTGTTTGCATGAATACGCGTATTGCTGTAGAAATGCATGGCTTCAGGTCCTTTTTACCGATTACCATCCTCTGCAGACGCTGGTTGACGCTTTGGGGCATCACGAGGATTTACAAATCGCCAACACATCACGAGATGGTGTCACTAAAATTCTGCATTCACACCTCGACATTTAGTACTTTTTTTTCGTTTAGGATGACGCCGAATGAACTATGTGACGTGCTTGAACGAGAAAGCGGTACCCACATTGAAATGATTTTGGCGAATGGACGGTACGATGGTTAGACCTAGCGCCATACCGACACGTGCATGCACTCACCTATTAGAGTGCATACAAGTCTCGTAAGGCTCAATGCTTATGTATATCGTGTAGGCATACGTACAAGCATTTGATACTGTGCTAGCACAACGGAATAAGCTGTAATCTGAGGACGCGCATGACGTACGCACACATGCGAACACGGTGTGGCTAGCAGACGACGCAAGGAGCCATCTACACCGCGGGGCTTCATCCGCTCGCCGCTAGGTGCCGACTCTGCTCGATCTCGCCGCCAATACTATCACCAGCTGATTCAGCCAGGTTAAAAGGCACCCGGGGACGCGAAATTTAGGTTGGCGAGTGTGACTCGTTCGAATTCCAAGATTCCAAGATGTTCAGGGAATTCCCAGAATTCCCTGAACATCTACTGGGCCTACCGCCAGCTACGAGCACGGCCGAAAAGCAGGACCCGCCCGGGGCGGGCGCTGCGGCCTCCGCTGGCGCAGTGACGTACAACCAAGAGATCGATGACGGCAACTCGCAGGAGCAACTTCCACGGGGCCGCCAACAGCTAAGCCGACCCGGCCAGTCACCACGGACTTCGCCCCCAAAGCAACAACCAAGGTCAACAATGAAGAAGCCAACACCGAAACCAGCGTTGTTCTCTTTGGATGGCTGCAAGCTTGTCATGCGGACGCGCAGCGGTCTCAACACGGGCAAGGACGCGTCGTCTGACATTTCGCTCGCTCTGCTACATGCCACAAACAGTACGTGGCGTCAAGCAAACTTGATGTTTTCACAGCGCAGGGAATGAAGGGCGCAAAGAAAGACACGCACAGCAGGGGCGTAGCCAGGGGGGGGGCCTTATGGGGCTTCAGCCCCCCCCCCCCTATATTTTTCGTGCTCTCATACACCACCCACCAGCGGCGTCACCCGGGTGGTGGGACTTATTGGGCTTCAGCCTGATTATCAATTATTTAATTATTTATCTTTTTCTGACCCTCAAAGCAAAACCTTGGGAGCAATGCATTCGAAAGCGCGGAAGAATATTTTCGCAGAACCCTGTTCATTCCGTTCATGGACCACGTACTAGCCCAGTTAAACCAACGGTTCGAAAAGCACAGGGCACTTCTAAAGGACTTTTCATTAATGGTACCATCCGCAATACCATCAATGCAAGATGATCGGTAGAAAGGAGCAGAAATTCTCCTGACCGTTTTTGCGCATGAAGTCGAAACGAGGGCTGGTTTCGGAGAACTGCGACTATGGTGGACAAAGTGGGCGAACAAAGCAGCAAACCAGCGCCCCGGTACTGGAACCGATGGCCTCTCTCATTGCGACAGCAGGTTCTATGCGAATGTGTACAAGCTACTCCGGATTCTAGTCACCCTTCCAGTGACCACTGCCAGCGCAGAGAGAACGTTTTCAAGCATGAGGTTACTTATGAACTACTTAGGCTCCACGATGTCTGAGGAACGCATGGTTAGCCAGGCACTTCTGTACGCCCACAGAAATGTCGATATCAGCGTGTCGGAAGTCATTGACCGCTTCAATAAGCTTCCTCGTCGGGTCAACTTTGTCCATTGATACCGAGCAGGACAAAAATCAGTGCAAACGAAAGGAAAAGACACTGCTGTTCCACAGTTCAGGTCAATGAGCCCGTAATTCTGACGCAATAATATTGTTCACCACCTTTTAAAGCCGTGAGGATTTTGTACCTTTTAGCAGTTCACACCGTGACCTAATATGAACATACGAATACGGGCATAGGGTGGACATTACCAGCCAATCGACAGCTTCACCTTGCTCACTGAGGGGTCGGCATACGCGGCGTTACCAAACAAATTCAACTATTGGGAAGCCTTACTAGCAGCATTGTTTGTTACTTTCATTTGTCGTTTTTGTTCTTCAATGCTTTTTTGAACTAGAAGCGGCAACCTTCCTTTTATATTGAGTGCAAAATAGTGGTTCGCACTTTGAAAACAGTTTTGAAATAGTTTCTTTCGTTATTTCTGCGCTCTTCCTTTATAGTTCTGTCCACATGGTGCGTCCGAGACAGCAGCTTGGCCCAAGGAGATATCAGTTGGGCATTATGTATAGTGATCATTGCTTAGTTCCGTTTATTGATTGCATATTTAAATGTACATTTGTAAAGTTTTGCGTAAGCATACTGCGCACTGTTTCCGGTGACTTATGTTTTGCCCGTATTGGGGTTGTACTTTCCCATTTTTGCTTTTCCCTGACCGCATCATTAGTGCAAAACGATGAACATTTTGCGTAAACAATCTACAATAAAATATTTGATCTCGTCCTGGTTATATTGTGTACTTCAATTTTTTGTTATCAGGCGCTTCTTCAGTTCAAAACTGATGCAGTTCCGAAATTTACGTGATTTTGCCGTACCTGTTACAAACACACAAAAAAATATTGAAAAGATTGAAGACAGTTATTCCTGGAAAGATTTTGCGGGCATGCCAACATAATATTTTTACGAAAAAAAAAACACATTTATCACTCGTTCTTAACAGAGGGCAGCATTCAAGAAGTGATTTGCAGCATCTAATACAAATTGTCACTGGTAATACGTGTTAATGGTAATACCAGTGACAATGTATGTACATGGTAATACATGTATATACCCACGACTTCTTTGGAAAATTATGAAACCGGACGACAAAACCACAGTCTCTCTTTGTGACACTTCTGGATCCCCTGTTGCCGATTGCGACGTTCCATCCGTCAACTCTGCATTTTGTTCCGTCTTTACTAACGAACCTAACATCGAACTTCCTGATTTTCCGCATTTTGCTTTTCCGCCAATGCCAAAGATTGAATTCAATTCAGAGGGAATTGTAAAAGTTATTAACCAATTAAAGAACTCTTCGTCATGCGGTATAGATGGCATAAACGCCAAAATTCTCAAATTTACTAAACATGTATGCAGTTCCATATTGCCAATCATTTTTCAGCAGTCACTCGACACAGGTGAAGTCCATTAGACTCGAGAGTTGGGAAGGTCATTCCGGTCTTCAAGAAAGGTGACCGCTCATTTGCAGGTAATTACCGACCAACCTCGCTCGCTAGTGTTCGTTCAAAGATCATGGAACACGTCATCCTTTCTCATGTTGCTACATTTTTATCATCCGTAAACTTCTTTCACCCAAACCAACATGGCTTTCGTAAAGATCACTCATGCGAGGCCCAGCTAACATTATTCCTGCTCGACATTCACCTTCATATGGGCATCCCAATTGACACACTGTTCCTAGATTTTGAAAAAGCCTTCGGTAAGGTACCCCGCTCACGTCTCCTTCTAAAAACCTCGCGTCTAAACCTTCATTGGCATGTTTTTAACTGGATTAAAGCATTCCTAACAAACCGTAAACAATTCGCGCATGTTAATGATCACTCCTCCGACCTCTCCCATGTCTTGTCCGGCGTGCCCCAGGGTACCATCCTAGGGCCTCTTTTATTCCTAATATACATTAACGATATTCCGCTTTCCGTTGAATCTAACATCCGTCTATTTGCTGATGATTGTGTCCTCTACCGCCCTATAAATAACCCCACCGATGTCTCCCCTCTACAGCATGAACACTCACGCATTCAGCAGTGGTGTACCACCTGGTTGATGTCCCTTAATGCGAAAAAAACATTACTAATTTCTTTCCATCGTCGCCGAAACCACACGCCGGCTACTTACACAAACAACAACTGTCATATAGCTGCTACTGAGTCGATTAAATGCTTGGGTGTTCATCTTTCGAGTGACCTATCTTGGGGCGACCATATAAATCACATAATTCACTCCGCTAACCGCGCTCTCGGGTACATACGCCGTAACATTTCCATGGCACCACCTTCCGTTAAACTACTCGCTTATAAAACCATTGTCAGACCAAAACTTGAGTATGCATCTGCTGTCTTTGACCCCCACCATACTAATCATATCAAAATACTTGAGTCAGTACAGAACCGAGCAACCAGATTCATTGTTTCAGATTATTCCTGCTACTCGAGCATCTCCGCCTTCAAATCCCAGTTAAATCTTTCTGCCCTCGCTCTTCGTCGTCGTATTGCACGTCTCTGCCTTTTTCACAGATTATTTTATTCAACCCCGCGTCACAACCACCTCATCCAGCCGGTCGATGTCGACCTCGATGTCGAGGTCATCGCACAAGTCATTCAAATGCTGTGATTCCGCCACGTGCCCACACCACCTCATTTCAGCAGTCCTTCTTTTTGCGCGCTGCCCGAGACTGGAATGACCTTTCGAACGAAGCAGCAGTCATCGGCGATTTTGCGCGCTTCAAAAATGCCATCCAGGAAGCCGACTCAACCACATCCTAACATACACCTTCATCGATACCGCCATTTTATGACGCTCACCCTGTCATGAGTAAAGGAGGGGCACGAGGCGCGTGCCGAACGAGGAAGCGCGGCGATGGTGCGCGAGAAGCAAAGTCACCCGATGGCACGCGCAACAGCCACGTCGACGCAGGGGATTGGCCAGAGAGGGGCTCGTGGCATGCGACCCGAGCCGCGATGGTGAACGACGAAAGATGATCGTGGCACTGTGCTGTGGGGCACCGGACGGAGAAGATCGAGGAAGGAGCAAGCGTCGCACCCGCGGCGAAAGCGGCTGGTACTCGGTTCTGGAGGTGGCGGAACGCGAGGCCCGGGGAGTGGCCGTCGACCTTGGAAGGCTCCAAGCGAGGCTGCCCGGACGCGTCGCTCCTCACTACAGCAGTTCCGGGATCGCCAGCAGCCCTTCTCTTCTCGGCAGGACGGCTGCCGACCACAGTTCAGTCAACGAGACGCCAGTCACCTGTGGAGTCCCGAAGCAAGGGACCAAGGCCCAGTTAGGCCTAACCTCGACGGACCGAGGACGGAGAAGACTACTGGGGACGCACGCGACGAGAGCGAGCAGCGGGCTGGACGAAGGCGACCGACGATGAACTTCGAGGACTACTGAGGACGTCGGCGACGGTCTCGACGAGGGATTGACGCGACGGGAACTTCGAGTCGTCGCGACGAGCTGTAAGAACGTTCGATTGTCGCAAGGCCCATAGTGGCCAGACTGAGTGGAGGACGTAGCTAAGCCTAGCTAGAACGCATTGTTTAGCGAAGGGCAGTTCTAGATGGGAACTGAGATTTTTGTAGGATGTAAATAGGTTTTTTTGTTTGGATTGCTCAGTGTCCGTAACGCTTTTTTTGTTATTCCTTTGCTCATTATTAAACTTTGTTGTTTTTGCCCGTCCTCCCACGGTCTCCTGTGCCCGTCCCACTTTCTCCCGATCCGTTTTGGCCAGCACCCTCAAGATAACACGTGACAAATAATTGGCGAGCCTGCCAGGATATTAATCCTGCCCAGTCACTGATTCTCGAGTGGCGCGAAGATGGATTGGGAGAAGTTGGCGGCCGTGGCCAAGGACTTGGGCATGAGCAAGGAGGAGACGCTGAAGTTCTTTGATAACGCGGAGCGAGTTGAGCAGGAGAGAGCGCGCG
This sequence comes from Rhipicephalus sanguineus, assembly GCF_013339695.2. Taxonomy (NCBI): domain Eukaryota; kingdom Metazoa; phylum Arthropoda; class Arachnida; order Ixodida; family Ixodidae; genus Rhipicephalus; species Rhipicephalus sanguineus. Next base: position 174,080,300 of record NC_051180.1, on the reverse strand, counting down.
AAGAACAGAAGAGAGCGCGCGAGCAACATAAACGTACGCTCGCAGTGCAAAAGACGGAAAAGGAAATTTTAGAACTTAAGGTGCGTTTGGCACTCGCGAACGAAGAATCGCGAGACGATGCAAGTGTAGGTAGTGGCCCATCGACAGCGTAGGCCAATTCGCCATCTCTCAGACGCAAGCCTGTCTGCCCTCGTAAACTAATGGCACCCTTTGATGAGCGAAGGGACGACTTGGATGCTTATTTGCATCGTTTCGAGAGGATCGCGATAGGGCAGGGCTGGGAGAGGGGTGAGTGGGCCAATGCTCTGAGCCTTTGTCTCGCAGGAGAAGCACTGAGTGTGTATGGCCGCATGCCAGCAACAGAGTCATTAGACTATGACTTGGTGAAGAGAACTTTATTGGAAAGATTCCGGCTAACCGCCGAAGGGTTTCGTGAAAAATTCCGGTCGTGCAAGCCTGAGAATTCCGAGACTGGCAAGCAGTTTGTCTGTCGACTGTCGAACTACTTTGATCGATGGATGGAATTGTCAGAGACAGGAAAAACTTACGAAGGCGTCCGCGACAAGGTAGTTGGAGAGCAATTCCTCAACCGGTGCAGTGGCAAGTTGGCCGTATTCTTGAAAGAAAGAAAGGTGGGCACGGTAGAGGAAATGGCAAGGCAGGCAGACCAGTTCATGGAGGCGCAAGGTATCAGAAACCTTGGAAAGGGGGTCGGTGAAGGTACCATGGTAGCGGAGGAAGAGGCTAGAGAACAGGTCCCAAGAGCAACTTCAGGGCACAACAGCGATGTTTCTTGTGCAATCGGTCGGGACATATTGCCGTCAATTGTCGTACAAAGATAAGCCACAATGAAAAGACAGTGACGTGTGGAAAATGTCAAAAAAGAGGACACAAGGCAGAAGAGTGTAAGATGAAGTCAGCCGAAAAGATTGCCTGTGTAATGAGTGCCAGGGAAGGACGGATCGAAAAAGACATGCCGGTAGTTGAAGGAGAGGTACAAGGGCGTAAGGCAACAGTGTTGAGAGATACGGGTGCTAATACGATATTAGTGAGAAGTAGTTTAGTGGCACCCGAGAACATGACAGGACAGGGGAAGCCGGTGATGTTTGTAGATAGGACCATCAAATATATGCCTGAAGCAAGGATACGAATATCTACACCTTTTTATACAGGGCTGGTGACAGCAAAGTGTGTTGAGGATCCGCTATACGACTTGGTAGTGGGAAATGTACCTGGTGTGAGAAGGGCGGACAACCCTGATCCATTGTGGAGAAAGGCTGGGAAAGGCCTAGATGAGAGAAAGGACTCTGTGCTAGCAGAAGGGGCGCAAGAAGGTGCTGAAAGAGCAGCAGTGGTAGAAACCAGGGCAGCCAATAAGAGAGATAAGACTCTGAAACCCCTGCATGTCACAGCCATTAACCGGTTGGATGTATCAGTGGAGAAGTTCGAGGAATTGCAGGAGAAGGATCCATCTATTCAAGCGTGCGAGGGGAAATTAGGAGAGATTATAAAAAGGAAGAAGAGTAAAACGGTAGCACAATTTGTGAAACAGAATGGGCTGGTGTATCGCAAGTGTTTATTTAGCTCGGGTAGAGAAGTCATGCAGCCGATGGTGCCGGAGGAGTTAAAGGATACGGTGTTAAAACTGGGGCATGATAGTATAAGGGCTGGTCACCAGGGAATGAAAAACACTTTCGACAAGATCACAGAGGAATACTTTTGGATAGGAGTGTGGAGCGATGTGAGAAGATATGTCAAATCATGCGACGTATGCCAAAGAACAGTGGTTAAAGAGCAAGGTAGGAAGGAGGCAGAAAAGGCAGAAAACAAGGAGAGGGCTACGGTGTGCATGGCAATTGCTGAGGCGAAGGAGGAGGAAGTACCGATTCATAGGGTGAAGAAGCGCAGAGTAAGCAAGTGGCATTGGATTGGAGACTGCTCTAGGAGAAAATAGATTTTTGAGCAGTGGAGTCCACCTTAAAGAGATTGACTGAGGACTATTCTGAGTAGAAATTGATTGTAAGTCAATTTGTGAATATTTTCGATGAGTGAGTGTGGTGTACTCTGGGTAGTTATCACTGTGTGTGTAGCTATATAGATTTTTGCACGATGAACTGCTGGACATTGTAAGGGGTTCCGTGCAGTGCAGTGTTTTGTGACGTGTTCGCGAAAGTGCGTGGTGAGAACAAGCCTGTGGTGCAAGTAGAGGTGAACAGAAGAGAAGAAGATGCAAGTCGTAAGTTTAAGACGACTTCAGAAGAGAAGAGGGCCTTAACCCCGAGGGGGACAGAAGCAGTTTTTTGGGAAAAAACCCTTGAAAGAGGGGCCCAATGTCATGAGTAAAGGAGGGGCACGAGGCGCGTGCCGAACGAGGAAGCGCGGCGATGGTGCGCGAGAAGCAAAGTCACCCGATGGCACGCGCAACAGCCACATCGACGCAGAGGATTGGCCAGAGAGGGGCTCGTGGCATGCGACCCGAGCCGTGATGGTGAACGACGAAAGATGATCGTGGCACTGTGCTGTGGGGCACCGGACGGAGAAGATCGAGGAAGGAGCAAGCGTCGCACCCGCGGCGAAAGCGGCTGGTACTCGGTTCTGGAGGTGGCGGAACGCGAGGCCCGGGGAGTGGCCGTCGACCTTGGAAGGCTCCAAGCGAGGCTGCCCGGACGCGTCGCTCCTCACTACAGCAGTTCCGGGATCGCCAGCAGCCCTTCTCTTCTCGGCAGGACGGCTGCCGACCACAGTTCAGTCAACGAGACGCCAGTCACCTGTGGAGTCCCGAAGCAAGGGACCAAGGCCCAGTTAGGCCTAACCTCGACGGACCGAGGACGGAGAAGACTACTGGGGACGCACGCGACGAGAGCGAGCAGCGGGCTGGACGAAGGCGACCGACGATGAACTTCGAGGACTACTGAGGACGTCGGCGACGGTCTCTACGAGGGATTGACGCGACGGGAACTTCGAGTCGTCGCGACGAGCTGTAAGAACGTTCGATTGTCGCAAGGCCCATAGTGGCCAGACTGAGTGGAGGACGTAGCTAAGCCTAGCTAGAACGCATTGTTTAGCGAAGGGCAGTTCTAGATGGGAACTGAGATTTTTGTAGGATGTAAATAGGTTTTTTTGTTTGGATTGCTCAGTGTCCGTAACGCTTTTTTTTGTTATTCCTTTGCTCATTATTAAACTTTGTTGTTTTTGCCCGTCCTACCACGGTCTCCTGTGCCCGTCCCACTCTCTCCCGATCCGTTTTGGCCAGCACCCTCAAGATAACACGTGACACACCCCTCATGTAAAGTCTCATACGGGACCTTTGATGATATAATAAATAAATAAATAAATAAATAAATAAATAAATAAATAAATAAATGTTATTCATATACTTAGTCGTTCTAAAAATTCAATGAGGAGGTCGCGCTGCAACGTGAGCCCCCCCCTGAACAAAATTCGTGGCTACGCCACTGACACACAGCGCTGAACTTACAACTGGGATTACTTTCCTGCTTACAACAATATATATGCGCGTTTGGCGTAAGAAAAAGCAGAACGGAGCAGATGAGGCAACAAAATTCCAGTCAAAGGAAACAACAACCCATCATCGATATCACATGGTTAACAATAAAAATGAACTTTTCCTCGTTCGAAGGAGGGGAAACAGCGTTCAGTTTTAGACGAATACAAAGGAAGACAAACGACGACAGGTGTTGACTTACAATTTATCTTTATTTCTGTCAAGCAGGCACATTTATTCCACGACAGTCAGAACACACGTGACTACCATTATTGTGCTATCAACACTCTGACATCAACAACAGCGCATCACCACCCTGTGTTAAAAACACGCGTGGATCACCTGAATGAGAAAAAGTTCATTTCTTTTTGAGAGAAGGTTAGAGATGCCATACTAAAACATTTATCTTAAGGCGTACTATTTCACCTGCTGCAATTATTTCTCTAGTTCTTTTTTCTTTGTGTCCGCCTACGACAGTTGTCTCTCGAAACTTGGGTGCGCAGCCAGAATCCCTGTACGTTACATTGTGTTCCTTCAACCTTACATTTAGGCACCTTCATGTTTGATCTGCGTAACTTTTACCGCAGGACAGCGGGATCGAATACACATGTTCCGCGCATTGTACGACGCTGAGGTTATGGTTTTGTTGCGCAGTATGGCTGCTGACCCGCTGGATTGTTCACTTTCAATACATAGCCAATAGCTTTTTGCCGTAGAGAACAGTACTCTCACATTGGCATGTTCCCTATCTTTTTCAAATTATGCGCAATCCCATGCATATATGGAATAACAGTAAACTTTTGACCTTTGTTGCAATCTGGTGCTGATTGCCTGTCCTGGGTGCCCTTTTGCTTTTTGAGAAGTGACTCTGCGACAGAAATGAACAGATCTAGCGGGTACCGTGCTGCCTTGGGACATTCGAGCTGTTTAATAAACTCTTCGAAATTCAGTAGGGAGATGACTTGTTTACAGCAAATACGTAAGCATGTTGTGGCAATGGATGTTTTCATTACCTTTTAATCACAAGAATCAAAAGGCAGTAGTGGCTTGCTGGCGCGTGGTTCATACGACCAGCAGATATGAGCTGTCACAAAACTAAGCTTAAGATCAAGCAACCTAATGATCCGTCCCGCAGGTACCTCACAGGATTAGAAAAAATGGCTTAAAATGATCTCCTAATTGATTTACCACTTCAAACATTAATGACTCTAGGCTAGCTTCGTCTGTGTCTAGAATTACTAAAAAATCATCTGTGTAACGCAATAGGTTCGTGAAAACTGGGACGAAGTTATTCCACGTGTTACATTTGCATATATTACCGCTGTCCAAGAAACTACCGGCTTCACCCCTTTCCGCTTGCTGTATGGCCGGGAAGCTCTAACAACGTTGGATGCTACGCCTTTACCCATTCACTGATTCAATATTGCCAGCGACGCCGCCGAAGTCGCTAGACGTGCCGAGAAGCACGCCAGCTTACAAACGCGTATCCGCGTTCAGCTACACTACGACGCCCGCCGATTTAACGTCCGCTGTCGAGATGTCCCATACCAACCAGGCGATTATGTGTGGGTGGGGACATCAAACCGTCAGTATGGTCGGTCAGCGAAACTATTACGTCGCTGCTTTGGCCATTATAGAAACGGTCAACGTTTCAGTGATGCTACATACGAAGTGCTGCCTGAAGGCGAATGAACCATCCGCCGTCCTCGGCATTCGTGTGCGTCGGACGTCGTTCACGTACCTGGTTGAAGCCGTACTACTCCCGCTGAGAGCAAAGCTTACTTCCTCGCCCTGTCGGAGTCCGCACGCGGTAATAGTTCCGCATCGAGACGATGATTTTTAGGTTCTGGTGTAATGTCACGGCCCCGAAACAACTGAAGGCAGCTTGCCGCAATCACCGAAGACAACGACGTGGTGATTTATAAAACGAACCTGTGCCAGTCCAAGGTCTTGTGTGATTTTGTCCGTGACAATATTCTGTGTTATTTGACAGTTTATGAAATATATTTAGTACCTATGGCATTTGCGCTGTTCAACGAACGCAGCCACCTCATCAGGTTGGTCGCCGTAGCTGGTTATCGCAGTTGCCAATATCTTTGACACAAAAAACAACGACATCACATTGCATGATTTTTTATTCATAACTACGTGCTCTTTTTCGGCCTGGTACAAGAGCACGCGATATGGTGTGCAAATGAAGACGGGCAAGCAAACATGAAAGTAGGCCTTTTTCTGCGAACTTTTTGAGTTGTTGCGGCCTGCGCCCACTCAATAATAAAGGTGACCAAAAAATGAAGATGATGCCACCATTCGTTTTTGGGAGAACGCTGGCCCTCACAAAGACGTAAGAAAGGGTTCTCCTGCGATGGCTATGTCGAGTATAGATATTATTTGCTAGGAGCGGCCGCTGCTGTTGCGACCTTTAGGTTTATTATTTTTAACACGAAAGTGTTTTATGCCAGGGTCTACCACGGCTCCACTGACGTATTTCCGTCAGGAATATGGCGTTGTAAAATATAAAGGCTAACAGTGGGCAAAGAAAAAAAGACCAGAAGAAAACGTTCCGTCACCGGGAATTGAACTCCCGACCCCTTGTTCCGCAGCGCGAAACGATTCGGCCAAAGACGGCACGTTCTTCGCCACGCTAACGGTCGGCTATTTATATACACGATTTGCTGGTGGCGGTACTCAGAGATCGGTATTACATCAGCGTGTTTTTGTTATCATAGCGAGATGGCGCGAAGGGTTCGAAGAGCGCGCTATAAATGTCGTCGCCGTTGCGACTAGCGCCCGCCTCTACAGGGCGTGGTCGCTAGTGCGCGCGCTTATCTCGTGATCGCGGTGGTTTGTACGTCTTGCGTTCAGAGCACGAAAGTCACTTGGCTCACTGCAGGGGCCGCTTTTGCGAAAGGAGCGCGGAGCTCACGCAGAAATAAGTAACAAATGTGACAGTTAGTTCATGCTCATCCTGTGTATGTTCGTTCCGTGCGTCCTTTCTGCTTGAGCAGCGCTTTGCAAGTTTCGAGCTGCTTGCCGTTCTTCGCGTGACATTACAATTTGTTGCTGTAACATTCATTCCTTCGCCCTTGGGGTGAAAGAATACACAACAAACGCTCAACTACGTCTATCAAGACACGTTTCACTTTCGTATTATACCGATTCCTATGACAGAGTGATCAGCCATGTTTTTCTGAAGTTCCAGTATGAAAGAGAAGACCGTTTATTAGGATATGATACTGTACGTTTGACAATGAAAGATATGGTCATCCCCTCATCCTTTGCACGAAGCCGCTGATAACACCATAGATATTTCTCGGGTGCAGAGCTTCATTGTTGACACAAAATTTTTCGCCTTGTTTTATATCGCTAGGCAAAGCTGATTGGCACATTCGGGATTGAGCAAATATTTGATGTGTTTTGCGTATGTTCAGTATGTTCCAGTAAGGCCGAACGAAGTCTTGGTCACTTGGTACATAACGCAGAAAGATAAACCAGTCAAGAAGACGACGGAAAAAGGAGAGAAGTGACACACCAGAACTGGAGTCGTGTGGGCCACTTCTCTCCTTTGTCCGAAGTCTTCTTGAATGGTTTATTCTTTCAGCGTTCAGTATGTATGGGTAGTTCCATATGTATATTTACTATTCATCATACCTATTCGGAATAGGAAGACACGCGCACCGTTAGGCAACCGCCTTCAGAATAAAAATATTGCTTGGCAGGAAAGAATGTTAGTCTAGAAGAACAATGCCGCCCTCCCTTTGTTGGATTTGCACTGACGTTTGCGTGCACGTGCGTCAAACTTAGGCCATGGCTCCCAGAGCGTAGTCGACTGATTTCGTGCATTGCAGCGCAAACATTTTTCTAGAAATTCACAACATTGCGTATATTGGGATTTTAGATGGCAGTGTGCTCCTGACATTTTGTACTACTGGGTTCCCCTCCTTACTTTCAAAGTAGAACTTACCACTGAACGATTATGACTGTTATTCGCAGATGCAGCTTCATTCACGTGTAATGATAGAACAGCTATTTATCATGCCCTACTTTAACGCATTGGCTACCAAAATCCAGCGAATCGCCAGGCTGAAAAATCATGGCAATAAGGCCATAGCCAGCGATTCTAGAGAAAAAAGCTGTCCCAACGACAGCCATTCATGTGCCTTATATGAAAATGCATCTTTGATTAACAAATGCAAATCAGAACCAAAATGTTGACTCAGTGCCTTGATAATACAAAATCCCCAATTCTTGAGCATTGATCATCTTTAAATATTATCATATAGGTGAACAAGTACGAAAGCTTGCGAAGTGCCAACGCGCTTCAGATGTAATCTGTAGAGAGTTTCTCACGTCTGTGCACGCGATCATACGTTGCTGATTGCCTGGCTGTAAATATCGCAACAAGCATATTTATAGACAGCCACGTTTTCGCCAACTTTGTTGCCACCTCGATATACCTTCGATGTCACGGCCTCTTTCCGGATATCATACTACAGTGGCTGTCAATTATCGACCGGAACCACATGCTGCTCCAAGGCAACTACAAGAACGACACCACGGTAAGAAAAAGGAGGTAGCCTTGGTGGGGTAGCCCTCACAGAGCTAAATAACCAATCTTCTCTTGGAGTAAGGATCAGGTGTACGGGCGCTTGAGTGTTTGCACGACGAATAGAGCAAAAGTGCATAGCCTCGAAAACATTCGCAATCAGCGTTACGATCTGTACATACCAGACATCACCGAGACAGTTCGTACCTATGTATGTTTTATATGGCTACTATTCTGTCTCACTTATAACGCCAACACCCTAATACAACCTTGTGAAAAATTGACGCAGTGGCGCGAATATGAACCTATAGGCCCCTTTACCGATGTTTCTTCAGTCGTCGTCACAGTAGGTGGACTGCGATCTAGCACCGTTAACACCAAATATATTGGCGCAGGAAGCTTCCGCTAGTTCATTATCTTTGGTAATATTTACAAGGAGGTCCTCTGATCGGGTGTAATAATACTTCACATCACTGTATTGTACACGTTCTAACCAATTTTTTGGTCATTGCCAAGGAACGCACACATTTCCGAAGAATACAGATTCGGAATTTGTTAGTGCGTTACTACCAAAACCAAAAAGAGAGAAGAAACGTGTCGTGCGGTTGCCTTCGCTTTGGTCTCTGTTTTATATTCTGTTTTCACTTGGTAACGCACAAAGGCGTATGTCCACATATATTTCTAAAATACTTGCGTTGACAAACATATACTTATTAAATTGTTTCCAATAATTTAAGAGCATGCACTAGTTCTCAACTAGTCGAACAGAAGCTTCCAAATGCTGGAACCACGCAGGAGCATACTTTGTGTGAGACCAGTGGTTTCAGAGGGCCTTTTGACATATTTATATATTGCTAAAAATATGCGAGGTAAGCTGGAACTTCGTTTGTCAATAACTCGAGCGTTTATTTTCTCATGCATTTTTTTGTTATTTCCACACCCTACGAAAAGCTCTCAGATGTGACACGTAGCAATTTCGCTTGCTAGAAAGTATTCAGATACTGACATTTTTTGCAACACTCAGTGAGCTTTCCAAACGCATTCCTACCATACGTGATCGAAATATGGCTGAAATCTCGGCACAGCTGTACCTGATCACGTTTTTTTTTCGAATAGCAAAATAACGTGCTAAATGCCATAATCTTCAATCCGCAAGAATCTAAATCATGGGGTCTGATGTGCCAAAACAAAATACAGTAACGAAGCCTGCCATGTATTCCCGTTTAAATTTGACTGCCACGAAATAATTACAACTTCGAGTACCCGGGTAGCTTCACTTGTTGCTACATAATGCTGCATTTCGCTGTATTAATAATGGGTTAGGGTATTTGTGGCGCTTTCATTGAATGATTAACATTCGTCCCTAACGCGTACTCCAGCTTCGAATTGTCCCAGTGAAAAATAAAACAATTATCTAAAATTTCCTCGCGGCCCTTGGTCTTGTCAAATATTTCAAGTGCCTCGGAGTCGCCATATCAGATGACCTTCACCTGCACTGTTAAACACATAAACAACATATGGTCCCGAGCTCAAAAACAAGCTCTGGTATTGGAAATGCTACATGAAATTTGCTCCTGAACAACCTATATTAAATACATACGTAATGCTCCTTCGTCCTACACTTCAGAATGCGATCATCTTATGGGCGTCGTAACTGCGATGCGAGCGCGCTATATATATATGCCCTGAAGAAGGCCGGGTCCCGGCTGAAACGTCGAAAAAATACGAAGTTTGCATTTGGCAGGCCCGCTACCTCGTAGTATTGTTGCTACTGAATCCAAGGACAATTTTTTCACACACACACACGCACACACACACACACACACACATATATATATATATATATATATATATACATATATATATATATATATATATATATATATATATATATAATATGCCATCGTCCCCTTCCCGAAAATAAGTATAATTATTAGCTACGCCACTGCATTGCAGCAACAACCTGTGAGTGAAGAGGCTTCTTAATTTTGACTGCAAGAACGACGAAATTGTTTTCTGTGCCTCCTTTAAAGGAGTACTGGTATGATTTTCAGACAACGTAAAAATGGACCTTTTTCGTTTCTTTGGTATGCTGTGTTAACGCTCTCCACACACCGGAGTCTGACAACACGTATCAAATATTTTACTTTAATTTAAAGTTTTCCTCGCTGAGCATCACCAAGCCTGCCCCACCGACATGGACATCATCCCGACGAGTCCACACGGTTCCACTGAGTTTGCGATCTCTGCATCCTGCATGTAGCTTAAATCGCAGAAATCAAAGCCGGGGTCACTGAACGATAATTCACTCATCGTTGTTTACGTGCACCACGAGCAGATGACAGATCTGCCGCTTGTACGTCGCGAGTTGCTATGTCCCCGTGACGTCACACTGCGAAGACGCGTGATTGAGAAGGCACCGCCTAAATACCGAAACCGAAAGTGGTTTTTAAGGTAGTGGTAATAAAGTTATATTCGATGCATTTCCATGCAGCACAATACACCTTTTCGGGTTCTCGACACTGGTGTTGTTAGTAAAAGCGACAATCCACAAATGTTTAAAATTCGTGTAACACTCCTTTAACTAGCAGTGACAACTAAATTTGCCGATAGCCCTCCCCGTCCAGGCAAATGGGAAACCTACGGGTCACATGCGGTCATCCGACACCGGAGGAGCTAAGTCGTAGGCCGGGAATGGCAAGGTTGTAGGTTGTTGGACGTTCACTACGCAAGCAGACGCAGTAAATAGGTAGGAGCCGAGAAAGAAAACAGCGAGATGTTGATATGCTCCACAACGGCACACAGAATATAAAGCTAGGACAAAGAAAAAAAGCAACAGAGAAAAACGGATGACAACCTTATATATTTTAATGACGGGATTTCTTGGTATTGCACTCTCAATTTCATGCAGTAAATCCTCCCTTATGCTACCCTTCTTAATTCAGCAAATCTGATCATTCCGTAGTTTTCTTTGTCCCGGCAAGCGTATTCTTTGCTTAACGGTATGAAACTCTTGTTCGTTCGGTCATGTTTGTCCGTATCTCGGTCAATTCAGACGTTCCTCGGAGCACGCCGAGCGCAAAGCGCCGCTAATGTCGACGGGAAAGAGCTAAAACAGCGTTCGCGGACAACCGAAACGAACTTGCACAGTCCGCATCGCAACCCTCATCAGTGCGTACCATTCAGTGGCGGTAGGAAGCGAGAAGGCTTCATGCGTGTTATCGTTCAGCAGTGAAATTTTCAGTGCTTCTCAGTGCGCGCCAGCGTCACAGCGGTGAAGCCAGCGCTCCTTGTAGTGCGACCGAGGTCTTTCCCAGTGCGCTCACCGAAGGGCCAGTGAATACGAGCGTGTACCAGTGATCCCAGTATGATTCAGTGCCAAAAAACGTGCTGGTATTGAGCCAGGGGTACTGGAACGGCGCTGGGTTTTGCAATAGGGCATTAGAGCACTAGTACGCCCATGTATAGATAAGAATTCTACCAGCCTAATGCTGTTTCATCCGCACATACGACCCTCCTCCATCTCGTCCATGTTGCTTCTTGTTCAGAATAGACTAGCTTTCCTGCTGGTGCACTAATTCGTTCGAACCATGTTCTTTTCATAAATACGCATAGCTCGGCCATAGTGTTTTACGCTCACGCTTCGGTTAATATAACTGTATCTCTAAGAAAAGAATCCTGGTGCCATAAAACTGACAACTCACTCACTCTAAGCAAAGAAAAAAATATGACTGATCCCTCCGTCATAGGAATCGGTATAACACGAAAGTGAAACGTGTCGTCGCAGAAGTAGCTGATTGTTTAGAGTGCATCTGATATGAGAGCTTGTACAATGTCTATTGTTGTTTGGCAGATATAGCAGCGCTTGATGTAGACGCACCTACGTTGACTCCTACTGGCACATTTCCGTACAGGCAATTAACGCCCATGATCGTCACTGAACCATTGCGGTAGGTGAAGTTGTCAAGATATGCGTGGACACTACATATGGTGAATCCCGCGCAAACATGGCATCAACAAGCACATAGTAAACACGGATACTCGATATGCACTCCTTCAGGAAGTCGTGAAACGCGACGAGCGTCGTGTCTTCCCTCTAGCCTGGCTGTTAATTCTCGCAGGGCGAGCGGGCAACGCGGTGCGACAGCCAGGCGAGCGTCGGAGAGCTATTTTTCGATATGGATGGATGCTATGAGCGAGGCTTCGGCTAAAGCTGCCACCTCGCGGTGTGTTAAAGCGTTGATACAGTTACGCTTCTCCTACTGGAAACGCACCGAATGGGACGGTCGCAGCAACGGCGCGTTGCCGGAGCGAATTGCGGGGGCACCGAAGATTTCTTTTTTTTCGAGCCTGGTGGCACACATGTCACCGCCCCGTTTTAAAGAAGACGCTCATAGCATCCATCCATTCATTCAAGAGCACTGCTAGAGGAAAGTGTTAAAGCTAAAAGGCGCGTTCATGTAGCCTCCGTTATGTGTTTGGCGGTAGCTGAGTGGGCTAAACGCCCGCCAGCCATCGTGGCTGACCGAGAGTCGTCGGTTCAACTCTTGTCAACGGAACGTATTCCTATAGTTCTTTTTGCCATCTGAAGGCGTTCATTTTTCTGAAGTTCTTCCGTGACGGAAATACGTCATGAAAGTCTTAATGGACCGCGGCATAAAACACTTTCGTGTTAAAAAAAAATAATGGCTGATTCCTCTGTCATAGGAATAGGTATAACACCAAAGTGAAACGTCTCGTCACAGAAGTAGTTTATTGTTTATAGTGCATTCGTATATGAGAGCTTGTACAATGTCTACTGTTGTTTGGCAGATATAGCACCGCTTGATGTGGACGCATCTCACTCACGTTGACGCCTAGTGGCACATTTCCGTACCGACGACTAACGGCCATGATCATGATTTAACCGTTGCGGTAGCTGAAGTTCTTAACATGTACGTAGACACCGCATATGGTGAATCCCGCGCAAGGATAGCATCAACAAGCACATAATAAACACTGTGACTAGATATGCACTCCTTCAAAGCGTCGTGAAATGCGAAGAGAAACGCTACGCGCGTCGGGTCTTCCCTCTAGCCTGGCCGTATACTTTTCACAGGGCGAGCGGGGAACGCGGTGTGACAGCCAGGCGGGCGTTGGAGAGCTATTTTTCGATATGAATAGAGGCGATGAGCGACGCTTGGGCTAAAGCTGCCAACTCCCGGTGTGTTAAAGCGTTGACAAAATTAAACTTACATATTAAACGCGCCGAATGGGACGGTCGTAGCAACGGCGCGCTTTTTTTTTTTGAGCCTGATGGCACATATGTCACCGCCCCGTTATAAAGGGGACGCTCATAGCATTCATCCATAAATCCAAGACCACTGCGAGATGAAAGTGTGAAAGATACCATACGCGTACATGTAGCCTCCGCAATGTGTTTCGAGGTAGCTCGGTCTTTATAGCATATTGTCACACTTATGACGAGAACCTTGTGTTGTTCTGCGCGTTGGGCTGGTTAGGCCAAGAAGCGGCTCAGTGCGAACTTCTTTGTCCTCTTCTACCCGTTGGTGCTCACAAAACCATGCGGCAATAGTCCCCCCTTTGAAAAGCATCGACTCGATGCTTGTAAAAGAAAAAGAATAACTACAACACGCGCAGACGCAGAGAACCAGATCCTGAGTACCAGTAACCGCAGGGAAAATAAGATGACGCACCGACACTTGCGCCATGTGCAAACAGGAAAATACAAAGAAAACAACCACAGGAGTCACATGGTAGCAGAAGTAGCGCGAAAGCACAAGGGCTACTGTGTGTAGTACGGCTTGAGTCGTACGACGTGCACGGTTTCGGGCCGAAGTTGTCGACGTGAAGACACTGCGCCGTCCGGAAATACTTCATAGGTGAGGTCACTGACACGTCGGAGAACCTTGTATGGTCCGAAATAGCGGCTCAGAAGTTTTTCAGACAAGCCTGGTCGTCGGACAGGTGTCCACACCCACACTCGGTCGCCAGGGTGGTACGCGACGTTTCGACGGCGAAGGTTGTAACGTCGCGCATCTGCGTCTTGCTGGTGACTGATGTTTACGCGAGCCACTTGACGAGCTTCTTCGGCGTACTGGGTGTATTGCTCGGCGTCTGGGGCAAGTTCATCGCTGTTATCGCACGGAAGCATAGCATCGAGCATGGTTTGCACGTTGCGTCCGTAAACAAGGCGGAAGGGTGAAAATCGCGTTGTTTCCTGCGTTGCCGTATTATACGCAAACGTGATGTATGGCAAAATCTCGTCCCAGGTTTTGTGGTGTACGTCCACGTACATTGAGAGCATGTCTGCTATGGTCTTGTTAAGTCTTTCCGTCAGTCCATTTGTTTGTGGATGGTAAGCTGTTGTTTTTCGGTGACTTGTGCAGCTCAGTTTAAAAATGTCTTCCATCATTTGTGCCGTAAATGACGTCCCTCTGTCCGTAATCACACATGACGGCGCGCCATGCCTCAGGATGATGTGGTGCACGAAGAACTTCGCGACTTCAGACGCCGTGCCGCGGGGTAACGCCTTTGTCTCGGCATAACGGGTCAAGTAATCAGTCGCCACTATAATCCATTTGTTTCCGGTGAACGACAAAGGGAAGGGTCCTAGAAGGTCCATTCCCACAAGGTCGAATGGAGTCCGCGGTGGTGTAATCGGGTGGAGAAGGCCGGCGGGTTTCACAGGGGGCGTCTTGCGACGCTGGCACTCGCGGCAGCCTTGCACGTAGCGGTGTACGCTAGCCGATAGTCGTGGCCAGTAGTACTGCTGGCGCACCCTGGCGAGAGTCCGCGAGTAGCCCAAGTGTCCTGACGTGGGCTCGTCGTGGCACGCAAGGAGGACGTCATCACGCATGTCGGCTGGGACAACGAGGAGAAAGGCTTTGTCGCTACCTCGCGCGTTTTTCTTGTAAAGGATGCCCCTTCTAAGACAAAATGATGACAGCCCGCGCGCAATGTGTCGAGGAACGTGGGAGTTTCGGCCTTCTAAGGAATCGATAACAGGGCGCAATTCTTGATCTGCTCGCTGTCTTGACATGAAGTCAGAATCACTGACTGCTCCGAGAAAAGCATCGGCCTCCTCTAAGTCCATATCGGGATGCCCCACAGGTGCTCGAGAAAGCGCGTCAGCATCTTCGTGTTTGCGCCCAGACCTGTACACAATCGTGATGTCGAACTCCTGCAAGCGCAAGCTCCATCGAGCGAGACGGCCAGACGGATCTCTGAGGTTGGCCAGCCAGCACAGCGAGTGGTGATCAGTCACCACTTTGAAGGGACGGCCGTAAAGGTAAGGTCGGAACTTTGCCGTCGCCCACACGACTGCGAGGCATTCCTTTTCTGAAGTAGAGTAGTTGGCCTCGGCTCGGAAGAGTGTACGACTGGCGTAAGCGATGACATACTCAGCGCCGCCGTGTCGTTGTACAAGGACGGCGCCAAGTCCGACGTTGCTGGCATCCGTGTGTACTTCAGTAGCAGCGTCCTCGTCAAAATGGGCTAGAACAGGCGCTGTTTGCATTCGCTGCCGTAACTCTGCGAAAGCTGCCTCTTGTTCTGTAGTCCAGGCAAAGGGTACATCATCTCGGGTGAGTCGCGTGAGCGGTTCGGCTATCTTCGAGAAGTTGGCAATGAACCGACGATAATACGCGCACAAGCCGAGGAAACGTCGCACTGCTTTCTTGTCTGACGGAACAGGGAAGGCGGCGACGGCTGCAGTTTTCTCTGGATCGGGCCGAACTCCATCCGCACTCACGACATGTCCCAGGAATTTCAGCTCTTCATACCCGAAATGGCACTTCTGGGGTTTTAGCGTGAGTTCAGCAGAACGAATGGCTTCCAGAACCATTCTTAGGCGCTTGAGATGTTCTTCGAAGCTCTCAGAGAAGATGACCACATCGTCGAGGTATACAAGGCAGCTTTGCCACTTCAAGCCAGCGAGAACGGTATCCATCATCCGCTGGAAAGTGGCTGGAGCAGAACAGAGGCCGAAAGGAAGAACTCTGAATTCATAAAGCCCATCTGGAGTTACAAACGCTGTCTTTTCTCGGTCTCGCTCATCAACCTCTATCTGCCAATAGCCGCTCTTTAAATCGATCGATGAAAAATACTTGGCGTGTCGCAACCTGTCGAGAGAGTCGTCGACTCGTGGAAGCGGGTAAACGTCTTTCTTTGTGACGCTATTGAGTTTCCTGTAATCAATGCAGAATCGGAGCGTTCCGTCTTTCTTCTTAACTAAAACGACTGGCGAGGACCACGGGCTGCTGGACGGCTGAATAACACCATCGTCGAGCATCTCCTTTACCTGTGTCTGTATAGCTTCGCGTTCTTTAGCAGAAACACGGTAAGGTTGCTGTCTGATTGGGCGAATGTCATCGTCGGTAATAATTCGGTGCTTCGTGAGGGGCGTTTGACCGACTCGAGACGAGGAGGCGAAGCAAGATTGAAATTCCTTCAAAAGGTTGTGAAGTGCGGCCTTCCTCTCGTCCGAAAGCTTCGAATTGACGTCGATGTGGTTCAGAAACCTGTCACCATCATTGATTTCCTCGGACGCGAAGCACTCCGTGACGTCAGCTATAGGGTCTCCATAGGCCACGGTGGTGCCGCGGAAAAGATGCCGGTGCTCGAAGTTGAAATTCGTCACAAGTATCTGTGACCGTCCTTCACGAACACGCACAAGACTTCGGGCTGCACACACACCTTGAAGCAGCAAGAGTGATAGGTTGCTCTCGGCGACCGCGTCACCGTCTCGGAGATCTTCACAAGTGACCTCTATGAAAGCAGTCGCTCGTGGTGGCAGCGTCACACTTTCGTCAGCAACACGCAGCGCATGTCTCCAACAGCTATCGGCGTCTCGATCTGTTGCGCGTTGCGTCGAGAAGGTCACCACTCGTTCGCGGAGATTGATAATCGCGCCGTTCTCGCGAAGGAAGTCCATGCCGAGGATGAGCTGACGAGAACAGTCGCGGAGGACGAGGCAGGTCACCACAAATGTTGACGCACGGATTTTCACTCTTGCGGTACAGCGACCCAACGGTGTAACATGTCCTCCAGCTGTGCGAATACGTGTTCCAGTCCAAGGCGTCATCACTTTCTTAAGACTAGTGGCCAATTTTCCGCTAATAATTGAATAGTCTGCGCCCGTATCTACCAATGCGCTGACCTGACGACCGTCTATCAGCACAGGAATGTCGAGCGAGACTCGGTCACTGTGTTCAGATGTAGATTCCGGCGTTTCTCTGGCACTGCACTCAAATGGGGATTTAATGTCCTCGGCGTTTCGCGCAAGCGTCGATGGGAGGTCTTCCGCACTTTGAGTCCCAGCGACCTCGCCCCCGAAGGTCGCTGCCTTCAGTTTTCCCGACGAGGGCTTGGGGAGCGTCCCCGTGCCGTCGCCCCGAAACGTGGCCCAATGGCTGCGGGTCGCCGTGGAGATGGTGACCGCGATTGACGTCGTGCGAATGGTACGCGTTGCTGGGCGAGGTAGTCTTCAATTTCCCTTGGCCTCTGACCAACTTGGGGACGAGGCGAATTAATGGCGAAACCGCGCAGTCCCAGCTGTCGGTACGGGCATTCGCGGTAGATGTGACCGGCCTCACCGCAATGGTAGCAGAGAGGTCTTCTGTCCGACGTACGCCAGAGATCAGACTTCCGCGTAGGTGCACGGCGACCGTCGATGTCCAAACCAGCGTGTGCTGATTGAATCGCAACTGGCGGCATCATCTGGATCGGGACTGCGGGGCTAGCGACCGGCAAGGAAGAGACCGGCATGCGCAAGGCTTCGGCATACGTACGGCTCCGAATATCAGTGGACACAGGAGCCGGTTCCACATTGGTAGGCATCGTTTGATAGTGCCGGTTGTGCAGCACCTGCTGGACCTCGTCCCGGATAACACTGGCGATGGAGCCTACCTCTGGTTGTCTCGGCCCGTACAGCTTCTGAATTTCTTCGCGGACGACAGCGCGAACGATTTCGCGAATCCATTCGATGCCGTTGCTCCCAAGCGTGGCGCTGAATTCGGGAGACGATGCGGTATTCACTTGCCGGTCGAATAGGGCAGACCGCTGATGAAGTACTTTCTCCATCGTTGCGGCTTCAGTTAGAAACTCGGCTACACTCTTTGGAGGACTCCGCACCAGACCAGCAAAAAGCTGCTCCTTCACACCTCGCATAAGATAGCGCAGCTTTTTTTCTTCTGGCATTGCAGGATCCGCTCGCTTGAAAAGCCGTGTCATGTCCTCCACGTACATCGTGACGGTCTCGTTTGGCATCTGAATGCGTGCTTGCAGCGCACGTTCAGCACGTTCGCGGCGGTCGGGGCTCCTGTAGGTCTCCAAGAGGCGATGCTGGAACTCGCGCCAGGATGTCAAGACATCATCTCTGTTCAAGAACCATGTTCGGGCGCCGTCCTTTAAGCAGGAATAGACGTTGCGGAGCTTTGCGGCGTCATCCCAGTAATTGATTGCTGCGACACGTTCAAACTCACTCAGCCAGTCATCCACATCTTCAAACAGCTCTCCGTGAAAGGGACTAGGCATCAGCGGATTCTGAACGGTGCAGTAGATCGGCGTAGAAGACGTAGGAACTTCCATGGCGGCTTGAGGTGAAGTCATAGTCACTGTGTCAGTAGGCTGTTCCGGTGCCTCCGGTGGTAAGCCTCGTTGGCGGCGGCTTGCTCTGTGAACTGGAGTGTTCACGGGCACAGGGCTTGTGTTCCGGCTACCGGGCGGGGTCTTGTGCATGGGGTGAGTCGTGAGTCGTCGTACCCAGCTCCTCCACCAATCTTGTCACACTTATGACGAGAACCTTGTGTTGTTCTGCGCGTTGGGCTGGTTAGGCCAAGAAGCGGCTCAGTGCGAACTTCTTTGTCCTCTTCTACCCGTTGGTGCTCACAAAACCATGCGGCAATATGGAGGTCACGTATGGATATACGAAATGCTGAGCCACAAGCGCGATCGGTTAACGCCTATTTTGTTGAACAGATCACGAAGCTCAGAGAAGTGCTGGAGCGCCGAGGGGCATGTGATGAAATGATTTGTATATTAGATACACTGAAACAGTTAAAAGTTCATAAGTAGATCCAGCCAGCCATACGCGTGCTGGTGGGTGATGTGTGGCACATATGTATATGTATATAACGTATTAACATTGCAATAGAGAAAAACAAAGTTTCGATGTAGCTCAGCGGGCTAAACTCCCGTCAACCATCGTCGCAGACAGAGAGGTCATGGGTTCGACTCCCGTCGACAAAGCCTTTTTCTTTTGTTTCTTTTTTTCTTTGCCATCTGATGTCGTTCATTTTGCTGACCTACTTCCACGACGGAAATACGTCATGAAAGTATCGGTGGACCCCGGCATAAAACACTTTCCTATTAAAATTACGCAGAAAAGGAGCAGTGCGCCAGGCAGCTTCTCAGCAAGAACTGGCCAGGAAACCACAAGCTCATGGTCAGTTAAGGACAGCTATGCGCCTGTAGAACGTGGAATTTATCATGACTACATAGGGCCCCATCGGAAGCGGAGTAATCCGGCTTATATGAAGAGCGGGAAAGTAAGAGCGGGCAGATCGGGAGTACGGCTCTAGAAACTATGTGATGTCGCACGACCGTAATCGCCTTCACGCACACACAGGCGCATATATATGCGAAGTTTTCTGGGTCCTGCGAAGTTTTCTGGGTCGTTGCTCATACTCAAATCAAATCAAATCAAATCTCCATTTGAGTTTGTACGTAAAACTAGGGATGGCGAGAAAAAAGCAGCAATTTTTACGCCGCTTGACAAGCCTGGCCATCCTTACATATCAGCCGTAGGCACAAAGCAGAAACAACCACTCTACATAGAGTTCAAGTATCCGTGCATGTGCAAAAGAAATTAAAAAGAAATTGACAAAAAGACATGTGTGCCATAATTGGCAACAGTACTGTGAGTGTAAAACAATAACACAGATTGATACAATATATCAAGACATGAAAACACTTGATATTACGGTGGCACAGATTGCCAAATAATGCTCTTGCGAATGGCAGAAAGAGACATAGCATTTAGGCAGTCATAAAATGAGGTATCCAAGAACTTTGGCACGATATAACTCAACAAATAAAAACCATAGTTTGTTCTACAGTTTGGTAATACGCAACCTTTTTGTACTATAGTGTCATATGATGACTGGAAAAACCTAAGTGGAACAATTTTAGAAAAAAAGAAATATTTTTTTTTGCTGTTTTATAAAAACATTCAAATATGTAGTCAAATAATTTGTTTACAGGTACAATAATATATTGTGGGCAGATATGCTTAGTGGGCGAATCATATGACCCATTTACAATTGCGCGAAGCATTTTCTTTTGCAGAGTTTGCAGTTTTAGTATGTTTGACAACGTTGTATTGCCCCAGACTATGAGGCAATAGCTGATGTGGGAATAAAAAAATGCATAGTACAAAGTAAGCTTAGTTTTGGTTGGAATAATATATCTGTTACGCGAAGTGATTCCTGTGATTCTAAAAAAGTGTTGAAGAAAGATTATTAACATGTGCATTCCATGACATTGTATTGCTCAACGTTATTCCTAATGACTTAAAGGTGTCCACTTACTCGATCACAGTAAGGCCTATGTATAAGGAGGGCCGTAGAAATACTTGTTTTCTTTGTGGAAGGAAAAGTACTGCTTTCGTTTTCTGTTGTTTATTTTTCAAATAGTTAACTGATGACCACATGGCATGTGATGAGAGCGCGAAGTTTGAGATTTCTGCTAAGTGTTGTATGTCACTGGGAGCAAAAAATAGGCTGGTGTCGTGCATATATAATAGTATTTCGCATGAGTGCTGATGTTAGGAACATCATTTGTATATACATTGAATAGCAGTGGCCCCAAAATGCTACCACGAGGGACGCCATTCGAAATACTAAGAATCTGTGAGGCGCGTGGGTTAATGACTACGTATTTAGACCGTGAGTCCAGATATGACTTTTTAGATTAAAGGCGATTAAATTACCATTAAATTTAAATTAAAGATTAAAGGCACCATAGTGCTCTAATTTTGCGAAAAGAGTGTCATGATTTAAGCAGTCGAAGGCTTTCCTGAAATCAACAAAAATACCAAGAGTTAAGAGCTGTGTCTCAACATTTTTTAATATATATTCTTTTTGAACAAGTAGCGCATGCTGCATAGATCTGTTTTGTGTAAAGCCTTATTGAGAGTCAATTATTACGGAATGTTTAAGAAAAAGGCCGTTCAGACGAACGCGGATTAGTTGAGACAAACGCGACGGAACTTCCGCCGATTTAATAAGAATTTTGCACAACTCTCTTCCCCGCTGACATCCCTTCTTCATAAAGACGCGCCGTACTTGTGGGATGATAAATGTGAGGCTGCATTTCAACAGCTAAATTTTTGCTGACTTCAGGACCTAGCCTGAAGCATTTTGATCCTGAAGGTTTCGCCGAATTGCATACTGATGCTAGAGGATTTGGCGTTGGCGCTGTGCTCGTCGAAATCTGCAGCGGCATGTCGTAGCTTACGCCTGTCGGACACTGAGCAGAGCAGAGAAGAACTACGCCATCACTCAGCTCGAGTGCTTAGCAGTCGTCTTCGCCATTCAGAAGTTCCGACCGTATCTGCGCGGCCGAGAGTTCACAATAGTGACTGGCCATCACTCACTATGCTGGCTTGTTGGACTCCGCGAAACGTCTGGCCGGTTGGCTCGTTCGGCGTTGCGCCTCCAAGAGTACAGGTTTTCTGTGACCTATAAGAGCGGACGATGTCACACGGATGCCGACTGCCTATCCCGCCTTCCTTCAGTGCACACCAATGCTGACGAAGATGACTTTAATGACCATTTAGTGCCAGTCTCGTCCGACTTTCCCGGTCTGAGCAACTTCATGGGCGAGCAACAACGCAACCCTGTCTTGAAACTCTTACTGGAATCTGCACATGATTCCCCAGGCAAGCATTTAACATTTTCTAAAGGCTTGATATACAAGAGGAACTACTGAATCGACGGTCATCTGTTGCTTCTAGTGGTGCCGGAGAGCTTTTGGCCAGTCGTTCGTTGTGCTATGCAAGATGAGATAACGTCCGGTCATCATGGTTTCGCACGTATGCTGGCTGAAATTCTGGAAGACCACGAAACCGTACGTCGCCGGCTGCGCTGCTTGTCAGCGCAACAAGCAAACCACGACTGTTCAGGCAGGTTATTTACAGCCCGTGTCACCACCGACGTCTCATTTTGAAAACGTCGGCATCGACTTGCTCAGACCACTTCCACAAACCCCATCCGGCCACCGATGTGCTGTAGTGTGCGCGATTATTTAACTCGATATACGGAAACGAGAGGCAGTTACATCTGCCTCAGTGGCTGCCGTCCCTTCTTTTCTGCTAGAGTGGGTCATATTGCGGCACGGTGCTCCACGGGTAGTCATCATTGACCCTGGACGGCAATTTATCGCCGATGTTGTTGAACTTTTGCGTCTTTGTGGTTGTTATCGTCACTCCAATCCTTGCCATCCGCAAACTAACGGTCTCACCGACAGGACGAATCGCACTCTTACGAATATGCTACCGATGTATGTTGATGCTGACCACAGGAACTGGGACAGCATCTTGCCTTTCCTAACTTACGCATACAATACCCCCAAGGATGAAGTTACTGGGTATGCACCTTTTAGATGCGAAGTATCTTAAGGCCGAGCTCAATCCGGTGGTGTGCGGCGTGACCACCCTTACTGCGCATGTGCATACCCTCTCCACTTTCCCTCTCTACTTTCCCTCTCCACTTTCCCTCTCCACTTCCTCTCTTTCCACTTTCCCTCTCTCCTCCCCCTCTCCCATAGCCCTCTACCCTCCCCCTTTCCAATCTTCCTCTGAAACGCGGGCTAGACATGCTGAAATTCTCTCCTGCGCAACGCCGCGATGAGCTCGAGCGAATGCGCGTCCCCTCCCCTTCTCTGTCCTCTCCTACGCTGCCCCCGTCTCGCCCGCCTGTCGACCGCGTTCCCCGCTCTCCCTGTGAGAATTAACGGCCAGGCTAGATGGAAGATACGACGCGCGTAGCGTCCCTCTTCGCGTTCCACGACGCGAGGTCGGTAGCATGCCCAACGAACGCCAACGGAACGCGATCGTGCAAGTGCTCCGGCTTCGCATCGCCTCATGGTCCCCTTTAGCGGGAGATGGTGTAACTTTTTTGCCGACTTTATGCACGAAACCGTCAGAGTTTTCTGTGCAGTCTAGTACCTTTCTCGCATCATAAAGGTTGTTCCATTGCTCAGACATTGTTTCGCGCCGAAGAAGCACGTCGACTTGCGCGCCTTCGAACATTGTCCTCGCAAGAACAAAACAAGAGTCGCTACGATGCCAAGCATATCCTCTAAGTTTTTCTCCTGGCGACTACGTTTGGTTGTGGGCTCCTGTTCGAAAAAAAAGAACTGTACCGGAAGTTTCAAGCCAACTCTTTAGGCCCATTCGTGGTAGTCGCTCTTCTAAGTGACGTAAACTACGTTGTCTCCCAAGTGACTGGCACTAGCCGGCATTCGCGCGTTACACAAGTTGTTCATTTGGCTCGACTCAAGCAGTACCATCATAGGCATATTTAGCTCGCTCGGCGAGCTCCGTCTCCTCCCGGGGAACATGTAAGGGAAACGCACGACAGTGCGGAACGTAGAAGCAGAGGAAGCGTAGTGGAGCCGGCGCTTAGTCTGTGTGGTTGCATGGCTGAGCGAGCCGGTGTTGTCTTGACTTGCACTTACGCTCCTCCTGCTTGTCATTTCATCTCATCTGTAAATCAACCGATTCCTTCGTAACAATATAAGCCATCCAGAGACTAGCGGTACTAGAAAGTTCTTTAAACAAAGTCTTGGTGACTTGCTCTCTATGTACGTAACACATGACCACTCTAATTGTGACCTAGTTCATCCATTCTTGTCCTACGCTTACAATACCGTGAAGAAAGCCTCAAATGGTTTCTAAGCTTTTTAACTTTTTTACGGCCGTCACCCTTCCCACATGATTGACTCCACTCTGCCCTATTCTGCCCTATAATATTTCATTTAGTCTTGAACAGGCTACGAAAAAGTCGTCTAATGGCAGCGAATAAACGATATAGCAATATTTCGCCTCAAAATTAAAACCGTCATGTGCTATCGTCCTGTCCGTCCTTTGCTGCATGGTCATAATGGTGATGAATAGGACGGATGAGCGAGTGGTTCTTATTGACAATAGGCGTAATGTGCTTGACTGTAGGCAGCGTTTTATTGTTCCGGGAATCTACTAAAGGTCTCCAAAAATGTTTAAGCTCTTTTTCTTCTTCTTTCTAGCAGGTTTAAGCTGCGTTTTTTAGGATCACTTCTTCTTATTCTTCAAGAAATAGATCAGTGCCCAATAACTAGATTTCTTGGTTTTTCATAATATACCGTCTTGTATCGAAAGAAGTACATGATACTGTGTCGTGCTTAACTCGAAAAGCAACGCTAACATATAGACACGCGAAGGAAAGTTGGCCTCTTACTCTTTACATTCATGCTTTGCCCTAAGATATCATGTCCTTCAGTGAGTAGGAACTCGCCCAAGAAAAATCAATGTCGAGCGAAAGCATGAAAACGAAGTAACTAGGCCCCAAAATAAACAGATTGGATGCGGCCATGTTGCTTGATCTGGTGACGATTGTTAATGCATCACTTGTTTAATGGATCTGACTCAGTTTGATTCAAAGAAGTGAAGGAAATGGCTCATTTTCGACTCGAAACGGCTAGTCTGAGTGTACGTTGTAAATGTGAAAGACATGTAGGCATGCTTTAAGTTCCCATGAAATTTATCCCAGTTTTGGTTTCTGAATGTGCCTCTTTTCGAAACAGGATGCCACATATTCCTGCGGCCTGGCTTCCTTCGTGAACACGGAGTGCCTACAATATTTCTTGTCGGCGAGCAGATTGCCGTATTATCTTTCGAGGTAGAGTTTGCTGTCTGTATTTGTTACACCAAGTTGAATTTATCAGAGCATAGGGCAAAATAACTACTAGTGCACATACTGTCTACGTGATTCTTCTACTTATTACCACACTTGGTGTTCACAGTGTACAGTATATTGAAACTGCGTTATTGTTATCATTCAGTAAAGTTGCAATGTCATAATTTGACGTGACTAGGCGTCATTTCTTCTTGTTGTAACTGTCATGGCGGCCGCATTTATATGAAGGCCAAACTCTACAGCCCTGTGTACTTAGATTTAGGGGCACGGTAAAAAAACATCAATAGGTCAAAATGTTCGGAGCCACCCACTACGGCGTCCCTCATATTCATATTGTGGTTTGGGGACGTAAAAACCCAACAATTAAAATTAATATAGGTGAAGTACGCAAGCACTTCACTGTTTAAGATTCAAGTGTATGTGCGAAGCAAATAACCAACGCTGCAAATGTAAGAGGTGCGTTGCTGCTTGCTTTAATGCGGCTGCGGTAGATCCGCAAACACACAATAAACGTTCCAAGAATAATGTGTACTAGTAAAGCTAAGGCTAAATAAATTGCAGTACACTTAGACACCACCGTCTCGCCACTATTCGATAGAAGTTTCTCACGCGTTGAAGCGCACTCGCCAAGTTCACGACTCTCATCGCACTGACGCCGGTCCTAAGAGGTCAGGGGTGTACAAAAACAAATTTTAGGTCAAACTTTGGGCTAGTGCCAACAAAATGTCATCACCGTTTTTGCTGAATATTGCGTACATCCGCTTTGTTCTTTGTTCCGCCGGAACTGTTTTCTCGTCACAAAGATGGCGCTAAAGCCCCTTGAGCAGCTGACGCGCGATTATTTTGTGAACTTATAGGCTTCTACGGAAGCTTCGCTACTACCTACATTTACATTTGGTTCGGAGCGAAAGAACCCGGCGTTCTGTTGCCTTAGTCCTCAATGCCAGACGCGCGCGATTCGCTGCGGGAGTGCAGCTACGCCGGAAGCACGAGGCCAGCTGCGGGCTTGCTCACCACTCGCACCTCGCAGTTTGCCCGGCACTCACACCTTTTCTACATGCCATACCTATACACACGCAGTTTGGCTAGAACGTAGCCATATCTAGTATTGCAGTAAAAGGAGAGAGAAAAAGAATGACAAACACAAGTTGACTTCACAGAATGGTAAATTTATTCTCGTGTGAGTTCATTTCATTCCTTTGATCTAATTTTCCTGGCTTTAAAAATGCTTCCGCCCAATCCTCGATCGCGACGAAGAACTGTTAACTAGGCAGCTCGATCAACGCTTATTTGCTTCAGAATACTGATGATCTGAAGCTTGTGGGGATCGCGGATAACAACCCTCGCCCTCACCCACAGTGGCGGTGACAGTGCCACGCCCGCTTCTCTTTTTTATTTTTATGTACTCGGGTTTGACCCGCAAGGACGGTAGGCCACGCGTGACGCAGATTGCGGCTGGTCGACGTGCACCTAAACGCTAGGCATTCTTTGCGCAGATTTTCGGCAAGTTTCCGTCGCAGCGTTCACGCGGCCTCTTTCTTCTGTGTCAGCGTGATCCTAGACAGGATTCAGTGCGCCGGCGCAGTCTGCTCTTGGAGTCAACGTTTATCTCCTTAATCGTTGGATTCATCGACGTGATGCGAAGCCGGTGTTCATCGTGCGGCCACGGAATCTGACGTTACCGAGCATTGCCTGGTGCCGCCCCTTCAGGCATACATAAAGACGTCGCAAGTGCCTCGTCTTCATTTGGCAAGCAACTGTAGCGGCTGATCTACGTGCGCTAAACGCTAGGCATCCTTTGTGCAGGTTTGTGGTTTTCAAGCTGTCTTTTAAAGACAATAGTCTTTCTTGAGATACTTAAACGGAGAAATTTTGGTCTGTCTTCCTGTCTTTCTGTTTGTCGGCACGTCACTCGATTCAGCCACTCGGCCAAAGTTGAACCACTTGCCCAAGGGCCAGCCACTGACTAGGTTCATACTTGTGTACATTGTCGATCAAAAAGCAAACATTACGCATATCTGAGGCGCAACATCACTAAGTAAGTATTAGGTGGTGTGTTCCTTTAATAGAAAATGCATACATACGTAATTCTAAATGCCCTAGTTTCTTAAGCTGCGCTGAAAATGCGACTGCGCTAAAACTTGCCTTCCTACGTGCCCTCTGCACGAGCTCATTGTTGTGTTTCGGTTTCGGTTCTGTATTGCACTGTACGAATGCCATGGGGCGCCGCTCTGGCATTCCTGTTTTACCCAGGCGACGTGTAAATAAAAGAGCGTGTGAAGAGTACTCGTTGAGTGCGGACGTTTCTTCTGTTTCAGCGCTTCGCGCCAAACCGCGTGTTCGGGCTGGCTGGCGTCCCCGCCGGTCGCGTTGGTCACCGCCGGTCTTCGCCTGCTGCTGCGTCGGGACTACCAGCCCGCAACACAGCACTCATGTTTCCCGACGTATTGCCAGATGGCGTCCATATCTCACGCAGCGCCTCTTCTATCGTCTTTAGACGACATTTGCAGCGAAGCACGCAGATACGCGGCCCATATTTTTATTCATTATTCTTAGCCGTAACTACTGCTCTTGTCAAGTTCTTGCATTGTATACTGCACGATGCCTACTACTAATATCGTGCTTGCTAAGCGAATTGATGCGCTCGAAAATCTGTTCAACGGTAGGCTTGAATGTGCAGTCGCGGACCTTGTTTCTAAGTGTACTAACAAGCTACATGATCTCGGATTTGATCAGTTCGCAACTCTAACGGAAAGTGTTCAGCACTTAAGTAATGTTTTTGATGACATGAGGGCAAAAGAGGACGAGTTGGTAGCTGCGAACCGCGCACTCTACGCAAAAAATGAGGAGTTGGAAAAAAAGGTTGCACCTCGACCCTTCCGCTGTCACTCCCCCTGAAGAAGGAATCGAGTTGATTCCGAAACGTCGGGAAATAAACCCATTTTTTGGTTGGAGCCCTTTGAAAGTCTTAATTAATTAACCCAACCAGACAGATAAATCTGTCAAAATGTTCAGCTTTATGATCTGGAACAGTATTCTCGACTGAATAATGTTGAGATCAATGGTTTCCCGGTCACGCAAAATGAAAATTGCCGTGCAATCGTGAAAATCATTAGCAACGCCATCGGCTGCCCTGCTTCTCCCTCTAACTTTGACGATGTCCATCGTGTGGCCACGAAGTCCAAAGATAACATTATCACTCGCTTTTGTTGCCGAGAGAAGAAAAGCGAGTTTGTTCGTAGGGCTCTCAAAGCCCGTCGACGTACTGGCCAAATTGGCTTTTCTGGTTCCACTGATGATGCAGTGTTCGTTAATGATCACCTTATTGTGGAGAACGAACGTTTGTTTTCAAAGGCACTAGCTCTTAAGAAGGAGAGGAGCTGGCAGTTTTTATCGACGGACAACTGCCAGATTACGCTCGTCAGACTAGTAGCAGCAGAGTGTTTATTATATAACAACCAGGCCGCTACCCCTCTCCCCAACGCCGACCATACACTGGCCCAACCTGGGTCCGGTCACCTAGCCCGTATCCGGAAAACTAAGGGTAGCGACCGATAGAGGTGCGGTTCCTGTACGACGAAATACCGAAGATTCTTTGCCACTGACGGCGACGCCACGACGAAACTTCAATACAAGACGCGAATCAGACAGAGCCCTGAGGACGAAACCTCGCGGACCGAAGTAGGCCTGATGACACAACGTGGAAACAGCGGAAGAAACCACGTAGCCGTGACCCGATGCCACGACCTAGCTGCAACGCAAGCACGACGGACTTGTGACCTCGACATTCTTATCGACGGCCACAGCGTCACAGCTCTTGTCGACACCGGAGCCGACTATTCTGTCATCAGTGGACCGTTCGCTACGAAGCTGAAGAAAGTTTGGACAGCCTGGGAAGGCCCCGAAATCCAGACAGCTGCAGGTCACCTAGTAACGCCCGAGGAAATCTGCACAGCGAGACTCACCATTAACAACCAGATTTATCCCGCGAACTTCGTAGTCCTGCAGCGTTGCTCGAGAGATGTCATCCTTGGTATGGACTTCTTAGGCCGTCATGGTGCAGTCATCGACCTAAGATCCAAGTAGATAACATTATCCACGGGAAAAACACTGCCGCCTCACACGCCGCCAGGAAAGCACGCACTGAATGTTCTGGACGACCAGATCACCATTCCCTCTCGCTCCAGCGTCATCATTTCCGTGGGCACTCAGAAATCAGCAGACCTGAGAGGCGTCGTTGAAGGCGACCAACACCAGTTGATTAACTGCGAGGTTTGCGTCCCAAGAGGAGTAGCTGAGCTGCGGAGCGGGAAAGCAACAGTGATGCTCACAAATTTCGGCAACGAGTACCAGCACGTGATTAAAGGTACGACGTTCGCCTACATGGAAGAAATCGTGGAAGCCAATTTCGCCCTCACCGATTCTTCCGAGCCTACTCCGGCGAATCAAGCTCCTCAACGAGCTTTCCACGTCAATCCCAGCCTTCCGAAGCATCAGCAAGAACAGCTCAAAACCCTGCTCTTGCAATAGAAGGACTGCTTTTCGTCGTCATCCATAATTCGGCAGACCCCAGTAGCAAAACATCGCATCATTACAGAGGAAAATGCCAGACCACTCCGTCAGAGCCCGTACACAATTTCGAAGAGAAAACGCGAGGCCGTAAAGAAACAAGTCGACGAAATGCTACGTCACGACCTCATCCAGCCATCCACGAGCCCGCGGGCGTCACCTGTGGTGTTACTGAAGAAGGAGGACGGAACCCTACGCTTCAGCGCCCATTATCGCCACCGGAAAAAGATCAGGAAAAAGATTTAGAATAACAGAGAGCTGAGCTAGTTGGTAACTAGTTGGTAACTGCCTGACAGGCTGGAAAGGGTCATCAGTTATGCTGGCAGGTTGCTATCAAAGGCAGAAAGCAACTATTCCACAACAGAAAAGGTGTGCCTGGCCATCATCTGGGCTACACCGAAGTTTCGCCCCTACTCTACGGGAACCCTTCAAAGTTGTGAGCGACCACCACGCCTTGTGTTGGCTCGCTAACTTGAAGGACCCTTCAGGTCGTCTCGCACGATGAAGCTTGAGGCTTCAAGAATTCAACATTACCGTCGTTTAAAAGTCCGGAAGAAAACACTCCGACGCTGACTTCCTGTCTCGCACCCCCGTCGACCCACCGCCGCAGGACGACCACGAGGATGACTGCTTCTTGGCAACCATAAGTGCCGACGACTTCGCCGAACGACAGTGAGCGGACCCAGAACTCAGGAGCCTTGTAGAGCACTTTGACGGCAGGACCGTCGTTGTCCCGGAGGTCTTCAAGTGAGGACTGGCGTTCTTTTTCTTGCAAAATGGCGTTCTCCTAAAGAAGAACTTCTCGCCCTTTCGAACCAACTATCTTCTCCTGGTGCCTTCAGCATCGATACCAGAAGTCTTCCAGGCCCTATACGAAGACCCGATGGCTCGACACCTCGGTGTTTCCCGCATGCTCGCAAGATTACAGGAAAAGTACAACTGGCCACGACTTGCCACGACGTCGCTCGCTATGCAAGGACATGGCGAGACTGCCAGCGACGCAATACACCGCCGAGAAGACCAGCAGGCTTTCTTCATCCAATCGAGCCACCTCGCTGACCGTTCCAGCAAATCGGTATGGACGGGGCCTTTCCATACTTCGACTTGCGGAAATAAATGGATCGTCGTCGCTACCGGCTACCTCAACTGCTACGTCGAAACAAGGGCCTTACCTAGAGCCAGTGCCGCCGACGTAGCGAAGTTCTTCGCTGAATACATCATCCTGCGTCATGGCGCCCAGGAAATCTTCATCACCGAAAGAAATACGGCCTTTACTGCAGAGCTAACTCAGGCGATCATGAGATAGAGCCAGACAAGCCACCGCCGGACCATCGCCTACCACGCTCAGACCAATGGACTCACCGAGCATCTAAACAAGACCATCGCCGACATGCTGGCCATGTACGTCGATGTCGAACACAAGACGTGGGATGCCATCCTTCCGTACGTTACCTTCGCATACAACACGGCAGCACAAGAAACGACGCAGCTGTCGTCGTACAAGTTGTTCTACGGAAGGGGCCCGGCAACGACGCTCTAGGCAATGCTGCCAGCTACCACCGATGAAGACAATGCCGACGCCGCCACTTATTTGCAACGCGCCGAAGAAACTCGACAGCTCGCCCTGCTGCGTATCAAGAACCAGCAGCGGATTGACAGCCGTCAATCCGCTGCTGCTCTTCGGCGATGGCACATGGAATACCAGCGCGGTGACCGTGTGTGGGCTTGGACACCTATACGCCGACGTGGACTCAGTGAAAAGCTTCTTCGGCGATACTTCTGGCCATACAAGTTGCTACGACGTCTTGGTGCACTGGACTACGAGGTTGTTCCGGACGGCATCAAAAACTGTCAGCGGTGCAGCGCACGACCTGAAGTTGTTCACGTCATGCGCCTCAAGCCATTTTATGGGTGGTGAGGAACGTGAGGACTCTGCTTTTGCTTGCTTCATTGCTGTTCTTTCGTGTTACATGCACATTTTTTACTTCCATGTTCCGTTTTACACATCGGGACCATGCTTTTGCAGATGGGGGCATTGTCACGCCCGCTTGTTTTATTTTGATGTATTCGGGTTTTACCCTCAAGGACGGCTAGCAATGCTCGACGCTGACCGCGCAGAAGTGTTCGAGAAGCTTTGCAATTGTAGTAGATCATATTGTTATAATGCGCACATGACGCCAATAGTCAAGATCATTCCATAGCTTGCGCGACCACCAGTGATAAGGCTGGAAAGTTCGATGCGTGATGTATAATGGACGGCGCGTCCCAGGCATCACGTTTTTTCGACGGGCGATGCTCCGTTCACCGCTATAAGTGTACAGTGTCTGTTGCTGTAGTTAGACTTCCTTTTTCCCGGCCACAAGTTCGGCCCAATAAAGAGTTTCCTGTTGGACACGCCGACTGCTGCCTTCGTCGACGTCACGACCACGTGAAAATAGCAAGCAGCGACGAGTGCCACTGCGCATATACTTCCATGTTCGAATGGTTTATAAGCCAGCACAGAGAGTGGCCCGAGGGGAGTGGTCGGCGAACATTTGTCAGGGGTGCTCGTGTGCGCGGCGTGCGGTCCGCCGTGGTCAGGGAGAGCGGCACCGGTGGGGAAGTGGTTCTTGGAAGTTGTTTTAGAGTTTTCTTGCCGCCTTAACATTGATAAAGATTGGACTAATAAATGTTATTATCTTTCTCCGCCGCCTACACGCGCCTTCTTTTTGGAGTAGAGAACGAGCCCCCACAACTGGCGCCGAACGTGTAATCGTCCACGTTTACTACCAACAAGAATGGAGGCCGCTCTCAAGACGCTCCTTGAGTATGGAGCGCCGCGACCTGGCATCGGCAGCGTTCAGCGCGGCGCGGGGAGACGCCGCGTCCGCAGCCTTCTGGCAGTGAGGTGCGTTGCGGTCCCAACTGTGGGCCGTGCAGCGGCTGGAGCGGACAAGGGCGCTTATTGTGGAGATGGGGAGGCTGCGATCGTCGGCAGCAACGACCGCGATTTGGACGCCAACTTGTAGGAGGCGGACCGAGCAACTGCGATCGGAGGGAGTAGGAGCGCGTAGACGTCGACACCCACCACAGCTGCGACAGCGCATGGGCTGCCGATTCGAACGCAGACGGCAGGCGAGGACAAGCCGCTGATTATGAACCGGTGATTCCGGTTGTTCGAGGGAGCGCGCTGGCGCTGAGCGAGGAGACCATTGAAGAGTGGCTCACGGCTAATGTGGAAGGCGCTTCGATGAACAGAAGCGCGAGAGGCGAAAGCGGTGACGTAGGGGCAGCTGCACCCGCCGATGTGCCGGGTGGTAGCGAGCTTGTCAATAAATCGACCGGTGACTGCTTTGACGAGCCCGAAAAAGGCGCAGAATGTTCAGGAAAGAAGGCCATGGAAGGAGAACCGGAGGAAGAAGGTGGCAAGGAGGAGTACGTGGAAAACCACAAAATGGGGGACGCGGAGAGGCCGGCACATAGGTTGGAAGGGGAAGTTGCAGAAGAAGTTGTGGGAAGAGGCTGCGAGCGATGCCGAAGAACCAAGCGCCGAAGGCGATGAAAGAGCCGAGTCGCAAGGAATTAGCGTCTCTTTTCCAAGCAGAGAATGGCGCAGGAGAAGGTGCAGTGGCTACATGAGAGAACGGGGAGGACCGCGACAAAAGCGACGGCGATAAAGACCACTGGCAAGTCGACTGCAACCGAGACGACCACGCAAGAAGCCACGTGAACCGTGGTAAAGGAAGGCAAGACACCCACCATCAAGGCAAAGCCAGCTGCTGCATAGGCGCTCCGGCCAAGGCTTTGAGCAATGCTCCGGAAATGGTTGTATCTACGGTGAGCCCAACGACTGTGGTGGAAGGCCGAAAAGACTGAAACGGCAGAGAGCATCAGCGCAAACTTTCACAACCCTGGCCATTACCAACAGCAGCAGTGATAGCAAGCAGCGACGAGCGCCACTGCGCATGTGCCTCAATGTGCGAATGGTTTCTAAGCCAGCACAGCGAGTGGCCCGGGGGAGTCAGAACCAACCAGTGCACGCGAGTTCATCGCGGACCGAAGCCTGCTGAGGGCTTTCACGATCTTCTAATGGTAACAATCGCACCCATAATTTCCTCCCCAAACTACTCACCGTTAAGGGCGTCCGCGACCGGTTTTCCAGTTCGGCAAGAGCTGAGTATTTGTCGCGAAAACCGTCGTAGACTTCCTGCAAGTCGGCGGAAGACGGTAGTGTGCCTTGCAGGAGGACCTCGCTCGCCTGGCAAAGGAGTCGGGTATTGGCACGTGTGGTTCTTGAGGTGTGAATGGTTGGGAGCGCGGACGGTCCCACCAATCGATGAGGCTGCTTGCAGGTTTTGAAACGACACTTTATGAAAACATGGAGGAAACACAAAGACAAAAGGTCCAACAAATCAAATACATTAACAGAAATAATTAAATAACAAAAGTCTCTGAGTGGCGTCCTTAGGAAATTCAGTCTCGGAAGAAAGATGCTCACCCGTGGAGGACTCGAACGCGCTGGGCCATGTGAGGTGACGAGTGACGTGCGCTGGCTTGCAAAGGCTGACGTATAGAACATGGAGCCTTGCAGAGGCAAAGCGTTGGAGGCAGGAGTCGTCAGCGGCTACGTGAAGCCCGTAGCTTAAACTGGTGGACCACGTGCCAGAGCGTCGACACTCGGGCCTGTCACCCGACTGCGTCGAACGCCCAACACCATCTGCCCGTTCTCTCTCCTTTGTTCTTCGCTAGCACGCGACTCCGAATCTCGCCACGTTCGCGCATCTTTGCACGCGCCCCAGCGCCATCGTCGTCGTCTTATAGCACACACATCACAGCGGAGCACTACCCCTCTTTCGGGCGCACGTCACAGTGTTCGGGGAACATTTGGCAGGAGTGCTCGTGTGCGCGGTCTAAGTTCCACCGAGGCCATGAATAGCGGCACCGGTGTGGAAGTGGTTCGTTTAAGTGGTTCTTGGAAGTTGTTTCAGAGTTTTCTTGCCGCCGTAACTTCGTTTAAGCTTTGACAAATACATGTCATTCCGTTTTCCTGCCGTCTGTGAGCGCGTTATTGTATTGCGATAGCAATTATATGGGCAGTCTCGACATGTTTTTGCCGTCGCCGTTGCCGTTGGCGTCGCCGTCATATCCCGTACGAAGTCCAAATTGATAGGATCGCCCCGCGCATCGTATGTTCTACCGCAGATAAAAACGCGCGAACGGGGGCGAGGAACGCGGACGATGCAGGGATCAAACGAGTCGGCCCATTTCTGTCGGTCGGAGGGTACATGCGATGACCTCAACCCGGTCGGGAGTCCTGCCGTCGAAGCAGACATGAAACGCCCCACCCGTCTTTAACGAGCATGAGAAGACGCGACGGGGGGAGGGAGGCGGTGTCGCGCGAGCAGCAACTTTGAACTTTGAATCTAAGGGCGCGGTCGCGATCACTGGCGCACGCGCCATCTCGACAGCCATCACAGCGGGCGGCTCGTATACCCTTCTACGTGCTGCGCTCTCAACGCGAAGTGACTCTGCGGCCGGAGCGCATAGTCACTTCCTGGAGCGGCCGTATTCTCTCAGACCAGCATTTTGCAGTTACGCGAGATGGGATACAAAACAGTTAGGTGCCAGCGTCACTTCGTATAACACTACAATGTGTTGCTATCGCATTCAGTGCTTCGCCTTGCGGTGAAACTGTGACATTTTTTGGAGTAGACAACGAACCCCCGCGAGCTATATTTCGCAAACTATGTTTAACGCCCGGATATTTTTCTGTTTGCGACCCATAGAAACTTCTAGCCGGCATGCAGCTGCAGATATACTCCCTTTGTTTGCGAGACACAAAGTCGTAGCCCTCGAGCACCAAAGAGTATGGACCCAATGAACCTCACGAGCAGACTCAATAAATCCGGGCGTCATATTTCATGATGCAAGTGACCCTTTGGGAACAGACACGACACACTGTGTGTTTTGTAATGGAACACTGAGTGTTTTTACTTCTTTCCTGTGCCTGCCCTGTGCGTTGCACACTATCTATCTATCTATCTATCTATCTATCTATCTATCTATCTATCTATCTATCTATCTATCTATCTATCTATCTATCTATCTATCTATCTATCTATCTATCTATCTATCTATCTATCTATCTCACGAAGAGCGCAGGACCTTCGCCATCACCAAATATTGTATTTAGATACATCTTCTTCAGTCACGGCACGTGAGTAATAGGGCTTGCCCAATTTCTGTGGCACATACCCTTTAGGGGCTGTGGACAACATTACTAGAATAAACGCAACTACACATTACTAGAATTACTACTCAGTATTACTACAATACTACTGCATTACTACACAACATTACTAGGATCTAGCACCATTGTCTCGGTAGGAATTTTTCACTAACACTGACGAGCTACGGTGTGCAGTATGCTTCGCAAGAAATATAATTTTTGATTGAAAATGAAACTGAATATACCTAATCTCTTTGAACACCCACTATATTTTTATTATACAGTAATTACTAACTCTTTATTATTTTTCGAATTGTTTTGTATGATACGTTACAAAATTCTTTCACACTGTTTGGAAACCTTATATATTTGAAATATTACTCGGTATGAATGTGTTTCTGCATCGTACGGTGACAATTTGGTAAGTTATTTTTATGAGTTATTATTGAGTTTATATAATACAGTATCTGCTTCTCATTTTTCTTCAGACAACAACTCATTTTAGTTCTTGAGTCTATTAATGTAGTCTGTAAGTTTAAAAGGTTGTCTTTTTCGTAAATTCAAGTTGTGGCACTTACTTTTGTGTACATGGAAACTATTCACTATTGCAAAACGTTTTAACGAAGCAGAAGGCCCTGTCGGGCCTCCACGGCTTTTTTTTTTCGCTACCTTTCCTGCAAACACGCAGCAAAAATGAAATATCCTTTCTTACTTTCAAAGTCATCGAAGATGCCCATGATCTTCATGATTCTATTGAAGGCCACATTTGGGTAAATGGCAATGCGCAGTTTCTCTACCCTGATGTCGCTGAGGTATTTCATGAGATTTGCTTCCAAAAAGAAACTCATCTTCTCACCATCGCACATGGGAAAGATGAAATACAATCCGAACGCTATCGTCATCGCCCATCGACCTGAAAAACAAATGACAAATAAAAAGAGATTCCACTGTGGACATGAAAGAACTTTAAATGCGACGTATGCAACAATGCGTCACACAAATATACGCAGTGTGATAACCTACTTTCTTCATCCAACAATATCACAGATAAACCTTGGTTTAGCGCAGAAATATGCAAACTTATTAGGAAAGCTCGACGCAGGTATAAAATATTTTCTGCTAACTCTAGATTGGTAAACCAAAGCGCTTAGAAGGAATAAACAATTTCTTATAAGCAACAATTAAATCGGCGAAAGACTCATCTTTGTTAAATTAGGCAACGATCTAAAAGAAAACCCGCAGTTATTTTGGAAATATATAAAGCAGAATCGAAAAGAAGATATATCTATACCAGCTTTACCTGTCGACGGCAAAACCGTGGCGTTAGGCTACCAGAGGACGGAATGTTTTAATCAATATCTTCAATTATTCGATTTGCATGAAACTACCGATCAGACATCACTTCTAAACAATATCGCTCAGAGAAATATGATGCCAGGCATTGAAATTGATGTTAGTGGCGTCGATTCATTATTAGGCCGCCTAGACGCAACAAAAGCCATCGTGAATGATGGACTATCCCCAGTAGTCCTCGAAGTGTCATGGCAACATAACTCCATATTTAAGCATCATCTATAAACTCTCCCTTGAAACTGGTCTTATCCCTCAGGATTGGCAGACGCCAAACGTTACACCCGTTTTCAAATCTGGAGATAAAAAACTGAGAGAAAATTACAGGCCGATCTCATTACCGTTGATATGTCGCAAAATATTTGAACACATTTCACACACCAACATATTTGAATTCCATCACTAAGACGCTTTCTTTGCTCCCTACCAGCACAGTTTCCGAAAAGGCTACTCCTGTAACACCTAATAGAATTTCAGCATTTCGCATCCAAAGCCATTGATAAGAGTAGTCGGGTAGACGCGGTTTTTATTGATTTCCAAAAAGCATTCGATACTGTGCCCCAAAAGCTCTTGGATGTAAGGCTTGCTGCATATAACATTAATAACAATGTCCAAACATGGGTACGAATTTACCTAAATGGTAGAACCTAGTCCGTCGTTTTAAATAATGTCAAATTTTCGTCAATAGCAGTGACTTCGGGGGTACCCCAAGGAAGCGTTTTAGGGCCCTTATTGTTCCTAATCTACATAAACATAATTGATAAGATTAGATCACCCATAAAATTATTTGCTGACGAATGTGTCATATACAGAGACATTGCAACTGAAAACGACATACACACTTTGCAAACCGACCTACATCACAGAGTGGACTGGTGTAAAAAATGGAACATGCATTTAAATATTAAAAAGTGTTTCAGCGTGAGCTTGTGAAGGAAAATATCCAAATCACGGCATTTGTATAACATCTATGGCGTCCTTATTAACGTAACTGCAAGGGCTCGGGCCTACCCGGCCCGGCCCTTGCCTACCCGACCCAACCCGGCCCGGGCCAGGCCGGGCTCGGGTGTTACCTGGGTATGAGGTGGCGGGCTCGGGTCGGGCCGGCCTTGGACTTTGTTTCAGCTCATATTCTATCTAAAAAAAGATTGTTGATCCCTCCGTCATAGGAATCGGCATAACACGAAAGTAAAGCGTGCCCTTGCAGAAGTAACTGAATGTTTACTGTACATTGATATAAGAGAGTTTGCACAATGTATACTGATGTCTGGCAGCTCTAGCACCGCTTAACGTGGATGCACCCACTTTGATGATTGGTGGTACACCTCCATCCCGACGACTAACGTCCATGTTAAATGATTAAACAAACCCTTGCGGTGGCTGTAGCAGTTACTGGTGAAAGCGTAATCAGAGAACGAGGTGTGATAGCCAGAAGAGCGTCGCATATTGGACGCAGAACTTGGTCGCCATACCGCGGCATGTTAAATATGATTGAACACCACGGCCGGACTGAGGGAAACGCAAAGCGCGTCGTGCCGCCCCGGTAGCCCGGCCGCGATTTTTCTCGGGGCGAGCGCGTGAGCGGGGAACGCGGTGTTACAGCCAGGTGAGGCAGGCGCGTGTCGCAGAGCTATCTTTGGTTTGGATTAGCGTGATGTTATGAGCGAGGCCGACGCTTTTACGACGCTTGTGCTAAGATAGTCACCTCGCGGTGTGTTAACGCATTTACAAAATTGAACTTCTATTGAAAGCGCGCCGAATGGTACGGACGTTTAACGCGTTGCAGGTGCTAATCGCGGAGGCCACAGTAATGACGAATTACTTTACGTAAACGCTCCCAGAGGGCAACACCACCCCGCCGACCGGGAGAGGGGTACATATAAAAGGCGCGTTTGTAAAGCCTCTAGAGTATGTGACCGTTGTACAGTGGATAGCGTGGTCGGCATCTGTTGCTGCGGACCGAGCGGTCCTGGGTTCGATGCCCGTTGACAGAACTTTTTTCTTTGCCATCTGATCGTGTATATTTTTTCGACGTCATTTCCGTGACGGAAATACGTCACTGAAGTCTTGGTGGACCCCGGCATAAAACACTTTCGTGTTAAAAAGGCTGTTTTTACGTGGGGAAAGTTTTATGAAGCACAAGTACTGATCTTTTCCATATTGCATGGGGCTGCTTGATTTATGTGAAACGGGCGAGCTAAAAGTAAATAGACCAGACGCTTACATAGTTATTTACATAGCACTATTCTGTGGATTATTGCATTCGTTATTAATTTTTTAATGATTTTATATCCCTGATGTCATTTTGTAGTCGCAGTAATATGTGTAACATAATGAATTTATACCTGTAACATATTAACGCAAGAGTGGTAACAGAACTCCAGAGCGGACACATGTTCTTAGAAGTTCCAGCCGTCCTCTAAAACAAAAGGCCTACGCGGAGTCTCGTTACATAAAATCACTCCAGACAAACAATTTTTTTTTCGTGGCTCCGTCATGGCTTCCAGTGGTCATGTGAAGCGAGATGTACCTGTAGAGCCTAGTTGGTGGGCCCACGTTGTTAAATCAAATCAAATCAAATATTTATTTCCACCGTGTACTTTACAGATGGAGGACAACGGAAAAAAAAGCTGCCGTGTGTGGTTCGTTAACGTGTGTGGTTTCGTCTTATTCCGCTATATAGTACGAGAGCTACGTCCCAGGTAGTACAAAAGGGATAAATTACGTCTTTTTCACCGTTTATTCGTTTGCCCTTCCCTGGCGTTTTCAAAACGTCGAAATTGGTTTGAAATCTGTTTTGTCCCGTGTATTTCTAAAATGGACGTTTTGTAGACCATATGTGTTACCTGGTATGATAATGCCGACAGCGCGGCAATGTGCATGAATCGTACAGGTCAATAAAACAAGGAGTAGGAAAAGTATATTCGCTTGACCAAATATCTGGCTCGAAAAAAGACAATTACGAAGTCCGTGCCGGCAAATGTCGCCTTACCTGGGGCCATATGGAACCACTTAGTAAGCGTCGATATGCTTATTCGAACCTTTATTACGAAACTTGAACGAACTCCGGAAATATATCGAATTCTCCTTTAGCAGAGTGTATAGTATGTAGATATATAGATATAATGTATATATCTCTTTATACTATATATATATATATATATATATATATATATATATATATATATATATATATATATATATATATATATATATATATATATATATATATATATATATATATATACAGATAAATATAGGTACAGATAAATATAGGTAGGAATACCTATAGTATATAAATTTTTACCTTTAAATGCAGATCGAACACTTCTTGTAGCGTTAGCTACACTTGCCTAGCCGAAGACGATTGCGCGTGGAGAGTCATGAGCCGTGCTGCGCATGCGCGAGGATCAGTGATGTCACACAGCTATGTCACCGGAGCTGGCATCTCACGCGCTATCCGACACCGCCCTGCGCTACTCGCCGCTGCTGGTCTGCGCCGCATTCAAGAGGAGTTACGTCGAAGACACAGTGGCGCCA
Source organism: Rhipicephalus sanguineus (assembly GCF_013339695.2). Classification (NCBI taxonomy): domain Eukaryota; kingdom Metazoa; phylum Arthropoda; class Arachnida; order Ixodida; family Ixodidae; genus Rhipicephalus; species Rhipicephalus sanguineus. Next base: position 174,039,624 of record NC_051180.1, on the reverse strand, counting down.
GCGCGCGCGCAGCTATTCGCCTTCACTGTGCAGTCGCCGTCTGCCACTGCGCTGGGGCCGCTTGATAGCGCCTCTGACTGGCGTTTGCAGGTGGGTAACGCCATGGAGAAGGAGAGCGCAAATGCTGCTCGACGGCGCAGAAGAGCCGAGAAGATTATCTCATCGGATCCCGAAGTAGTTGCCTGGCAAGCGGTTCAGCGTACGAAGAACGACCAGAAGAAGGCTAAACGTGCTGCGGAGACACTGGAGGAAAGGGAGGAACGTCTAGCAAAGCGGCGTCACCAGGATGCTGAGCGACGGCAGCGTGTTACTTCACTGACCACCGAGCCGTCTTTGTGGCAGTAGAGGAGCAACCTGACGTTGAGCAAAAATAAATATCCGTGTGCCACATAATATGTGCCACATAATACGTATATCGTGTGTGTGTCATTGGAGCAGCAGTAAGCATGACAATCAAGCTAATCCTAGACAATCTGGAAAGCTAAGAATAATCAGCTGAACCTTTGCTAACGCTACCTATATCCTGGCATAGCCGAGCTAAGCCACTGCCATTTTTTTCTACTCGCTCTTTCCGGAAACAATAATAGATTGAAACAGTTTAACAGATGACTTAGTAAATATAACAGATAATGATTTATTTTTTCTATGTTGTCAAATTGTTCTTGCATTAACAAATGCGTGTACTAGGTGTCTTGAAAATGTATTTCGTGATCCATACACATGTTACTTCTGATAATGTTACAGTGACATTTGTATATGTGTGTACACAGGCGTCCACTGTTAAAGGGAACATCGGAGCGTGTGGCGGCAGCTCGGCGCCACCGCTGGCCAGCGGCTGCAACGAGTTTCGCGCAGGCGCAGTGAGCGCTGTGACTCGTGCTCTTTCGTCGTCTGCTGCCGTCTGCTTCCGCGCTGCGAATCGCCGCGAAGCGAACCGCTGACGCGACGAAAGAGCACCGGGCACGGTGCTCACTGCGTCTGCGCGAATCTCGTTGCAGCCGACGGCCGGCGGTGGCGCCGAGCTGCCGCCACACGCTCCGATGTTCCCTTTAACAGTGGACCCCTGTGTACATATCTCTGCAACGCGTTCCTTTGTACTGGTTATGTTTTTGTTTCCCCCCTACGTAATACCTATATGGCGATGCCGGTAATCTGTAACTAAAAAGAAATAAAACGCCTTGATAACAGTGCCATGTCCTATGTACTGCAAAAACGTATCCAGATATTTTTTAGAACTCGTAAACTGTTGCGCGTAAAAGACGTAGACAAGAGCAGAGTGACACAGGCGGAGCGCACACTAACGACATTTTTATTGCCAGACTGACATGGCCTTATATATATACCTAGATACAGAACTGAATTGCGCATCGCAGGAAGTACGTATCAACAAGAACTATACACTGAATAAACCCGTGTCGTGCCAATCAGATACGCGATATTTTTGTCGGATAGAGATAGACGCCCGGCTTACGCGTTTTTCTTTTAAACCATAATTTTGTGAGCCTCCACAATGGGGCGTGTCATTTCGCTGGCGCTTTTTGAGATTATGATGCACTTGTGAAACTCAGGTGAGCAACAGCAACTGTTGCAGTGAAGTGAAAGCCATTCTTCCGTTTTGTTTTTTTATGTTGTTAGCATGCTCGCTAAGCCTGTCGTTTACGCAATGACCAGTTTGTCCTACGTAAGAATGGTTACATGTTAGATGAATTTGGTAGAGAACATGTAGGTACGTAAAATGTGACCGTTCATACGCAGCCCAAGCTGGTCTTTGCGTAAACGACAGGCTTCGTGAGTCATACTTAGGAATTTCGGACATCGCTTTTAGTTCGCCGTTTTTGACACCACTCGGCGTACAGACCTTCAACATTCAAAATTGGTGCGGCGACGCAGGCCCCTCGGCAGGCAAAACGACAATAAGTATAAAAGAAAACAGCACGATACCGACTATTGCCACCGAGAGCAAACCGCAATCGCCGACTGAGAAGCGCAACGCGTACGACGAGCGGTCGGCTGGCTGCCCGATTGTGAATAAGCAGTTCTTTTGCAATGAATTTGTCGCTTAGCCGCTTAGCTGCGCTTGAAAAACGCTAAATCTCGAAATGGCGTGCTGGCCTTCCTCTAGCCATTTTCAGTATATTTCGTTCGATTGTATTGTCGTCTGTCCGCGTCGGTTTTTTGAAGAAATAATGATGTCCTTTCGTTGCTGCCGTTTTCGCAATCTACAAATTTTGGTGTATATCAAGCGAGCTAAGGGCCGCGAGTGCACCATGAGCGCGACATGTAAATCATGTCGTACATGACTTGCATGTCATGATTTTCCCATTACCACTACTGATTTTTGTTCATCACACAGCGTCGTCGCGCAATACCACTTTTGGTGTATATCAAGCGAGACAAATGGCCGCGAGGTCACCATGAGCGTGGCATGCAAATCGTGTCGCACATGACATACATGTCAGGATTTTCATGCTCCTATGTGTCAGTTATATTGGTCACACAGAAATGTCTCGTCTTACCAGTTTTGGTATGTATTCATTCATTTAAACGGCCGCGAGTGCCCCGGGACCATGTAATATAAATCATGCTGTACATGACATGCGTGTCATGATTTACACTTTAGGACCTGTCATTATGTTGGTCATACACTCTTGTCATGCAATACCAATTTTGGTATATATCAAATTAACGAGACGGCTGCAAGATCCCAAAGACCCTGACATGTAAATCACGCTGTTCATGACATGCATGTCATGATTTTCATGTTATGACCTGTCATTTATGGTCGTAATACAGTCATGTTGTGTCATTCCAATCTTGGTATACATGCCATTAACGAAACGGCCAGGAGACAAAGTCGTAGGCGGCTAGATAGATAGATAGACACATAGATACGCTCAGTCGCATAAGTTCGCTAAGAAATGCTTCGCATTTAAAACCTAATTTCAAGAAAATAATACCAGCTTATGACGTGGGAATGGCGGCTCGGGAATATGAAGAGACAGACTTGACGTCCTTGATATTTGTTGGCGTTAGTTTACAAATGAAATATCTTGCGCCATTGCGTGAAGATGCCCGGCCGTGTAATATTTCCTGCCAGAGACATTCTTTTTAGAGCTCAAGAAGGAGCAGTAATGAAGGCAGAAATTGATTTGAAAGGAGGGATTGCTCAATGGCTTTCTGAATTTAAAGATTTTAAGTAAGACGCTTTAATAAAAAGAATTCTCCTTATGTTTCTCAAGTACAACCGGCGTCAAATGAAACCCGAACACCGGCAAGCCTTCGCAATGGTATAGTGCGCGCCGTCCAGTTATCACCATTAACAGGCGCGCATCCGGTTTGACCACACTGCGCATATGCGCGTCTGTCGATGGTGATAACTGGACGGCACGCACTATACCATTGCGAAGCCTTGCCGGTGTTCGGGTTTCATTTGACGCCGATAGTACATAATAAAAGACTTCCGAAATACCGTATTTCATTATGCACATAACTTGCTATATAGCTTGTTTTTGCCTTCCTGCTAAGTGTTGATGAAAGCGTAATGAAACCAATCGATTTAGGTTCATGACCGCGAAAGCCTCCTCTTTGTTTCACTGGCTTTGAAAGAGCTAAGCCGGACAATGATTCCTGATGTCGGACAGTGAGACGAGGCGTTGTCGGCAGAGCGTATCATAGCACTGTAACTTAGATCACTGTATCCGGGCTCATCGAAATGGACATCTCAAAGGCGTCCTCGTCGAAACAATTCAATATATGCTTCTTCCTCCTCGGACGTTGTCCCATCGACGCGTTTGTACAGGCCGATGACATCCAGAGTGTAAGTGGTAAAATTCTGATCAATTTGCTGAGATTGCGACCCCACGAAGCTTTCGAAGAGTAGGACGGCGGAAGACTTCGGTGATATTAGTGTTGAACAAAGTTCAGGTTGCGACGTCGGTTTCGTGGTTCAGAAGCCAAAGTTGGAAATACCGGTTGGGGAGAAACCTGATGGTGAAAACAGCGCGAATAGAGCGCTCACTAAGGACTAAATTTATTATCGCTTGACAAGCAATAAATGGGAATGTACATGCTACGTCTCAGAATCAGGAAGGCGACCCGCCTCCACTACCAGTTACATCATTAGCACAGTAGTAATTAGAACCTGATAAAGTAGATTGCTGTTAGAATGCACGATATACGCAACGCCGTCTTGAGGACAGATGTAGCTAATTCCCACTTGAGAAGTTTAGAACACGCAGATGCGAGTGGCATGAAATATTTTTGTGATTGCGGGTGACATCTCCAGCAAAGATGCTCGGCATTCAGGTAGAGTATACGTCAAACCTACAAATAAAAAATACCCAGACGAAATATTTCCGAAGCACGCGATTGGGGTTTCGAACCTGCGACCCATCGCTCCCCGGCGCCGCGCTTATTTTTGCTTTTTGTAGCATTAGCTACACTTGCCTAGCCGGAGCCGATTTCGCGTGGATCCTCATGAGCCGTGCTGCGCACGCGCGAGGATCAGTGATGTCACAAAGCTGGCTCACCGTAGCCGGCATCTCAAGCGCTCTCCGCCACCGCCGCGCACGGCTCGCCGCTGCTGGTCTACGCGTTCGGGAGGAGTGGCGTCGTAGCCGCGGCAGACACACTGGCGCCGGCGCGCGCGCAGACTCCAACGCCGGCGCGCGCGACTCGCCGCTGCTGGTCTGCGCATTCGAGAGGAGTGACGTCGTAGCCATGGCAGACACGCTGGCGCAGGCGCGCGCGCAGCTATTCGCCTTCGCTGTGCAGTTGCCGTCTGACACTGCGCAGGAGCCGCTTGACAGCGCCTCTGACTGGCGTTTGCAGGTGGGTAACGCCATGGAGAAGGAGAGCGCAAATGCTGCTCAACGGTGCAGAAGAGCCGAGAAGCTTATCTCATGGGATCCCGAAGTAGTTGCCTCACAATTAGCGGTTCAGCGTACGAAGAATGAACAGAAGGCTAATAATCCTAGACAATCTGGAAAGCTAAGAATAATCAGCTGAACCTTCGCTAACGCTACGTATATCCTGGCATAGCCAAGCTAAGCCACTGCAAATTTTTTTCACATGCTTAACAACGCTATATTCGTGCAACAGAAACTTCAACGATGCGTACTTCTCACGCATAGACTTCTGGGTACAAAGCACTGAGCGGTTGCACGAAGCATTGCTGACTTCTTTCTGAGGCCGAGAAGCAAAAAAAAAAGACATGGTTGATCCCTTCGCCATTGGAATCGGTATAACCCAAAAGTAAAACTTGTCATTATAGAAGTGGTTGAATGATTACTGTACATTGATATAAGAGGGCTTAGAAAATGTCTGTTCGTATTTGGCAGATACAGCACAGTTTAACGTTGACGCTTGGTGGCACATCTCGAACCCGACGACTAATGTCCATGATGAATGATTAAACAAACCCTTGTGGTACCTGTAGTAGTTAACGGTGAGAGCGTAATCAGAAAAAGCAGTGTGACAGCCAGAAGAGCGTCGCTCATTGGACACAGAACTTGGGCTAAGGTGGCCATCTCTATTGAACACCACGACCTGACTAGAGGGAAACGCAACGCGCGTCGCGTCTGCGCTCTAGCCCGGCCGCGATTTTTCTCGGGACGAGCGTAATGGTATATCCAGCCGACGGACAAATCCGCGGAAATCTCGTTTGTGGACGATAGTTCCGCCGCCCGTCCGGCTGCGAAGCGCATCCAGACGGCGGACGAAGCGAGCAGACGAACGCTCAGGATAAAATGCCACCGCGGCACCGTTTGAAGCGAGAGCTGCCCGATTCGAATCTTTAAGCTCTTCGTTGCGCATTGCCTGGCCCGTTCGTTGAAAAGTGACGCCTGTATTTGCTTTATGTGTGTATCCGAAAGCTTCGACAGAAAAATAGAGTTTCAGCAAGGTACAGAAATACGGTACGCAAATACGGTAATACCGTACAGGCTGACGAGTGCGCATGCGCGAACTTTACCAGCACGGAAAGGCTTTTCGTACGTTTGCGGGACCTTGCTGCATACGGTAACCCTGCGCACCGATTTTTTTTCGAGCCAAGCCAGTTCAAGTCAAGACACAACGAAACAACAAAAAAAATGGCATCGACTAAGGCCAGTTCACCATGCTCAGCATCGCGCTTGCCAACACCTCGCGTGCGATTTTAGGCCGCCGGCGACTTGATTCTCGTGAGAGTAGTTGCTGAAATCGGACCGATGTCTGACCCCTCAAGCGGGAAAGAGGTTGCTAAAATTGTGCAAGAAAAAACGGGCAAACTCTGTTCTGCTCGTCGTGCAAGGGAGCGATTCGATTTGCTCCTCGTTCAATTCAGACGGAAAGAACCATGCTCAGTGTTTCAGACACGCTGTTTCTTGACATCATTGTGAATGAGATTATGTTTGCTTTACTTAACGTAGGTCTGGAGTGGAAGAAGATTTTGGGAAGCTCAAGCGACTTCCGCAAGATCTCTCCGACTTCGCTAGAGTTTGCGGCAATAAGCCGCGTGCCGTCGACACACAGCGCGAACAGCGGAACATATTTCCAAGTGCCGCAATGAACGAACTACCAAATTCGTCTACTCGGCGTGCTGCAACGCAATCGTTGCGGATGGAAGCGGCTGCTGATTGGCTGGCCGTTTCTACCGCGACGTTCGCTGCTGTGTCCGCGGCCGCTGCCGACAACCATCCAGACCTTGGTAAGGTTCATTTCGTACTGCGTTGTTTCCCCAGTGTGATGACAGTGGTGCGCGTTAGGTGTATGTTTTAAAAAGTGCGCGACGTGAAAAGAAGACTGAGGACACGTGCGGGATTCCCTATAAAAAACGACGACATCGAGGACCGTGGCGCGTGAGAGCGCGGAGCGCAAGAAGAAAAATAAGAAGTAAACAAGGTCCAATGCCGTAAATACACGGAGCTACCCGAAGCCAATAGATGACCACCACGCAGTTCCTCAGCGCCAATCAGAAGGAAACAAGTGTGCCTGAAGTCGAGGAAAGCCTGGAAGACTGAGAGTTGGCAGTTCGAGGCGAACGGGACAGCAAGGCGGTATCCGGGCGCTGAAGACGGGCAGTCGGGTTACGGACCCGAGCCTTCAGGGCTTCACCCGGCCGGGACCTTCGGACCACGGCGTCCAGGGAGAGCGAACTTCAACGGTTCGTCCGTTCGAGAGCAAGGCCTGCTGATCCCGATGCAAGCAAAGCAACGGCAGTTGGGCTACGGGCCCGAGTCTTGCATCGAGCCGCCTCATCGGACTAATCTAGGCTTCGCCATGCATCGCCGAGCATCGGCCGTCCCCTCAACACCAGGCAGACCCGTCAACTCCACGGTCATCCAGCCAAGCCTCCGTTAGTGGGTGAGACCAGACTAACTTTCTTCCCCGCTCTGCTGTTCAACCGCGCCGGAACTATACCGCTTAACTTAAAACTTTGAACTTGTGCTTTGTTGTGATTAAGAAAGTTTTGCCGTGTGTAGTGAACCATTTGTTCAGTGTTTAGTGTTTTGTAGACTTTTTCCCCTTTCTAATGGTTTATTAAAGTTTTTTTGTGTGTGTTTAAAGCAACGGCTTCGTCCCTGACAAAGCTCTCCGACGCTCACGTCGTAAAAAGAGCTGTCGAAAACAGAAAAAGAAAGAACCTGCATCACAAACTGGCGTCCGCGACAGGACCCGAACCTGCAATCTTCTGATGCAGGTTCTTTGTGATGCAGGTTCTTTCTTTTTCTGTTTTCGACAGCTCTTTTTACGACGTGAGCGTCGGAGAGCTTTGTCAGGGACGAAGCCGTTGGTTTAAACACACACAAAAAACTTTAATAAACCATTAGAAAGGGGAAATATCTACAAAACACTAAACACTGAACAAAAGGTTCACTACACACGGCAAAACTTTCATAATCACAAACAAAGCACAAGTTCAAAGTTTTAAGTTAAGCGGTATAGTTCCGGCGCGGTTGAACAGCAGAGCGGGGAAGAAAGTTAGTCTGGTCTCACCCACTAACGGAGGCTTGGCTGGATGACCGTGGAGTTGACGGGTCTGCCTGGTGTTGAGGGGACGGCTGATGCTCGGCGATGCATGGCGAATCCATGATTAGCCCGATGAGGCGGCTCGATGCAAGACTCGGGTCCGTAGCCCAACTGCCGTTGCTTTGCTTGCATCGGGATCAGCAGGCCTTGCTCTCGAACGGACGAACCGTTGAAGTTCGCTCTCCCTTGACGCCGTGGTCCGAAGGTCCCGGCCGGGTGAAGTCCTGAAGGCTCGGGTCCGTAACCCGACTGCCCGTCTTCAGCGCCCGGCTACCGCCTTGCTGTCCCGTTCGCCTCGAACTGCCAACTCTCAGTCTTCCAGGCTTTCCTCGACCTCAGGCACACTTGTTTCCTTCTGATTGGCGCTGAGGAACTGCGTGGTGGTCATCTATTGGCTTCGGGTAGCTCCGTGTTTTTACGGCATTGGACCTTGTTTACTTCTTATTTTTCTTCTTGCGCTCCGCGCTCTCACGCGCCACGGTCCTCGACGTCGTCGTTTTTGTATAGGGAATCCCGCACGTGTCCTCAGTCTTCTTTTCACGTCGCGCACTTTTTAAAACATACACCTGACGCGCACCACTGTCATCACACCCAGTAGGTAACGTTTAAGAGTCAAAGAACGCGAGATTTCCGGTAACTTCGGCCCGTGCTTGGCAAGGGCAACGTTATAATTTTTAGCTTCGGCCGAAGCAAATAGCTTACCCATTCTTAGACACCTTTTCAAAGACCAATTTAACGGCATAAATTTAAGGCCCGGCGTACCACATATGCAATGCTAAACGTTATGCATCGAAGCGCCGATGGTAAGCCTAGGCTGCTGATAAATTTCAGCGGCAGATAATTCAACGACGTGACTGCTAATTGAGGTTACAGAGCAAGGATAGCTAAGGAAACATAACAGGGAAACGAAAGCTACACCGTTCCATCTTGTGTACTCAGCAAAGGTCCCTTCTTCCTGAGCATGGCGATCATAAGACACAGCACTTATATTTACAGGCAACACCTACAGGTACAGCATGGGTAAACAGGCAGAAGACTAGCAGTGCAGTATTTTGTTTACCCCTGCTTATGATGTATGTTTCATTCATTTATGTCAAATTTGGTAACAACATCAACTTTGTCATGCTTTGTGTGCTGCTGTAGTGACAAACTAATCAAAGAGCATGCATTACCGTTTTGATCTTCAGCTACTAACACCAGTACTTTGTGGTACACACAATGCTTGCACATCAGAGCTTAACGGTAGCCTGTTTCAAAGACCGCATTTGTCTGGGTTTATACCTCAACGCTATTGTGGCAAGGTGCAACCGCCTCACATATACGAAGTGTTGGGATATTTTCTGAATTAGTTACTCTGCAATGCATTTGCGCTGCGTAGCATTTAATAGTTGAGTACTTCTTGATGTGCACAGGACACAGACCCAGAATTGACGGCGCAAGAATATCTGCTCGGCTTGTATTGCACAGCAGGTCTTGGTGCCGTGTCCGCGCCCGACGAACCACACACATTGAGGCCCGAAAGCCGTGAAAGTGGGTTTGAAACTGCGCGACCTGAAGACGCCACCGAAAACTCTGGCACTCGCTGTAAAGCACATGCTGTGGGTACACGCACGGGTGACACCGCCAATGAAGGTATCATTTTTGCATTTAATTATATCTTGTCTGCTTTACAATGTCACAGTGCACATTAACAGTACTTAACTAATTCATAGTTTCATATTAAACAAGACATGTGAGATGTAGGTAGTAACTCTTAACATTGCCAAATAATTTTTTTGATGCAGTTTTGTACTCAAGATACCTCTTGCCTTTTAAATGTGAAGCTTTCATTGAATTGTTCCTAGCACTATGAGGGAAGCGGGCATTTCATACAACGGCTTCTTCATTGAAGTTGCCCATTACCGTCGATGGCGAACTTCAAAAATTATTTTCTTCGTTAAAAGAAAAATTTTAATGATAAAAGTTTCCATGTAAGAAGAACTGTTTATTTGCTTTCGATTGAAGCATAAAGACGATTTTTAATTGGAGTACCACATGATGTAAATTGTGCCTCAATGTGGACCAAAATGAAGATTTCCTCTTATTTGCAATTTTTCCTCGTAAGATTTACAAATTTCATAATAGAATGCGTTGCTGGGCGAGTTGGCGCATTGTCTGGGCGCAAAAAAAAAATTACACCATTTCCCGCTAAAGGGGACCATGAGGCGATACGAAGCCGGAGCACTTGCACGATCGCGTTCCGTTGGCTTTCGTTGGGAATGCTACCGACCTCGCGTCGTGAAGCGCGAAGAGAAACGATACGCGCGTCTTGTCTTCCCTCTAGCCTGGCCGTTAATTATTCTCACAGGGCGAGGGGGGAACGCGGTCGACAGGCACGCGAGAGGAGGGCAGCGTAGGAGAGGAGAGAGAGGGGGAGGGGACGCGCATGCGCGGCGTTGCGCAGGAGAGAATTTCGGCATGTCTAGCCCGCGTTTCAGAAGTGTGGAAAGGGGAGGGCAGAAGAGAAGTGGAGAGGAGTATGGGAGAGGGGAAGTGGAGAGGGTGTAATGGGAGAGGGGTAGAGGAGAGGGTGAGTGGAGAGGGGGAATGGGGGATGAGGAATGGTGAGGGGGAGTGGAGAGGGTGACAGCGGAGAGACACAAGCTAAGGCGATCTTGCTCTGCAAGGATCTGCAGCTTCACGCTCTTTCAAAAGCCTTCAGTTCCTCGAAGCGAACCGCGCTGTCTGTGTTTTTCTGTGTAAAAACTCATAAGGTCGACATGCCATTCAGGTGTATTGTCAGCGAACGGGAATCTTGGCAACAAAATGTGAGCAAGTTTTTACTGAAGCATCTTAAAGCGCTTACTGTGGATGACCCTTTTCTTGTTAAGAAGTCAAATGATGTTACACAGTTCTTGATAGGCCTAAACGAAGGTGGCAATGCTTTTTCTATTGATGTTGAAGATTTGTTTTATTCGGTTCCCCACGCAGAGTTGTTTTTAGTTGTTAGAAGCTGTATTGAGCAGAACGGTGCTCTTGCCTTTGAGCGCGCCACTGGCATTTCCCTTGACAACTTTATGACGTTGCTCGAATTTTATCTATGTTCCACGTTCGTGTGTCACGATAATCAGTTTTACATTCAAAGAAAAGGAATCTGTATAGGTTCATGCGTGGCATCTGCGTTATGTAACATATTTTTAGCGGATTTTGACAGAGAAGTGGCTCAGGTTATTGACGAAGCTGAAGTGAAGATTTTTAGGTTGTTGATAACTTTTTAATCATTTTTAAAGCTAACCCTTCTTTGACAACCACTAACTCAGTGGATGAGGTTTTAGCTGTTTTTAGACAACACGCCAAGGGTCTTTTATTCACGCATGAGCTTCCTGTTGGTGGTGTGCTGCAATTTTTAGACCTGAGTCTCACTTTCTCGGAGACGCACATATGTTGGGCATATTGCCCACGTTCACGCAAGGCACTTCTTCCTTATGATGCCTCGCATTCGAAACTTGTCAAGAGGGCCGTTGCTTCCATGTGCCTGGAAGGAGCGCTGGTGAAATCTTGTCCTCATCTAATGCAGGAAAGTTTCAATAATCAGGTCACGAGGCTGTATTCAGCCGGCTACCCTGGTTCTGTCGTTGTTGCAGTCTCGGAAACCCTCCTTCAGAAACTGAAGGGATCGAGAAGAAATAGGCAGCCTATGGAAAAAAGGCCCATGGTTATGCCATATGTGTACAAGGTTGCTCACAACCTTAAGAATGTGGCCAACAGGTACAAGGTACCCTTGGTGTTCTCGGCGCCCCGCAAGTTGGCTAGCCTGTGCCCACGCATTTCTTCTGCACCGAGGCCCTCCCCGTGTGGGAAGAGGCACGCAAGGCCTTTTGTCGCCTGCTCGGTTGGCGTGGTGTACGAGATCCCGCTTAGTTGCGGTAGGGTATATATCGGCCAAACAGGCCGGTGCATAAACGACAGGATGAGGGAGCACGAACTTTCGGTGAAAAATAAACTTTCAGCACATTTGCCTGTGCATTGTGGTTCCTGCAAGTGTGAGCCTGGGTTTGCCAGTGTTTCCGTTCTTGGAAAGAGTAGCGATGTCTTAGCGCGTGAAATTATGGAAGCATACTATATTAGAAAGAAGAAAGAATGCTGTGTTAGTGACACATCTGTTGCTCTGCGTGGGGGTGAATTTAGTTTCATCGATTCATTTTTCGATTAGTTAATCTTGTTATCGCGGGTTTTTGACGAGATTGTGAGGCTATGTGCGCGCGCAGGGTCGCTGTTGTTATATATGATGCTGATGTTCTGGGAATAAAGTTAGTTGCGAGTGACGCCCTTTCTGTCCTGTCCTTACTTTTTTCCTTGATGGTACGCGTCTTTTTGGTTTTTCAGAAAGCATGTACCAACTAGGCCAACAAAAAGTTCTATTAAGTTACATTTCTTCTATAGTGGGCCCTGCCTTCTGTTCCCCTCTTTCTAATTCGGAGCCGCTGCTGCTGGTCGCGCATATTGCCTCGTCTACGTGCCGCGCAAGATACTTGGCGTTTTACATCAACAATGGGTTAGTGCCGCTGGAAGTGCAAGCTCTGTTTGGGTCCGTCAAGCCATCACTGAGTCATTCGAGGAGGATATGCCGGATTTGGAAATCGGAGCTGTGGAGACAGATTCGCTTCCTTCAAGACTGTTTGCGTGTCAAGTGCTTTGAGTTGGACACTGGGTGGTTCGCGCACCGTAGGCTTAAGCTTTGTCAGCGAGCCATAGCGCAGACTACCGAGTTTTGGTGGCGATGTACGCTGAATCACCTCCCGAAGGGTGCCATGAAGAAAACTGCTCAGCCGACCCAGCTACACGTCTTAGGAAACGTAGACCTTCCTGAGGGTATTTCCAAGACTCTCAAGAAAGGCCCCAAGTTTTCCGTGCCACCAAGTCTCCGTGTCCACGAGTTGCTGGCCTTGAATCGGCGTGTGGCCAATTGTGCGGATGGTGACGACCGTGATAGATGCCTATTGGAGGGTGTTGATTGCCTGCTGAAGACTGTGCAGCGTACACATCTTCTTCCCAAGGATACGACTGGGCAAGTGGTCACTTACTTCAGGACAAATAACCTCCAACTTCTGCAGTCCGACAAAGAGGGTGGCTTTGTCGTCCTGTCGGCCGAGGCGTTTCGTGAAAAAGCTGCACAAGCTATAGCCAAGAACTTTGCCCGAACGAAGACACAGCCAAACAAGGTAAAAGCTAAGGCGATCTTGCTCTGCAAGGATCTGCAGCTTCACGCTCTTTCAAAAGCCATCAGTTCCTCGAAGCGAACCGCGCTGTCTGTGTTTTTCAGTGTAAAAACTCATAAGGTCGACATGCCATTCAGGTGTATTGTCAGCGAACGGGAATCTTGGCAACAAAATGTGAGCAAGTTTTTACTGAAGCATCTTAAAGCGCTTACTGTGGATGACCCTTTTCTTGTTAAGAAGTCAAATGATGTTACACAGTTCTTGATAGGCCTAAACGAAGGTGGCAATGCTTTTTCTATTGATGTTGAAGATTTGTTTTATTCGGTTCCCCACGCAGAGTTGTTTTTAGTTGTTAGAAGCTGTATTGAGCAGAACGGTGTTCTTGCCTTTGAGCGCGCCACTGGCATTTCCCTTGACAACTTTATGACGTTGCTCGAATTTTATCTATGTTCCACGTTCGTGTGTCACGATAATCAGTTTTACATTCAAAGAAAAGGAATCTGTATAGGTTCATGCGTGGCACCTGCGTTATGTAACATATTTTTAGCGGATTTTGACAGAGAAGTGGCTCAGGTTATTGACGAAGCTGAAGTGAAGATTTTTAGGTATGTTGATGACTTTTTAATCATTTTTAAAGCTAACCCTTCTTTGACAACCACTAACTCAGTGGATGAGGTTTTAGCTGTTTTTAGACAACACGCCAAGGGTCTTTTATTCACGCATGAGCTTCCTGTTGGTGGTGTGCTGCAATTTTTAGACCTGAGTCTCACTTTCTCGGAGACGCACATATGTTGGGCATATTGCCCACGTTCACGCAAGGCACTTCTTCCTTATGATGCCTCGCATTCGAAACTTATCAAGAGGGCCGTTGCTTCCATGTGCCTGGAAGGAGCGCTGGTGAAATCTTGTCCTCATCTAATGCAGGAAAGTTTCAATAATCAGGTCACGAGGCTGTATTCAGCCGGCTACCCTGGTTCTGTCGTTGTTGCAGTCTCGGAAACCCTCCTTCAGAAACTGAAGGGATCGAGAAGAAATAGGCAGCCTATGGAAAAAAGGCCCATGGTTATGCCATATGTGCACAAGGTTGCTCACAACCTTAAGAATGTGGCCAACAGGTACAAGGTACCCTTGGTGTTCTCGGCGCCCCGCAAGTTGGCTAGCCTGTGCCCACGCATTTCTTCTGCACCGAGGCCCTCCCCGTGTGGGAAGAGGCACGCAAGGCCTTTTGTCGCCTGCTCGGTTGGCGTGGTGTACGAGATCCCGCTTAGTTGCGGTAGGGTATATATCGGCCAAACAGGCCGGTGCATAAACGACAGGATGAGGGAGCACGAACTTTCGGTGAAAAATAAACTTTCAGCACATTTGCCTGTGCATTGTGGTTCCTGCAAGTGTGAGCCTGGGTTTGCCAGTGTTTCCGTTCTTGGAAAGAGTAGCGATGTCTTAGCGCGTGAAATTATGGAAGCATACTATATTAGAAAGAAGAAAGAATGCTGTGTTAGTGACACATCTGTTGCTCTGCGTGGGGGTGAATTTAGTTTCATCGATTCATTTTTCGATTAGTTAATCTTGTTATCGCGGGTTTTTGACGAGATTGTGAGGCTATGTGCGCGCGCAGGGTCGCTGTTGTTATATATGATGCTGATGTTCTGGGAATAAAGTTAGTTGCGAGTGACGCCCTTTCTGTCCTGTCCTTACTTTTTTCCTTGATGGTACGCGTCTTTTTGGTTTTTCAGTCAACACCTTTACTTTGTAGTGAGAAAACTGTAAAGTGGGAATGCTTAAAGAGACCGACAAACAATTGTTATGGTACTTATTTTCTTTAGCGCAACGGAAAGCTTACTGGCCAGTGTCTAATCACGGAATGGTAATGTGGAAAACACCGTGAAATATTTGTAATGAACATTTTTTATCTGCAGCGAATATGAAGCGGCATACACACGTGAAAACGCATACTGAGCTTAAAAAAATACGGGACACAAGAGATAAGATGGGACGGGCGCTCTTGTCTCCCGTCTTTTAGATGCGAAGTATCTTATGGCGGAGTTCAATCCGGTGGTGGTGGTGGTGTGCGGCGTGACCACCGCTACTGCGCATGCGCATACCCTCTCCACACACCTCCTCTCCACTCCCCCTCACCATTCCTCATCTCCCATTTCCCCCTCGCCACTCACCCTCTCCCCTCCCCTATCAACTTGCCCTCTCCCCTCCCCCTCTCCGCTGTCACCCTCTCCACTCCCCCTCACCATTCCTCATCCCCCATTCCCCCTCTCCACTCACCCTCTCCTCTACCCCTCTCCCATTACACCCTCTCCACTTCCCCTCTCCCATACTCCTCTCCACTTCTCTTCTGCCCTCCCCTTTCCACACTTCTGAAACGCGGGCTAGACATGCCGAAATTCTCTCCTGCGCAACGCCGCGCATGCGCGTCCCCTCCCCCTCTCTCTCCTCTCCTACGCTGCCCTCCTCTCGCGTGCCTGTCGACCGCGTTCCCCCCTCGCCCTGTGAGAATAATTAACGGCCAGGCTAGAGGGAAGACAAGACGCGCGTATCGTTTCTCTTCGCGCTTCACGACGCGAAGTCGGTAGCATTCCCAACGAAAGCCAACGGAACGCGATCGTGCAAGTGCTCCGGCCTCGTATCGCCTCATGGTCCCCTTTAGCGGGAAATGGTGTAATTTTTTTTTGCGCCCAGACAATGCGCCAACTCGCCCAGCAACGCATTCTATTATGAAATTTGTAAATCTTACGAGGAAAAATTGCAAATAAGAGGAAATCTTCATTTTGGTCCACATTGAGGCACAATTTACATCATGTGGTACTCCAATTAAAAATCGTCTTTATGCTTCAATCGAAAGCAAATAAACAGTTCTTCTTACATGGAAACTTTTATCATTAAAATTTTTCTTTTAACGAAGAAAATAATTTTTGAAGCTCGCCATCGACGGTAATGGGCAACTTCAATGAAGAAGCCGTTGTATGAAATGCCCGCTTCCCTCATAGTGCTAGGAACAATTCAATGAAAGCTTCACATTTAAAAGGCAAGAGGTATCTTGAGTACAAAACTGCATCAAAAAAATTATTTGGCAATGTTAAGAGTTACTACCTACATCTCACATGTCTTGTTTAATATGAAACTATGAATTAGTTAAGTACTGTTAATGTGCACTGTGACATTGTAAAGCAGACAAGATATAATTAAATGCAAAAATGATACCTTCATTGGCGGTGTCACCCGTGCGTGTACCCACAACATGTGCTTTACAGCGAGTGCCAGAGTTTTCGGTGGCGTCTTCAGGTCGCGCAGTTTCAAACCCACTTTCACGGCTTTCGGGCCTCAATGTGTGTGGTTCGTCGGGCGCGGACACGGCACCAAGACCTGCTGTGCAATACAAGCCGAGCAGATATTCTTGCGCCGTCAATTCTGGGTCTGTGTCCTGTGCACATCAAGAAGTACTCAACTATTAAATGCTACGCAGCGCAAATGCATTGCAGAGTAACTAATTCAGAAAATATCCCAACACTTCGTATATGTGAGGCGGTTGCACCTTGCCACAATAGCGTTGAGGTATAAACCCAGACAAATGCGGTCTTTGAAACAGGCTACCGTTAAGCTCTGATGTGCAAGCATTGTGTGTACCACAAAGTACTGGTGTTAGTAGCTGAAGATCAAAACGGTAATGCATGCTCTTTGATTAGTTTGTCACTACAGCAGCACACAAAGCATGACAAAGTTGATGTTGTTACCAAATTTGACATAAATGAATGAAACATACATCATAAGCAGGGGTAAAACAAAATACTGCACTGCTAGTCTTCTGCCTGTTTACCCATGCTGTACCTGTAGGTGTTGCCTGTAAATATAAGCGCTGTGTCTTATGATCGCCATGCTCAGGAAGAAGGGACCTTTGCTGAGTACACAAGATGGAACGGTGTAGCTTTCGTTTCCCTGTTATGTTTCCTTAGCTATCCTTGCTCTGTAACCTCAATTAGCAGTCACGTCGTTGAATTATCTGCCGCTGAAATTTATCAGCAGCCTAGGCTTACCATCGGCGCTTCGATGCATAACGTTTAGCATTGCATATGTGGTACGCCGGGCCTTAAATTTATGCCGTTAAATTGGTCTTTGAAAAGGTGTCTAAGAATGGGTAAGCTATTTGCTTCGGCCGAAGCTAAAAATTATAACGTTGCCCTTCCCAAGCACGGGCCGAAGTTACCGGAAATCTCGCGTTCTTTGACTCTTAAACGTTACCTACTGGGTGTGATGACAGTGGTGCGCGTCAGGTGTATGTTTTAAAAAGTGCGCGACGTGAAAAGAAGACTGAGGACACGTGCGGGATTCCCTATACAAAAACGACGACGTCGAGGACCGTGGCGCGTGAGAGCGCGGAGCGCAAGAAGAAAAATAAGAAGTAAACAAGGTCCAATGCCGTAAATACACGGAGCTACCCGAAGCCAATAGATGACCACCACGCAGTTCCTCAGCGCCAATCAGAAGGAAACAAGTGTGCCTGAGGTCGAGGAAAGCCTGGAAGACTGAGAGTTGGCAGTTCGAGGCGAACGGGACAGCAAGGCGGTAGCCGGGCGCTGAAGACGGGCAGTCGGGTTACGGACCCGAGCCTTCAGGACTTCACCCGGCCGGGACCTTCGGACCACGGCGTCAAGGGAGAGCGAACTTCAACGGTTCGTCCGTTCGAGAGCAAGGCCTGCTGATCCCGATGCAAGCAAAGCAACGGCAGTTGGGCTACGGACCCGAGTCTTGCATCGAGCCGCCTCATCGGGCTAATCATGGATTCGCCATGCATCGCCGAGCATCAGCCGTCCCCTCAACACCAGGCAGACCCGTCAACTCTACGGTCATCCAGCCAAGCCTCCGTTAGTGGGTGAGACCAGACTAACTTTCTTCCCCGCTCTGCTGTTCAACCGCGCCGGAACTATACCGCTTAACTTAAAACTTTGAACTTGTGCTTTGTTTGTGATTATGAAAGTTTTGCCGTGTGTAGTGAACCTTTTGTTCAGTGTTTAGTGTTTTGTAGATATTTCCCCTTTCTAATGGTTTATTAAAGTTTTTTTGTGTGTGTTTAAACCAACGGCTTCGTCCCTGACAAAGCTCTCCGACGCTCACGTCGTAAAAAGAGCTGTCGAAAACAGAAAAAGAAAGAACCTGCATCACAAAGAACCTGCATCAGAAGATTGCAGGTTCGGGTCCTGTCGCGGACGCCAGTTTGTGATGCAGGTTCTTTCTTTTCTGTTTTCGACAGCTCTTTTTACGACGTGAGCGTCGGAGAGCTTTGTCAGGGACGAAGCCGTTGCTTTAAACACACACAAAAAAACTTTAATAAACCATTAGAAAGGGGAAAAAGTCTACAAAACACTAAACACTGAACAAATGGTTCACTACACACGGCAAAACTTTCTTAATCACAAACAAAGCACAAGTTCAAAGTTTTAAGTTAAGCGGTATAGTTCCGGCGCGGTTGAACAGCAGAGCGGGGAAGAAAGTTAGTCTGGTCTCACCCACTAACGGAGGCTTGGCTGGATGACCGTGGAGTTGACGGGTCTGCCTGGTGTTGAGGGGACGGCCGATGCTCGGCGATGCATGGCGAAGCCTAGATTAGTCCGATGAGGCGGCTCGATGCAAGACTCGGGCCCGTAGCCCAACTGCCGTTGCTTTGCTTGCATCGGGATCAGCAGGCCTTGCTCTCGAACGGACGAACCGTTGAAGTTCGCTCTCCCTGGACGCCGTGGTCCGAAGGTCCCGGCCGGGTGAAGCCCTGAAGGCTCGGGTCCGTAACCCGACTGCCCGTCTTCAGCGCCCGGATACCGCCTTGCTGTCCCGTTCGCCTCGAACTGCCAACTCTCAGTCTTCCAGGCTTTCCTCGACTTCAGGCACACTTGTTTCCTTCTGATTGGCGCTGAGGAACTGCGTGGTGGTCATCTATTGGCTTCGGGTAGCTCCGTGTATTTACGGCATTGGACCTTGTTTACTTCTTATTTTTCTTCTTGCGCTCCGCGCTCTCACGCGCCACGGTCCTCGATGTCGTCGTTTTTTATAGGGAATCCCGCACGTGTCCTCAGTCTTCTTTTCACGTCGCGCACTTTTTAAAACATACACCTAACGCGCACCACTGTCATCACACTGGGGAAACAACGCAGTACGAAATGAACCTTACCAAGGTCTGGATGGTTGTCGGCAGCGGCCGCGGACACAGCAGCGAACGTCGCGGTAGAAACGGCCAGCCAATCAGCAGCCGCTTCCATCCGCAACGATTGCGTTGCAGCACGCCGAGTAGACGAATTTGGTAGTTCGTTCATTGCGGCACTTGGAAATATGTTCCGCTGTTCGCGCTGTGTGTCGACGGCACGCGGCTTATTGCCGCAAACTCTAGCGAAGTCGGAGAGATCTTGCGGAAGTCGCTTGAGCTTCCCAAAATCTTCTTCCACTCCAGACCTACGTTAAGTAAAGCAAACATAATCTCATTCACAATGATGTCAAGAAACAGCGTGTCTGAAACACTGAGCATGGTTCTTTCCGTCTGAATTGAACGAGGAGCAAATCGAATCGCTCCCTTGCACGACGAGCAGAACAGAGTTTGCCCGTTTTTTCTTGCACAATTTTAGCAACCTCTTTCCCGCTTGAGGGGTCAGACATCGGTCCGATTTCAGCAACTACTCTCACGAGAATCAAGTCGCCGGCGGCCTAAAATCGCACGCGAGGTGTTGGCAAGCGCGATGCTGAGCATGGTGAACTGGCCTTAGTCGATGCCATTTTTTTTGTTGTTTCGTTGTGTCTTGACTTGAACTGGCTTGGCTCGAAAAAAAAATCGGTGCGCAGGGTTACCGTATGCAGCAAGGTCCCGCAAACGTACGAAAAGCCTTTCCGTGCTGGTAAAGTTCGCGCATGCGCACTCGTCAGCCTGTACGGTATTACCGTATTTGCGTACCGTATTTCTGTACCTTGCTGAAACTCTATTTTTCTGTCGAAGCTTTCGGATACACACATAAAGCAAATACAGGCGTCACTTTTCAACGAACGGGCCAGGCAATGCGCAACGAAGAGCTTAAAGATTCGAATCGGGCAGCTCTCGCTTCAAACGGTGCCGCGGTGACATTTTATCCTGAGCGTTCGTCTGCTCGCTTCGTCCGCCGTCTGGATGCGCTTCGCAGCCGGACGGGCGGCGGAACTATCGTCCACAAACGAGATTTCCGCGGATTTGTCCGTCGGCTGGATATACCATTACGCTCGTCCCGAGAAAAATCGCGGCCGGGCTAGAGCGCAGACGCGACGCGCGTTGCGTTTCCCTCTAGTCAGGTCGTGGTGTTCAATAGAGATGGCCACCTTAGCCCAAGTTCTGTGTCCAATGAGCGACGCTCTTCTGGCTGTCACACTGCTTTTTCCGATTACGCTCTCACCGTTAACTACTACAGGTACCACAAGGGTTTGTTTAATCATTCATCATGGACATTAGTCGTCGGGTTCGAGATGTGCCACCAAGCGTCAACGTTAAACTGTGCTGTATCTGCCAAATACCAACAGACATTTTCTAAGCCCTCTTATATCAATGTACAGTAATCATTCAACCACTTCTATAATGACAAGTTTTACTTTGGGTTATACCGATTCCAATGGCGAAGGGATCAACCATGTCTTTTTTTTTTGCTTCTCGGCCTCAGAAAGAAGTCAGCAATGCTTCGTGCAACCGCTCAGTGCTTTGTACCCAGAAGTCTATGCGTGAGAAGTACGCATCGTTGAAGTTTCTGTTGCACGAATATAGCGTTGTTAAGCATGTGAAAAAAATTTGCAGTGGCTTAGCTTGGCTATGCCAGGATATACGTAGCGTTAGCGAAGGTTCAGCTGATTATTCTTAGCTTTCCAGATTGTCTAGGATTATTAGCCTTCTGTTCATTCTTCGTACGCTGAACCGCTAATTGTGAGGCAACTACTTCGGGATCCCATGAGATAAGCTTCTCGGCTCTTCTGCACCGTTGAGCAGCATTTGCGCTCTCCTTCTCCATGGCGTTACCCACCTGCAAACGCCAGTCAGAGGCGCTGTCAAGCGGCTCCTGCGCAGTGTCAGACGGCAACTGCACAGCGAAGGCGAATAGCTGCGCGCGCGCCTGCGCCAGCGTGTCTGCCATGGCTACGACGTCACTCCTCTCGAATGCGCAGACCAGCAGCGGCGAGTCGCGCGCGCCGGCGTTGGAGTCTGCGCGCGCGCCGGCGCCAGTGTGTCTGCCGCGGCTACGACGCCACTCCTCCCGAACGCGTAGACCAGCAGCGGCGAGCCGTGCGCGGCGGTGGCGGAGAGCGCTTGAGATGCCGGCTACGGTGAGCCAGCTTTGTGACATCACTGATCCTCGCGCGTGCGCAGCACGGCTCATGAGGATCCACGCGAAATCGGCTCCGGCTAGGCAAGTGTAGCTAATGCTACAAAAAGCAAAAATAAGCGCGGCGCCGGGGAGCGATGGGTCGCAGGTTCGAAACCCCAATCGCGTGCTTCGGAAATATTTCGTCTGGGTATTTTTTATTTGTAGGTTTGACGTATACTCTACCTGAATGCCGAGGATCTTTGCTGGAGATGTCACCCGCAATCACAAAAATATTTCATGCCACTCGCATCTGCGTGTTCTAAACTTCTCAAGTGGGAATTAGCTACATCTGTCCTCAAGAAGGCGTTGCGTATATCGTGCATTCTAACAGCAATCTACTTTATCAGGTTCTAATTACTACTGTGCTAATGATGTAACTGGTAGTGGAGGCGGGTCGCCTTCCTGATTCTGAGACGTAGCATGTACATTCCCATTTATTGCTTGTCAAGCGATAATAAATTTAGTCCTTAGTGAGCGCTCTATTCGCGCTGTTTTCACCATCAGGTTTCTCCCCAACCGGTATTTCCAACTTTGGCTTCTGAACCACGAAACCGACGTCGCAACCTGAACTTTGTTCAACACTAATATCACCGAAGTCTTCCGCCGTCCTACTCTTCGAAAGCTTCGTGGGGTCGCAATCTCAGCAAATTGATCAGAATTTTACCACTTACACTCTGGATGTCATCGGCCTGTACAAACGCGTCGATGGGACAACGTCCGAGGAGGAAGAAGCATATATTGAATTGTTTCGACGAGGACGCCTTTGAGATGTCCATTTCGAAGAGCCCGGATACAGTGATCTAAGTTACAGTGCTATGATACGCTCTGCCGACAACGCCTCGTCTCACTGTCCGACATCAGGAATCATTGTCCGGCTTAGCTCTTTCAAAGCCAGTGAAACAAAGAGGAGGCTTTCACGGTCATGAACCTAAATCGATTGGTTTCATTACGCTTTCATCAACACTTAGCAGGAAGGCAAAAACAAGCTATATAGCAAGTTATGTGCATAATGAAATACGGTATTTCGGAAGTCTTTTATTATGTACTATCGGCGTCAAATGAAACCCGAACACCGGCAAGGCTTCGCAATGGTATAGTGCGTGCCGTCCAGTTATCACCATCGACAGACGCGCATATGCGCAGTGTGGTCAAACCGGATGCGCGCCTGTTAATGGTGATAACTGGACGGCGCGCACTATACCATTGCGAAGGCTTGCCGGTGTTCGGGTTTCATTTGACGCCGGTTGTACTTGAGAAACATAAGGAGAATTCTTTTATTAAAGCGTCTTACTTAAAATCTTTAAATTCAGAAAGCCATTGAGCAATCCCTCCTTTCAAATCAATTTCTGCCTTCATTTCTGCTCCTTCTTGAGCTCTAAAAAGAATGTCTCTGGCAGCGAATATTACACGGCCGGGCATCTTAACGCAATGGCGCAAGATATTTCATTTGTAAACTAACGCCAACAAATATCAAGGACGTCAAGTCTGTCTCTTCATATTCCCGAGCCGCCATTCCCACGTCATAAGCTGGTATTATTTTCTTGAAATTAGCTTTTAAATGCGAAGCATTTCTTAGCGAACTTATGTGACTGAGCGTATCTATGTGTCTATCTATCTATCTAGCCGCCTACGACTTTGTCTCCTGGCCGTTTCGTTAATGGCATGTATACCAAGATTGGAATGACACAACATGACTGTATTACGACCATAAATGACAGGTCATAACATGAAAATCATGACATGCATGTCATGAACAGCGTGATTTACATGTCACGGTCTTTGGGATCTTGCAGCCGTCTCGTTAATTTGATATATACCAAAATTGGTATTGCATGACAAGAGTGTATGACCAACATAATGACAGGTCCTAAAGTGTAAATCATGACACGCATGTCATGTACAGCATGATTTATATTACATGGTCCCGGGGCACTCGCGGCCGTTTAAATGAATGAATACATACCAAAACTGGTAAGACGAGACATTTCTGTGTGACCAATATAACTGACACATAGGAGCATGAAAATCCTGACATGTATGTCATGTGCGACACGATTTGCATGCCACGCTCATGGTGACCTCGCGGCCATTTGTCTCGCTTGATATACACCAAAAGTGGTATTGCGCGACGACGCTGTGTGATGAACAAAAATCAGTAGTGGTAATGGGAAAATCATGACATGCAAGTCATGTACGACATGATTTACATGTCGCGCTCATGGTGCACTCGGGGCCCTTAGCTCGCTTGATATACACCAAAATTTGTAGATTGCGAAAACGGCAGCAACGAAAGGACATCATTATTTCTTCAAAAAACCGACGCGGACAGACGACAATACAATCGAACGAAATATACTGAAAATGGCTAGAGGAAGGCCAGCACGCCATTTCGAGATTTAGCGTTTTTCAAGCGCAGCTAAGCGGCTTGTATGCACAAATTCATTGCAAAAAAACTGCTTATTCACAATCGGGCAGCCAGCCGACCGCTCGTCGTACGCGTTGCGCTTCTCAGTCGGCGATTGCGGTTTGCTCTCGGTGGCAATAGTCGGTATCGTGCTGTTTTCTTTTATACTTATTGTCGTTTTGCCTGCCGAGGGGCCTGCGTCGCCGCACCAATTTTGAATGTTGAAGGTCTGTACGCCGAGTGGTGTCAAAAACGGCGAACTAAAAGCGATGTCCGAAATTCCTAAGTATGACTCACGAAGCCTGTCGTTTACGCAAAGACCAGCTTGGGCTGCGTATGAACGGTCACATTTTACGTACCTACATGTTCTCTACCAAATTCATCTAACATGTAACCATTCTTACGTAGGACAAACTGGTCATTGCGTAAACGACAGGCTTAGCGAGCATGCTAACAACATAAAAAAACAAAACGGAAGAATGGCTTTCACTTCACTGCAACAGTTGCTGTTGCTCACCTGAGTTTCACAAGTGCATCATAATCTCAAAAAGCGCCAGCGAAATGACACGCCCCATTGTGGAGGCTCACAAATTATGGTTTAAAAGAAAAACGCGTAAGCCGGGCGTCTATCTCTATCCGACAAAAATATCGCGTATCTGATTGGCACGACACGGGTTTATTCAGTGTATAGTTCTTGTTGATACGTACTTCCTGCGATGCGCAATTCAGTTCTGTATCTAGGTATATATATAAGGCCATGTCAGTCTGGCAATAAAAATGTCGTTAGTGTGCGCTCCGCCTGTGTCACTCTGCTCTTGTCTACGTCTTTTACGCGCAACAGTTTACGAGTTCTAAAAAATATCTGGATACGTTTTTGCAGTACATAGGACATGGCACTGTTATCAAGGCGTTTTATTTCTTTTTAGTTACAGATTACCGGCATCGCCATATAGGTATTACGTAGGGGGGAAACAAAAACATAACCAGTACAAAGGAACGCGTTGCAGAGATATGTACACACATATACAAATGTCACTGTAACATTATCAGAAGTAACATGTGTATGGATCACGAAATACATTTTCAAGACACCTAGTACACGCATTTGTTAATGCAAGAACAATTTGACAACATAGAAAAAATAAATCATTATCTGTTATATTTACTAAGTCATCTGTTAAACTGTTTCAATCTATTATTGTTTCCGGAAAGAGCGAGTAGAAAAAAATGGCAGTGGCTTAGCTCGGCTATGCCAGGATATAGGTAGCGTTAGCAAAGGTTCAGCTGATTATTCTTAGCTTTCCAGATTGTCTAGGATTAGCTTGATTGTCATGCTTACTGCTGCTCCAATGACACACACACGATATACGTATTATGTGGCACATATTATGTGGCACACGGATATTTAGTTTTGCTCAACGTCAGGTTGCTCCTCTACTGCCACAAAGACGGCTCGGTGGTCAGTGAAGTAACACGCTGCCGTCGCTCAGCATCCTGGTGACGCCGCTTTGCTAGACGTTCCTCCCTTTCCTCCAGTGTCTCCGCAGCACGTTTAGCCTTCTTCTGGTCGTTCTTCGTACGCTGAACCGCTTGCCAGGCAACTACTTCGGGATCCGATGAGATAATCTTCTCGGCTCTTCTGCGCCGTCGAGCAGCATTTGCGCTCTCCTTCTCCATGGCGTTACCCACCTGCAAACGCCAGTCAGAGGCGCTATCAAGCGGCCCCAGCGCAGTGGCAGACGGCGACTGCACAGTGAAGGCGAATAGCTGCGCGCGCGCTGGCGCCACTGTGTCTTCGACGTAACTCCTCTTGAATGCGGCGCAGACCAGCAGCGGCGAGTAGCGCAGGGCGGTGTCGGATAGCGCGTGAGATGCCAGCTCCGGTGACCTAGCTGTGTGACATCACTGATCCTCGCGCAGCACGGCTCATGACTCTCCACGCGCAATCGTCTTCGGCTAGGCAAGTGTAGCTAACGCTACAAGAAGTGTTCGATCTGCATTTAAAGGTAAAAATTTATATACTATAGGCATTCCTACCTATATTTATCTGTACCTATATTTATCTGTATATATAATATATATATATATATATATATATATATATATATATTATATATATATATATATATATATAGTATAAAGAGATATAGACATTATATCTATATATCTACATACTATACACTCTGCTAAAGGAGAATTCGATATATTTCCGGAGTTCGTTCAAGTTTCGTAATAAAGGTTCGAATAAGCATATCGACGCTTACTAAGTGGTTCCATATGGCCCCAGGTAAGGCGACATTGCCGGCACGGACTTCGTAATTGTCTTTTTTCGAGCCAGATATTTGGTCAAGCGAATATACTTTTCCTACTCCTTGTTTTATTGACCTGTACGATTCATGCACATTGCCGCGCTGTCGGCATTATCATACCAGGTAACACATATGGTCTACAAAACGTCCATTTTAGAAATACACGGGACAAAACAGATTTCAAACCAATTTCGACGTTTTGAAAACGCCAGGGAAGGGCAAACGAATAAACGGTGAAAAAGACGTAATTTATCCCTTTTGTACTACCTGGGACGTAGCTCTCGTACTATATAGCGGAATAAGACGAAACCACACACGTTAACGAACCACACACGGCAGCTTTTTTTTCCGTTGTCCTCCATCTGTAAAGTACACGGTGGAAATAAATATTTGATTTGATTTGATTTAACAACGTGGGCCCACCAACTAGGCTCTACAGGTACATCTCGCTTCACATGACCACTGGGAGCCATGACGGAGCCACGAAAAAAAAATTGTTGTCTGGAGTGATTTTATGTAACGAGACTCCGCGTAGGCCTTTTGTTTTAGAGGACGGCTGGAACTTCTAAGAACATGTCTCCGCTCTGGAGTTCTGTTACCACTCTTGCGTTAATATGTTACAGGTATAAATTCATTATGTTACACATATTACTGCGACTACAAAATGACATCAGGGATATAAAATCATTAAAAAATAATAACGAATGCAATAATCCACAGAATAGTGCTATGTAAATAACTATGTAAGCGTCTGGTCTATTTACTTTTAGCTCGCCCGTTTCACATAAATCAAGCAGCCCCATGCAATATGGAAAAGATCAGTACTTGTGCTTCATAAAACTTTCCCCACGTAAAAACAGCCTTTTTAACACGAAAGTGTTTTATGCCGGGGTCCACCAAGACTTCAGTGACGTATTTCCGTCACGGAAATGACGTCGAAAAAATATACACGATCAGATGGCAAAGAAAAAAGTTCTGTCAACGGGCATCGAACCCAGGACCGCTCGGTCCGCAGCAACAGATGCCGACCACGCTATCCACTGTACAACGGTCACATACTCTAGAGGCTTTACAAACGCGCCTTTTATATGTACCCCTCTCCCGGTCGGCGGGGTGGTGTTGCCCTCTGGGAGCGTTTACGTAAAGTAATTCGTCATTACTGTGGCCTCCGCGATTAGCACCTGCAACGCGTTAAACGTCCGTACCATTCGGCGCGCTTTCAATAGAAGTTCAATTTTGTAAATGCGTTAACACACCGCGAGGTGACTATCTTAGCACAAGCGTCGTAAAAGCGTCGGCCTCGCTCATAACATCACGCTAATCCAAACCAAAGATAGCTCTGCGACACGCGCCTGCCTCACCTGGCTGTAACACCGCGTTCCCCGCTCACGCGCTCGCCCCGAGAAAAATCGCGGCCGGGCTACCGGGGCGGCACGACGCGCTTTGCGTTTCCCTCAGTCCGGCCGTGGTGTTCAATCATATTTAACATGCCGCGGTATGGCGACCAAGTTCTGCGTCCAATATGCGACGCTCTTCTGGCTATCACACCTCGTTCTCTGATTACGCTTTCACCAGTAACTGCTACAGCCACCGCAAGGGTTTGTTTAATCATTTAACATGGACGTTAGTCGTCGGGATGGAGGTGTACCACCAATCATCAAAGTGGGTGCATCCACGTTAAGCGGTGCTAGAGCTGCCAGACATCAGTATACATTGTGCAAACTCTCTTATATCAATGTACAGTAAACATTCAGTTACTTCTGCAAGGGCACGCTTTACTTTCGTGTTATGCCGATTCCTATGACGGAGGGATCAACAATCTTTTTTTAGATAGAATATGAGCTGAACAAAGTCCAAGGCCGGCCCGACCCGAGCCCGCCACCTCATACCCGGGTAACACCCGAGCCCGGCCTGGCCCGGGCCGGGTTGGGTCGCGTAGGCACGGGCCGGGCCGGGTAGGCCCGAGCCCTTGCAGTTACGTTAATAAGGACGCCATAGATGTTATACAAATGCCGTGATTTGGATATTTTCCTTCACAAGCTCACGCTGAAACACTTTTTAATATTTAAATGCATGTTCCATTTTTTACACCAGTCCACTCTGTGATGTAGGTCGGTTTGCAAAGTGTGTATGTCGTTTTCAGTTGCAATGTCTCTGTATATGACACATTCGTCAGCAAATAATTTTATGGGTGATCTAATCTTATCAATTATGTTTATGTAGATTAGGAACAATAAGGGCCCTAAAACGCTTCCTTGGGGTACCCCGAAGTCACTGCTATTGACGAAAATTTGACATTATTTAAAACGACGGACTAGGTTCTACCATTTAGGTAAATTCGTACCCATGTTTGGACATTGTTATTAATGTTATATGCAGCAAGCCTTACATCCAAGAGCTTTTGGGGCACAGTATCGAATGCTTTTTGGAAATCAATAAAAACCGCGTCTACCCGACTACTCTTATCAATGGCTTTGGATGCGAAATGCTGAAATTCTATTAGGTGTTACAGGAGTAGCCTTTTCGGAAACTGTGCTGGTAGGGAGCAAAGAAAGCGTCTTAGTGATGGAATTCAAATATGTTGGTGTGTGAAATGTGTTCAAATATTTTGCAACATATCAACGGTAATGAGATCGGCCTGTAATTTTCTCTCAGTTTTTTATCTCCAGATTTGAAAACGGGTGTAACGTTTGGCGTCTGCCAATCCTGAGGGATAAGACCAGTTTCAAGGGAGAGTTTATAGATGATGCTTAACTATGGAGTTTATGTTGCCATGACACTTCGAGGACTACTGGGGATAGTCCATCATTCACGATGGCTTTTGTTGCGTCTAGGCGGCCTAATAATGAATCGACGCCACTAACATCAATTTCAATGCCTGGCATCATATTTCTCTGAGCGATATGTTTAGAAGTGATGTCTGATCGGTAGTTTCATGCAAATCGAATAATTGAAGATATTGATTAAAACATTCCGTCCTCTGGTAGCCTAACGCCACGGTTTTGCCGTCGACAGGTAAAGCTGGTATAGATATATCTTCTTTTCGATTCTGCTTTATATATTTCCAAATAACTGCGGGTTTTCTTTTAGATCGTTGCCTAATTTAACAAAGATGAGTCTTTCGCCGATTTAATTGTTGCTTATAAGAAATTGTTTATTCCTTCTAAGCGCTTTGGTTTACCAATCTAGAGTTAGCAGAAAATATTTTATACCTGCGTCGAGCTTTCCTAATAAGTTTGCATATTTCTGCGCTAAACCAAGGTTTATCTGTGATATTGTTGGATGAAGAAAGTAGGTTATCACACTGCGTATATTTGTGTGACGCATTGTTGCATACGTCGCATTTAAAGTTCTTTCTTGTCCACAGTGGAATCTCTTTTTATTTGTCATTTGTTTTCAGGTCGATGGGCGATGACGATAGCGTTCGGATTGTATTTCATCTTTCCCATGTGCGATGGTGAGAAGATGAGTTCTTTTTGGAAGCAAATCTCATGAAATACCTCAGCGACATCAGGGTAGAGAAACTGCGCATTGCCATTTACCCAAATGTGGCCTTCAATAGAATCATGAAGATCATGGGCATCTTCGATGACTTTGAAAGTAAGAAAGGATATTTCATTTTTGCTGCGTGTTGCAGGAAAGGTAGCGAAAAAAAAAGCCGTGGAGGCCCGACAGGGCCTTCTGCTTCGTTAAAACGTTTTGCAATAGTGAATAGTTTCCATGTACACAAAGTAAGTGCCACAACTTGAATTTACGAAAAAGACAACCTTTTAAACTTACAGACTACATTAATAGACTCAAGAACTAAAATGAGTTGTTGTCTGAAGAAAAATGAGAAGCAGATACTGTATTATATAAACTCAATAATAACTCATAAAAATAACTTACCAAATTGTCACCGTACGATGCAGAAAACACATTCATACCGAGTAATATTTCAAATATATAAGGTTTCCAAACAGTGTGAAAGAATTTTGTAACGTATCATACAAAACAATTCGAAAATAATAAAGAGTTAGTAATTACTGTATAATAAAAATATAGTGGGTGTTCAAAGAGATTAGGTATATTCAGTTTCATTTTCAATCAAAAATTATATTTCTTGCGAAGCATACTGCACACCGTAGCTCGTCAGTGTTAGTGAAAAATTCCTACCGAGACAATGGTGCTAGATCCTAGTAATGTTGTGTAGTAATGCAGTAGTATTGTAGTAATACTGAGTAGTAATTCTAGTAATGTGTAGTTGCGTTATTCTAGTAATGTTGTCCACAGCCCCTAAAGGGTATGTGCCACAGAAATTGGGCAAGCCCTATTACTCACGTGCCGTGACTGAAGAAGATGTATCTAAATACAATATTTGGTGATGGCGAAGGTCCTGCGCTCTTCGTGAGATGATAGATAGATAGATAGATAGATAGATAGATAGATAGATAGATAGATAAATAGATAGATAGATAGATAGATAGATAGATAGATAGATAGATAGATAGATAGATAGATAGATAGATAGATAGATAGATAGTGTGCAACGCACAGGGCAGGCACAGGAAAGAAGTAAAAACACTCAGTGTTCCATTACAAAACACACAGTGTGTCGTGTCTGTTCCCAAAGGGTCACTTGCATCATGAAATATGACGCCGGATTTATTGAGTCTGCTCGTGAGGTTCATTGGGTCCATACTCTTTGGTGCTCGAGGGCTACGACTTTGTGTCTCGCAACAAAGGGAGTATATCTGCAGCTGCATGCCGGCTAGAAGTTTCTATGGGTCGCAAACAGAAAAATATCCGGGCGTTAAACATAGTTTGCGAAATATAGCTCGCGGGGGTTCGTTGTCTACTCCAAAAAATGTCACAGTTTCACCGCAAGGCGAAGCACTGAATGCGATAGCAACACATTGTAGTGTTATACGAAGTGACGCTGGCACCTAACTGTTTGTATCCCATCTCGCGTAACTGCAAAATGCTGGTCTGAGAGAATACGGCCGCTCCAGGAAGTGACTATGCGCTCCGGCCGCAGAGTCACTTCGCGTTGAGAGCGCAGCACGTAGAAGGGTATACGAGCCGCCCGCTGTGATGGCTGTCGAGATGGCGCGTGCGCCAGTGATCGCGACCGCGCCTCCCTCCCCCCGTCGCGTCTTCTCATGCTCGTTAAAGACGGGTGGGGCGTTTCATGTCTGCTTCGACGGCAGGACTCCCGACCGGGTTGAGGTCATCGCATGTACCCTCCGACCGACAGAAATGGGCCGACTCGTTTGATCCCTGCATCGTCCGCGTTCGTCGCCCCCGTTCGCGCGTTTTTATCTGCGGTAGAACATACGATGCGCGGGGCGATCCTATCAATTTGGACTTCGTACGGGATATGACGGCGACGCCAACGGCAACGGCGACGGCAAAAACATGTCGAGACTGCCCATATAATTGCTATCGCAATACAATAACGCGCTCACAGACGGCAGGAAAACGGAATGACATGTATTTGTCAAAGCTTAAACGAAGTTACGGCGCCAAGAAAACTCTGAAACAACTTCCAAGAACCACTTAAACGAACCACTTCCACACCGGTGCCGCTATTCATGGCCTCGGTGGAACTTAGACCGCGCACACGAGCACTCCTGCCAAATGTTCCCCGAACACTGTGACGTGCGCCCGAAAGAGGGGTAGTGCTCCGCTGTGATGTGTGTGCTATAAGACGACGACGATGGCGCTGGGGCGCGTGCAAAGATGCGCGAACGTGGCGAGATTCGGAGTCGCGTGCTAGCGAAGAACAAAGGAGAGAGAACGGGCAGATGGTGTTGGGCGTTCGACGCAGTCGGGTGACAGGCCCGAGTGTCGACGCTCTGGCACGTGGTCCACCAGTTTAAGCTACGGGCTTCACGTAGCCGCTGACGACTCCTGCCTCCAACGCTTTGCCTCTGCAAGGCTCCATGTTCTATACGTCAGCCTTTGCAAGCCAGCGCACGTCACTCGTCACCTCACATGGCCCAGCGCGTTCGAGTCCTCCACGGGTGAGCATCTTTCTTCCGAGACTGAATTTCCTAAGGACGCCCCTCAGAGACTTTTGTTATTTAATTATTTCTGTTAATGTATTTGATTTGTTGGACCTTTTGTCTTTGTGTTTCCTCCATGTTTTCATAAAGTGTCGTTTCAAAACCTGCAAGCAGCCTCATCGATTGGTGGGACCGTTCCGCGCTCCCAACCATTCACACCTCAAGAACCACACGTGCCAATACCCGACTCCTTTGCCAGGCGAGCGAGGTCCTCCTGCAAGGCACACTACCGTCTTCGCCGACTTGCAGGAAGTCTACGACGGTTTTCGCGACAAATACTCAGCTCTTGCCGAACTGGAAAACCGGTCGCGGACGCCCTTAACGGTGAGTAGTTTGGGGAGGAAATTATGGGTGCGATGTTACCATTAGAAGATCGTGAAAGCCCTCAGCAGGCTTCGGTCCGCGATGAACTCGCGTGCACTGGTTGGTTCTGACTCCCCCGGGCCACTCGCTGTGCTGGCTTAGAAACCATTCGCACATTGAGGCACATGCGCAGTGGCGCTCGTCGCTGCTTGCTATCACTGCTGCTGTTGGTAAGGGCCAGGGTTGTGAAAGTTCGCGCGGATGCTCTCCGCCGTTTCAGTCTTTTCGGCCTTCCACCACAGTCGTTGGGCTCACCGTAGATACAACCATTTCCGGAGCATTGCTCAAAGCCTTGGCCGGAGCGCCTATGCAGCAGCTGGCTTTGCCTTGATGGTGGGTGTCTTGCCTTCCTTTACCACGGTTCACGTGGCTTCTTGCGTGGTCGTCTCGGTTGCAGTCGACTTGCCAGTGGTCTTTATCGCCGTCGCTTTTGTCGCGGTCCTCCCCGTTCTCTCATGTAGCCACTGCACCTTCTCCTGCGCCATTCTCTGCTTGGAAAGAGACGCTAATTCCTTGCGACTCGGCTCTTTCATCGCCTTCGGCGCTTGGTTCTTCGGCATCGCTCGCAGCCTCTTCCCACAACTTCTTCTGCAACTTCCCCTTCCAACCTATGTGCCGGCCTCTCCGCGTCCCCCATTTTGTGGTTTTCCACGTACTTCTCCTTGCCACCTTCTTCCTCCGGTTCTCCTTCCATGGCCTTCTTTCCTGAACATTCTGCGCCTTTTTCGGGCTCGTCAAAGCAGTCACCGGTCGATTTATTGACAAGCTCGCTACCACCCGGCACATCGGCGGGTGCAGCTGCCCCTACGTCACCGCTTTCGCCTCTCGCGCTTCTGTTCATCGAAGCGCCTTCCACATTAGCCGTGAGCCACTCTTCAATGGTCTCCTCGCTCAGCGCCAGCGCGCTCCCTCGAACAACCGGAATCAGCGGTTCATAATCAGCGGCTTGTCCTCGCCTGCCGTCTGCGTTCGAATCGGCAGCCCATGCGCTGTCGCAGCTGTGGTGGGTGTCGACGTCTACGCGCTCCTACTCCCTCCGATCGCAGTTGCTCGGTCCGCCTCCTACAAGTTGGCGTCCAAATCGCGGTCGTTGCTGCCGACGATCGCAGCCTCCCCATCTCCACAATAAGCGCCCTTGTCCGCTCCAGCCGCTGCACGGCCCACAGTTGGGACCGCAACGCACCTCGCTGCCAGAAGGCTGCGGACGCGGCGTCTCCCCGCGCCGCGCTGAACGCTGCCGATGCCAGGTCGCGGCGCTCCATACTCAAGGAGCGTCTTGAGAGCGGCCTCCATTCTTGTTGGTAGTAAACGTGGACGATTACACGTTCGGCGCCAGTTGTGGGGGCTCGTTCTCTACTCCAAAAAAAAGGCGCGTGTAGGCGGCGGAGAAAGATAATAACATTTATTAGTCCAATCTTTATCAATGTTAAGGCGGCAAGAAAACTCTAAAACAACTTCCAAGAACCACTTCCCCACCGGTGCCGCTCTCCCTGACCACGGCGGACCGCACGCCGCGCACACGAGCACCCCTGACAAATGTTCGCCGACCACTCCCCTCGGGCCACTCTCTGTGCTGGCTTATAAACCATTCGAACATGGAAGTATATGCGCAGTGGCACTCGTCGCTGCTTGCTATTTTCACGTGGTCGTGACGTCGACGAAGGCAGCAGTCGGCGTGTCCAACAGGAAACTCTTTATTGGGCCGAACTTGTGGCCGGGAAAAAGGAAGTCTAACTACAGCAACAGACACTGTACACTTATAGCGGTGAACGGAGCATCGCCCGTCGAAAAAACGTGATGCCTGGGACGCGCCGTCCATTATACATCACGCATCGAACTTTCCAGCCTTATCACTGGTGGTCGCGCAAGCTATGGAATGATCTTGACTATTGGCGTCATGTGCGCATTATAACAATATGATCTACTACAATTGCAAAGCTTCTCGAACACTTCTGCGCGGTCAGCGTCGAGCGTTGCTAGCCGTCCTTGCGGGTAAAACCCGAATACATCAAAATAAAACAAGCGGGCGTGACAATGCCCCCATCTGCAAAAGCATGGTCCCGATGTGTAAAACGGAACATGGAAGTAAAAAATGTGCATGTAACACGAAAGAACAGCAATGAAGCAAGCAAAAGCAGAGTCCTCACGTTCCTCACCACCCATAAAATGGCTTGAGGCGCATGACGTGAACAACTTCAGGTCGTGCGCTGCACCGCTGACAGTTTTTGATGCCGTCCGGAACAACCTCGTAGTCCAGTGCACCAAGACGTCGTAGCAACTTGTATGGCCAGAAGTATCGCCGAAGAAGCTTTTCACTGAGTCCACGTCGGCGTATAGGTGTCCAAGCCCACACACGGTCACCGCGCTGGTATTCCATGTGCCATCGCCGAAGAGCAGCAGCGGATTGACGGCTGTCAATCCGCTGCTGGTTCTTGATACGCAGCAGGGCGAGCTGTCGAGTTTCTTCGGCGCGTTGCAAATAAGTGGCGGCGTCGGCATTGTCTTCATCGGTGGTAGCTGGCAGCATTGCCTAGAGCGTCGTTGCCGGGCCCCTTCCGTAGAACAACTTGTACGACGACAGCTGCGTCGTTTCTTGTGCTGCCGTGTTGTATGCGAAGGTAACGTACGGAAGGATGGCATCCCACGTCTTGTGTTCGACATCGACGTACATGGCCAGCATGTCGGCGATGGTCTTGTTTAGATGCTCGGTGAGTCCATTGGTCTGAGCGTGGTAGGCGATGGTCCGGCGGTGGCTTGTCTGGCTCTATCTCATGATCGCCTGAGTTAGCTCTGCAGTAAAGGCCGTATTTCTTTCGGTGATGAAGATTTCCTGGGCGCCATGACGCAGGATGATGTATTCAGCGAAGAACTTCGCTACGTCGGCGGCACTGGCTCTAGGTAAGGCCCTTGTTTCGACGTAGCAGTTGAGGTAGCCGGTAGCGACGACGATCCATTTATTTCCGCAAGTCGAAGTATGGAAAGGCCCCGTCCATACCGATTTGCTGGAACGGTCAGCGAGGTGGCTCGATTGGATGAAGAAAGCCTGCTGGTCTTCTCGGCGGTGTATTGCGTCGCTGGCAGTCTCGCCATGTCCTTGCATAGCGAGCGACGTCGTGGCAAGTCGTGGCCAGTTGTACTTTTCCTGTAATCTTGCGAGCATGCGGGAAACACCGAGGTGTCGAGCCATCGGGTCTTCGTATAGGGCCTGGAAGACTTCTGGTATCGATGCTGAAGGCACCAGGAGAAGATAGTTGGTTCGAAAGGGCGAGAAGTTCTTCTTTAGGAGAATGCCATTTTGCAAGAAAAAGAACGCCAGTCCTCACTTGAAGACCTCCGGGACAACGACGGTCCTGCCGTCAAAGTGCTCTACAAGGCTCCTGAGTTCTGGGTCCGCTCACTGTCGTTCGGCGAAGTCGTCGGCACTTATGGTTGCCAAGAAGCAGTCATCCTCGTGGTCGTCCTGCGGCGGTGGGTCGACGGGGGTGCGAGACAGGAAGTCAGCGTCGGAGTGTTTTCTTCCGGACTTTTAAACGACGGTAATGTTGAATTCTTGAAGCCTCAAGCTTCATCGTGCGAGACGACCTGAAGGGTCCTTCAAGTTAGCGAGCCAACACAAGGCGTGGTGGTCGCTCACAACTTTGAAGGGTTTCCGTAGAGTTAGGGGCGAAACTTCGGTGTAGCCCAGATGATGGCCAGGCACACCTTTTCTGTTGTGGAATAGTTGCTTTCTGCCTTTGATAGCAACCTGCCAGCATAACTGATGACCCTTTCCAGCCTGTCAGGCAGTTACCAACTAGTTACCAACTAGCTCAGCTCTCTGTTATTCTAAATCTTTTTCCTGATCTTTTTCCGGTGGCGATAATGGGCGCTGAAGCGTAGGGTTCCGTCCTCCTTCTTCAGTAACACCACAGGTGACGCCCGCGGGCTCGTGGATGGCTGGATGAGGTCGTGACGTAGCATTTCGTCGACTTGTTTCTTTACGGCCTCGCGTTTTCTCGTCGAAATTGTGTACGGGCTCTGACGGAGTGGTCTGGCATTTTCCTCTGTAATGATGCGATGTTTTGCTACTGGGGTCTGCCGAATTATGGATGACGACGAAAAGCAGTCCTTCTATTGCAAGAGCAGGGCTTTGAGCTGTTCTTGCTGATGCTTCGGAAGGCTGGGATTGACGTGGAAAGCTCGTTGAGGAGCTTGATTCGCCGGAGTAGGCTCGGAAGAATCGGTGAGGGCGAAATTGGCTTCCACGATTTCTTCCATGTAGGCGAACGTCGTACCTTTAATCACGTGCTGGTACTCGTTGCCGAAATTTGTGAGCATCACTGTTGCTTTCCCGCTCCGCAGCTCAGCTACTCCTCTTGGGACGCAAACCTCGCAGTTAATCAACTGGTGTTGGTCGCCTTCAACGACGCCTCTCAGGTCTGCTGATTTCTGAGTGCCCACGGAAATGATGACGCTGGAGCGAGAGGGAATGGTGATCTGGTCGTCCAGAACATTCAGTGCGTGCTTTCCTGGCGGCGTGTGAGGCGGCAGTGTTTTTCCCGTGGATAATGTTATCTACTTGGATCTTAGGTCGATGACTGCACCATGACGGCCTAAGAAGTCCATACCAAGGATGACATCTCTCGAGCAACGCTGCAGGACTACGAAGTTCGCGGGATAAATCTGGTTGTTAATGGTGAGTCTCGCTGTGCAGATTTCCTCGGGCGTTACTAGGTGACCTGCAGCTGTCTGGATTTCGGGGCCTTCCCAGGCTGTCCAAACTTTCTTCAGCTTCGTAGCGAACGGTCCACTGATGACAGAATAGTCGGCTCCGGTGTCGACAAGAGCTGTGACGCTGTGGCCGTCGATAAGAATGTCGAGGTCACAAGTCCGTCGTGCTTGCGTTGCAGCTAGGTCGTGGCATCGGGTCACGGCTACGTGGTTTCTTCCGCTGTTTCCACGTTGTGTCATCAGGCCTACTTCGGTCCGCGAGGTTTCGTCCTCAGGGCTCTGTCTGATTCGCGTCTTGTATTGAAGTTTCGTCGTGGCGTCGCCGTCAGTGGCAAAGAATCTTCGGTATTTCGTCGTACAGGAACCGCACCTCTATCGGTCGCTACCCTTAGTTTTCCGGATACGGGCTAGGTGACCGGACCCAGGTTGGGCCAGTGTATGGTCGGCGTTGGGGAGAGGGGTAGCGGCCTGGTTGTTATATAATAAACACTCTGCTGCTACTAGTCTGACGAGCGTAATCTGGCAGTTGTCCGTCGATAAAAACTGCCAGCTCCTCTCCTTCTTAAGAGCTAGTGCCTTTGAAAACAAACGTTCGTTCTCCACAATAAGGTGATCATTAACGAACACTGCATCATCAGTGGAACCAGAAAAGCCAATTTGGCCAGTACGTCGACGGGCTTTGAGAGCCCTACGAACAAACTCGCTTTTCTTCTCTCGGCAACAAAAGCGAGTGATAATGTTATCTTTGGACTTCGTGGCCACACGATGGACAACGTCAAAGTTAGAGGGAGAAGCAGGGCAGCCGATGGCGTTGCTAATGATTTTCACGATTGCACGGCAATTTTCATTTTGCGTGACCGGGAAACCATTGATCTCAACATTATTCAGTCGAGAATACTGTTCCAGATCATAAAGCTGAACATTTTGACAGATTTATCTGTCTGGTTGGGTTAATTAAGACTTTCAAAGGGCTCCAACCAAAAAATGGGTTTATTTCCCGACGTTTCGGAATCAACTCGATTCCTTCTTCAGGGGGAGTGACAGCGGAAGGGTCGAGGTGCAACCTTTTTTTCCAACTCCTCATTTTTTGCGTAGAGTGCGCGGTTCGCAGCTACCAACTCGTCCTCTTTTGCCCTCATGTCATCAAAAACATTACTTAAGTGCTGAACACTTTCCGTTAGAGTTGCGAACTGATCAAATCCGAGATCATGTAGCTTGTTAGTACACTTAGAAACAAGGTCCGCGACTGCACAATCAAGCCTACCGTTGAACAGATTTTCGAGCGCATCAATTCGCTTAGCAAGCACGATATTAGTAGTAGGCATCGTGCAGTATACAATGCAAGAACTTGACAAGAGCAGTAGTTGCGGCTAAGAATAATGAATAAAAATATGGGCCGCGTATCTGCGTGCTTCGCTGCAAATGTCGTCTAAAGACGATAGAAGAGGCGCTGCGTGAGATATGGACGCCATCTGGCAATACGTCGGGAAACATGAGTGCTGTGTTGCGGGCTGGTAGTCCCGACGCAGCAGCAGGCGAAGACCGGCGGTGACCAACGCGACCGGCGGGGACGCCAGCCAGCCCGAACACGCGGTTTGGCGCGAAGCGCTGAAACAGAAGAAACGTCCGCACTCAACGAGTACTCTTCACACGCTCTTTTATTTACACGTCGCCTGGGTAAAACAGGAATGCCAGAGCGGCGCCCCATGGCATTCGTACAGTGCAATACAGAACCGAAACCGAAACACAACAATGAGCTCGTGCAGAGGGCACGTAGGAAGGCAAGTTTTAGCGCAGTCGCATTTTCAGCGCAGCTTAAGAAACTAGGGCATTTAGAATTACGTATGTATGCATTTTCTATTAAAGGAACACGCCACCTAATACTTACTTAGTGATGTTGCGCCTCAGATATGCGTAATGTTTGCTTTTTGATCGACAATGTACACAAGTATGAACCTAGTCAGTGGCTGGCCCTTGGGCAAGTGGTTCAACTTTGGCCGAGTGGCTGAATCGAGTGACGTGCCGACAAACAGAAAGACAGGAAGACAGACCAAAATTTCTCCGTTTAAGTATCTCAAGAAAGACTATTGTCTTTAAAAGACAGCTTGAAAACCACAAACCTGCACAAAGGATGCCTAGCGTTTAGTGCACGTAGATCAGCCGCTACAGTTGCTTGCCAAATGAAGACGAGGCACTTGCGACGTCTTTATGTATGCCTGAAGGGGCGGCACCAGGCAATGCTCGGTAACGTCAGATTCCGTGGCCGCACGATGAACACCGGCTTCGCATCACGTCGATGAATCCAACGATTAAGGAGATAAACGTTGACTCGAAGAGCAGACTGCGCCGGCGCACTGAATCCTGTCTAGGATCACGCTGACACAGAAGAAAGAGGCCGCGTGAACGCTGCGACGGAAACTTGCCGAAAATCTGCGCAAAGAATGCCTAGCGTTTAGGTGCACGTCGACCAGCCGCAATCTGCGTCACGCGTGGCCTACCGTCCTTGCGGGTCAAACCCGAGTACATAAAAATAAAAAAGAGAAGCGGGCGTGGCACTGTCACCGCCACTGTGGGTGAGGGCGAGGGTTGTTATCCGCGATCCCCACAAGCTTCAGATCATCAGTATTCTGAAGCAAATAAGCGTTGATCGAGCTGCCTAGTTAACAGTTCTTCGTCGCGATCGAGGCTTGGGCGGAAGCATTTTTAAAGCCAGGAAAATTAGATCAAAGGAATGAAATGAACTCACACGAGAATAAATTTACCATTCTGTGAAGTCAACTTGTGTTTGTCATTCTTTTTCTCTCTCCTTTTACTGCAATACTAGATATGGCTACGTTCTAGCCAAACTGCGTGTGTATAGGTATGGCATGTAGAAAAGGTGTGAGTGCCGGGCAAACTGCGAGGTGCGAGTGGTGAGCAAGCCCGCAGCTGGCCTCGTGCTTCCGGCGTAGCTGCACTCCCGCAGCGAATCGCGCGCGTCTGGCATTGAGGACTAAGGCAACAGAACGCCGGGTTCTTTCGCTCCGAACCAAATGTAAATGTAGGTAGTAGCGAAGCTTCCGTAGAAGCCTATAAGTTCACAAAATAATCGCGCGTCAGCTGCTCAAGGGGCTTTAGCGCCATCTTTGTGACGAGAAAACAGTTCCGGCGGAACAAAGAACAAAGCGGATGTACGCAATATTCAGCAAAAACGGTGATGACATTTTGTTGGCACTAGCCCAAAGTTTGACCTAAAATTTGTTTTTGTACACCCCTGACCTCTTAGGACCGGCGTCAGTGCGATGAGAGTCGTGAACTTGGCGAGTGCGCTTCAACGCGTGAGAAACTTATATCGAATAGTGGCGAGACGGTGGTGTCTAAGTGTACTGCAATTTATTTAGCCTTAGCTTTACTAGTACACATTATTCTTGGAACGTTTATTGTGTGTTTGCGGATCTACCGCAGCCGCATTAAAGCAAGCAGCAACGCACCTCTTACATTTGCAGCGTTGGTTATTTGCTTCGCACATACACTTGAATCTTAAAC
Source organism: Rhipicephalus sanguineus (assembly GCF_013339695.2). NCBI lineage: Eukaryota > Metazoa > Arthropoda > Arachnida > Ixodida > Ixodidae > Rhipicephalus > Rhipicephalus sanguineus. The sequence goes on along the minus strand of NC_051180.1, from coordinate 173,998,695 downwards.
AGTGAAGTGCTTGCGTACTTCACCTATATTAATTTTAATTGTTGGGTTTTTTACGTCCCGAAACCACAATATGAATATGAGGGACGCCGTAGTGGGTGGCTCCGAACATTTTGACCTATTGATGTTTTTTTACCGTGCCCCTAAATCTAAGTACACAGGGCTGTAGAGTTTGGCCTTCATATAAATGCGGCCGCCATGACAGTTACAACAAGAAGAAATGACGCCTAGTCACGTCAAATTATGACATTGCAACTTTACTGAATGATAACAATAACGCAGTTTCAATATACTGTACACTGTGAACACCAAGTGTGGTAATAAGTAGAAGAATCACGTAGACAGTATGTGCACTAGTAGTTATTTTGCCCTATGCTCTGATAAATTCAACTTGGTGTAACAAATACAGACAGCAAACTCTACCTCGAAAGATAATACGGCAATCTGCTCGCCGACAAGAAATATTGTAGGCACTCCGTGTTCACGAAGGAAGCCAGGCCGCAGGAATATGTGGCATCCTGTTTCGAAAAGAGGCACATTCAGAAACCAAAACTGGGATAAATTTCATGGGAACTTAAAGCATGCCTACATGTCTTTCACATTTACAACGTACACTCAGACTAGCCGTTTCGAGTCGAAAATGAGCCATTTCCTTCACTTCTTTGAATCAAACTGAGTCAGATCCATTAAACAAGTGATGCATTAACAATCGTCACCAGATCAAGCAACATGGCCGCATCCAATCTGTTTATTTTGGGGCCTAGTTACTTCGTTTTCATGCTTTCGCTCGACATTGATTTTTCTTGGGCGAGTTCCTACTCACTGAAGGACATGATATCTTAGGGCAAAGCATGAATGTAAAGAGTAAGAGGCCAACTTTCCTTCGCGTGTCTATATGTTAGCGTTTCTTTTCGAGTTAAGCACGACACAGTATCATGTACTTCTTTCGATACAAGACGGTATATTATGAAAAACCAAGAAATCTAGTTATTGGGCACTGATCTATTTCTTGAAGAATAAGAAGAAGTGATCCTAAAAAACGCAGCTTAAACCTGCTAGAAAGAAGAAGAAAAAGAGCTTAAACATTTTTGGAGACCTTTAGTAGATTCCCGGAACAATAAAACGCTGCCTGCAGTCAAGCACATTACGCCTATTGTCAATAAGAACCACTCGCTCATCCGTCCTATTCATCACCATTATGACCATGCAGCAAAGGACGGACAGGACGATAGCACATGACGGTTTTAATTTTGAGGCGAAATATTGCTATATCGTTTATTCGCTGCCATTAGACGACTTTTTCGTAGCCTGTTCAAGACTAAATGAAATATTATAGGGCAGAATAGGGCAGAGTGGAGTCAATCATGTGGGAAGGGTGACGGCCGTAAAGGAGTTAAAAAGCTTAGAAACCATTTGAGGCTTTCTTCACGGTATTGTAAGCGTAGGACAAGAATGGATGAACTAGGTCACAATTAGAGTGGTCATGTGTTACGTACATAGAGAGCAAGTCACCAAGACTTTGTTTAAAGAACTTTCTAGTACCGCTAGTCTCTGGATGGCTTATATTGTTACGAAGGAATCGGTTGATTTACAGATGAGATGAAATGACAAGCAGGAGGAGCGTAAGTGCAAGTCAAGACAACACCGGCTCGCTCAGCCATGCAACCACACAGACTAAGCGCCGGCTCCACTACGCTTCCTCTGCTTCTACGTTCCGCACTGTCGTGCGTTTCCCTTACATGTTCCCCGGGAGGAGACGGAGCTCGCCGAGCGAGCTAAATATGCCTATGATGGTACTGCTTGAGTCGAGCCAAATGAACAACTTGTGTAACGCGCGAATGCCGGCTAGTGCCAGTCACTTGGGAGACAACGTAGTTTACGTCACTTAGAAGAGCGACTACCACGAATGGGCCTAAAGAGTTGGCTTGAAACTTCCGGTACAGTTCTTTTTTTTCGAACAGGAGCCCACAACCAAACGTAGTCGCCAGGAGAAAAACTTAGAGGATATGCTTGGCATCGTAGCGACTCTTGTTTTGTTCTTGCGAGGACAATGTTCGAAGGCGCGCAAGTCGACGTGCTTCTTCGGCGCGAAACAATGTCTGAGCAATGGAACAACCTTTATGATGCGAGAAAGGTACTAGACTGCACAGAAAACTCTGACGGTTTCGTGCATAAAGTCGGCAAAAAAGTTACACCATCTCCCGCTAAAGGGGACCATTAGGCGATGCGAAGCCGGAGCACTTGCACGATCGCGTTCCGTTGGCGTTCGTTGGGCATGCTACCGACCTCGCGTCGTGGAACGCGAAGAGGGACGCTACGCGCGTCGTATCTTCCATCTAGCCTGGCCGTTAATTCTCACAGGGAGAGCGGGGAACGCGGTCGACAGGGGGGCGAGACGGGGGCAGCGTAGGAGAGGACAGAGAAGGGGAGGGGACGCGCATTCGCTCGAGCTCATCGCGGCGTTGCGCAGGAGAGAATTTCAGCATGTCTAGCCCGCGTTTCAGAGGAAGATTGGAAAGGGGGAGGGTAGAGGGCTATGGGAGAGGGGGAGGAGAGAGGGAAAGTGGAAAGAGAGGAAGTGGAGAGGGAAAGTGGAGAGGGAAAGTAGAGAGGGAAAGTGGAGAGGGTATGCACATGCGCAGTAAGGGTGGTCACGCCGCACACCACCGGATTGAGCTCGGCCTTAAGATACTTCGCATCTAAAAGGTGCATACCCAGTAACTTCATCCTTGGGGTATTGTATGCGTAAGTTAGGAAAGGCAAGATGCTGTCCCAGTTCCTGTGGTCAGCATCAACATACATCGGTAGCATATTCGTAAGAGTGCGATTCGTCCTGTCGGTGAGACCGTTAGTTTGCGGATGGCAAGGAGTGGAGTGACGATAACAACCACAAAGACGCAAAAGTTCAACAACATCGGCGATAAATTGCCGTCCAGGGTCAATGATGACTACCCGTGGAGCACCGTGCCGCAATATGACCCACTCTAGCAGAAAAGAAGGGACGGTAGCCACTGAGGCAGATGTAACTGCCTCTCGTTTCCGTATATCGAGTTAAATAATCCGCGCACACTACAGCACATCGGTGGCCGGATGGGGTTTGTGGAAGTGGTCTGAGCAAGTCGATGCCGACGTTTTCAAAATGAGACGTCGGTGGTGACACGGGCTGTAAATAACCTGCCTGAACAGTCGTGGTTTGCTTGTTGCGCTGACAAGCAGCGCAGCCGGCGACGTACGGTTTCGTGGTCTTCCAGAATTTCAGCCAGCATACGTGCGAAACCATGATGACCGGACGTTATCTCATCTTGCATAGCACAACGAACGACTGGCCAAAAGCTCTCCGGCACCACTAGAAGCAACAGATGACCGTCGATTCAGTAGTTCCTCTTGTATATCAAGCCTTTAGAAAATGTTAAATGCTTGCCTGGGGAATCATGTGCAGATTCCAGTAAGAGTTTCAAGACAGGGTTGCGTTGTTGCTCGCCCATGAAGTTGCTCAGACCGGGAAAGTCGGACGAGACTGGCACTAAATGGTCATTAAAGTCATCTTCGTCAGCATTGGTGTGCACTGAAGGAAGGCGGGATAGGCAGTCGGCATCCGTGTGACATCGTCCGCTCTTACAGGTCACAGAAAACCTGTACTCTTGGAGGCGCAACGCCGAACGAGCCAACCGGCCAGACGTTTCGCGGAGTCCAACAAGCCAGCATAGTGAGTGATGGCCAGTCACTATTGTGAACTCTCGGCCGCGCAGATACGGTCGGAACTTCTGAATGGCGAAGACGACTGCTAAGCACTCGAGCTGAGTGATGGCGTAGTTCTTCTCTGCTCTGCTCAGTGTCCGACAGGCGTAAGCTACGACATGCCGCTGCAGATTTCGACGAGCACAGCGCCAACGCCAAATCCTCTAGCATCAGTATGCAATTCGGCAAACCTTCAGGATCAAAATGCTTCAGGCTAGGTCCTGAAGTCAGCAAAAAGTTTAGCTGTTGAAATGCAGCCTCACATTTATCATCCCACAAGTACGGCGCGTCTTTATGAAGAAGGGACGTCAGCGGGGAAGAGAGTTGTGCAAAATTCTTATTAAATCGGCGGAAGTTCCGTCGCGTTTGTCTCTAACTAATCCGCGTTCTTCTGAACGGCCTTTTTCTTAAACATTCCGTAATAATTGACTCTCAATAAGGCTTTACACAAAACAGATCTATACAGCATGCGCTACTTGTTCAAAAAGAATATATATTAAAAAATGTTGAGACACAGCTCTTAACTCTTGGTATTTTTGTTGATTTCAGGAAAGCCTTCGACTGCTTAAATCATGACACTCTTTTCGCAAAATTAGAGCACTATGGTGCCTTTAATCTTTAATTTAAATTTAATGGTAATTTAATCGCCTTTAATCTAAAAAGTCATATCTGGACTCACGGTCTAAATACGTAGTCATTAACCCACGCGCCTCACAGATTCTTAGTATTTCGAATGGCGTCCCTCGTGGTAGCATTTTGGGGCCACTGCTATTCAATGTATATACAAATGATGTTCCTAACATCAGCACTCATGCGAAATACTATTATATGCACGACACCAGCCTATTTTTTGCTCCCAGTGACATACAACACTTAGCAGAAATCTCAAACTTCGCGCTCTCATCACATGCCATGTGGTCATCAGTTAACTATTTGAAAAATAAACAACAGAAAACGAAAGCAGTACTTTTCCTTCCACAAAGAAAACAAGTATTTCTACGGCCCTCCTTATACATAGGCCTTACTGTGATCGAGTAAGTGGACACCTTTAAGTCATTAGGAATAACGTTGAGCAATACAATGTCATGGAATGCACATGTTAATAATCTTTCTCAACACTTTTTTAGAATCACAGGAATCACTTCGCGTAACAGATATATTATTCCAACCAAAACTAAGCTTACTTTGTACTATGCATTTTTTTATTCCCACATCAGCTATTGCCTCATAGTCTGGGGCAATACAACGTTGTCAAACATACTAAAACTGCAAACTCTGCAAAAGAAAATGCTTCGCGCAATTGTAAATGGGTCATATGATTCGCCCACTAAGCATATCTGCCCACAATATATTATTGTACCTGTAAACAAATTATTTGACTACATATTTGAATGTTTTTATAAAACAACAAAAAAAATATTTCTTTTTTTCTAAAATTGTTCCACTTAGGTTTTTCCAGTCATCATATGACACTATAGTACAAAAAGGTTGCGTATTACCAAACTGTAGAACAAACTATGGTTTTTATTTGTTGAGTTATATCGTGCCAAAGTTCTTGGATACCTCATTTTATGACTGCCTAAATGCTATGTCTCTTTCTGCCATTCGCAAGAGCATTATTTGGCAATCTGTGCCACCGTAATATCAAGTGTTTTCATGTCTTGATATATTGTATCAATCTGTGTTATTGTTTTACACTCACAGTACTGTTGCCAATTATGGCACACATGTCTTTTTGTCAATTTCTTTTTAATTTTTTTTGCACATGCACGGATACTTACACGAACTCTATGTAGAGTGGTTGTTTCTGCTTTGTGCCTACGGCTGATATGTAAGGATGGCCAGGCTTGTCAAGCGGCGTAAAAATTGCTGCTTTTTTCTCGCCATCCCTAGTTTTACGTACAAACTCAAATGGAGATTTGATTTGATTTGATTTGAGTATGAGCAACGACCCAGAAAACTTCGCAGGACCCAGAAAACTTCGCATATATATGCGCCTGTGTGTGCGTGAAGGCGATTACGGTCGTGCGACATCACATAGTTTCTAGAGCAGTACTCCCGATCTGCCCGCTCTTACTTTCCCGCTCTTCATATAAGCCGGATTACTCCGCTTCCGATGGGGCCCTATGTAGTCATGATAAATTCCACGTTCTACAGGCGCATAGCTGTCCTTAACTGACCATGAGCTTGTGGTTTCCTGGCCAGTTCTTGCTGAGAAGCTGCCTGGCGCACTGCTCCTTTTCTGCGTAATTTTAATAGGAAAGTGTTTTATGCCGGGGTCCACCGATACTTTCATGACGTATTTCCGTCGTGGAAGTAGGTCAGCAAAATGAACGACATCAGATGGCAAAGAAAAAAAGAAACAAAAGAAAAAGGCTTTGTCGACGGGAGTCGAACCCATGACCTCTCTGTCTGCGACGATGGTTGACGGGAGTTTAGCCCGCTGAGCTACATCGAAACTTTGTTTTTCTCTATTGCAATGTTAATACGTTATATACATATACATATGTGCCACACATCACCCACCAGCACGCGTATGGCTGGCTGGATCTACTTATGAACTTTTAACTGTTTCAGTGTATCTAATATACAAATCATTTCATCACATGCCCCTCGGCGCTCCAGCACTTCTCTGAGCTTCGTGATCTGTTCAACAAAATAGGCGTTAACCGATCGCGCTTGTGGCTCAGCATTTCGTATATCCATACGTGACCTCCATATGCAATAAAGACCGAGCTACCTCGAAACACATTGCGGAGGCTACATGTACGCGTATGGTATCTTTCACACTTTCATCTCGCAGTGGTCTTGGATTTATGGATGAATGCTATGAGCGTCCCCTTTATAACGGGGCGGTGACATATGTGCCATCAGGCTCAAAAAAAAAAAAAGCGCGCCGTTGCTACGACCGTCCCATTCGGCGCGTTTAATATATAAGTTTAATTTTGTCAACGCTTTAACACACCGGGAGTTGGCAGCTTTAGCCCAAGCGTCGCTCATCGCCTCTATTCATATCGAAAAATAGCTCTCCAACGCCCGCCTGGCTGTCACACCGCGTTCCCCGCTCGCCCTGTGAAAAGTATACGGCCAGGCTAGAGGCAAGACCCGACGCGCGTAGCGTTTCTCTTCGCATTTCACGACGCTTTGAAGGAGTGCATATCTAGTCACAGTGTTTATTATGTGCTTGTTGATGCTATCCTTGCGCGGGATTCACCATATGCGGTGTCTACGTGCATGTTAAGAACTTCAGCTACCGCAACGGTTAAATCATGATCATGGCCGTTAGTCGTCGGTACGGAAATGTGCCACTAGGCGTCAACGTGAGTGAGATGCGTCCACATCAAGCGGTGCTATATCTGCCAAACAACAGTAGACATTGTGCAAGCTCTCATATACCAATGCACTATAAACAATAAACTACTTCTGTGACGAGACGTTTCACTTTGGTGTTATACCTATTCCTATGACAGAGGAATCAGCCATTATTTTTTTTAACACGAAAGTGTTTTATGCCGCGGTCCATTAAGACTTTCATGACGTATTTCCGTCACGGAAGAACTTCAGAAAAATGAACGCCATCAGATGGCAAAAAAAAACTATAGGAATACGTTCCGTTGACAAGAGTTGAACCGACGACTCTCGGTGAGCCACGATGGCTGGCGGGCGTTTAGCCCACTGAGCTACCGCCAAACACATAACGGAGGCTACATGAACGCGCCTTTTAGCTTTAACACTTTCCTCTAGCAGTGCTCTTGAATGAATGGATGGATGCTATGAGCGTCTTCTTTAAACGGGGCGGTGACATGTGTGCCACCAGGCTCGAAAAAAAAGAAATCTTCGGTGCCTCCGCAATTCGCTCCGGCAACGCGCCGTTGCTGCGACCGTCCCATTCGGTGCGTTTCCAGTAGGAGAAGCGTAACTGTATCAACGCTTTAACACACCGCGAGGCGGCAGCTTTAGCCGAAGCCTCGCTCATAGCATCCATCCATATCGAAAATAGCTCTCCGACGCTCGCCTGGCTGTCGCACCGCGTTGCCCGCTCGCCCTGCGAGAATTAACAGCCAGGCTAGAGGGAAGACACGACGCTCGTCGCGTTTCACGACTTCCTGAAGGAGTGCATATCGAGTATCCGTGTTTACTATGTGCTTGTTGATGCCATGTTTGCGCGGGATTCACCATATGTAGTGTCCACGCATATCTTGACAACTTCACCTACCGCAATGGTTCAGTGACGATCATGGGCGTTAATTGCCTGTACGGAAATGTGCCAGTAGGAGTCAACGTAGGTGCGTCTACATCAAGCGCTGCTATATCTGCCAAACAACAATAGACATTGTACAAGCTCTCATATCAGATGCACTCTAAACAATCAGCTACTTCTGCGACGACACGTTTCACTTTCGTGTTATACCGATTCCTATGACGGAGGGATCAGTCATATTTTTTTTCTTTGCTTAGAGTGAGTGAGTTGTCAGTTTTATGACACCAGGATTCTTTTCCTAGAGATACAGTTATATTAACCGAAGCGTGAGCGGAAAACACTATGGCCGAGCTATGCGTATTTATGAAAAGAACATGGTTCGAACGAATTAGTGCACCAGCAGGAAAGCTAGTCTATTCTGAACAAGAAGCAACATGGACGAGATGGAGGAGGGTCGTATGTGCGGATGAAACAGCATTAGGCTGGTAGAATTCTTATCTATACATGGGCGTACTAGTGCTCTAATGCCCTATTGCAAAACCCAGCGCCGTTCCAGTACCCCTGGCTCAATACCAGCACGTTTTTTGGCACTGAATCATACTGGGATCACTGGTACACGCTCGTATTCACTGGCCCTTCGGTGAGCGCACTGGGAAAGACCTCGGTCGCACTACAAGGAGCGCTGGCTTCACCGCTGTGACGCTGGCGCGCACTGAGAAGCACTGAAAATTTCATTGGAGTGCGCTGGTCGATATTGGACATGTACTGTTTCTGCAAAGCCGCGCGCTGCTTTTAGTATTATGCGAAGCGGAACGTTTCGGTATAGTTGACTACCGAATGTTTACTCAATGGTACCGATAGATATTACCTTAACAGGTCCGAAACACATGTGTCACAATTTCAAGCTTAGCAGATAAAGAGGAGGAGATGCGCACTATATTCAGGACGTGTACGGTATACATGAAATTACTGTCATTTTTAATGTACTCCTTTCGAATGTGGAGAAAAACATGTTAATCAATAACCCAAAGCAGCCAAGGCGGGTTTTTGCTTTCTATCACGCTTTTTTTATGCATTAAAAGTTTTTAGCTTGTCTGCATACTCTTCACGTTACCGTGTTACCTGAATACCGGATGGAAACTGCGCATGCAGGCGCCCTTACAAAACGTGTAGTTACATTCACGGAACGTAATCTACTCACCGGTTACGTTTTATGTTTCCGGCCTATCTCGCTAATTGACCTTCGTTCGCAGCTACTCACGATACCCGCTTTAGGGAGACTCCAGCCGCCGAGTCAAAATAAGCCGAAATTCGAACGCCATTTACGAACACGTTGTCTGGGCCCACTTACCGAAGCTAGAGTGACGTAGAGTACCGAAGCCGTAAACGTGAGAGCCCTCAAGCTCCTGAGAGGCCGGACGGTTGGTGCAATCTGGCGGGACCGAGATGAACCTGACAAACGCAAAATTGTAATTGCAGAAACGTGGTGCATTCTTCTTCTGGTGTAAATTCCTTGCAGCGGCGTAATTACGAAAGAGTTGTCTTTTTTATCACTTTTCCCATCAAGAACACTAGACAAAAACAGACGTGCTTATGACTGCGGTTGCACGAAGTGTCGCAAGATGTGCATGCCATCGTCCGATAACTCGGTATTCCTACACGCCTTTGCATATACCGGAATACCGTACTCACTAAAAACTGCTATGATGGCTTGGCGCAGCGGTGATTGAATGTTATCTGAATAAAATATAGCTTAGGTGCAGTTATCATAATCATAATTTAGTGGTTTGTGCGTACGTAAACGTATATGTTTACGTAACGTACGTAAACGTAGGGGAAGCTAAAACTCTGCTAAAACATGCATTCCGCTATCACGGTAACCGCAATCGGGTATTATTGTAACATGGTAATTTTAAGAAGTGTACGGACAAACTAAAATCCTTTTTTGCCAATAACGCGTAGTTAATTGCTAGTGAGCACGCAGCAGCGAATGGACATCATTCAGTTTCGCATCGTGATGTGTTCGTGTAATAATTACATATTGCAGTGTTCATAAGTCTGGAGGCGTCGGCTTCGATAAAACAAATAATTACATCGCCGCGCCTTTGGCGAGCAGTATATGAGCTCTCGCTAGGCAACCCCTGCCAATGGAGGCCACAAAAACAGCCCTCGCTTGATATCGCCACAACAGGAACGCATCGCTGGCAATTCTCGGATTACTTCAGCTACACTTTAGGTAACATTAAGCAAGGTTCCGAAGGTAAAATGGGGAAACTTCAACTATCGCAACTCACGTGCGCCGAGATCGGTCCTATTCAGTGCCACTCCCAGCGAGCGTTAGGCGTAGTGTACAGAGTCCGTCTGCATGCCGCCGCCGCTTCTTAGTTTAGGTAAGCGCCATTCCGACGTGTAAGAATGACTGTAGCGTACAGACTGGACATCAGTTAACCCAAAATGAACCATTTTTTATTGTGTACAGCGTCGGCACAAAGAGAGATGACCATCTATGCGACGCGCTTTCATCAGCGCACGAAGGCTATTACCGAGACCTGCTGGCCGCACAGGCCGGCACTTCTCTTACTCATATGTTATGTAGCGAAGCCTTGGAACTTAGTAATGGGTTCCGCTCTCCAGCGCCTTCTAGTGGGTCGTCCTCTTTGGCTTGTCCTGAAAGGACGCAGCTCTCGCTGAGAGTCCGTGCTTGGCCGTGACTGTCGCCATTACGCATTGTCACTGAGTGTCGGCAAATAAACACTTTAACAGTTAGTGCACATACATGACAATTGGTACATCTCAGTACACTAACGCCTTGGCATATATGTTCAGCCTATTGTATTGTTTTTTTGCCGAGGGTTTTCATAGTTTTAGGTATTGATAGAACTGCAAATTCGTACAGTGCCACGGCCGCAGTACTGGAATATCGTCGCTTGCGTGCGAAAACATTTGCATTACCGCCTAGGTCGCCAAACGCTTCCGCCTTTACTACGTCGGTCCTCACACAGGCGCGATGTTCTATGGCGTACACTACGACCCCACACTTTTCTCTCCCCTGCTTTACGCCACAAAATTTACCCCGGAATGTACCCTAATTCGGGCTGCAAGTTTTGTTCTGTCAGGCGAGCGGACCTTAACCACATTATGTGGCAAGGTAGAAATCACTCCCCTCCCCCGAGCCTTCGCAAACATTTGAGTGGTCAGGAGCTGTGGGAGGCTGCCATGCGCAGCTACAACCCAGCATTTCAGGAGGCTGTTCTGAGGCGGGCTGATGTGGTAGAGGAGGCCTGCCGCGAGTAGGATCCCTCGCCTTCTCGAAGCCCCTTTCCCTTAAGATGAGATAAAGTTGTTTCTCTCTATCTCTCTCTTCATATTAAATCATGTACACGCGTATTTATCAAGCGAGTCATCATAAAACTTTGGTACATGTTGACCAGAAGCAAGAGCGAGAAAAGGCTATTCAACATCGGCAAAAACAGCCGTCAAGCTCTACCTGCTCCACGGTTCTTTTGATATTTTTCGGAGTTTTGAATGGAACTGAACGCTAGTGCCATTGTCGGGATGTCATTCGGTGCGGGCAGCCGTTCGTTCGTGACAAATAGAAGCAAGCTTTATCCGGAAAGGAAGATCGCGTCTTTCGTGTTCATGCGACATCTATATACGAAAGGGAACGGTGTGTTACTGTGTTGATTAGCCCTTTAACGCAAAGACGGGTACGTTTCGGTATGGCCTATAGTGGTAAAGCACTCGAAAAATGGCGAGTTTGATTCCGCCTGACGGAGGCACTTTCTTTCATAAGCTTTCTTTAATATTATTGCAGGATGCTGTCTACATCACAGTTTTGACCCTGTGGAGCCCCTTTGTGCTTGAGTAGCCAGCGCTTCCCACTAAAACGTCGCTCCAGCCCCCCAGTATCCAGCGCGGCGCTCCGCCCGTAATCCGGCATAGCACTGGACGCTGGTATCTAGTGGCACTGAGTTTTGCCACAGGGTGGTGACGTGCAAGATCGCGAACATTAAACCAGCAGATTAGAATGTGCAGTAAACGAACTAATACGTGTCCATTTTCTATGGGAGACGGGAGTTCCTAATGTAGCTTCGCAAAACAAAAATAGCTTTCCTCAAAATAATGCTCTTGCTGAGGAAGGCCACAAAATTATGCGGCTTGTTTGGTTTCGCTTCATTAAGACCTGCGAAAAATTAGCTAAATACTTCAAATTAGCACTAGAAGGCCGCGGGTCTCTTGGTATCTGTACCAGTTCACTTTGTATTTTCTGATATTTGTAGCATCTACTTCGAAATTCTGCTGGTAAACCTATTGGCCGCGAGATCGAACGGCGTCGCCGCCTGGCGGCTACTGGTTAAAGCGCGCCTAGTATGGATTGCTCCCTGCGTCGTCTGCTAGCCACGTCGTGTTTGCATGTACGCGTACGTCCTGCACGTTCTCAAAGGGCGGCTTGTTCTGTTATGTTAGCGCGAGTTTAACTGCTCGTACGTATACCTAACCTGGTGTACAGAAGCAAATGGGCTTTCTCGGCTGCATGTGCATTGTAATAAGATCAGTGAGTGCGACTTTCGAGAGGGCTGTGTATTGGTGCCGTACCCTTCGTTCGCCAGAATCATTTCAGTGTTGGTGCCGCTTTCTGGTTCAAGCACATCCTAGAGTTCGCTTAACATAGTCCCAAATATGAGGAACATTAAATAGTGTGTGAATGCAGCGTTTTAGCGACTCGGTGGTAGACAAAAACGAGGCTCATGCACTTTCGCGTTGTTGTTAAATGTATAAACACGGTACTCCAGTTCATGATGAGCTGTAGTTGTGCTTAAGATGTGATTTTATTCTACGCTCGTCTTCCCGCTACAGCGAAATATTTCTATCAAGTGAAGTCTGACACTTCGGTGCTCAAGCTGTCCCATAAAAAAAGCAGACAGTGTAATGACACGGCAGGGATAAAACGGAGTTGCCGCGCGAAATTTTAACTTGGGGCGAAATTTATGTAGAACCACCCGTGTGCTTAGATTTAGGTACGCTTTGAAGAACCAGATGTTAAAACTATTCCCGATGGCGTGCCATACATTTATGTCGTATAATTTCACGCAAAACCTCATGCTTTTTTTTACATTATCTTGAGCGTTTGTGTGGAGTTGTTATAGATTGATGGAAGGCAGCGGACATTATTACTTTGCAAAAAAAAAGACACTTATTCCATAAAATAACCGGACCTTTGTTGCATCACTGTCGTGCACGTAATCAATCGATGAAAGATCTGTGCTAAACTCTTACCTGCGTATGCGTATTCGCGTGAATAGTGCTATTGAACTCATTGCACAGGAATATGGGCTGGTATACAAATGAACAAGAAGTAAACACTTTATTTCAGTCGTGCTACTGCAGTGCGTAGTACATAGAACACAAGCTAAACACGTACAGAGAAAACAACAACAAAAAAAAACGTCATAAAGGGCGTAAGCGCAGACTGTCATCCAGGGCGAGCATCCCTTTCATCAGCAGATTGCGCTTCTCTCACTAGTAATAGTAACGTTGGATGATCTTCATGCATCGATTCAACAATGAAGAGCGTATATATTACCAGTCAGCTGCACTCAACGCATTTTATTCGCCGACAAGGCTCAAACCGCTCACAACGAAGCGCCGCTGTGTGCATTTGTACACGCGCCGCCGACCGCCTCTCCACACTAACGCGGCGACGGTGCTGCCACCTATTCGTTGATCTCGCGGCCAACACAAGTGTTTACAAACTTTTCGACATGCACAAGCATTATTCCTGCAGTGTGTTATCTTCAAGGTTCTTTAATACACTTTTCGTGTCTCAATAACACGCTGCTTCAAACGTTATCTACAAGCTAGGTTTCTTTTTTTAGAAATGGCCGGCTGGGGCATCATAGGCAAGACGGCTCTGAACATGGACAACGTGACCATTCTCGAACTGTGGGCCATCCTATTACTGACAACTTTTATACTAGCCATATTGATTGCTTACCTATCAAATGTCTTGCCTTGGACTACATCTCGACCGCAGCCTCTTCTGTTTCCTGTAATGGTAAGTCGGAAAAGTAGTATATTTTACTGCGCGTTTAAATTAATGCTGTTAAGAATTCTATGTACAGTGCTAACTCGCGAATAATCACAAAGCTTGAGCCGCCAGATAGTTACACACATATCTAATGGGAAGGCAACAGACTGGTACTGTTAACTATCACTAGACCACGCGAAGCGGAGTATTCCAAAAATCAGTTATGATAGCAGGCGAACCTTCATTACAGAGCGAGCATAATGCTCATATGTTTATAACTAGGAGCATCGCGCCGAGAAACGCTGGTGTAAATGTGCGCATCCTCAAGGCGACAATTTCGAGGGCTACATCGTGTATGGGCTCAACCAATGCAACCGAAACAACTCCACCATGAGTGGGGAAGTCAAGCACACACTGCTGCACATATGTGACGACGCTTTTCAGACGCCGCTCACGAGAAATCGTACTACGATCCCTGCACTCATCTCATTGTGTCACAGGTTTGGCGAGTTGCTTAAAGAACGCACGATAAGCCGCCCAGCCCTGACGACGCCCAACACACTCTTAAAGCTGCACTTAGTTGCGCGTCGTGCCGATCGACAACCGTTGATATCCTCGAACAAGGAATTTATCCCTTAAGAGGTAGCGCATCAGTTTTCATTAATACCTCTTACGTACGAGCCTGCGCAGCCTCCGCTTCGTACCTTTCACACGACTCGGACCCAGGTTGATGACACCCTCCCGCCTATGCCTCCACAACCACATGCGTAGCGAAACCTGCCTTCCCTCTCAACTTCTTGCCCCATACGGTCGTCCAGCAATGCCGACCGATGCCTTGTCGAAGATCACTAACTCTGCGCCACTTCCTTTTGCTAGACCGTTTGCTCTATTTTTCGCTGCCCACACGCGCGGCAAACGTCGCACAATAATAATAATAATAATAATAATAATAATAATAATAATAATAATAATAATAATAATAATAATAATAATAATAATAATAACAATAATAATAATAATAAAATTAATTGTTGGGGTTTAACGTTCCAAAACCACGATAAGATTATGAAAGAAGCCGTACTGGAGGGCTCCGGAAATTTTGACCACCTGACGCTCCGCTACAATATATATATTTCTTGAAGCTCTTCCTGTTTCGGTTGTGCTATAGGTGCTCAAATGAAGCGGACTAACAAACGCAAAAAATTGGCCGCGTATCTGCGTGCTTCGCTGCAAATGTCGTCGAAAGACGATTGTCTTCTGCCGGTCGTACTACATCAGTCCAGGTCTCATCCGCGGCTCATCCGCTCGGCCATTTCCTCGGCACGCTTGAGACGACGGGCGTAGGCACGCCGGCGCTTCTCTGCTGCAATTTCGTCGTCGGTCTTTTCCCTGAGTTGTCTGGGGATGTCTTGTAGAGTGGATTGCATTTCATCAAGCGGTCATTAATGTTATGCGCCTTGTGCACCGCCTATAGAGGCGCCACTGATAGCCACCTAGCGGGCGCCGCCGACAGTACGTGCGGGAAGCCGAGCAGACGACAGCGCTTTGCACAGCTTTGGTGTGAGGAGATGGATGAAGTTCGCGGCTACTATTTCCCCTTCGTGCGGGTGCCAGCCAACTAATTCTGCACTGGCAGCTGCAGGAAAGGCGCGTGCATCCACGAAAGTGGACTTGTGCACGATGTTTGTGACGAACGAGCGCTTAACTAAGCGCACGTCACCGATTTCGAACGACCGCATGAAAGCCTGGCGCCGACGGTTTGTGTGCGACAGAGTGCGCGCCTCGAAAAAACAAGTATAAAAAGGCGCCGAATGCGCGCCCCTTACCCTCTCCGCAGAAGACGCCACCGACACAGCCAACGCACGCGAAAGATCGGGATATTCGAGAAAGCAAAGCAGCGCCAGCGGCACCGTCTGATTCCGCAGACGAATCTGTGAGAGAATCTCGCCCTTTCTCTAGCTTTCGCTGTGCTACGCGCAGACGAATCATACGCACCTTCCCCCTTTCGGAACCCAGGCGCGAGCCGATACAGGCCATGCAAGCGCGCGGCGACGGAGAGTCAGTCAGTGAGAAGTTAGTCAGCGAAGAAGTTATGTCGTTCTAGTGATAGCATCGTTCGCTCGACCGCAGAAGTCGTGTTGTTTGATGATCTAGTGCTGCGAATAAAGTATCAAGAGATCACGCCGCGGGAGCAGTGACAAGTTTTGAAGAGGGTCGCCGAGGAGACGTGTGATGACCGACTGCGGAGGAGAACGAACGTCCGCGTGGAGTGAATCGTCATGCCGGTGAATATCAAAGGTGCGTCGCGCAGACCAGCGTAACAAGACCCAGCTACGAGGTACAGCTCGTGGTGAGCATCCGCTTTGTTTTGCTTACAAAGGTGACGTCTCAATCACTTCTTGTTGTTTCTGAAGTCAACCATTGCTGCATTTCTATTTCTGTAAATAATAAATATGGAACTTAGCTTGTAATAGCGTGGTACATGTACCGCGCTAGTACAAGCTAAGTTCAGGGATGACCAACTCGCCCGAACTACAACTCTTCTGAAATATAGAACGTTTGAGCGAAGTGCCCTTGGGGAGCACGGCGGTCGAACCGAACCAACACATGCTCAGGCTTATAACTTTGGTCGTCTACCAGTGTCAACATGATCGAGTGCATCCAGCGAGCACTGATATGGCATAACGAAAGCATTAGAAGAAGAAGCGACGTGTTAACTCGCACAATGACGAAGCGGCTCGCCTTGGCCAACGAACAGCGGCGATTCATTGCTTCCGTCGTTCTTGCTCAGGAGGCCTTGCGCTAAGTAAAACAGTGTTCCAGGCGCGTTTTCTTTAGGTGTTTGAGCACTCCACTCCACATCAATTGTTATTCGACATCCCTTGAAGTTTCAGCCACGCGGAAACACACGTACAACGACGTAGGAAACCACGTCGGCCGTCTGCTTGCTTTCCCGAGAGTAATGACTGAGTTCGCCGCCTATGGCGCTTCCGTCGGCGCGCACTAGGCGTATAGGCGTTTACACATACCCTTTATGAAGCGCTGGCCCTTAAGTAGTCACTGAATTACAGTGGACCATGGTGGCACAAAGATGCGTCATTTTTCTTCAACTCTTTACGATTTCATGGCTGCGTCACAATATACGCCGGCATTATTAAATAGTAGCTATGGCTTAGCCAAGCGCACCAGTTAAACTAAAGCCGCATAATAATGAACAATATAATTACAGAGTTGATTAAGTTAGTGCGAAAACGACCATATTGAGAACCGTTCATACCATTCCGACGACATTTTGAAGTAGCGCCATCTTCCGACAGCGGCCACAGATGAAATTTCGCTCTCTGATTTCTTTATTTTCAATAGTTACTGTGTGAGAGCGCAACATCGGCAACATGCAGTTCAGATTCTGTCGCCTTCGTCGCGTCGACTTCTTTGAGTGGTTTGGCGTTAACATCTGTTCACATTCTACTTAAGCGTTGACCACAAGTATGACGATGAGCCATGGATTCGTTCAACTGCTAGCCCTTCAATGGCAATGCTTCTGATGCGGTAACGGCCGTCTCAGTTGTGTATTCGCAATGCCCACGAACTATAGGTGGCGCGCCGTGCTCTTCAAGATGGCACCAGGAGGAGGGTCAACCCGTTTGTTAGCATAGGAACAGATAGGACGTGAGATAGAACGTACGACCCGTGCTGCTTTCACCGGATGAAGTCATGAGCTGCGCTGAAATGGATATGAGACTAAAATGCTTTCCCAAACCATGGAAAGTGCTGAGTACTCGCCACCTAATTATTTGCTGCGGCGTGAAAGGTTATATTTCAGCTCCGTTAGCGTGCATAATGATGCTTCGCGAAATCCTGTGCGTGCTGCATAAAACTGCATGAACTAGAAATGACGTATGAGCTGAACGGCACTCCGAGGTAGTACGTGCTGAGCCTGCCTGACGGATTTGCCGCAGTAGTAGGCCGCCAGCGAGTAGCGCCATCGCTGCTGCACGGGACCGCACGTTTAACGTGGTGATGGTTTGCAAACACCATACGCCGTCGTCATTACTTGCGCAGTCGGGAACGCGGAGTTACGTCTTCAACGGAACACAAGCATTTCACATCCCATTCAGTAGCGCTTGTGTCACCGCCATGCTGAGACTCTAGCCGTGTGCATGCAATTCACTTCACTCGCATGTTGCAGGTTCGATCAGCACGATCGAAACATGAATATCGAAAAGAATGCACACGTATGCTTTCGCAACGGCGAAGAAGTTAGCCGAGAGGCGTGCATTGCGGCCGTGACTGCACGTTCTATCGTTATAACCATTTCGCTTCGCTGGTCGAGCTCGAGCGTGTTTGCGGCATACGTACGGCGCTCCATAATATCCACAATAATTGATACATGCAATGCACAAGAGGAACTATGCTTTTATTTTGATCTCGCTCTAAGACATTATACATTAAATACAATCAAAGTGACTTACGAGCGTGAAAGAACATTAACGCACAAGTGGACGTGAAGTGCAACTCGCTCCTCGTGAGTTAGCAGCTGATCGTTCATCGTCGCTGTCACTCTCGGTGCTTGCACAGTCTTCAACGTCCAGTGAAAAATCCTAGTCCTCAAGATGGTTTCTTTCAACATCACTGCTGAAAGCAATCTGAAGAATTTCCTCCGCCGAACGACTTCGACCACTCCGCGTCACCACGTTTACAATTAGAGAGGCGTCTGGGCGCGAAGAACACTCTGCACTCTGCTCTCAGACCGGTCAACAAGCAAATCGCTTGCAGTGTGCTGCCACCTACCAACAAACGTACAAAAACAAGCGGCGCAGCGCTGGCTATGAAATATGAAACTCTAGTACAATGTATATGAAACCAACACACTGGCGAAGGACGGCGTGGAAAGCGTTCGCTCCACGAAAGGCGTCGAGCAGACGCGTTCTCGAATGATCGAAACGTCGCTCGCACGATTCGTAACAGCGTTTTGCTGACAAAGGATAGAGGTATCGCCAACTTGAGATCGCTCAGTTATACAAAAGCACATCGCGTGCCCGCGGGACCTCCCGCGTGCAGTGTTATGGGATTCATGCACTACAGGAAACACTGACCAATGCTATATGCAAGCAAAACAGGGTGAGCTTCAACTGATTATGTCAGACGATAACATTTAACTAACCTACGTGGCTACAGAAAGCCTCGCGAAGCTGATAGTATGTGTACGCTGTGAGCTATAGTATTGAAAGTGCGAGTTGCCACGTATTTTCACGAAAACTTCGCGTGTCGCAAGAACGAATCAGATTTCGTGTGTCACGGAGGGCCCGGTTTGTTCACTGATGCAGGGAACATGCAAAGCCGTAGTGTTCTTTTCTTGCCAACGCGTTAACATTGAGCCTAGCACAGCTGAACAAGGGAGCGACTGCGTAGTGCTGCCATTTTGTCGTCTACTAACCCTCCTCGAGAGGACGCTCCTGAATTCCGCTTGGCGGCGCGACAGTCTATGGGCATTGCGAATACGTATTTACAATGCGGGTCGTGCGAAGAAACAAGACAAGATGGCCTCGCACCGGACGGTGTTTTTCGAGAGCGATGCCAGTGGCTCTTGGCGTCGCGGCAGCTCGATTACTTGAGAAACTAGCGCTCCACCGCGCGCATTATGGAAAAGAACGCTATCCACACTTCGTGACATGTTCTGTAATATCTTAGTACACTGTACCTACGTTACATACTACTCTCCTACAGTTACGTCACGGTATTCGACTGGAGTGTCAAATTGCGGTCATTGTGCGACAAGCGTGTAGTTGACAAGTGTGTAGTTGTCGTTGGGGTGGTGGTTAGTCTTGCGTTGAATTTGGAATACTCTTTTCGCAAAGGTGAGTGAGAGTGTTAGTGATTACCGACTGTGCACAGCTGTCATTAGAAGCGCATTTTGTGTTGATTTTCGCAGGCCAAAGCAAAATCTTGAGAAGGAGTGATACATATTGCACACGTGCATATAAGCCCGTCCTAATTCTCAGTGATGGCATGCATAATCCAAAACGCATGTGATTGAAATTATGGCTTAAATAACAGAAGTCATTGGCTCATTTTTCAGTTATGTGCAATTATGATGCAGTTTAACGTTAAAGTTTTGATGAGGGCGAAAGGCGAAGAACACCCATGTGCTCATGTTCGGGTGCACGTTAAAGAGCCCCAGTTGATCGAAATTAATCCGTAGTACCAGACTAGGCGTGCCTCATAATCATATGGTGGTTTCGACACGTAAAACTCCAGCAAATATATATTATCCTTCTTTCACGCGCGCACTGTCCAGTTGTATTACGTTTGCTGAAATGTTGTTAAAAAAATTAACTTTCATGTTTCTTTATATTGATAGTTGTATTGATAAGTAGTATAAGTGCTGCGCAAAACTAAAAACGCGTGCGCTTGCCAACTATGTTAACGCCGAAAAAAAAAATCGAATTATTGGTGTACAGTCTAGGACGTTCAATAAAACTACACTGTCTTGGGAAGCGGGACTTGCTGTATTTATGACTGGCAGATCGTGGAAAGTCTCGGCATTCGTTACCACAAACAACAAGGCCAGAAAGCCGCCATTCCAGACACGATCAGGCAAACGCTAAGGGTTGACCCAATTCCACGGAACGTTCACCCGGAGCACAACCAAGGCAGAAGAGTGGCCAGGGCCAGAGTTCTACTCCACACTTACGGAGACGAAATGGGGGGCGCGGTTCCTTGACGCCGCTGAATACGCAGAACGCTCACGATTCGCGGTCGTCGATTGGAAAGGCCAAACGAGAATATCGGCAAGTATACCGTGCGAGCACGCACAAGATGCGGAGGAAGTGGCGGTGGCGCTCGCACTCACGGATACGACGTGCACGACGGTCATCTGCGACTCGAGACAAGCAATCAGAAACTTCGCCAAAGGATGGATCTCGCGACGAGCGGCCCGAATCCTACGCAATAGCCAAGTCCATCGAGCGGTAGATTGTCAAACCAGGCTCATCTGGTTTCCGGCTCACATGGGAGAGGTATCAGAGACTCAACGCAACCTAAACGAGACGGCACACGCCAAGGCGCGTGAGCTCACAAACCGCACCGGCGACCGTCGTCTATGGGGCAACACCAAAGACCGCTTGACCAGCTATAATGAAATTACCAAGGCCTTCTGCCTGGCCCGCCGAACCTTTCCTCCGCCCAGCGACAAGCTGAACAGGACGCAAGCGGCGGCCCTCAGACAACTGCAGCGTACACGTACCCCAACCCCGCACAGTGTAACAGGCTCTACCCGAGTACATACCCGACAAATATATGCAAGGTCTGCCACACTGAGGTCGCCACATTAAATCACATGCTCTGGAACTGTGACAAAAATCCGGAACGTGCTAACTCCGGAACCCTTCCGCCGCGGTGGGCCGCTGCCTTGCGCAGCCCCAGCCTCGGCGACCAACTTTGGGCTGTCCAGCAGGCCCGCGAGGCGGCGCTGAGGCAAGGCCTCGACGTCCCCACGTGGGATACCTAAAGCCCAGTCGGCGAAAGCTCTGCCGGACCATCAACAAAGTTGTTACCAACCAAAGATCGTGCACAAACGTATACAAACAGCACAAGACAGACGAAAGTATGCGGCTCATCGCGCACACGCTGGGCGATGAACAAAAACTGAAAAAAACCGAGCACCAATGACGTTATTCAAGACATTGAACAAAAACAATCAACGTCACTCTTGTATTGCTCGTATCAATCCTTGGTACAAATAATCGCACGCGATTGGCCGAGTCCGTAGTGCTGGATAGTCTGAGGCTGCCGAGTGAGCGCGAAAGGCGGCCGCTCTCCGCAGCACGGAATCATGACGTCGTCGTCGTGTGTGTCACTTCTTCCCCTTGTCCGGCGTCTTTTTGACTGGTTTTTGCCTCAGCGTCATGTACCAACTGACCCAGACTTCGACGTTATGACGTAACTCGGCGTGCGCATCCGCGCCCGCGCGAGACCACGTAGTTGAGGAGAAAAGTTGCTCCTCTGGCGCTTGCCGCAAGAGGGCACGACGAGTAAAACGTTCGCAAAGGAGAAACTCGCTGCTGCGAAGGAGGAACGGAGCCCGTTGCTCCATTCTCGCTCCCCCCCCCCCTTTTTTTTTTTGGTGTGTGGCTGGCATTGATAAAATAATGGAGGCGCTGCGTGAGATATGGACGCCATCTGGCAGTGGCGTCGGGAAAGATCAGCTTGTGCAGAACCCAAGGCCACTGCAAGGTGACAGCACCATATCGTCGGCAGAGGGCTTTTTCGTGCATAGCGTCGCATTTTCAGCGCAGCCAAAGAAACACTAGGGTCTTTAGAATTACGTATCTGTGTATTTTCTAGTAAAGGAACACACCATCTAATACTTACGTATTGATGTTGCGCTTCAGATATGCGTAATATTTGCTTTTTGATCGAAAATGCTCACAACTATGAACGGAGCAACCAGTTCAAGATGGCTGGGCGTTCAGCAAGTGCTTAAACTTTGGCCTTGTGGCTGAATCGTGTGACAGACAGATAGATAAAAAATTCTGTGTTCAAATATGTCAAGAAAGAATATCGCCTTGAAAAACGATGCGTTATTGGCAACGTTGCGACCGGGCACCGGCCTTTGTCAGGACATACATGCCTTGACGCATAACCAGTACAGTATTAGTAGTGCGATAGGACTGTGCAGTAGGCCATGGCTTCTAAAATTACCCATGGTTATAGGCTGTTGCAAGTGGCAGCCCTACGAGCACGCAACGATGGTCAAACCATGCTCTTACCACTCAAATACATTGACTGGGCTCGAACAAATCGAGTCAAGGCTTTCGCACTATGAGCAAAACGAAAGGTCACGATTGTAAAAATGGACGAGAAAGTGCAACGCTTTATTTTTGATAAATCAAAATCGTCCCCTACAATGTTGGTCCTGTAATTTTGGGATTGCATGCTGTATGTAGCCCCACAAAAAGATAGTCAGAAATGTTTTTCGAATAGCGCCCGATTTTTAAGTAAACCAGCGTTACATCACAGATTTCAGAAACATACTTTGCTATCCCGAGTACATTTTTTCAACAAATCACCCTGAGAATATCTTTCATTATGTATGTGGCTCACTTAGATCAGAAAATGACGTATGAACTGCGTATGCCTTATCAGACGTTTTCAATGTAGTTGAGGTAGCGGTAACTTGGTGTGGAAAGTTCAAAGTTGCCTCGGCGCCTGCTTTTTATTTTGGCTCCTTCTCTGGCTCACCGAGCGTAGTTAATGGCATGACTGCTCTTCCTTCCAGTCCAGTTACTGGTATCCACCAACAGTCATGGTGCCTCCCACAGAAATGAAGGAAACTGAGAACGCAGCTCGCTTCGAACCTTTGCCTAAGCTGGACGTCGTAATAGAGTGCAAGAATCTGGTTAAGGTACGTTTTGGTGCATGTCGCACGCTAAAAATGACTTCGTAAAAAAATGTTGCGTTAGCTACAAACGCTCATGAGAGCGAACGTTCAGTCCCATACCTGGTATTCTGGGTCACATCGTTTATGGTCGCATGTTACACAATTGAACTCTACAGGAAATTAGGCGAGGAGCTGTTCACTTCAAGAGAACAGTAAACAAGATGTTCTGTAATGTTTTCAGGAAACGGTAGTTTTTATTGGCCCATGCATACATAGCAAAACCACTTGCATTAAAGCTGAGGGAGCATACGTGCATCGAAGACGCTTGGTGAAGTTATTGATATTAGTAATATAGGTCCTACATATCCACAAAAGGCAGGACTCAGGGGAAGACGGAACCTTTTGATGAAAAATTCGTAAACAGGGGGTGTGCTGGAGCCAATGTTTGTCAGCTCCAGCTTATGAATATTTCATCGCTTGTTATAGATACGCATAGAAAGGATACAGCGAGTGCTACTATGTTTTACATTAAACTATCGAGTCATACATTTATTTGCGTACCTCAGATACCCATAAGCTTTTTACGAAGTGTTGGTCATGCTGGGGCAGAAGAAAAACAAATGATTACAATAATAATAATATGAGAGATAGAATCAATGAATCAAAAAAGATAAGCCTGACCTATAAATGACGCCCCGCACTAAATATGCCCCAAAGAAGGACTTCCCCGGATATTGTTGCCCAGTGCAATTTGTAATTGAATTGCCTATTCTCCTGACGCCATGAAGGAGAAACAAACGCTTCTCGAGTTGTTCCTCATTCGAGATTGTACAAGAAAATTCGTTAGTCTCGCGAAGGGTGACACAAAAGTTCGCGATAACCTCAACAAAAATAACCAAAGGGCCCGTTTCCTATTAAGGTGCTGCTGGTAAATTTAGAAAGAAAGACACGCTTGAATTTTTTTTTAATTGCGTGCATTGGTAAGGAAGAGGCAGCACATTTCAAATTAGCACGTTCTGTTACACGTGAAAAAAATGACTACGCAGAAACCAGGTGACTTGATGAGCTGGATGTGCTTCCTGTTTGAAAATGATATCTCTGTTTATGAAATACATTGCCACGCGCACTAGTTGCATCATTTTTACGTATTCGGGTTTCACACACAAAACCTGTTAGCAGCGCTCCGCACGGATCGCGCCGCATTTTTCCGGAAACTTCGCGAATATTTGAAATTATTTTCTGAAGATTACGTGGAGCGCGCGAATAGTCGAGTTTATTCCAGAGCTAACCCGTGCACTAGCGATAACGCTGAAAGTTTCGATTGCTTCTGAATAAAAGACGACGCGTTCAGCCGATGATCAGATTACATACGCCCGACGCTCTGTTCGCCGCTATCAGTGTACCCGTGAAATAATTGTAGCGTGTCTTTTCATTTCCCGGGCACAAGTTCGCCCAAGCAAAAAGTTTAGTCTTGAACACGCCGACTGCTGCCTTCGTCAACGTCGCGAACACGTGAGAATATGAAGGCATCTAGAAACAAATGTGGCGTTTTTTTTTTCTAAGGCAGCCAGTTGCACTTTAACTTAAACTAAAAAGAAACGCCGTTTCCTGCTAGCGACAATATGGTGGAGCCTGCTCCAACACGTTTTTGCCAGTGTGTGCATGCCAACAAAATATCCTCAAATCTATATTGCGGCTGAAATCTATATTACCCACTATCGTCGGTAATCAGCAGTAAAACTTGGCTTTGGCTCTCATAGAATGGGACATATCATTCGGACTTGAATTAGCTCGTCAAAGAAGTCAAAAAATTGCAGCGAATGAACGATCTAGTAATATTTTGCAACAATATTAACATCATTCTTCTGCCTCCATCGGTGCCGTCTTTTGTTGCATGGCTGTAATGACGGTGACTGGTCTTGTAGAGCGAGTGGTCCTTCCGGCCAAAGGCGCACCATTCTAGACCACCGGCAGCATTTTCTTTTTCTTGGTATCTATTGAAGGCCTTCAAAAATGTTTCAGCTCTTCTTTTCCTTTTAGCTCATGTTATGCCATGCCATTTCGAATCACGCCTTCTTCTGCTGCTTCTTCAAGGAGTATATCAGTGTCCAATATTTTCATTTCAGTTGTTTGCTATTTCAAGTATACCGTCTTGGAGCGAAATAAGGTCATGACGCCGTAGCGCCAAAGTCTAAAAGAAACACCAAGAGGGAGAAAGAAGTAGGAAAGTCTGCTCTTTACTCAATCCATTTGAGTTTAGCGCTACAACATCGTATCTTTCAGTAAGGGCCAACTCGGCGAAGAAAAAGCAATTATGCAACGAAAGCACGATAGCACAGAAACTAGGACACGTATAAAACAGATTGGAAGCGGCCATATTCGTTGTTTTGGTCACATTTGTTGGCGCAGCGCTGGTTTAATGAATCTCGCTCATTTTGATTCGAACAAGTGATAGATTTGGCTCATTTTACGTTCAAAAAGGGCTTGTTGAGTTCCCATTACAACCAGGAATTGACCCATTTTGATTACAATTGTTTTAAAAGTGAAATGTACTTGGGCACGCTTTACGCTTCCGCGATATATAGCCCAGCTTCTGTTTCTTGATTTGGTCCTTTTATAAAAAAAAGCGCCACAAATGTGTACTTCATTATACAAATACCCCACTAATGGACTGTTCGAAGTGTCTCACCAATTTGTCGGAAACATATTGCTACGATACTGGGAGAACGCATGGAAGAAGAGGAGAACGACGCGGGGCACGAACTGTGATCTGCTCGATCCCCGGACTCTCGCATCCATCATCTCTTGTAAATAAACGCATCTCACCGTAACAGTATTGGTGGACGTGCTGGGTACAGCAAAGCGATCCCGGGTGAACGATCACGGAAGCGCTACATCTGGAGCTACGCCGAAGCCGCCGACTGGCCGGACTACCACCCCTCTCTATGGACCCGATTGCTGACGGCGACAACACGCGGTCTTCGTCTGGCGCTACATGGCCCCAACACATTGTGTCACGAACCTTCTCTGGTAAGGTTGGAGAAGACGTCGACGAATGGCTGAAACACTACAATCGTGTGAGTAGATACAACCATTGGGATTCGGCCTCCCGGTTGACCAACGTCGGATTGTTTCTTGAAGGAACGGCGTTGGTGTGGTTCGAGAACCACGAAGAAACAATAGCGACGTGGGAAGAGTTTCAGAAGGACATAGCGAGCTGCTTCGGGGACCCTTCAATGAAGAAGAAGCGCGCTGAGCAAACTTTAATGCAGCGTGCTCAAGTGCCCGGCGAGACTTGCACAACTTACTTTGAGGAGATCTTGAAATTGTGTAAGTCTGTAGACCCACGCATGAAAGAAGATGACAAGGTTGGGCATCTCCTCAAAGGGATTGCTGAAGATGTCTACAATTTCCTCATCGGAAAGGACACCTTGGAGTCTGTAGCGGACGTAATTCAACACTGCCGCACGTTTGAGACTCTGAAGGCTAGGCGCATCACTCCCAAGTTTGGTAGACTTGCCAACGTCACTACCGTTGCAAGTGTCGACGTCACTCCAACACCATCCTGCGATCTTGCCGCAACGATTAGACAAATCGTGCGCGAAGAACTTGGACGACGTGATGCTGTCACCCCGACAAGGGCACGTGCCAGTGATACCTCACTGTCATACGACGCAATGTGTGCTGCCGTTGATGCCCCGGTGTACGACGTGCCCCTATCAGAAGCACCGGAGCAACCAACCGACAACCTACATCGCCGTAGTGGTCTCCAGAACGTCTTCATCCAAACACCTTCAATGGTGTCCTCGTGGGACGATCACAGGTACACGGTGCCTCGTGGAAGGTTTGGTGACGTGCGTGAGGCCCCTGTGTGCTTCTACTGCGGTGTCCGTGGACATGTGGCTCGATTCTGCGCTCAAAGACGTCGCGCACCACAGCGCCACTACGAGGGACCACCGGCTTCTCCTCGACAAAACAGCTGGCGCGGTGGTATGCGCTCAGTGCGGGACACGTACGTCGGTAACGGCAAAATGCCCGCAGTGACACGCACGTCGGACGCAATTTCCACCAGAACTTCCGCAGCGACTCGCCCTCCTCCGTACGAAGCTTGACGCCCCCTACTGCGCGCCGGCGCCGTTCTCCGTCTCCTGGTCGCCGCGTCACTTCACTCTTAGAACAAAGGGCGTCGGGGTACTCCCTTTGTGAGAGTTTTGGCTTGTCCCGCTGGGCACTCCCTTTTCCGGGGTGAAACAACTCCCTCTAGACAGGGAGTGATTCAACGCCTCCTCATGGAGTACAGTACTCCGTCTGCGATAGAGTGAAAGCACTCCTCCGAGGGAGTAAAGCTATCACGTTAAAACAGCTTTGAAATAAAATTAATCGAGCACAGAAAATGGCACATTCATACGCGCACACATTCACGCAACCAAAACATGTAGAGCGCTCGCAACCGAAACGCATACATTAGAGGATTTTAGTCTGTCCGGCACACCGGTATACGCAAAATGCTTTGCACCAGAATACCGGGTGTGAACTGCGCATACGCACGCCCGGTAAACATGGCCGCGCCGCCGAAAGCGATTGCCGTCCACCGCGAATCTATCAAGTGGTCGTCGCGCGCTCTGTCGCTCGTTATCTCCGAACTGATGCTTTTATTTGCTTTAGGTTCACGTCCTTAAGCTTCGACAGCAAGGTATTCGTGTCGATTCGGCACCGTTTTCGAGAGCCATACTCAAATAATCAACGATGTAGGCTTAGCGAGTGACAATCACGGAATCTCGAAGGTCATACATTATGTATCGGTTAGTTGTTTTTATCCTCCATAGCTGGCGCAACTTGACGTGGCGGCAGCTACGGCACACAAAGCGGCTGCGAGAAAGAAAAATGTTGGCACTCGAACAGCGTTTCACGGAATAATTTCTGTAATGCTTATCTCTAGGGGTAATAAGAAAATGGATATCAATGTAAACACGCACATATGACAACACATACAAATCGCACACGACACAGGAATCGAACTCATGACCACAAGCACTGAGAGCAGACACTCTAACTACAACGCCACAGAGCCACCCCTTATGAAAATGAACTTTGCGAGTCTAATGTGCAACTAATGCACACCTAATGTGTCATTAGATTGACATTAGACCTGCAAAGCCTAATGTCCTTTAGCATCACGTGTGCATCAGACACTCAAATGACAATATGCACCAGGATTTCTGATGACAGAAGTACGCAGATTTTCCAATGCGTATCCTAATGCCAAAGCACATTACAGCTAAGAAATATATATTAAGCGTTCATCACCACTAAAAATTAAATATTCTAGTACTAATCGTAACAATTGCGAGGATTTTACATCCCAAAACCACAATACGACAGTGGCGTAGCCAGGGGGTGGCACATCGGGCCCGTGCCCCAACCACCCTCCCCCTCCCCACCCCTCGAAAGTTGTTTTGTCATGGCATACAGAGCCCAAAATGACATTCGACCACATCTGCCTGCCCGGCCCCCACTTCAGATCAAGGAGGTGCACCTCCCCCCCCCCCCCCAAAAAAAAAAAAATTCTGCCTACGCCCCTGCGATACGATTATGAGGCACGTCGTAGTGGAGGGCTCCGAAAATTTCGACCACTTGGGATTCTTTAACATGCACCTTAATCTAATTCAATTTCTTACAGATCTCAACATTCACGTTTTGTCTTTCAGAAATCTCAAACGCCAAACAGTTTGTATTGCAATAAATATTTCAATCATGTTTCAGTAGAAGATATAACATTGAGCACTAATAAGCATTGAGCACCTCAAGCACTAATAATAATAATAATAATAATAATAATAATAATAATAATAATAATAATAATAATAATGCTGGGATATTCCGTGCCAAAAGCACGATGTGGAGGCACGCTCTAATGGGGCATTCCGGATTAATTTCGACCACCTTGGGCGGATAAAACTTCAATATATATATATATTGAAGTTTTATCCGCCGGATATATTGAAGTGTTTACTAATTAACTAATTTTCATAGTGTCGCTCGCGTGCGGTGAAGCGATACCCCGAACAGTTACACAGAAGTGTAGGTTTTCCATTTGCCCGGAGGATGGGGGGTTGGCTTAATAGAACTGCAGTGCACTGTAATAGAACTGCGGACACTGAGGGAAGCACGAGAGATGAATCAGTCGGATCGTTGCAGTCAGAATTTGGAAGTGTATCATCAGCTACACGTTTTCAACAAAAATACGCCTGGGAGCAGTGGCTACCAACGTAGCCTCCCCCACCCCATTCTTCATTCCCCGTCGGCAAGTTCCGGCGAGCGGGGTACAGGGGGTGGGGGGGGGGCGGCGCCCATGCCTTTCATCCCGCAGCTGATGCTTCTGTTTCCTGTTACGCAGAGAAAGTAGAGGAATGGGCACCTGGTCAGATACACCCTTTCTCTTTTATTGTGCAGGAATGCATGCTATTCATACCTATCTACACACGGGCAAAGCCTGCAACCCTGAAACAAATCTGTGTTCGGCGCTTGTAGTACGCAAAAGCATTGCCTTTGAGATCTCTACTAGGGTGGTTAGAATCCAGCCACCCTACGTGTATCTTGCAGGGACTCAGTGATGACCGTCGCCTCGAGCGTGAGCAAAATTTTCTCTAATATGCCAAGAACAAAAAGTATAGTTTGAGAACTAAATACAAACAGTGATCAAATAGTACAGACGCACCTAAACTTGTGTGCAAAGCCATAAATACATTTAATTTGCAATACAAAAATTTCCTGTATGATAACACGACACTGCTGCCACCTATATTTTCTTTTTAGTCGAGCCTGTTAGTCGGCAGTTGCAACAGGCCTCGTTGTACTACAGGTGCTTCCCGCGAGCACATGTGCTTCGCAGTGACATCGTGACATATTTACCGTGTTGATAGATATTGTGTGCGTTTATTGTGTGCTTATCGTACTTGACATTCGTCGACTGGATATTTTGCGCGTTTCGGAACGTCCTCCCGCAAGTGGGGGATGATGCATCGTCGTTCGTCGCCACTCAGAACAGCCTCATCGGACGCGCAGCTTTGTCTCCGCGCTCAAAAGTGCTTTCTTGCTTCGTTTATCGATTACTCACGTTAATCGCGTGATTCAATATCGAGTGTACCTCCAAAGACAATCC
Organism: Rhipicephalus sanguineus; assembly: GCF_013339695.2. Lineage (NCBI taxonomy): Eukaryota > Metazoa > Arthropoda > Arachnida > Ixodida > Ixodidae > Rhipicephalus > Rhipicephalus sanguineus. The sequence goes on along the minus strand of NC_051180.1, from coordinate 173,968,187 downwards.
ACTTCCCAGTGCTGTGACAAGCGGCGACCGCGGTTGTACAGGAGCGGAAGCGTGAGCCTTTTGACGAGCGACTGTGAAGAATGCAAAGCCAGTGCCAAACTTCGGTAAGTTGAAGAAAGTCGCTGAACTAAGTAACTTGGTTATTCATTGCGTGATGCTGTTGTGCAGGAACCGATAGCCCGGGCGGCGTGTTGGCACAGCGAGGATGAGAACGAGAGACCCGATAGACACGTACGTTTGGTGCTTTGAGCGCACTTGTATTTACATCACCGTAAAAGCCGGTCGCCGATTGCGTTGATTACATGTTTGAAGGATGCGCGTTGCGGCTGCGCGATCCTATCCTTCGATCATGCAAGCCTCGTGTCATTGCGCTGTTATTCCTTGGATGTTTACTGCACGAGATCATCGCTTGAGAGTATTTATACAATCCCTTGTCGCCGTGAAGAAGTGTCTGCCTTTAAACATACGGGTCGGCCCTTAGCGTTTTCACGGTGGTGATACGAGAGGAGTTGACCAAACTCGGTAATAATGCGCAAAAGTGTCGCAACAGTGCGCACGTAGATAGAAAAACACACAGCCCTGTCACGCACACGCGATGATGGATATGTTTTTGTGGTTGCGTTCCCGAGTCCTTTTGTCGGAAATCCTTGTAATTGCTCCGTGGTTAGGATTTCAACGTAGCTGCATCATAAATGTTCTAAGGGAGCTCACTTGAAGTAAATGTATTTGAGTGAATTATGTTATGTACTGGTACTAAGTGTACACTCCAACAGCTGCGTGCTTAATTTGAAGAAGCACATGTTTATATGAAATAATGTTAGTAGAAGAATATGTAAATTCGATTAAGTTAAGCTAACTCATCCCTTATGAAAAAATTTAATGTGTAATAATAGACAGACTAATGTCTTTAGACATAAGAATCATTACACTGTCTAATGCCAGTCTAATGCGCTTTCTAATGCACACCTAATGCGAGTCTAATAGTAATTGGCCACCGTTAGTCTATAGAGTCATGACGTTTGAGTTTCTGATGACCATTGTCTAGCGTTAGTCTAAGGAGTCCTAATGAGTGAGTTTCTAATGGCCGTTGTCTAGTGAAACGCAATTGAACATATGCATTAGGTTGACATTAAACACCATATTGCAGACCTAGGCGTTATGCCAGCAACAGCATGTTTGCTGCACACAGGTCAATAAATATTTTTGTGGTTAACAATACAAAAGTGTGTATCTTTAGACGATTGTCACATAAACGCCAGCAGACCATTTCGAGCGATGACTAGATCACCATTGTTCTTTACACGTAACAGTCTTTCAAAGCCAGTCAATAATCTTGCAGGTCTATGATACACGCATTTGTAAACGAGCGCTAAATTGTCAACCTATTTAGTTTCTATAGGACAATAAATGGGGCTAGTTAGTTAAATTTTGTATTTCCTACGAAAGAGCTCTTTTGCAATCACAAATGAAATAAGACCAGGCGAAAGATTTCAGAAGAAAGCCCTTTTCTATTTAATTTCTGACTCAGCACTGACGATAGGGTCTCTTGTGCTGCACTGTCGTGGTGGTACAGTTGCTGTATTTGAAACCTGCAAGAGAGAGTGTTAATATTAGCTTGGCACTGAAGCATACAGCTTAGGGCAGCATGTAAACAGATGTTGCAATTTATGATTAATGCCTTTTTTTCAAAACAGTGGTACAATTTTTAACTGAATAATCCATCTGTATCAATGTCCAACTACATAGCCTTGGCTTCATGCTGCTTTGATCAAAAACATAAGAAAACAAACCCCTATATATCACTATATATCACTTCAGAGGGCTGTGGTTTCGTAGATTGGCCAGCTATTATAGACAGACCACTTAGCTCTGTTAGCTTCTTTGATATAACATTTCATAATAACGTCCTTTCGCTACTCAAATGGTACTCCATGCATGACCGCTGCATGCATCAGTGAGCCTATTCCACCTCCTTTGTTTTAAACGAAACTATCACAGAACAATTTGTAGCTCATGCTCAGCTTGTGCAAGGTGAATCTGAGCAATAGGAAAGTGGAATGTGGAGCTGAGTCTTGGTAAAACAGCTAGAGAAATGCTAAATTCTAGTGAAAAGAATCATGAAATGGTGGGTTCTGTAAGAACCTACAATATATTTTACCGATATGCATGCTGTAACAAGTTATGGGTCATTTCTACAACAATTTTAAAAACAAGGCATTAGGGAAAGCGAGCCAAAGCATTTTTGTATTATTACCCCTGGTGACTTTTGCATATTATTCGATAGCTAAAGGTACATTCATTATGTACCTTGAAGAGGCGACAAAAGTTTTATGAAAATGGAAATATTTGTTCCCGGTTCCATGCTTTAAAGTACACATTTACAATGTTAGCTAGCAAATATTGCATAGTTATGAAATTGATCACTTGTCTTTTAGAAAAACAGAAGAATCCACATTGGAGTGCGTCTGTACTTGTTGAACATCTTGACAGGATAGCACAGCTACTCAAGGAAAGAGCACATAGCAGAGCTAAACTCAAAACTAACCTTTTTTAGAAATCACGCAGACGCTTAAAATATCATCTGAACCCAAGTGTTCGCACAGAGATAACATCATCTACAGTGCATGTGCAAACAGCAAAATGGAATAATCAAACGTACACCCAGGAGGAAAGAGGATCACGAGCTAAGACACCGACACAGAAAGAAGAGAGGAGCATTGTCCGTGTATTAGCTCGCGCTCCTGTTCCCTCCTGAGTATGTACCAAAATGCCCAGTTACAAGTATTGCTAAAATGTACACCCTTCCACAATAGTATGAATTCATTCGACAATTAAAGCTCCCTGTCAAACAAGGTTATTCAAGGCACCATCACACAGTGCATTACACTTCTCTTTCTGTGGTAGGCCTCAACCTGTGTCGTGAACTGTGCGATATACACAGATTCCTGGTATCTTTATAGATTGTGGGGTGATAATGTTCCAAAAATGTGATGAAACATATGAGTATCCGATGCCTTCTAATGAAGGCTATCTCCGATTCAGATTACCAAACTCTCAGGCTTATCGATCATCTGACAACAATGCTTTGTTAGAAGGAAATGGGTACTCCCATGTTGCACGACATTGCTTAAAACATGGTTGCACCACAACCTATAAAAACACCATAAACCTGTACATAGCAGTAAGGTCAGAACAGGGACTATTAAGGCCCACGACATAGAAAAATAGAGCAATGGAATACGCTGTGAAAGTGTGGCCTACAGCTTTGCATGAAAGTCAATTTTCAATGTTGCATCACTTCATAACATAGCGGTACAATATATGTTTCATTGCCTCCTTTTGCTGTTTGTCAATGCCTGTAGATGACGTCATCTATGCAAGAACTTGTGGTTACACATAATACTGAAACGTTAATACTTATCGTAGAGACATGTGAAGGCAGGACGAGGAGGGACACACAAAGGTGCTAACAATTTATTTGGACTCAGATCATACATATTTATAATTTTAAGGAAAGAAAAACTCAGGCATGCGCAGGCACAGCTGTGTCCAGGAAAAATAGTTCTTTCTTTGTTAAATATAATGACGGCACACTAACACAATCTTGGCAAAGATAATGAATAGTTGCTGATTCAATAATTAATCCAATGTACAGTATAGTATTATCACTGTGTGGCTAACCGGCAACTGCTGCCTCTTTTTGCATTGTTGCAGTGTTCCCTGAGCCTTCCTTTGAGACAATGGCCCATTTTCCCTAGATAATGCTTACCCCATAATAGGGGTATCTCATAAACGATGCCTTCTTTGCAAAGCATGTAACGTACGTGTCCTGCGATTCTTATTCCAGCCAAGCCTCCTTTGAGCGACTGCATGGGTTGGTGCTTTTGCATAGTTTAGTATGCTTATTTGAAACCGGGATCACAACGCTGATGTTTGTCTTAGCACCAACCATGTTTATGCTGTCGGATATCCTGTGTGGCATAGCAGAAACATATTTTGGCGATCAAGATTCGGCGTTGTTTTGGCCTAGCAACTGTAAGGTGGTTTTCTGAGTAGGGCTTCTGCAACCGGTACAGCAAGGGGAGCAGGATATCCTGCTTGCATCCACAAGCAGGATATAATTAAGGCTCGTCCACAAGAAATGGGAACAGGATTTTTTAAGGCGTTATCGAGGCAGTGTCAGACAATGCACCTTTTTACCATTATTTAGTGGGATGAACTAAAAGGTAAGAATGGCTTGTTTCCCCTCAGTGCGCATGACTAGCACATGCAGTTTTTATGCATATTAAATCGTACATTCAGGAACCTGATAGTACAATACTCGCCCGATGCTCGAGGGTAAGCACCATTGGGTGTAAGTAATCACGTGCAAGTGTTACGATGTTAGTGGCTTCAGATTCGACAGAACCTTTGTGGTAATCTATAAAGAAAGAGGTAGTCATCCTCATATCGTAAAACCCCTGTGCTTGTACATTGCACTAAAAAATCCTGTTCCCATTTCTTTTGGATGAGCCTTAATTTCAAGAACTCACCGGATGCCAGCAGGATATCCTGCCCCTGTTTCTGTACCGGTTGCAGAAGCCCTACTAAGAAAACCACCTTGCATTTGCCAGGCAAAAAAAAGACTAATCGTGATGGGCGACGAATTTTTGCCACTATGCCATATTTGCACGGGATATCCGTCAACATAAAAACGGTTGGTGCTTGGGTAAACATCAGCATTGTGTTCATGGCCTCAAATCAGGATTCTAAGCTAAGCAAAAGCAGCAACCCAGATACTCACAAGGACACCTGGCTGCATTAAGAATCACAGGACACATTATATGCCCTGCAAAGAAGGCGCCGTTTAACAGATACCCCTATCATATGGTAAGCGTTATGTAGGGCAAATGAGGTAGTGTCTCAAAAAAAAGAAAGGCTCAGGGAACGCTGAAACAACGTAAAGAAAGGCAGCGATGACTGGTCAGCTACACATTTGAGCACAACTTTGCTTTACACTTTGATGAGAGTTTTCATTGTGCATAGGCACATTGACAAACTACTACATTGATCATTGAATCAGCAACTATTAATAATGTTAGCTGAGATTGTGTTAGTGTGCCATCACTATCTTTAACAAAGAAAGAACAATTTTTCTTTCGTGCAGCTGTGCCTGTCCATGCCTGAGTTTTTGTTTTCTTTTTGTTCAATGCATAAGTAAGTGTGATCCACGTGCAAATAAGTAATTGTTAAAAATTTAGCACCTGTGCATGTTTCTCCTTCTTGTGCCATCTTCACAGGTCTCTATGCTAAACCTAAGGATGTCTTACCATGAAGGCCAGATGTCAACCCTTGATAACATTTTTTTTTAAGTTTTCTCACTCTGCTCCAAACTACATGGCAAAAAAAATCACTAGAAATCCACTGATTTCTTGAATAATGCAATACTTGTATTTTTATAGTTAGCAAACAGAGTTCCATAATTATGACACTGTCTTCTTTTTCATTTCTGTGATTTACACACAAAACTGACAAAAGTTTAGGATTTTTCAAGATGCTACCTTCCTGCAACCAATGGGGAGCATGAAAACCTATATCAGCGCTACAAAACTTCTCGCATTGTCTATTGTGGCTTCAGATTTCATTTCTTTCTCAATGTTATTTTGCAATGGCCCTCGAAAATTCTGAAGGTAAAAGGTAGCATCGCAACAATACACATAACAACATGATTATAAGTAAGATTTCCCCGCACAGTTTCATGGCAATCCAAACAAAACAGATGTTCGGTGGAAGATGGAGGACGCTTGAAGAGACAAAATGTCCTCAAAGAGGTTATGTCGCTGCAGCCAACTTTTCAACAAGTAGACTTGCCTTCGTCAAGACAGCAACGTCAAGAAGCACCAGTTGCTCCCTTTATGAAGACAACTTCAAGTGTCAAAACGTTGGCTCTGGCGTCATTCCATGTTCAAGGATTACAAACTAAATAATACAAAATATTGCATGCTCCATGTTCAACGGATACAAACTAAATAATAAATATGCACTGCACTAAAGTGCAGGAAATAGGTTTCCCACACCTAAGCTAAGGGCCAGTATATGCTATATTTCAATATGTGCTACGTGTCAAAACTGTCCCATTGTAGTGACAAAAAGAGATTCCTACCACTCAATATGGCTTGTCTGGGCTTGCAGGAAGACCGCTCCTATCTTGCACTGCAATCTGTCCTCTGTGTCGGTGCCGTGAACAGCTGTCATCGCTGATCCATACATGACAGATACCACAAAAGATTATTTTCACACAAAACAAACCCTACCACACACAGATAGGGAGTACCGAACATGTCTTCTGGCAAATAAGTGTATATCGATACATTAAAAAAGTTGATCCTTGAAAGAAGGGATCAGGGCACAATCAGAACAGGTATTAGTGGACTAGCCACTTCTTGCAGACTATCGAAAGAGTGGCACTGCATGTCCAACATTCACACATGTACGTAATAAGCATGACCCAGAACAGGCATATGGGTGATCCACATGACAAAAACATTTGAAAAGAGTGCATGGTGCATGAGCACATGGTGCAAGGTGGGAACGAGCCATACATATGTATTGCGTCAATTTAGGAGACACATTTTTGGTACTCCAAAGCGAATTCACATTTAGCGTGTCTTGTTCACTTGAGCTATCTGGTTTTTTTTAGTTATGTAAGCCCTTCACAAAACCAATAACATTCTGCAACTTTCTGAGAACTTCTGGAAACATATGAATATATAAGAATTTAGATCTTTTTCTTTTAATTCGTGACCTTACAAAGCTACAAAGCTAAATAAATACTAAATCACTGAATACTACACCTTGGTTATGCATCCTCATACAAGTAAGAGGGCAATATCGGTACCATGCTGATGTAAAAAAGAAAGCGTGAAAATACAATGACTTAAACCAACCCACAATCAAGCAACGTTCTCACAACATGAGCACAGTCTAAATTATTCGTGATGGAGAAGCTGGTGTGCTTCCAGCAGCAAAGAAAAAATATATAATGGCAGAAAAGAAGTTCACGCACTTTTCTCAAACACAAATACTGCACCAAAGAGTGGCATGAGTTAGCTTAACTTAATCGAATTTACATATTCTTCTACTAACATTATTTCACATAAACATGTGCTTCTTCAAATTAAGCACGCAGCTGTTGGAGTGTACACTTAGTACCAGTACATAACGTAATTCACTCAAATACATTTACTTCAAGTGAGCTCCCTTAAAACATTTATGATGCAGCTACGTTGAAATCCTAACCACGGAGCAATTACATGGATTTCCGACAAAAGGACTCGGGAACGCAACCACAAAAACATATCCATCATCGCGTGTGCGTGACAGGGCTGTGTTTTTCTATCTACGTGCGCACTGTTGCGCCACTTTTGCGCATTATTACCGAGTTTGGTCTACTCCTCTCGTATCACCACCGTGAAAACGCTAAGGGACGACCCGTATGTTTAAAGGCAGACACTTCTTCACGGCGACAAGGGATTGTATAAATACTCTCAAGCGATGATCTCGTGCAGTAAACATCCAAGGAATAACAGCGCAATGACACGAGGCTTGCATGATCGAAGGATAGGATCGCGCAGCCGCAACGCGCATCCTTCAAACATGTAATCAACGCAATCGGCGACCGGCTTTTACGGTGATGTAAATACAAGTGCGCTCAAAGCACCAAACGTACGTGTCTATCGGGTCTCTCGTTCTCATCCTCGCTGTGCCAACACGCCGCCCGGGCTATCGGTTCCTGCACAACAGCATCACGCAATGAATAACCAAGTTACTTAGTTCAGCGACTTTCTTCAACTTACCGAAGTTTGGCACTGGCTTTGCATTCTTCACAGTCGCTCGTCAAAAGGCTCACGCTTCCGCTCCTGTACAACCGCGGTCGCCGCTTGTCACAACACTGGGAAGTGGATTGTCTTTGGAGGTACACTCGATATTGAATCACGCGATTAACGTGAGTAATCAATAAACGAAGCAAGAAAGCACTTTTGAGCGCGAAGACAAAGCTGCGCGTCCGATGAGGCTGTTCTGAGTGGCGACGAACGACGATGCATCATCCCCCACTTGCGGGAGGACGTTCCGAAACGCGCAAAATATCCAGTCGACGAATGTCAAGTACGATAAGCACACAATAAACGCACACAATATCTATCAACACGGTAAGCATGTCACCGCGAAGCACATGTGCTCGCGGGAAGCACCTGTAGTACAACGAGGCCTGTTGCAACTGCCGACTAACAGGCTCGACTAAAAAGAAAATGTAGGTGGCAGCAGTGTCGTGTTATCATACAGGAAATTTTTGTATTGCAAATTAAATGTATTTATGGCTTTGCACACAAGTTTAGGTGCGTCTGTACTATTTGATGACTGTTTGTGTTTAGTTTTACGACTATACTTTTTGTTCTTGGCATATTAGAGAAAATTTTGCTCACGCTCGAGGCGACGGTCATCACCGAGTCCCTGCAAGATACACGCAGGGTGGCTGGATTCTAACCACCCTAGTACAGATCTCAAAGGCAATGCTTTTGCGTACTACAAGCGCCGAACACAGATTTGTTTCAGGGTTGGAGGCTTTGCCCGTGTGTAGATAGGTATGAATAGCATGCATTCCTGCACAATAAAAGAGAAAGGGTGTATCTGACCAGGTGCCCATTCCTCTACTTTCTCTGCGTAACAGGAAACAGACGCGTCAGCTGCGGGATGAAAGGCATGGGCGCCCCCCCCCCCCACCCCCTGTACCCCGTTCGCCGGAACTTGCCGACGGGGAATGAAGAATGGGGTGGGGGATGGGGGAGGCTACGTTGGTAGCCACTGCTCCCAGGCGTATTTTTGTTGAAAACGTGTAGCTGATGATACACTTCCAAATTCTGACTGCAACGATCCGACTGATTCATCTCTCGTGCTGCCCTCAGTGTCCGCAGTTCTATTACAGTGCACTGCAGTTCTATTAATCCAACCCCCCATCCTCCGGGCAAATGGAAAACCTACACTTCTGTGTAACTGTTCGGGGTATCGCTTCACCGCACGCGAGCGACACTATAAAAATTAGTTAATTAGTAAACGCTTCAATATATCCGGTGGATAAAACTTCAATATATATATTGAAGTTTTATCCGCCCAAGGTGGTCGAAATTAATCCGGAATGCCCCATTAGAGCGTGCCTCCACATCGTGCTTTTGGCACGGAATATCCCAGCAATATTATTATTATTATTATTATTACTATTATTATTATTATTATTATTATTATTATTATTATTATTATTATTATTAGTGATTGAGGTGCTCAATGCTCATTAGTGCTCAATGTTATATCTCCTACTGAAACATGATTGAAATATTTATTGCAATACAAACTGTTTGGCGTTTGAGATTTCTCAAAGACAAAACGTGAATGTTGAGATCTGTAAGAAATTGAATTAGATTAAGGTGCATGTTAAAGAATTCCAAGTGGTCGAAATTTTCTGAGCCCTCCACTACGACGTGCCTCATAATCGTATCGCAGGGGCGTAGGCAGAAATTGTTTTTTTTTTGGGGGGGGGGGGGGAGGTGCACCTCTGTGATCTGAAGTGGTGGCCGGGCAGGCAGATGTGGTCGAATGTCATTTTGGGCTCTGTATGCCATGACAAAAAAAACTTTCGAGGGGTGGGGAGGGGGAGGGTGGTTGGGGCACGGGCCCGATGTGCCACCCCCTGGCTACGGCACTGTCGTATCGTGGTTTTGGGATGTAAAATCCTCGCAATTGTTACGATTAGTACTAGAATATTTCATTTTTAGTGGTGATGAACGCTTAATATATATTTCTTAGCTGTAATGTGCTTTGGCATTAGGATACGCATTGGAAAATCTGCGTACTTCTGTCATCAGAAATCCTGGTGCATATTGTCATTTGAGTTTCTGATGCACACATGATGCTAAAGGACATTAGGCTTTGCAGGTCTAATGTCAATCTAATGACACATTAGGTGTGCATTAGTTGCACATTAGACTCGCAAAGTTCATTTTCATAAGGGATGCCACTCTTTGGTGCAGTATTCGTGTTTGAGAAAAGTGCGTGAACTTCTTTTCTGCCATTATATATTTTTTGTTTGCTGCTGGAAGCACACCAGCTTCTCCATCACGAATAATTTAGACTGTGCTCATGTTGTGAGAATGTTGCTTGATTGTGGGTTGGTTTAAGTCATTGTATTTTCACGCTTTCCTTTTTACATCAGCATGGTACCGATATTGCCCTCTTACTTGTATGAGGATGCATAACCAAGGTGTAGTATTCAGTGATTTAGTATTTATTTAGCTTTGTAAGGTCATGAATTAAAAGAAAGAGATCTAAATTCTTATATATTCATATGTTTCCAGAAGTTCTCAGAAAGTTGCAGAATGTTATTGGTTTTGTGAAGGGCTTACATAACTAAAAAAAATCAGATAGCTCAAGTGAACAAGACACGCTAAATGTGAATTCGCTTTAGAGTACCAAAAATGTGTTTCCTAAATTGACGCAATACATATGTATGGCTCCTTCCCACCTTGCACCATGTGCTCATGCTCATGCCCATGCACTCTTTGCAAATGTTTTTGTCATGTGGATCACCCATATGCATGTTCTGGGTCATGCTTATTACGTACATGTGTGAATGTTGGACATGCAGTGCCACTCTTTCGATAGTCAGCAAGAAGTGGCTAGTCCACTAATACCTGTTCTGATTGTGCCCTGATCCCTTCTTTCAAGGATCAACTTTTTTAATGTATCGATATACACTTGCCTGAAGACATGTCTGGTACTCGCTATCTGTGTGTGGTAGGGTTTATTTTGTGTGAAAATAATCTTTTGTGGTATCTGTCATGTATGGATCAGCGATGACAGCTGTTCACGGCACCGACACAGAGGACAGATTGCAGTGCAAGATAGGAGCGGTCTTCCTGCAAGCCCAGACAAGCCATATTGAGTGGTAGGAATCTCTTTTTATCACTACAATGCGACAGTTTTGACACGTAGCACATATTGAAATATAGCATATACTGGCCCTTAGCTTAGGTGTGGGAAACCTATTTCCTGCACTTTAGTGCAGTGCATATTATTTAGTTTGTATCCGTTGAACATGGAGCATGGTATATTTTGTATTATTTAGTTTGTAATCCTTGAACATGGAATGACGCCAGAGCCAACGTTTTGACACTTGAAGTTGTCTTCATAAAGGGAGCAACTGGTGCTTCTTGACGTTGCTGTCTTGACGAAGGCAAGTCTACTTGTTGAAAAGTTGGCTGCAGCGACATAACCTCTTTGAGGACGTTTTGTCTCTTCAAGCGTCCTCCATCTTCCACCGAACATCTGTTTTGTTTGGATTGCCATGAAACTGTGCGGGGAAATCTTACTTATAATCATGTTGTTATGTGTATTGTTGCGATGCTAGCTTTTACCTTCAGAATTTTCGAGGGCCATTGAAAAATAACATTGAGAAAGAAATGAAATCTGAAGCCACAATAGACAATGCGAGAAGTTTTGTAGCGCTGATATAGGTTTTCATGCTCCCCATTGGTTGCAGGAAGGTAGCATCTTGAAAAATCCTAAAATTTTGTCAGTTTTGTGTGTAAATCACAGAAATGAAAAAGAAGACAGTGTCATAATTATGGAACTCCGTTTGCTAACTATAAAAATACAAGTATTGCATTATTCAAGAAATCAGTGGATTTCTAGTGATTTTTTTTTGCCATGTAGTTTGGAGCAGAGTGAGAAAACTTAAAAAAATAATGTTATCAAGGGTTGACATCTGGCCTTCATGGTAAGACATCCTTAGGTTTAGCATAGAGACCTGTGAAGATGGCACAAGAAGGAGAAACATGCACAGGTGCTAAATTTCAACAATTACTTATTTGCACGTGGATCACACTTACTTATGCATTGAACAAAAAGAAAACAAAAACTCAGGCATGGACAGGCACAGCTGCACGAAAGAAAAATTGTTCTTTCTTTGTTAAAGATAGTGATGGCACACTAACACAACCTCAGCTAACATTAATAATAGTTGCTGATTCAATGATCAATGTAGTAGTTTGTCAATGTGCCTATGCACAATGAAACTCTCATCAAAGTGTAAAGCAAAGTTGTGCTCCAATGTGTAGCTGACCAGTCATCGCTGCCTTTCTTTACATTGTTTCAGCGTTCCCTGAGCCTTTCTTTTTTTTGAGACACTACCTCATTTGCCCTACATAACGCTTACCACATGATAGGGGTATCTGGTAATCGGCGCCTTCTTTGCATGGCACGTAATGTGTCCTGTGATTCTTAATGCAGCCAGGCGTCCTTGTGAGTATCTGGGTTGCTGCTTTTGCTTAGCTTAGAATCCTGATTTGAGGCCATGAGCACAATGCTGATGTTTACCCAAGCACCAACCGTTTTTATGTTGACGGATATCCCGTGCAAATATGGCATAGTGGCAAAAATTCGTCATCCATCAAGATTAGTCTTTTTTTTTTGCCTGGCAAATGCAAGGTGGTTTTCTGAGTAGGGCTTCTGCAACCGGTACAGAAACAGGGGCAGGATATCCTGCTTGCATCCGGTGAGTTCTTGAAATTAAGGCTCATCCAAAAGGAATGGGAACAGGATTTTTTAGTGCAATATACAAGCACAGGGGTTTTAAGATATGAGGATGACTACCCCTTTCTTTATAGATTACCACAAAGGTTCTGTCGAATCTGAAGCCACTAACATCGTAACACTTGCACTTGATTACTTACACCCAATGGTGCTTACCCTCGAGCATCGGGCGAGTATTGTACTATCAGGTTCCTGAATGTATGATTTAATATGCATAAAAACTGCATGTGCTAGTCATACGAACTGAGGGGAAACAAGCCATTCTTACCTTTTAGTTTTAGTTCCTCCCACTAAATAATGGTAAAAAGGTGCATTGTCTGACACTGCCTCGATAACGCCTTAAAAAATCCTGTTCCCATTTCTTGTGGACGAGCCTTAATTATATCCTGCTTGTGGATGCAAGCAGGATATCCTGCTCCCCTTGCTGTACTGGTTGCAGAAGCCCTACTCAGAAAACCACCTTACAGTTGCTAGGCCAAAACAAAGCCGAATCTTGATCGCCGAAATATGTTTCTGCTATGCCACATCTGCATAGGATATCCTACAACATAAACATGGTTGGTGCTAAGACAAACATCAGCGTTGTGATCCCGGTTTCAAATAAGCATACTAAACTATGCAAAAGCACCAACCCATGCAGTTGCTCAAAGGAGGCTTGGCTGGAATAAGAATCGCAGGACACGTACGTTACATGCTTTGCAAAGAAGGCATCGTTTATGAGATACCCCTATTATGGGGTAAGCATTATCTAGGGAAAATGGGCCATTGTCTCAAAGGAAGGCTCAGGGAACACTGCAACAATGCAAAAAGAGGCAGCAGTTGCCGGTTAGCCACACAGTGATAATACTATACTGTACATTGGATTGATTATTGAATCAGCAACTATTCATTATCTTTGCCAAGATTATGTTAGTGTGCCGTCACTATATTTCACAAACAAAGAACTATTTTTCCTGGACGCAGCTGTGCCTGCGCATGCCTGAGTTTTTCTTTCCTTAAAATTATAAATATGTATGATCTGAGTCCAAATAAATTACTTGAAAGTTAGCACCTTTGTGTGTCCCTCCTCGTCCTGCCTTCACATGTCTCTACGATAAGTATTAACGTTTCAGTATTATGTGTAACCACAAGTTCTTGAATAGATCACGTCATCTACAGGCATTGACAAACAGCAAAAGGAGGCAATGAAACATATATTCTACCGCTATGTTATGAAGTGATGCAACATTGAAAATTGACTTTCATGCAAAGCTGTAGGCCACACTTTCACAGTGTATTCCATTGCTCTATTTTTCTATGTCGTGGGCCTTAATAGTCCCTGTTCTGACCTTACTGCTATGTACAGGTTTATGGTGTTTTTAAAGGTTGTGGTGCAACCATGTTTTAAGCAATGTTGTGCAACATGGGAGTACCCATTTCCTTCTAACAAAGCATTGTTGTCAGATGATCGATAAGCCTGAGAGTTTGATGATCTGAATCGGAGATAGCCTTCATTAGAAGGCATCGGATACTCATATGTTTCATCACATTTTTTGGAACATTATCACCCCACAATCTATAAAGATACCAGGAATCTGTGTACATCGCACAGTTCACGACACAGGTTGAGGCGTACCACAGAAAGAGAAGTGTAATGCACTGTGTGATGGTGCCTTGAATAACCTTGTTTGACAGGGAGCTTTAATTGTCGAATGAATTCATACTATTGTGGAAGGGTGTACATTTTAGCAATACTTGTAACTGGGCATTTTGGTACATACTCAGGAGGGAACAGGAGCGCGAGCCAATACACGGACAATGCTCCTCTCTTCTTTCTGTGTCGGTGTCTTAGCTCGTGATCCTCTTTCCTCCTGGGTGTACGTTTGATTATTCCATTTTGCTATTTGCACATGCACTGTAGATGATGTTATCTCTGTGCGAACACTTGGGTTCAGATTATATTTTAAGCGTCTGCGTGATTTCTAAAAAAGGTTAGTTTTGAGTTTAGCTCTGCTATGTGCTCTTTCCTTGAGTAGCTGTGCTATCCTGTCAAGATGTTCAACAAGTACCGACGCACTCCAATGTGGATTCTTCTGTTTTTCTAAAAGACAAGTGATCAATTTCATAACTATGCAATATTTGCTAGCTAACATTGTAAATGTGTACTTTAAAGCATGGAACCGGGAAAAAATATTTCCATTTTCATAAAACTTTTGTCGCCTCTTCAAGGTACATAATGAATGTACCTTTAGCTATCGAATAATAAGCAAAAGTCATCAGGGGTAATAATACAAAAATGCTTTGGCTCGCTTTCCCTAATGCCTTGTTTTCAAAATTTTTGTAGCAATGACCCATAACTTGTTACAGCATGCATATCGGTAAAATATATTGTAGGTTCTTACAGAACCCACCATTTCATGATTCTTTTCACTAGAATTTAGCATTTCTCTAGCTGTTTTACCAAGACTCAGCTCCACATTCCACTTTCCTATTGCTCAGATTCACCTTGTTCAAGCTGAGCATGAGCTACAAATTGTTCTGTGATAGTTTTGTTTAAAACAAAGGAGGTGGAATAGGCTCACTGATGCATGCAGCAGTCATGCATAGAGTACCATTTGAGTAGCGAAAGGACGTTATTATGAAATGTTACATCAAAGAAGCTAACAGAGCTAATTGGTCTGTCTAGAATAGCTGGCCAATCTACGAAACCACAGCCCTCTGAAGTGATATATAGTGGTTTGTTTTCTTATGTTTTTGATCAAAGCAGCATGAAGCCAAGGCTATGTAGTTGGACATTGATACAGATGGATTATTCAGTTAAAATGGTAAAAATTATACCACTGCTCTGAAAAAAAGGCATTAATCATAAATTGCAACATCTGTTCACATGCTGCCCTAAGCTGTATGCTTCAGTGCCAAGCTAATATTAACACTCTCTCTTGCAGGTTTCAAATACAGCAACTGTACCACCACGACAGTGCAGCACAAGAGACCCTATCGTCAGTGCTGAGTCAGAAATTAAATAGCGCTTTCTTCTGAAATCTTTCGCCTGGTCTTATTTCGTTTGTTTGTGATTTCAAAAGAGCTCTTTCGTAGGAAATACAAAATTTAACTAACTAGCCCCATTTATTGTCCTATAGAAACTAAATAGGTTGACAATTTAGCGCTCGTTTACAAATGCGTGTATCATAGACCTGAAAGATTGTTGACTGGCTTTGAAAGACTGTTACGTGTAAAGAACAATGGTGATCTAGTCATTGCTCGAAATGGTCTGCTGGTGTTTATGTGACAATCGTCTAAAGCATACACACTTTTGTATTGTTAACCACAAAAATATTTATTGACCTGTGTGCAGCAAACATGCTGTTGCTGGCATAAGGCCTAGGTCTGCAATATGGTGTTTAATGTCAACCTAATGCATATGTTCAATTGCGTTTCACTTGACAACGGCCATTAGAAACTCACGCAATAGGACTCCATAGACTAACACTAGACAATGGTCATCAGAAACTCTAACGTCATGACTCTATAGACTAACGGTGGCCAATTACTATTAGACTCGCATTAGGTGTGCATTAGAAAGCGCATTAGACTGGCATTAGACAGTGTAATGATTCTTATGTCTAAAGACATTAGTCTGTCTATTAATACACATTAAATTTTTTCATGAGGGACCGCATGCTTCGTTGACTTTTCACGGCCTTATATATTTACAAAGTGGTTTGCAACGAGAGGGCGGAGCTTGCTACTTCTTTTTTTTTGCATCATCAGCGTGTGTTTGCGCGTGGATTAGGTTAGTAAATAGTTAGCGCGGCGCCATGAACTCACGAAGGCCACCGTTAGCACCTTCAGCTCCGACTTCTGTTCGTCGTTTGTCGTGCCGCAAGAGAAATGATAAACGTGTGTTTTTTGTGTGTTCACCATACATCGTGGATGTCTCGCTCGCCCAAAAAATTGCTCATACCGGCGTGAAAAGTACCTTTATATAGCGAAACTCACGTATGTGTATTCTACGAGCGTGTGCTGTTGGAGCAGTTTTGGTTATTTTTGCCGCGAGCTGCAAGTGTCGGCAGTGCGTTCTCAGCTGTTCGAAGACCATCATATGTCGCATATTTTTGTTACATACGTCGATGTCAGAGTTCCAACGGTATTTTAGCGTGCACCTATACAAGCATGTGCATTTATTGCGCGTGTAGGTGCTGTTGCGATCTGCACGCAGGGTCAGCGGCACCTCTGAGTAGTTAGACGAATATTTGCGTGATGAGCACTTACGCGCGCTGAAGCACGACATATAGTGCTTCTGAATTAGTCATAGTCAGTATTTATTTGCTTTCATACTCGGAGACTAGCTACCTTTTACTAAGTAACCTTTACTCTTCCGTATCACGCCGCCGTTCAAATGTATGTCGAAGGCGTCCACCAAGGTTATGCACGATGTCCATTAATTCGCGAGTGACATGTCTCCCTTAAAATAGAAAAGATAATACTGTTGCGCCTCTGTATTGCGAACGTCCGCGTGTAGTTGGCACTACTCCTCAAGAGATTGTGCAGTAGATATTAAAAAAAAAGGCATTATTGTATGCCTCAGTCAAACAGCTGTTCTTCAGAAAATAAGGTGTCATTTTAATTAGGATATTTTTGTCACGGCAGGACACAACTTGACTTTGTCGTGATTCAGGATTACACATAGCACGAACATGAGTGCAGCAGATAAATAAAAACTGAAAAAAGTGGGTGCCATGTGCACTCCTACTACCTCGTGTACCTGTAGTTGATTCCAAATCTACAAATTATGCGACCATTGATAAATGATCAACCCATCAATGTTCGATCACAGTTGATCTGTTTCCGTTTACTGCCTGTCGCTTATTTGCACGATGTTTTGCAAGAATCATCGGTTAAACCCATCTGGTAACGCAAGCATTATCTATAGCATGCAGTGGTTCTAAAGGGGGGGGGGGGGGTCAGCGAAGCCATTTCTGGGGGTCCGCGAAACGCATCTTCGAACAAAAAAGAACATACGCCTTTTTTGAAGATCACCCCCCCCTCCTTACTTCTCACTGCAAGGGGTCCCTCATCACTTCCACCAGTCCACAAGGGGTCTCCAAAACATCCATGGCTGAGAACCACGACCTATATATCAGAGCCTGAACAATTTCTTTTACATGTACAAGGGCATTTTTGTTTGAATGCATTACAAATTCTTAAAACTTCAAATGATACAATAAATGCTGGTTGTAGCACTTTATTAGAATCAAAACAATAACATTCACAATGTCAATGTAAATTATACATTTTCATCTACCACAGAACCTATGCTCATATTGAACAGATGAAACAACATACACAATGCAACCTGAGCACTAATTCACAGCAGTAAAATATTATGAAAGCATAGTTCTAAAATTTATCACAAAGCAAGACACATACACTTCGAAATGCCAGTATGCAAGTACAATCCAAAGAGATGGCATGCGCAGCAGTGGCGTAGCCAGGGGGGCACACCGGGCCTCCCTCGCCCCCCCCCCCTCGAAATTTTTTTTTTGCTATGGCATACAGAGCCCAAAATGACAACTGAACACATCTGCCTGCCCAGCTCCCACTTCAAACCAAGGAGACGACCCCCCCCCGAAAAAAATGTCTGCCTATGCCCCTGATGCACAGAGAACTTGGTGTCTTCTTACACATGAAGGCAACTCGATAAGTAATAAA
This sequence comes from Rhipicephalus sanguineus, assembly GCF_013339695.2. Lineage (NCBI taxonomy): Eukaryota > Metazoa > Arthropoda > Arachnida > Ixodida > Ixodidae > Rhipicephalus > Rhipicephalus sanguineus. The sequence goes on along the minus strand of NC_051180.1, from coordinate 173,949,875 downwards.
GGCTTGCAACACTTAGGCATGGTGGTGTACCATTTTTCTTATATATTGCATTCGTTTGCCCTCAGGCATGAAAACATGTTACGCATGATTGTGCAGTTCAATGTTTTGTATAAAGACCTGTGGTGTCGACCATAGATCCATCTGCCAAGGTTTGTAAACACAGTCGCCTTTATTCACATATTTTTAAGAAATAATGTAAATTTATAAAGTTAAGCTTGGGAGCATGGCATTATTTCGCAACCCTATTCACCCGCATTATTATGCATAAATAGTAGACCAATGGTTACAATATTTACATGCCAGCTAGTGCCATGAAATGCGACCGGAAAATTGGTTCCTCGTCACCTTCAACAGCTCAATTTATGGCTCATGCAGAAGTGCCACATTGAAAATGAATGCGCGAATACCGTGACAGGAAAGTTACCTCGGAGTTAGGCAATAACATGCTTTGAATTAAAAATTGCCCATCAATACTGGTGGTGGCTTGGCACATTAGAGCCAAGGACTGGACATGCCATGAGGTTGAATAAAAATTGAACAGGGAATAAATAATGGCTGTAAAACAGTAAAGAACCATGCTTAGTAAATTAAATGAGTTTACATTCAGCATCTTTTCAAGCCATGTAAAATTTTCAAATGCACACTGTTATTGGAAAGTTTGGACTCAGCACCGTGCATAACACAGTGCAGCACTCCAAGTGTGACAATCCTAAATACTGAGAGATGTACAAGATCATCAGTATAGTATACTGTAAGGCACAGGAGTGTTCACAGAAGAGACCGTCTTGTAGACAAACAGGTGGGCCAGAACTGTTGCTGCTTTGCCAAAAGTGTTCAGTCTTCCTGAAAAAGATATCAAGCAAAGAAGTCTTAAGCTTTCTGCACCCATACAAAATACCCACTTGTCTTCTCTTACAGCAGACTTTTCCGAAAAAAACAGAAAAATACTAAATTAAGAAGCTGCCAAGTATTTTCTTGTGAGATATGCAATGAGTGTGCGGCACACTTTCGTTCTTGTAATATCTAGAAAGACGCAGCATTATAATACAGAAAGACGAGGCTCAATTGCTTGTCCATGTTTTGCTGCCATGTTTTTATACACCTAGCAAAAGAACAAGGTACAATAGCTAGTGTGCAGTGTTGCTTGTTGTTTTGTGGAGGCAACTCCTATTAAAAAAATAATTCATTTATCCTCAAAACTTAGTGCAAGTTCTCCCAAATAAGTTATTTAAAATCTTAGGCTAGACAGGACAAAATATAGATATATAGTACTTATGAGGCATGCCACAGTGGACAGCCTCGATTTTTTAATTTACATTTAAATATAAAACTCTGTTTATGCCAAAGCAACATCTAGATGCTGTCTTTCTCACAGCACTTCGGACTAAACCAGCTGTGCACATAGTACCGCCTGTAAGCACTGCACCATCCTGCTTCTGCCAACTATGAAATGCGTGCATGCTGAAAATTTTATATGCTGCTTACTGCTTGCTGTTACCTTAAATCTTCCCTAGCGAACACAAACTAGACAAGCAATTAATATAACTATCAAGTGGAAATGGATGTAAAAATTTTCCTCACAGTGATAACATAAATCACAAGGCGCATGCAGCCCATCCTATATATATGTTAGTCCTGTAGTGACTCAAAACAGGACTAACATTTGTGTCGCAAATTGTGAACGGTTTTGCAACTACCAAACACAAAAATAAATTTAAACACCATCATAACAATGCGCTAGTGAACTTCAATGTATATCGATGTATATGCCACTTATTTGTTAAGGTAACGCATCACAATACTGACCGTTTGAAGCAAAACGGGAATGTGAACTAGTTGGCGGGTAATAGGCGAGGTTCAAGTTTAGGCAATAAAGCTTTCAGTTGTGAGTAAGCGCTCTTGATGTGCACTTTCTTGTCCTTGTCTTCTTAGCACTGCCGTTATATAAGTACTGACCATTTCGCCAGGAACACTATGAATCCGTTACAATACAGTCAATATCATGCTACAGGTGTCTATTATCGAGGTACTCCACTGTAAATTCAATATAGTGTTATAGGCATGACAGAGTGCAGGTGCAGATTCTGCATACTGTATAGGATGACTGAGATAAGAGCTACCGTGACATTGGACTCAAAATAGTGATACTCTCAATGTTTCCAATGTATCAATGACTTGCTTCATTAAACACAGGTATGCATTGCACAATTCAGAAATGGATTCTATTTGATCACTCTCTCCTAACGAGATTACTGCTACCAACCCAGGTTCTGTGAAGCATCCAGATGAGCTTCAAGAGTTCTTCTCAAGCTGCTGGTGTCCACAGTTGCATAGTGTTGCATGTGCCATCTTGAGCATATTCTGCAAAGAAAAAAAGTACACATTTTTTTGCAGTAACTCACTATTTCATGCTGCACTAAACAGCTGTAAAGCACACCAATACCTAATTCAGATAACCGGCATAAATTCAGTTAGACGTCCATGCATGTAACAATCTTTTAACTCTAAATTTATTATCCTAATGCACTCGAACACCAAGAACTAATTCAGCGCATAATACAAAACTGGCAGTGTAGATAAAGCTTTTTTTTTAATCTCAGCAAAAACATATTCCAGAGCTTTTTCATTGCTGCTCCCGTTTGATGTTAGCATTGAAAGTGCTGCTGTGCTTCTTACGCAAAAGTGAGCTTAGAGACAGACTTTACGAGGCATCATACTCTTCTTTCCTGCTTTGTTCTTTTTCTGTAAAGTTTCTTTTGTATTATCCTTTATTCCTCGTACCCTCCTCCTTTGCACAGCATGGCCAGCCAGTTTGAGAAGTGGCTAACCTGCCTGTCTTCCCATCTATTTCTTTCTTTCCTTCTTTCATTTTAAGTCTTGCAGCATTTACAGATATACACATCAAGTTCAGTAGTGTAGTGTTGCCAACTGCACAAACATTCATAACCTACATCCAACCTACAGCCAACCACAAATTTCACTGCCTGTGCGAGACTAGAGAGCAAATACTTGTGGTTTCAAGTTCACTCCACACCTACCATTTCATCAAAAACACAGCATTTGAGTTTCTGATAAATTAAGTTGTTTGCCGTGTATCATGCTAATGAAAGAGCTCAAAACAAAGCCTGATACAGCAAGGAGTAGGTTCACAACAGCACATCCTTTGAGAATTTGCGATAGAGTCATCTGGTGACCTGCGGGCCATTGTCTACTGCTTCTGGTGCTGCACTAAACACAATATTCACATTCATCAAGAAGCATGAAGGTAGGAAGCTTACATATGACTTAAAGAAGTAAACCATAAGAAATGACGAAAGGTGTTCTGTTCTTGCTGAACATTAGTTTTTTTTAACTGTGATAATGTTTAATGGCTGCTTATCCTTGCTTCAAAGCTTCATAATAGTCTTATGAGAGTCACATTTTTTTTAATTATTGTCCCTCTGCCATCAGTATTGCATTGAGCTGACTTGCACTGATGTGACTGAATAAGCCTGGCACAGCTCGCACATCTTCAACTCGATGAGAATATCCACATGAAATTCAGGAAAGTTCAAGATGTCACTAACTATGTCACAAAATTGTCACGAATTAAGTGACAATATCGTAAAATGCACGTGCTTCACCATAAACGCTGTCACTTAGCAGACAACTTTCACATATTATGGCCATAATCATATCTCTGCAGCATAATTTATTCGTTCTAGTCCAACCTAATGACGTTATTAGCCTATATATGGTATGCTGTTTCTTTTTTTGTCTTAGGGACGAACAAAGTGCGCAATGCAAAATTGTTATCGAAAAGTATTCCGACTTACTAATATTAGGGAGATTTGGAATAGCGTACACCAGGCCCGTAGCCACAGGGGAAAGGGGGGGGAGCGAAATTCTGATGAAGGGGGTCTTTTACCGAAAATGAATTATGAAAATAGGCGTTTTTCTAAAAAAGTGAAGGGCGCAACGAAGGGCTCCGGAAGTTTCGCCCATCTGTTTTCTTTAACGTGCACTGACATCGCAGAGTACACAGGCGTTTAGCCTCCACCGAAATGCTACCGCCGCGGCCGAGATCGAAGCCGCGACTTTCGGGTCGGCAGCCGAGCACCGCAACCATCGTACAACCGAGGCTGACAACTACAATAACTGAATCAACTGAAAACAAAAGTTAGCCTTAATGCACACATGACGGAGTGATAACCGCGGCCTCTCGATTGTTTGTATTTTCCGAAAGCACGCTGCCGCATTCACGCTTTATGGCAAGCAAAGAAATTGTATAGCACAAATTGTCTTCATTGAGGCGTACCCGCTCTTCGATAGACTGGCCGTGCGAAGCGTGTGCCTTCACAAAAGCTTTTTAAACGCGCGCCAGGCATCACACGTATGTGCGCGTAATGCTTTTCTATTCTGCTTTTTATTGTACTTTACACGCGACACACTGTGCAGTACTACACACGTGAGCGACACGAAACTGAGAACACAGAAGCACCACTTACCGTTCGCATTTCCGACTGTGCCTAACCAGGTGCTGGCCGAACACGAATACACGAAGGTGCAAGCACGCTTGAGTCTTCAGACCATCATGAAACCAACACGAACACGCCCACAGTGCGCGATGTTGCACTGCCGTCGCTAAATGCCGTTCACGTCCAGCGTTGAGATCGGAGTCGCGCACACACAGGACACGGGCACGCACAGCCGACACAGCTGAGCAACTTCGATGACCGGGCAACGGGAGAAAATGGCGAAGGCAGCGACGGGCGACGGCGAGACTTCGACTTGAGCACGCACGCTTCTCCTCTCCTGGTGCGCGCGCGTGTGTGTGTGTGTCTGTTTTTTTATTTTGTCTTTCCTCGCTCGCGCCTGCGTGCCGGCGTCGTAAGGTTGCGTTATCGTGTTCTCTCGGCGGCTCACGTAACAGCCCTCCCGTTTAGCGGCTGCTTGATGGAAGTCGCGTTTATATATCTCTTCCTTTTTTTTGAAGGCGATAGCGTCAAAGAGCTCGTCTCGCAGAAATTCCGGTGTCGGCGGCGTCGGCGTCATTGGTTCTGAGCGAAAAGCAGCGTTGGTTGGTCGTGAGCGAAAAGTCGAGGTAGATGCAAAGAGAGAGAGGGCGTTTGCACTTTGGCTTTCCTTGCGGCACTGTGTACGTCTCCATCGAGAAGCGCAGGCAAGCTAGCGATTGAGAAGGCGATAGTGTGTGTGTGTGTGTGTGTGTGTGTGTTTGTGCGCGCGACCATGCGTGTGTACGAATACCGCTGTCGCGTTTTAAAGGCGAAACTAAGAGTTCCCCCCCCCCTTTTTCTTTTTTATCTCGTGCTTTCTGTACACAGCATTTTATTGCGTACGCTGCGGCGTGCCGCCTCTAGTCAGTTAATAACTAGGACCTGACTCAGAGTGTGCGTACGCGTGAGTATAATCGCGTGCATTTATGATCGCAGATTCTTTGTGCATGTCAGCGGTTTTCGTCGTGATAAGTTGACGAGGAATCTATCGCTGTCGCTTCATCGATTAAGCTACTGCCAAAGATTATAATAATATCTGGGGTTTAACGTCCCAAAACCACGATATGATTATGAGAGACGCCGTAGTGGAGGGCTCCGGAAATTTCGACCATCTGGTGTTCTTTAACGTGCACCTAAATCTATGTACACGGGCCTCTACCATTTCGCCTCCATCGAAATGCGACCGCCACGGCCGGGATCGAACCCGCGACCTGCGGGTCAGCAGCCGAGCACCGTAACCGCTATACCACCGCGGCGGACTGACAAAGATATTAGACTGCACGAACTTTTCTTTGCAGCTCGTTATATTTGGAGAGTTGCAAGACTAAAACAAGCTCTGAAACAAGCTTTTATATGGCAAGAGAGTAAAACAACCTTTTACTCTCTCGTGGGATGCGGGAGTGAAACAGGCACATTACTCTCTTTCGCTAGGTGGAGTGAGAGGCCTTTTCACTCCTGCTGGCCAAAAGAGAGTAAAGCGCCTCCCTGAGAGAGAGTATAATGAGATCTGCTGGGAGTAACACAGCTCTATAACTCTCACTGCAGGAGTTTGCAGTTTTTAGAGTGTTCCCCACCGCCGGGAAACTAGGTGGTGCGGCCGATGGAGGTGAGGTCGCCGAACATTTTTCACTACATCCACCTATGCCTCCACCCGTTTCTATGACGCAAAATAAAGTACCCGTTCTCGTTGATGGCTTACATACGATGGCTTTAATAGACACTGGAGCAGCTGTTTCGGTCATGAGTTTCAACTTTAAACTGCGGCTAGGACATAAAGTGATGTTTCGCTGGAACAGCAGTGCAACATTTCGTGCAGTGAGTGGGGAGACGCTAAGCCCTATCGGCATGTGTGTTGTGAGTGTTACTTTGGGCGACAAGGTGTTCAAGGTAGAATTTGCTGTCCTGGCTGGCTCCACACATTACATTATCTTGGGGATCGATTTTCTACGAGAGTGTGGTGTCACTGTAGATTGTGGCGCCGGTGAAATTTTGCTGTCGGCATTTACTGACGATTCCAAGCGCTGCCAAGGGTCCATCACCGTCATTGAGGACGTCCTCTTGCCACCCAAATCGATGAAGAACGTACCCGTTGACACATCTGCCCCAGACGCCGGTACGTTTGATGTTCTTGTGGAGCCGGTTCCTCTTAATTGCGCGAAGAAAAATGTGCTCGTGCCGCGTTGCGTTCTTTCCATCAGCAATGGGCGATCAGCTTAGTGGGTGTTAAATTATTCTACTGAACCTGTCATGCTGCCCAGTGGAATGCGGCTCGCCCTCTTCGAACAAAATGTGAACAGTTTGATTGCGTCTTTAAGCGACCACAGTGTAGACCTTGTTCGGGCAACTCACTATACAGAAGCCAACTTTCTAAGCATGATAAACAAGTCGCTGTCATCAGAAAAACGCCAAGCCTTGGTCAAAGTCCTTGCCAAACATGCCACTGTTTTCGACTTCCCACAGAATGAAGAGCAAACAAGTGTACCGATTCGCGTACTCGTCACGTGATCGACACAGGATCCGCTCACCCTATCCGGCAGAAACCGTACCTTGTCTCATCTGCTGAGCGCAAGGTCATTGCTGAACAGGTAGAAGAGATGTTAAAAAAAGGTCATCCAAGAATCATGTAGCCCTTGGGCTGCCCCTGTGATTCTTGTCCGGAAGAAAGACAGTACATGGCGATTCTGCGTGGACTACAGGCGCCTCAACTCCGTTACTCAGAAGGATGTGTACCCGCTTCCCAGGATTGATGACGTCATTGATTGTTTGCATTCTGCGTCGTACTTCTGATCAGTGGATCTCAGGTCTGGATATTGGCAAATTCCCATGCATCCGAGTGACAAACAGAAAACGGCATTCATAACCCCAGATGGTCTCTTTGAATTTAATGTCATGCATTTTGGCCTGTGTAACGCTCCAGCCACGTTTGAGCGCTTCATGGACACTATTTTGCGTGGACTAAAGTGGGAAGTTTGTCTTCGCTACCTTGACGACATTATAATTTTTGGCCGTACATTCGATGAGCACAACCGTCGTCTAGACATTGTTCTAACCTGCTTTGAGAAAGCTAAGCTCACCCTGAATTCTAAGAAGTGTCACTTTGGCAACCGTGAGACTATGGTTCTCGGTCACCTGGTTGACAAGCATGGAGTTCTACCCGACCCTCAGAAGGTCGCTGCAGTCAGCAGCTTCAAACCACCTCAGTCTGTGCGAGAGTTGCGAAGCTTTTTGGGCTTATGCTCGTACTTCCGTCGCTTCGTGCCTAAATTCGCCGACCTCGCTTACCCGTTGACGTGCCTACTCAACAAGGATGTGCCTTTTCGGTGGTCAGCAGAATGCGAGTCATCGTTTTCGCAACTCAAGTTTGTTCTTACCTCAGGGCCCGTGCTTCGCCACTATGACCCATCTGCTGCCACAGAAGTACATACCAACGCCAGTGGTGTAGGTCTCGGCGCCGTCTTGGTCCAGCGCCATGGAGCTACTGAACACGTCGTTGCCTATGCCAGTCGTTGTTTAAGTAAACCGGAGCTCAACTACACTGTCACAGAGCAGGAACGCCTCGCGGTCGTATTCGCCGTCCACAAGTTTCGCCCGTATATCTACGGACGCCGATTTTCCATTATCACTGACCATCATTCTTTATCTTGGCTCACTGGACTACGTGACCCATCCGGCCGTCTTGCTCGTTGGGCGTTACGACTGCAAGAACATGACTTCGAAGTTTGTTACAAGAGCGGTCGTCGTCATGCCGACGCCGATTGCCTCTCGCGGCTTCCCCTTCCGACAACCGAGTGTGACGCAGACAACTTCGATGAATATTTAGCACTTGTCGATGCCCCATTCCTGACCTGACCACTTTTCGCGCAGCGCAACGCAGTGACAACAGTCTCGCCCATTTCTTTATCTCCGGAACGAACGGTCAACGCAGTTTCGTCGTAAAGGATGACGTTCTTTACAAGAAGAATTATTCCGGCATAGGCGCCCGTTTACTTCTCGTTGTGCCAACAAGTTTGCGACATCGCGTACTCCGAGCTATGCACGACGACCCCACATCTGGACATATGGGTTTTTCCAGGACATATTAGCGCACACAAGAACGCTTCTTCTGGCCGAAAATGCGTCAAAGTTTGACGGCATACGTTGCGAGCTGTGAGCAATGTCAACGCTACAAGCGTCCGACAACCGAGCCAGCAGGACTACTTCATCCCATAGTACCCCTGGTTCTCCATTTGAGGTCGTTGGTGTTGACCTGCTCGGCCCTTTTCCGAGATCAACGAACGGCAACCGATGGATTATAGTGGGCGTCGACCACTTGACACGCTATGCCGAAACTGCGGCAATTCCGGCAGCAACGGCCACTCAAGTTTCGCAGTTCGCGCTGTCGCACATTATATTACGCCATGGATCCCCACGTGTTATCATCAGTGATCGCGGGCGGCAATTTATTGCCGATGTAGTTGAAGACCTGCTTCGTCTTGCTAAGTCTCATTTTCGTCACACCACCCCGTATCACCCGCAGGCGAACGATTTAACCGAAAGAACCAATAGAACTCTCGTCAACATGATTTCCATGTATGTTGATTCCGGACACAAAACGTGGGACGCCGTCTTGCCCTTCATAACCTTTGCCTACAATACTGCACAGCACGAGACGACCAGATACAGTCCATTTTATCTGCTCTACGTACGCCAACCCCGCACAGCTCTTGACACTATTCTTCCGTTTTCTGAAACCGTCCAACCTACTTTCGCCGAAACCCTTTGTCGTGCAGAAGAGGCCTGGCGTATCGCCCGCCTTCGTACTCTCGCTTCCCAGAAACGCTCTAAGAACCGTTACGACGGACGTCACCGACACGTATTTTACGAGAAAGGCGATTTGGTGTGGCTTTGGACGCCGCTTCGCAAGCGTGGCCTATGCCAAAAGTTCCTAGCCAACTACACTGGCCCCTTTGTTGTCATGGAACGTCTCAGCGATGTCACGTACGTGATATCTCGGCTCTTGTCTACTGACCGCCGCTCAAGAAAGACCAACGTCGTGCATGTTGCCCGCCTCAAACGCTTCCATCGTCGCAACGAAACCTGACTCGCCCGGTGGGCATCGTCTGCAAAGGGGGAATTGCTACGATACTGGGAGAACGCATGAAAGAAGAGGAGAATGACGCGGGGCACGAACTGTGATCTGCTCGATCCCCGGACTCTCGCATCCATCATCTCTTGTAAATAAACGCATCTCACCGTAACAGTATTTTCAACTACAC